>NC_132854.1:10783750-12176666 GCF_048164855.1 Canis lupus baileyi
ACACATCAAAAGCCCAGGACGCTAGCGAGAGCACGTTCCCTGCCACATCAACCCCCAAGCAGCCGGACGGACATGGAAAGAGAACAAAGGATCAGTCCCCAAAGTTGTTGTGACAGCTTAATTGTATTATGGTGCTCAGATAATTCCCATTTATTTGGCTTTTTCCTCAGAGCAAATGCTGACCCCCCAAGCATAGCTATTACCAGGAGAATAAGGATTCACAACTTTGATGGTTCTTCTCGCCGCACCCCCCCTAACGCCAGCTCGCTCAAAAGTCCCCATAATTGTTCCACGGTGATCAGGCTTTCCCCCAGCCTTCAGCATGCTGAGACCCGACAGCAGCTAACTAATTGCAATTAAAATCTGCCACGTGAGTGGCAGAGAATAACATAAATTAATCAGTACATTAGCAGAATTACATTTAAATGTCCAAATGTGCCTGCAACATAGTGGGACATTTTAAATTACAAAGCAAAGTACTTCATTATGGATGCTGATATTTTAATGAGGAAATGTGATGTTTGGTTAAATAGGAGTACAATATAGAGACTTCCTTAAAATTAGCATCAATGATGCATTTTAATTCAAAAAACAAGTTGTGGTCTGTGTAATTCCTGCATTTCAATGTGGAAAAATTGCCTGAAGCTGTGGAAACAGTTGAACATCTCATTCTCTGAAGAATTAATAATTTCAGCTGTACTAACTAGCACTTTATGTAAATTGTTAGATAAATCACAGCAATAAATACAGGTTTTAGAAGAACAGAACAGTATGCTTATCCTTAATTTATTCAATCATCAATTCATGTATACTAAAGCTAGGGGATATGAAAGATTAAATGTACCAGGCAAAAAGCACAAAAAACAAAAAGAAAGGGAAAAAGGAGAAAAAGATGTCTTGGATAGCCATGTACAGAGAAACTCCAGAATAAAGGCCCCGTCCAATTTTATAAAAATCTTGCATATAGAAATCTCTTATGATGCATGTAAATATAAAAGATGGGTTACAATCTTATTGTTTTCAAGTACAAAGCTTAGTGATCAACACATATACCAGAGTTCGAAAAGCCCTCCTTACAAAATAATTTTCTTATTTAATTGCATAAGACATAGAGCCTATGTGATACACATATATTTAAAGGGCTGCATCAGGTCATCTTTATAATTTGTATGTGCTGATTGAAGTTTGATGTTGGAGGCACAAATCCTAAAACAGATGATACAAGCTGATCTCAACCTGGCTTGCTATTCCTGTCACAGGTTAGGGATGGGGCAAATCCAAGAAGGCGGTTTTGTCTTCTCCTGGCCTCTGCTCGGATTTTATTAGCAGTGAGATGAATTCTTGCTGGTGTCTATAATACATCAAAGGCAGGGCAGGGCAGGTTTTAACAGCTAAGAATACACACAGAACCGCCACACTTATCGTACATACAAAAAAAATCGAGTATTTACAAGTACCCAAGGCAAATGCAGACCAGAAATGGACAGCATAAGTGAGCAATACCAAACATAGACCAAATGAAAACAAAAATAAAAAACCTGCCTTCCATGACACCCATTCACAGTTTGGAATCACCACCCACTCCCCATCTCAGCCCCACTCATAATTCTCTATTAAA
Organism: Canis lupus baileyi; assembly: GCF_048164855.1. Lineage (NCBI taxonomy): Eukaryota > Metazoa > Chordata > Mammalia > Carnivora > Canidae > Canis > Canis lupus. Next base: position 10,785,369 of record NC_132854.1, read on the forward strand.
ATTGCCTTATTAATGTGATTTTTGTTCTTCTTTTGCAAAGAATAGAAGGTCTTAATCTGCTCCGTCCTTGGGTTTCAGGAAAAAGATTGCTTTGGAAAGGAAAAACAAACTCTCTTTCCAGAGCAATCTTTCCCCCTAAACAAAAGCCTTTCCTGAATGGAAACACTCCCATGGTTGACTTCCCTTAGGATCTCTTTCTGGCCCAACTGGTGGGGATTCACCTTCTCCCGGGTTAAGTTACAGCACAGCCTGGCAACCTGGCCCTTGACAATGTTAGATTTCACCTGAGCCCAGTGATTCTGGAAAACAGTGGAGGTTAAGGAATGCCCCCACTCTTTGCGACTTCCTACAAAGAACCCCCTTCCTCAGATGACTTAGATAAGCCTCGTGGATGTCCCCTTTGTTTACCTACCACCAGGCCAGATCTGCACCCTGCAATCCCCCATTGTTGGCCTCGTAAAAGATTAGCTGAACTGCTTATGACCAGTGATGAATCAGAACAAAATACTTTTTCACCCAGCTGTGGGGAAGCGTCTCTCCTTCCTCCAGGCCTCTGAACTTTGGCCCACCTCAGCCTTGAGCAGCACACAGCCCCTCCGAGAACAGGCTGGCCTCAAGGTCAAATAGTCTCTGATCCATTATCTCACCATCTCTCTTACCTGGTTCTCCCAGCCTCGTTTATTCATCCTTGTAAAAGAAAAATCTTTTTTCTGCCTGACACTTGAGACAGTTGCAGACGTTACGGGTATGGTTTTCTTTCCCACTCCTGCAATCCTTTAGAATAAAGTCTCTCCTTGCTAAGTATAGATCTGGTTTTTTATTTGATACCATCCACAGTGGTGTCCAAGTGCAGCAGCTCTATGCATTATTAAAATCTATGCAAAGACATCTCTTTAGATCCCATTGGAATTAAGAGTACCAAATCCCAGAATGAACTGAGGCTGCTAAGATATACTATAGACAACAGGATTCTTTTTTTTTTTTTTTTTTTTTGGTGCTATCAGAGGAAAAAGCTATCATTTTATTGCCCCGTAAACACAGCAGCAACTCACTACACAAGGCAGTTTCCACTCACAACGGCCTGGGTCTGGTCTGAACAAAGGATTGAAAAGAGTGAATAGGTCTGTCCCTCGGCAACTCCTGTAATAATAATCAACCTTGAACCGTGCAATGGGGTTTTGTATACTAATATGGCAAAGCTCCGGAGCAGGTATAGGAACAATGATGGTTACAAACACTATCATCTCGCTAGGTTCTTGGGTCCACCTAGCCGTTGCATTCACATCTGCATCCATGAACACGGCTACAAATCACATCAGTGCTCATGATACTTTCACCCCCCACAAATATACATGCAAGTATTCCCAAGAAACAAAGTAACTCTATTAGATAATTTTCTCAGTCGATCAATTCGAGTATTTCATCTTCTCCAGAAATAGCCAAAAGTGAACGCAAAAGAGAATGAGAACCAAAGCTAAGAATGCTTTTCATATAATAACTTCGAAGTTGGCTGCCTCGGCTGGTTTGGGTTTAATAATGTGATATGGTTTTCCCATGAGACTGTATTTATTACCTGCTCCATTTCTCACCGAGAGCAAGAAATACTATCAAGCAAAGACAAAATAAGTCACAGGAAAATTGAAAACAGATAAGTCCTGGTGTAGTTTATCTTTCCTCATCTCTCCTGTGGAAATGTTCTACTGCATATGCTGTTTTAATAATACAAAACAAAGCCAGGGGAGGAGAAGAATAAACAGAGAAACAAAGGAAAAAGATTGCTGGGTTCCATTTTCCGGACCCATGGGAGCATCTAAAGCACTAAGACTGAAGCTTCAGAATATAGTGATAAATTGTCACCGAGAGCAAAAACTAGGAAAACAGGGAATGAGGATCATGTATATAAATTAAAGAGCTCTTTGTTGTGTGCTGCTGAGAAAACTGGAGCTTTGTTTTAACTTCTCCATAATTAAAATTATCCTTACTGTAAACGTTTTGTGAACAAAGCAATATTCATTTTCTTCACCCTTTCTTCTTCGTAGCAAGATGCAGAGAGGAGGATTAAAAGCTCTTTTACCCAGCCCAAGACTGAGGAAAGATATTTGGAAAGTACCTGCTTTCACTCAGGCAACAAAATTTTCCAAAAGGGTGCCAAATAATCCATAGAAGCACATAGTCCTGGTGACTTTCAAGACTCTGATTCCAGCTGGTTCCCTGCCCATATTGTACTCACCAATACTGCCCATCTTTTGACTAAGTTGGTTCTGCACCTAGGGTCCTAACACATATTTGGTGTGTGATCATTATTGCAATAACTACTACCTAGCACTTATTACACACCAGGCACTCCAAGTGCCCTATTATACAACCAACCAAAGGGCGGGGGGGTGGGGGGGGCGCTGACCATTCCCACCACAGAGGCAGGCTATTTGAGGCATAAAGAGGTTAAGTAAATTGTCCAAAGTCACTTGACTATGAAGAAAGGGAGCAAGGACACAGATCAGGGACTATCTGGATCTTAATTACTCTGCTACCAGCTTCCCAGGCCATGGGACTCAGGAGCTCCACATCATGGGCATACAGAAGATGCTCCCCTTCATGGGTCTCTCTGTTCTCCCTTGTCTCAGGTTCCATAGCTAACTAATCCACCATCCACCATAAGACACACACACAGACACACACACACACACACACACACACACAGTAACACAGTGTTGAACTGGTTGCTGCTGGGTCTTAGTTAGAATCTGCTTTGTGTCTTTAGGTTGACCTACTGTTTCCCTGCACTAACCCACTGTGTATAGTTTAGCTATCAGAGGACAATGTTTCCCCCTCTCTTCTTCATGTTTTTGCTAGAAAGACCTCAAGGTTGCTTCTTTGTGTCCTCTATAATAATGACATAGAAGAAAACAAGAGTATCACAGAAAGATTAATGTGCTTATGGTAAACAGAGAATTAGGCATTGAATTGTATACTTCTCCCCCTACCCCCCACCCAAATATGTTGAAGTCCTAACCCCTGGTACCTGTGATTATGATCTTATTTGGAAATAGGGTCCTAGCAGGTATAATTAGTTCAGATGAGGTCACAGGGAATAGAGGGCCCTGGATCCGGTATGACTGGCATCCTTATAAGAAACAAGAGAAGAATGCCATATGGAGACAGAGACACATGGCAAGAAGGTGATCTTGCCTGAGCCTGAGTTGGAGTAAGGCTGACACCACCTGAGGGGTGCATGGGGCTACCAGAAGCTGGAAAAAGTTCCTTCCTGACAGGTTTCAAGGGACATCTGGCCTCGCTGACACCTTGATTTCAGACTTCTAGCCTCTAGAACTATGAAGAACAAATTTTTGTTGTTTTAAGACACCAAATTTGTGATACTTTGCTACAGCATTTCTAGGAAACTAATACACAGGGTGATTAGGCTAGAAGCAGGAATATTAGTTTGGATGCTTTTGTATTTGGCAGTTTCTTTATAAGATGGGAGGCACCAAACTCTGGGGCAAGGTGGTACTGGGCTGTGAGAATAGATAATCTGCTAAGAGGATTGCCTCCCATTAAGTCATCAAAGAAAAATTCTGCTTTAATAGATATTCAAATAGGAATTGGCCATAAAAAAAAAAAAGGAATTGGCCATAGTGAGCACTTGAGTGAAGAACCTCTGGATGGGGGCGCCAAGCATCTGCCTTGGCTCAGGTCATGATTCCCAGGGTCCTGGGATGGAGCCCCACATGGGGCTCTTTGCTTGGTGGGGGGTCTGCTTTTCCCTCTCCTTCTGCTGCCCTTACTGCCCCTAAACTTGTGCATGCACACACACACTCCCTCTCTCAAATAAATGAATAAACAAAAATTTTTTTAAAGTTCTGGAAATTGAGGCACCTGGGTGGTTCAGTTGGTTAAGCATCCAACTCTTGTTTTCAGCTCAGGTAGGAGATCGAACTCCATGTTGGGCTCTGCACTGGGCATGAAACCTGCTTAAAATTCTCTCTGTCCCTCTCCCACCACCCCTTCTCCCATCCGTCTCTAAAAAAAAAAAGAAAAGAAAAGAAAAAAGAATGCTCTGGGAGTCAAACTAGAGAACCATGGCCAATTGCTTTCTATCAGCAAAGATAAATATTGCATTCACTTGGTTTCTGTTTCCAATCAAAACACTCTAATGTCTCTCAAAACACGAGATTTTCATAAAATTTTAAAACCTAAAAAATATAGAATTGTAAGAATTAGATAGTATAATACAAAATTCCTATAAATAGAGGCAAAAATAAGGCCTTGAGAAGTTGAGTTTCATAAAAGTTCATAGAACCAGATGGACACTGAGCAGGGTGGTCTTTCACTCCACATTCACTGCTATTCTTCAGCAAGATGGCAAAATAAGAGATTCCAGCCCTCATGCTTCCACAGACGCATCCATTTTGATCACCATCCATAGATGTAGCTCTGTGAGAATCTGGGAGTCAACTGGAAAGGCCCCAGAGCCCTGTTCAAACAAAAATCACAGAAATAAAATAAACAATCCTAAATTCATAGGGAACCACCACAGACCCTGAATAAAAAAACAACCTTGAAAAAGAAGAACAAAGTGGGAGACAAAACACTTCCACATTTCAAATTATATTACAAAGTGACAGTAAGCAAAACAGTATGGTACTATCATAAAAAATGGAAACACAGACCAATGGAACAGAAATAGAGAGCCTAGAAATAAACTCACACATATATAGTCAACTCATCTCTCACAAAGACCCCAAGAATACACAATGGGGAAAATATTGTCTCTGTAGATGGTATAGGGAAAATCAGACAGCCACATGCAAAAAAATAACACTGGACTCTTGTCTCAAACATCCACAAAAATCAACTCAAAATGGATTTAAGGTATAAACATAAAAGACTTGAAACCTTAAAACCCCAGAAGAAAACATAATAGAAAAGCTCCTTGACTTTGGTCTTGGCAATAAATTTTTAGATGTGACACCAAAAGCACAGGCAGCAAAAGAAAAAAAAATAAATGAGATTACATCAAACTAAAATATGGTGGAAATGGTTTATTTCCACCATATTTTCTGGAAGGCAGTAATACCTTGTGTTTCTTTGCATAGCAAAAAAGCAATCAACAAAATGAAAAGGCAACCTACAGAATGGGAGAAAATACTTGAAACCATTTATCTGATAAGGGGTTGCTATCCAAAATAAATAAGGAACTCATATAAGTTAATAGCCAAAAAACCCCAAATACTCCATTTTAAAAATGGGCAAAACCTAAATAGACATTTTTCTAATTTAAGACATACAAATGGCCAGCAGGTACATTAAACAGTCTCAATAATCAGGGAAATATAAATCAAAACCAAAAGGAAATATACCTCACACTTGCTAGGATGGCTGTTTAAAAAATAGTAAGTATTGATGAAGATACGGAAAAAAAGGAACCCTGATATGCTGTTGATGGGAATGTAAATTGGTACAGCCATTTTGTAAAATAGTATGAGGGGTTCCTTACAAAGTTAAAAGTAAAACTATCAAATGACCCAGCAATCTCCCTTCTGAGTATTTATCCAAAGAAATTGAAATTGAAATTAATATCCTATATTCACTCCTATATTTACTGCAGCATTATTCAGAGAAGCCAAGGAAACAACCCAACATCCATTGATGGATGAGTGAATAAAGAAAATGTGTTATAAACATATGATGGAATATTATTCAGCCCTTAAAAAGGAAAGCCTGCCATTTGTGACAATATGAATAGACCTGAAGAACATCATGCTCAATGAAATAAACCAGACACAAAAAGACAACTACTATATGATTTTGCTCATATGCACAATCTAAAATAGTCAAACTCCTAGAAGCAGAGAAAAGAATAGTGGAGATGAGGGGAGGGAAAATGAGGAAATGTTGGTCAAGGTGCACAAAGTTTCAGTTACACAAAAAGGAACAAGTTCTGGAGATCTAATATACCACATAGTGACTAGAGGTAACAATACTGTACTACATGCTTGGAAGTTGCTAAGAGGTTAGATCCTGGATGTTCACATCACAAAGAAAGAAAGGAGAGGAGAGGAGAGGAGAGGAGAGGAGAGGAGAGGAAGGGAAAGAGAGAGGAAGGGAGGAAGGGAGGAAGGAAGGAAAGAAAGAAAGAAGAAAGAAGAAAAAGAAAGAAAGAAAGAAAGAAAGAAAGAAAGAAAGAAAGAAAGAAAGAAAGAAAGAAAGAAAGAGAAAGAAAGAAAGAGAGAGAGAGAGAAAGAGAAAGAAAGAAAGAAAGAAAGAAAGAAAGAAAGAAAGAAAGAAAAATTATGTGAAGTGATAAATGTTAGCTTGATTGAAGTGATTACTTCACAATGTATAGACGTATCAAATCATCAAGTTATATACCTTAATTATTTACAGGAAAGCCAAAAATAAGTAAAAAGAAAAATACATCACAATAAACTATCAAATCTTATCTGGTGGAATAAAATTTCTAGAACTTCCTTTCTGTGATGAGAAGTCCCTCCTTACCTTCCTTGGCTCATTGGAGTGGTAGGGGTGAAATCATTGAAGAGGAAAGGTGAGAGGTATTTTTCTTCCTTTGGGATAGGGAAGGAAGTTGATTTCCATCATATTTCCTGGAAGGTAGTAATACCTTGTGTTTCTAACACTTTTAAAATATAGCTTTAGGGATGCCTGGGTGGCTCAGTGGTTGAGCATCTGGCTTCAGCTCAGGGCATGATTCCGGGGTCCTGGGATTGAGTTCTGCATCGGGCTCCCCATGAGGACCCTGCTTCTCCCTCTGCCTGTGTCTCTGCCTCTTTCTTCTCTGTGTCTTTCATGAATAAATAAATAAAATATTTAAAATGTAGCTTTAATTATTTCATATAACTGAGGCTAACAGATCAGGAGATGATTACCATTGAAGAGACAGTTCGTTATGCTCACGGAACCTGAGAGGAGGGGACACACCACACCATGCAAGACCACACAGGAAAGAAGTAAGGTGGATCAGGAGTTGAAGATCAAGGGAAAAAGCGAGCAAGACCCTTATTGTGGTCTCTGTAGGAAGGAATGTATGAGGCAAGGTAAGCAGGTTTAGGATTGGCTAGTTTGAATAATTTCTGTGAGCTCTGGGGTGTAGACGCTGTCCCCAATTATCTGGTACTTGGCTCTGGGTGATGGGGGCAGGCAGACAGTGGCCTGTGGTGGAAAAGCTCAGTAGAAGAGGTGGTTTGGAGTCTGGACTCTGGATTGGTTGGTTTGCATGTGAAAGGCATATCCACAGGTGAATCATTTGCTGCCCCTAGGAATTCACCAACTCTGAAAGGGGCAGTCCTTCTATGGTCAGCAAGTCCTCAAGACGTCAAAGCATCAAAAATACAGAAAATAAAAAGAAATGATTAATGCAAATATCTAACCCCATTTTCATGGGCCCTCAGGAATTTGGTTGGTTCAATTGAAAACAGAAGGGTAGGACCCTGAGTGGAAGGGTGAGAAGTCAGTTGGGGAAGGAGGAATGGTCCTGAATCTTAGGAAACCAGATCCATCAGCCTGATCCTAAGAACACTGTAGGGGTCAGAAAGAGCCAGAACCTGTGGATAAGGACTAGTGTGGAGGGCAGGGCAGGGAATCTTGTGGGTGACCAGAACCCATCCCAGCACCCTTACGAATGAAGAACAATGACAAGACAATCAGGGTTGTTATCCTCCAAACTTTCAAATAACTCAGTACTATTGTAGAGGTGACCCGTTTACCCAGTCAACAATATGGATGCTATCAAGTCAAAAAGAGAGACTTGATTCACCACTCAATTCACCTAGACTCAATTTACTAGGTAGAAGTAAAATTACACCTAGGTTATAAACATGATTTTTTCAGCATTGTAGACTTAGAAGGATGAGTCAGAGATATCACACATTGAAAAGCAAAGAATGGCCTATTTAATTAATTTTTAAGATTTTTTTCCCCTTCAATCTAAAATGTCCTTGTATTTAGAAATATTCTTTACCTGTTGGATGCAAAGTCCTGGAGAATTGTCAGTGTCCTCAATGACATCAATGCTGTTATTCTCAGGATAATCAATCACTACAAAATAGTTATATACTCCAATAGGAGAGTTCACCCCATCCTTTCATCGCTGGTCACTGCACTGTGAACTCCCACATGATACAAGGAACTTATGGAAAACACTGTGCTGACCAAACTTTAGCCTGGCTTCCACCTCTACTGTGCCACATCCAGGCAGTTTTTGCTCAAGAAAACACAGCGCTGCCAACCTGCAAAATGTCCATAGTCACCACCTACATTGCCAAACCATTTTCAGTAACTCTCTCCTTACTCTCCTTCTGTGATTTTCCATTTGCCGGTGTCCTCCCTGGTCCCCTTTCTTGTTCCCCTTTCCTCAATTCCCCATGGCTTCCTTTCATTCCCTCTCTGTTCTCTCTTTAAAAACCTCAGTCATGGGGATCCCTCGATGGCCCAGCGGTTTAGCACCTGCCTTCGGCCCAGGGCGTGGTCCTGGAGTTCCAGGATCGAGTCCCAGATCGGGCTCCCTGCATGGAGCCAGCTTCTCCCTCTGCCTGTGTCTCTGCCTCTCTCTCTCTCTCTCTCTCTCTCTCTCTGTGTCTCTCATGAATAAATACATACATACATACCTCAGTCATTATTGTTTTAGTTGGAGTTGAGCTCAGCTCATATATAAGTCTCTGGTACCTACTGCAGTCAACTGAAGAAAAGTTGTCTTGCCGCCGTTACCAAGAATCTGTGATGTCTTCTTTGACATCACTGTAATAAATTAATTAGAATTGTTCAGTAGTATTACAAAAAGTGGCTCCCTTTTTCCTTTATGCTAGAAGCTCCAGATCAGGAATTGAAGTTTCTGGAAGAAACACAAAAGGAATGAACAGGAGAGCACTGTTCCAGCTACTCATGACACCACCATAAAGTGACATCATGTCCTGTCAGACTGTCCCAAAGGACCAAGATATAACTCCCTGGACTCCTATAGCTCAGAAGCAGGTGACTTTATGAAAGCCAGCTGCTGACTCAAGATCCAGAAGAACAGGAATCAACTGTGCAGGATTAAATGGAACTGAAAAGGGTAATTTAATTGTGGTAAATGTTCTTCTTTGGCTGTAGGGGGGAGAAATATCCTTTCTTGCATCTTGATCTATCTTTTCTTTCTAGAATTTAGCAGGCTAATCTGCAAGCAGCAAGAAAAAACACCTTGTTCCAAACCCCTCTTCAGAAGTCAGGGGAAATACTTTATGAGAAATCTAATATAAGTTATAAGCTAGTGGGGGCACTTGGGTGGTTCAGCTAGAGAATTGACAAGGGAACTTTTTTTTTTAAAGATGTTATTTATTTATTCATAAGAGACACAGAGGAGAGGCAGAGACACAGGCAAAGGGAGAAGCAGACTCCCTGGAGGGAGCCCAAAGCAGGACTCCATGCCAAGATTCCAGGATTCCAGGATCCTAGGATCACACCCTGACCCGAAGGCAGATGCTCAACCACTGAGCCACTCAAGTATCCCTGACTAGGGAACTTAAGAACTATAGAAGACTGCAAAATTAATTCAAACCACCAAAGTGCCTTCACCAAAGGCCTTTATTTCTCCTGGCAATGTGACTATTTGCATCGGTTCAGTAGGAATCTGTAATGATATAATTGGATAAACCAAATTTGTTACCATTCCAGAAATGTCTTAATTAAATCCCACTTAATTGAGGATGATCAGCCCATTTATTAAGGAACAAGGACTGTACTTCCTAGGTGATAATAATGCCTACAAAATCTTCCAGGGAGGGATCCCTGGGTGGCGCAGCGGTTTGGCGCCTGCCTTTGGCCCAGGGCGCGATCCTGGAGACCCGGGATCGAATCCCACATCGGGCTCCCGGTGCATGGAGCCTGCTCCCTCTGCCTATGTCTCTGCCTCTCTCTCTCTCTCTGTGACTATCATAAATAAATAAAAATTAAAAAAAAAAAATCTTCCAGGGAAACTGCCCTGATGCCTGATCCGAGGCTTATGAAGTCCCGGTCTTAAAGGAGGTCAAGGTTCACACTTCCTGGCAGGCCAAGACATGCAAACCTGCTGTTACAGACTATTGGTGTCTTCCTCAAATTCATATATTGAAATCCTAAACCCCAATGTGATCATATTAGGTGGAGGGGAGTCTTTGAGAGCTTATAGGTCATGAGGGTGGAGCCCTCCTGAATGGGACTGGGACCCCGGAGAGCTCTCTTGTCCCTTCCACTGGGTGAGGACACTGCAAGACGATGGCAATATATGAACCATGAAGCAGGCTCTCACCAAACAATCTTCAGGCATTGTGAGCTTGAATTTCTTAGCCTCTAGATTATGAGAAATTTCTGTTCTTTATAAGCTACCAAGGCCATCGTGTTTATTATGGCAGCCTGAATAGTCTATGATACATGGGGCATCACAGAGAAAGAAGAAAACCTTACAGATACAGGTACTCCAAGGAGAAATCTAGTAAGTATTCTTGGTTTCTGGAAAAAAGATAGGCAATATAGAATATATCTGGCATAATAAAAGTAATCCTGGGGCTTTGTAAGGGGGTCACAGACACGAACTCACTCTTTAACCCTAACATCTTATTACTAAGCTCAGAACAAGCAGGTCTTTACATAATATCATCACTTCTTCCTCTATGTTTTGTTTTTTTTTTTTTTTTGTCAACAAAACCATCCAAATAGAACAGAACATCAAGTTAATTATGCTAAATCAGAAATTCTAGAATATTGGTCCAAATATTCTACATATTTGGTCCAAATCATGCCATCAGGGTAGAATTTGCTTACAAGAAGACCTCAAAAAATAAAACCGACATTCTTATCCTTAGCTTAGCTCTGTCTCATATGGAAAGATGGCAACTATCACAGCTGAGAAAAGATTTACACTTTTAAAAGCCTTGTATTCCCAGAGATAAGCCTTGAATTACAGGGCCATTCTAAAGCCTTACAGCCAGAGATAAGCTGTGATCCTGTTTCCTATTATCAGAGACAGGCCTTTAAATCAAAACAGAACTGTCAACTGCTATATAATAATTTGAACTATAAATACAGTCTTCTGTCTTTATTCTGAGAACCCAGTTGCTCTGAAACCTTGCTTTGGTCATGCAAAACTCATCCAGGTGGTAAAAATATATATTTTTTTTATGGGGAGAGAGAGGATAGATTTCTTTTGAAAAGAAACAATGAAAAATTGCATTGGGAGGAATAAAAAGATTTTTAAAAAGGTAACTTTCCAGCCATCATGAGCAACAACTAAAACATGACTTGCAGAGCCTTTATTGGGGTGGGTGAAGAAAACCAGGATGAGGGTAGTGGTAAAACAGTAAACAGATTTTATTTAAGAACCATCAATAGGGGAAAAGAAACCTTAGTATAGAACTGGCTCAGTTCCTAAATAGAGCACAGACAAGCCAGGATCTATAGTCAAGGTAGAGGGTGGAGTCAGTGAAGGGACATGTATTTGGGAAAAACATCAAGGATGGGGAGAGATCTGGTTAGATAGAGCTGGTGGGGGATCCCTGGGTGGCGCAGCGGTTTAGTGCCTGCCTTCGGCCCAGGGCATGATCCTGGAGACCCAGGATCGAATCCCACGTCGGGCTCCCTGCATGGAGCCTTTTTCTCTCTCTGCCTGTGTCTCTGCCTCTCTCTCTCTCTCTCTCTCTGTGACTATCATGAATAAATAAATAAAATCTTTTTTAAAAAAAAAAAAAAGATAGAGCTGGTGGGATTCTTGCTGAAGGCAGACCTGAGTGATCAGAGATCACCAGGGGATGGTGGAGGGTGAGGATATTTGATCAGATATCCAAGGGGACCAGATTTGGAGGGTGAGGTATTCTCACTAGACTGACTCAGCAAGATTCCTGCGACAACAGGGCTTTACAGGACAGGTTCTAGGACAGTCTACTAGAAAAGGGGCTCAGAGTCTAAAGTTGGTCAAGAAGAGACTATCAGGGGATCCCTGGGTGGCTCAGCAGTTTAGCGCCTGCCTTCTGCCCAGGGCATGATCCTGGAGTCCCGGGATCGAGTCCCACATCGGGCTCCCTGCATGGAGCCTGCCTTTCCCTCTACCTGTGTTTCTGCCTCTCTCTGTGTGTGTCTCTCATGAATAAATAAAAATAAATAAAATCTAAAAAAAAAAAAAAGAAAAAAAAAGTAAGAGACGATCAGGGGCGCCTGGGTGGCTCAATCGGTTTAGTGTCTGCCTTCTGCTCAGGTCATGATCCCGGGGTCCTGGAATCGAACCCCATGTTGGGCTCCCTGCTCAGCTGGGAGTCTGCTTCTCCCTCTGCCTCTGCCCCTCCTCCTGCTAACCTCTTTCTCTCTCTTTCATGCTCTCTCTCTCAAATAAATAAATAATTTCAAAAAGAGAAGAGACTATCAGTTGTCAGGAACCTGGGCTGCCAATCGCCTCAAGGCTGTATAATCTACATACAAGTTATCCTGATAACAAAAATCTCCCCCCATTTGGGAATTTCTGCTGCCCTGAACATGAAAGGTCAGAAAGAAGTCTGTAATTCTTGGTGTCTCCCTTTGGTTCTGTAGTGTAGGCAGGTGTAGACAGGTATGCCACGTCAAGGGAAGCTGCTATTTGCTCAAGAGGGAGCCAGGACCAGGAGATGGAGAAAGGAAACAGTGAGGCACAGGGAGTTAAGCCAACAGAAGCGATGATGGGAGTCTGTGGATGCTCACTCACTCATTCACCTTCTCTCTATTAAAACAAACCCAGGGAATCCTTCAACTCCAAAGACCACCTTCTGCAGAGTAAGTTTCTTTCTTTTTTTTTTTTTTAAAGAATATTTCATTTATTTTATTTTTTTATTTATTTATTTTTATTTATTTATGATAGTCACACACACACAGAGAGAGAGAGAGAGAGAGAGAGGCAGAGACATAGGCAGAGGGAGAAGCAGGCTCCATGCACCGGGAGCCCGACGTGGGATTCGATCCCGGGTCTCCAGGATCGTGCCCTGGGCCAAAGGCAGGCGCCAAACAACTGCACCACCCAGGGATCCCCAGATTAAGTTTCTAAGCAGAATTCCCCTTCTTCTCCTTAATTCAGCAAAAACAATTCCAAGAAGAAGGAACACCCCAGGAAGCCAGACCACAGACTGCATCCTGACCCTGTATCAATTTTGGGAGCCTGCTGGCCAGCACAAAAGCTGTGTCGCCTTGAACCTAGCAAGGTGTAGACTCACCGGGTGGCTTGTACCCGCTTGACCCTCAAAGTGCTGGCTTCCAACCTGCTATGACTTACCATCAACACCCTGTAGAAATGGTGGATGGACCCATCCTGGGCAGCACGTGCCACATGCACCCCTAAATCAGAACTAGAGGGAATCTCACGTTCTTCCCACACCAAGCAGACACCTGAATGTGCTCAGACACAAAAAAAGTGAAACAATGAGAGTGTATCATTTCTTTTCTATTGCTTGGAAAACAAAATGCCACAGAGAAAGACGGGGCCTTTTGGAGAGGTACTCAGACATAAAGACTTAAACCATTAGCTATTTCTGAGTGCGCCGGATACATCAGACAGAAGGCAGTCTGCCTGGGGCTGCCTGGCTTTCTCTCATTGAATCTTGATACTGGTTAAAACTGGTGAACTGATCAAAAAGACTATTCATCGTTACTAGCTAATGTTTATTAAGTGCTGTCAAAAGGAACACTTTTGAGGACTCAGTGACAAGAGACTTCTGTTCAAAGGCTTATTTCGAGGAATGGAAAGGGACTATTGAGATGGGGGAGAAGGATTAGTGATCACAAGGTCTGTAACACCTCAAAACCAAACAGAAAAAGGGTTTTCTTTTATATGGTAAGAAGCAGGCAGAAATAAGCAGAATCTTTGAAGGGGAATCTGGGCAAGCAAAGAGAAATGACCAGTGGGGTCTGACTAGAAGAGGGTCTGGCTATGGCCAGTTGATTTCCAGGAGAAACTCATAAGAGGGACAGAGTTCACTGCTCCAATTTAGGTATAAGCAGTTTTCAGGGCCCGATAGGCAAGAGAGAGTTCTGGCCAAAATCTGGCAAAGACAAAGCAGAGGGTTAGAAATGGGCAATTGTGGGCACTTGGGTGGCTCAGTGATTAAGCATCTGCCTTTGGCTTAGGGCGTGATACCGGGATCCTGGGATCAAGTCACACATCGGGCTCCCTGCAAGGAGCCTGCTTCTCCCTCTGCCTGTGTCTCTGCCTCTTTCTCTGTGTCTCTCATGAATAAATAAAAAAAAAATCTTTAAAAAAAAAAAAGAAAAAAAGAAATAGGCAATTGTGAGCACTATGCTAAAATCCCACATGAAAAAGTGCTTTGATTTTTCCCTATTTTGTAGAGGCAAAATAGATTCTGAAAGTTCAAGCAATTTTCCCAGAGTCACACAGCTGGTAAAAATCCCTGGAACTCTTGTTACCCAAAGGGAAATAATCAGAAATATGATATGTAGATGGTGATATAGGGAAATTAGAACTTTTCTTTAACCTCACTCCCTAGATAATGTTCAACCCATGTTTGGGAGTGAATATAGTGACTATAGGAGGGGAGAGGATATAGTTTATAAATCCACCCACTTAATCTCATTGAGTCTTTTCATAACTGGTGCCATACAATTGATACTTTTGTTATCTTTTTAAATCTTAAACTAAGTAGGCTTTGGCTGAGCTTTTTCTTCCCAAGTTGTCTACTAAGCTGCATGGGGTCACCCCAGAACCATCATGGGCAGACAGGGCCAAGGGTATTGACCAACATCTACACAGCTTTCTCAAGAGCTGTCCTGGGAAGTGGGGGAGGGGTAAAGAACTCCTCCTGACCAAGTCCACCCTCTAAAGGATTATGCACCCACAGAGAGGAGGCCTCAACTATGTAATCTCTGCCACAACAACTTCTACACTCTTCATGGGCATTTAAAAATTCACATGTGCCTGTCCTCATGCCCAGTCACCCATATCGCCGCCAATACCACAGGGAGCTCCTTAGACAGATCGCTCCTGGGGAACCTGGCATCTGCCAAGCAGATACCAGCATTCTCTCAGCTGTCTAAAACCCCCTTAATTAATGACATTGAACTGAGTGCACTTCCACTCATCTAGGTGGAAAAGGTATAAACCTCTGTGCCTGGCTGGCCACAAAGAAATTCAATTAGAGGTCTATACAGATACAAAACCTCAACTCTCATCCTTGAAAGCCTCACTCCCAGAGGGGGACAGTACCCTTAAGCCACTAAATCAGAATTATAACGTCTTATTGCAGAGGCCCCCACAACCCTCTTCAAAAGTAATCCCACATTCTGAAGGGAGTGTTCTCCAATGACCTGCACACAGCTTCTAGCACTTTCTGAGCATCTCCTTGCATCAGTGCTCCATGGAGGCATCCTTGAGTTAAGGCTTGCTCCCCAGCCATCTCACCTCTATCAGAGGGGGGCAGTTGAATACGAATGAGGTCTCAGAGAGTCTGTGTTATAGACAGATACAAATGTACCTGAACTCTGGTAATAGGAATGTTAATTATACCTGTTCATACTGGACTATAAATTCCATGAGGTTGAGACCAGATCTACCTTATTCACTGTTGTATCAACAGTACTTTGTAATGTGCCTGGCACCCACTAGCAATTAATGTGATTTGTTGAATGAATAAAAGAATGAAGAAATGAAGGCATCCTGCCTCATTAGGTTTTTGTGAATATCAATTAAAATCACATATAATTTGTAAATGACACTTCTCTGCATATAAGAGCTAAAAATAAATTAGCCATTGTTGTTACTCTCAGAGGTCTCTACTGTAGGCATAGTTTATTACAAAAATTAAAATGAACCATATTTATTGTAGAGTTCATTCCCCAGATAGCACATTTTTCTCAAATGATAAAAATGAAAGAAATTCCTTATTTTGAAAGGCTCACTATTTAAGTCACTTGTATATGATAATAAATAAACACACTTTATATTAAAGACATAAATACCATGTGCAATGAATTACCATTGAAATTGAAGTATTTTCAATCCGTAGAATCAGTATGGAGAAATAAAAATAATCAAAGTCCTATAGAGAGGAGTCTGGCCATATTTCTTCTGTACTGAACAAACACATACACAAACACACCCACACACAAGTCAAAAAGAGAAATTCTGTAAGCCATTGTTAGAGGCTGCAAGCTGCAAAGCTAACTTGTTATTCTAGAATGGAGCAAGAAATTACTAGAAGCAGGAAATGATGGCTAGAATTAGCCAACCGGTCAAACACTCCCAGAAACAAGCCATCCTAAGGTGTGATGGGGAGAAAATTTACTGATGACTTGGAATGTCCAGAAGTAGGCATCATAACATGTAGCTAAGATAAATTAAGCTGTCCTCATAACCATGACACAGGGAGCAAGGGGCACTAAAATGGTGAATTTCTCTAACTCATAAGAAATGTTATCATAAAAGGGAGTGTTGGGGCTCAGAATTTTTCAGCACTTATGCTGTGCAGTCCCAAGAAGGAAAACACCATCTAATGGTCATTAGGTATGTCACTCTATTAAAAAAAAAGAGAGAGAGAGAGAGAGAGAAATGGAGCGTCTGGGTGGCTCAAACAGTTAAGCACCCAACTCTTGATTTCAGCTCAGGTCATGATCTTGGGATCATGAGATCTGCTTAAGATTCTTTCTCCCTCTTCCCCTACCCCCTCCCTCACAAAAAAGAAAAAAGAGAGAGAGACAGAAAGCCTCAAGCAGCCAACAGAATTCTCCTTCTCAACTCATACTGATTCTGTGCTAAAAGCAAGCAACTCTGGAGAAGGATTTTCTTCACTAGGTGCCTCAGTACTGTGAGTGTTCCCTAGATTTTTCTTCTTTCGTGTTATCACGGGGCTTTTCCTAAGCCATATGCTTCACGTGCAAGAGAGGACATTATTGCATTTATGCTCTCCTCCCTGGACAGACCACATGGCCATGCCCTGGGAGCCAAAAAGCAGAGCCCGCCTACTGGCAGGCAGCCAAAGCCACTCAAGCTGCTCACTCCTCTTCCTTTACCTTCTGGAAGGAGACTGTCTCCTCTCCACAATTTGGCATGCCCCAGCTGGTCTAAGAAGTCAGATCCGGGGTTGTTCCCAGATTAAAGGGGTTGCTTGTTGTGGCCTTGGGATTGGGGGGTACTTGTGCGATATTTGTTTTCCTCCATTCCTAGACATCTGCCAGGGTGCTGACAAATACAGCATTCAGCTGCCTTCTTCAGCAGATCATGGCCTGAGGAGAGCCTCTATTTAGAACAAAAGTAAATTGCTCTCTGCTAGATACTATGTGAGGGGTATTTTTCATTCATTACAATAATTTCTGATTTCCAGCATATATTTTTTTAAACCACTGCAGTTGGCATTTTCAGCTTATAGACAGATTGGGGTCTCAAAATCTGGGAGTCAGTTGTTCGATATTCCTCAGAGCAATTTAACATAAACCCATAAATGGAAGGTATTTGGGGACAGAAGCATCTTTTTTAAAAAAGATTTTCTTTATTGAGATGCCTGGGTGGCTCAGTGGTTGAGCATCTGCTTTGGCTCAGGTCATGATCCTGGGGTCCTGGGATCGAGCCCCACATCAGGCTCCCCACAGGGAGTCTGCTTCTCCCTCTGCCTATGTCTCCTCCTCCTCTCTTTGTCTCTCATGAATAAATAAGATCTTTTAAAAAAAATTCATTTATTTATTTATTTGAGAGAAAGAGAGTGAATGAAAGGGAGAGAGAATCTGAAGCAGACTCCACACTGAGCACAGAGCCCAACATGGGGCTCGATCCCACAACCGTGAGATCATGACCTGAGTGGAAACCAAGAGTCAGATGCTTAACCAACTGAGCCACCCAGGCACCCCTTGCATCTTCTAACTTCAGAGTTGTTTCACCAGGGAATGCGCTGTTGTAAGAGATGATGGATTTCTTGTCAACAGAACAGGTCACTAGTCAGCAAGGTAAGCTCTCCAATTCCTTATAAAACAAATATATCACGAATATGTCTATGGATATTTTATACACATATTTAGAATAAAAAATTAAAAGCTCATGTGGCAATTTTAATCATCAAACAAACAAATAAGTAAATGACCCCTAGTATTGAGAGGAAACAGTTCAGTTAAAGGCAGGAAGGTGAGCACAGCAACCTTTGTGGGACTTCCAGTGAGTCTTAGAGAACTATTCTGGGACTTTCCAGCACAAAAGTCTGGCCCTTTGTCACATGTTCCACTTCTGGCACAGTACAGATGTGTCCATATCCTAGTTTAGCATCATTACTGAGAGGTGCTGTAGCCCATAAGTGGAATAAAAAAGGAGACCAGTGTAGGTTTGTATTTACCAGAAGGATCTTTCTCTCTCTTTTTTAAGATTCTATTTATTTATTCATGGAAGACACAGAGAGAGGGGCAGAGACACAGGCAGAGGGAGAAGCAGACTCCACGCAGGGAGCCTGACATAGGACTCGATCCCAGGACTCCAGGATCACGCCCTGGGCTGAAGGCAGGTGCTAAACCTCTGAGCCACCCAGGGATTCCCTTATGAGAAGGATCTGAGCAAAGATGGAGAGGATGATCATTAAGAATAAGGATAAGGATAAAAATTAATTAATTAGTTCATTAAAAATAAAATAATAAATTTTAAAAAGAATAGGATATGGAGGTGTGCGCACATGAGAACTCTTGTCTGAGGTGGCATCAGGGGTACCGGAAGCAAGACAAGGCAGAGGCCACAAACCCATGGGGAAAGAAAATTTTCAGTCCATTTGTCCTGATTTCTAAAGAATTAGTATTTTTTCCCCTCTCTCCTCTTTTAAGGAAGGTACCTACCTTCTTAAAACAAAAGGCAAACCTTTAAAGTTATTACTCAGAAAAAAAACTAAAGTCACCCTGATGAGGGGTAACTGACAGATGGGTTGGCCCTAATCTAATCCCTGAGTGCTCTTCCTCGATGGCTTTGACCCCCAGCAGGACATGCTGCTCCCCTGCAGGCTGCTCCTTGACTAAGGGTTCAGCTTGCTTTGGCTGCCCTGCCTTCTACAAGCAGAGGCATGCCGGGACAATCAAGGAGAATTCAGGAGGCATGGAACCTGCTACCAAGGGCAGGTTTCTTGTTCTCCCAGATTTAGTCTCCCCCAGATCTCAGATCCTTTCCTATCCCACCTGCTGAGTAAATTATCACCAACATAGCCCCGAAGAGGCAAAGAGCACTCTAGCCTACTCCCCTCCCCTGCCAGGTGGCTATCAACCCATGATCCTTGTATTAATCTCCTCCAGCTGCTGTAACAAAGCATTTTTTCCCACTAAATGGCCATGCCCTGGGGCACCTGGGTGGCTCAGGGGTTGAGCTTCTGCCTTTCACTCATGATTCTGGGGTCCTGGGATCGAGTCCCGCACCGGCTTCCCCTCAGGAAGCCTGCTTCCCCCCTCTGCCTGTGTCTCTGTATCTCTCATGAATAAATAAAATCTTTTTTAAAAAATAAAAGAATAAAATAAATGGCCATTCCCTATGCTCACGTCAGAGGACCTTACCCTGTATGGGCCAACAGCACTGCCGCAGCCTTCCTAATACAAAGCCTGCATACAGAAGTCAGCAGGAAAATGAGGTCCTCTTTTCCCCCCAAATTACTGACTAACCACATAAGTCACATAAACACAAAACCCCTTCCAATTAAAAACAAGTAAGAACTAAGCATGTAATTCAATGATGCAAATCAAAAGCTGCGATGTGAATAGAATATTATCTTTAACACCCCACTTGTTGCGGAAAACCTTGGCTAGCCCAGTTATCGGGCTGGAAATTGTTGAGAGGAAGATATTGACCAAACAGACTGATCACAGGGTCACTGCCACAGAAAGCTCAGAAATCATCCTGCCCATGTCCCGCATTCATACCCCACCCCAATCAGTTGGTGCTTAATGCCACCTGTTGTTATTGTTATTGTGAGGTTGTTGTTTGTTTTGAGGCTTATCTCTTCCCTGGGAAAAAAAAAAATCTTCATGTTCCTGCTCCAGTTCAGCTTTCTCAGTCTGTCTGTCTGTCTCTCTTGCTCCAAATCCCCAACTTGGGAAAGTTGAAATAATGATTATATTCTGTTTTATTCCTTAGTGTTCAGATCATGGTTGATATCTGACCTATGGGTATCAAGTTACCTATTCCATGCAGCTTGATACAAAGCTAAATTATGACTATGTCACATCAGTCAGATGGAATTTGGCAAGAAATATTCACATAGATCCTATCACTTTGGCGATCCAGTAACAAGGGAGGAATAGAATATCCGCATTCTGTCTTCTGAGAATTTCATCATTGTAAATTAGGACCCAACGGCATAAAATATGCGTTGAAATCATGTCCTCCAAAGATCATTTTATTGAAATATTTCCTTTAAATATGATCACCCAGCCATAGTGAGAAGAGGTACCAGATAAAGTATAACCTAGAGGGCCATATCTTGCCAGTGGTCTGTTTCTGAACAGCCTGCAGGCTCAGAATGGTTTTTACATTTTTAACCAGTTATAAAATAAACAAGGAAAGTGAGACATAGACCATATACAGACAGCAAAGCCTGAACTTTCTGGCCCTTGAGGGAAAAATTTTGCCAGCACCTTAACTACAGTATCATAGAATAAGGATGCGACCAAAAGTCCCTCTGCTATAAGTATTAGTCAATGCCATTCATATTTCCAAGTGAAAAACTGAAGCAACTCACCTAAACACATCAGTGAAGCAAGTAATAGGAGAGAGAGAAAGATAATCATTTATTGGCTATTGACCCTATTTGTTCTTGTCATATTGACAGTTGGTAAATTGCACATAAGAAAAGATGCTTTGGGGAGATGTGAGTGGCCCAGTGGTTGAGTGTCTGCCTTCAGCTCGGGTCATGATCCTGGGATCCTGGGATCAAGTCCCGCATCAGGCTTCCCAGAGGGAGCCTACTTCTCCCTCTACCTGTGTCTCTGCCTCTCTCTCTCTCTCTCTCTTTCTCTGTGTGTGCCTCATGAATAAATAAATAAAATCGTTTTTTTAAAAAAGATGCTTTTCTGTTATAATAGAGGGAGGGGAGAATCTCCTCCAAGGCATCCCACTAACAGCCAGCATATATTCCTCACTCATCCTGAAAGTAGTGGCACTGTGGTCACTACTACACTTTAGAGAAAGCAGCCCCTGTCACCTGTCTGATGCCTTTACTATAAGTAAGCATCTCAGACAAAAGGAACAATGCCAGCTAGTGCTCCTGGGAAAGCCCCGGCCTCCAGAGACTCTCCATGTACCATGAAAGGTAGATCTGTAGCCATTCGTCTACTTAATTACTCTGATCAGAAAAGCAAGGCACCTGGGTGGCTCAGTGGTTGAGCATCTGCCTTTGGCTTGGGTCATGATCCCAGGGTTCTAGGATCAAGTCCCACACTGGCCTCCTCATGAGGAGCCTGCTTCTCCCCCTGCCTATGTCTCTGCCTCTTTCTGTGTCTCTCAAGAATAAACAGAATTAAAAAAAAAAAAAAAAGGAAAGTTAATAAATCTTTTACTTTCCCAAAGGCAAAATCATTACATCCTGGAATAGGTACCAAAGTTAGCTCCAAGGGTGTTGGGGAGACCGGAGCATCATCTTTCTGGACATAAAATGGAGTTACACAGGGCTACCTAGTTCCTGGGGGAATTTTATTTATGTACCAGAAGGATTATGAACAGCTGCCTCTTTTCCCCTTTATGAGCAAAGTTAAATCATTTATCCATCTCCCTCACCTATGGTATGTCCACTACTTAGATAGGGAAAAAAAAAATCCCCTTTGGCTCTTATGTCACCCAGAGGTAAGCAATGGTACAAGGGTTGACACATTGATATTTACTGAGCAATAATAAGAAATCTCTCTGAGCTTCCAGGTTAGTAAACTCGTGGAGATTCAGAGAGAGTAGCACCTGGAGAGGGCATGGAAACTGCACCCTTCCCCCACGCCTCACTCCATGCACCTCTTGCATCTGGCTCTTCCTGAGTTATGTATGTCCTTTCATAACAAACCACTGATCAGGAGTCACTTGTTCCTGAAAGTCAGGAGAAGGCATGAAGGCATGATGAGGAACGGAGTCAACCACACACACTACTATGGCAGAGAAAAGCAACAAATTCTCGTTTTCTAGCCATGTTAAAGCTTTGACACTCAATGACAAGTGCAAGATAATGAGCACTTTAAAGGACACAGTTCTCAATGGAAATAAGCTTCACCTTGCACCATGGATTTAGTCAGGCAGATTCCTGGAGGGGCTGAACCTTGCCTTGGCATGGAGTGTAGAACTCCTTCGCCAATGGCCTCGAGTATGAGGCTCTGGGTGGAACACAAAGGGACACTCTGCTATTAAGCCTGTCTGGAGTGGCAGCATTCTGAAGGTGTGTGCCACAGCACTGAGGAAAGAGCAGAGGCCTAGGCTTGCTTTTGCCTGGATTTAGGACTGGACATTCAGGACTGCTGGTTGTGTGTGCTGCAGTGCAACCATTGCCCATGCATCAGATGAAGCAGTTCCTCTCCCACTTTGGAAGGAGTGGTGTCTTCTAGGAGGTAATCCTGGCCAGTCAACCCTACATTGGCTCCTGGTAGTCTCTCAAAGCTCTGTGCCTGTCCACGCAGCCTATTTTCTTTTTAATGGCCCCCAGTATTTGAGGGTATACCAAGACCTGTCGATGTCCCTAAGAGTCCATCTCAGCACCTAGCTTCTCGCTGGCCAGAACCCAGCTCCTCAAGCAGCAGCTTCTATGGTGTGCAAAAGATACAGTCCTGTGGGTGGCATGGGTCAGTCCTGTCGGCACCCAGAGCCAGCCAGCCAGGAGCGGCCCTGGGCTCTAGTGGCAAAGGGTGCAGAGAGGAGCCCACCCTAAAACTGAGGCCCAGGTGTACACCGGATGCCATATAAGACCTGGACCTGGATGTAACTGGGACCCAGACACAACTGAGGCCCAGATGTAAAACCAGACCCTCGGGAGCAAAACCCTAGCCCGGGTGCAAACCCAGGAGGCAGCAAGGGGCACAGGGCCCTGGAGAGGGGACAGCGCGAGGACCCCCGGGTGCCGGCCCAGCCGCCCAGCGCTGCAGGGGGAGTCCTCCCGGGGGCTGGAGGTGGGAGCTGGGGTTTGCAAGCTAGAGGACTCGGGGCTTGTCCCCAGGTCCCAGTCTTAAAAGCGGAGGTGCCAGGTGTGAGCTCAAAGCCCTGCCCCTCGGGCCCCAGTTCCCTCCCAGCGCAGCCGGAGGGCCTCATCCGCGGCACCTGGCAGCGCTCGCACCTGCGTCCCGGCGCGGGGCTCAGCCAGGTGCGGGGCCCCAGAGCGCGTGTGCAGCCTCCCCGGCCCTCCGCCCCACCCTCGAGTCACAGCCTCAGGTCCGGGGGCCCTCACGCCCTGGGGGTGCCAGTTGTCTTCCCTCCTGAGACACCGTTTGTCCCCGCTCTGTAGAGGAGTAAGGGGACCGAACAGGTGACTGAGGACAAGAGCTAAGACCGTGGCGGCCCTTGAGCTGCAGAAGCCAAGGGCTGCCTGGCTGGGCCCTTTTTACGGAGTCCTAAGGAAATAATCACCGAGAGAGGGCAAAGTCTCTGAAACGTTGATTGATGACATAATTATCACATCGGAGTTTTATGGAGCAAAACCTGTATCTTACAATAGAAGATGATCTTATTATGAAAAAAAAAAGAAAAAGAAAGAAAGAAAGAAAGAAAGAAAGAAAGAAAGAAAGAAAGAAAGAAAGAAAGAAAGAAAGAAAGAAAGAAAGAAAGAAAGAAAGAAAGAAAGAAAGAAAGAAAGAAAGAAAGAAAGAAAGAAAGAAAGAAAGAAAGAAAAAAATCACTGACCCGGAACACCTCATGTGTGCATTCGGAATAAAATTAACAAAGGTGAATATGAGAAACTCAACAGACACCTTTTAATTGTGCCTATTTCAATCATTTTATTTCTGAGTTTTTAATAGAATGAGTCCAAAAATCAGCACGTTTCCACCCTTAGCACTAACTCAGATATTTATTTGGTGGGAGAACACAAAGCAAAGATGGTTATGCTGTGTTTTTCTATCCTGTTGTAAAGATGTTTTCCTATCCCACTGTAAACACTGCTTTTTTTTTCCACCAGGTTTCCAAGGAGATTTATAACATAATAATTAGTACAATATCAATAATCCTGACAGCAATAGGTATAAAAAATTGTTTTGTCTTAAATATGCACACTACGGTATGTTCCAGGCCTTCACAGCCACCTGGGAAGGGTCAAAGCTATTGAGAGCTATAAAAACAGTGACATGGGAATCTGGAGGCTAAAGGTCCATTAGGAAAATATGCTCATCTATGGCTTTTTAAATGTCATTTGCTTTGTTTTATTTTTATATCAATCAATGTTTTTCTTTCTTTAGGGAAATTAAAAATGAATAATAAATAAATAATTAATTACAGAAATATTGTCTAAATATGCTTCTTGTCCCTCCAAGGGAAAAAGAAAATCCTGTGAACACAAAGTGATGATTTTGGTTTTGGTGTGGGTTTTTTTTTCTTCTTCTTTCTTTCTTTTTTCTGGGGGGTGGGGGTACTGTCGTGAAAGTAGCAGCAAAGGTTTTCATATGTTGTCTCAAACATGCTGTCTTTTGAGTCCCTGTTGGTTTTCTCAAGCCAAAGGAAGTCAGGAGCCAAAAAGCTCATAGTCCTTGGAGTGTGTTCAGACACCTCAAACCCCCCAAACAAAGCTGATAGATGAAAGCAGCTTCCTTGTTCCAAAGACAACTGAGGTCTTTCTGAAATGGAAATGAATTCTCAAATTCTCCCTTCCTACACCTTTCACAGTATTAGTAACTGCTATAACTTTTTGCTACACAGCTAGCTCTGTGCCAGGCCTGGTTAACTATCCTATTACTAATCCCTATAATTGGATGAGGTCATTATTATTATTCTTGTTTTATAGATGAGAAAAGCTGAGCATAAGTAATGTACACAAAGCCACCGATGAGTAAAATAATGAGCTAAGATTGGGACAAGTGGCCTAACCCAAAGTCCAGGCTCCTTCTGTGTCTCTTGTTTGGAAGCCTCCCTGTCAAATACTATCTAGTGAAATCTGATGAGAGGAGGTTTATTGGTTTGGTTGGTATTCGTTTGTTTTTTAGGATGATTAATTGGTGAAGCATCAATAATACAGCCACTCAAAAGTTTTGGAGTTCTAACATATAAGGACACTTACTTTATGACAAAACAATGCAAAGCAATTTTAGTGTATAGATTAGTTAGATAGCCACGTGGGGAAAAAAAAGCATATCTATTCCCTCATGCCCCATAGAAGAATCTTTCCAAAATAGATCTAAATATGAGAAGTAAAATGGTAGTTTCAAAGATAAGATAGAAGAATATATCTATTGCCTTGATGTAGGAAAATTTTTCTTAAACAGAATACAGAATATAGGGATCCCTGGGTGGCGCAGCAGTTTAGCACCTGCCTTTGGCCCAGGGCGCGATCCTGGAGACCCGGGATCGAATCCCACGTCGGGCTCCCGGTGCATGGAGCCTGCTTCTCCCTCTGCCTATGTCTCTGCCTCTCTCTCTCTCTCTCTCTCTTTCTGTGTGACTATCATAAATAAATAAAAATTAAAAAAAAGAATACAGAATATATTAACCTTAACTTAAAAGCTGAATTAACAAAAAAAAAAAAAGTTGCAAAATACAAACTCTTCAAGAGTTGAATAGGTTTTTTACAAGAGAATATTCAAATGACCAATAAACATATTAAAAGGAGCTTAACTTCAGTAGTCACCAAGGAAAATGAAGTGTAATACCATTGTACCCCTGCCAGAAAAGCTGAAATTAAACAGAACTTAACAGAATTTTAATATAGTTGGCAAGAACATGGAGCCATTTAAACATCCATATGCGCATGATGAGCTGAGCACTGGATGTTATATGTTGACAAATTTAATTTAAATAAAATAAAAAAATTAAAAGTAAACATATGTTGCTGGTAAGAGTGTAAATTGGTACAATCGCTTTGGAAAACTGTTAATGTTCATCAATGGTGAACCTTTGCCTATGACATAACAATTACACTCCTAAAATGTGTCCCATGGAAATATATAAACAACGCTACAATAGACATGTACAAGAAGGTTCATAGTGGGGCTGTTCATAAGAACCCAAAACTCAAAACCATTCAAGTGTCCTCCAATAGTAGAATGGGGACATATATTTTGGTATTTTTATACAATGAAATATTGTATAGCAATGAAAATGAATGAACTACATACAACAATATGATTGAATTTCATAGATTTAATATTAAGCAAAAAAAACCCCATGGTTAAATTGTATAATTTCATTTATATAAAGTCTTAAAACAGGCAAAACTAATTTGTGGTATTACAGTTAAGATTTTGGTTACCTTTAGAGAAAAGGAAGGGAATAGATGAGAAGAGGTCTTCTGGAATACTAAGAATGTTGAATTTCTTGATTTGGGACGAGGGTATGGTCACTCTATGAAACTTCCCCAAGCTGTAGACTTATAATATGTGCACTTTTCATAAGTGTGTTACCCATCAAAAAAATGATTAGAAACAAAAAGGGAGAAATGGCTAAGCATAAGTAGACACATTATAAATGGAAAGGGCTGGGCAGAGACCGACAAAGGCCAAGGGAGAAAATAAAAGGCATTGTGACCTTAGAGAAATTAGCCTTCTGAGGATGACAAAGTCAAGCGACAATGTCAGGAAGCCAAGAAAGGAGAAGAAAGTGAGGAAAGAGATGAGGTAGTGAAGACTGTCCAAGGAGAGAGTACAAAGCAGAAGGCTCAAGTAAAGATCATCTTTAAAAATGAAAATTGAGTGTGTCTGAAATCATAGAAGATAGAGGCTCAAAAACATCAGTGAGAGAAGTAAAGCAAAGAAACAAAGGGATGGATGAATAGATGAATGAAATAATAGTTACTGAGGGCTTACCCTGTATCAGAAACTGCTAGCAGCAAGTTTCAGGTAAAAAACAAAAGGGAGGAAAAGTAGAAGAGAAGAAAAAAGAAGAGCAGTTTTGCTTTGCTAAAATCATCGGGCTATAAGCCAAAGCTTCAAGTGTTCATACCATATAAACTTTACCTAGCATTTCAGGTAAAGTCACACATCAGGCAAAAACAATCTCATCTATAATAGAAGCACAAGAAAGACCAGCTGCCTTAGAGGTAGCTTGGTGAAAACAGCCTCTCAAGGTTTTGTATTAGTTAGCTAGGGATGCTGTAACAAAGTATCACAAAGTACATGATGTGAGAAAAACAGAAATATATTGTCATAGAGTTCTAGGGACTAGAAATCCAAAATCAAGGTTTGGGGCAAAAGGGCTGTGCTCCTTTTGATGGCTCTAGGGAAGGATCTTTCTTTGCCTCTCCCAGCTTCCAGGGTCTGCCAGCAATCCTTGGCATTTCTTGGCTTGTAAATGCCACTCCAACCACATGAACATCTCTTCCCTATGTGTCTTTACATCATCTTCTCTCCATTCATGTTTCATCACACAGCTGTCGCCTTATAATGATGCTGGTCATAGTGGATTAGGGACGCCCCCATCTACTCCCATACCACCTCATCTTAATTAAATGTGCAACTACCCATTTCCAAATAAGGTCATATTCTGAGGTACCTGGGATTAGGACTTCAACATCCCTTTTTTTGTGGACACAATTCAACCCCTAACGAGGGTACATTAGGATTGCCCCAAACCAATAATCATATCTTCTCTTAAGAGGAGTATAAATGGTAGGTCACCTGAGCGCAATTATGTTCCTAAGCCATGCCACATTTCTCTTCTAGATCTCTTTAACCCAAACTACATTTCAGTATCTGAAGGGCTAGGACATCGCTTCTCGGCCTTTTGGCTAAGATCAAGTGAAGGGCTAGGACAGCAATGTGACCAAGAAGTCAATGAAGCAACCCATATGCTAATCCATATTGTGTATTTTTGTGTTCCAGTTGCTATGGCTATGTAACAGATGATCCGAAAACTTTGTACTGTGAAATAACCACCATTATGCTCACAGATTCTGTGGTCACAAATTCAGACAGGACACAGTGAGGACAGTTTATCAGGGCTCACGATGTCTAGGGCTTCAGCTGGAAGAGTCAAAGGCTGAAGAATGGAATCACCTGAGGTCTTAATTTACTTATAGGCCAAGACCTCAGCTGAGATTGTCAGCAGGAATAACAATTCATTGTTTCTCCGTGTGTCCTAGGCTTCCTCATAGAGAATGATGGCATATTTTAGAAATTAAGAAAAGTAGGTTAGCTGGAGAAATGGAGGCAGAAATAGTACTAGCTGAGGCAAGCAGAGGCTGTGATCATCTGGGCTTCTGTAGACTATGCTAAGAATTTTGGACTTAGTTCTAAGGGCACCAGGACACTTTTGAAGTGTTTTAAGGAGGAGAGTAATACAATCAAGGTAACATTTTATAAAGATCACTTGAAGATGATGAATGCATTAGGCGAAAAGGGACGGGAGGGGATTCTGGAAGACGGATGGTTTCAGAGGATCAGATCAAGAAGGGAGACTGAGCACCTAATTTAGGAAAAATTTTAAAAGTAAATTCCTGAAAGATGAAATGCAAATAGGATACATTTCACAGGGAAAATCGGAGCCCACGAGAGATCAAGAGAAACTTCTGGCTCTGAGCCAAGGATCCGAACAGTGGGACGGGCCCTGGGTACCTTGCAGGGTGAAAGTAACAGAACTACAGCTACTCCTGCTGCCTCCGACCTTGGGTGGCTACAGCAGCAGTTTGATTCATTTTGTTCAATTGCTGGATCCTTCCAGCCTAGAAGAGCATCTGGCAAATAGTTGTTATTCCCTGTGTACTGATGAATGAATGAGCATGGCTCAGACTGGAAAGGCAGGGCAAGGTTCCTGCGTGGCTACAAGCTCTGAGGATGAACAGGGATCCCCAAAAGCAAAGAACAAATTAATCAAATGATACCCCACCTCCACCACTACAGTCACCTGTGGTCAACTAAGTTAAACAAAGCAGGCGGAAGAGTCTCAAAAAGAGTAACAGACAACCAGGAATCAAAGGATACGTTAGGGAAATCAAACCAGTGAAAAAGAGGACCCAAGCCTATGAAAAGGAAAAACATAATCGTAAAGAGACAGAGTTAACAGAGCAAACAGAAGATTTTAATGTAAGTGTAATTTATAACCTCACAGATTTTTGAGAGGAAATAATGGCCACTATCCGGGACAAGATGATGGAGGCCTGGTGTAAGGTGATGGCAGTGATTACTGAGGAAGACACTGGAAGATTTAAACAGTATCAGAGGCAGGTCTGATCAGACTTGAGAATTGATTGAAAGTGGAAGGTGACAAACAGGGAGAAGTAAAGACTAACTGGGTTCCTGCTGGAGGAATTTGGTAGAATTACTGATATGGGAAAATAAATGTTTCCCCCACAAAATTCATATATTAACTAACTCCCAATGTGGTGATATTAGGAGGTGTGGCCTCTGGGAGGTGATTTGGTCATGACAGTGGAAACTTCATGTATGGGACAAGTGCCCTTATCAAAAGGACCCCAGAGAGCTCCCTCGCCCCTTCCACATGTGAGGACACAGTGAAAAAACAGTCATCCATGAACCAGGAAGCAGGCTCTCACCAGACACCCAATCTCCTGGTGCCTTGATGTTGGATTTCCAGCCTCTAAGACTGATAAATAAATTTCTGTTGTTTACAAACCGCCTTGTCTGTGGTATTCTGTTATAGCATCCCAAACAGACTAAGACAACTAGAAAAGCAGATTCTGGAAAGGGTCTCAGGAATTCAGTTTGGAGAGTGTTTGGCTGGTTGGCAATGCCCATTAGACATCTAATGGAGTAGCGAATGAGCTGTTGGCTATGTGTGTTTGGCACTTGGAACAGATGTATGAGCTAGCTATAGATTGGGGAATATCAATCTATATAAAGCATAACCGAAGCCATGAGCGTGAATGAGGTTGTCTGGGGTGTGAGCAAGGGCGAGACTAGCAGAAGTCATAGAACAAAAGTCCTGTTTCCAAGAAGACCATATGGGGAGAAAGAGTTTTGCAGAGAAAAAGCAGAAGGCTCCATGAAAAACCAAATTGCCTGTAAAACTTTTAGTTTTTCATTTTCAGTTGTTCTTTGGTGGGGGACGCTGCTTCATATAAAACAAACTGTAAAGTGGGGATCAGGGCGTATTAGTCCCAGAGGCTTTGCTATGAAGATTAAATGAGATGATGTGCAGTGACCACTTAGCTCAGCAGTGGACATGGAGTAACTGGTCAGTTAATGAGTTACAGTATACTCAAACATAGTTGACGTAGCTAAAAAAAAAAAAAAAAAAAAAAAAAAGTTCTCTCCCCAGGTTCTCCCAGAATGCATAATATACCTGAAAACTGCTTTCCTCAAAATTAGGTTCATTACTTTTAGGTTCATTAGGTTTTAAAAAATAAAAAAAGAACAATGCAGGGGGGTTTTGTTTGCTTAAATAGTGGAAATCTCGTATGTATATTTTGTATTGTGTAGCTTTTACTTTGAAAACACACAAAAAACTTTAAATTTATCTTGTATGAAAAATGAGAAACAGAGTATCTGTCACAGTGAACATTCAATTACATGTCACAACAACAATAATTTGTACAAAGTGCATTTTACAATACCTCTCCTCATGTGCCTGTTTGATTCTAGATGCACCCAGTCAACGTTTCTCTCACTAACTCAATCACAAAGCCTGTGTAATGAAACCAAAAGCAACTTGGATTTTTGTTAGTGTTCCCCAGAACTGTTTGGCAGAATTCTCTTGTATGTGTAGATGGTATGTTTTTATTTGCAACCAAGATAAACAGAAAACTGGATCTGGAAGCAGACTGAGAACAAATCAAGACGATTTTTGCACCGCTATGAACAATCAGGCAATTTTTTTTCATGTCATTTCCATACCACATAGCCAACAGAACGCATTCAAAGGAAAATCAAGAATTAATTTCAAAGAATGCATGAACCTATACTGTTATTTTGTCTAACTCTGAATGAGAACCCTCATCTGCCAAAGCTTGTATCAGAATGAAAGTAAAGAGGAAATGGGAACCATTTCAGTGTCAGGGTCATCTTAGCTAAATTCAGAAGAACACAACCCAACTGAGAAAACCAAAAAGAAATAAGCAGCAAGAAGCAAATGATTTTCAAAAGAGAATTTCACTGGATTTTAACTTGTTTCAACAGGATATTTCTTCCTTTTTTTTTTGCTGCTTTCTTTGGAGTGGCATAGCCCATCTTGGGCTTCCCTGCCTTCTGGTTTCTTCTCCTTTCTTCAGTTTGAAAACAGAACCGTATTCTTCATATTCCTCAAAGACTCTCTTCTCGTGGCTTTAATACTTTCCATTTGCCTTTTTAATAAAACTGAACTGTAAAATCAAGCCGAATTTCCCATTAATACGTATGATGATGTTAATAAACCTAAAGCCTTGCCCGCTAAGCCACCAGCCCCTCACTGGCTGCCAGGGACTCTGGCAATTGCTGCTCTCTTCCGACTCTGGCAAAAGAAACTCAGCCTATCAGTAGGACCACTTCTCTCACCCACCTCTGCCTCACCTCTATTTGATCATGTGTCCACCTTCCAAATGACTCATGTTATCCTCCCAGGACATCACAGTACTGTTTTTGTTCAGTGAATAGCAAATCGAAGAGCATTATGTATACCATGATCCTGTTTATAATTTTTTTTAAAATATGTAATCAGGGATGCATTAAAAAGTTGCAGGACTCTGCTCAACAGTATTGTAAGGGGTGATAATAGAGAAGACTTTCACTTTTACCTGTGATATATTTGTGATATTTAAACATTGTATATATTCATCCACCTGTCATCTCCAAACTAAAGACCAATTATTCCAAGACTACCTCTTCCTTGAAATTTTTTCAGATTACTCCTTAGCTCTACTTACTGCCCTCACTTCAGTAATGTTTTTGACAGCTGGATATTTTGTCCACTGTTTATATGTATATATTTGTATATTTGTAAATATATATATACATATATACACAACACAATATACATATATATTCCTTCTTTCTTTTCTTCTATGTGTTATTGTCCTGTGTTAAAAATCTCCTTAAGACTAAGGTAAGTTTTATATAAGAGAACAGACAAGACTGTGTACAATCAAAAGACACAGATGTCTATTTTAACATCATCTAGCTCATGATAGACATTCTTGAATAACTAAGAGTGACCATAGTAATGAATGAACCATATTAGCACATGGACCCGTATAAAACCTGCTTCAACATTCATTTGTTCTTCTTCAGCAATTATATATTTTTTCTGAAATGTATATAAAAAGTATGAAATTATACTGGTCCTAATAATCCTGGAAAACCGCCTTTTCTTTGTTTGCAGCTGCCAACAAAGTTACAAAAGCCAGATTTTTTTTACCAATAATTTCAGTCATTCCTGACAACTGGTTGAAAACCCAGGACCCTTTTCAAAAGATCAAAAGATGTAGTGATTTAAGAATTGCCATGCTCAGTTGGGGTTAATAGTGACATCTCCCACTTAGCTTTCTCAGACTGGATGAAACAAGATTTTACAGCTCTTTATTAATGCCTGCTTTTCCAGCCTTGTATTTGTCTATCAACGGATAATTGTACTTCCAACGACTGGAGACAAACTATCTTTTCTTCTTTCCAAATGAGAATTTGTAGGGGTTTTCTGGTCCCATTTGCCACCAAGTGCACATCAGAAGATGAATATCCTAGCAGGAGGTCAATGATAGCTGAGGAAGAGAGAGGCCTGCTACCCGCCCAGTGACAGAGCCAGCAGAAGGGCCTTCCCCAACTCAAGTTGCCATGACAAACTGTCTAATGAAAAATGCTTCCATCTGAATTCATCACTAGAGGGTGATTAGAATGTAAATAATAGTGAGATATGTAGGTGATAACATTTTTCTATTAAAAGAAACGTGATGAAAAGCACATCCTAGTTGGATAGCCACTTACTATAGGTGTGGCTACTGTTTGTCACACACAAAAGCCCTGAAGCTTTTTACAAAACCTACTGTTTTTCATTGGATCTTTCTGTAAACTTTCAGTTTATTGCATAAAAACTAGGCACCAATTAAGGCTGTTTAAGATTTAAATGTATTTCGGGCGAGTAGAGGGAAGTCTGTCATTTTTCTTGCTGTATGGTGTGTGTAGTGGATGGGTTAGCATCTGCTCTCAGTAATTCCTCCAGTTCAGTTACAACACATTTGGAAATTGCAAATATGTACAAGGCAGTATTTGAATCACAATTGTATTTATTTATTTGTTTATTTATTTAAGCTAAAATCAGGGTATACATTCCTAACTCAACATAAGAAATTTATGTTTTTCATTCCCATCTATTAAATGCCCCCAGCATTGAAAACCATATGGAACCTTGCTGTAGTATAACTTTTGTTACAACTTTTGCCTCCTAGACTACCTGGACCCCTACCCCTACCGCAGGGACCTATATCTCCCATGTTGTGAAAAGTGATACTTGCATTCTTTTGAAATTAGAAGAGCAGAATGGATAAAGGCATCAGCACATTTAATATTCCAAAGAAAAACAGATTGGTATCTTTTCATCACTCATTTATGTATTTGTGCATGTGTTCACTCAATTAGTATTGACTGAACACCTGATATCAATGCCATCTCTACATTGACTATAACTGGGTATGTCAATGAAGCCTTATGTACGTGGCACAAAAATATGATGTTACTTTCTTAAAGTCTATCACCCTTGTCTTTGTTCAAGACCTCACAACAGATAATAAATCTCATTATGTAACTCTGCCTAAGCACCACAGTTGATACTGCAAAATAACTTTAGTTCTGTGATCTAATCGTCCCAAGATTGCAGCCGTGAGTCATTGCTACTATTATGTCACATTTGTGAGAATTACAAAATGGCACCCTGTCAGTGAATAAATTACAAAAGCAACCCCTCTCTTGGGATTTTAGCCCTACCCACACCCTCTACCAGGCTCCTTTGAGCATGTGCTATCTGCACACCACAGGGAGATGCTTGTTCCCTCCCACTGCCACCCACTAGTCCAGACCTGATCCCATTTCACCCAGCAAGAGCCATTTCCTGCATATCCAGTATCTCGGTGGAATGATGCTGAGTTGGACCAATCCAACTCCAGATGGCTCTCCCAAACAGGCTGAGTTAATCTCTAACTGCTTATGTCTGTCACACTCCCTTCCTTTTTGTTTCAAAAATGTACCTGGTTTCCCAGGTGTTTCCTGAAAGGTATCTTTGTTGAGTCTTAAAACTTTTCTCAGTGGATTCCTCCTCCTTATTCAGAGACCCTCTAGACCCCAAAATGCCTTAAGATCTAATAATGCAAGTGACCTTAATTTATTACACAGCTTTCAGGATGTCTGCCTCACCCCAATTCTATATTTCTAATTTTATTGATAGAAGGTAGAGCACTCCATCTCCACACCTGACAGAAGGTGTGATGCAAAACACATTCTCACAGAAATTATCCTATCAGAACACAATGCTTATTATGCTAAAAGGACACATCTGATAAAACTGGGGGAAGATCATGGTTTGATCTCCTCTCCTCCTTAACACTCTGGAGCAAAAACACCAGCCAAGCTGGAAGAGTCTGGAGGGTGCATTAAGGCCATGATTTCTTCCAAGATCTCTAAAAGAGAGGGCAGTATGGATGTTCTTCTCACCAGTGTCCAGGGGGACATTGGCTAGGAAAGATTGTCAGTGGCCTCCCTCTCAGGAAGACTTGGCAATGTTCCAGTTTATTCACTGTAGGCTGACCAGCTAGACACTGCTCAGGAGGTCTCAACATCCTGACCAGTATAAGGGCTGAAGGAACACCAAAGTGATTGGGTTAAAAATATATAAACTTGGGATCCCTGGGTGGCGCAGTGGTTTAGCGCCTGCCTTTGGCCCAGGGGGTGATCCTGGAGACCCGGGATCGAGTCCCACGTCGGGCTCCCGGTGCATGGAGCCTGCTTCTCCCTCTGCCTGTGTCTCTGCCTCTCTCTCTCTCTCTCTCTGTGACTATCATAAATAATAAATAAAAATGAAAAAATATATATAAACTTGTATTTAAGAGGACTCAGTAATCTGGGAAAGGGAGTGAAAGAAACAGGAAGGAAGGCCAGGCCATGAAATGTTTGGATAGGGGGCTCCCATTGGAGGAGAACTAAGCGAAGACCCAGAAGGTAACATTTAACAGATGCCTAATAAGAACCCCCAAGAAGATTTAAATAAGATACCTAAAACATGTTCTGAAAGTTGAAGAAAGGAAGAAAAAGCTTTGATGCTATAGACTGAATTGCTTACCTCTCCCCAACCCCCAATTCATATGTTGAGGCCCTAATCCCTGAGTGATGGTATTTGGAGATGAGGTCTTTGGAAGATAATTAGGTTAAGATAAGGTCATAAGGATGGCACCCAGGCAATAGGATTAGTACTCTTATAATAGACACCAGAGAGCTTGTGCTTTCTCTCTCTCTCTCTCTCTCTCTCTGCCCCATCTGCGTGTGTGTGTGTGTGTGTGTGTGTGTGTGTGTGAGAAAGAGAGAGAGAGAGAGAGACTACCATGTGAAGACACAGAGAGAAGACAGATATCTGCAAGCCCTCACCAGAAACTAACCATCCTGGCACCTTGATCTTGGACTTCTAGCATCCAGAAAAGTGAGAAAATAAATTCCTGTTGTTTAAGCTACCTAGTCTGTGGCATTTAGTTATGGCAGCCTGGACTAAGTCATTTGATATCTTTATTTAAATATGCAATGTGTGAACTGAGAAAGATGATGATCATAGCTGAGAACCAATTAAATGGTCCAAAAGATCAAGAGCTAGTAGCCCAAAGCAACAACACAATGAGATGAAAATCCCAAGGGAAAAGATAAGAGGTTTAGAAGAATCAGGCCAACATGTCCCTCAGCAATAAGGGCAGAAGGATTTCTTTTTTTGTACTTGCAAGGATTCAGGACATAGACTATTAATGTTCCCTAGCTGAGGAAAATAGGAAGACTTAAGTAAATGTCCATTGACTGAGGTCTGACAACCCAAGAGAGAAAAAGATGAGGGGAGCAGGCACAATGATACTTTCAATCTATAGCTACACTAAATGGATAGGAGGGTGTCAGGGAACCTAGAATATGAATGATATAGAAAAATATTTCAAATAGAAGAGATTTACTTAATGGAAATACAGGGACAACGTTTTAAAAATGATAACGAGAAAAAAAGATAACGAGATTATAATATACATCTTTCAGAATTTGACAGATCAAGTATAGAAAAATCAATAATGATATACAGGATTTAAATACTATAGTCCACAAGAACAATTTATGAAGCACAGAGAACTATGTTTTCTACAAGCAGAGAATACAACTTTTCTTTTGTGTCCATGTGAGAAAAAATGATTATGTGCTTAGCCATGAAGAAAACTTCCCTGAAGTAGAAATTGTGTAAGCCATATTCTTGGTTCATACTCTTACAAGGGAGAAAAGATTGATGATAAAATGGTCCCAAAATGTGCATTATTAAAATTAAGGCACATTCCCTTAATTGACCCCTTTATCAAAAATATATCAAAATTTGTCTACAACCTACCTGAAATGCATCCTAAATCAAGCTGGATTGGTGAATAAACAGAGGAATGGGTAGTTCAATGTATATGTGATCTAATAAATACAGCAAAATATTCATTGGAGAATTTGATGGTAATGGTTCTGTATGATTCTTTCACATTTGCTGTAAGTTTGAAATGTTTTATAATAAATATTGGAAGAAATATATCAAAATCAGAAACAATTATCAAAAAAGTATTGAACGGAAGGTTTCATACCAAAACCATAACTAATTATGTTTTCAAAAATAATATTATCCGGGGGTGTCTGGGTGGCTCAATTGGTTAGGTGTCCAACTCTTGATTTCTGCTCAGATCATGACCTCAGGCCCATGTCGAGCTCCATGCTCAGTGCAGAGTCTACTTCAGATGTTCTCTTTCCCTCTCCCTTTGTCCATCCTTCCCCCACTCATACACTCTTGCTTTCTCTAAATAAATAAATAAAATATTTAAATAATAATAGTATTATCAGGACTTCCAGAGAAGATGGTGAAGTAGGAAGATCCCAAGCTCACCCCATCCCATGGATACAGCTAGGTAACAACCAATCAGTGTAAATAACCCAGAAAATGATCTGAAAACTGGCAGAACAGCCCCAACAGCTAAATGTGGAGAAGAGTCTACATTGAAGAGGATAAGAAGGGTTGAGACATGGTGGAGAGCTAAACGGACCCAAGGGACTGTCGGTGGGATGGAGGGATGCTGCAGGCATCACAAAAAGCACCTCAAGCATGGGGAACCCACACAGGAAAGATGAATCCCCATGACATTTGGCTCTGAAAACCAGAAGGGCCTAATTTTCTTATAATCAGCAGGGTTTAACACCTGGAACTTTAAAAATCAGCAGTTTGGCTTTGGGAAAACTGGGAGAGCAATAGGAAACTGAGTCCTCACCCTTAAAGAGCACAACAAAGAGCCCCCTGGAGATACAGCATAGAAGCAGCAATTTGAAAAATACCTGAGGTATGTAGGGAAGAGATTTATTTACTAATCTCAGAGTATGTGCTAGAGGAGCAGGGACTTTTAGGAGACTTCTCCAGCAACAAAGGAGCTGGCAGGTGCCATTTTCCTCCCTAGCCCCCCAGCCTAGACTCATAGACATCTATGGGAACCAGCAAAGCACCAACACTCTCCACCCAGCTTGCTAACAGCATGCCCTGCCACTGAGCTCTCCTGCAGACTTGTCCCCTCCAGCCTTTGGTGAGAATTTTCTAAAGTGACTGCAGGTCTCTTCTCACAACAGATGTGCACAAACCTTGCTAGTACCACATGCCCTGCCCTCATGTTCTGCAGACCTGCTCTGCCCAATAGGCCCTTGGCTGGAGCCCATTCAAAGCCACAAGCCCGGCAGAATGCAAACAGCCCCCCAACAGGGCCAGCACCACTCCAAATGACTCCTGCCCTGGGGACATAGGAAAATTACCACATGCACAAATCCAATTGCAGCCCCAGCAGTGGGCTGGGAGAAAACCTCTGGCCTCACTGCAGGCCCTGCCCACCAACCAAAGCTTCTCAGGGGACAACACAGGGAAAGCACCCTGCAGTTCAGTGCAACCACAGCACTGACAAACACCTGGTCTGACTCAACTCAAGCTCTAGGTGGCCACAAATTGTCCCACTAACAACAGAGGCCAAACTTTGCCCACAGTAAGCCAAACAGCAACTGCAGATGACTGGACTGAAAGCAAACCCAGCTCAGCCACAACAGTAGGGTGCCCACAACATACATAGGAGAAAACCCTGAAGCGCCAGGTCCTGGTGAACAGGGGGCATTGCCCTGCAGGGCACTACATGACCTCTTCTTCATAAGACTACTGCTTTCAGGATACATAGCTGTCATAGAAACAGACACAGAGAGTTAGAGAAAAATGAGAAGACAAAGGAATATGTCCCAGATGAAAGAACAGGACAAAATCACAGCAAGAAAGCTAAATGAAATGGAGATAAGTAATATGCATGATAGAGAATCTAAAGTAATGGTCATAAAGATACTCACTGGACTTGAGAAAAGAGTGGAGGACCTCAGTGAGAACCTCAACAAAGAGATAGAAAATATTTCCTAAGAGCTTACATATATTAACTCATTTAATCTTCACAAGAATCCATTTTCCAGGTAAGAAAACTTACCTGTAAGAGAGTTTAAGTAACTTATCCAACGTCAACCCAGGTACTAAGTGTCAAAGCCAGGTCTTGAACCAAAGTAGCTAGTGTTCAGTTCATGAACTTAATCACTACCTTAGACTTCCCCTAAGTTTTTCAGTTTAGGAAACAATAAAATTTATCAAAAATAAAGGAAGAAAATTGATTTTAAAGATAAAAGCTGAAAATAATTAAATAGAAAAGATAAAAATTATGGAAAGAATGATAAAAACTAACACTTATCATTTTAAAAGATTCCTGAAATAGAAAATCCCTTGAAAGCATAATTCAAAAAAAAAAAAAGAGAGAGAGAAAGCTAATACATAATTCATAGGAATGAATAAATAGATTTTACTCTAGGTGTGAGATATATTAAGTTTCAAAAAATAATAGGTGCACTTTATAATAATACATTTGAATACCTAAAAACAAATTAGTATTACAAAAAAGCAATCCAAGAAGTTGAACACCTCAAAAGACCAATACCAAGAGATGAGATTGGAATATTAAAGGGCCAGTATTTAAAAAGACACATGGTCCATTTGGTTTTATTGCTGCTTTCAAACTTTTGGACAAGAGAAAATTCTTATTTCTTGGCCTTTCCTAGATCTTAGAAAAAAGTGGAAGACTTCCTTAGTATGACCTTCATATGAATTATGGAGAACTATGCAAGTATGTTCCATTTGTATAGAAGTAAACAAAAATTTAAGCCTTAGATATGTGTATACAGGTTGTTCAAGCATAAAAGGAGTTGTGAAAGGTTATAAACTAGGTTGCTAGTGTTATTTATTTCAAGAGATTGAAAGTTGGAAGGGGTGGAGGCTTAAAAATGGGCTTCAGGTCAGACAAAGCCAAGTTCAGGTCCCAACTCTACTGTATCTTCCTTTCGTGACCTTGGGATTCTTAGGATACCTCTGTCTTCATATGGGGTTATGATAACTAGCAGTGCATTTAAAATGCCTGGTGGTAAAGAAACACTGGCTATGACAACTAGGATTCCCTCTTCCTCCCAATGTGCTTTTTGTAGTTATAAGAAATGAGTCTCTGTGCATCCCACAGGCTCACTTCTCTAAATGTCAGCTGTATCCTGAAATTCCTATTCTGCATGTTTCAAGTGGGTATCATTAACTTGCAAATTTCCAAACTATGTCATAAAAAAAATCAGTTGGGGGAGGTGGTCTATTCAGCAAAGCAACTCCCCTTATGAAGGGGAGTTGTCTTTATACAGAATATGCCAGTTTCCAGTTTTGCAAAAATTCAAGAATCCATCCCCCACAAATATGCAAAGATAAAATATCTAGTTAACTGCCACTTCCCACTGGTTTTAGAGATGTGGGCACAAGCCGTGGCCACCACAATCCCTGGCTCACTAACTCTAAAAGAGACCTAGTGCAGGGGTGGGAACACTGCAGGGAAAAGCAGGTATGTGGGTGTCTCGAGGGGAGAGTTGTTACTGGGTGTATCCTGTCTCCTAGCAATGATTATGCAAAATTAAACAAGAAGGTTGACCTCTCTGATGTCCCAGTCAATTGTGCCTCTCTCCAGGTGGACATGAAATTACCCATAACTCACTCTTTACCTAAGAGTAGCAGGACTCAACCCAAATCCTCCCAGCCCAAGGATGAAAATGTTGTATGGAAAGGCTCCTGGAGCCCAGATATATTTTCTACACACTTGGTTCTGTTCAGCTCTTTTATCTCTTGTAGAAAAATTTCATCTACTTTATACAAAGCTAGCCTGATTGTTCTGTGTCACCTTTTTCTTTTCTAGGTTATCACAAATTGATTGTGCATTGACATATCCTAGTCACTTCCAAGTACAACAAGTAAAGGGAGCTGCTCTGTAATTACTGAACTTATCATTTGTCCTTTGAAAAGATGGACACAATTGCTGTCCTCCTCTGTATAGAGGACTTCCCACTCTTACCATGGATTACCATGATCAGTGTCTTTTATAATTAAACCCATCACTTCCTTTAGATGAATTCCTTTGTCCTGGAAGAATAGATCCCTGATTATGTTGGCCAAAGATGACTAGAAACATGTGCAATGACAGATCAGGAAACCCCTTGAAAAATAAATGCACTGTGCATACCTAAGTGCCAATGGTGTGTGTTTGTGTGAAATGCAATCCAACACTTTTAGGGAGGTTTCACAATATTCCTGACATGTTACCATAGAGAAAACTGTCCTTCTGCCATAACATTCCCAGAATTGCTTAAACTCAAGCCAGCAAGAAAAGCATATTTCTGGTTCTAATAGTGGATATGAAACTCTGAAATTCACACACACACACACACACACACACACACCACATGGATTGAGGACCTGTGTGGTGCAATTGGGACCACCATCCAGCTGTCAGTGGGCTGCCAAAAGGAAGAGAGAGAAAACTTTTGATTGTGGTTCCCATCCTCAGGGAAGGGGAAGAATGGGGGTTATGATTCTGACCCTCTTATTGTGTACATGACTGACTTCAAGCAACTCAGTTTCTAACCTAATAACTTGGTCATAAGCTCTATCTAGATATAATTCATCACCAACAACAGACTGAGTTTTGTTCACCCCCACCCAAAATTCACATGTTGAAAATCTGACCCTCAAGGTGATTGTATTAGGACATGGAGCCTCCTGGAGGTGATTAGGTCATGAGAGCAGAGCCCCCATGATGGGATTAGTGTCCTTTATAAAAGAGAATCCGGAGAGTCCTCTCATCTCTTCCAACATGTAAGGTTACAAAGAAAAGACAGTGTCTCGGAAGTAGACTCTCAGCAGACATCAAATATGCCAGTGCCTTGATCTCGGACTTCTTAGCCTCCAGAACTGTGAGGAATATATGTTTGTTATTTATAAGCCACTGTCTACAGGTTTCTGTTATAGCATTCCCAGCAGACTGTGACACCTGCTAAAGATGATGCTTACATTGCCACCCCGATACCAAAAACTAACATCAAGGCTTTACAAACTGGACTTTCACTACTCTCACTGAGAAAAGCCAAATAGGAAGCACAGTATAATTTTTGGTAGAACACAAATGCCTTGTTTGAATCTGTATTTTTGTGTGTGTGTGTGTGCACAATATATCAGAACCAAGAAGTGTAAAAGAACTGGAGAGGGTAGGGAACAAGCTAAAGCCATATCTTTTGAGGAAGTACCTCTAGAAATTGTTTTGTTCTGGAAATATGGGCCATATCTCCAAATGCCAAGTTAACTGAGGAGATTAGCTCTATAATTCAAGGTTCCCAATTACTTTCACTGGAAAGAAATATCCTGCTGATCATGCAAAACTGTTTTCTGTGAGTTGAATAATGTGGATAATTGCCTCAATTCTCGATTACATTTTGACTATATCACTGCCATCCAGTCAGCAATGTGTGAACTAACTAAAGCTTTAAGTATGTTGCCAATGTAAAGCTTGTCTTCTTCCCATATGAATCAACCCCACATTCTTCACAACTAGCTCATCTACTGCTGCCGGGCGCCCTGCAATACTGAGAAACAGCCAGCCAGCTGTCACGGATGCTCCAATAGCTCACGGTTCTCAGTGCAATGCATGTCCCACAAGCCCCTAACTTTGGGGACCTGCCATTCACCCCAGCACTGGCTGGCACATTGACAGTTCTGTCTAGGGAGGGGTTTTCACCAGCATTGTCCTCTTTGGCAGGGGTTCAGATGATGGGATTCTGCAGATACTCATCTTTTGATGAATACTTGAGGGCATATCATCTTGCCAAATGAGGAAGCCAGACAACCTTTGCGGTTCCCTCGGTGTCCAGTGCAGAAGAACACATGTACAGTTACCTTATGCAACTTCACCTGGCCTTCGGATAGCTGCTGTCAAGCAGCAGGAACAGCCTGAATGGCTGGCAAACTCCAGTACCAGTGGGCGCAGATCTCTTTATTTCTCATAGTTCTGAGGCTGGTAGGTGCCGGTAGAGGTGCCAGCCAGTTAGGGTCCTGGTGAGAGCCCTCCTCCTGGCTTGCAGATGGCCACCTTCTCACTGTATCCTCAGGAGAGGGAGAGAAAAAGGGTGAGGCAGGAGAGGGGGTAGGTACCTGAGATAAGTGCATGAGCCTTTTTACTTGGCGAACCTGCCTCCCTCTGTGGTCTGTTTCTGGGACCATGTCTTCACGTCTTGGTTCTAAGACAAACATAGTCCCTTCCTTGCTTTTCTTCTTATCCCTAGTACTAGCAAAGAGCCTGGTCCAGCACGAACCAATGCTTGAATGGATGAATGAAGAGCCATAACTGAGTTTAAAGTTAAAGCTAAAGAACCTCGGGGAGAAGATACAGGTGGAAATAAGGAAAGGAGAAGGAATGAGGAGGGGGCATCAAGTCCAAACTAGCCACACAGACATCCTCGGGTGCTCAGGGCTCACTGAAACAGCTGAAATGGGGAGCTTCCTCCTGTTTTCCAGATGATATAGCAGGTGCCTCTTGTGTGCACCTCACCTTGGACTCCTGCTGCAGGTGTGGACAGCAGCCCCAAGGAGCTTTCGATCTATTGTCTGCTCAGGGACCTGCCCTTCACCCTGCACCTCTCAGAGAACAGGGAAGGAGCCTACTCCATCCACTTCCTTGCAGAGCTTCTCAGGGCAACCCGGGGTGGGAGCCACAGGACAGATGCTCCTCCAAGACCATCCCTGTCTATGGGATGAGTTTGAAAAATGAGTATGATTTTTTTTTTAAGATTTTGTTTATTTATTAGAGATGGAGAGAGAGAGAGAGAGAGCGTGGCAGAGACACAGACAGAGGGAGAAGCAGGCTCCACGCTTCCAGGGTGGGCCTGTTACTTGCATGTTCATCCGTGATCTGTCCACCTGCTCAGGCTACAAGCTCCACCCGGAATCACGCCCATCATGGACATAACTGCAGCAAAGGATGATCTCCCTCCTCCTTTTGTCTTTCTAACCTCCCTTCC
Source organism: Canis lupus baileyi (assembly GCF_048164855.1). Taxonomy (NCBI): domain Eukaryota; kingdom Metazoa; phylum Chordata; class Mammalia; order Carnivora; family Canidae; genus Canis; species Canis lupus. The sequence goes on from NC_132854.1 coordinate 10,829,031, forward strand.
TTTTTGCTTCCACTCTACTTTCGGCTCAGAATGCAATATCTTCTCTCTGCCTCCTTAATCATATTCATTTTTCGGGCAGCCTGGTGGCTTAGCGGTTTAGCGCCGCTTTCCACCCAAGGCCTGACGTGGGACTCGATCCTGGGTCTTCAGGTGGACAGATCACGGATGAACATGCAAGTAACAGGCCCACCTGGTTATCAAATGCTGTAAATGTGTCGGGAGGAGCTGGGCAGAGGGAGAGCGCAAAACAGCGGGTGTACATATGTGTGTGCAGCCACAGCCCTGGAGAGAAAGTCACTACATGGGTGCCTCCTGTTTAATAACGTGAAGCGGCATTGCCAAAGCCATCCATCGAGAAGTCCTCTCTCTCTAGCTTTCCAATCAGCTTAAATTGGCTTGATCAGTCCTAAACACGAAGACCGTTGTGCCACCTTCATGATGCATGAGCTAAGACATAAATATGTAAGCAGTTCCATATTAGCGTTAATTAGCAGCAGTAGCCTGGAAAAGCTTAGCATAACGCTGGGAAGCACTAATGGAATTGTGTATCTTTCTCCTCCAGGATGAGCAGTCAAGAATCATGCATAATGTAAAAGCGTGGAGTGCAGCTGGTAGCAGCAGGCTGGATCACAGAAGATGATTTCAACTCGTTTTTATGATTGTGCGGAACTACCTTTCAATCAGGCCCCCAAAGCAAATACTATCTTACAGCCCTGGGGGTGTGGAGGGACGCAAAATCATACTACATAACAGTAAATAACAATCCCACTTCGAGACCCCAACGCTGGCTCTTTGTTGACATTCGATCCACATTTAGAGAGTCTAAGGGAGTGTGTGTGGCGGCGAAAGAAAGCAGATGCCACTCGACCTGCCACCTGACCATAGGCTGGTCGAAACTCAGGGCTTGAGCCCTTCTCTGCTGGGGCAGAGGGCTGGTCAGCCCTGGAAGCAGCCACTGGACATGCTGTCGTCTAATTTTGAAATTGTTCAGACTCAAGACAGAAAGGCAGCAACAGAGGAAAGCCTGATAGTCTCAGCTCCCCAGTGGGTCCTAACCCACCCTCATTGGTGGGTTAGAGAGCAGAGGAAAATCAAGGAAAATCCCAGCAGACTCCTCAGTTTCACCTGTTCTCCCTGTCTTCCTTTTCTCAACCGCTATGGGTTTTTGGAAGTTTTTTTTTTTTTTTTTTACAGCTTTTTTGGCATGTAATTTGCATACTGGATAACTCACTGATTTAAAGTGTTTAATTCAATGCATCTGGGTATATTACATTATTCATTTTTTGAAGTTGTGAAAATATATAACAAAGAAGCTTCCATTTAAACCGTTTCAGGTAGGATAATTTTTATTATGGTAAAATATACATAACGTAAAATGTGCTGTTTTAACCATTTTTAAGTGCACGGGCCATTAAGTACATTCACACTGTACAACCATCACCAGGATCCATCTCTGGAACTCTTCATCACCCCAAATATAAACTGTCTGGTCACGAAGCAATAACTCTCCATTCTTTCCTCTTCTCTGCCAGGCCCAGGCTACCTCTAACCGATTTTCTGTCCCTCTGAATTCACTTATTCTAGATATTTCACGTGAGTGGAATATATAATATTTGTTCTTTTGCGTTTGGCTTATTCGACTCAGCATGATATCTTCAAGGTTCTTCCACGTGGTAGCCTGTGTTAAGATTTAATTCCTTTTTATGGTTGAATAATATTCCATAATATGTATATACTGCATTTTGCTTATCCATTCATTTGGGTTTTTTTTAATTTTTTTTTATTTTATTTATTTATGATAGTCACATAGAGAGAGAGAGAGAGAGAGAGAGGCAGAGACATAGGCAGAGGGAGAAGCAAGCTCCATGCACCGGGAGCCCGACGTGGGACTCGATCCGGGGTCTCCAGGATCGCGCCCTGGGCCAAAGGCAGGCGCCAAACCGCTGCGCCACCCAGGGATCCCTATCCATTCATTTGTTGATGGATACTTCAGTTATTCTCACCTTTTGGCTATTGTGAATGATGCTGCTATGAACACTGGTCCCCAAGTATCTGTTTGAGTTTCTTTTCAGTTCTTTGGTATATACATGTAAAAGGGGGTCGTATGTTAATTTAACTTTTTGAGGAAGCACCAACCTGTTTTCCACAGTTGCACCATTTTACAGTCCCATCAGCAATGTATAAGGGTTCCAATACACTTCTTATTTTCTATTTAGGGTTGTTTGTTTTTAATCATAGCCACTAGAGTAGTAGTAGCATGATTAGTGAAGTGATGTCTCATGGTTTTGACTTGCAATTCCCTGCAGATTAGTAATATTCAGCATCTGTGCATGTGCTTACTGGCTATTCGTATATCTTCTTTGGAGAAATGTGGTAGTTTGCTAAGGTTGCCATAACAAAGTACCATAGACTAGGTGACTTAAATCACAGAAATTTATTTTCTCACTGTTCTGGAAGCTGGAAGTCTGAGTTCAAGGTGTCAGCAGATTTAGTTTCTTTTGAGGCCTCTCTCCATAGTTTGTAGAGAGCTGTATTCTCTCTGTGCCTTCATGTGGTCTTTTTTCCATGCCTATCTGTGTCCTAATCTCCTCTTTTTATAAGAACACCAGTCCTTCTGCATTAAGGCCCACACCAGTGACCTCATTTTACCTTAATTACCTCTTCAAAGACCCGATCTAATATTGTCACATTTTGAGATACTAGGGGTTAGCATGTCAACATATTAACTTGGGGGAGGGAGAGACACAATTCAGCCCATAACAAATGTCTATTTAAATCCTTTGCCTATTTTTTTCAATTGGGTAGTAACTGCTGTCAGTTTTGATGTTGGCTATATGGTTTTATTGTTTATAGAGGTAAAAGTAGGGATAGGAGAATAGGAGAGAGGAAGGTTATTACTAGGTTTTTCATCTTGAAATGTCTTATTTGATTAGATCACCCTCACACTGTCCCAAAGGACGTCTTCCCATCCTTTTCCCTATAGAGTTCCAACCATACTATCTCTCACGAGAATAATGCGATAATATCCAACAGCAGCAAGCAAGAAATCACTACATCATGCCTGAATCATAGTAAATTACTTTTCAAGTGCCTACTAGACTATAACTTACTTGAAGGCAAGTGTCATTTTTCTTTTATTTATTTATTTATTTATGATAGTCACACCGAGAGAGAGAGGCAGAGACATAGGCAGAGACATGAAGCAGGCTCCATGCACCGGGAGCCCGATGTGGGATTCGATCCCGGGTCTCCAGGATCGCGCCCTGGGCCAAAGGCAGGCGCCAAACCGCTGCGCCACCCAGGGATCCCTCAAGCGTCATTTCTTACTCAACTTTGAGTCTGCCTCAATATTTGAGTCCCAGGCCATGACAACATTTTCTCATGTGAGAAACATAATAATCTATGTAGTAGCTCTTACTATGCCCACGACACAGATGAGGAAACAGAGGCTCAGAAGGATCAAGGGACTTGCTCAAAGTTACAGAATAAGCAGCAAAAGGAAAGTATAGACCTGGACCTAGCCAACTCATCCTTCTATCCACTGTGATTCCTTTCCTGTAAGGGTGGAAATGGGGCATAAGTGCACTGTAAGCAAGCAGCATTGAATCCACTGAGATTTCTGAATGACCTGAGCTCATCTCTATGTGGTAAATGCTTACCATTTAGAAGGTGGCACTGTCTGGGTTCATAATAGTTCCCCCAACCCCCACCCCCCGTTCCTTACTTCTTAACTTCTTATTTTAAGTCTTGCTAAAATCAAGGGAGATTGCATCTCTAAGTTAGACTTTTCCTACCAAAAGATTTAACAAAATAATGGGTCCTGAATGAAGTTGTGCAATGTATTAAAGACTCTCCTGTCTTCAGCGGTACATAAAACAGCCTTGTAATCAGATCAATCTCTCAATAGCACTTCAATTTTACACATTCACTGATGAGAATCCTCTTGGTATTGTTAGCATAAGCTAAGCTTATTTTTTTGAAGTGAGGTTTTCTAATATCAGTCATAAAGGAATAATATTTTAGTATCTCACAAATCAATTAAGTAGATATCATACCAACACAGGAAGTTCCGTCAATATGCTACATTCATGGTGACTGTAATAGAGACAAAGGATTTTTTTTTATTAAAAATGATGAGATGGGGCAAAAGGTTATTAGATGACAGTTTCAGTACACCAAAATATTGAAAGCTGTCAATGATTATTGTATGTTTTTAAAAGATTTTGTTTATTTATTTGGCAGAGAAAAGGAGCGAGAGAATACAAGCAGGGAGAGCAGCAGAGGGAGAGGGATAAGAAGGCTCCCGCTGAGCAGGGAGCCTGACTCAGGGCTCCATTCCAGGACCCTGATATCATGACCTGAGCTAAAGGCAGATGCTTAACAGACTGAGCCACTCAGGTGCCCTGATTATTATACTTTTAAAAAAATTCTCATAATAAGACAATGAAGGCAGCACGCACAAATTATCCACACTGGCTTTCAGCCCTCTGCTGCTAAGGTGAATTTTTCTTTCTGGCTTTTTTTTTTTTTCCAAACAAATTTATCTGTTTTAAAGGATGTATATCACACAGTTTCCAAGTGGTAAAGTAAACAATATTCTTCCTTGTAAATTTTAATTCTTTTTTTTAAAGATTTTATTTATTTATTAATGAGAGGCACAGAGAGAGAAAGAGAGGCAGAGACACAGGCAGAGGGAGAAGCAGGCTCCTTACAGGGAGCCTGATGTGGGACTCGATCCCAGGTCTCCAGGATCAGGCGCTGGGCTGAAGGCAGTGCTAAACTGCTGAGCCACCCAGGCTGCCCTCTTCCTTGTAAATTTTAGCCAATTTTTTTATAAATTTATTTTTTATTGGTGTTCAATTTACCAACATACAGAATAACACCCAGTGCTCATCCCATCAAGTGCCCACCTCAGTGGCCGTCACTCAGTCACCCCCACCCCTTACCCACCTCCCCTGCCACCACCCCTAGTTCGTTTCCCAGAGTTAGGAGTCTTTCATGTTCTGTCTCCCTTTCTGATATTTCCCACTTAGTTTTTCTCCTTTCCCCTTTATTCCCTTTCACTATTTTTCATATTCCCCAAATGAATGAGACCATATGTTTGTCCTTCTCCGATTGACTTATTTCACTCAGCATAATACCCTCCAGTTCCATCCACGTCGAAGCAAATGGTGGGTATTTGTCATTTCTAATGGCTGAGTAATATTCCATTGTGTACATAAACCACATCTTCTTTATCCATTCATCTTTTGATGGACACCGAGGCTCCTTCCACAGTTTGGCTATTGTGGACATTGCTGCTATAAACATCAGGGTGCAGGTGTCCCAGCGTTTCACTGCATCTGTATCTTTGGGGTAAATCCCCAGCAGGTGCAATTGCTGGGTCGTAGGGCAGGTCTATTTTTAACTCTTTGAGGAACCTCCACACAGTTTTCCAGAGTGGCTGCACCAGGTCACATTCCCACTAACAGTGCAGGAGGGTTCCCCTTTCTCCACATCCTCTCCAACATTTGTGGTTTCCTGCCTTGTTAATTTTCCCCATTCTCACTGGTGTGAGGTGGGATCTCATTGTGGTTTTGATTTGTATTTCCCTGATGGCCAGTGATGCGGAGCATTTTCTCATGTGCGTGTTGGCCATGTCTATGTCTTCCTCTGTGAGATTTCTCTTCATGTCTTTTGCCCATTTCATGTTTGGATTGTTGTTTCTTTGGTGTTGAGTTTAATAAGTTCTTTATAGATCTTGGAAACTAGCCCTTTATCTGATACGTCTTTTGCAAATATCTTCTCCCATTCTGTAGGTTGTCTTTTAGTTTTGTTGACTGTATCCTTTGCTGTGCAAAAGCTTCTTATCTTGATGAAGTCCCAATAGTTCATTTTTGCTTTTGTTTCTTTTGCCTTCATAGATGTATCTTGCAAGAAGTTACTGTGGCTAAGTTCAAAAAGGATGTTGCCTGTGTTCTCCTCTAGGATTTTGATGGAATCCTGTCTCACATTTAGATCTTTCATCCATTTTGAGTTTATCTTTGTGTATGGTGCAAGAGAGTGGTCTAGTTTCATTCTTCTGCATGTGGATGTCCAATTTTCCCAGCGCCATTTATTGAAGAGACTGTCTTTCTTCCAGTGGATAGTCTTTCCTGCTTTGTCTAATATTAGTTCACCATAAAGTTGAGGGTCCACTTTTGGATTCTCTATTCTGTTCCATTGATCTATGTGTCTGTTTTCGTGCCAGTACCACACTGTCTTGATGACCACAGCTTTGTAGTACAACCTGAAATCTGGCATTGTGATGCCCCCAGCTATGGTTTTCTTTTTTAAAATTCCCCTGGCTATTCGGGGTCTTTTCTGATTCCACACAAATCTTAAAATAATTTGTTCCAACTCTCTGAAGAAAGTCCATGGTGTTTTGATAGGGATTGCATTAAACGTGTAAATTGCCCTGGGTAACATATTTTAGCCAATTAATTTCAGCCAATTGATTTTAGCCAATTGATTCTCATAGAACACTTTCCTTGATCTTTTGCCAAACTCTTATGTTTACAAAAACCCATGATTGCAACTGATAAGCAAATATAGTTTTGACAAGAACGTCAGTTGATGTTTTTATTTACATTAACAAGTAGGGTGAAACAATGAAGACATTCAAACTTTCACTTAATCATCATTGACATTATTGACTTCCTTGTTGAATCTGATAATTTTCTAATGCAGGAAGAATATTTCCTCAAATTTTTGTGCCATTCACAATGTAATGACCACAGATGTGACCATCTTAAAGTTTAGTCTGTATTGTTAATATTTCCACCATCCCTTCTTATGTCTAGACAGTCATTAAACCAGTAAATCAAGCCCTAACTTGTAGCAGTTGTCAACTCCCATGTCATTATTACTCCGACCATTGCAGACTTGAAGCTACCAAAGTGACATTGAGAGAGATGCACAGTAGCACACCATTATATACTATTGATACCATATAAATACTATAGATATAAAAATCTCAAAAGATTAGACAGTAAACAGAAGGTGATGAATTTGTTTTTTAATATAACTGATTTAATTATAAGTGCATACAATCTAATTTTTAATAATGGCTGTGTTTAACAACTGATTCTGAAAATTTCTGAATTTAATCATAAGTTCTTGAAAACTGGTAGGAGCCAAATTCAGCACACAACTGCATTGAACCCACAAAAGATTACATGACACTATCAATGTTAGGGAATGCTTTAAACTATAGGTAATAGTATCTGGCTAAGAAGGGCTAGAATTAGCTCTAGGATGTCAAGGATCTTTGTTCATTGAGATCTCTTAATGTACCTAGAACAGCTCCAAACACATTAGAGATGCTCCTTAAACATTGCTGAGTTTGTTGAAATAACAGAGGGATTTAGTTACTACACACAAAGAAGTACAAGTGCAGGTAGTTTCCAGAGCCAATCCATCCAGGGCACTCCATCAACCACTCTGTAAGGTTCTGGCCTTCTTATGGCTGGCAGAGTGGCTACCACAGCCCCATTCATACCCTCACAGCACAACACTGAAAGGAGGAAGTAGCACTAGCCATGCAATCAGGGACATGTCCTCAAGTGCTCTTCTGTTTTCTCAGGTAGGTCAAACACAATCAATTGCAAGGAGGCTGAGAAAACAGAGGCCCCCTTTTTGGACCCCGTGCTGAGAAATAGGTAGAGAAAAGGAAGGTCGGGTATCAGTACACCATCTAATAATTTCCTTGGTTTCCTACTAGGCCAATTCAATGTTAAGAATCGAGTAGCATAAATACTTATTATGGTTCAAGTGTCATCTGAATATAATCATTGCTCTGGAATTCTCTCTTTGTATTGAGCTCCTTGAAGTATTGTTTTAAAATTAAATGTGTAATGACTCTTCCTGATTACCAAATGATCAACCTTTTGAAGGAAATCTAGAAGGTCTAAGTACTTATGTACAATTTGATTAAAGGAGGTCTGTATCAGATTATCACAAATCAGATTTCTAATATAATAAACAGAACTACAAAGAAAAAAATCCTTGTAAAAATTCTCTAGCCCATAAAACATTCAAATAAAATACAGCAAATACAGTAACATTCTGCGGAGAATTTGAACAGTTTTTACGAGTATATTTTCCTAGGCTTTTGATCTACGTTAGTATTACTAACAAAGAAAACAACTGAAAATTATTCACACGCAAAATATTTACATTCAAGCAACCCTCAAATATTTTGAGGAGCCTCCTTCCACGCAGTACTCAGAGAGCCCAAGGAAATAAATGCAGCTTACTTTGGGCTCCCAAGGCTGTCGGCAGAGATTCTGGTCACTGAAGAAGATTCTTTCCCATCTGTCACGATCCAGACACATCTGTGGCAGAAATAATCCCCGAGTTCAGGAAAAGGCAGAAAATAATTGTCAGAATTAGTACCATCTGGGGTTTACTCTTTTCAGACTCAGAAAATGATCATAGGACTTAGAACTACGATGGACTCTAGAGATCATCTTCTTCACTTACATTCAGAACTATGTTCTCCTTGCTCAGGTCATTCTAGAAAATGGTTTTATACAGAAGAAATTGGGGCTTTTTACTCTAGACTTCTTTCGTGTCCTGTAAATCTGAACAACTATAATACCTAGCTTTTCCAAACATGATGTAACCATGGAATGCCCACCCCCTTTCATTTTGAAATGGGGCACATATTTTTTAATTTTTAAAAAATTATGGTAAAACATATAATAAGCCCCCTGGCTTCAATCAGATTACATGGTTATTTAGGGGCTTTTCTGGGGTTGCTGATAGCTTTGTCTTTTTTTCTAATGTCCCTAAGGCATTTCTGAAATTTCTAATATCTGCAGAGATGCTTACCCTTTTTACTTAGACAGCCTGTTTACTTTGGGCAGGTTTCAGGAGGAAGATGATGACTTATGTAGTAGGCAAAGGCTCTTCTACTCAAGCCACCCCTTGATAATGCTGTGGAAGAGCTGATATGAGGATTCTTGAGCAAGGGAGGGAATATATATCATGTGTAGAAGGCATATGAATTGTTGTGCCAAAAGGTGTCCTCTGCCAGATTGTGTTTTCCAAATATTGCACCACAACAGGTCCTGTCCCACATGCTCTTCTTGCAATGTGACCTAGACACTCCTCCCATGGTAGGAGAGTCTCTACCTCCTTCTCATGAGTCTGAGTGCCACTTTGACTGCTTTACCAATATAGTAGGTGGAAGTGACTCTGTGACTTCCAAGGCTTAACAATGCCACACACACTTGCCTTGGGAAGCTGATGTTTGGAATTCAGCCAGGGTGCTATGAAGAAGCCCAAACTAGTTCGTGTGGAGAGATGCTGTGGCAAGGACACATATAGGTGTTTAAGCTAAGAATCTAGCTGAGAATCCAGTTGACAGCCAGCACCAAACACCAAACATGTAACTGAAGACTCTACCAAATGATTCTAGCTCCTAGCCTTGGGCTACTTTGTATCTTCCGGTCTTCCCAGCTGAGTATCTAGACATCATGGAACAAAGACAAGCCAGCCTTGTTTCTCCTGCCCAAATTCCTGATTCACAGAATCCATGAACATAACAGAAGGGTTATTTTTTTAAGACTTATTTATTTATTCATGAGAGACAGAGACAAAGAGACAGAGACATAGGCAGAGGGAGAAGCAGGCCCCCCACAAGGAGCCTGATGTGGGACTCGATCTGGATTCCGGGATCACACCCTGAGCCGAAGGCAGACGCTCAACTGCTGAGCCACCCAGGCGTCCTGGAAGGGTTATTTTATACTCCTGAATTCTGTGGTGGGTTATGAGATGATAGTAATGGAAATGAGTAAGAACAAGAGCTATACATTTTATTTGTTGGATTTTTCTCTGCCCATTCCAGGAAAGCCTTTATGTTTCCTTTCCCTAAAAATAGACTTTTCTGGAACCCTATCTCTCTTTTTTTGGGGGTTACATCCCAAAGATGGAAAGGAAGAAAATGAGTATGTGAGAGAGGGGGGAGGGGGATGGAAAGGCATGGAGAAGAAACGCAGAAGAAATACAAATAAGGGAGGATCCCCTAAACTAGTATACTAGAGCAGGGTAGAGGCAGGAACTTACAGCTCGCCACCAGGTCCCCCATGATGGCCACCAAAGGTAGCCTAACCACAGAAGAAAGGCTGATGTCATCCTAGAGAGACTGGATTCCAGGCACAGGGCACAGCACTGGCAAAGATTTCCGTATCAGTAGTGATACAGAAGTAGCAGGACAAGCAATTTGCTTTGGCAATGGGATTCTCAAGGGTAACCAGGGCAGACCACAGATCTGCTCCCAGGATAGCTACCTGCTAACTACCCCACAGCCTTATTATTTAATGAGGGTACCCCAAAGTGATTGAATGCATTTTTTTTTGCCAGATAAAATGGTGACTTGGACTTTAATTTGATATAAAAGAAATGAATGTCCCATGGCAGATTGTCAACCCCTTTTATATGAAACTCATAAAAATCATCACATAGAGACATTTTAAAAAGTACAAAAATGAATGAAAAGAAAGAAAACACTGGGACAACCAGAAACTGTAAAGACTCTCTTAAAATTACAAAGTAGGCAAGAATACATTAAAGAAGAAAAACTGCAGTCCAGGATGAAGATGGGAGAATTCTGCTAAAAGCCTCAAGGGCACACCAGACCAAGTGGGAGGGAATCCAGAAGGGGGCACCAGCTCAGAGCCACCAAGGCAAGAACAGCAAGCAGCCCCTGAGCATCCCGCCTCCTCCCCAGGCATGGCAGCAGGCAGCCACGGTACAGATTCTTACCTTTCACAAAGCAGTGGGCACAGGAACTCTGGGAGAAAGAGAGAGAGGGCAGGGACCTGGTGTCCCTTAAGGACATATACTGACACATCACAGAAGCTCCTGCCATGCTCACTAAAAACATGAGTACAAGCCTGAATGGCAGTCCCCACACTCCCTCACCCAGTCTGCATAAATTGTAACAGCACATCTGTAACACAGAATCTTATCATTAAGGTACCTAAGCAAGAATCAAATATTTGAAGAGAGCCAACACCATCAGATAGAAGGAAGGGCACCTGGGTGGCTCAGTGGTTGAGCATCTACCTTTGGCTCAGGGTTTGATCCCAGGGTCCTGTGATCGAGCCCCACATTGGGCTCCCTGTGAGGAGCCTCCTTCTCCCTCTGCCTATGTCTCTGCCTCTCTCTGTGTGTCTCTCATGAATAAATAAATAAAATCTTTAAAAAAAAAAAGAAAAAGAAGGGAGTGGGGAAATAAATGGAAAAAAGGAAATGTACAACTAAAGAAGCAGATTGAATAGTGCAATCATAGAAGGGTTTTTTTTAACTATAGCAAAGGTTTAAAGAAATAATGCAATCAAAAGAATAGATAGATAGAACTAATAAAAGCTGTTGGGCATTAAAATTATACTTGTTGAAATTGAAAGCTTAATATGATGTATAGAGAAGCAGAATGGGCACAGCTGAGGAGCAAATCAATTGGAAAATGAAGCTGTAGAATTTGCTCAAAAGACAGGAATTAAGATACTTCATAGAATAAATCTAATTCCGGTATCCATTACAAAAAAAGAATTGCAAAAGAGTCTACAGAAAATGAAAACAAAATTTAAAGAAATAACTGATTAGAAAATTACAGAACTAAAGTAAAACATGAGGTCTGTGGAAGAACTCATCACCCAGTAGGATCATTTCTTAAATTATTCAGACACAATTGATATTAGAAAACAGTTGTGTCCACATGGCTTAGCTCTTGGGACCAAGAACCAAAACCACCTGTTTCAACATGACTTGTTTGTAGCAGGAAATCCTTGCCCAGAAAGATAAGGCTCTAAATCAATAAATACTTGCCTTTTTCCTCAGAAAACTCCTGAAAACCAATTTGTCTGGGCAAAGGGTGTATGCATCTGGGCAAACAGTTTTCTTCTCTCAACAATAGTGTTTACACCTGAGCAAACAGCTCATTTATCAACAACAGTATATATGTCAATATTTGTTTTGAGCTTCACTGTGTCCACCAAAACTAAGCTATTAGTGAGGAATTTTGCCCAATCCTAGTCAGTTCCCTGCCTTGAAAGACCTGCCTTAAATCACATGAGCCCTGACTCCAGAACCCTATAAATACCTACCTTGGCTTTCCCCTTCTGAGGCACTCCTAAGAGCCTCTCTTAGGTGAAGGTCTCCCTTTCTGCAGTAGGTTTAATAAACTCAGCTTTGCTCATCAAAAAAGTTACTTCCAGTAGACATTTTGGGGAGTGGGCTATTGAAAATCCATGGAGAAACTTCATTAAAGTAAAAAAAACCATCCTAAACCCTCCAGAGAGGTATGTACTGGTTGTCTGCAAAGGAAGATGAACCTGGTTGATGTCAGGCTTTGTGGCAATGGCAGTGGATACAGAAAGACACCGAAGCAATCATCTTCAATATATAAAGGAGAATAACCTTTGAGCCTAAAATTCTATACCCAGACAAACTAACATTTAAAACAAAGGTCAGCAGGGACACCTGGGTGGCTCAGTGGTTGAGCGTCTGCCTTCGGCTCAGGGAGTGATCCCAGGGTCCTGGGATCGAGTCCTGCATTGGGCTCCCTGCAAAGAACCTGCTTCTCCCTCTGCCTACGTCTCTGCCTGTCTCTGTGTCTCTAATGAATAAATAAATAAAATCTTTTAAAAATATAAAAAATTAAAAAAAAAATAAAACAGAAGTCAGCAAAGTATGGCCAGTGGACCAGCCACCTGTTTTTATAAATAAAAATGTCTTGGAACACAGCATGCTCATTCACTTACCTATTGCCTTTATATATGTAGTCTGTGGCTGCTTTTGTGCCACAATGGCAGAATTGAGTGGCTGTAACTGAGACCATATGGCCTGCAAGCCTAAAATACTTATTATTTGTACCATTTAAAGAAGTTTCTGGGGGTTCCTGGCTGGCTCAGTTGGTAAAGCATGTGACTCTTGTTCTCAGGGCCATGAGTTCAAGTTTCATGTTAGGCGTAGAGCTTACATTAAAAAAAAAGTTTCCTGACATCTGCTTTAACATAAAGACACTTACAGACATAAGCTCTTATGAAGTTTACTATTCAGTGACTCTTCTTGGAAGCATCATGATGAAAATTATGGGGGTAGGGAGAAGGGAGTTTCAGGATAAAGAGGGAAGATTTATAAAGGAACAAGTGACAATCACAGTGGTAAAATTAATTGTTACATTAAAATAAGTATTAAAGGGGGCACCTGGGTGGCTCCATGGTTGAGTGTCTGCCTTTGGCTCAGGGTGTGATCCCAGGGTTCTGGGATCAAGTCCCACATCAGGCTCCCTGCAGGGAGCCTGCTTCTGCCTCTGCCTATGTCTCTATCTCTCTCTGTGTGTCTCTCATGAATAAATAAATAAAATATTTTTTAAAAAAGTATTAAATATTTAAGTTTTAAATAAGGTATCCAATGCAGGTGGAATTTTATGGAGACAAGTGAGATTGTGAATAGGTAGGGAAACTCTAAAGGGGAATAAAGTTCTTGCCTTTTTGTTGGGAGTGTGGATGATCGAAGATAAAACTAATTCCAGGCAAAGTTTATTACTTCCGGATTATTTCCAAGTAATTATGCATTCTAGACAATGTTTAGCATTTAATGTAAGCATTACAAGATTACATATAAGGGTAAGCATTACATGTCTACAAGGGTAAGCATTACAAGCTTACATTTTTAAACTTATGGAAGGAAAAAGCAGAAAACAAACAAAAAACCAGTTAACTCAGTTATACACAACTTAAAGGCATAGTAAGAGAAATGCAAATAAGGCAGCAGGAATAAACCCGAACATGTCTATGAATTTGATCCATATGACTCAGGTTACTTTTAGTTCATCATTGTTTACCACGTGCATCCTTCGTGACTGGCATTCTTATAGGCTCTAGAGACAATTAACAGAAGCTTACATTCCAGTAAAGACACAGACACAAACCTATAGGTATGTAATATAATCTCACATAAAGGTGCTATCCAAAAACAAAAAAAATCAGGAGTACTTGGGTGGCTTAGTCGGTTAAACATCTAGCACTTGGTTTTGGCTCAGGTCATGGTCTTGTGATCATGGGATGGAGCCCCGCTTCAGCCTCTGCATGCAGTGTGGAGTCTGCCTTAGATTCTCTCTCCCTCTCCCTCCTACTCACTCTCTCTGTCTCTCTCTCAAATAAATAAATAAAATCTTAAAAAAAAATAAAAAGCAGAGGAAAAGGCTGGAGAGCGATGTAAGTTGGTCACCTTGGAGGCTAACAATATGTCAGTCCAAACAATATGTGATGGGGGCTCAGATTAGGGTGATATTTGTGGAAGCAATGGCAGTGATAGCATTTGGGGGAGATTATAAAGAGAAAGATGACAGGATTTGCAGACAGAACCTATGAGAGGTACGGAAGGGTCAGATTACATTGACACATTACAAAGGAACATTCAGTTCTGTGTTAAAACATATGGACAAGCGCACGATCAGCCATATTATTTGTAATATTTGAAATTGCTATCCATCATGTATTGCAGGGTTCTTGCCTCACAGAGTCGAAGAATGAATCTCTTGGACAATAGGGTGAAGCAAAGTGAAAGTTTATTAAGTGAAGGTGAGAACAGAAAGGAAAGCTCTGTAGAGTGAGAGGGTTCCTGAATAGGTCACCACTGAGGACTTTTATGGTTGGTCTTTTATAGAAAACTGACCAGGGAAGAGAGTTAATAAATATTCGAGCAGAACTCAATAAAATAGAGACCAGAAGAACTGTGGAACAAAACCAAGAGTTGGTTCTTTGAAAGAATTAATAAGATAGATAAACTATTAGCCAGCCTTATTAAAAACAAGAGAGAAAAGATTCAAATTAATAAAATCACAAATGAAAAAGGAGAGATCACAACCAATATCAGGGAAATACAAATGATTTTAAAAACATATTATGAGCAGCTACATGCCAATAAATTAGGCAATCTAGAAGAAATGGACACATTTCTGGAAAACCACAAACTACCAAACCTGGAACAGGAAGAAATAGAAAACCTGAACAGCCCAATAACCAGGAAGGAAATTGAAGCAGTCATCAAAAACCTCCCAAGACACAAAAGTCCAGGGCCAGATGGCTTTCCAAGGGAATTCTATCAAACATTTAAAGAAGAAACAATACCTATCTACTAAAGCTGTTCTGAAGGATAGAAAGGGACGGAAGACTTCCAAACTCGTTTTATGAGGCCAGTATCACCTTAATTCCAAAACCAAAGACCCCACCTACAAGGAGAATTATAGACCAATATCCCTGATGAACACAGATGCAAAAATTCTCAACAAGATACTAGCCAATAGGATCCAACAGTACATTAAGAAGATTATTCACCATGACCAAGTGGGATTTATCCCTGGGATGCAAGGCTGGTTCAACACTCGTTAGCAATCAACGTGATAGATCATATCAACAAGAGGAAAAACAAGAACCATATGATCCTCTCAATAGATGCAGAGAAAGCATTTGACAAAATATAGCATCCATCCTGATCAAAACTCTTCAGACTGTAGGGGTAGAGGAAACATTCCTCAGCATCTTAAAAGCCATCTACGAAAAGCCCACAACAAATATCATTCTCAATGGGGAAACACTGGGAGCCTTTCCCCTAAGATCAGGAACATGACAGGTATGTCCACTCTCACCACTGCTATTCAACATAGTACTAGAAGTCCTAGCCTCAGCAATCAGGCAACAAAAAGACATTAAAGGCATTCAAATTGGCAAAGAAGTCAAACTCTCCCTCTTCGCCGATGACATGATACTGTACATAAAACCCAAAAGACTCCACCCCAAGATTGCTAGAACTCATATAGCAATTCGGCAGTGTGGCAGGATACAAAATCAATGCCCAGAAATCAGTGGCATTTCTATACACTAACAATGAGACTGAAGAAAGAGAAATTAAGGAGTCAATCCCATTTACAATTGCACTGAAAAGCATAAAATACCTAGGAATAAACCTAACCAAAGAGGTAAAGGATCTATACCCTCAAAACTACAAAACACTTCTGAAAGAAATTGAGGAAGACACAAAGAGATGGGAAAATATTCCATGCTCTTGGATTGGAAGAATTAATATTGTGAAAATGTCTATGCTACCCAGGGCAATTTACACATTTAATGCAATCCCTATCAAAATACCATGGACTTTCTTCAGAGAGTTGAAACAAATCATCTTAAGATTTGTGTGGAATCAGAAAAGACCCCAAATAGCCAGGGGAATATTGAAAAAGAATACCAGAGCCGCGGCATCACAATGCCGGATTTCAATTTGTACTACAAAGCTGTGATCATCATGGTACTGGCACAAAAACAGACACATAGATCAAAGGAACAGAAGAGAGAACCCAGAAATAGGCCTTCAACTCCATGATCAACTAATATTCGACAAAGGAGGAAAGACTATCCACTGGAAAAAAAAGTCTGTTCAATAAATGGTGCTGGGAAAATTGGACAGCCACGTGCAGAAGAATGAAACTAGACCATTCTCTTACACCATACACAAAGATAAATTCAAAATGGATGAAAGACCTAAATGTGAGGCAAGCATCCATCAAAATCCTAAAGGAGAACACAGGCAACACCGTGTTTGAACTTGGCCACAGCAACTTCTTGTAAGATACATCTATGAAGGCAAGGGAAACAAAAGCAAAAATGAACTATTAGAACTTAATCAGGATAAAAAGGTTCTGCACAGCAAAAGAAACCATCAACAAAAATAACAGACAACCTACAGAATGGGAGAAGATACCTGCAAATGACATATCAGATAAAGGGCTAGTATCCCAGATTTGTAAAGAACTTATTAAACTCAACAGCGAAGAAACAAACAACCCAATCATGAAATGGGCAAAAAAACATGAACAGAAATTTCATCAAAGAAGACATACACATGGCCAGAAGCACATGAGAAAATGCTCCACATCACTTACCATCAGGGAAATACAAATCCAAACCACAATGAGATACCACCTCACACCAGTGAGAATGGGGAAAATTAACAAGACAGGAAACCACAAATGTGGGAGAGAGTGAAGAGAAAAGGGAACCCTCTTACACTGTTGGTGGGAATGTGAACTGGTGCAGCCCCTCTGGAGAACTGTGTGGAGGCTCCTCAAAGAGTTAAAAATAGAGCTACCCTATGACCCAGCAATTCCACTGCTGGGGATTTACCCCAAAGATACTGATGCAGTGAAACGGTAGGACACCTGCACCCCAATGTTTATAGCAGCAATGTCCACAATAGCCAAACTGTGGAAGGAGCCTCGGTGTCCATCGAAAGATAAATGGATAAAGAAGCTGTGGTCTATGTATACAATGGAATATTCCTCAGCCATCAGAAATTACAAATACCCACCATTTGCTTCAACGTGGATACAACTGGAGGGTATTATGCTGAGTGAAGTAAGTCAATAGGAGAAGGACAAACATTATATGGTCTCATTTGTTCAGGGAATATAAAAAATAGTGAAAGGGCTTATAGGGGAAAGGAGACAAAATGAGTGGAAAATATCAGAGAGGGAGACAGAACATGAGAGACGTCTAACTCTGGGAAACGAGCAAGGGGTAGTGGAAAGGGAGGTGGGTGGGTGACTGGGTGACGGGCACTGAGGGGGGCACTTGACGGGTGCCCTCAGCACCAAGGGCCGAGCACCGGATGATATGCTATATGTTGGCAAATTGAACTCCAATAAAAAGAAAAGAAAAGAAAACTGACCAGGGGACTTGGTAAATATCTTGTAACATTTAAGACAACAAAATGGATTTGTATATATTATGGAAATATCTAGACTATATTTAGAACAAACAAAGTGGATTTGTTATGTTCCCTTCTCTCTGGCTAATACCTTGTCCATAACATTTTTCCACATCTGGGATATCTGTGAGCCTCGTTACTTAGCCCCCTTGAATGAGCCTGGTCACATGGCCCCTACCTGTCTCTCCCTACCTAGCCTTGCCTGTCCTTTATTCACATGGACAACAGAGACTTTAAAATGCCAGTAAAATCTTGAACATAGCATCTCACATCCTAAAGAGGGCTCAAACTTGCCAAGGAAGGAATATTCCCTCAGGACAATGGAGAGTTCTCAGAAGCTGTTCTAAGGACCGCCCTTGTTGGGCACTCTAGAGCAATTTCCTGTTCGAATTAATAGATTAGCTCTTGAGAGGTCACGACCGTCGTTCTGCACAGGTGTGATTGATGAAAAGCTGCACAGTTGCTTGGGGAACACAGTGATTTATTCCACCTTTGAGGTGGAAGGAGTGGCCACCGCAGCTGCCTCACAGTCGCTGGGAAGCAAGGAAGGCTGCATTGGCGCTGTATTCGAAGCTAGTCATTTGATGCATCACATCCACCAGCAATCTTTAACGTTTTTTCACTGGTTTTCCATCAAGCAGCCACTATAATTACAAACAGACCTTTGAATCGTAAATATTTCAAAGAGATATCACAAGAAATAAATGGAAGTTGATTTTAGGCTTTATCTTTTTGTTGTTGTTGCAACTTTCTTTCAGATGAAAACAATATAAATCTTAATACTTCCGCTTTTCTGACCAAATTTTCCAGCAGTTTTCACATGGAATAGAGAAAAGACATCTCTTATCTTCTAAAATGCTGTATTAAGGAAAGTAGATGGTGGCTGGAAAAACCCTTCCCTCCTCAACCTGATGTTCTGTTTTACTAACAGGTTTCCTGGAAAACAGTTAACAGATTGCAGGAGAATTAGACATGGGACAGTTAGGCTTGAGAAGGGAGAGTAGCCAAAATATAACTGATTCCAATGCCATCGGGTACAAATGCTATTTCCCTTTGCTAACTTGATTCACCTGCCCCCTACCAAGATCAAGTCAGTGGAGTTAAAAGTCCCTGACCATGTGGAGGATTCTGCTTTCCTGAGTTATTGTCCTCTCTTGCTTCTCTGTGTGTGTGTGTGTGTGTGTGTGTGCTTCCCTTCTGGCACTAGCTCACAGATATTCCTTCCCAAAGATTCAGTCCCACACCCCAGAATTGCTCAAACCACCCCCACCATCAAGCTAGACTGGACCCATCGCTCTATGATATGGAGTGAAATTGTCCCCCACAAAGTTCATGTGTTGAAGCCTAAACCCCCTATTGGCAATATTTGGAGGTGGGTCCTTTGAGTGGTAATTAGGTCTTGAGGATGGTCCCTAGGTTAGGAGGAGTGCAACAAGGAGATGAAGAGACCCAAGCTCGCTCTCTCTGCCATTGCAAGAACATAGCAACAAGGTTTGCCGATGGAGGATTCTCTCCAGAACCCGACCATGCCAGCACCTTTGTCTCAAAGTGCCAGACTCCAGAAGTGTGAGAAAAAAACTTTTGTTGTTTAAATCCCCCCAACCTGTGGTATTTTTGTGATAGCAGCCTGAATTTACTAAGCTGGCCAATCCCCCCTTTCTCTGTATTCATCTCCTGTTGCTACCATAACCAATTACTACAAACTTAGCAGCTTAAAACTATACAAAAATGCATATTTGCTCCTGGAATTCTGGGTGGGCTCAGCTGTTTCTGCTCTGCGTCTCATAGGCAGAATCAAGATGCTGGCCTGCCTGGGCTCTCTCTCATCTGGAGACCCTGGGGGGAATCTGCTTCCAAGCTCATTGATATTGTTGGCAGCATTCACAGCCTTGCAGCCAGCTATAGGACTGAGGTCTGTTTCTAGAAACCTGTCTGAACTAGTTAAGACCGCCTGAGTTCCTCATCTTGATTCCCCCTCCATCTTCAACTCAGTAATGGCACATGGAATTCTACTTACATCTGGAGTCTCTCTGACTTCTTCTGTCCTTTCTCTTGGACTCCATTCAGAGAGTGTTCTGCTTTAAGGACTCATGACAGTGTGTGTTCCCCTCTCTCCTTCCCATCTTGATCCAGAATAGTCTCCCTATCTTCATGTCAATCTGCTATCAATTACAAATTTTTATCACATCTGCAAAATCCTTTTTGCCATGTAATGTCACGTATTCACAGGCTCTAAGAATTAGGGTGTGGACATCTTTGGGGGCCATTCTATCTCCCACCCACCCCCAAGTTTCCTTTGATGTCAAGCAGATCTAGAATCTATTGTGCCTAGAGCAAGCCCTCTACACCCAGGAAAGCCTTTGAGTGCTGCACCAAGCTCTGCAATCTACCTACCACCTTGATTCCTTAATCCCACCCACTGTCCTGCCAGGGACTCAGGTCTCCTCGGCATGACCTGAGCACCCATCTGAGAAACTGGTCCTCCTCTCGCCCCCCCCCCCCCGACCTCCCCAGGAGCTTGACCACAGGTTGGTGTTGTACTACAATTGTACAGCACTCCAGGAACTGCCTGACACCTCCAAAAATCTTTTATCGTGGTGAACTGGCCTCCAACATGCCATGTCCCCAGGATCCAGTACCACTACCAGTACTCCCAGAATCAGCCTCCATTTTCTCCCCACTATGGCCACCAAAGAGACTTTCCTCACTAGGGCTAGCAGCAGAAAAACAAGAACAATAATCCAATAAAGTCATGGATTGCCTGTATAAAGCATAAATTAGGACCAGTTCATTTTTTTGTTGGAAATCTAGTGAATATTTCTAATGAAACCACATTTTGTAATCTAACGATGTAGGCGATATGTTCTAAATGTTGCTTGTTTTGAAACATTTCTCCCCTAAAAAAATATGTTCGAGCTCTCTTCTCTCTAAACCCAGATAATATAAACACACCAAGAATTTATATAATAGAGATTCAGTATTTCCCAACTTCCTTATCATTTCTACCCTGCTTTCAACTCCTATTCAGTGCATTTCCCTAAGGGAGTCTAACTTCTTACCTGATTCACAAACAAAATCCTGACACAAAGAACAGCCACAAAATCTGTAATAAGAAGGGAAGGGAATCTGCACACAAATGTAAACAAACATGCTCCTTGACACTAACCAGGGGTGGCTAGATAACTGATCTATCTCTCCAACTTGGTCTTCCATCCCCCCAAGTCTTGAATGTTTCCATACACACAGTCCACCCTGTGACCTCGAAGACACACAATGTGAGATAATTTAAGTATTTATTCTGTGGTCCTTTTCTTGGTGTTAATTTCATATAAGTATCCACAATTCACAATCCAGAAACTCAGGTGCAAAAAGCCCCCATCTCTTTATTTACATCAATCAGTCTGATTTCTGATTCAATTCCAATAATGCCAGTCTGGTAGAAAATGGAACCTTGATCACTTTCAGGGTTTCCCGATGGTTCCCTGGGGTGCTCGCATGGAGGTTTGTCACAGTTCTGTGATGAGTCCCCTGGACAAGGGTTATCAGGTTGTCATTTCTCCTTGCATGGCCGAGGAGGCTTACTGAGGCTCTGCTGTTGCCATCCACATGTGGGAGCCTAGCTGGGTCCAAGGACTTCTGGGAAGCCATAACCAAGACACTTTCCTCCAAGACCCTGAGACTTCCCTCTCCTTTGATCTAAATTCTTTCTAATCTGTGATGGAGAGTGGCCCAGATGGAGCGGGGAAAGCTCCATCACACCTCTCATTCCTCCAAGCAGATCTCCAAGCAGAAGAGTCTTACTGGGGCTTCCTGATCAGGGACCCACAGTCTTATCTCTTCAATGGGCTGGGCTTGGAAACAAATCAGTCAGCTGCAAACCTTCTCTGAACAAGGAACATCATGGTCTACTATCTGTTTAAATAAGTGAGAGGAAGGGAGAAAACTGGACTGAAATACAAATATCTCAAAATGCTGCTTAGCCAATAATAATGAAATATGCAGCCTTTATACTCAAAACAGTTTATGCTCATGTTTGACAGAGAATGCCTGAAGTCTGGATGAGCCCCTTCCAGTTTCGGTGGTTCAAGTTTTTCTTCAATTCGTGAGCTAAGAGGGGAGATCTAAGCTATATCTGCCCAAACTGTTCTTTCCCCTTGAAGGTAAAACAGCATCTCTCCTTCTGTCAAAAGTCTACAAGTTATTTTACCACTAGTGTACAAAAATTTTAAAAAGAAATTATTTAGGAGAGTACCATAGGTGTTTTTCAGCTAGTTGCTGCAAGTTTGCACTCCCAACCTTCCCTGATAGAATGAATGGGTCTTTCCTTTATTCCCACACAGTGTGCAGTTTTTGAGGTATCTTTAGCACTTACTTCCTTCTGCCTTCTCTATGTGTCCATAAATGAAGACCACCCAACTAAGAGTGGGCAAAGGCTACTTATTTAGAGCTTGCCATGACAAGGGAGTGGACCACCACTTGTATTTCAGAGACTGCAAGGAGACAGCAGAGTGGAAGTGCTTTATAATAGAAGAAGAGAAGGCTCCAGGGGTGCCCTGATTGGCCTGGAGAAGCTGGAGCTAGGTCAACAGGGAGGAGGGAATCCTGAGCAATTGGTTTGGGGCACATATTTGGCTTACTGTGGTTGGTGCCAAGGTGGAAGCAGAGACAAAAAGAGAATTAGGGAACTGTAAGATTTTTTTTGGGGGGGGGGGAACTGTAAGATATTAATCAAATCCTGGCCACTTGGGGCCAATCATTATAGAAGTTATTGTATGGCTTCCTGGGCTGGTTGCCAGAAATAGTGGTCTGACTTCCTACGAGTCTAACCTATAGATAGTAGTCTGGTCTTCCGAGCTGCTTACTGTAGATAGTGGATTGTTTTTCCTGAGCTGGCTGCTGCAGATTTGAGGTCAGAATTTTATTTTTATAGTTTAATTTTCTTTTATTATAGGTCTGGCCATTGTCCATTTTATATTCAGTCTCTCATCTATTATAGTTGCCTATTTATGTTCATGATTATAAGCTCCTTGAGAACAGAGATCAACTCCTTGTGTTTGTGTTTCCAAGACCCAGAGTCTAAGATAATTATTTTGAGAATAAAACTGAATCCATCTCACATATGTTTTGGGAAGTAAGTTGACTATATTTCATTTTCCCTATTATGATCATTGGCTTTATTTTTCCCTTTAGCACAAAATTCTAAATGCACAATACTATACCGTCCAGCATTTGAAGCAAGACATTTGAAGCAAGCTCCCTCTGCTAACAATTCTCCAGACTCCACTTGTGGCTGATTTGACCTCAATGATATATCTGTCCTCTCATCATCTTTGTATATCTCCCCTTGCCTGGATTCGGTTGAAATTAAGATGACAGGTCACCAATGAGAGGCAAAATACCATCTCACTGGGTTCATGAATCAGTGTTTTATTGTTATGAAACTGAACTCTATCTACCTTTCCCAAGTTGGCTTAAAAACAAGATGCATTTGTATTGAACCGCTGTTTCCTTGTATGATTTCTTTCTGGAGCATGTTTTCATTGAACTATACATTTTTACAGCTATATTTTGATTGCCTGTATGGGACTAACATAACCCTCTCTAAGAAAAATAAGATCGGTGGTTTAGGGGATCGAAGAGATGCTTTCATGATTTTTTAAAATTGTTTTCTTTTTCTTTTTCCACATAGATATTCATGCCAGAAACCTGGGTGTAATTCTAGCTTCTCACCCCTCCCTCATTACCCACACTGAGGCATCACACTGCCATTATTACCTAAATATTTCAAACACCTCTTTTCTCTTTCTTCCCATTGCCACCACCTTGGTACAGCAGACACCCCTTACCCCCATCCTGGACAGCTATAAATGCATCTTGCCTAGTGTCCTGACTCCAGTCAATGCCCTACACTGGCAAAGAGGATTTTTCCACACTGAACATCTAGGCACATCACTACTCTGCTTATATCCTATGATGGATTCCCTACCACTTGCCATATAAGTCAAAATTGTGACCATGATTTTAGTGATCTAAGAGCCATCTGACACTTCTTCAATCTCCACTCTATCTCTCTAGAAGCAGACAACTTCAGCCACATGGGACTAAGTGCCAGTCTCTAAAAGGACCCAAATTCTCTTGCTCACTTGCTTTTGCACCAGAATCTCATTCTACTTCATGATTCACATAAGTGGCTAGTCTTCCCTGACCTTCTTTCCCCAAGACTGAGTTCTATTTGGTTTTCATTCCTAGTACTTAGCAAAGTAACTAAGGCAGAATGGGCAGGCACTACCTACTGCTTTGATGCAATAAAGACATACACAACTTACATTACGTGCATATCATCTCCTAAACCAGGAGCTCATTAGACATTAAGCCCCTTAACATCCTGCTTCCCACCTAGTCATACCTTGGAAACTATACTTTTTGGTTTGCCTCCAGACAATGGTGTGGTGAGCTTTGTTTGGTAACCGGTTCTCTTACAGGACAAAGCCCTGATATGTAGCATCTGCCGATTTCTTCAGTGTAAACTCTGCCACGCAGGACCAGCTACATAATTTATGGGCCTGCCACAAAATGAATATGTAAGGTTGATTGTCAAAAAATTATTTAGACTGTCAAGCGACAAGAAAGCATTAAACCAAACATGAGTTCTTGTGCAAAGACACAGATTTCACATTCAAGGAGCACTCGCTTTGGCCAATGAACTCCAATTTGGGGGGATTTGCACAATGAGCTTGTGCACAGGCAAGCCGTTTCCAGAATACTACTGCCTCCAGAGTACTTAGCATCACACAAAAGGCCTTCTCTTTCTACCTCTACAGCCCCAACTTCCAGTCCCTACCTCACTTTCCTCTACAGGAATTGCTTGTAGTTCCTCCAACTGCATCATGTTTTTTATGCTATGCTATTTTGTTCATGCTGTTTCCTCTGACTGCATTTCCTTCTTTCCACTCCTTCCCAAAGTTATCCTCTAAATGGCTTCAATTCATCCTTCAGTGCTCAGTGCAGACAGGAATTTTCTCCTCCGGAAAGTTTCCTCTGAAATCCCTTCGACCAGGAGATTCTTCTAGATTGAAGGAAGGGTAAAGAATGGAGAGCAAGAGGTCAGCCTGTTACACATTTCTCCCCTTGCAAAAGGAACAGTAAGAATCAGAATACCTTTGTTTATATTTCAAAGACTGAGTATATTTTGATGTAAAACGTGCCGTGAACTAAAGATAACTATGAAGAGATCCTTTTCTCCCCTATTAGTGGCTTTCCCAGGTAAGAGAATTCAACCTGCCTAATTGGTGCCCCTTTAGCTTTGGTCTGAACACAAATAACTAGGTCTCCCCTCTCTGACTCTCTTCTCTCTCTGTCTCTAATTGAGGTAAAATTCACATAAATAAAATTCACCATTTTAAAGTGTACAATTCAGTAACATTTACGGTATACTCAAGGTTGTACAATATCACCTTTATCTAGTTCCAAGACATTTAAATTTTCATTACCCTAAAAGAAACTCCATGCCTATCCTCATTGTCCAAGGCAACCACAAATCTGTTTTCTGTCTCTGGATTAATCTCTTCTGGATATTTCATGTAAATGTCTGGAATGTCCTATCAATGACTGGGTTCTTTCACTTTGCATGTTTTCAAGAGTCATCCATATTGTAGCATGTGTCAGAAATTCATTATCTTTTACAGTTGAATAATATTCTCTTACATGGATCACATTTTGCCAATCCAATTCCTCAAATAATGGACATCTGAGTTGTTTCTACCCTGCAGCTATTGTGAATAATGTTGCAACACATTTCTGTGTAGACATGTTTTCATTTCTCTTTTCTCTCTCCTATCTACCTAGGAGTGGAAATGCTGGATCAAAATTCCATATTTAACTTTTGGAGGAGTCACCTCGCTTTTTAAAGTGCCAGATGTAAGGAGTGTTCAATCTGTTTGAAACATGCTGCTGGCAATGGAGAACTGGAATGGGCTTTCTGTAACCTCCAGCAGTGTCCCTTCCTCTCTGCTGTGTGGTAAGACCTCTGTGTATCACACCACATTGTACTGAAATTATCCATTTCCAATGGCAGTAATCTTGACTAGCCTGCAAGTCTTTGCACAGCAAGAGCCAGTGTCGTATTTAGCACTATGCCTAGCACATAGTAGGAGTTCAAAAACATTGGTGAGTCTAAAGGAACTCATGAATGATTAAATTAATTTAGGCATCATGCTTCAGTGTTTTGGTCTTCATTTACTAAATACAAAAATTTTCCCCAGGATCCCCACAGAGAGCTGCTGATAAGGCACAGCACCATCGTCTAACATGAGGGGCGTGTAAATTTGGAAAGCAATAAACCCCAGATATACTAATAACAATGACAACAACTCTGCTCTGGGGTGGTACATTTAACTTGTGATTAAATTAAAAGTGAAGCGCCCCTGAGTATTTCTCAGTTCTTAGTACAAGGGCTCATTATCTTAAGCCAAATACAATCTTAGATAACACTGACAATAAAGCTAAGTGTTGTGTCTGTAAGAAAAATTATTTCAGTGATACTCTGGTTGTATTATGTTTTTATCATTCAGAACGTTTGGCCTGTAAGGTCACCCCCACTCTGCTTCAGCAGAATAATGAGTATATTGTAGGATCATGAAGAAGGACACAGTTAATTTTTTAAATGTGCAGTAAACTCAGGCCTACAGTTAAATGGAACAGTTTCACAGCTCAGTACTCCCAGCTGGCTGCTCAGTTGGCATTAGGTGTTATCTAAATGCAATGCATGCCATTCAAGAACCCGTTGGAGGAGACAACACGCCACTCTGTGAAACTCCCTGTCATTGCAATGAGGAGACCTCTTTCTCCCTGCTGTAAACTCTCTGTTGATGTTGAAATGCCGAGGCTAAGAATGATCAAATACCAATTAAGCCACAGCAATCTAAGAATTATGCAAGATGATGACTAGGAAGGGACTGTCTAGCCCTGAGAGATAAATTGTGAAGCATGTAAGGGGAAGAAATATTAATTCTGGGTTAAAATGGGTGGTTTCAGTGAGGCAGAACACAGGTGGAGACCAGGTTCACCATTTCTTTCTAAATCCTCCTTCTTTCTGTGCATATGGTGTCCCCGTGTCTCCACATGCCGAGACTCAGGACAAGGCATCAGCTTAGGTGCCTTTTCTCTCAGCCTTGGTGTTAGTCCGTCCTGTGCCTATAAGTCCTCCTCACGTGTGTGCCATCCTTCACCTCCTGCTGCCGCGTCCTACAAACATTTTAAGCTCATGGTAATGGGGTTATTGAAAGAGCCTTCTAGCTGACTTACCACATCCAGATTCCCTACATTCTAACTTATTTATCAATCCCCTTCACACAGAGGCTAATTCACATTGAGAAACTGCTAATGAGGGCCTGCTCCCTCCAGAATAAAGTACTAATGCCTTGCTGGGCTGTCAAAGCCCTCCGTAACCTGGCCCCGACTTACCTTTCTCCACCACAGTTAAAGTGAGCTATTTCTGTTCTCAACACACGTTCTTACGATTTCAGCAGGGCTTCCCCAGGGTCCTTGACATGATGATTAGTGTGCATGACTTATGGAGGCAGCTAGACACAGGAGGGAAAAAAGCGAAGAAGGTGTGTCATTTCTGGTTGGGAACATAGGCCTGATCCAGCATGGGGAAGCTGCAACTTTGAAGTCAGCCTCAGAAACAAAGTTATTGGCCTTCTTACTCCTGCACCAGCAAGTCCTTGGCTAGGGGCTGGGTAGGGAAGGTGAGATGTAAACTCTAGGCTTTTCTGGATCTCTGTGCAAGGAGACGAAACTGGCCCAAGTAGTCCAAAGGCAGTCCTCCAAGAGTCAAAGGTGCAGAGCTGTTGAAAGCAAAACATATCACAGTCGGTGTAGGGGGGTGAAAGATGAAAAAAGGTAAAGGAACCTAGAGGGTTTGGGTGGAGTAGTAACAGTGCCTATCACATCTACCTGGTATCTTACTTCTACCTCATACTAGGAAAGAGCTTACTCCTGTAGCTAGGAAAGAGCTTTTCATCTCTACTTCCCCAGAGCCTGACCAGTTCCACAGCCCAGCTCAAAACTGTCAACACATCTTCCCTCACTGGCATACACATGCACACTCACACACCAAATGTCTTTAAACAGATGAATGAATAAACAAAATGTGAGATATCCATGCAATGGATTATTATTTAACCTGAAACAGGAACGAAATTCTGGTACATGTTTCCACATGGATGAAACTTTAAAATATCATGGTAATGTAAAATAAGCCAGACACAAAAGGGAAAATACTATATGTATGATTCCGCTTTTCTGAGGGGGGTAGAATTGGCCAATTTTGTAGAGACAACAAGTAGAATAGTGGTTGCCAGGGGCTGGAACGGGAGACGGGGTGTTATTGTAAATTTCCATTGGAGCTTATGAAAAGTTCTGAAGCTCACAATAATTTTTTAAGAGTGCAACAAGAATTTTAAAAAAATGCTCCCGATAAATAGAGGAGAGAGTTCTAAGGATTTCACTCATCTAAATATAAGGATATCTCAAAAAAAAAATCTAAGTTTCAATTCATTCTTCTTTCCAAAGGTGGATGCTTGGATGCTCTCCTCACCAGCAGAACCCCTTAGGAGTCCGTCACACACCCACAATAGTGCCTCCTGGTAAGTGTCCAGTAAATATGGGTGGAATGATTCTTCTCAGTTCAAAAGAAGGCCCAGAACCCAGTCTAGGATCAGGATAGAGAGCTAAATTGCTATATATAATTCAGTAACATAAAGTTTTTAGTCTTACCCAGGGGAGTTGGAAGAAAATTTTGGAGTGGATGTTAGGACAGGGCAGAAGCATGGGAAGTAGTTTAAGGGAGACAGGGTGAGAGAGGCAGCCAAGCAACACGGAAGAAAGCCAACCTTTATGAAAGTTGCCAAGTGAGCTATTCTCTGTGCTGAGCTTAGGCAAAGAACTTCAAGATGGAGATAATTAATACTGGAAATATGGAGCTAGAGATGAGCGCAAGATCAGAAACTCCAAGGAAATCCTCCAAAGTCTGTAGATAGGGTGCCTGATACTCTACTATACATGAAATGTGCACACACACACACATATGTGTGTGTATTGACATATCTGTATGCACATATATATACATACCAGGATATACCTAGTCATACATATGTACATACATATATAATGTTGTATATATAGATACATATATAAAATCTCACTGGTGTTAGAATGGATGACTAGAAAAATTATGCTCTTTGGTTTTACTGTGAAGAATTGCATGATGCATAAAATTCTCACATCCAATACACACTTGTGGCACTTCCTGCATTGGACTACAATAGTTGATAATCACTACAACTCTTTGTTAAATGCTTCGGTAATGGTCCATCTCTATCAGTCACAACATCAATAAAAGGATACGAGCTATGCACAATTCACCCACAGCAGCTTGCCCTCTCTCTGTGACTTTTAATTGAATAGCATGTCAAAATATTAAAAAATTAGAGAAAAAAAATAAAAATAAAAATAAAAAATTAGAGACTAATCATTGACTTTGTAAAGTCAGCTATCACCAACTGACAGTGATACAGAGAACCCACAGTTCAGTGTTCCTTAGAATGACCTGGGTGGGTCTTCCTAGGTACCACCTTTAAGACATTCATATTTACAGTGCACCGGATGATGAGGGTAAAGACAGGAGAAGGAAATAAAGCCATGTTAAGAGTCATATACTGCTTCCAAAACCAGCAGGACTTGGCAAGCTCAGCTATTATGGACTGAATTGTGTCCCTCCCAAATTCACATGTTGAAGCCCTAACTCATAATGTCATAATGTGACAAATTTTGGTTCCTTTTTTTTAATAAATTTATTTTTTATTGGTGTTCAATTTGTCCAAATTTTGGTTCTTTAAATAGGATCTCTAAAGAGGTGATTAAGTTAAAATGAGGCTTTTAGGGTGGGCTCTAATCCAATCATATTGGTGTCCTTATAAGACAAAGAACATTGGACACAAAAAGAGACACCAGGGGTACACAGAGAAAAAAGATCACAGGAGAGACCCAGCAAGAAGATGGCCATCTGCAAGCCAAAGAGAGAGGTCTCAGAAGAAACCAAATTAACTAACACATCAATCTCAGACTTCCACCCCCCAGAATTGTAAGAAAATACATAGCTTGGCCAAGCTACACAGTCTGGTATTTTGTTATGACAGCCCTAGCAAACTAATAAACCAGCTCTTCTTACCTGTTTCAGAGCTGGCTCACAGCCTGTAGGAGTTGGTTTGAAATGTGTCATCACAATATGGCTTTCTTCATTTCTGGGATGCCAGAATTTGGGGAGTGAAGGCTACAACTGTCTGTTTATTTGGGAAAGAGACACTGGAACACAGACTATCAACAATTGAGATAATATACTTGTGTCTGTTAAGATCTGACCACAAGCCCTCACTCTCATGTGATTGAGTGAAGGGAGTGGGTGCCAGAGGCTGACTTCTTGATACCAGAAGCTGGATCAGCTTGATAAAGTGTATTCATCAGCATTTACATGAGCCAATGCTTTGTTGATTTGATTGAAATCACTCAAGTAAAAAAAAAAGAAAAAGAAAAAGAAAAAAAAGAAATCACTCAAGTATTAGGCATCAATGACATGCTGTCCGATTGCAAACCCCACTTGTCAGTAAAGGCAGGACCCACTGGAGGAAATATAAAATGGGTAAATGGAGTTGATGGATTTATTAAAAGTTTTATTGCTGAAGTTAAGAGCTGTAATCCTTTCCTACTTATTTAGAAATCTACTGCTGTACTTTATCAAAATCTGACACCATTCTGGCAGGTATTATGAAAGTGGTTGAATAATACTCACTTAATTAGATTAATTGCCTGCTATAATTATCTAGAGAATTTCTTCATCCTTATCTCCCTTCTTTTTTCTCGGCTCTTTCCTTCCAGGTTGTTTACCAATGGGTGGTATGTTCAAGATGGCAGGATATTGAGAGAGGGGGAGAGAGAAAGCAATTGCTAAGACATTGTCATTTCTCTTCTTTATTCACCTCTGGGCCTCTGAACCACCTCCAATGGAGGCAACATCACCACCAGGAGAGACATAGGGTTTGGTTTACACTGGAAATGAAGAGGAGGCTGGTCTGGGGTGGAGGTGGATGAGAATGGAGAGTACAGATGTGTGGAGAAAAGGGAGAAGAGTTAATAGAATTGTGTTCTTTGCCAAAAAACAGGTTGGAGTTATATTCCCATACCTGTGAATATGACCTTTTGGGAGATAGGGTCTTTGCAGAATTAATCAAGTTAAGAAGAGGCCATATTAGAACAGACTGGGCTTTAATCCAACATGACTGGTGTTCTCATGAGAAAAAGAACATTCAGGTACAGACACAGGGGGAAGACAGCCATCTGAGGTCAGAGACAGAGGCTGGAGGGAAGCTGCCACAAACTAAGGAACACCTGGAGCCACCAGAAGATGGCTCACTCACAGGGCTGGCATGATGTGGGTGTCGGCAGTTGGCTGGGAGCTCAGGTGGGCACATGTTGTGCAGAGCATCTCACATCATGGTGGCCAAGTTTTGAGGATAAGCATTCTAAGAGAGAGGAAGCAGAGACTACCAGTCCTCAAACTGACAATGGTTCATTTCTACTGCATTCTATTGGTTAAGTGGTCACCAGGGTGGCCCAGATTCAAAGGCATGGGAAATGAAGTCCATCTTCTAGTGGTAAAAATGACCAACAACTGGTTGCCATCTTTAATTAACTACAGACAGCTAATGGAGCTTTTAAAAATGGGAATGTCTTCTATGCTCATTAAAATTGTTTGTTTTGCTTCAATTTAAACTTATCTCCAATCTCTCTGGGGAATGTATATTGTTTATAAAAGCTTTGTATACATGGATTTTGGTTTGGGGTTTTTTTTTTTTTTTTTGAAAATCCAAACAAATATTGACTTTTACCTCTAGATTAATGCAGGATAAAATAGATACAGCAAAGATATGGATGCAGAAAAGTAGAAAGGACCATGAGAACACGTCCTTGATAATTTAAAGGAAATCAATATGTTCTCTTACATTGATAAATACATAGAAATACAACAGTATTAAGTTATAGAAATAATCATTATGAATGATAAAAGTAGAAATATTTAAAATAGGGAATCTTTTTTTAGATTTTATTTATTTATTTATGAGAGACACAAAGAGAGGTAGAGACACAGGCAGAGGGAGAAGCAGGCTCCTTGCAGGGAGCCCAATGCAGGACTCAGACCCCAGGACCCTGGAATTATTCCCTGAGCCAAAGGCAGAAGCTCAACCACTGAGCCACCCAGGTGTTCCAAAATAGAGAATCTTATAGAGTAGAATTAGACACCAAGGTGGTATAGAAAATACATGAATTTTAAATTTTTTAATATTTTATTTGTAATATTTTTGAAACAAAGGAAAACTTTGTCTCTCAGGTGGGCAAAGATTAAATATATTGACAAAACCTGTTTGGGCAAGGTACTGAGAAATTGGCTTTCATGAACTGTTGCACTAAACATGAATAGGGAAAAAAAATATAATAAAATAAACATGAATGGGGTATAACCTCTTCAGAAATGTTTTTACAAAAATGTTTGCATATTATTACTAGCAATCTCATTTCTAGGAGTTTACCTTAAGATGATAATTTTTTGAAGATTTTCTGCTTTATCTTTAAAAAAAAAAGATTTATTTATTTGAGAGAGAGAGAGAGGAAGAGAGAGAGTGCGGGAAAGGGCAGACAGAGAGACTCTTCAAGTAGACTTGCCACTGAGCACAGAGTCAAATACAGGGCTCAGTCTCATGTCCCATGAGATCATGACCTGCACCAAAACCAAGAGTCAGATGCCCAATTGACTGAGCCACCCAGGTGCCCCCACCTTAAGATGATAATTACCAACAATGTCAAAAATGTAGGCACGAAGATGTTTAGCATTGTTTATAATGATGGACAATCAGAAGCAACCTAAATGACCTTCAATAGAGAACTAATTATGGTACAGACAATGTGATAACCCCCAATCATTATAAGTGATTTCTAGATCCACATTTATGAAGATGGATACCTAAATATTTTATAATAAGTAACATTTTAATAAGATTTTCATTTTATTTTAAAAATATTTTTATCTATTTGAGAGTGAGCAAGAGACAGCACGAGTGGGGCAGGGGGAGGAGCAGGGGAGAGTGGTAGAGGGAGAAGCAGACTCCCCACTGAGCAGGGAGCCTGATGTGGGGCTCAGTCCCTAGACTCTAGAATCACGACTTCAGCTAAAGGCAGACACTTAACCTACTCAGCTGACACACAGCTTACTGAGCGTCCCACAGTATACTCACTGTATACTTATTTTAAAATATAAAGCTAACTTTGAAAAGAGCTACAGAAAACAATAACAGCATTTGCAACAGTTCAAGATTATACCTAGGCCTTTTGTATAACAACTACTTGGGAGACATGACAGCATTTTATAAAGCAAATACCATAAAGAATACAAAGCATACTTTTTTGCAAATGCCATAAGCAAACAAACAGAATGTCATCATCTGTTTTGAATGACATCATTCTACCCACTTCTCTGGAATGTTCTTCCAGAAATAAAACAACACATTTCTAGTTAGAAACCCAGAGTTTTCATATGAAAGAGAAAAAGGAAAGATTCACTTACTTGGGGGGTAACTTGCAGCAAGAAGAAAATCAGGCAAAATATTATTGAATTTCTTGTAACTAGTTGAGCCATCTTATCAACCTGGGAGAAAACCAAGGTAATTATTGCTTTTAGTTTTCCAATTTCTTTCTTGAACATTTACCTGCCCTATTTATCAGAAATTTCATTATCTTCTCCCGGAAAGCTTCCTTATACCTGCCATCTCAGTGCCAAGAATTCAAAGTTCAGTTGCCTATCCCCTAGTCCCAGGCAGAGGAAAATCTGAGTTTTGCAGATCAAGCTCAGCACCATCTCTCTGGGGCCGCCACTATGCCTGACAGATGCCCAGTTGGCAGTTATGGCTTCTTGGTTTCAGACACAGTTGTATCCTGCACCTGGATCTTACAGTTATATTACCTTTACTTCAACCACATGGTTGGCTATTTTTTCCAGCATGATACTCTGCTAGAACAGATTTAGGAAGACCACGAATATTTAAGGCTTGTGCTGAACCTAGTTCACCAGTCCAGATACAACTCCACCCAAATAGATAGATTAGATAGGTAGATAGCTAGGTAGCTAGGTGGGTAGGTAAGTGAATGGATAGATTTGAGTCCTAGGTGACCTTTTCCAGCAACTGACTTCATCTGGGTCAAAGCCATCTTGATTCATCAG
Organism: Canis lupus baileyi; assembly: GCF_048164855.1. Lineage (NCBI taxonomy): Eukaryota > Metazoa > Chordata > Mammalia > Carnivora > Canidae > Canis > Canis lupus. Next base: position 10,863,154 of record NC_132854.1, read on the forward strand.
AAAAAGCCTTAAGAACATGGAATCTCAGGAGTGAAAGGATAGATGAGCCTCACTCCTCTTCCTCCCAAATCTACCCACCTGCTAATTCAGTAACTGTCTCCAACAGCCAGGGGTTTTGGTACAAAGTCCAGCAAAAAGACCAGAGTAATGAATCCCTAGTCAAATTACATTTGTATGACTGAGGGGCCCTTGAGGTGACTCTTTTCTCCAGCAACCCCAAAAATTAACTCTAAAGACACTTGTTACAAAGGCTAACCTGGCTAAGTGCAGATAGCTCCTCTGTTATAAAATCCTAAATCCTGGCTAACTGGATATCGTATTAAGAAGGTTTCATTTAAACAAAACAAGAGGGCAGGGAAGCTGCCTGTATAACTTAAAATTTTCTCCTCTGTTCTTAATTTGTGTCAAGACCTACTCTCCTGAATCAGCCTTAATAATTCCAGGGACACATTACATACCCAAACAGCTCATGACAATGACTTCTCCCAAAATGGTAACCAAGTGACCTGAGACCTGCACTAGAAGTATTAAAGCCTTTTGTATGATTATATTCAAGCATCCCTATGTGATCTAGACCTTACTTTTTTTAGACACATACTTAGTATCTTTCTTTTGTATCATGTCAATGCATATAGAGCTAGCCCCAGCTGGATGACTATGGTTGAAATGTATTAGACATCAGTGGAAAGACCGGCAAGTGACTGCTGCTATTCAGAAAAAGTCTTTAAAACTTGGAAATAAGGTCAAAAAAAAAAAAAAAAAAAGAGTAGGTGGCATGTCCCATTACTCACTTAGGTTGATTACACACCACACACACACATATATACACACGGCAAATTCATGTCCTTCCCAGAACCTCAAAGTGTGACCTTATTTGGAAAGAGGGCTTTTTGCAGATGTAATTAGTTAAGATGATGTCATACCAGGGTAGGGTGTGCCCTAAATCCAATATAGCTGGTGTCCTTGGAAGAAAAGAAAGATAGAAAAATGGTCAGACACACAGGGAAGAAATGCCATGTGATGGCAGAGGCAGAGATTAGAGCGATGTGTCTCCAGGCTAAGGAACCCCAAGGATTGCCAGCAACCATGAGAAGCTAAGAGAGAAACATAAGACAGATTCTCCCTCAGAGCTTCCAGATGGAACCAGCACTCAGGACAATTTGATCTCAGATGTCTGATCTCTTAAATAGTGAGAGAATTACATTTCTGTTGTTTTGAGCTCCCCAATTTGTGGTGATTTGTTACAGCAGCTCTGGGAAGCTTAACACACTGAGGCATTGTTTAGCAGGCTCATCCAAGTATTATTAAATTTGGGGGGATTGTCACTTTATCTGCTTTTTCTACTTAATATTAATAAGAGTTCTGTCTCTGTGTGGTTACTATTAACTTTAAGCCTTATCCAGGAGAGATGCAAATAATTTCCATCTAGTAAAAAGGATAATCTTAAAGGTATCAATTGTATTCCCTGTAGACATTAACCAGTTTTATTTCACACTCGGCAGTTATATCAGAATAAGTAACTCCTATTACTCTAATTCTTTTTTAAAAAATACTCATTTCACCATTTCTATGGTTATACCTACATTGCAAGTGTTTGCTACATTTACATTTATTCTCCAAACTGTTTCTTGCAGTGCATTTGCCTTATTTACTTTTTGTAAATTTTTTATTTAAAATTCAATTTGCCAACATATCTATTCCTCTAATTTTTATTGAACTGGTTTTACCACCTCTCTAGTTCTCTCATTAGAAAGCTGGATGAAATCTTCAACACTTTTTTATTCTATACATGTATGGGAGGCATGTTTTCAACTTTTTTGAAAATTATACCTTAACAGCACCAGAATCATTAAGATCAAGATGTCCTTTTGAGGTCATCTGATTCAGTGTCCTTCTAAAGGTAGGAAAGAATTCCCTTCTCTGTACATATGCCATAGGTTTGTTCCGCCTATGCTTAGAGATGTTGCTTAATGGGGAACTCAAGATTATTTTTAAGGTAGCCAGTTTGTTGTTAGATATTTATTATTAGAAAGTTATTTCTCAAACTGAGATACAGTCTCTTTCCAACTCTTACCCATTAGTTTTAATTGTGTTTAACTGAGTAACAGTCCTTGGGATATTTGAGATCATATCCCTACTGGTATTTTCTTCCCTGGCTAAACTGAGATTAGATTAGATTCCATAGATTAGAGTCCAATGCACACTAGAGTATTCCTAGTTGAATTTGGAAGTTAAATTTAACAAACACATTTTTTAAAAAGATTTTATTTATTTATTCATGATAGACGGGGGGCGGGGCGGGTAGGGGGCGGCAAAGACACAGGCAGAGGGAGAAGCAGGCTCCATGCTGGGAGCCCGATACAGAACTCGATCCCGGGACTCCAGGATCACGCCCTGGGCCAAAGGCAGGCGCTAAACCGTTGAGCCACCCAGGGATCCCCCAACAAACACAATTTTTGAGCTTCTATCATGTTGGGCCCTGAAGCCATAGAAAGGGAATCACACCATCTGAATTGTGGAGATAACTACATTTTTAAACAAATCTCTACAAGAACAGTTAATAGGTTGGAAAGAGTCTCACAGCTTTATGGGATCCAAGGAAGAGCCAAGAGAGGACATGATTAATTCTACCTGGGGGGTTGAGAAAGGCTGACTTCCAAAGAAAGTGCCCCTTGAACTAGGTTCTGAAAGTAAGTGGAAAGTCTCTGGAAGGTCAAGGTGTGATGGATATCCTAGACAAAAGTAGAAAAACATATGAACCAAAAAGCCAAGGGAAAATCCTCAAATGGTCAGAAGGTACTAGAGTGCCCTCCAAATTCCATGAGAGCTACAACAATATAAATGTAATTCATAAAAAATGAATTACAATCATGGACATGTAATCCATTACTAAAAATGTAGACAGGAGGGTGGTGGTCTGCACAAACACCATAAAACTTGAGCTTAAGAGCAAGAATTTGGCAATCCAAAGATATGGGAGCATATGGGAAAGAGTCTAGTATTTTGGAGGAGAAAAGCAAAACTTTGAAGAAACAGTAATCAAACAGGAGGCAATCCTGTATAATGATTCAAAAAATGGGATCTGGTGCCATGTTGCCCAGAGCAAATCCCAGCCCTGCCCTTGGCTTTCTTCATGACCTTGAACAAGCTACTTAGCATCTCTAAGACTGATTTCCCCATCTGTGAAAAGGGGAAAATTAGCACACTGCAAGGGTTATCGGATTCATATAAAATCATCTATGAACACATGTATCATATGCATATGCCTGAAGCATACTAAGCTATCAGTGAAGATTAACCATTACTATTGCTGATTATTCCATGTTTGTAATATTTATTTTAAATAGAGATTTACAGTAAGACAGCTGGAGATAAGAAGACAGGGAGAAGGAAAAGAAAATAAGCTGCTGAGCAGAGGAATATTAAAGGTCAGGCAAAGGAATATTGAGAAGAAGAAAGGAGGGGGGCACCTAGATGGCTCAGCCCGTTAAGCCTCTGTCTTCAACCTAGGTCATGATCTTGGGGTTCTGGGATCCGAGCCCTGCATTGGGCTCCCTGATCAGCAGGGGGTCTGCTTCTCTCTCTCCCTTTGTCCCTCTCCCCGCTCATGTGCTCTCTCTCTCTCTTTCTCTCTCAGATAAATAAACTTTTAAAATCTTTAAAGAAAAGAATAGAAGAAATGCTGAAGAGATAATGATGCAAGTTTTGACAAGGAATTTGTACAATTCTTGGTTGATGTGCACCCCAGGCCATGTAGGAGTGGAAGACAGAACTGGTTAAATCATGATCCTTGCCTGGCCAGACTGCCTGGCCCTAAATCCTAGCTCTACCCCATACAGCTGTTACTTCTCTGTGCCTCAGTGTCTACATCTATAAAATAGGGGACAATATTAGATCTACCTAATAAGGTGTTGTCTGGCCCTAATGAATTAATACACCTAATGTGCTTAGGACAGTATGGCACAGAGAGAAAGCACACTTTCGTTCCCTCTTCTGGCATAATACTCTTTCACCAGCCACTTATAGGGCTTAAAGTTTAGATTCAAATATAACTATATTGGCTAGACAAACTTGTTTGCTTAATGTATTATTACACACCTAGTGTTGAAAATGCACATTAAAAATGAAAATGTATGGAAATACTATGTAAAATATGATGCTTTAAAATGAAGCAAATAAAACCACTTAGCATTTCTCTCCAGAGCATTTTTAGTGTTTATACCAAAAAAATATCTACACTTCTCAAATATTGATTGACCTACAAAAGTTCTTACCAACTCTTGTGAAATTTGGGAATTCTAAAAACAGAGATGATCATGGGCTTCTTGAAAAGAGAAAAATTTAGAAGAAATGAAAGAAAGGAGGTGGTTAATTTTTTTTAAGATTTTATATATTTATTCATGAGATTTTATTCATATTTATTTATTTTTTATATTTATTCATGAGATTTTATATATTTATTCACACTTATTCAATATATTTTATATATTTATTCAGTATTTTATATTTTTATATATTTATTCATTTTAAATATTTTATATATTTATTCATTTTTTAAGATTTTATATATTTATTCATTCAATATTTATTTATATATTTTTTTATATATTTATTCATGCAAAGAGAGAGGCAGAGACATAGGCAGAGGGAGAAGCAAGCTCCATGCAGGGAGCCTGTGATGCAGGACTCAATCCCAGGACCCCAGGATCAAAACCTGAGCCAAAGGCAGATGCTCAACCACTGAACCACCCAGGTGCCCCAAGGTGTTAATTTAAGGGTAGATAACCAATTTGTTGACGGCAGATAAACAAATTGTTTCCCCCAAATTAGATAACACTGAATGGGAGGTTTATCTTATTTAGCATCATTAAATATTCCTTAGCTTAAGAGGAGAAAGGTATCTATTCCAACCTGTACCCTGGATTAGATTTTCTTCTTAGTTCCTCAGAGACCATAGTCCATATCATTTTACCCCCCTCCTTTCTCTTCAACCTCTCCTCTCCCTGGTTTTTACTTCTCAACATACAAATTCAACTCTTTCATGTGTTAATAGTAAAATTCTCCCTTGATGCTCTATCCCCTTCCAAATGCCACCTGGTAAAACATGCTAATGGTTACCTATCCAACATCCATTCCTCCCAACAGAAACTCCCCAAGTTGCCAGCCCACCAACTTCTCCCACCCCTCTGTGATTTAGGGAAACAAGACTGCGTTACCGTTAAGTCCTGATCAGTCTATTGTGGTTCTCTTCCATTGCTGGTAGATGATCTGTGGGTGAACATATGGCCAGGATCTCAGGTAGACAGTTTCTAGGAAAGATTTCTACCCTCCTAACAGTCAGACGTCATTGGAGAAGGTTCCTTCCTGCTTTTAGATTTTGCCTTTTTCAAATAAGACACCAGGAACTGGGAGGGCCATTTTATACCACGAAGGGAACTGAAATGCCACCCCAACATGGATGGCAGAACAAGGAGATGGAAAGAACTTGGGTCCTTGATGACTAAGCCAACCCTGGAGCAAACAACCTCTGTCCACCTTGACTCTGGCAAGAGCATAAACGTAAGGGGACTCTAAGGTTCCCTTCTTGCTTGCCACCCACCCCAGTTAGAAGTGCTATCAAGGAACACAGGTGCACTGAACAGCAGCACCAGCATTCAGGGTATACCAATGAGAGGCAAAAGTGTGGCAGCTGGGCAAGGTGCCCCATAACACCTGTCCTCAAAAAATTATGTAGTTGGGCAGCCCCGGTGGCACAGCGGTTCAGCGCCGCCTGCAGCCCCAGGGTGTAATCCTGGAGACCCGGGATCGAGTCCCATGTCGGGCTCCCTGCATGGAGCCTGCTTCTCCCTCTGCCTGTGTCTCTCGCTCTCTCTGAATAAATAAATAAATAAATAAATAAATAAATAAATAAATAAATAAACAAACAAACAAATAAATAAATCTTTAAAAAAAATTACGTAGTTGCCCTCCAAAAGGCTCAAATGGTCCACCTCCCTCTAACAACTTTTGACACCTGCTACTAAAAAAAGAAAAAGGGAAAATGTATGGGGGTGGAGGGGAAAGGAAGACAATACTTAACCATCTTCTCAGTTCTAGTTCTTTCCTGCCCTGAATATCAACCTCATTAGGTATTAGTGGTTGAGTGTCAATAGTTCTTTAAATCTCCAGCTACATCCCGCAGTCGTACACTCAGTCTTGGCTCCACTAAGAAATGCTCTGGCTAAATTTGCAACAACATGGATGGAACTAGAAGGGATAATGCTAAGCGAAATGAGTCAGTTCGAGTAAAACAAATACCACATGATTTCACTCATATGCGGAACTTAAGAAACAAAACAGATGAACATAGGGGAAGGGAAGGAAAAATAAAATAAGATGAAAATTGAGAGGGAGGTGAGCATAAGAGATGCTGAACTCTAGGATACAAACTGGGGGCTGCTGAAGAGGAAGGGGGTAGAGGATGGGGTAGCTGGGGGATGGGCATCAAGGAGGGCCCTTGATAGTAATGAGTACTGGGTACTATTTGCAACTGACAAAGCACTAAATTCTACCTCTGAAACTAATAAAAAAAAAAGAAGAAGAAGAAAAAGAAGAAAGAAATGCACTGGCTAAAAGAAAGAAAAGAAAGAAAGAAAGAAAGAAAGAAAGAAAGAAAGAAAGAAAGAAAGAGAAAGAAAGAAAGAAAGAAAGAAAGAAAGAAAGAAAGAAAGAAAGAAAGAAAGAAAGAAAGAAAGAAAGAAAGAAAGAAAAAGAAAAATGGACTGGCTATTTGCCTCTGGACCTCTATGCTTCTTTTTCCTCATCCATAGGCTAAGGATAATGATATTCACTTGTTAGAGTTTCTGTGAGGATCTTTAAAAATAGCATATGCAAACACGGTTTAGAAGCACGCCTGGCACACACTAAGCACTCAACCAACCTGCTTTCTATGTGTGACAGTGACCCAAGAGGCTGTGGTCAAAGGGTGAGGGTCAGTGTATAGAGGTATTCTCTGCATCTCATACCTTTTTTTTTTTTTAAAGATTTATTTAGAGAAAGAGTGTGTGTGAGTGGGAGAGGGCTAGAGAGACAGGGAGAGGGAGAGAGGGAATCCTCAAGCAGACTCCCCAGTGAGCATGGAGTCTGACTCAGATTTAATCCCAGGACCCTGAGATCAGGACCTGACCTGAAATCAAGATTTGGCCCATTGGCCACTTAACTGACTGTGCCACCCAGGTGCCCCTGCATTTTTTATTTTATTTATTTATTTATTTATTTATTTATTTATTTATTTATTTATAATAAATTTATTTTTTATTGGTGTTCAATTTGCCAACATACAGAATAACACCCAGTGCTCATCCTGCCCCTGCATTTTATACTTCTTAATAAACCACAGGACTGTGAAAGGCGGAATCAGCACTTTGTTCACTTTAATATTCACAGAGCCTGCCCCCATCCTTGGCACATAATATGATAACACTTTAATCACGGCTGGCTCAGCAATTTATGGAATAGAATTCCATTGGATTAAGTCAGGAGATTCCAATTCTAACTCTAGCATCGCCAATAACAATGTAGTATGACTTTCAGAAATGTACTCCTTTTGGAGAGACATTGTCGAGTGCCTGCTCTGTGGGAGGCACAGCACCTGCAGCGGTACAGTATTTAAGACAGCCATGTCCCTTAACTCCATGGAATTCACAGTCTAATGATGGAGCTAGATTTTGTACAAGAATCACATGGATAGTTATACTTGTGATAAGAACGATGAGAGCACAGGGGCACCTGGGTGGCTAAGTGGTCAAGCATTTACCTTTGGCTCAGGTCATGGTCCTGGGGTCCTGAGATCAAGTTCCACATCAGGCTTCCGGCAGGGAGCCTGCTTCTCCCTCTGTCTATGGCTCTGCCTCTCTCTGTGTGTCTCTCATGAATAAATAAATAAAATCTTAAAATAAAGAGAGAGAGAGAGAGAGAGAGAGAACAACGAGAGCACATACAGAGGGACTTAAGGGTGTTTGGGGAGATAATTCAGGGAAGGCTTTTCTGAGAAATTGACATTTGAGCAGTGACCTGAAGGATGAATTAGTTAGCTGAATGTCAAGGAGAGCAGGAGAGAGTGCTGCAGAGTGTGTGACCAGCCCACGATGGAAAGGAACATAGCACACTGTAGGACTATAAAAGCTCAATGGAGCTGAATTCAGGAAACAGGCGACAGGCACATGAGACAATTTGGGAGCAGTAGGCAAGGGGCCAGGTCATGCAGCATCACTGGGGCATTCTACAGAACATGTTTGTTGATTTTTTGCTGAAGGCTTGTATCTGTATCCAACCGATGCTTGTAATTCAACTGCGATTTCACAAAAGGATTGTATCTCAATCTGCTCTTTTTCTCAATTAAGTTATTATCACTAAATCTGATATGTGATCTGCTAAGCTGTTTTTTTACCCTGTATAAATAAACCCATTAAACTACAATCTTTTAGCTTCAATACTAAGCACAGCACATTTTAAAGTTTAATCTGCATTATTAACATTTTTTTCCCATCACTTTCTTACGTCTAGAGACAATCAGCAAAACAACAAACTAAGCTCTGATTCATAGCGTTTGCCAATTTCTATGGTGTAGATACCGTCACCATGGCCGACTGCAATCTGCCGATGTGACATCACTGAAGGTAGGTTAGGAAGACCCAAGCACAGCAGCATGCTATTTCCTTTTGGCAGTGGAAATGGAAAGAAGTGGACAGATTTGATAGACATTTAGCAAGTAAAACCTTGGTGATTTGTTAGATGCCAAGGGTTTGGGAAATACTGGGCAGGTGGTAGTATTACAATTACATCACTTATTACAGGGAGACCTGAGGAGGAGAAAGCAGTGAGAGCATGCATTCCATTTGGGATGTCTTCCATCCTCGGTGCCAGTGACACAGCCAGGTGGAAGCTAGATAAATGGGTTTGAAGCTCAGATAAGTAAGGACTGGAGCTGTATCAATCTGGGATATATTGATTGAAATGTTGGCAGTGGATTAAATCATACAGGGAAAAACTGTAGCATGAAAAGGCTGAGACCTTAACAACATGTCCTTTGGAGGTCATCAAGCAGCAGATGAGCAAAGTAAGGAGACTGGGGAAAACAAGGGAGCAGCACACCACTATCACCAAAAGAAGTGTGTTTGAGGAAGAATACTGCTGAGAGATCAAGTAAAATGAGACAAGAGAGTGTCCCTTGGATTTAGTGATTGTGGGTGACTATAGGAAAAAGGCAGTTTCAGTGGAATGTGGAAACCAAGAAGTGGCTCTCGGAGCTGAAAGACTAGAAAGGGCGGGGGGCATGGGGACCGGCAGCTCTTTTAACTTCAGTTATGGAGAGGAGGAGAGGGAACAGGGTGGCAGCTGGAAGGGTAGGGTGAGGGGCAGAGGAAGGCTTGGGACTGATTAAACGCTGATGACAGGGATCCAGTCAGGAGGGAGGGATTGATCTCAGGCTGGATGGGACTGTGTCATACTGGGGGGGAGGGGGGTGTTGGAAGCGGGGGAATGAAGGGTGGAATCCGCGTTTTAAGGTTTGTACGTTTGGCGGTGGAAAGTGGAAAAGGCTCCCCTCTTTCTGTTGAGGCAGCAAAGCAATCTGCTGAGATGGGAGTTCCTGGCGGGTGGCCTGGCAACCCGGTCGGGAGTAAAAGTTTAGGACAAAGTGACTACTGGTGACTGGACGCCGGAATGTCGGCTGCAGCCGGGTGAGGAGCCACGGCGGGGATGGGGCTCGTGCATCAGCAGGAGGACGAAGACCCGAGCCGAGGAAGAGGATCCACGGAAAGCAGCAGGCGGCAGGCAGGGCCTTGGATGGCGGAACGCAGCCTTCAGTTCTGCTCCGAGAGGCACCGAGCGGGGACCCACAGACCTGAAACAACTCCTGCCAGACAGGAGGAAGTCGGGAAGGCCGAACGCGGAGACACACCGATTTACACCAACTCCTCCCCGGCAGGAAGGGTCCCGACGGTCCTCTCCCAGCTCGTTTCCCTGCAGGGCCGCGGCGGTCCCCCGCGGAGCGCCACCCACGGCGCAGGGGCGCAGGCCGAGCGCGGGCAGGTCCGCGCGCACGGGGGGGGGGCGGGGCGGGGCGGGGCTCCGCGGCCTGAGCCCGCCCCCGGGGCCAGCAGGGGCCGCCTCTTCCCGCCGGGCCTCGCCGGGCCTCCGCGCCGGGAGCTCCGCTTCCTGCGCTCCCGCCGCCGCCGCCGCCGCCTGGCCCTGCGCCTCTCTCGCCGCCGCCTAGCGCCCGGCGGTCCGACATCCCCGGCGCGGCCGCCAATGAGCTGCAGAGGAGCGGGCTGCGGCGTGAAAGTGACGGCCGGCGCAGCCAATGGGCGCGGGGAGAGGGCGGGCCGAGGCGGGAGTGTGAGAGTGAGCGCCCGCGCGCGTGGGGAGCCGCGGGCGGTGCGGGCGGCGCGCGGCGCGGGGGGGGGGGGGGGCGCGGCGGGGGGCGGGGGCGGGGGCGCGGCGCGGGCGGCCCCTCCCCTGCCCGGCTGCGGGCGGGCGCCGAGAGCGGCCGGAGTTTCCGCGCCCGGGAGGGAGATGCGGCCGCCGCTCGGGCTCCTTGCAGGTAACGCGCGGGGCGGCCCCTGCAGGGCCGAGCGGCCGAGCGTGCCGCGAGGCGAGCGGAGTTGGGCGCGGAGTGGACGCGGGGTGCCCGCTGTCGCCGCGCTCCGAGCCCCGCGGGCCGGCCCGGGCCCGGCGGCCGTGCTGCTGGGAGTTGGCTCCAGGACCGGGGCCGCGGCCGGGGCCGGGGTCACGGGGGACGCGGCGCGCCCGGTGTGAGCTGCCCGCGGGGCAGTGGGCGCGGCGTGGAGGGTGCGCGCCCCGCTTGCCCTCGCCCCGGGCCGTGGTCTCCGCTGCCACCCCCGCCTGCTCCAACGGCGCGGCGCCCCGTCGCCCCGTAGCCCAGGGCGCGCCAGGCGCCTGCAGCGCGTCCCCGAAGCGGCCACCTGGCCGCGGGGCCCCGCGCCTGGCCGCCAGCTGGCCGCGGCGCCGGGATGGCTGGGCACAGCCGGGCCTCCTGGCCGCCCGCCCTGGGGTAAAGGCGGCTCCCCGCAGTGCCGCGAGTGCCAGCAACCCCGCGCCGGCGGCCGAGCGGAGCGGCGGGAGAGCCGCGTGCCACCGGCCGGGGTGCCCGGGGCCACCGAGCTGCCACTTCCCTGCGCGCGTTTGGAGTTTGGGGAAGCCGAGCAGGTGGCGCAGCCGCCGCCTCACCTCCTGCGAGCTCCGCGGGGCTTTGGGCTTGTTGGTGTTTTGACTGTGGGCTCTGTGTGTGTGTTTCTTTCTTTCTTTCTTTTTTTTTTTTCCAACCCCACACAAAAGAAGGGAGGAGTTAGAAAAAAGATCAAGCCAGCGCGTTGTGAGTCATCATCCCACACTGTTATCTCTAGAAGAGCAGATGGACGCGCAGAATTCCTGGAGGAACAATTACCATAACGACTGGCTGGGTCCCTCTCGGTCCCCTCTCCCGCCGGGCCTGGCCGTGCCTGGCACACCCCAGATGGACGTGGGGTAAAGTGATGCGCGCTGACTTAGCTGGGAAAATGGCTACAAGCTAGCAAGCTGGAAACTTTCTGGGACAGTGTAACTGTGGATGTCGAACCACACGCAGTCATTCTTGCTCTGGGCAGGCGTGGCTCCCGCCTGTTCCTGAATTTAAAAAGAAGAAAGGCTATCACAGGAGGAAGATACAATGAGTAGCATTTGTTTTCCCAGTTCTGCGTGGGGGAGGGCGGTGGAGATGACCAGCTCCCATACCTTGAGGGCCCCAAGAGAGCAGCGGCCAGCTCAAGTCTTCAGATGCTGGGTCAGAAATGATGGTGTTCCTTAATCTGATTTCCAGAAGCACTGTCTCATCTCAGCCTGGTAGAGGGCAGCTTGGCACGGATGGATTGTTACTGATGAGGTAGAAAGGTCGCCCGGAGGCCAGCGGGCCCTTCCATGCATGTGGAAGAATATTCTGTAGTAGTTGGCTGCTGCTTATAAGTCCAGGGTGAATCCTTGGGGTTTAGTCTCATCATTCCTATTTCCTGCCGTCCAAGGCAGCTGTGTCAGCTGTCACTGGGTCCCCAGGTTCACAACTCTGTGACATTTGTTTTGGGAGGTCGAGTCCTTGTATGAGATCTTTCTGACCATTGACGATTGATTCATTTGTTTCAACCTCCTGGCAATAGAGGCTTCATATTAGGAGTTTTGAGAAATCGAGACTAGAGCCTTTTGCTTTGTTCCAAATTCAATTACACCTGGGGCCAGTTAAATTCGGAACAGTGAGAAATGAGCACAGGAGTCAGGGGTCAGAGCAGAGCAACCTTACTGGTAGGCAAGCTGGCTGTAGCACCACTTGGGACTGAGCTTGTGGCCTACATGAGGCCCCCTCCTTTTCACCCCATATGGTGAATTTACTGTCCAGCCACCCCCCAGAGCCAGGGCTTCCAGGCAGGACACCTGGAGGAGAGAAACGAGACAGTGCAGCTGGGGACCTATCAAGAGAAAATCAGAATGTGTGCCTTCCCATTTCATGGCCTGCATAAACAACAGGTGGAGGGGCGGGTACACCTGTCTGTATCCCCTCACTCTGGCAGGGCTTCTTTTACTTGAGCACCAAGCCCGGCTGGGATCATCACAGAACAAAGGCCATTTCCTTTTGGGGGAAGTGAGGTTGGGAGCAGGGTCACCATGATATACTGTGCAGTTTATGCAGGACATACAGACGCCAGCCAAGCACACAGTGCCCTGGACCCATCCAAAGAAGGGCACCTATTCTCAGTTATATCGGGACACTGGATGGGCTACTGCTGGCCTTGGTTGGTAAGGCCATCTACAGGAATGAAGAGTTGATGGCATCAGTGTTCCCAAGACAGGAGATTAGGAACCAGGCCCTGGGAACTAGTTTCTCCGAAATAGTAACCATAACAGGAATGAATTATTTCCATACATTCTCTCCTCTAAGCCTATGACAACCTCCCAGAGTATGTAGTGGTACCCTGTTGGGCCTATGAGAAACTGATCCTCAAGGTCTCAGAGATGACAAGTACAAGTCTGCTTGCCTCCAGAGCCTGAGTTCTTAACCCCTGGGCGACGCTCCAAGAACTTTGCATAGGTTCCTAACACACTATGGCTTTTATCGCATTGACTGATCTACAGTATTCTTTCAACCATCCCAGTGTATACATTAATCATCATACCTTAAGTAAAAAGGGCATTTGTGAGTATTTACAGGGACAGCAGAGTAGTGAGAACCTCAGAGACTTGGGAGGAAGCTGCCATGAGGTGGCAGGAGCCCAGCAGAAAAGAATAAGCTGGAGGGTGAGGAATGGGGCAGACTCTAGGTTTGCTGATGTCCTTGCAGTAGAAGAGGGGGAGATCATTCCAAGATTGCCTCAGCTGTCCTGGGAGTGCTCCGGGAGTCCGGGCCTGGCCCACCAGGGCACTGCAGATCTTCAGGTCTATAGTCTGCCTTTCATATGTTTTGGCTGGTGCCTGACTACCAGAATGATTCACCTGTATTACAAGTCATCTGAAATGAAAAGTGGGGCAGGACAGTGACTTCAGGAGCGCAGATTATCTCTTGCTTCGGTATTCTTCCTGTATGGGTATTGGAACCTCACAACAGCCTTTTGTGAGATAATAATAATACTCAGATATTTGGGCCTAAAGCAGGTAACATCAAGACCAGCTCTGTGACCATGCATCAGCTCACAGCTCTATTGTGCACTTAAAACTGATGTATTTTAGGGCACCTAGGGGCTCAAACCATTAAGCATTCAACTTGTGATCTCAGTTTAGGTCTTGATCTCAGGGTCATGAATTCAAGCCCCTCATTGGAGCTCAATGGCCAGCATGGAGCCCTACTTAAAAACAAAAACAAACAAACAAAAAACATGTATTTTCCTCCACATTAATTTTCCAAATCCAAGAACACTTTCCCTCCATGTTAAGTCGTGGTATCTTTCTAACTACATAGTCTTTGTGATTTTTTTTCACATTTTTGTCTGTTTTGCTTTTTTTTTTTTTTTTAGTAGCGATTTCTTTAGCTGAAATGCAGACACAGTAGTAGGGGCCTGCATGGTGACCGTGACCTATATTGTATATGCAGCTGTAATTTGGATATCACCAATGGTTTAATCCTTTCAGTGGAAAAGAAAAAGGCAGCAGATAGTAAATGGACTATTTCCCTCCAGCATTTGCTGAGAGTGTGAGTTACATTAGGTGGAGAAGCTTTGAGGGACCTGCAGTGAGAGATGCAGAGCGTTTCCTCTCTGGAATTGTAAATCTAGACCTCTTTCCAACACCCGGAAAGGGACAATGTTACCCAAGAATAACGTGTCCCATTGACTGTTGGATCTTTCTCCACATTTACTCAGATAAAAGCCTGTAGAAAAGATGCCTGTGACCTCAGATGGCCTATTTGGCTGATTTCTTATTGATTTTGTTATCCGGGGTATTCCCTTGGAGGCCTGGAAACAAATACATCTAAACTGCCTTCCCAATCAATGACTCTGGGATTCTCTTCTATCTTAGCATTAAAGGACTGGGGGCCAGGTCCCTTTACGACACCAGACAATAAACCAAAACACTAAAGGGGATTTTAAGAAATAGTTCTTTCGCCTGTGCTTTTACCCTTCTTATAGAAAGTGTTTGTAATAATAGTTACCTCCCCTGAGCATTCATTAAAGCCAGACTAAAGTTCTAAGCACTTTAGGTGGGTATCTTGTTTAATGGCAACCACATAAGGTAGAAGAATTATCCCCATTGTAGAGGCCAGGAGACTGAGGCCAGAGAGGTTAAGTAACTTGTCCAGAGTAACATAGGACTGGAACCTGAACAGTTTGAGCCAAACATGATTCTGGTAAACCCAGAGAAAACACCTCTTGAGGGTGTAGTGAGGATAGGGACAGATAAAATGTGATTTGCAGGATAGTTTGATATTTGGCCAAATTCCAGAGCAGGAAGCTCTCAGGCGGATCTCACCACTGGAAAGTCCTTATGCTTTGCTGAGTGACTCAGGAAGTGGACTTTGAAAGGGCAGGTGACACACATGAGGCCACAGAACTAATAAATGGCAAGGCGGAGAGACAAACTCTTCTGGCTTTAACATTTTGCCTGTTAGAAAAAGTTAAAAAATAAGAGTGTATTTTTAACTTGACTCTTTCACCAACAGTGAAGGTCATATCCTTACTTGGAATAGCTTCCCCTCTTCTCTGTTAGGATTCAGTTCAGCCCTTTCTGGACTAAGGTAAACCAGTCCCTATGGCGTTCTCTCCTTCCTCTGTCTGTGTGTGAACCTCTCACCTGGCCATCGATCGTGTGCTGTGCCTCATCATCTGTGTTAAAACTCTTCTCTCTCCCAGATCCTCATCTAACTGGAGTGCGTGTCTGAGTTGTAGAGAGACTGTCAGCTCTTTCAGAATCAGGACCATGTTTTGTACCCTAATACGTAGACCTACACCACATGCTAAGACCCAACAAGGAATATTTATTGATTACTCTTGATTGAATGAAGCAACATGGTGACTTTTTTTTTTTTTTTAACTTTGGTGTAAACTAGTTCAAAGATTATAAAAACAATTTGTCTTAAGGGATTGATATATATACCAGATTCTCTGAAATTAATGTTTCTCAGGATAATCCTGTATCAGAAACCCAAAGGCTTCGGTTTGCTAGGTTGCCGTTATGCCCAGGGAGAATTTACATGTGTTCCGGGTGACTCTTCTGCCCACAGAAAACCACGACTTGAAGTTTGTAACGACCACATCCACGAACGTGCAGCATAGATGGCTGCTAGGTACACGTGTCCGCTGCAGAAACATTCCTAACAGCGTGTTGATGACTGTGTCGTGTCACTTTTCCCGTAGATTTCTAACCAGCATAATGCTGGAGCGAGAGGCCGGCAGGCTGCAGTTTTCAAAATGACCGAGTTGGATGCCGATTTGGATCACATCATTCCAGCTTCTGTCCTGCCCCCTTTCTGGGCTAAGTTGGTGGTGGGATTTGTTTCCCTCGTGTGTTTCGCCCGTAGCTACGATGGAGATTTTGTCTTTGATGACTCGGAAGCTATTATTAACAATAAGGTTCGTATCGTAACTCCTTTTTGGTAAACTTGTGTTAACCATTTGCCTGTTTCTCGTTAATAATCACAGTTTGTGTTGAATAATTCTGTGTTAAGCTTTGGTTAAGCATTCTAGATTTCCTACCTCTTTTAGGTCGCATCTCCTCAATTTGGGACCCCTTTAATTTATTGTTGGAAGCAGGCTCTCCAGCCCCCTGCCTGGCCTCAAGCTTTACCCTCACCATGTATACCCTTTTCGAGGCTCCAGTCTACTCACGTGTCAGAGAGACTATTTCTCTCAAATTACGAGGCAAGGAAGGGTATTGCAAGGCATTGCAGACTAAGTATCTTAGGTTTTAGGACAAATTTCCAGAATCGTAGGCCACAGCTGTCCTCCCCCTCCCCACCCCTGCCCTGCCCCAATATGCATTTGCTGCAGCAATGGACCAGTCTAATGACCTACCAAGAGGTGCGTCCTCAGCAGCAGGCAGTGAGTTGGCTGTGCTTCTTTGTCCTTTGCTTGATAACATCAGGACAGCCTGCTGGTAGCTGCTGGAGAGTGAGGACTGTGTTGTCCTGGAAGCTGCAGTTCCTGCTCATTTCTTGTGTGTAGACTCAGATTTGCTGAGTTTGCAAAATCCCAGCCAGTTTTGCTCACCAGTGGGTGCTATATTGGTGCAGGATAAATGATACTGCTTTTCACTAGCTGGAGATAGAGAAGAATAATTAGGTTTGGAGGAAGGGAAGAACAAAATTTAAATGAGCTAAAAAAAAAAAATCGAAACAAGAAACTGGGAAGTAAGGAGAGCCAGAGGAGAGGAGGAGAAAGAATGCAGAAATGGCATAGATTAGAATTTTTATGATGACCCAGTTACTCAGCAGATAGAGTCTGTGTGTGCCTTAACCCAATGAAGAGAACCTGAAGGTATATATTAATCTCTCTCTAGTAGATGCAACTGTAGCAACTCTGCAACACTGTGGTTGAATGCCCTTAGCATTTCAAAATTATGGATTTTTCTCAAGAAGAAAGTCATTTTCATATTGAAAATGTTGAGAAAACGTCTCTGCGACCAACATGTGTTCTGTGGGTGAGGGTGGGGGGAAGTAGGGGTGACTTGTGCAGGTGTTTTATTTGTAACATATTGTCTGTACCTGATTGTCTCTATTTTGATGACATAGACCACAGCCTCCGTGATGTTTGTTTTTAATCTGAGTTCTTCATGTGTAATATTTCTCAGATTCACCAGGCAGTGGCTGCAGTGTTTTGTTTCTTTTTTCAGCCCGCTTAAAATCAAAAGTAGTAAGTTTGTAGCTCCCAGCAACTGTGTCACATCGTGGCTTGTGGCTGTAGAGTTGGCTTTTGAAACAAAGACAGAAGCAGATGACTTAATTTTAAAGCCCATTCTTCATTTTGTTGAGGGTTTCTTAACTCTTCCACTTTTCCAAAGTGGAAGATAGATACAGTATTAACTTAGGATGTATGTTGAAGACCTTTGATGAACAAGGCAGGGGAAGGTGCGTGCTCTGTTGTATGTGAGATGCCCTGGTATGCGGTTATAATTCTTCCTTCTGTGTGGGGTAAGGCAGATGAAGCCATTTTGTGGCTCTGCTGCACATTGTCTTGGCAGTGTTTTCTAGAGCATCACACTGTGCCCCTTTGTTAACTTCTTAGCCTTCCTTTTTTCCTTTCCTGTTTAATGAAAGGCTCTGCTCTGTTCGTTGGCACTGTGCCCACCATAATGTGAAACAGGCTGTTCCTGCGTTTTATTGGTGTTAAAGACTGTTTTCCAGATGCTTCCTTGTAGGGTTGAGTTGCCTTTTTTCATTGAGATGGTGATTTTCTTTGAGACAGTGGAGTTAGCAGGAATTTCAGACACACGTCTTTTCCATAAATCATTAGGAGGAAAATTGACCTTTCTTCCTATAGTGCGCCCTGCTGTGTGTAGGCTACACCTAATCAAATATTTAGAGCTTCGTTGGTGTTCATTTTCTACTCAAATGGAGGGAAAGAGCCTACGCCCAGCTCCTGCACAAGTGAACAGGTACTTCTGGGAGAATGCAAAAGAAGATGAACTTCCAGTTTTATAACCGAGCAAGCCAAATTAGTGGGTAGTTTCCAAGATCTTCCTGAAATGTCAAACTGACTCGTAGAAGAGGGGACAGTATGCTCCAGGGTGGTGAAACCGGTATGCAACAGAAGTGAAATTCACCATCAAAGTGGGTATGGGGTGGTCAGCTTTGCCTGTCACCCATCCCCAACCTTGCCCTTTGAACCCATGAGCACTGAAGTCATAAATACTTACTGAACTCCACCATGTGCCATAGACACTGGGTGCTCTCCTGGGCCAGCCATGATCTGACATTCCTGCTTGAGGCTTTCCCCACCTCGGCTGGTCAAAGCCTCAGAGACTGCCTGGGTTGGGTGCAGACTTGGGCGCAGGCTCTCCTCTCAGGTGCACCCACCTGTTGGAGTCAGGAGCTAGCCACACAAAGAGGACAGGGCCTGGAAGTGGCTGGGCAGCCTCAGCAAGGTGTCTGGCAGTGTGATTTGTGGGTGTGCATCTGGCCACAGAACCCCAAATCTGGGAGCCCACCTGGGAATGGAGAGCCTTGCCATCTTCCCTAATGCATTTCTTTTGTGCTTGTTAATCAGAGTTGATTTTAGTTCCTGCACTGAAGACTCTTGATTGATACACTGTATGTGCTTAGCATGTCATAATTGCTAGTCCCTGAAATATTCCTTTTAGTTATGCTTCAAAGAGAGAATTGATATTCACTTGTGTCACTTACTCTGTAGTGCCTTATCTGCCTCTCTTCTTGTTAAGATACAGTTTAAGCCATCTAGTGTTACGTTTATTTTTTAAGATTTTATTTACATATTTATTTTAAAGAGTAAGTGCACATTACTGAGGGAGGAACAGAGGGAGAGAGACAAGCAGACTCTGTGCTGAGCACAGAGGCCGACACAGGGCTTGATCTGACAACCCTGAGATCATGACCTGAGCGAAAATGAAGAATCAGACACTTAGCCAACTGAACCACCCAGGCGCCCCTGGTATTATGATTAAATGTGTTTTTAAAGGTGCATTTTTGGGGCACCTGGGTGGCTCAGTGGTTGAGCATCTGCCTTTGGCTCAGGTCGTGATCCTGGGGTCTTGAGATTGAGTCCCACATTGGGCTCTCCACGGGGAGCCTGCTTCTCTCTCTGCCTGTGTCTCTGTCTCTCTCTGTGTGTCTTGCATGAGTAAATAAATAAAACCTTTTAAAAATATAAAAAGTAAATTAAAAGATACATTTTTAAGCATCTGTAGTATAGGACCAAATTAAATGACCTTAATAGAAAGATAAGTATAGTTTTTTTAATATTTAGTAATTTTTTTTATCTTTAAAAATTATGTAGAAGTTGGTTTTTTCTTCAATTTTCTGTTTAGCTCATGATATAAAATAAACATATGCTTCTCCATCCATGTTTTAACCAAGATATTGTAGGGAAATTAACTTATGTATTGAATATGAAAGAGCTATATGATCCATTAGTTCATTCAACATGGATTAAGCACCTTCTGTATACTGTATACTCCACAGCCACAGATGTGACCTGGGTCTCCTTGACCCTCAGTCCTGTGGGGCAGACAGATGGTAGTTAGAGATGATAAACCACCAGTGTGCCAGCTGCTGTGAGGCTGGGTGCGAGATGCCCTGTGACCCATGGAAGGGGAATTGCATCAGCTGAGGAAGGTCACAGCTCACTGGTTGGGATATGAATGATGGGATGCGCTGGGCTGTGAAGAGCTGAGGGATAACTGGTGGACACCTATGTGTGCAAAGCCTTTGGGGTAGTTGGCAGCAGGTGCTGAGTGGGTAGGACAAAGGTCAGGGTCTGAGTGAGAGGAGTGTTGCAGGTAGAGCTCGGCAGGAGCCAGAGCACCCTGTGGCCTGTGATGTCCACATCAGGATGTAGGCTTTGTCCTGGGGGAGGAATGGAGCTATTGCAGTGTTTTAAGCAGGGTAGGGTGGGTGCCCAAATCTGTATTTTGGAGAGGTCAACCTGGAGAACATGTCACAGGGCATAGTGGACCTGCTGGGAGGCCTGGCTGTATCCTAGATGAGAGATGATGGTGGCCTGGCCCAGGACTGGTTGGAGAGGTGGAGCCTAGGGCAATGAGCAGCTCCAAGGAAGAGCTCAGGGTGAGGGCTTAGACACGAGATGAGGGTGAAGTCCTGACTCCTTTGTCCAGAATGCCCTCTGCTGTGTTCCTGCAGGACCTCCGAGCAGACACCCCCCTTGGGGACCTCTGGCATCATGACTTCTGGGGCAGTAGGCTAAGCAGCAACACCAGCCACAAGTCCTATCGCCCTCTGACTGTCCTGACTTTTAGGTAAGATATGATAGCGTGGGCTGCATGCGATGCTGTACCAGGTTCTGTGTGATAAGGCTCCCAGTGTGGGGTAGTCAAGCCAGTGGATCCTAGGGAAGAATAAACCACTTATTCATATGGGTCTCCAAAAAGTATGTGCCAATTCCAACTGCTAGGAATAGGTCACAGGAAGATGGAGAGAATGTGCATGAGGAAACACGACTCCAGGGCTGGCTCTGCCAATACAGATACTAGAAGTGGAAGGATACAGAGAAGATGAGCATTGGCCCCTTGCAAGGATGACACACAAGTTAGTGAAATGTTCCGTATTTTGCACATTTCTTGGAGGTTGCACCTTTGTTGGTGTTAACCAGAGAAACAATGTGAGTCAAGGCAACATGAGGCATCTAATGAAATTGTGAGGTTTTTTCCATTACAGAAATAAGGTAAAAATCTTCCTAGTGTTACCAAGCCAATAGGCAAAAAAAAAAAAAAAACCAAAATAAAGCTAAAAACACCTCTCACTCACCTCCCCATTTGCATTAAGTAGATTTATTCACCTCACCAAAATTCCCATTCATAGCTATATCTCAGGTGCATTAAACACTTGTGTACAATCTCTCAGAAGCACAGAAATGATGAATTAGAACTGGTGGTAATTGAGAAGCAGTCAGAAATAAGAATCCATGACAGTGAGAATGTTTGTTGGATGGAAGGCTGATGGATGAACTATCAAGGAATGCTTCCTGTCTTTTGGATAAGCAAGTCACATGACTGTCTTAAATTTGGGTCCCTGTGGGGTAGCCAGGAGGAATGTGGGCTATGTTATATCATCTTGGCATGCAGTCTTGCCTTTTTAGCACTTAAAAATTGGTCCAGCTCTCCTCTTGCTTTTCCTCTCCACATATTATCTGCCTCACTCCTCTGACATGCTCTTCTCTTCCATTTTTGCCATCTGCACTTAATTATGCTCTTACCCTTTCTTCAACCTTCCAAGCTTGATAGACATTATTCATCTTGATGTCACTTTCACCAGAACTTTCTCTTCCCCCTTTCATGCTATTACTCACCAACCTTTTCCTCCAGGTGGTTTGCATTTTACTGTGCATGCTTCTGTGCATCTGGTATGAACAAACACCTTTCACTTACAGGATTAACTACTATTTATCTGGAGGCTTCCACCCCATGAGTTTCCACGTGATCAACATCCTACTTCACGGTGGCATCTCTGTCCTCATGGTGGATGTCTTCTCTGTGCTGTTTGGTGGCCTGCAGTACACCAGTAAAGGGCGGAGGTTGAACCTGGCCCCCAGATCGTCCCTGCTGGCCGCTCTGCTATTCGCCGTGCATCCGGTACACACTGAGTGTGTAAGTAGCATCTGTCCGCGGCATACGTGCTTGTGTGAGGACAAGGAGCCTTTGATCTGTCGGCTCATTCCCTAAAACAGGCTCCCCTTGAAGAGCCTTATTGCAGTACCAAGTGTACGGTGCTACCCCCTGCCAGACACCTGAGCCACTTATTTGTAAATCCCACAGGTCTCTCTTAGGAAAAATGCAGAGTCCCAAGATGGGCGAAGACCTTATAATACTGATACGATGTGATATCTGGTCATGCAGACATCATGTTTCCCTTGCGTGACCACACCATAAAGGGTAAATCGTGAATATCGCCAGCTTTGGAAGTCTAAAGGCCAGAAGCTAGGTAGGAGCTTATCTTCAGCAAAGGGTCCAATGCAATTTTTTTTTTTTACCTCCACTGAGAGCAGTCTGGGGGCAGAACTTAAGTTCTGGTGTCTGAGGCCCATGCTGGGGAGATGCCGGCACTGGGAAGGTGTGGTTTCCACACCATGCTAGGGACTGGTCTGGAGCTCTCCCACCTTCTCTTCTTCTCTGCTGCCTGGATGGTTCTCCTTCCCTTGAAAGACTCCACCCAGGTGGCCCAGCTGACGTGGCAGCTCCTGACAGGGCCCTCACCTGCTGTCCTGCGGGCCACACCTTTTTTCCATTGAGTTGCCACTGAATGTATTTGGTACAAACTGTGTTGGGATTTAACCATATGTGTGGGGATTTCAAGAACCACCCTATTCCCCTGCCACCATGGAACCCTTTAAAAATGAAAGTCTACATATTTGCTGAGGTAAAAGATGTGATTTTAGCCATTTGTTCTGTGAGCTTGAAGCACCTGGTATAAAATATTACATGTTTCTTATTACTTCTCCACAACAGATTTTTTCATTTCATGTGTGTTTAAATCCCCACATTTAACCAAATGTATTGAGCATCTTGAAGTGAGTTTCACTATATTGAACCGAATTCCTGCCTTTAGAATCTGCTTTTGTTGGACTCTATTCTCGGTATTAAGAGGATTGTAGAGTTGTTATCACAACCTTCTCTTAGTATCTTATCACTATAAAGCTTTTTTAAAAAAAATTCTCATAATGTTTTACTTTAGCAAATTCAGAGGACTGACAATCTGGAAACTGTTACAAAAGATTTGTTATAGACTATTTATATATAACTGTGACCAAATTAGAATTTGCTTCCATGTGAGTTCTCATTATGGCTTAAATGTTCGTTGGGACCCAGAAATAGTGTATGCGTTAATCAGAAATAGGGGAATTTCTGGCAAAAGTATTGATTTACAGTTTAATTTAGTGTGATCTTAAAGCAAAATGGAATATTTGAATTATTAGCCAAAGAAATTTTCCTAAAATTCTGAATTTAAATGTTGAGAAGTTAGTTTATAGAAAAGTTTCAAGTGCTAGCAAGTATAGCTAGATACACACACACACACACACACACACACACACACCCATGCCCCAGTAGATGCCATCTGGGATCATATTAATCCTAAAATTCTACATTTGAAGTATTTTTTTTTGTTTTTTATTTATTTATGATAGGCACAGAGAGAGAGAGAGAGGCGCAGAGACACAGGCAGAGGGAGAAGCAGGCTCCATGCACCGGGAGCCCGATGTGGGATTCGATCCCGGGTCTCCAGGATCGTGCCCTGGGCCAAAGGCAGGCGCCAAACCGCTGCGCCACCCAGGGATCCCCATTTGAATTATTTAAAAAGAAGTCAAGGAAGGTCTAGCTATAGGAGAAAAGAAATATTTGAGAAAAATCTCTTCATCTCCCTCAACCTCTATTCCGTCAAAGTCATTCAAACTCAAATTGCAAGAAAAAATTATGGGTCATTGAAAATCAGCATTCTTTTTCTGAGATTTTATTTATTTGAAAGAAAGAGAGAGAGAGAGAGCACCAGCAGTGGGGAGAGGGCAAGAGAGAGCAGACTCCCCGCTGAGTGGGGAGCCAACACAGGATCCAGGATCCTGACCTGAGCCAAAGTCAGACGCTTAACTGACCGAGCCACCCAAGTACCCCAAAATTAGCATTCTTAAATAATTTGTATGTTCATCTTTCATTGTTCTGGCAAATAGGGAGTATTCAGTTTCCTCCTATCTACACCCCCTCGTTATACCCCACTCTGCATTTAACCCAGCTTTAAAAATAAGCCAGAAGCAGGACCCAAGGAGTTAGGAGGAAGGAGAGCCCTTTGAAGCCCCCAGTACAGTGCTGGGGAAGCAGCCCTGGGCTATGGACTCCAGATGAAGACCTGTGTGACAGCCCTTGGCACAGTGCCCCCAAACTGACCAGCGAGCTAGGATGAGGTCTGGGGGTTGGGGAGTTATTGTGCTTCTGATTACATTTGTGAAGAGAAAGCACTGGCAATGTGGGTCCCTCCAGGTTTTAGTAATATAAATTTCTTTGTATTAGCATTTATGTGTTTGTGTCTTTATACTTTCTTGATATTAGCATTGAGGATGTTTTTGTCTGCTGCAAATAAGAATCTGAATTTCCCAGTCTTACAGGGTGACTAGCTATCCACTTTGCCCATTATTAAGGGGGTTCTGGGACGTGGGACTTTCTATTTTAAAACTGGGACAGTCCCAGGCAAACCCCAGGGTGAGTTCATCACCCTACAATTTTCCCACCTCCCAGGCCCTGATTGGTAATGAATAATTTTTTTTAAAGATTATCTATCTATCTATCTATCTATCTATCTATCTATCTATCTATCTATCTATTTATTTATGATAGACATAGAGAGAGAGAGAGAGAGAGAGGCAGAGACACAGGAGGAGGGAGAAGCAGGCTCCATGCCAGGAGCCCGATGTGGGACTTGATCCTGGGACTCCAGGATCGTGCCCTGGGCCAAAGGCAGGCGCTAAACCGCTGAGCCACCCAGGGATCCCCGGTAATGAATAATTTTAATGAGTGTTATTTGCTCTTCAACTGACAAGAATGTCTCTCGTCTCTCGTTTTCAAGGATACCACTCCAAATCACTCTGGGGTGTTTGTAGGCCTATAAGGCCAGTCATTATGGGAGGGAGTTGAGCTAAGGGAGATGGTTGTCGAACCCTCATCTGTGGCTGTCAGGATGGAGGCCCCAGCAAACACCAGTGCCACCACAGGGTTTCCTTTTCCTCAGAGTATTGGTAAGGATATCAAGTATTGCCTGGATTTGGTATCAAAGAGGGAAACTTCGGGTTCTGTAGGAATTCTGTCTATACAAACCCCAAACCCAAAGTTCAATACTCAGGCATTAGGGGGAAGCATTCCCCCCTTCCCTTCCTCTAGTTCCTTCTTACAAACCCATGCACATTGTTCCCAGTGGGGAAACAACATGACCCGCTCTGTGGATTTGAGGGAATTGCAAACCCTGATATGAGTGTTTCGGGTTATCTCTGTAGGAGTGGAAACATTTCCCTCTCTTCCCTCCTAGGTTTCACGTCTGGCCTAATGATTACATTGGCCTAAGACAGATTAACGAGAGAAAAACAAATTTGATTCCTGGAACCCCATAAAATGTACTGGAGCCCTGTAAAAATAGGAGATTCAAAGAAGTGACCAAAGCAGGAAAGTTTTCCAAACTTGTGAAGAAGCATTGACAGGACAATGGGGTTTGGGCTTGGGGTCGTGAATTAGTGAAGTAACAGGCTTGTTTATTTAGCCTTCTGGGGATGAGGGTGCCTTCTACCCTCCTGACAGAGGGAGGGTGCTTTTAATAGGAGAGATTTATTTCCTGCTTTCAGGGGGACAAAAGATAGTTAGATCATCCTTCTTGTCCTGACTGTTTCTCAAGTACCTTTAATTCAGAATACTCAGTATGCCAAAGTGGCATATCTGAGGATAGCAGAGCCTGCTCCCTTTCCTTTGTATGAAAAAAAAAAAAAAAATAGGGACGCCTGAGTGGCTCAGCGGTTGAGCGCCTGCCTTCGGCTCGGGGCGTGATCCTGGGATCTGGGATCCGGTCCGCATCGGGCTCCCTGCGTGGAGCCTGCTTCTCCCTCTGCCTGTGTCTCTGCCTCTCTATCTCTCTGTGTCTCTCACGAATAAATAAATAAAATCTTTAAAAAAAAAATAGCCTGCAAAGGCTATTATAAAGACCTTTGCCTGAAAATATATATAATGCAGATATTAGGAAAGAAAAATAAAACCTCTCCACACTCTTGCTCATGTCCCCAAACAATTGGACACAGTACTTCCTTAGATAGCCCTTAAAAACTTTTTTCTGTGAAATCTGTCTTTAATCACGATGTCAAAAGTTCTTTGTAAGGACTAAAAACTCTTTGTACTTCAAAACGCCTGCTGTACTTTTTAAAATTTGTTTTTCTTTATGTCAGATAATATCACGTACATTGCTTAAAGACTTGGGAGTATTTTCACCAGTGAGCCAAAGAATGTTTGTTTTAAAAATAAGCTTATCACGGGAGCGCCTACGTGGCTTGGCTGAGCATCTGATTCCTGGTTTCAGCTCAGGTCGTGATCTCAGGGCCATGAGATTGAGCCCCGCATAGGGCTCTGCACTCAGCTCGGAGTCTGCTTGGGATTCTCTCTCTTCCTTCTTAGGAGGTTTTTTTTCCCTGTGGGTGGCATTCACAAGTTGGATTCATCAGCTCTTCCAGTCTTAATGATCGTGTGACAACCTTGCACTGCCACGTGCGCTGCCATCAGGAGTTAATGATCAGAATGGATAATCACCTCCGACGTTTTATATCTAGCCATGGTAGCAGGAAACTGTTGTCAAAAAGCAAAAGTCATTGCTTGTCCACACAGTTGGGAATCATACATAAATAGAGTAATTTTCATGTTCATTGTGTATTCTCTTTACCTCCATTTATAGCTTACTTAGTCTTTATTATGTCCCACATATCATGGAACTGTTGGAGAGGCCTGAGGGAAGGGTACCATGATATGTGTGCCATTGGAGAGATACCTAGAGAATCCCAGTAAGGCTTTGGTATGTGTCATATCCGAGTGCGGGTTAGCAAAGCATGCCGCATAAACCAGACCCACACTCCTGGGTGGAATTCTGTGTCTTTCTCTGCCAGGAGATTTTGGAGAACAATTACTGGATGTGATGTGAGAAAGCAAGGGAGGAAAGGGCATTTGTGGAGAAAGAAATGGTAGACATTTTATTCTGTTTTCATCTTCCTTCTCAATCACTTTTAGCATTCTGATTTCCAGGTCAACCCACTGAATTGATTTTGATCTTGAAGGGAGGAGGAGTGGCAGGGGCAACTTTGAATGATTGTTCCCATACCTTTTTCTATTTACCTGATGACTTTTCACATTTATTTCCCACCTTTCCTCCATGTTTCCAATCAAATTTTCTTTACTAAATGTTATGCCCTTTGAGCTGATGGTTTTTTCCATTGACAATCCACATTGTGGACATCAGTGGGATGGGTGTCTGGGCTCCAGGGTGCAGTGTGCAGGGATGGGGCTCTCACAGCTCATGCAGGACTGTGTCCTCCCAAAACAGCCATCAGTACGATCCTTGCAGCCTGGCTCTCATGGAAGCAACTAACTCAAATCTTAGACCAAAGAGGGAAAAGAAAAACCAATTGTAAGATAAGACCACAGGGCTGTTGCACAGTTATTTTAACAGATGGCAAAATCTTGTAAGGTTTTTGCCTTGCCTTTCTAAGAATTTTTTTATGTTTCCTAAGTTTAGGATTTTTTAAATGTTTTTTTACATAAATCTTTTTTTCTTCTCCTTCTTTTAAGGTTGCTGGTGTTGTCGGCCGTGCAGACCTCCTGGGTGCCCTGTTCTTTCTGTTATCTTTCCTTGGCTACTGTAAAGCATTTAGAGAAAGTAAGGATGATGTTTGCCTTCTTAATTTTAAGCTGGGAAATTATCCATTTATTTAATTTTATCACTTTGCGAGAATGTGGACCAAAAGATCTCTCTTTAGATACATGTTTACTCTGTTGCTTTTTTAATAATACAAAGTTCATACATTAGCATTCACAGGGGAGCCTTCTATTGGGTGCTCTTTACTAAAGCAGTTGTGATGGGTGTTTATCATTTTATTTGCAGCAAAATTGTAGGGGAAAAACACTTTTGTTTATTCTTTATTAAAACTTCTCAGTGAGAAAAATAGAAAAAATCTAAAATGAATAGCTATGGATGTGGACCTGGATTATGAAATTCTTGGTTTTGTCATTGGAAGAATATTAATACTTACAAAGAAAAGCATTGTTTCTGGAGTTGAAATGGCTCAGAGTGTGTGTGTCGGGGAGGAGGCATGGAGGAATGGTTTGCAGCAGCACAGCAGGTGCATTAACTGAGATGCAACAGAGTCCCTGTATGGCTCAATGATCCCCAAGTCAAGTCCTACCTTCCCAATTGCTTTATTGTAGACATTGGATGGGATGAATTCAGCTTATGTACCTGTCATGCCTGTTAGCTCCAGCGATGCATATACATTCAGTTTCTGTATCTGAAGAAGTGAGAAGTGTATGGACTGTAGAACTCTCCTTGTATATCATAATCAATGATTTATATTTGGGGGGAGGGGAAAAGAGGGAAGGTGAGTGGGATGATTTCCTCTGGAATGTTGGAGTAGAGCAATTTAAGCAGGAGCATGTGTATCTTGGCATGTTGAGGCTTTTTCCATAGAGTTTCTCAAAGCTCAGGTGTGGTCCAGAGCTGCCAGGGCTTTCATATTGTGGTCATGTACTGATTCTTGTACTTTGGTTTCTCCTGTGAATTAATCTCTTACTAATAATGAAGAGCAGACTGCTCATTGAGAATTTTGTGTGCTGGGGCTGGTGAAATGGAAATTTCAGGGTTAGTAAACAAAGGGACCCAAGGCCAAAGCCAGCCCACTACCCCATAAACTTTCTCATGTGGCCCATAAACTAAGAATGATTTTTTTCCAAATACATGTTGAGCCACTACTATCTAATTTAATGACCACTGTGGCAAATTTTAATAATGATTTTTACATATTTTTGTTACCATTACAAAAATGATTCCGTTTTTTTTCCATAATTAAATTTCCACAACACCTCACAACTATTACAAAAGAAAACTTAAAAAAAAAATCATGTTTTACAGATCTTAAACTCATCTTTAGCATTTAGCTCAAAGGTCTCACCGTCCTCAAAAAATAGTTCGCCTGGGGTACCTGGGTGGCTCAGTGTTGAGTGTCTGCCTTCAGCTCAGGTGGTGATCCCAGGGTTCTGGGATCAAGTCCTGCATCAGGCTCCCGAAAGGGAGCCTGCTTCTCCCTCTACCTATGCCTCTGCCTCTCTCATGAATAAATAAATAAAATCTTTAAAAAGAAAAAATAGTTCTCCTGCTAACCTCCTGCTAATCAGCTTAAAGTTCTATCTCAGTAGTGAGAAGATGGTCTTCACTAGCCCATGGTAATTCTTCTCTCATTTTTCCTAACCAGTTAGGGCTGAACAGCAAGGTAAGGCTCAGATTGGCAGGTGAGGGAGGAGGGACACAAGGACAAGTTTTCCCCAGAACAAGATGGCTTCTGAAGCTGATGGGAGAACAGAACTGTTGGAGAGGCCTGAGGGAAGGGTCCAGAGTCAGAGTCTCTGCTGGAAGAGCAGGAGGAGGAATGCTTGTCATGCTCATGGTGTTTATGCATCTTTTTATGAACTTTCTTCATTTTCTTCCACATCTTCTTGTCCATCACCA
The DNA here is from genome assembly GCF_048164855.1 of Canis lupus baileyi. NCBI lineage: Eukaryota > Metazoa > Chordata > Mammalia > Carnivora > Canidae > Canis > Canis lupus. Next base: position 10,892,579 of record NC_132854.1, read on the forward strand.
TTCCTCGTGCTACCATGCCCTGTGCCCAGGGATTCACGGGAGGCGTGCCAGGAGCAGGTGGTGGGTGAAGACTGAGAGTTTGGCATCCTGGATACCCTGGTTGTGGTACAAGATGAGGGAGTGCATCTGGGGAGAAAGCTAGATTCCCCTGGGGAGCTGCCAGGGGAGTTGGAGAGAGTCCTGGAGGATAGGCAAGATTGACAGGCAGTGGATGGGCAGGATGGGCATCTCTGGGGATTTGGCCCTGGCTGCCCGGCATTAGGATTCCACACGTAAAAAAAAAAAAAAAAAAAAAGGATTCCACACGTTCCAGAGCTCCCTCCAGCCTTTATGCCACCGCCTGGGCTTGACTCATCCTCAGCGCTCTGATTTTGACATGTTTAAATGGTTAGGAAATAAGGAACAATAATAACATTTCATGACATATAAGAAGTTACATGAAATCCAGATTTCAGTGTCCATATATAAAGTTTTATTAAAACAGGCACACCCATTTATTTTCATTTTGTCTGTGGCCACTTTTGCCCTTCGATGGCAGAGTTTCACGGTGTTGGTACAGGCCATCTGGCCTGAAAGCCTAAGACACTTAACTGTCTAGTTCTTTGCAAAGTTTGCCAGGCTCCAAGACAGATGATTCCCAGTGTAGCTGTCACCATCTGAGTGGTTCCAAAATTGTTTTAGTAATGATTAATAGGGGTTTCCAGCAGAAGGTTTTTACTTTGGAACGTAGATGACTTTGCTGTTAATATAATAGCTGCCATTTTTTGACTGTCTACTGGCACATGTGTATTTGTGTGTGTGTATATATATATATTTGTATATATATTTTTTTCTTCTTTTAACTATGTAACAATCTTTAAAATAGGTAGAATTACTTTCCCATTTCTCCAGATGTAGGACTTAAAGTTTAAGTAACTTTTTCAGGGTCACACACTATTTATGGCAAAACTGGGTTCACACTGGAGTCTAACTTATTGTAGTCTAACTCACTTCAAAGCCAACACCAACTGCCTTGTGCTCTTCTGCTTCCTTATATTTATTGGATCAATAAGGCAAAGCTTATCAAAACCATCATTAAAAATAACTGGGGGAAGGGGGTGGGACACCTGGGTGGCTCAGTGGTTGAGTGCCTGCCTTTGGCTCAGGGTGTGATCCTGGTGTCTGGGATCAAGTCCCACATCATTGGGCACCCTGCAGGGAGTCTGCTTCTACCTTTGCATGTGTCTGTGCCTCTGTGTCTCTCATGAATAAATAAAAAATCTTAAAAAAAAAAAAAAAAACAGAGCAGGGTCACCTGGGTGGCTCAGTCGGTTGAGTGTCTGACTCTTGATTTTGGCTCAGATCTTGGAGTTGTGAATTTGAGCCCCATGCCAGGCTCCATGCTCAGCAGGGAGTCTGCTTCAGATTCTCTCTCCTCTCCCTCTGCCCCTCCCCACCCCCCACTTGCACTCTCTCTGTCTCTTTAAATTAGTTAATTAGCCAGGAGACACATTCAATTCTGCTAACAGATTATTAAGATATGAGGCATGATAATGGCATCACAGGTATGTTTTAAAAACAATCCTTTACTTTTAGAGACACATGCTGAAATTCTGACGGATGAAATGGAATAATGTCTGAGATTGGCTTCAAAATAATCTGAGAGGAGGCAGGAAGAATGTAGTCAGATTAGCCAGAAGTTGATAATTATTTAAGCTAAGTTAGAGGATGTAAAAATCACTGTAGCCGTATCTATACTTTTGTATGTTTTTTTGTTTTTTAAAATAGTTTTTTTTTTTTTTTAATTTTTATTTATTTATGATAGTCACAGAGAGAGGGGCAGAGACACAGGCAGAGGGAGAAGCAGGCTCCATGCAGGGAGCCCGACGTGGGATTCGATCCCGGGTCTCCAGGATCATGCCCTGGGCCAAAGGCAGGCGCCAAACCGCTGCGCCACCCAGGGATCCCAATAGTTTTTTTTTTTAATGCCAGGTGAGTCACCAGATTAAGAATCAACGGATTTTGATGACATGCTCTTTTCATCTTTAAAACATTGTGTTTATCTCAGACAACTGGATGATATATTCTTTAGGAGTTTTTTTTTTCCTCCCTACATTACATGAAACGAGTGCATAGTTAATGACTTTTCATTATGGAATCAGGAGAGAAATTTTAAAACCAAAATGTAATAATATAATTTAGCAATTAAGCGTGAAAAACAAAATACGAGAAAGGCAACTAGACACATTTGTAAAATATTTGAGACACAAGAATGCAGTTGATATATAAGTAGTAAGCCAGAATTCATTTCTGTAACTCATAACTGTGAACTCATTTCCCAACTTTTAAAAAAGGCACCTTTTCAAAATTAAAACAGTTTAAAGACTTTGCTTCTTCCCCTCTCCCCCACCACCTCGTCTCCAGCCCTTTGGCCGCGTGGGACCATCCCTGAGTCCTGGGGCTCTGCCTCTCCTGAGGTCTCTGTGGGTTTGGAAGACAACCACTTAGAAGGTTGAATAGTCATCTCCCTATGACTCCCAGGTGGTGTCCATCTGCACAGTAAATGTAGGTGAGGCTACTTAACCTTATTATTTGCTCTCAGGATTCTGAAAAGAGTTTCTAATACAGTCTGCCTTCCAAGAAATGCTGTCCTAAGTTGAAAATGGCACAAAGACCAGATTTTCTCGTGATTTTTTTAATGTCCTGTGTACTAGTGAGAGTTCCCTAGCAGACACAAAAAGAATTAGTTCTATTATTTAAATCCCAGTAGACTTTTCCCTCTTATTTTTCTTGTGGTAAAATATACATAACATAAAAGAGACCATTTTTAAATGGTTAAAGCTTATTAAACACACTTATTAAACACAGTTGAGCTTATTAAATACACTCCCATTGTTCTGTAACCATCACCACTGTCCATGTCTAGAACTTGTTCTTCTTGCAAAACTGAAACTCTACACCAATTAAGCAGTAACTCCCCATTCCCCCTTCCCTAACCCCTGGCGACCACCATTCTGCTTCCTGGCCATGAATTTAACTGTTCTGGGGCCTTGTATAAGTAGAATTGTACAATATTTGTCCTTTTCTGTCTGGCTTATTTCACTGAGCATAACATCCTCAAGGTAATTCTATTCTGTGTGTCAGAATTTCTTTCAAAGTTGAATAATTCCATTGAATGTATATACCACATCTTGTTTATCTGTATATCTGTCAGTAGACATTTGGGTTGTTTCTACCATTTGGCTACTATGAATAATGCTGCTCTGCACATTGGTGTACCCAATGGACTGTTTTAAAGAAAGAACAATAGATTTCCTTTTAACCTTATTTTTTCCTACAAAAAGATTTAGGCAGGGTTATAAACTCTTCTAGCACTGCCTCTCCTCCATCCCATCCTTTACAGGCTGAACATGGGGCAGATTGTGTCTTGGAGCATCTGTTCTTTCAAACCTACAGCTCTGCTAAGATGCAGCAGACAGGTGACCCCAGTGACCCTAGGCTGTACAATGCTCACTCAGAGCTTGATTACATACAACAACTCTGTACCCCCCTTGTTACCATTATTTTATACCGATATAAGACCACCAGTTTTTTGGTGACTCACCATGTTTCTGATACAGCAGAGAGGTTGGGGAAAGCTGAATAGAACAGCTTCAAGTACAGAGAATATTGGTGGTAACTTTTCTTCCTGAGACTGAAAGTTAACTTAACAATGAAGCATGTCCTGCTCTTCCTGGGGTTGAGATCTCCCTACCCATCATGAGCATACGGTTCCTAAGATACACATGGCCCCAGGGGCCTGGTGGGGGAGCAGGGGGGTGTACACCTCATAGATGCCTAGCGTCATAGGGCATTCAGCACCATCGTGTGACTTTTCCATAAGACTGGCTCAGCACGAGAGTGGGAGAGCAGGAGGGGGTCCATTCACTTATTACTCTTACGTATTATAGATGGTGGTAATTCATGTGTCTCCGTTGGCAAATCTGAATTTCCAGTTACAGAGGATAATCATTTACCAGTCATATTTTTCCTAAAGAAAATGAAAACTTAAATCTGTTGGCCTTTCTCAAAGACAGCTAAAGTTTCATGAAGAATCATTTTATTAATTTTAACATAAAGAATCTATTCCTTATTCTGAATGCTTGTCTTTGTCAAAGACATCAGAAGGGGTTTTTGGAGAAAATTCTAAATGTTGATAGATTGAACATGTGGGGGATGCCTGGGTGGCTCAGTGGCTGGCCATCTGCCTTTGGCTCAGGGCGTGATCCCGGAGTCCCGGGATCGAGTCCCACATCGGGCTCCCTGCATGGAGCCTGCTTCTCTCTCTGTCTATGTCTCTGCCTCTCTCTGTGTGTGTGTCTCTTGTGGTTAAATAAAATCTAATACATTTATTAGCCTCTTTTAATGTGGAATATTCTCAGAGAAAGGTACAAAACTAAAGACATCTTACATTCTTCTTTTGGTTTCTTTAGCGTTACCTTTTTTTTTTTTTTTTGAAGGTTATTCGTTTGAGAGAGAGCAAGCGAGTGAGAGCATGAGCAGGGAGGAGGGTCAGAGGGAGAGGGAGAAGCAGACTCCCCACTAAGCAGAGAGCCAGATACAGGGCTCCATCCCAAGACCCTGAGATCATGACCTGAGCCAACGGCAGAGGCCTAACCAACTGAGCCACCCAGGCACCCCTCCTACTGATCTTTTTATTTCACAATGTACATATTCTGATATATGCATCTGTTTTAAATTCATTTGTAAATTACAAAATTATTTCTGAGAAGATAAATTTTTTAATAAAGCCTTCAGAAACTAATACCAAAGGTAAAAGTGCTCCAACGTGTAATGGCTTTTCAACTACTAAGTTGATGCTTGAGAAATTTACAAAGTCTGTTCCAGTCCTAATGGAACTATGTTGATTGTAGTAGCAATATGACCTTTCTTCTTTGGTCCAGTGGCATTCTTTTGACATTTATGTATTTGCTTTAAAATTGGAAAGAGCTGGTTGGGCCTTTAATGTTACATTTGTTAATGTTTTCAAGAAAGTTAACCTGGAAATGTTGAATGTTTGCACGCAGCAGTGGTAAATGTGGCTTCTGCAGGGAGCCTTTTAAGAATATGAATAGATTTTCATGAGGTTGAAGTTACTTAGAATGGAAGACAAATGCATCAATTAGGAAGTCTTTGAAGAAGTGTTGACCTCTTATCTACAGCACCTGCCTCCCACGCCTTCCCAGGGTCTGTTCTCCTGTTCACTTGAACCCTCCTTCAAGAAGAGGAAAGAGTAGATAAAAAGGAAGCCTGTGGCCCTGCTTCCAGACTGGAATGGTCTTTTACAGTCCCTGGCAGCTTATTTAGTCATTAGAAAATGTAAAGCTATGAGCTTGCTTCTCTCCACGCAGCCAGCCTCAGGGTCTTGACCCTGAAAGTTATTATTGGCTGTGGTCTTTTGTGTCCTTTTTGTCCTTTCTTGTATCCACCTGTCCAGGTATGCTTTGAGTTACAGCTCATGATTGTTTGTTCCTTGTGAGTTTAAAGTAGGTGGTTGAAGACACCCATCCCTCAATCTGTACTCTCCATCATTTTGAGTTGGTTTTCACTGCTCTTTTCACTTCCCACTCATTGTTTCACGTCACAGAGTATGGAGGGCATGATTGAATTCTGCAGGTCTGGAGGCACAGACAACCTGGATACGAAAGAGAATGGCTTCCACTCGGCTGCTGGCTGCTGGCTGCTTGGGGGAAGCCCCGTGTCTGAAACAGATGGCAGATCTCTTATCCCTCTGCACAAGGCTGTGTGCTATGAGCCCCCACCTGCTGTACCTTGGGAGCAAGCAGAGCAGGGCAGGACATGGTGACTGGATGCCCCACCTTGTCCCCCGCTTGCTCTGCTTACGTCAGACAGCTGCCCTCACTGTGCCAGCCACCCCTTCCCTCCCCTCTCCCAAATACCCCTTTGTTTCATTACTTCCCCACCCCCCACCCCAAACCGGTGCCCATGACGTCTGCTAGAGTCTTTCTTAGTCTCTGTGGACGAAAGCACTATGTTTTCAGCCACTTTTCTGTGTTTCAGATTTTTCTGTACTCCTCTTTAACCATACTAAGAATAGAAACTACTTCTTTGTTTATAACTCTCTGGAATAATCTCTACACATCATGTTTAATGTTTGACTTCCTCCCTATGGTGGCTAAGAGTCTTTTTTTTTTTTTTTAAGATTTTATTTATTTATTCTTGAGAGACAGAGACAGAGAGGCAGAGACACAGGCAGAAGGAGAAGCAGGCTCCATGCAGGGAGCGTGATGTGGGACTCGATCCCAGGTCTCTAGAAACACGCCCTGGGCCAAAGGCGGCGATAAACCGCTGAGCCACCCAGGCTGCCCTAAGAGTCTTTTAAAGAGGACCAAGACTTTCAGAAACTAATAATACGGGGCCTGGAGCCTACTTCTCCCTCTGCCTATATCTCTGCCTTTCTCTCTCTCTCTTTCATGAATAAATAAATAAAATCTTTAAAAAAAAAAAGTAATTCTGGTAAGGGCATCCATAATAAGACAATTTTTCTGTTCTAAAATAGAGTAGAGGCTTCTCAATTTTGGTCATTTATTCTTTCAGCAATAATTAACCAAACATTAATGGTGTCCGTGGTACTATGTCCTATGCCCTGTTTTGGAGATACAAAAACTAGAAAGATACATCTGTGCCTCAAAGGGTTTACAGTCAAGTGTGTTTTGATTAAAATAAAGCTGTCAGTATTGAGAATGCCCAAGGAGTAGAATATTCTGGTTTTTCATACCTCCTTGTTAATTTTTTCCTGTACGCCCTTGCAATGGGCACTCAATAAGTATTCTCTTCTTATCATGGTGCATTAATGCAGAATTGATAACTATGGCCTTTGTGCTGTTAATTTCTTTGTTTGCCTTGGAATGTGCATTGTTTTTTTTTCTTTGAGATATAATTGACATATAAATTTTGTTGATTTTAGATGTACAAAATATTGAGTCAATATTTTTACATATTGTGAAATGATCCCCACCTCGCATCCATCACCATATATAGTTATAGGGGTTTTTTTTCTTGTGATGGGAACTTTTAAGATCTACACTCTCAGCAACTTTCAAGTATGTAACAGTGTTGTTAACTATAAAACTATAGTCACCATGCCATACGTTATATCCTCAGGATTTGTAACTAAAAATTTTTACCTTTTGGCCACCCTTGTCCACTTTGCCCACCTCCACCCTCTTCCAGCAACCACCAATCTAGTCTATGAGTTTGTTTTTTAATTCTACATATAAGTGAGATCATGCAGTATTTTTCTCTGAGTTATTTTACATAGCATAATGCCTTCAGGGGCCAAACGTGTTGTTGCAAATGGAAGGATTTTTTTCTTTTTTATGTTTGAGTAATATTCTATTTTGTTTATACTGTGTATGAATATATATTTGCACAGTATATATTTTATATATATACTACATGTTTTATAGTATATTTATTCTGTATATCTTTTGGATAATACTATACTATAGTATTACATACTGTAGTGTAATATGCTGCACTATAATATGTTACGGTATTATATAGTAATATACCACGGTATATAGTATATGTATACATATACATACATATGTAGTATAGAGTAATATACCATGAAATTACATAGTATTATGGTATATATATAGTACACACAGGGTATTTTATATATAGAGAGAGAGCGTGTGTGTGTGTATAACAATTTTTCTTTATTCCATTCATTCACCAATGGACATTTAGGTGTGTCCATGTCTTGGCTCTTGGAAAAAATGCAGTGAACATGGAAATACAATATCTTTTTGAGATAGTGAGTTCATCCATTGGATAAATACCCAGAATTGGAATTGCTGGATCATATGGTAGTTTTGCTCATGCTGCTAATTTCTTTCATCTCTATTAAATTTCCTTCAGTCCAACAGAGCAGAGCGGCTGTTATTTGTGGACATTCAGGTGTATATTTTTTCATCTGGCCTTTCAGATATGTTAAGAAATAGTCACTCACTTTTTGTTTTCTCCCATCTGGTCAGTATGGATTGTACAAAAAGCCAAGTAGTAAACACGTGTGGTAAACACGTTGTCTTGGCCATGATGATTCCTTGTGCCAGTTGCTCCTGTTATCCACATGTTTATAAGCGCTCCACTGAGAATCAAAGCTCCTTTGTGGTAGACGTTCAGGCCAGTATTTATTGGATAAAAATAAGAATGCTATTTATTGTTTAAACATAAGGTTTAAAGTGACCTGGGCTTTGTTCTTTTTGGATCTGAGCATAAATTCAAAGGTCTAGCATCAGTTACACAGAAACTTGTACTTCAAGAAAGGTTTTTAACAATTTTTATAACGGAATGAAACATTGGGAACTCTGAAATTAGTGGTTTAACTAGTTAAAGAGCTCTTTCAAAGGATACCTTTCTTTTTGATAACCTCATTAGCTTTCTTTATAGATGCAATGTCTGTATTTTAAACCTCAGGACAACTTTTAACTGCCTGAGTTTATTAAAAAGCAATTCTGTGCTAACCTCTAGAATCCCTGCATTTTCAGAAAATGGAAAAAAATCTACTCATGTAACATTTGTCTACTTTTTTTTTTTTTTTTTGGGTAGTGGTAATGAGGTATGGGGTACTTAAATAGAATATCTCCATGCAAGATATTTTGCAACAGAATCCTCTTTTAAAAAATAAATGTCCTAGGATGCCTAGGTGGCTCAATCAGTTAAGCATCTGCCTTCAGCTCAGGTCCTGGGGTCCTGGGATCAAGTCCCAAGTCAGGCTCCATGCTCAGCTGGGAGTTTGCTTTTCCCTCTCCCTTTGCTCTCCCACTCCTGCTCTCTCTCTCTTTCTCTCTCTCTCAAATAAATAAACAAAAATCCTTATTTAAAAAAACTAAATATCCTTATAAGGGAAACCATACTTTTTCTTCGAAAAAAGAAAAACACAAAGTCAGATAAAGTTGACGGTGTGCTGGTCATTGTTTCCAAATGCCCAAAACAAAAAGAATTCCTCTTGTGATGAGATATCTTGTCAACATTTACATCTCTTTGAAAGCCTGGTGTTTTGGGTTGGAAGCAGATAATTTCTCTGCACAGTAAACATGGTAGAGTAGCCAAAACAATTTCTCTTCTAAACAAATAACTTAAAAAAAAAATAAAAATAAACAAATAACTTATTATACTTGTTTCATAGGAGTTAAGACTAATGAGGAATTTAATTAGTTCATTTATGGTGAGCAGGAGAGAACTTTCTGTTTTGTTTTGTTTTATTTTGTTTTGTTTTAGGAGAGAACCTTTTAAGAGGAGAATGAATCGGCTACTTCCTAGAACAACCATTTTTTTAAAAAATTTTTATTTATTTATTCATGAGAGACCCAGAGAGAGAGGCAGAGACACAGGCAGAGGGAGAAGCAGGCTCTTCACAAGGAGCCCGATTGCAGGACTAGATCCCCAGACTGAGGATCACGCCAAGCCAAAGGCAAACGCTCAACCACTAAGCCACCCAGGCATCCCTAGAACAACCATTTTAAATTTCAAGTGATTACAAAAGACAAGCTCCCAAATATGAGTCATTGCAAGCTCTTAAACTTTGTTTGCTCTATTGCTCTCCTTGCAGGAGTTCAGGCAGCTAAAATAGGATAATTCTTACTCTTGGGGTATCATGTCCTCATATTTGCATTCTGACTTAAGACATCTGTTTTTCTTTGACTTAGAATCATGTGGCTCTAAAAAAAATAGGGCAATTGTGTAACTCACATAGCATGGGACTCTTGTTTTTAGGTTTGGGGTCATTGCCGACTGAATTCTGATGGTGGGATTCATGTGGATTTTCTTTTCTCTGCCTTCATGTTTCTTTGGTTCCTGCATTGCTTGATTTCGCCCAAACGGGCTGGTGTTTTAGAATGACAATGTCTGACTTCTTTCATTCTGCGCGTGGAAGCACTGCCTGGTTGGCTCCAACATTTGGAACGGGAATCTGACGCTCATTGTGTCGCTCTGGCAGAGGGAGTAGGGGCCACCTGTCGGGGTGGCGTGGTTCCCACACACAACAGGACGTGCCAGTTTCAAGGCAGCAAAGATGCCAGGCATTGAGTGGTGAAGAGGGTAGCTCGTACAATGCTTTTTCTGAAAGAAGATCTTCCCACCAGAAAGTAGTGCCAAATCCAAGGCACATGGTTCATTAAATTGATCACATCTGTTGGCACTTGTGAGTGTTAGCACTGACAAGTGTCTTTCTGTTAGTGCATCTTAGGAGTGAGTTTTTTTTTTTTTCCTGGGCTCCCTCCACTCCATTAACCTTTACCTCCACTTATCTAAGTGGTTGTATTCTCTTAGATACTGCAGACATATACGGAAACAAGGAAAACGTTTTCTAGGCCAGTTTATTAAGTTCTGTATCATAAACTATTGAAGTTCACTAATGCTGCATAATTATCCTAGAGCAGGTGGTCTTCTTATGTGATGAGAGATGTCACATGGTGTAAGGGTGATTCTCTTCTTCTCCTGGGTCATTGGTGATTACAGTTTTGCAGACTGGATGGAGATGAGACAGAGAACTCTGGGTACATGCAACAGCCCGAGATGCTTGCATGTAGCTACATACTACTTAGAATTGCCTGTTTGGAGAAGATTTTTTTGAATAAAAATATTCATAAATGCAGTTACACTGGAAATAACATCTGGCTCTCAGGATTTATTTTTTCTGTTTTTAACAACTCTAAATTTAAAATTAATATAATTGATTTTACTGTGCTTTTTTATTATTCCTTATGGAATTTTTAAAATTTTTAATTCCAATTAGTTGACATACAGTGTGACCATTAGGCTTATGTAATTTTTTAAAACATTTTTTTAAAGATTATATTTATTCATGAGAGACAGAGAGAGGCAGAGACATAGGCAGAGGGAGAAGCAGTCTCCCTACGGGGAGCCTGATGCAGGACTCAATCCCAGGACCCTGGGGATCACAACCTGAGCCAAAGGCAGATGCTCAACCACTGAGCCATCCAGGTTTAAAGACATTAAATTAATGTCATATGATAAGATGTGACTTCTGGCTATATGTGTTCACATTGAGCAAATTATTAGCTTTTTGGTATTATTACATATCGTAATTGCATAAGAAATATGGGAATATAGTAAGACTTCTGGTAGACATAGAAATAAATGAAAGTATTGATTCCCCAAATATTTGTTGAGTGCCAACTATATTGGAGGTGGCCTATCATTATCAGTATCAGCTGTCCTATTAAAATAGCTTGCATTAGTTACTAAATCAGAGCATACTCCCAAAATTGCAAAGTCCAAACTCATCTAGGTATGTTGTATCTTAGCAGCTATTAGCATTGGTCACTTGACAAATCAACTCAAGAAAAATTTATCCGGGTAAAACTATGCTGCTGCAGGTCATATTACCAGAAGTCCACTAGGCTGGGCTCGGAACCAGTTTCCCAATTGATATTTAATTTTTATAAAGCCTTTCTTGAATACCCCCATAATAGAAATACTGTCAATGCACAGTGGTCTTCACTTATCATGCGCGTGTGTACCACACCTTTATAAAGAGGACCCCTTTGATTTATATGAAATCATTTAAAAACATTAGTGAAATTAAGCTTTCTTGTTTGAATTCTGGAAAAACTGAAGTGTTTGTGCATGCTTCATCTTATGACTCCCAATAATGTCAAGTGGCCAATCTGGTTAGGAGAATTGCAGGAGAAAGAGAGCTAAACAGGCAAACTCACTTCATAGTTTCTGAGTTTTCGAAGACAGACTTGTAATACAAAGCCATGTGCAGATCATTTCCTCTGTGAACTGGGTCTCTGAGGACATAATATAGATAGTACTGTGCAGTAGAAATATAGTATGAGCCATGCATGTAATTTTTAAATTTCTAACAGCCACATTATAAAGAGACCCTGGTTAGATGAATTTTAACTACATTTTTAGCCCAATATATCAAAAATATTATAATTTCAATATGTAATAATCAGTATAAAAATGATGAAATATTTTACATTTTTTCCGTACTGAGTCTTCCAAATCAGGTGTGTATTTTATGCTTACAATACATCCCACTAGGGACTGGATAGATTTCAGATGCTCAACAGCTGTAGTGCTGACTCTTCTAGACAGTGGCAGTCTCGAATTTGATTTTCTGAATGTGAAGCCATCTCTGGGTTTGTAACCAATGACTGAAATTTTGCCTTTGATCAGAAATTGCCATTGTTAAGCAGTGGCATAATATTTAATAATCACTGTAACTGAAGACATTTCTTCAGCAAAAAAAAATTGTCTTTTATATGTCTTCTACCAGACATGTCTGCACAATATCAAAAGTATGAGAGATAATTAGAGAGTGGGACCCTTCCAAAAGAATTGTGATAGAGGATTTGAGAGGTGTGGGGTGTCCAGGTCCTTGCAAAAATCTGGGGTTTGAGAAGTGTGAAATTATGGGGTGAGATTAGGGAGAAGGTTATCAGTAAATCTGAACACTGTGTTTTCTATAGAAGTTATTTTTCTGTATTCAGTGAAATCTTTGATTTAGCCATCTAAGGAAAAAACCGTTTTAAATTCCAGACAAGTGGAACATGAGCTCATTACTTTCACATCTCTCTACTAATTTAACATTGTGTTAATGGAGTGCATCAAAAGCTGTCCTTTGGGTGTTTTAATGGAGGAACTGGGAATTTTTTCTTATCCAAAGCCACTGGTCCATGGTGGGGGGGAAATTCATCCAGGTTACACAGTCAAGTAAAATACAAGCTCGTTTAGTTTTTCTAGGAAGGAATATATAATGGCCAAGGGACCTTCCTTCTTAATTTTTTTTAAAGTAAGTTCTACACCCAATGTGAGGCTTGAACTTACAACGCCAAGATCAAGAGTTGGATGCTCTACCAACTGAGCCAGCCAGTCGCCCACAAGGGACCTTGTGTAAATGTTAAAAACAGTAGCATTAAATTGGGAAGTCCTGTTACATTTCATGAAGAGTTCCAAACACAGATTGTTTGAATGAGGAAGCTTAGAAAAACCCAATCCAGGCAGTGGAAGAGAGGTCCATTTGGTTCCTAGTGAACCACCAAACCTAATGCTTAGTGGATGTGGAAGCAACTGGCCGAGGCCAGGGCCCACAACACATCTCTCACGCTGGCCTGGAGCAGGCCTTGTCCTGAGCGGCCTCCCTGGGGGCACATGAGCCACGGGTCATTTACTCCCTTTATCTGTGGAGGAGACCCCCTGGTAATACATGAGTTCTTTAATAATTAAAGGCAGCTGTCAACTGCTAATATGAGAAAACCCTGAGAGTGCTTTGACAGATGCAGGAAAATGTATGGTGGGAAAAAAGTGCAATGGACCCATACATCCACCAGCATGGAGAGAACAAGCCTTAAGGATGTCATCTGCCTCTCCCATCTCCATCATATGTCAGAAGCATGGTGCATTGTGAACTCTGAGCACCCCTGGGCTGTGTTTCCACAACTTGTGAGGTCTTTCATAAAATCATAATTTAAAAGGAGCTAACCAGTGTGTTAGCTTTAGAGTTATTTCAGCCAAGATTTTATGTAAAAGCTTTGGGTCTATGATAGTGTCTGCTCTGATGTTGTTTGCTGATGATCACCAGCAAATCCCCTCCCCCCAAAATAGTAAGTTCCAATAAATATGTAAACACTCAGATACAATCATTGGTTTAATGGGGTTTGCTCATAATTGTGATCTTTCAGTTTCACATCCATGGAATATCATTAATTTCTGCAAGTGTAATGACCCTGGGTTGGATTGATGGGGCTCTGTATACCAATATAGAATGGTTTTCAGTAATGAGAAATTAGCTTTCAAGCACTGTGCTTCCTGAAGAGTTGGAAGGTGTTAGAGCAGAGCATAGCCAAACCCTGACATCTTGGGAAGCAGGTCTGGGCTCACCCTGAGAAAGAACATTCCAACAGCTCAGAGTTTAAGGACCAAAATGGGTCCTTGCAGAAAGAGAATACCCATCCCTGAAGTTATTGAAGTCAAGACCACGTGGCCCCCTGCTGGAAGCGTCTTAGATTCCAGCACTTCCTGCACAGCCTCTAAGAAGCACTGCCATTATTCCTGCATTGTGGTTCTAGGATTTGTTGACGTCTTGCCCCTTTTTGGTAGACTAAGACAGTAATTTCATTCACCAACCATGTGTTGCCTTTCCAGCGTCAGTCAGGTGTTGTGGATTCCTACAACAAAAGTTTGAGTTGCTCCTACGAGCTAGGCATGGTACCAGGGATGCAGCTGGGAGCAAGCTTCCTATCTAGGGTGATGCTCTCCAACCTATAGCAAGCAGCAGAAGCACCTGGAAGCCTGGTTAAAAGGCCAGATGCTAGGCTCCACCCTCGCATTTCTGATTGCACAGGTTTGGCTGGGGCCTGAGACTCTGCATTACTAACATCATCCAAGGGCAGGTGCACAGACCACCCGTTGTCAGTACCACTGGTTCACAGCAGTGATCCCAATTGCAGGTGATTTCTGTCCCCCTCCTCCCAGGGATATTTAGCAAAACCTGTGATGTTTTTGGTTGTCAAAACTGAGGCCTGAGGTCTGCTGGGTGCTGCTGGCATCTAATGGGTAGAAGTTAAAGATGCTGCCAAACATGCACGTGGTTAAAGAAAATGTGAAAGATACGTGACTTTCTTTTTTTTTTTTTTTTAAGATTTTATTTATTTATTCATGAGGGACAGAGAGAGAAGCAGAGACAGAGAGGGAGAAACAGGACCTGATGTGGGACTCGATCCCCAAACCCAAGGACACTCCCTGAGCCAAAGGCAATGCTCAACCGCTGAGCCACCCAGGCTTCCCAATACATGACTTTCTTCCTTCCACTGTCAAAAATTTTCTTCTTAGAACTGTTCAGAAACTACTGTGGTTGGTTTTGTGCATGTTTTCCCGATACGTTTTGCATTTACAAGAATGTTTATGTAATTTTTAACACAAATGGCCAGGTATTCTATGTAACTTCTCCCCTCTCAAATATATCAGTAAGTAGGTAATGTTGCTCCCATTTTATAGATGAGGTCATTGAGACTGTGTGTGTCAATTTGCTCAGGGTCACATAGTAAACAGCAGAGCTAGAATTTGGACCAAGAGTTGTGGTTTTAATCAGAACGGAACCAGGATGCATAGACAGCCCAGGCAAGCTAATGGTTTTGCTCTCTAAGCAGGTTCACTTTGCCCTACTTCATACCTGTCTTTCTGGAATGTTTGTTTACCATCCACATGGGTGAGGAGGTGAAGTCTTTACAAAGGAAGAATGGAGATGAACACCACATGTGGCCTTTCCTCCTTTTAAGCAGTTCAGCTCTGGCCCCCAAATTGCAAATATCCCCCACCAAACAGCATGGAGCCAGACCCTCCCTTTCCAGAAGTCAGTTCCAGGACTTTCCGTGATTCCTTGAGCTCATTCCCACCTCAGTCTCCTTACTCCAGAGTTCACACTCCGAGTAATGTTTTGGCTTGAGTCCCCATGGAGGTCAGCAGCCCAGCCTGGCCTGTGTGATTCCCTGGACTCATGTGCAGTTGTCGGGTTTCTCAGGGCCCCTCAGCCATTGCCCTCACTGCTGTGCTGACAACAGCAGTCACTGCTAGGGTCAGCCTATGACCAGATGCAGTGCCTATACTCTCAGGGGAGTGCTCAATACAACTTGCCAGAGTGGCCTGTTAGGTGACTGTCAGGTCGGGCAGAAGGAACTTGGCCCAAGGGAACCTTCGATGAGCTATCTCTGTGGCCAGGGCTTTGCTGGAATGCCTCCCAGAGGCCGTGGGCACCTGCTAGGGTCTGCCTGAAGAGTGGGTGTGTATAGCATTTTGAGGGTGCTGTCTAACTAGAAATGCAGAATGTAATATACTTGCCTACAGAGAAATGCTGCCAGAAGACCAAACTCTTTTTTATGCAAGGGAGGTTGTGGCTATTTTAAGGTACATGCTTAGAATTTTAGTTCTTGATGCTAACAAGTCTGAGCTGTATTGCATGACTTTTATGTTTCTCACTTCTCTTAATCAGCAGGTAACAAGGAGGGAACACATTCTACGTTCTGGGTGTTGCTGAGTATCCTTCTGGGAGCAGTGGCCATGCTATGCAAAGAGCAAGGGATCACCGTATTGGTAAGAGCCGAGATGCAGTCAGGGCCTGCCCTTCTTCCCCTGTGGTAGAGACGTCTTGGGCTAGCCCTGCCTCTACTTCTCCACTCCATTGACCTTTCTGCCAGTTATTTGTGCATTTAGTACATCTGATATTTCATGGAAATGGGCTGTCTCAGTTGATGATCATTAGCAAACAGTGGGAAATGGGAAGTGGGAAGGACTTCAAGACAATGATCGGCTCCTGGGATACCTGAGTGGCTCAGTCAGTTGTGTTGTACTTATGGTTTCAGCTAAGGATGTGATCTTGGGGTCATAAGATCAACCCCTGCAGGGGATCCCTGGGTGGCTCAGCGGTTTGGCGCCTGCCTTTGGCCCAGGGCGTGATCTTGGAATCCTAGGATCGAGTCCCACATCGGGCTCCCGACATGGAGCCTGCTTCTCCCTCTGCCTATGTCTCTGCCTCTCTCTCTCTCTCTCTCTCTCTTTGTGTGTGTGTGTCTATTATAAATAAATAAATAAATCTTTAAAAAAAAAAAAAAGATCGACCCCTGTGAGGCTCCACAGTCAGCATGGAGTCTGCTTGAGGAGTCTCTCTCCCTTGCCCTCTGTTCTTCCCACTCGTGCACACACTCTCTTACTCTCTCTCTCTCTCTCTCCAATAAGTAAATCTTAAAAAAAAAAAAAAAAAAAGACCATGATTAGCTCTCACAGAGGTATACTGTAGAAAAAGAGAAAAGAGGAACAGAATGCCTGGGTGGCTCAGTGATTGAGTATCTGCCTTTGGCTCAGGTTGTGATCCTGGGGTCCTGGGATTGAGTCCCACATCAGGTTCCCCACAGGGAGTCTGCTTCTCCCTCTGCCTATGTCTCTGCCTCTTTCTGTATCTCTCATGAATAAATAAATCTTAAAAAAAAGAAAGAAAAAAATAATTTAAGTTTTCTAGGGTGCTCTCCTATTTTAGTAGTTCTGAATACAACAGTGGGCTGACCCCATCAATGCTTCCAGTCCTGATTAGAGAAGTATTGAGTGTATGTTGTGCTCAGCTTCAACTGGAAATATCAAAAGGAAAGGAGGAGCCTCTGAAGAGTACAGATGTACACCTCTTATGTCTGATTAGAATTGAAGCTCCAGGGAGGGAGAGGCATTGAAATTCATTTTCCTTTTTTTCCATTCTAGCCAATTTTATGCTTGACATTATTAGAGGAAAATTTAGAAATTAGGGATGTGATCCCAGGTAGAGAAATGGAAAACAAAGATATGGGATTTGAATCGCCCATATAGGAATAGCTTGGGAAAGAAAGAGCAGGTAAAAGCTGTATGGGATTTGATGTAAGTCAAAGCAAAGACCCATGGTTTTATTAGGCTCAGTCTATATTTTTATTTTATTTTTTTTTAATTTTTATTTATTCATGATAGGCACACAGTGAGAGAGAGAGAGAGGCAGAGACACAGGCAGAGGGAGAAGCAGGCTCCATGCACCGGGAGCCTGACATGGGATTCGATCCCGGATCTCCAGGATCGCGCCCTGGGCCAAAGGCAGGCGCCAAACCGCTGCACCACCCAGGGATCCCTATATTTTTATTTTTTTAAGTTATTTTTTTAAGTTGGTTCTAAGGCAGTGTTTCTCAGTCTTGGCATTATTGATATTTTGGGCTGGATCATTCTTTCTTATGGGAGGGCTGTCCTGCACATTATACCACAGTAAGTGACATCCCTGGCCTCTACCCCCTAAACGTCAGTGGGACTCCCTTGGTTGTGACAACTTAAAATGTCTCTAGACATGTCAAGCATCCTTCAGGTGGCAAAATCATCCACTACTATAAACCCTTGCTTCTCAAAGACCAGCAGCATCAACACCATTGGGCACTTACTAGAAATTTAGGATCTCCAACCCCACTTTAGACCTGCTAGGTCAAAATCTCCATTTAACAAGATACAAAGTGGCTCCTGTTAATGTTCGAAAAGCACTAAAGGATTAAGTTGAATTTATGTGACTAAAGATATGGTAAAATTTAGCTATTTCCAAAAATTTAATTAGAATGTGGAACTTAAAAAAAAAAAAGAATGTGGAACTTTTGATGATGCATTTATAAATGGCAAGTTGGAGAGTATGAAACAGAAGTGATGACAGGTCCCCTCACCCCTTTGGTGATTGTCCTATAGCTCATAGGGAGAAAAACAAATGGTATAAGACAACAGCAGCTCAACAGGGAGCTTCTGCCTTCTAGAAAATGGTTTTATACCCAGGCAGAAATGGTCCGCTGTGACCCACTAAAATCCTGTATCACATGAGTGGATAAAATCAGAATTCTTTGACATGATTAACCCAGCACTAGCCTATGTATTAGATAATTAATGGCTTCCAGCCTTTATGGGAGAGGGTTAAGTAGGGGTGTCATCCTTGCTCTGGAAGCCACAAATTACCACTGGCTTCTGATGATTTATGAACTTTTCCACCACAAGGCTCCATATTAAAAAGGCCAAAGTCATTTAGGGGGAACTTTAACCATATACGCCACATGTATTGTGACCACCTTATCTAGATTGGGCAGGGAGTTCCAGAAGATGACAATGCCTGCAGCGATGGCATCTATAGAAAGTCTCCTACAGGGTAGAGAAGGGAATCCAAGGCTCATCTAGCCTCCAGTCTATAATTGTAGGTATAGTAGTTCCAAAAGCAAACCTCACCTACTAGAAAGAAACTATTTTAGTGCTACCGGAAGCTGTCAGCAGAGGTGGAACTATAGTATCACGTCCTAAAATCCAGTGGCTTCACATAATGGAAGTTATTTATCGTTCACCTAGTGGCTATGGGCAGAGGTGGCTGTTGTCCATAAAGTGGACCCAAGCTCATGGAGGCTCTGCCATCTTGAGAGTGTAGTTTCCAAAGTTGACCCAATGGTGTCCATCCCAGCCAGCGGGAAGAGGAAACCAAGTGGCAGAGTGTGCCCAGGTTATAACCAAACCTCCAAAATGAGCTTTATGGCTTCTACCCATGATCTGGAGGCTGGAACTCAGTTATGTGACCACATGTAACTGCTGGATTGGCTGGGAAGTGCAGTCTGGCTGTGTGCCCAGTGAGAACTGAAAACCAGCAGACAGCTAGGAGTCTGAACCTGAGAGATCTCCAAAGCCCTATCAGAGATTATTATGTATGGTGTACCCCTGCTACTACTCCACATGCTGAAATCAGTGAGTACTTGGTGTTCTGGAGGTGCAATTAATTACTTATGTGCCTTGATTTTCGAGGTTGATGGCTGCCTTTATCTTTTGAGGCATAATTACTGTGCAGGGAACCCCTCCATTATATCAACTAAGAGTCTTTTATAGTGAAAGAAAAACAAGGACCTCTGCAGAACTTCTCCTAGGAACCCCAAAATTCCAGCTATCCTGAATCTTAAAAGACCCATACATGTAGGCTGTGAAATTATGACCAATAGGGATATCTTTGATAATAAATTTGATATATCACCATGAGCTGGTTTTATAGGAACAATAGTAGAGTGTCTGTTTTAGAGCTGAAGACACCTTCCGTGATTATCTTATCCACCGCAGTTTTTGTTGGGATTCAGTAATAAAATTATGAAGTATAATTGCTGCCTAATCAGAGCTAGGCTCTCCCATCACTGATTGCCTTGCTTTGCTTCCTCAGGGTTTGAATGCAGTCTTTGACATCTTGGTGATAGGCAAATTAAATGTTCTGGAAATGGTCCAGAAGGTACTACATAAAGACAAATCATTAGAGGTAAGTATATACTTTTGTCTCCAACCCAGACGTGGAAAATGTCAAGTACCAGCTGATTTAGAAATGCCATTTTCAAAATATTTCTTGTGGTTCTGATTTTTAAAATAACTAGCCCTTTTAAGCACAGTGTCACCGTGGTTCAAGTCAGTATGCTGCATGTTTGCACCTAGCTTGGCTGCACTTACATTTGAAAATCTGCACCATCAGGGGCTTTGTATTGTCCTTTCAGAAAACTGGTATACTCAGGAACGGGGGCCTCCTCTTCAGAATGACCCTTCTGGCCTCGGGGGGCGCAGGGGTGCTCTACATGCGCTGGAAAATCATGGGTACAGGCCCCCCGGCGTTCACAGAGGTAGACAACCCCGCTTCCTTCGCTGATGGCATGTTGGTCAGGGTGAGTGGTGAGCCTGCCCCCCCCCCCCCCGATGGATTGCCCACCAAATCTCAGAAAATTTGTCCTCCTCTTCTCACTTCCCAGCACATCCACAAAACCCCTGATAAGTGGAACACCTCCACATTTGTTTGCTCTAAGGATACTCTAGGATGAAACCAGAGTTTTATTAGGAGATTGAGAGGGTATAAGCCCTTTGTATTTCCATTCTAATCAAAATTAAAGAGAAATGATTCTTTCAAATATCAGGTTTCCTGCCAGCCTCACTAAAGTGTCCCCTGACCCCCATTACTTTTGTCATAAAGAAAATTGATATAGCAGGATTAAGACAAAATAGAAGCACATTGGTTATATCTTTAAACATCCAGCAGTATCAAGACTCTTTATTGTAAAGGTTTGCTTTTTCTGAAGGCAAGGATGTCAAGCCACAAATTCTTAGCTGTGCATTTCATAGAGATAGAAATCAAAAGAAGGAAAAACCCTGTTCTTATATTGTAAGGCACATAGGTGACCCCTGGGCCTCAGATTTCCTGGGTCACAGACTTTGGGCATCACTAAGTAAATGGGACATACTTTGACCAGAAATATAACAGATGTACAACAGAGTCTGATGGCTTTGCTGTATTTTTGTCTGTTATAATCCGAACACATTTAATAAATGGCAAACCACGGCCTCATGTCCAATGTAGAAACTGGCAGTATTTTATTTTCTACAATTGCTCTCCTTGAATAGAATGGATGCCTCAAAAATGAAGTTACAAGATGTGTATGTGTGTGTGTGTGTGTGTGTGTGTGTGTGTGTGTATACATATGTATGTATTGGAAGCTCTGTATCAAATAAATGTTTGTTTTCCTTTTGACTGACAGGCCATAAACTATAATTACTACTATTCACTGAATGCCTGGCTGCTGCTATGCCCCTGGTGGCTGTGTTTTGATTGGTCAATGGGCTGCATCCCCCTCATTAAGTCGGCCGGGGACTGGAGGGTAACTGCACCAGTGGCCCTCTGGTTGTGCCTAATTGGCCTAATATGCCAAGCGCTGTGCTCTGAAGACAGCCACAGAAGAAGGTAAGAGGCAGCACTGAATTTTAACTTCCACACTGGGTTAAGTCCGAGCATTTTGCTAAATCCAGCACCAATCATGTTCACAGTTTTGTCATGTCTAAGGACATTTATTTCCAATACATCCTTCCAGCCAGGATGAGTGCCGTCCCTTTGGAGTCCATTGCTGCTTTCAGCTGTTGGGGAGTGGACATGGAAGAGGGGGGATGGCTGACTACCCTCCCTTCTCCTTCCACAATCCCCTTGAAGTAGCATCTTGAGATCCTACTCACTGTAGGTGGTAGAGAGTAATTTATGGTCAGAATGGAGAGTGTAATTGATGTGTGCCATGCCCATTATTTCACAATTCTCCTTCAGAAAGCCCTGATGGATGCTCTAGTGTAATTCCTTCTGTTGTTGTTTAGTAGAAAAATAAACTGCTGCCCCAAAGAAACTATTCTTTCTTGCCAAAAGAGAGAGAAAGAAAGAGAGAGAGAGAGAGAAAGGTTATTGAGAAAATAATTGAGGAGGGAAGCAAACAAGTTTCATGATAAAGAAAACTATTTAGGGATCCCTGGGTGGCACAGCGGTTTGGCGCCTGCCTTTGGCCCAGGGTGCGATCCTGGAGACCCGGGATCGAATCCCACGTCGGGCTCCCGGTGCATGGAGCCTGCTTCTCCCTCTGCCTGTGTCTCTGCGCCTCTCTCTCTCTCTGTGTGACTATCATAAATAAATAAAAATTTAAAAAAAATTAAAAAAAAAAGAAAACTATTTAAGGTGATTTATTCCCTTTAAGCATAAGTGTTTATGGAACTAGATTAGTAATATCTCAAAATAAAATAAGTTTTAAGTTTATTAAATTGTTTCATAATTCTAAAGAACAACTAACTTTAGTCCCAGCTTACTTATACATGTGCAATAGTATTTTTTTTTCAGTCCTGGGGGCACAAGTTCCAGGAAAGAGCCACCAAATTTGACTTAGGAAATTTAGTCTCTTGCATCACATGGGACACTGGGAATGTTGCCTGGTTCCAGAAGTGTCTTCTTGTTCCACTTTCTTTTTGCTTGACTAACATTTATGGTAATGTACCACCCAAAAATGATTTCATTGATTTCAGATTTTTATAAAGCGTAAACTAGTAAAGTATTACTATTCCTCATAAGATTGAGGGGGGGATTTTTTTTCCCCATGAAAGCTATATTGGACTAATTGGGACCAGTATTTCCTCTGATCTATTCAATGCTACATGGTTTGAGGTGAGGCTAAGGGTAGGTGAATTAATGAGGCCTCACACAATGTGATCATTCTAATCTTACTCAGATGGATTGGGCAACTTACAAGTCCTATTCCAGTGTTTGATGCTAGGTGCATTAATAATGAGATTTTTTTTTTTTTTTTTTTTTTTTTTTTACTTATCCCTAATCCTACCAGGCTAAGCCCTGGGCCCTACTGATGACATTTCTTTGCTACTGCTGATACCTTTTCTCAATTGATGGCATGAAAACAAAACAATACAAAACAAAAAGAGGCTTTTATGACTATTTTAATGTTGACAGGATTTTTTTTAAAGGTCTGAAAATAGCCATTTCAAGTACTTCTCATTTTCCAGGATCCTTACACTGGGCCTGGGATTTCTCATTATCCCATTTCTTCCTGCAAGTAATTTGTTCTTCCGAGTGGGCTTTGTGGTTGCAGAGAGAGTCCTCTACCTCCCCAGTGCTGGGTACTGCATGCTGCTGACTTTCGGATTTGGAGCTCTCAGTAAACACACTAAGAAAAAGGTATTGGGCCCAGAGTGGTGCCATTCATAACCAAGACAATTAGACAGATCTTCCTTATGACATTTACTATCTCTCTCTCTTCCTAAGAAATTGGTTGCTGCTGTTGTACTGGGAATTTTATTCATAAACATGCTGAGGTGCATGATTCGCAGTGGCGAATGGCGGAATGAAGAACAGCTTTTTAGAAGTGCCCTGTCTGTGTGTCCTCTCAATGCCAAGGTATGTTGGCTGCTGTGTTTCTTTAGAAAGACTTCTTTAGGATAGGCTTTAAGTTCAACTTAACAAGAAGATTGTTTACCTTCACACAGAATCTAGCATAAGACCATGACCAAATACTTGTTTTTTTCTTCAGTTTTGTTAATGATTTTGATAAAACTTATTACAATTCCACTTGACCAAAATAATTCAGAATAAATTATTACAACCAATGTCAGTGAAACTGTAATGAAGTTTTGCTCATCTTCCAGTTAGTCCAGTCAATCACCCTTTGAAATGGTGGCAGAGAAGTAACCCCACACATCCAGACTGTGGCTGGGAGAAGGACAGAGTAGGAATTTGTTTCACTTGTATTTTTGATGAATCCAGTCTCTTCATTTAACCAGCTGTGCCTTTTTGGGCAAAAGTAAACTGTTTTGAACTTTCAGTGCCCTTATCTATAGAGGGGAGATAATGTCTGTCTCCCAGGTTTGTTGGGAGGCCTTAATGAAATATGGCATCCAAAGAGCCCTAACATGGTAGTTAGAACATAGTAGGTACTCAAGAAATATTAGCTTTCTGGGGCTCATTTTGGTTTTGGGTTGTGTCATTAAATGACAAGAAGAGAATGCTAAATGACAAGAAGATAATCCTTCCCAAAATAGGAGAAATGGGTTTGGTTAGAATAATTTTCTATCGGTATATAGATTATTAATAAATAATGATATATTCTCTCTCAGGTCATCAGAATAGGAGTTCCTAGGATGCTTAAATGTGATCCTCTAGGTGGAGAAAAAGAGCTCTCTGGAGTTCTTTCTCATTTCCATATTCTATATTTAAGAGAAAGCAGTGATTTCAGACAAAATTATATGAATAAATCTAATGAAGAGTTAACATCTTATTGTGATCCTGAATAAAGAATAGTATAAAAGGTGCTAACTCCTTGTTTGTCTTTTTATTGAAAAAAAAAGCTTGTTCATGTTTTATAGTTAAGAGACTTAGATAAGAGTGAATTACTTCAAGCTTTTCTCCTTAATTTGATTTGCTGATCTATCCATTTATTTTATGCTACTAAAAATAAATTGCCTGTGATTGAATTTCATAAATGTTAATAGATATGCTTTATTTTTGCTTTTCTGTTTGAATAGTAATAATTATCCCTTCTATTTATATAGTTCTTTCCCACAAGGAACTCTGATATCTTTGTAGAGGCTCTATAATTAATCTCTATTATCCTCCCTCTAAGGTTTTTATAGAGAGGGTTTTCTTTTCCTTACTTTCCAAATGGAAGAAACTGAGGCATAGAATGATGGAACTGATACTATCTAGATGACTAATTTAGGTGGTAGATAGAGACATGGTATGATATACTGCCCAGGTTATGCAAGTAAGTGAAGGGGAGGGGTGACATATGTGATGTTTGAGCCTATATGTCTGCCCTAGTAAGTGATTTCATATGTTATAATAGGTGATTTCCTTTGTTAAAGGTATGACACATGGGCAGACAATCATATGTCTGCATGTGTAGGGTTTTTTTTAATAAATTTAAGACATACATGTGGTGCCTGGGTGGCTCAGCTGGTTAAACGTCCAAGCTGGTTAACCATGACCTGATTTCAGCTCAGGTCATGATCTCAGGGTCATGGGATTAAGCCCCACACCAGGCTCTGCACTCAGCATGGAATCTGCTTCAGATTCCCTCTCCCTCTCTCTCCCATTCTCTCTCTCCCTCTTTCTCAAAAAAATAAATCTTTTAAAAAATTTAAGACATAGATACAAAACCTCATCCTCAAAATGGACCCAGTGGTGAAAGTCCTTCCTAAGAACCTTTCTCAATGTTACCATTCAGTATAAGCAAGATAGCAGTTTGGGGGGTTTCTTTATCTGTTTCTGTGTATTTGTTTCCCTTTCCACTATAAATTGCCATGTAATAAAATTATGTTTCCTTTTTTTTCTTTTTGGAAAAAAGCTAGGCTGATTTCAGGGAAGAGACTGCATTTAGAAAGATGCTGTTTTCATTCAGCTCTGTTGCAGGAAATACATTTTCTATATTGGTTTCCACTTTATATTCATTGCATACTAAGTAAGTGTTTGGCACTTGGCTCTAGACTAGGCCCAGATTTACAAGCTGAGACTCATCTTTTCCAAATATTGTAATATCCACGTAGCTAAGGCCAGTGCCTGGTCTACAGTTAAATTACCCACACTGCCTTGCATGTGGTAGGCACTCAATATTAGTGATGGAATTGATTAACATGGAAATTAAACATCCTTAGCCTACAACAGATGCAATATCAAGGATTTAATTATACTTAGTCATTTTTCATTTTTAAGCTTTAAAAATAATTGTGCCACTTTGTATCAATTCAGATACAATTCCAAATCCTTTTAACAATGAAAAGGATCATACGCCATGATGAGGTATTTCCTTAAGGATGAGCCAGGATAGTTTATAGGACTTTTAATGTGTTTAAAACATTTTAGCATCAAGCGTGAGCAGAAAATTTGAAGCAAACTGGCCATAGCTCTGGTGTTAATGTACCTTCCATTGTTGGTTCACGTGTCATGGGGCTAGGGTGGTGGTTTTTTTATTTGCAGTTTCTGTGCTGGTTTGATGCCTCAGCAGATGAATCACAAAGGCTAGAGGCAAAGTTCAAGAACAAACAGGGTTTTTCAGTCTTTTACATTGTATGGAAACAAAACTCACTCATTCTTTAAACGCTGTTAGAAGTGAACTGTTTAGGAGGGTTCGGGTGTTTATCCTTTTACAATGGGTTATCTAGACAGCTGTTTTCCATATAGATACTTCCCTCCATGTAACCCATAGGATGAGGCTGGCTTCTGGGCCAGCCTGTTTATATCAATTCTTAATTATGGACAGCTTGCCTTCTAGGTCTGTGTCAGATTTTTAAGTAGTTCCATGGAAATAACTAGAGTCTGAATTTCCAGAGCACTCCATCTTTCTCCCCTGATCTCCTGGCTGCTGTCATTCTGGGTGCCTAACAGAACACCATGTGTACTGCAGAGGGCAGTTGAACTCTTTGTCTGAGCTTTTTATTGAGAAAACAGAATTTGCCCATAACAAAGAAAAGCAGAGGAGCCCAGGGGCAGAATGGGCCAGAGTCCTGTGAAAGTCTGAGTAGAAGCTGAATTTGTATTCTAGGGACCACACACCCACATTGCTCACCGGTTGGATTCTCCAGATTTGGCTGCTTTGTGCATGGGATGGGAGGTGAGGTAGCACATCGAGGCTGGGGCCAGGGCAGGCATAAGGTGAAACCATCTAGAGCCCACTTTTCAAAGCATGTGCTACAGCCATAGCATTAGCTACAATTTGAAGACACTAATACCTATGAATGGACAATAATATGGGTCGAGAAGCTTAAATTATACCATATGCTGTGCAGTCCTGTACATTTCTATCACCTGTGACTTCCCTGCTTGTGATTCCTTTTGTCGGGTTAGATAAAAGTAAACGTATAGGCTTTAAAATTGGCAGTTAAAAAACGAATCCCTGGTATGTATGTGCTTAAAAGAACATCGCACTGTTCCATACCTTTCCAGAAATACTACTATTTTTGAAGACAAGCTGTAACTGTAGATTAAGATTGATACGGAAGGATGTGGTTATATTTCCAGAAGGGTTTTTGAAATATTCAATGTGATGCTACTTGAAATGCGCTTAAACCATTACCGTATTTCATGATATATTAATTGGCGGTTTAAATAAGAGACATTTATTTTCTCACAGTTCTGGAGGCCAGAAGTCCAAGATCAAGGTGTTGGCAGGGTTGTTTTTTCCTGAGGCCTCTACTCTCTTGATGTCCTCATGCGGTCTGTCCTCTATGTGTCCTCTGTGTCCCGATCTCTTCTTCTTACAAGGACAAAGGTCAGATTGGATCAAGGCCACCCCAATGGCCTCAGGTTAACTTAATTTTCTCTTTAAAAGTCTTGTCTCCAAACACAGTCACATTCTGAGGTACTGGGGGTCGGGACTTCAGCAGGCGAATATAAGGTGGGAGTGGGATACAATTCAGCTGTTAACATGCAACAAGAAACATGATTTACTTTAAGAAAAATAACAGATGGCATGAATGAGTGGGTCAAGAAATCATTTCAAGCAGCTGGCCCCATCCTCACCCAGTGCCCTCATAGATAGGTGTGATATAGTGAGAAAAGCACAGGTTTGGGAGCCTGGCTTCAGACTCAGCACCACATCCCTTGGGTGAGATGCTTGATGATGCCACAGCAGTCCCCAACTCAGAAGGATAGCCATGTGGCAGGGCTGCCATGCAGAGAAATCACATATGTATATGGTGCCAGCCTGGCACCGGGCTTGTGGTAACCCTCAGTATGTGCCAGCTTCCAGAATTACTGTTGTCATGAGCCACACTGAACACATCTGATTTGAATGAATTTCTCTGGCATCATCTCGTCTGAGATTGCTATTGGCCTATGCATCATAAGCCTCTAAGAGGAGTGTCCATAAATACTTCTGACAATAGTCCTTGTGAGTCTGTGATTCTGCTGCCCCAGCATTATTTTGGGTCCCAGCCCCTTTCCTTGTAATTAGTTCTGAGCCCATGTACAGTTGAGAAAAATGCCCATCGGTTGGCCTCCCGGGGGCCCTCAAGTTAAGCTGACCTGAGAATTTCTGGTAGCTTTGCAACTCTGAGTCCAGTTTCTTCTAGTTAACTTTACCACCCTCTTCAATCATTTAAAAATTATCTCCTTATTCTCCCTTCCTTTACATTGAGGCAAAATTCTCATAAAGTTGACCATTTTAGTTCTTCAAAAAATTAAAAATATAATTAACCATATGATCCAGCAGTTCCACTCCTGCGTAGATACCCAAAAGGAAAGTAGGATCTCAAAGAGATGTATGAACACACATGTTTTTAGCAGCATAGTTCACAGTAGCCAAAAGGTAGAAGCAACCCAAGGGTCTGTCTGTCAGCAGATGAATGGATGAACAAAATGTAGTATGTGCATGCAATGGGATATTACTCAGCCTTGAAAAGGAAGGAAATTCTGGCACCTACTACAATGTAAATGAATCTTGAGGACATTACGCTAGGTGAAACAAGCCAGTCACAAAAAGACAAATACTGTATGCTTACACTTCTGGAAGTTATCTAGCATAGTCAAATTCATAGAAACAAAGTAGAATGGTGGCTGCCAGGTGCTAGGGAGAGGGGGAAACAGAGTTAACTGTGTAATGGGTGCAGACTTTCAAATATGCAAGATGAGGAGAGTTCTGGAGATAGGTTGCACAATAGTGGGAATGCACTCAACCCTACTGAACTATACACCCAAAACTAATGAAACATTGTGTGCTAACTACACTCAAATAAAACTACATTCTTTCTAGTGGTTAAGATGGTAACCTTAAAGTTATGTTTATTTTAAATTAACTAATTTTAATTAAAAATTTTTTTAAAAGATGGTAACCTTAAAGTTATGTTTATTTAAAATTAATTTTAGTTAAAATTTTTTTTAAAAAACTTCCCATGTGTTTTTTAGAATAAGATGGTCACTATTAAATACCTTTTTAAATTAGCCATTTCAAAGAGAACATAGTCAGTGACATGTAGAGTGTCATGATGTAGTGGGACCCACACTTCTCTCTAGTTCTAGAACATTTCATCACTTCATTCTCCTGCTGTTGCTATATTATCCCCAGTTCGCAGTTTGATTAGAGAGGTTGAAACAGGAAAGTCTTATGGGATCTCTTCCTCTCCTGGCTGGCTTGCTCCACATGATCACAGGACCTGTGGCTGTACCACCTCAGCCTCCCTGCCACATTGGTGTCCCCAGCCTGCTCCTCTCCTGAGCTCAGGTGGCCACCTTGGTCTCTCTACTTGAGTTCTCCAGGGATTTCAAAATCAGCCTGATTCCTATCCCCCCAAGCAAGCCTAGCCACCTCTCCTATCTCCCTGCAAAGCCATCATATCATTCAGGTTGTGCAAGTTAGAAACCTCGAGTTCATTCTTTACATGCTTTCCCCACTCTTCTTAATCCATCACCAGTTTCTCTGCCCTTTGCTCCCACAGTGTTCTTGAAATTCCTCTGCTCTTTCACCACCACCCTGTTCAATCAGCTGTCCTCCCTTCCCTGGGCCTGCTTCCTTGGGCTCTCCCTGGACCCCTGCTACCTGCTGCTTCCCCACTCACGTGTCTCCCACAGCATGACTGATTTGTTATAAACCTAACTCTGATTATGACCTGCCACCCTCCTACACCTGGCTGTGGTTATGGGTTGAATTGTGCCCCCCGAAAAAAAGAGATGTTCAAATCTTACGCCTGGTACCTATGAATGGGGGCCTTGGCAGGTGTCATCAAGATGTAGGATGAGTTCTTAGTGGTACAGGGTGGGCCCTTAATCCAAATGACTGGTATCCTTATAAAGAAACACAGACACACAAGGAGAAGACCGCGTGAAGACAGGCAGAGATTGGAGCGACACAGCTGCTAGCCAAGGCACACCAAGGATTGCCAGCGATCCTTAGAAGCCAGGAGAGGACGGAATACCTTTTCCCTTAGAGCCTCTAGTAGAAATCAACCTTGCTGCCACTAATCTGCCTCCAGAATGATGAGGGAATACACGTCTGTTGTCTTAGCATCCCCAGGCCCCAGATTTTGGTATTTTGTTTGGCAGCCCTCAGAAACTCACACACCTACAGACCCTGTGCTGGTCTTTTACTGCTTCTGGGCAAAGACTAAACCAGACCCATCACTGCTTGGGGTTCCCTGTGCAGCCTATTCCCCCATGCCCTCCTGCCTGCTCTCCCTTGCCCTCTGCACTCCAGCGACACTGGGCTTCTTGTAATTACCCAACTGAACACACTGGCTTCCTCCCTGCCCATTGCCTGCTCTGCCCTGCACACTCATTCCAGCCCCTCACCTGGTGACCCCCTGCAGATCTCCACTGGAGGGAGGGCCCTGTGACAAGACAGCCTTCTCCCGCCCAGACCAGGTGCCACCCTGGGAACTCCCCTTCCTCCATAGCCCCAGGTGCCTTCTAGTGACACACCTTCCAGGAGGGTCATTTCACCCACAGCTGGGGCTCCAAGAGGCAGGGATCTGATGGGTTTGCTCGCCCCTGTGTCTCTAATTGCCAGAAGTGCCTGGGCAGTCACCACAGGCATCACCTGAAGGAACAAGGGTGTTAGAATTTCATTAGCATAAACTAGGATGTTTGCAATGCTACAGAAGAAAGGTGTCCTACAAGAAAGGGCTGTAGTTAAAATGCAGAATCCTTGTTTTTTCCTCTCACAGCCCTGTGTGGTTGGATTTTGCATCTCAGCCCTCATGGAGGATGATGGGCATCTGGGAGGAGGGGGACTGAGGGTTTAGCAGTAAGACCAGCCCTGCTTTGTAATTTTTGAGTTTTCTTAAGTTAAATATCCTTCTGTCCTATCTGAGTGATATCATCTGCTTGTTGCACCCTGTCTTTCTTTTTTCTTTTTATACAGGGTGGCCTGCCCTCTGTAGGGTTTTAGCCAAAGCTCTGGTGGGATTTTGTTGATTTTTTGTGGTTTTTTTTTTTAACCTTTAGTTTTTCTTTTCAGTTAGAAGCCATAATAGGTATCCCTGCTCTGAACAAAGAAGCCTATCAGCTGATGGCCAAGTTTTTATCTGTATTTTCAGGTTCACTACAATGTTGGCAAGAACCTGGCTGACAAGGGCAATCAAACAGCCGCCATCAGATATTACCGGGAAGCTGTGAGGTACTGCAAGCTACTTGTCTCATTTATACCCATGTCTTGTTTTAACTGTCTAGGATTTAAAAAGACCCCAACTTTAAATTTCTTTGCCAATTCCTGACAATTTAGTGAAGACTAACTACTGAGCATTTACAGACAGCTCGGTTTCTCTCTCTGCTTTCAGATTAAATCCTAAGTACGTTCATGCCATGAATAATCTTGGAAACATCTTAAAAGAAAGGAATGAGCTGCAGGAAGCGGAAGAGCTGCTCTCTTTGGCTGTACAAATACAGTAAGCATTGGTTTTTATAATTACGCTAACGACAAAGAGATGGACTCCTGCATTCTGGGGTCTAAGCCTTTCTTTTCTTTCTCTTTTCATTAAAAAATGCTCTTCTAGACCAGACTTTGCCGCCGCATGGATGAATTTAGGCATAGTTCAGAACAGCCTGAAACGGTTTGAAGCCGCCGAGCAGAGTTACCGGACGGCAATCAAACACAGAAGGAAGTACCCAGATTGTTACTACAACCTTGGGCGTCTGGTAAGTGTTAGGTGTCCTATGGCTGCAGAAGAAAGGCTTGGTTTTTCCTTTTTATAATAAAATGATAGAAGCAACATTCAATGCTAGCACCCTACATCTTATAAAGTGATATGCTTATCACTTGAAGGTAACTATTTGATTTCCTAGTCTGTAACTTCTTAAGCTCTAATTAGAGAGCAATTCAGCTTGACTTAGCCAAATTTAAGTTATCTGAAAGGCAACAGGTTACACCAAGGAATAAATTAGAATTTTTTCAGGTCCCTTGTGCCCTATAAAACAGTACTCTGAGGGTCACTTCCTGATAAACATCAGTTTCTTTGTTTTTAAAACATGAATAAAAGCAGAGATTAAAAAAACAAACCCATAATGTGGTTTCTGAGTTTCCATCTTCTTCTTCCAAGGACAGCTCCCCACATCCCTAGACATTCATACTAACTGTTCTTCCTGTAAAAGAAAGCTCAGGGGGATTTATTTGAAAGGGCCTCCAGATTCTCCAAAGGAAACAGGAAAGAATGTATTCCATAATGACTTCCTTTTTTTAGTTACTGCTAAAGATCTGATTGCTCCTGATTGTCTTTTCTTATACTTTATTTCTTTATTCAAATAAATATTACAACAATAGCTAAAACGATAAGTTCAGTAATCCTAAAATCTGAAAACATGCATTGGTAAATGATGTGGATCCAGTTATTGCTTCTGAAAAACCTCCATGAGGATGCACAGCTTAATCCTTTGAGCTCTGGATTTTCTTAATGAAGAACCATACACACAATGATGTGAGGTGATGGAGGTAGTATAACTAGCCTTATTGTGGTGATCATTTCACAATATACACATTTATCACATCATTACGTTGTACACTTTAAATTTATGTAGGTTCTATGCCAATTATATCTCTGTAAGGCTGGAGAAAAAAGACCCACAAACAGCAAAATTCCTTAAATAAGAATGATTATATTCTCCCTTCAGTTAAGCCTTTAATTTTATTTTAAGAAACTAAATGCATATGTTTCTAATATATTCAGTTTGATTAAATGAAAATTTTTTTTAAGATTTTATTTATTTATTCATAGACACAGAGAGAGAGGCAGAGACACAGGCAGAGGGAGAAGCAGGCTCCATGCAGGGAGCCCGAAGCGGGACTCGATCCGGGGTCTCCAGGATCACACCCCGGGCTGCAGGCGGCGCCAAACCGCTGCGCCACCGGGGCTGCCCGATTAAATGAAATTGTTAAGGGAAAAAGGGTTTGCTCATTTTAGCCAAACTGGAATACATATATAATGATATAACTTTTAAAAGAAGTTTAGAGGGGTGGCTGGGTGGTTCAGTCAGTTTATCATCTGCCTTCAGCTCAGATCATGATCCCAGGGTCCTGGGATCAAGCCCCATGTCTGGCTCTCTGCTCAGCAGGGAGCCTGCTTCTCCCTCTTCATCTGCCTCCTGCTCCACCTACCTGTGTGTTCACGTGTGCACATGCTCTGCTCTCTCTGTCAAATAAATAAGATCTTTTTAAAAGAAAGAAAAGAAATTTAGACATAATTTTCCAGATTTCATCCAGACTTGCCTCACAGGTAGGATTACATCAAAGTTGTTTTAAAGAGATACCTATTTATCCTCACTTTAAGGGTCCTGAAACTTCTTGGTTTCATGGAGTCCTTGTGTTAGCAAAACCAGTGGTTTCTAAAACTGGTTGAATACTAAGTCCTTCTACCCCATCTCAGATTTATGGAATCAGAGGCTCCATGGATGATCCACATTTACAAAGCAAACCAACAAAATTCTCCAGTCATTCCAATACCATATTGTTGGCCCTATATTTGGGAAGATCTATCTGAGCCCTGAGAAGACAGACCAACCAGCTTAGAGCAGAAGAGACTGTTTGGGGAGGGCAACTTGGAAATCATGAATTGCTTGAAGATTTTGAAAATCCAGGGTTCAGTTCTTAGCATGATGGGAATGTATGTGGTCTAAACTGCTGTTTATGGATTGGGTAGCCATGATTGTGGGTGTCATGGAGGCAGAATTTTATGAAGGGAGGAAACTAAGTGGTAGGAACGTGTGGCTAATGATGGTGAAGTTTTACCTCTCCCACTATGTATATGTCACTTTAAATGGACAGGTACTGTATGTGTTATACATTTTAAAGTGAAGTTGAAGTGGCTTGTGTGTTTATTATTCAAAGAATAAAAAACATGTTTCAGTTAGGATATACCCTGGGAAGATACCATCTCTATATAGATGCTCTAGTGTGGAAAAGAGGAATTGTTTCTTCCTGTGCTCAGAGGAAGGTGGCAGTAATGTGACTGAATCCATGCAACAGCAAGGTGTTTAAACAAGGAAAACTGATGGCAGGTGATTCCTGTTGTCCCACATAACTTTCTTCAGAGCCTTTCAACCTTTCCCACATTTCTATTTTCCTTTTACATTTTAAAATTCTGTGCTTTACGATCTAGTTACATACATTGATGTTGAAATAGTTTTCTCTGTGAAACCTAAGATTTGAGGAAAGCTGAAATTATTCTAGTGAGAAGCTGTTGAAGGACAATAAAAACTTTCCTCTACCCTCTTATGTTCTTCCTTTGGGGCCCTGCAAATTAGACTGACTACAGACAGATTAACAAGAGAAAAAAAAAACAATTTTTTAACACATACATTGTGCATACACATGGGAAAAACAGTGATGAGTAACTCAAAGGGGTGGTTAGAACGTGGGCTTCTATAGCATCTTAACAAAGAACAATACATTTGTAGATAAGTGACAAGAGAAAGGAAGAGATTTTAGGTTTCCAAGGGTGGCAAACTGTCAGAAGGTAAATACATATGGAAACTAAGGTTTGTGTGGGTCCTTCTTCATGGCCATAAAATGCCCCCAGGAGAAGGGGGCATATGACAACCCTTATGTCTCTGTTTCTGCTTTTAGTCAGATAAGGGAAGCTCCATGAAGGCTTCTTTCTGCATTTGTGGAATCTCAAATGTCTTTAATGCAATAATCCTTATGTCGGACCAGTATATTTGGGATGGCATATTTTGATCCTGTACATTGTTCTCTCTGGGGCAGAGGGTAGGGAGACAGTAAAACTTCACCACAGTGATACAAGTAGAGACCAAAAACTTCAACCACATGCAAGGCAGGGTGGATCCTTCCAAAGTCAATGAAGTAAGAATGAGGGATGGGAGCAGGTTGGGTATTATCTGAACACTTGCAGGGATTACTGTTTCTATTGACTATGCCTATTACACTAGGACTTGCATGACATTATATTTGATATCCATATGAGTTCTTTCATTTTTTTTCTTCTGTTTCGGAGGTAGCTTTCTAGGTTATTGTTTGCAAAGTGAGTGTATCTGCCTCAGTCTTCTAGGTCACACTTAAGGCTCTAATGCTTGGCAGTCTGTTTCCTTCCCCTAGTAACGGCCTGTCACTGCAATTCTGTGGGGTTTGGAAAATAGAGAATTTATGCTAAATACGCCCTCTAACAGGTCCTAAGAAAGGGAAACAGAATATAAAAGTCAGGATTTTATCCATGGGCTTTAGTCCTTGGAAAGTCCTTCCCACTTTCATGTAGAATATCATCTGTAGTATTAAGTATATTAGACCTGGTACCACTCTCTCTGTATATTGTTTACTAATTATGCTACTGTGAAATGATCTTCCTGTGTTCCCTTCTGCCAACTGTTCTTGCTTATTTAAAGATTTTGCTCTCCATTGTTGTTTAATTATCCAGCTTTTGCCTGCTTGACAGCTTAAAAGCATTAAGAGCTTAATCTTTAACAGCTCAACCAACACATTTATATATTGATGAATAAGATGAACCTAATAACTTAAAATTTTCTTTTTAAAAATCCTCCTTAGTCACTCTTTAGTAACAAGAGGCAGAAACATGCTTTGATTTCTGCACTGAATGAGAAGGAGATGTAATGCAGTTTCCTTGTAAAATAGAAAATTGAGAAAAAGTGGCTTATTTGGGACATGTTACTATTAGAGAATTTCAGTAATAGTGACTGGAAATATTATTAGAGGTGATTCATTATGCAAGGACTGATTGTATCAATCAGGAACCATTCAGGAAAACAGAAACTGTGCTAAGTATTGTATCTTATTTTTATTTTATTTATTTAGTTTGTTTGTTTATTTAAGTAATCTCTACACCCAATGTGGGGCTCAAACTCACAATCTCAAGATCAGGAGCTGCATGTTTTCCAACTGAGTCATCCAGGTGCCCCTATGCTAAGTATTTTAACTTAGGGAACTCCTTCCATTTCTGCTCTTCTAGCCTTCTCACAATGTCTAGCCACGATGTTAACTCTGAGAGTATAAGGAAACCCTGTAGGAAACAAACAGGAGGAAGTGGTGCCACCAAAACATAAGGGCTCAGAGAAGGGAGCCCCTGTAATCCCAGGAGCTGATATCATGAAGGAGGACCACTGCTTCCAGCCTGGAACTGTGAAGTTGGGGTGAGGGGGACATAGCTCCTTCAGATGCGCTATGTTACGCATTCGTTATTTTACGAAGGGAAAGAAGGGACAGTGTGAGAGTGAGGGAAAGGATATCTCTTCCAACCATCTGATGTCATCTGTGACTCCTGTGGCAGAAAGCTAGCAAGGAGCAAAGTGGCAAAAGACCCTGAGACATGCATTTTGCAAAGTATAGAAGGATGGGCATGAGGCTAATATGTAAATAATGTGTGCATTACCTGTCTGCTTTCTGCGTGGGTAGTTCTGGCCAAATCACTGTTTTTCTCTATATTTCCCTGAAATATAGATGCTACAGAAGGGGGAGTTTGAAACAATATAAAAGTAAAGTAAATTTGACCTGATTTAGTCTGTTGTTGTTCTTCAGGAAATAGTAATAATAAAAAGAAAGAATAAAATATGTGAAGAATTTTGTTGTTGTGTACATGATGTTATGTTGGCTTGCGCCTGTGTGTTAGAAAGAATGTCGCCACAGATTTTGTCCCAACTGATTCAGATGCATGTTACTTGCAAGAGAGAATGGACCAAGAAATCAGTGGAAAGTCAAATATGAGCAACTAAATGTTGGTATAACTAACACCCTAAATTATTTTACTTTTTGAACTTTTCACATCTTTTCCTCACTTATGGGGTGAAATATCGTGATTTGAGTTTCTGAGTCTCATGGAAAATCTGACAACATCATTAGCAAATGGATATCCATAAGGTTTCCATAATTGAACCTTTCTTTTAAAAAATTTTTTTAAGATTTTATTTATTTATTCATGAGAGACAGAGAGAGAGGCAGAGACATAGGCAGAGGGAGAAGCAGACTCCCTGTGGGGAATCCATGCAGGACTCGACCCCAGAATCCTGGGATCACAATCTAAGCCAAAGGCTGACACTCGGCCACTGAGCCACCGAGGTGCTCCCATAATTAAACCTTTCCTTTCCTTACCTAATATGCCACCTGTTTGCTGTGTGAGTCAGAGAGAAAGTCAGGATGTTTCTGTTGCCTAATAAAAAGACTTGCCAGTAAGGAAGGAAATTGCCTTCAAGTCCAATGAATTGTTATCATTTCTAGTTTTTGCAGACAGAGGCAAAGGAACTAAGTTCATTCAAATGAGATGGGCATTTGAACTGAGTGAAAGACTGCAAGAAGTTCACCTGCTAAAAAAAATCTATCACTTCCTCACTTGGAGTGCTTTTATTAACTGCAAAGTGAGAGCCACCATTTTGTGTTGTCATCAGTGTTAAACAACGTACCCTCTCAAAAGAAAGCAACAGGGGCACGTGGGTGGCTCAGTGGTTGAGTGTCTGCCTTTGGCTCAGGTCGTGATCCCAGGGTCCTGGGATTGAGCCCCACATCAGGCTCTCCACAGAGAGTCTGCTCCTCCCTCTGCCTCTGTCTCTGCCTCTCTGTATGTCTCATGAATAAATAAATAAATAAAATCTTTGGGAAAAAAATAAAAAAGAAAGCAACAGATAATTCTCTTCTTCCTAAAGGAGGCAAACAGACTTCAAATTGCCAATGCAGGGGTGCCTAGCTGGCTCAGTCTATAGAGCATGTGACTTTTGATCTCAGGGTTGTGAGTTCAAGCTCTGAGTTGGGTGTGCAGATTACTTAAAAATAAACCTCTTTTTTAAAAAATTGCCAAGGGGTTCCATATTCCAAGGAATTTACTAAAAGTATGTCTAACACACTCATTTTGGATGTTGCTTAGACGTAGGCAGGAAGAGCCTACCCAGAGCATCCATCACAAGATGAATTTGACACATGTAGCTGTTAATCACATTAAATATTTTCTTTACCTCTTTAAATAATACTTTATCAAAGGTAAACTATGTGGTCTTTCTAGAAAAAGTAATGATTAGATTTTTAATTTCTCTCTCCAGGAATCTCAAATATTATTTGACACCTAGAATCAATAAATTATGAATTACAGTTAAGAGGTTGTAGGCTCAGGAACTAGACTACCTGGTGCTCAATCCTTCTTTCCCATTTCTAGATGTGTAACTTTGAGCAAATGACTTAATATCTCTGTGCCTCAGTTGCTTCATCTGTAAAATGGGGCTAGTTATCTACTTCAGTGAGATATTTGAGGATCAAATGAGTTAATATGAAAACTTAGAAGCTCAGTAAGCACAAGGCTTTGTTTAGTTTAGGGTTTGATTTTAGTTATGTCTTAGAGGAAGCAATGACATTGAAATACTGATATTTAAGGGCCGTGCTTTATTTTCAGTATGCAGATCTAAATCGCCATGTGGATGCACTGAACGCGTGGAGAAATGCAACCGTGCTGAAGCCAGAACACAGTTTGGCTTGGAACAACATGATCATACTCCTCGATAACACAGGTACAGAAAGGCACCTTGTTGCATAATTCAGAGGACACTGTGCCACAGTGCCATTGGATAATCAGCAGATTAAATGTACATTCTTTCTCTAGTGTGTATGAGTTAAAAAGAATTAACATGGGATAATATTTTACATGACAAAAATTATTCTTCTAGAAAACAGAGTTTCCTTTGACAAATATGTATGTGTGGGGAAATGGTGCACTTAGAATTAGTGCTGAGCCATGGGGGAAGGCGGGTGCTCGGATCTCATTTCTCCTGGAGCCTGTCATCTAGCATTGTCCATCATCTAGGGTGCTGGAGGTACCCAAAAGTGATCAATAATGGCTTTTGGGTTAATAAATGCGAGGTCCATGCTCTAAAGTTCACAGACTATTTTTAAAGGAGATGCCCTCAAACCTACACTGAGAGCCATGGATTCCTATTTTAGATCTAATGCTAACAGATTTGATGTGGTTTCTCAGCCAGGATCTTAGCTCTGTGGACTGAAAGTTACTCTACTCCCCTTCTTTTGAAAATCCAAGTATTCGGTAAGAAATGACAGTTTTAATTTGGCGGAATTTCAAGCTAGTGAGCCATCTAAGCAGTGTGGAGAAAAGATACACACTTGTTTCTAATGGAGGTATAAAATGTGTACTTCAACATGATAAATACTCAGTTATTAAAGTGTTACTATGGTTACTCTTATTCTACAGACTTGTTTTCTCATTTAGGAATAACTGGTATCTGGGGAAAAATTAAAACTAGGTTTTATATGCTTTTATAGCATTTAATCAAAGGCTGTTTATATATTATGTCAGAATTGTGCTGGACTGCAGTGGTTTTGCAACTGATCTTATCGTGTGTGTGTTGTGTGTATGTATATGTGTTGTGTATAGTGCATATGTGTGTGTTGTGTGTCATGTGTGTTTGTGTGTTGTATATGTGTTGTATATATGTCTGTTGTATATATATTGTATGTGTACATGTGTTATGCATTCTTCATTGATTTTCTTAAGGAATTATTCATAATCATTGTGTACAATGCACATAAGCACTGTTTGAGAGACAGAATGAACTACCAGTAGAATGTTAACATGTTTTTTTAAGTTTTTCTATGGTTTCCTCACAGGTAATTTAGCCCAAGCTGAAGCAGTTGGAAGAGAGGCACTGGAATTAATACCTAACGATCACTCTCTGATGTTCTCGCTGGCAAATGTGCTGGGGAAGTCCCAGAAATACAAGGTGTGTAAACTGCAGGCCGAGATTTCTTGCAATTAATGCCAGCATCTGACAGAAGCCATAAATGTTACTTCTGCCCAGTTAAATTCCAAATCAGGCCAAAAGAGCAAGGGCAGGGCACCAGTGTGGCTTGGTCAATTTGCTTCCTAGAGAAGTTGCCCAAAAGATGGATTTGCAGGGTCAGACTTCATGTCTTTTCTCATCAGAGTTCATTACTGTTGCTCTAACATGGGGAGGGGAGGAGAAGACCACAGAAGAGACAGTGACAGCTCTCCTAGCAGATACCCCAGCCCCTACTCTGATATTTAAAAATGAGAGACGTGCATGAAATATCTCGCTGGGTGGCTCTGAGGTTTGGCGCCTGCCTTCAGCCCAGGGCATGATCCTGGGGTCCCGGGATCAAGTTCCACATCAGACTCCCTGCGTGGAGCCTGCTTCTCCCTCTGCCTGTGTCTCTGCCTCTCTCTCTGTCTCTCTCTCTCACTCACTCTCTCTTTCTCTGGGTCTCTCATGAATAAATAAATTTCTTTAAATAAAAATCTTTAAAAAATATATCAGAGAGTTTAATAGCTTCATATTAATGTTTCTAGGTTTTGCTCCAGAGAAGCTTTTTTTAAAGATTTTTATTTATTTGGGAGGGAGAGAGAGAGAGAGAGAACGCGAGACACGAGCATGAGCAGGGGGTGGGGGGAAGGAAGAAGCAGGCTCTCCAATGAGCAGGGAACCCAACTTGGGACTTGATCTCAGGATCCCGGGATCATGACCTGAGCTGAAGGCAGACACTTAACAACTGAGCCACCCAGGTGCCCCTAGAGAAGCTTTTTGAGGGGGTTAATTTTTGTTTTTTATGGGTTTACCTGTGTAGAGCTGGGGGAAGAAGGTAAGGTTTATGGTTTTCCCTTCCATTGACCTTTCCAGCCATCTTTGTCAACCTAATGGCTCAGAAGTGTCCAGCCACCAGCTACAGCCAGTCATTTTCAAGATACAACTTATATAACCATTGTATTGATTTCTTTCTATCATCCCACAGTCTATAAACTAGAATCCTAATAAAATGACTGAAATTTGGCTTCTAGTTCACTTGTTGATTTTTTTCTAGATAAAGTAGACAATACTCCATAGAGCAGAATGGAGAAATGGGTTTCCTACTTTTTCTATACATTTTGCATCCTAATTGTCTAGGCCAGGATGCTGAGCCTAAGATAAGGAAAGAAAATAAGTTTTAAAGTCGTTTTAGATTCCCTGGCCTTCCTATTTCTCAGATTTTAGGTTAAATGATAATGTTTGACAATCATCAGAAAGAATAGCTACTTAGAGCATAGCTACAAATCTCTACAATCCTTAATTTTTTTTTCCAGCATACCTAACATGGCAAGAGAACCTTACACTGCCTCAAAGGAGTTTCAGCTATTCTAACTTGGACCATAGTCATTGACTGAGTTCTGGTAGTGATATTTGCTGACATCTTGTATGTTAGCCTGAGATCTTCATTCATTCAGTCCTTTCTGGATGACATTCCCAAAATACAAATTTTCCTTTGCCAGCTTTCTCTAAAAGATTGTGGTTTCAAAGATGTTTTCCCAAGGGTCCAGCCTGCTTCTCAGGAGTTCCCGAGGCCATCTCTGGGCAAGAAATTCAGTCTTTCTATACCTTATAAGATGCGTGATCCTAGATGTGGGAAGCTCCCTTGGAAATTCACAGAAGGTGCAGCTCGAAAGAGGAAACTCATCCCTGAACCACCAACTTTAGTTGATTTAGATTAGGGTTTGATACTCACTAACACATGCATGGCCCTTTAGGAACACAAATGTGGATGGTGTGAATAGCTACCCCAGCAGGTGTCAACAAAGAACAGTTAGGCATCTTTATTTCTCAGTATTATGGTAGAATGGGACTATCCAGGCAGCCATGGTCCCATAATGATCAGGTAAGAAGACACTTGGCCATGCCCCATAGCAACCCGATTGAAAGTGAGCACTGTTTGGAGGAAATGCAAGTCTATAGAAGAATCGGTTCGCGCCCATCAGGGGCATTTGGTCATGGTCACATGCAGTATTGTGACTGCTTAGATGACAGATGGCTGTCAAACCGTCATTCTCTCTGCTTATTTTTTCCAGCTGAATGGGCTACTTATGGATTGCTGAGAAGGTTGTGAGTTCTTGGGGGAGATTAAATTGGCCCCAAGCTCCTACCTTAAGAAACCTGGAAATGAGTTTATTGATGCTAACTGAAAATGATACTTTTGTGGGTGTCCTTAGCAGCCCAGCCCTTTCCTGGTCATTTGACTTTGGCTCATCCTCCACTGCACCCTGGGATCTTGCTACTTGAAGTAAGTAGCAAAATCCCACCCTCCTCAGGGAGGCAAGTGGCAGAGCTCATTTGCATATCCATCCTCTCTCTATGGCTACCACTGCTTCCCACTGCCCATCTTCCCCTCACTGCTGCCCTGTCACCTTTGTCCTGCCGCACAGTGCCCTGCCTGCCCTTCCAAACCTCTGCACAGGGTGTGACCCTCCTAGTCTTCCCAAATGTTTCTGGGAAAAGGATGCAGTGGTACACAAGGAGAACATTAAGAAGTCTGAAAACCATACACAGCAAAACTGTGTTGCTTTTGCATCGTCAATACCTTAATACCTTCTTTTTTTAATATCATTCTTCAGGAATCTGAAGCTTTATTTCTCAAAGCAATTAAAGCTCATCCAAATGCTGCAAGTTACCATGGTAATTTGGGTAAGGAAGTG
The DNA here is from genome assembly GCF_048164855.1 of Canis lupus baileyi. Lineage (NCBI taxonomy): Eukaryota > Metazoa > Chordata > Mammalia > Carnivora > Canidae > Canis > Canis lupus. Next base: position 10,934,843 of record NC_132854.1, read on the forward strand.
TTTCAGTTTGAATTGTATTGAAGTCCTGTGGAAGTTTAAAAAAATGTGTGCATTTCTGTAAAATCAATGTTGGGAGAATGGTTTTTTCAAATCTAGCCTGTATTGGCCTTTATAATCTGGTTCTAAGATGTGTGTGTGTGTGTGTGTGTGTGTGTGTGTGTGTGTGTGTGTGTGTTTGTTTTAAGAAATTAACACATTAAAAAAGTATCTAAGTAAGTCATATTTACAAGTCATAATTGTATGACTAGACCAACTCCAATAATCCCCCACTCAGTGTATCCCCTTTTTATGATAAACTTTGATTTTCTTCCTTTGTGTGAAAGATCCTAGAATGTTAAACTAAGAAGTACTTTGGAAGTTTCTAATCTAACTTATGTCCTCTCCCTTCTTCCCTAGTGGACCTCCCATTGTAGCCTGGTCTCCCCTGTGTTCTTATGTGTTCTCATATCTTGGCTAAAAGTGCATTTACAGTGATTTATTCCTTAAAATTGCTTTCTTCCATTTTTACATCTCAATAATTAAGATTTTTAGAGCATAACAATGTCAATGTTTAGAATGGTTCACATGTGAATATATTTTTACCAAATCTGTTCCCTACAGACTCTGTAGCTTCTCATCATGAAAGTCGTGAAACGGCAACAGTTACCCTTCTGCCCATGTCAAAAGTTGGTTTTACTCACAAAATCACAATAATAATCAGACATTTTATCATTCTGATAATTAGATTTTAGTTATCATTTTATGGTCAGATCTTAATGTTAGAGCCCTTATTTCTAGCTAGTAACAAACAAGATATTATTTTGACAAAAGATATAGGGGAATCTTTTATTCATATGCTGGGCTTCTGCGTGGTCAGGCCTCTGAGCAGTGGCGGACTCCAGCCCTATCCAGCCTTACTTCCTGGAAATTTCATGGCAGCCTTCGTGTACTCTTCCTTTAATTCTTTATGTAATAATGTTGCTTTAGGTAGATGGGTTATGTCTAGTGATATGCAGAACCCCAGGAGTAACAGGAGGTGGTTAAACGGACAATCACCAGAGAATGTGGTTGTAATAAATAAAGTTTGTGGTACAGACAATATTATTTTAAACAACAATTTCTGAAAACTGTTTGCAGAGGTGCTGTGATTTTTTTTTTTTTTTTTACAAGTGGTTAGGAATACCTCAAGGTATTCAGAAGCATTTCCAATGAAATCCATCTCTTGCTATTTCAGCTGTGCTTTATCATCGTTGGGGACATCTAGACTTGGCCAAAAAACACTATGAAATCTCTCTGCAGCTTGACCCCACTGCATTAGGAACTAAGGAGAATTATGGCCTGTTAAGAAGAAAGCTGGAACAAATGCAAAAGAAAAACGTCTGATCCTTTATCCTACATTTTTGTTTGTGTGCATGAAGCATATCATTAATATTATGTGGTTATGTTTAACCATTTGAAAGTCTTAAGTGTTGTTTATTTTATTCTGGGTTTTTTTTTTCTATGAAAACAAAGACATGCAAAAAGATTACAGCACCAGCAATATACTCTTAAATGCTTGATGTGGTTTTTGCATTGAAATTGTATTTTTTCAGACAACTCAAATGTAAATTCTAAAATTCCAAGAATAAAATCTTTTTTAATTAAAAAGAAAAAAGAGAAAAAAAATTATCTGGAGCAACTCGCAGTGGAATTAAACCTGCATTTGGGGTGTGAGCCATGTTGTACAGAGACTAGTACTATTACATGTCAGTCCTGAACAAGAAATGACAAACTGACTCTTAACAATTTATATAAATATCAAATGTGTCTGTATATTAGAATTTTTATTTAATGACAAAGAATAAATTGAGATTTTTGTTTTTTTAATCATTTTTTTAACAATACACCATAAACTTCATTTGTAAGGAAATATATTTATTTGTATTTTTATGTTTTGAACAGGGCAAATAATTGCACGAAGAATGAAGTTTTAACATCTAATATATTTATATACTTTTCCCCCCATTGGAAGACACTCACTCCTGCAATAATTTTTGGATTCTCCCAATTTGTGCAGCTTCATAACATAGGAAGTTATATAGTATTCATATTCTACTTAAGCTGTTACTATTAATAGAAAATTCAAGCCATGCTTTAGGCAAAAGCAGGCAGTCTGAAGTCTTTGTTTTTGTTATATCCGGTATTAAGAGGGCTACGTATCTATGTAAATTGCTTTTTCATGTTTTTAGCTGTAAAGCAGTTTTCCATTTGGCTTAATGGAACTGCAGTCATTACTGTATCCAGAAAATGCAAGAGGTAAATTTTCTCTTAAAAGGAGTCATACTTGGGGTGTTTGTGGTATTTTTAAGACTTGAAATTTTTCCTCTTACTTGATCAGAATAATCATGTTTGCTTTGTTTTGCTCTTCTATATATACTGTTGAGCTAATGATTTATGCAATCTCTGTAATTTCTTATGCAGTAAAATTATTACACAAACTGGTATAAAAATGTTGTACTGCCCTCTTAATAGATGATTTTCAAAGTAGTGAACTTTGTCTTCCTTTCCCTTTAAAATGAAATCAAAGTGACCAGTTCGTCCTTTCTAGTATGTGGCTTCTCTTTGGTGTCAAGGACCATGTAATAGGATTGCAGTCTGGAATATCCAGGTTTAGAGAACAGGATGAACAGATCCACAAGGAAATGAATTTAATTCTCTACACTCAAATTTGGATGGGAGGGCAGGTCTGCGTCAAATTGTAATTTAGAAATCGTAACTTATGATGGTTTGAGGTACTTCAGGAAAGAAAGTGCTAGTGTTTGACATACATCAGAAAAGAAAGTGCTGTGTTTCAAACATTTCTTAAAAGGTCCCAAAATAACAGTAACAATTTATAGATCTCTCAGGAGCAAGAGCTGTCATATTCTTATTTATGTTCCTACAGTACTCAGCTTGGCAGATAATAGATGCACTATATGCTTGTTGATCTTTTTTGTTTTTAAAGCAAATGTCTTTCTTTAAAACAGTACATGCCTTTTGAGAGTAAAGAAAAACATTTCTTGTAAAAGTTCCTTCAGGATTCTTTTTTTCTACTGATACTAAAACTTTCATGTCAAATCAAGACACACCTATCCGGGAGCCCTGCCTGCAGAAGGAATCACCTTAGCTTGCACTGTTCCAGCTCCATCTCTCAGGATTTCCATCACAGCTGCCTTCTTTGCAGAGAAAACAGTAGTTTGATTGGTACTACAGTCTCCTGTCTCTGCAGATCTTGAAAGTGCACCACACTGGTGCTCTTCCTTCTTTCTCCACCTTTCGATGGCACCTACCTTCTCCTTCCTGGGTTTCCATCCCAACCGTCCACCGGAGGCAGAAGCGGGAGACTGTCACCTTGTTCTCCCCCTTATTTTAATGTTTTTGTTACTGATCACTGTAGGGGGGTGGGATGGGTGGTTGTCCAAATAGACATGGTTAGGGGTAGTTTCCTGTTTGAGAAATCTGAGTCCTGATCCCCATCTTGCACCTCCCTGATGGTGAAATCCCCAAATCCTGAAAAGCAGTTTGCAGTTGTTCTCTCTTTGCTACATTTCTTCTTTGTTTACATGCAGTCTTATAAAGTAAGTAATTCTTAAAAGTTTCATCCTTAGACTTAGCCTACTGCCTAGATGGGGCCCCCGGGGGTTCTGATTCTATCCTATTTCTTAAGCATGGCCTTTGCATTGATTTCAAATTATTCACTTAAAATATGCAGGATAAAAGACTGAGCCCCACAGCAAAGCACTGGACATCCATGTCTGTATTCACATCTATCAGCTTAGACTTTGGGATGAGAAAACCTAGATTTGAGTCTGGGTTCTCCCACTGTGATGTCATAGGCAAGCCATTTAGCACTGCTTAAGCCTCAGTTTCTCGTCTGTAAAATGGGGATAATAAGACTTCCCTCATGGCAATGAAGTACTTGACCCAGTAGACCCTCAATAAATGATAGCTTAATTGAAAACCAATAAAAAATAAATTTATTATAAAGAAATAAATGATAGCTTGGATTTTGGAAGGGTGCAGATTTTACAGCAGATTTGACCTTAAACACACTCATTCCCTCATTCAAACAAATCTAAGTGCCTGCTCTGTGCCAGATACTCTCCTAGACACTGGGAATACAGTGGTGTGTAGAAGTTGACATGGCCCATTGCCCTCATGTAACGGGTAGTAACCATGAGAAACAATACTTATCAAATAGTCATAAAATTAATAATAGAAGAGGGAGACTGGATCTTGCCTGAAGGGGTTCCCAGGGAAGGTGACTTTTGAACTGAGATTTGATAGGCAGAGAGGAATGAGATCGCTCTAGGCCAGTAGTTTTCTCACCCAGGGGAGATTCAGCCCCCAGGGGCCAGTTGGCAATGCCTGGAGATTTTTTGGTTGTCGCAACTGATGGTGGGTGAGAGGATGCTACAGTTGCATATCCTCCAATGCACAGGATGGCCCCCACCAAAGAAAATTATCTGGCCACAAGTGTCAGTAGTGCCAAGCTTGGGAACACCTGGGCTGTGTGCATAAGAAACCCCACATGCAAAGGCTCTTGGGTGAAAAAGTTAGAGTACTTGCAGAACAAAGTCCAAGGAGAAGGGGGAGGGGCACTTGCTAGAGCAGGTAAAGGTAACTAGAGCCAGATTCACCAGGGTTTGCAGACTAAACGGTCCTTAAACCATGGAAGGCTGCAAAGTAGAGAGGCGACACAATCAGATTTCTATTTTGCAAGGATCACTTGGGCTATCGATGGGGGAGGAATTGGAGTGAAGAGACCATTCCATGTGTCCAGGGGAAGGATGAGCCAGCTTGCTGTAACCAAGTGGCAGTGAAGTTGAAGACTTGTGAACTGATCTAAGAAATGCTTAGGAGTCAACTGGTGATGGATGGGAGGTGGGTGGGTGAGGGAATGCTAGTGTTCTCATATAGTTAAACATAGATTGATAGAAGCCGAGTCAGGACCCAAACCTGGTTGGAGTTTAGCTCTAGAAAAGAGGAAATAAAGTCCCCATATGTTACAGGTTACACAAAGAGACAGATGTAGACACATCTGTACATTTTTATGGTTGGCCAAACCCCAGTTTGGGAATGAAAATTGTAAGGCCAGCCAGAATCTTCACAGAGGATCTGCCAAATACGATGTCCAGCAGATGTTCAGGTCACTGGAGCCCTCTTCACTCTACATGGCATTGGGCCCGATCTTGTGATGTGTATTTTGGGGCCCACCATGCGTTCCTCCCACCTGGGCAAGTAGCACTAAGCTCATAGCTCTCCACTTCTCTTTATCTCCCTCTGGGGAGCATCCACCCCTAGATTTCCACATACGTGTCTGTCTTGTGACTCCTCCCTCAGGGGCTTCTCTCTTTTAAACAGTTTAGCTTAAGTAACTAACTGGAATTTAAATAAAAAACTTAGGGACGCCTGGGTGGCTCAGTGGTTGGGCATCTGCTTTTGGCTCGGGGTGTGATCCTGCAGTCCCAGGATCGAGTCCCACATCAGGCTCCCTGCGTGGAACCTGCTTCTCCCTCTGCCTGTGTCTCTGCCTCTCTCTGTGTGTGTCTCTCATGAATAAATAGAGAAAATCTTTAAAATAAATAACTTAAACAGGGTTTAGCTTTTCAAAGTCAGTCTATCTTGACTCACATTTACATTCTGGACTGCTATCACCTCTCTTAGACTGTTTTTACTCTCACATTACTGCTTTATTTTTTCTCACATCACTACTTTTCATTTGGAGGTTGTTGTCGATTCATGCAAGTTGTAAGAAATAATACAGAGCTCCCAATACTCTACACCCAGTTTCCTACAATAGTAATAGATTAAGTGACTATAGTATAAGATCACAGCCAGGAAATTGACATCGATACATCTACCAACCTTATTCATATTTCATCAGTTTCATATGTCCTCATTAGCTCTATAAAATGTTACTTGTGAGGATTTGTGTGGTCATCATGGTCAAGATATAGAACAATCCCACCACAAGGATCTCTTGTGCCATTCTTATGTTACAAATTGTCCCTAAATATGTTTTTTAATCTTAAAAAAATATTTAGTTATTTATTTTAGAGAGGGGTGAAGAGCAGAGGAAAAGGGAGAGAGAATCTCAAGCAGACTCCTTGCCAAGCTGGGAGCCCAATATGAGGCTCGATCTCATGATCCTGAGATCACGACCAGAGCTGAAATCAAGAGTCGGACACTCAACTAACTGAGCCACCCAGGCGCCACCCCGCTACAAAATAATTTCTTGTATACCATCTGTGCCAGCTGCTGGGGACACCAAAGAAAGTGCATACAAAGGGAATTTCTGCCCCTATGGAGCTTCAGTCTACCTTACCTCAGCCTTTAAGCACTGTTACCATCCCCTTTCCAGGGAACTTCTCTTGGGGAGTCCACAGGCCTGTTGGTCAAGCATTCATGTCTACATTTGTAGCTGTCCAAGTCCCATGTTGCCAGGGCATTTCTTTTCTTCTGTGTTCAAAATTCTCCACCAGTTAGTGAATCTGTTTTTCCTGGAGGCAATGAAACTTACAATCAAGTTCAATTTTCTATTTCACAGAAACAGATAATGGTTCAGTCACCTCTGCCTTCTCCTTTGGACCTCAAATTTATAGTGAAAGCTTCACTGGGCATCTGGGGAAGAGGACATTAAGGCATAAAGTCCATCAAGGGGTCAGCCATATTGTACATGGATAAGTGTTTGCATTTACCATATTTGGCCCAAATAGGGGATCCCCAGAGTTGAGTAACCCTAGTTTTCAGTAAAGTAAGGTACTTAATATTACTCAAAATATTCATTAATAAATACTAATACTAATGATTATCGAATGTTATAGCCTCATTTTAAAAATCCCACAGAGGGGATCCCTGGGTGGCGCAGCAGTTTGGCGCCTGCCTTTGGCCCAGGGCGCGATCCTGGAGACCCGGGATCGAATCCCACATCAGGCTCCCGGTGCATGGAGCCTGCTTCTCCCTCTGCCTGTGTCTCTGCCTCTCTCTCTCTCTCTGTGACTATCATAAATAAATAAAAATTAAAAAAAAATAAAAAAATAAAAAAAAAATAAATAAATAAAAATCCCACAGAGGGGATCCCTGGGTGGCTCTGCAGTTTAGCACCTGCTTTCAGCCCAGGGCGTGATCCTGGAGTCCCAAGATCGAGTCCCACATCAGGCTCCTTGCATGGAGTCTGCTTCTCCCTCTGCCTGTGTCTCTGCCTCTCTGTGTGTCTCTTGTGAAAAAATAAATAAAATCTTAAAAAAAAAAAAATCCCACCGAGTCTTGTCTTAAATGATCTCGTTCACCTCTAAAATTCTACCAAGAAGACATTAATTTAGGCTCTTATCCTCTTTTAAGATTAATACTCCTCATAAAATACAAATTGGACAAGCTGATGTCTAGCTCAAAGGAGAAGGAGCAAAGGTCCTGTGTGGAATAGCGTGGTTGGAATGAAGGAGACAAGGAAAGATAATGGTGGGGACAGAAGCCAAAAGAAGATACTAAATATTAAGGCTCTCAGCCTCTTCTGTCATTTTCCAATCTCTTTAAACTTTTATAGGAATTATAGTTTATCTTAACGTTGGCCAATTCTTTGTAATAAGCAGTGGGAATGAGAGACTTTTCACCTTCTACCTTGTAATATCTGCATCATTTGATATAATTTTTCCCTCTAAATAAACTACATGTGCAGCTCACAGAGAAATCTTTACTCAAGAGAGCCATGGATTTGTTTGTAATAAAGCTGTGCTAAGGGGCATTGGTGGGAGGGAGATACTATAATGGAAACTCAGGTAACCAAGGTGGTTGCTAAATTGCTTTGCCCAGCAGACAAAAAAAAGTTCTGGGGAGATGGGGGCTCCAGAGCAATGCTGAGTGGCAAGAACTTGGAAGGCAGCATTTTCCAGATCATTGGCTGAACCCCGGGTGTGCAATTTAGACTCTTCTCTGAACAAAGCCTTTATATCTTCACTAGATTCTAGATGCTATGTGACCATCTTGGTGGTAGTCTGGAAATAGCTAGCCTTTGGGTGCATAAAGCTTGCATGTGAAAGGAAAAGGTGTTACACCTGGCTTTGAATCTTATTCTTCCACTTAACCAGTTGTATGACCCTAGGCAAATGTAGTGGGTTGAGTAGTGTCACCTCCCAAATTCATATCCCCTGGGAACCTCAGAATGTGACCTCACTTAGAAAGAGGGCCTTTACAGATACACTTAACTATTTTGAAATAAAATCATCTTGGATTTATGGTGGGTCCTAAGTCCAAAGACTGGTGTCTTAATAAGAGGAGAGGTCACAGAGAGATACTCAGAGAAAAATGGCCATAGGAGGAAAGAAGCAGGGATGCTTCCAAAAGCCAAGGAATGCCTGGAGCCACCAGAAGCTGAAGAGACAAGGAAGGATCCCCCCTAGAGCCTTCAAAGTAAGTGACTCCAAACTTCTGGCCTCCAGAGCAACATTTCAGTTGCTTAAAGCCACCCAGTCCCTGATAATTTGTGGCAGCCCCAGGAAACTAGTTCAGCGAGTAACCTAGTCTTTCAGCAATTTGGCTTTCTTGTCTACAAAACGGGATAAAACTACCTTTTTTCACAGAATTATTGACAGGTTTAAATGAGAAAAGTTATATAAAGCCCTAGATCAGTGTTTGACATGTAATAATGTTCAATAAATAATTGAAGGGGGATAACCCTTACTTTTCTTGAAGTTTCGTATCCTGTAATTAAATGCCTCAGAAACAATCTCAGATTTATATTTTTAGCACTGTGTTCTGAGTCTGATTCATTTAGCAAGTACTGTTTTTATTTTTTTATGTGTACAGTTAGAGAGCCAGGAGAGACAGGAGAGGGACAGGCAGAGAAGGGAGGAAAAGGAGAAAGAGAGAATCCCAAGCAGGCTCCACACTAAGTGCAGAGCCTGACATGGGGCTCAATCTCATGATCCTGAGATGATGACTTGAGCCAACATCAAGAATCAGACACCCAACTGACTGAGCCACCCAGGGGCCCCCCTTTAAATCTGCTACACTATTTATAAAGACTATCTTGAGCATCTTGCCTTTCTGATAATTTTTAAATACGTGGCATTTTTCAAGGAACAATAAAGATTTCTGCTTCCAACTTGTGACAAGCGTTTGAGAAAAATTTTTGCCTGCAGATTTAAATTGCACTTTTATTCATCTTTTAAAAGCAGGTTTGTCTTAGCAGCTACATTTCTATAGCATTAATTTTGATGGCCAGACTTGAGATTTGTTCTTAAAGAAAATAAAAGCTACTCATTTCTAGAACTTTCTGATAAAGTAAATTGGATGATAGCTTTTAGAGTACTGGTCTAGTAATTTGCAGACATCAGCAAACAAGGTGATAAAGTAGAAAGAACAGAGACCAGGAGTATGAGATTATCCTAGGGCCAAGTTCAAGGCATTAGTCATTTTTTTTTAAAACTTTAATAATTCAGTTAGTTACAAACACTTCCAACCTGCTATTAGTTACCAGAAACCTGGAATGAGCCACTTAATTATTTACTGCGTATCAAAGGTGCTTCTAATAAAATTAATAGTGGTAGTGGTGGTTGCGGCTTTGTTGTTAATTTCTCTCTATGAAATAAGAGGGTTGTGCTATGCCAGGGTCTTCAAACATCCCCAGATGCATAACCCTTTTTTACTAAAATACCTAAATCTTATACAGAAGTCTTCTATAAAAAGCTATAAAAGTGAGCCTCTTTGGATGCTGATATAAATGGTTATTTAAAAATTTGTTGTGTTGGGGGCACCTGGGTGGCTCAGAGTGGGGAGTCTGCCTTCAGCTCAGGTCATGATCCCAGGGTCCTGGAATGGAGCCCCACATCCATTCCCTGCTCTGCGGTGACCCTGCTTTTCCCTCTCCCTCTGCCTGCCACTCCCCCCACTTGTGCTGTCTGTCGAATAAACAAATAAAATCTAAAATTAAAAATAAATAAAATATTTGTTGTGAAATGTAAGAATGTTTGAAATGCCAATGCTTTTGTGGAAACAAAATATTTTCAAGGTTTCTAGTCCTTCACAATATTTTGAAGGTAAAAGTACCTCAGACTGAAAAAGGAAAATTCTCCTCTGCCATTCATCAGACTAAGATAGCACAGATTATGTTGGCTGCAAAGTGAACAGGAAGACACATTCCTCCCATGGATACACTGAAGTGATATGTCAAATATCACCCTTCCCTGGGTGACTGCTGCTTTCCTACTAAGAAACCTTGTTCTGGAAAAGCACTGACAATAAGAAACATTGCTATTTGAAATTATCAGTAAGAATGGGCAAGCTATGTAACCTCCCTCCTTCATCTGTAAAGTAAAACAAATTCTCTAACTGGTCTTTACCATACAATGCAAGAGTAAGCCTCAAATGTAATCACGTATATGAAGGCTCTTCAGGGAAAGAACTACACGTGTAGAAATTGTTCATTGGAATCAGTACCTTTAACAACAAGGTTCAAATGTAAAAGAAACTGGGATGCCTGGGTGGCTCAGCGGTTGAGTGTCTGCCTTCAGCCCAGAGCATGATCCTGTGGTCCCAGGATCAAGTCCCATATGGGGCTCCCTGCATGGAGCTTGCTTCTCCCTCTGCCTCTGTCTCTCGGTGTCTCTCATAAATAAATTAAAAAAAAAAAAAACCTTTTTAAAAGAGCCTACTTAAAAAGAAACTATGAGCCCAGATGACATACATCTCAGTGTATATTACCCAGCTTCCCTATTTTAGCCCTCATGTTAAAGAGCATGGGTTGGGGCTCACCCAGATATGGGTTCAAATCCTATCACTTTTATTTACTGGCAGCATGTCTTTAAGTGAGTTGTTTAGCCTTTTGGAGCCATTTCATATGTAAAATGGGAATGATAACCTCTGCTTCATACTATCATTCAAGGGATTAAAAAAAGAGAAGAGTCATAATATGCTGGTCACATGACAGCACTCAAAATATGTTCATTTCCTACATCAATAGTTCAAGGGAATCAAGCTACATTTTGTAATATCTACATTTCTAGGCACCAGGTCAGCATTATTTCCTTTAGAAAGTTACTGTTTGGAGAGCAGGACCAAATTACTTGATTCTGGTTTTGGGAAGAACGATGACAGCAATATTATATACTCAGAGATTAGTTTGTGGCCGAACAATGGTTCTTTGCAACGTAATTAGCTTTCGTCATGATGGATAACATATTTTATTGGTCAAATTACTTTTTCTGGGAGTTCTCATAATTATTCTCCTACTCATGGTTAGGGATTTATCCAACAAAACTAATGAAATAATCTCATATATATTATCTCTTTAGTCTTTACTTGTCATCCCCAGAAGTACAGAAGATGGGCAAGAATAGCATAAACCATTTCAACTGCAATTGCCTGGAAAAGTCCATAGACTTTTCAGAAAAGATACCACATTTCTTTTGCGGAGAAAAAGTCAATGCCTTATTTTTAAACATCTGACAGCAAGACAAACCATGAGAGATCTTAACTCTGGGAAACAAATAAAGGGTTGCCAAAGAGGAGGCGGATGGAGGGATGGGCATTAAGGAGGGCACATGATGGGATGAGCATTGGGTATTATACTATACGTTGACAAGTTGAATTTAATTAAATTTAAAAATGATATCTGACAGCAGGGGCGCCTGGATGTTTGGGTCAGTTGAATGTCTGACTCCTGATTTTAGCTCAGGTCATGATCTCAAGGTCATGAGATTGAGCCCTTCATGGGGATCTGCAATAGGTGAGGATTCTCGCTCTGCCTTCCCCACCCTGCCTGAGTACATTCTCTTTCTCTCTAAAAAAAGAAAAAAGGAAATAAAGAAAAAATCTGACAACATTAATTCCAGAAATACCAGGATTGAATTTAATGTGAGTGAACATAGATAGCTTCACAAGGTTGGTTTTCTCTCTTCGTTCATTTTTTGGCCACGGAAATTGTTTAGCAGTAAGATCTCTTGTAATAAGTAAAATAACGTGACAGAATGAAAAGAAGGAAAAAAATATAACCCTGCTGCCTTCAAATTTAACAACAGTTTTTTTTTAGAGCCAGGTTTAGAAATGGAAATAAGGAGTCCAATTATTGGGAGAACGTATTTGTTTCTACTTTCTGCACAAAAAGTTTCTAAATTAGCCTAATTAATGGATCCTGTGTTGAACTGCAGAGCCTTTTTGTTAAGTTCACATAGATTTGGATAGGGAAGGGACGCCTGGATGGCTCAGCAGTTGAGCATGTCTGCCTTCGGCTCAGGGCCTGATCCCAGGATCCAGGATCGAGTCCCACATCGGGCTCCCTGCATGGAGCCTGCTTCTCCCTCTTGTTTCTGCCTCTCTGTGTGTGTGTCTCTCATGAATAAATAAATAAATCTTCAAAAAAAAGATTAGATAAGGAAAATGATCAAAAAGTAAGCTTCACTTAAATAAATACTACTGAATACCTAACTCTGTGTACCATAGTGGCAAATGCTGGAAACTCATAAAAAGGATACAAGTCTGCCCTCATGAAACTCAGTCCAGGAGGGAGGCAGTCATATAAATCAACTATTACAGAAGAGACAGGTAGGTATTGTAACAGAGGCTGGAGCAAAAAACTACAGGGCAAGGTAGACAAACTCTGTAAGAGGGCAGTTGGTAAATACTTCAGGCTTTGTGGGTCACAGAGTCTCAATGACAAGCAAAGACTCCATGATTAAATGATAGTGACTATGTTTTCAGTAAAAGTTTATTTATGAATACTGAACTGTAAATACCATGTAATTTTCATGTGTCATGAAGTGTTCTTTTTTCTTTTTTTTTTTTTTTTATTTCAAGCATTTAAAATGCAAAACTCATTAGCTCATGGGCCATACAAAAACAAGTATTGGATTTATGTTGTAGGTTATTTGGGGCCAAAGATGACTTTTTAAAATGATTTACCAGAATAATTTGATAACATTTCAGTAGATTTTGTAATGTTATTTAGTTAGATTCCAAGCTCCTTATATAGTCTCCTCATTCTGTTATTTATTTCACATTATAACTACAGTTTCAAGAGGTGAAGATGTTTTCCTATCTTCAGTATGGTATTTGCAATGCTGGCGGCAAGTGGGAGGAGTGACAAGGAGATGGGGCCGTCCCTTTTGCATAAAGTAGCAGTGTATTTAGTCAAATATAAATATAAATCAGGCATCTATTTTATCTACCTTATCGCACCGAAATCTGGAAAGCAAGAGCTTGGCAATTACCCGCTTGGATTTAAACAATGACAATGGCTAAACCAGAAAACTCCAATTAAAGACAATCTATTGGTTTAAATCATTTGAGTTGATAAAGGAAATGTCGTCTGAGCTTTAAACCTACATAAATCGGGATCCCTGGGTGGCGCAGCGGTTTGGCGCCTGCCTTTGGCCCAGGGCGCGATCCTGGAGATCCAGGATCGAATCCCACATCAGGCTCCCGGTGCATGGAGCCTGCTTCTCCCTCTGCCTATGTCTCTGCCTCTCTCTCTCTCTCTCTCTGTGACTATCATAAATAAAAAAAAAATAAAATAAAAAAAAAATAAAATAAATAAATAAACCTACATAAATCATTTGTACGCTTGACCCTGAGCCTGGAAGATATGGGAGATTATAGATGGCAAAATAATAGACCAGAATGAGCACAAAAACAGCTAGCTGATGGGAAGCTGAACCCTTTTTGGTGAGTCACTCACCTCCACAATTTGGATGCAGCCAGATAGCCTTCCCGAGTCAACTCTGTTCCTAAACCCACCAGAGCAATTGGCTTACAAAGGACTCCTGTGTGCCCACCAATCCTAAACTGACAGGCCATGGACTTGTAACTGACCACACAGATTCCTTGAAAAACTATGGGACTCTCACCTTTCTGAAAGTAATCCACACCCTTGCCTTTGCTGGGCAGTTTATTCACACAGGGTCACACCCTGTGTGTGCCCATCTAGTAGATCCTGGGAATCTAGATCCTATTCCAGTCCACAAGAACCAGAATGTGTATTTTTAATCCAGATCTTCAGTTGATTCACAGGCACATTTCAGTTTGAGAAGCACTGGAGCAAATCTTCACTAAATCATGGTTCTCAAACATGAAAGCGCATCATAGACACTAGTCAAAATGCTAAGCCCCACTCCTGGAATTGGTGATTAAGAAGACCTGGGGTCTGACCTGAGATTTAACATTTCTAAATTCCCAGGTGCTGTTGATACTACTGGATTGGGGCCACATTTTGAAAACTTCTACTATAAACTATTTGTTTATGAGTTATTTCTTGAGAGTTAGCTGAAGACATTATCCCACAGAGCTATGTTGAATCAGACTCCTCAGGCTTACCTGGCATTAAATACAATTGAATGCTCCCCTTGTCATCGTCTTTAATTTTCCTTCACCAGAAGAATTATTTATTCATGTATTTGGCTCATTTTCTTTTGCCAACATGATTTGTTCTCCCTCACAAAAGAATCATTCTTCACTAAAAAAAATATTAAGATGATTACTGTTACTCTTTAAATATATTGTTGAAAATATATGTTAGACAAGTTTTTTTTTTTAATATTTCAATTTAATTATAAACTTCCCAAGACAAGAAAGAACTTTTGGAAATAAATTATGGCTTATAAATATGATCTTCTAGTTTTCTTTGGGAACTGTATATCCATCCAAAACACAGCCACATCTGCATTATTATTGGAAACGTTTGGATAAAAATGAAATTGTAATAAAGTTTCAACTAGTCCACATACGAGGCATCTGGGTGGCTCAATTGGTTGAGCATCTGCTTTCAGCTCAGGTCATGATCCCAGGGTGTGGGGATGGAGCCCAGCGTCAGGCTCCCTGCTCAGCGAGGAGTCTGCTTCTCCCTCTGCCTCTGCTCCTCCTCCCAGCTTCTGCTCTCTCTCTCTCTCTTTAATAAATAAATCTTAAAGGGGATCCCTGGGTGGCTCAGAGGTTTAGCGCCTGCCTTTGGCCTAGGGCGTGATCCTGGAGTCCTGGGATCGAGTCCCGCGTCGGGCTCCCTGCATGGAGCCTGCTTCTCCCTCTGCCTCTCTCTCTCTCTCTCTCTCTCTATGTCTATCATGAATAAATAAAAATTAAAAAAAAATCATCATAAAAAAATAAATAAATCTTACAAACAAAAACAACCTAGTCCACATACATGAAAGAGTGGAAGGGGCAGAAAATGATTAAGGTGGATAATTCCATTCCAGTAACTCTGTGTCTTTGGAGAGAGGCGACAGGAGTGGGCTCTGTCTCTGTGCCCTTCTCGTCACCTGGGTCCCAAAAGGAGCATTGTTTAAACCCAGAATGAACAAAGTTTCCAGAGAAAAATTCTCCTTCAGCTTTTGGTCTTCACTCTTCTAATGTCTGGGGTTCCAGGTTTGTCCTGGGCGCCAGGGGACAGACGGGAAGTCATTTCTTTCATTGTCCCCCACAACCACTGTTTTATTCTAAAAGGGAGAATCGGAAAATGCCCGTTGGTATGGACGTAGGAGCACCTGCATCCGCTGATGCCAGCGCTGAGCGCGGGTGCTCCGGAGGAGCCTGGTGGTGGGCGCGCGTGCCCTTAGCTGCGGGGCGGCCCCAGGTGTGCTCGGGCCGGGCCCGGCCGGGGCGCGCGGGCGGGGCCGCGTCCCGCCTCCAGGGGGCGCCGCCGGGGGCGGCCTCCCGGGGCGGCTGCGCGCGCCTCGCCCCACGTTTCCGCTCGCTGCCCGGCCGGCCCTCCCGACGGCGCCGCGCTCCGCCGCAGGTGAGGCGCTGGGCGCGGGCCGACCCGGGGTCTCGGTCCCCGCTGCCGCGGCGCGGGCGCTCTGGGGACGCCGGGGACTCGGGGCGCGGCCCCCCGCGCGGGCGGGGGCAGGAGGAGGCCGGGGAGCGCGCCTGGCCGCGAAGGGGCCGCGGGCGGCCTGCGGGAGCTGCCGGGCGGGGGCGGGGCGGGGGGGGGCACCCGGAGGCGACACGGGCCCCGGAGCCGGCGCGCGGCGTGACGCAGGCGCCACCGCCGGAGCGGGCGAGGGCGGGCAAGTTAGGAGCTGTCTGCGGGGCGGACGCTGCCGGCTCCCACAGGAAAGGCGGGGGTTACTCGCAAGGTAGTTTTAAGAGGATCTCTCAGGGGAACCAGGCTACCGCTTTTCAGAATTTTTTATTTTTTAATTTTTTTTTTTTAGATTTTTAAAAATTTATTCATGAGGGCAGCTCCGGTGGCTCAGCGGTTTAGCGCCGCCTTCAGCCCGGGGCGTGATCCTGTGGAGACCCGGGATCGAGTCCCACGTCGGGTCCGTGCGGGGAGCCTGCTTCTCCCTCCGCCTGTCTCTGCCTCTCGCTCTCTCTCTGTCTCTCATGAATAAATAAATAAAATTTAAAAAAAAATTTTTTTTTTTTTATTCATGAGAGACACAGAGAGAGGAGGGAGAAGCAGGCTCCCCGTGGAGGTGGGAGCCTGATGCCGGACCCTGGGGTCACAACCTGAGCCCAAGGCAGTTGCTTAACGGACCGAGGCACCCAGGCGCCCCTGAAAATCTGTGTGTAATTTCAGAGATTCCTGTTTGTGAGGAAACCCGAAGCTGCCGAAGAAATCTAAAAACTTCTGGTGTTTGTCAGCGTGTGACGTTAGGTTTCTTTGGAGCTGTTAGGTACACGTCTGAAACACGGGGAGAAACTTCTCGAACAGCCTTGACTACCGAGTCTCGTTGTTGCTCTTCCGCTCTGTCGGCCAAAGGGTGCCCGGTAATTGGACTTGAAACCCTGAATCAGTGCACGGTTCTTGAAGCACCGCTTCTTGGCTCCAAGCTGGCTTTATGAATACTGAGCTGGTAAGAACATGCAGGAGACTTGTAGCCGCTTTTTAAAAAGCAGATCATTCATTGTGCCAAACGCCCTAGGGAGAAATCATGTATTGAAAACTAAAGGAAAAAAAAAAAAAAAAAAGTAAAGGACACGGAGGCCCGGGTGGCTCAGTGGGTGGAGCCTCCGCCTCTTGGTTTCCACTGGGCTCTGGGTGGAGCCTCCGCCTCTTGGTTTCCACTGGGCTCGTGATGAAGCCACAAACCTTAGACAAATTAAGCACGAATCTGCTTAAGATTCGTCCTCTTCTCTCCCTCTGCCCCTCTCCCCGATTAAAAAAAAGAAATAACCTAAAGGGCATCTCTCAATCTGTTGGATTGGCCTATATAAAGTGTAGGTCTCACACTGTCCTTAGGTACTTTTTCCTATAACGGAAGACTGTTCTCCTTGGTCTCTCATTCAATTTATTGAAATGCTAATATGAAGAGCTCCTGCAGTTTGCCCTCATTTTCCCAAAATGCCTTGTTTTCCTGAAATGACTCCCAGGAGAAGCCGGAAGTTCCTGAGTAAGCAGACAGCCCTGGTAGAGAGGGTTTGTATTTCAAAAGCCGCGTTTGTAAAGTTCTGTTAATTTCCTTTTTTCTTTATGAGCTTTTTATTTTTTTAAGATCTTTATTTATGATAGTCACAGAGAGAGAGAGAGAGAGAGAGAGGCAGAGACACAGGCAGAGGGAGAAGCGGTCTCCATGCACCGGGAGCCCGACGTGGGATTTGATCCCGGGTCTCCAGGATCGCGCCCTGGGCCAAAGGCAGGCGCCAAACCGCTGCGCCACCCAGGGATCCCGAGTTCTGTTAATTTCTAATTGGTGGATTTTGGTTCAGAAATATTTTGGACTAGTTGACCTTGCTAACGACGGTCTCAACTGTTAGCATGAGATCTAGAGAGGGTGGTTATTCATGCTGGCCTTAGATATTGGGCAGCAGGAAGTATAAGAGAACAGGCACAGAAGCTGTTACTGTTTTTAAAATTATCTGCCCTTTTTTTTTTTTTTTTTTTTTTTTTTTTTTATCTAGTGAGATCTCTTGAAAGTTCCAGCCTGTGTCAGCTCTTCTAAGTGGAGTCACTGAAAGGCTTTGTACGCAGTTAGCCAGGCCCTTTACCAGGGGGCGGGGCACCCTGCTGACTGAGGTGGAGGTGAGGGCTGCAGTGTTTGTTTGCAGAGGGACTGGTCCCAAGGAGAGGTGGTGATAATAAGAGGACACATTCAAGCAAACTTAGCATTCCCCTCTAGAACATTCTCTATTCAGGGGCAAACCTTAGCAATTAAAGAATGTATTAGGAGGGCATCATTTAAACATGACCAGCCTCTTAACAGAAATTCATTCTTTACTTGAAGGTCTCTCTCTTGTCAGTGAAACTGCTCAGGGCAAGACAGCCTTGTTTAGGTTGGACCTGAGAGCTGTATAGACAGAGCTTACTGTGCATAAGGTGGTATACTCCGCCACTGGAATTACAGAAAGACCCAGTTACTAGGAATCTCAGGATTTGTAGGGCATTATGAGGTAATAGACACAGTAAAGAGCTAAAATGTTAAAAGGGATGAAAAAAATTTCAAAGTGGCAGTGGTCTATTGGGGCACAGAAAGATAAATTGCCCTTGGAGGACCTTGGAGGACCTGGCTAGGGTCACATTTGTGCTGGACCTTGAGCAGAGAGTGGAATCTTAATGGGCTAAGGAGTTGAATGGGGCATTCCTGTGGCAGACACCATGAACAGAGTAAAGGAGCTTAAAATGTAACCAGGTTCAGAGATATAGGAGCAACTGGTGTGTTGAGTCTGGACTCTGAGGCGGAGGTATACCTGAAGAGAAAGGCTGTCTGGCTATAAACTCTACCATTTTTTTTTCTTTGGAGAGGTAAAGAATCTAAGCAGGCTCCACGCCCACCATGGAGCTGGACATGGGGACATGCGGGGCTCAATCTCACAACCCTGAGGTCATGACCTGAGCTGAAATTCCAAGAGTCTAACTTAGCCAATTGAGCTATAAGACACCTCTATAAACACTTTTTGATCAAGGTTCTGGGTTCTTTTTTCCTTTTTTATTAAAGCAAACACAAAAGCACAGGGAGTAGTACAATGAACTTCCACAAATCCATCAAATAGATGGAACAGTTTGTTAAAACAATTTCATTGGCCATATCTGCTTCATCTTTTTTGTTGAAGCAGCTTAAATTCCAGACACCGTATCATGTCATCCTTAGTGCAGTATGTGCTTCCAACAAAAGGTCTTTTTCTTGTATAACCTTAATACCATTGTTATCTCATTGTCACGATTATATTGACAATAATTCCATAATGTTTTCGAAGACCCAGTCCATAAAGTTCCTTGATTGCCTCAAAAATGCACTTACTTTTCTCTTGGTTTATGTGAATTGGAATTCAAACAAGGTCCACACATGATATTTTGTTGAGCAGCTGATGCCTCTCTTAATCTAGGACAGGGGTTTGGCAGACTTTGTGAAAAGGGCCAGATACTAACTCCTGCAGGCTTTGCAGGCCTTATGGTCTCAGTTGCAACTAATCAACTGTGTTCATACAAAAAGTAGCTGCAGATGATATGTACATGAATGAACGTGGCTGTGTCCCGATAAAATTTTGTTAAGACTTTTTGTTTTAAATTCCACTGGCAGGCTGGACTTACCTGAGAGCTATAGTTTGCTGACACTGGTCTGTCATGGTCCCAGTGGGTTTCTTTAATGCCAATGATTTACTGGTGGCACTTGGTTGCTTATAGATGCCTCACGTTCTGGATTTATTTGGCTTTTTGTGTAGTATCATTTAGCTTGCTCCTCTATCCCTTGTATTTCCTATAAACTGGAAGTTAGATCTAAAGGTTCTAAAGGAAGTTAGATCTAATTAGGTTTAGGTTCTCTGTTTTTGGCAGGTGTACTTCAGAGGTCATTTTAATTGTTTTTTAATGTAAATATATGGCTCAATATTCCTAAAATAGTCTTTGCCTTATGGCTGAAAATACATTTTTCCCCCCTTGTCTTAATATTCCTTACTTGAAGGAGAAGATATGGCTTCTATTTCTCCAGGATGTTGAGAAATTTGAATCCCTCTGCTAGGTCAGTGGAAACCCCACCCTGTGGCCCCTTGGCTGGTGGACCACATTTTCCCACTGAATGGAAATATCTTCCTTCCCAGACCCAGGGTTTCAGATGCCATCTGGTAAGGGCTAGGTTGGTTTGTTTTTGTTTTTAAGCCCCTTGTCTCTTAAACACTCAACTTTCTTCACTCATCTTCTTCCTCATCCTCCCAACAGGACTGAGAGCTGGAAAGAAATACTTGGTCCATGCCATGGTTTCCTGGTCATCCTGTGAGGTGGGAGTACTTATCCTGCTGTCCCGTTTAGAAGGATTCTAAAGTCAAAAGCTTTTGTAAGCTCATACACTTATTCTGGTGCTGGATTCTAGGGCAACACAGCTTTGAAGAAACATGTTTACAGGTAAGAATTCTTGTTTTCCCCTCTGTTGTAGAGTGCATTTTACTCCTAAATCCTGGACCACCAGAGGTAGCATCTTGACAAATAGTGTCACTTGGAAGTCCTTGTCTTTCTGTTGTTTAATAGATGAAACTGTCTGTTCATCCCTATACCCATTCTTCTGAATAGTATGTTATTGATCTTTCTCTTATTGATTTGTAAGAATTCTGTATACGTTGGAGATACTAATCTTTTGTTATATGTGTTACAACTGTTTCCCCCATTTTTTTAAACTTTGTTTACAATAGTTATGCTCTGTAAAAAATTTAATTTTATATAGGGAGGAAAATAACAGTTTCTGTTTTACAGTTCCCTTGTTTTATATTTTGCTTAGAAAGACTTGTCCAGGGGATCCCTGGGTGGCGCGGCGGTTTAGCGCCTGCCTTTGGCCCGGGGCGCGATCCTGGAGACCCGGGATCGAATCCCACGTCGGGCTCCCGGTGCATGGAACCTGCTTCTCCCTCTGCCTGTGTCTCTGCCTCTCTCTCTCTCACTGTGTGCCTATCATAAATTAAAAAAAAAAAAAAAAAAAAAGACTTGTCCATTTCAAGATTTTTTTTAAGGTGTTAATAATACAGATAAATGAACATGTGATGAGAACGAGGAACATGTGATTCTGTAAGAGAATATTGAGGGGCACTTGAGTGGCTCAGTTGGTTAAGTGTCTGGCTCTTGGTTTCAGTTCAGGTCATGATCTCAGGGTCGTGAGATTGAGCCCTACTTTGGATTCCACCCTCTGCGTGGAGTCTGCTTGAGTTTCTCTCTTCCTCTCCCTCTTCCCCTCCCCCCCACTTGCATGCACTCTCTTTCTCCCTCTAAAATAAATAAGTAAATCTTAAAAAAGAGAGAGAATATTGAAGTGGGTTTTTTCTGCTAGATAACATTAAATTGATTAAATGTTGGTGTTAAGATTGGCCCTACGTTGGTAATTGTTAAAGTTGGAATTTGGGTATTTGAGGGATCATTATATCATTACTTCTGTATATATTTGACTTTCCATAATAAAGAAGTTTTTCTTAAAAAAAAAAAATAGTAGGGGAAAAACCTTCTTTGTCCCATTTGTTCATATTCAGCAACTATTAAGCTTCTCTGTGTTGAACACCGGGAGTGTTTGTGTTATTAAATGCACAGGCTAGGGCAGCCTGGGTGGCTCAGAGGTTTAGCGCTGCCTTCAGCCCAGGGCGTGATCCTGGAGACCCCGGATCGAGTCCCATGTCGGTCTCCCTGCATGGAGCCTGCTTCTCCCTCTGCCTGTGTCTCTGCCTCTCTCTCTCTCTCTCTCTCTCTCTGTCTCGCATGAATAAATAAAATCTTAAAAAAAAAAAAAAAGAACTGTGATGAAAGTTACATCAACTTTAAAACTTATAGAATTATACAACCAAAAAAGGCCAATTTTACTTTATATAAATTCTAGTAATGATGAATGAAAGTATCAGAGATGTAACTACTCTAAAACAAAATAAGAGGTAAAAGTAAGAATAAGAGAATTCTGAATTAAGCTAATGCCTGGCACATATCAATTATGATTATTAAAAGAGACCTAGGACATATATAAACCAAATACAATGAATGGGCTTTGTTTTGACTTTGGTTTGAATAAACCAACTGCACAGACCTTTTAGGCAAATGGGGATATTTGAATATAGTATTAGATGATATTAAGGAATTTTGTTCATTGTTAGGACTATAGGTATGCAAAAACTAAAATTAAAAAAAATCATAGTAAAATATTTAGTATTTATCACTAAAATATTTAGTGATAAAATTATGTGATTTCTGGTATTTGCTTCAAAATTCTTCAGAAGAAAGCAAACAAACAAAAACAAAAAACAAAGGGAGAATGACAAATGGAACATATATGGCAAAGCCAGGATGGTGCTGTCAGTTCATGAATGGTTAAGATCTACTGTACTCTATTTTTGAATACGGCTGGAAATGTTCATAACAAAATGCTAAGAGAAGGAAAAAAAAACACAGTGACTTAGTCTTTGTAAATACTCCTCAAAATGCAATCTAATTGTTCTTTATTCATTTATAAGGTACACTACAGTTGATTCTTGAACAATGCTTGGTTGGGGAACCAACACCCTGCATTTGAAAAATCTGAGTATAACTTCTGACTCCCCAAAAACTTAACTACTGAGAGCTTACTGTTGACCAGAAGCCTTAGCGATAAGGTGTGCGTCAACTAACACATATTTTGTAAGCTGTATACATTATATATTGTATTCTTACAAGAAAGTAAGTTAGGGAAAAAATGTTATTTAAAAAAGGATGAAGAAGAAAAAATATATTTATAGTACTATTTTTATAAAAAAAAAAAGCTGCATATAAGTGGATTCACAAGTTCAAACCTGTGTTGTTCAAAGGTCAACTGTGATTTCCCCTTAGAGTTTTTATTAGGCTTTTATAATTTTATTTATTTATTTTATTTATTTATTCATGCGAGACATAGAGGCAGAGATATAGGCAGAGGGAGAAGCAGGCTCCTCACACAGAGCCTGATGCAGGACTTGATCTCAGGACCCCAGGATCATAACCTGAGCCAAAGGCAGGTGCTCAACCACTGAGTCACTCAGGTGCCCCTCATCACAATTCTTTTACAGAACAGCACCACCAAGAAAAGCCAGAAAACAAAACCAAAAAATACTGGCTTCCCTCATTCAGTCCCATTGTAAGTCAAACCCTTCCCCTTCCCCTAGTTGCTGACAACCCTTGATCTAGTCTCCATCTTTTTTTTTTTTTTTTTTTAAGATTTATTTATTTGAGAAAGAGTGAGTATGTATGAGGTGGGGAGGAGCAGAGGAAGAGGGAGAGAGAGAGAACCTTAAACAGATTCCACGTTGAGCATGGAGCCCAAAGCAGGGCTCAGTTGCACAATCCTAAGAACATGACGTGAGCTGAAATCATTAGTGGGATGCCTAACCAACTGAGCAACACAGGTACCCTGACTGATCTCTATCTTGAAATGTTTTGCCATCTCTAGATTGTCACATAAATGAAATTAAATAGTATGCAACCTTGGGACTGGCTTCTTTCACTTGGACAACATCTTCGAAATTCCTCTGTGTGTGTTCTTATTTACTGCCCATCTTACAGGCATACCCCAGTTTACATATCCATTCACTGTTGAAGGACATTGGATTCTTTACAGTTTGAGGAGATTATGAATAGAGCTGCTATAAACATTTGTAGATAGGTTTTTATGGATTTAAATTTTTCATCTTTTTAGAGAAGACCCCCAGGAGCTAAATGGGTGGGTCATATGGTAAGTGTGTGTTTAACTTTTTAAGAAACTGCCAAACTTTTCCAGAGTGGCTGTACCCCATCATTTTGCATCTCAGCCACGAATGTATGAGAGTTCCAGTTGCTCCATATTTTTGTTAGCACTTGATGTTGTCAGGGTTTTGTTTTTTGTTTTTTTTTTTTATTTAAGCCCTCCTAATAGGTGTGTTGTTTTTTTTTTTTAATTATCTGATTTCAGTTTTTTTAGTATTCTAAAAAAATATTTTTAATAACTCTTGAGTAAATTACTGAATTAAATTTATTTTATATACCTATTATAAAAATAATTATTTTTGGCTTTTTGATGATATTCTGTATTTAAATACGGTAAATATTCCATATAGAAAATAATCAAAACCAGAATGTTATTTGGATAGATTTTCTTTTTTCTTTTTAAGATTCATCCATTCATGAGAGACATGGAGAGCACAGAGAGGCAGAGACATAGAGGGAAAAGTAGGTTCCCTGTGGGGAGCCCGATGTGGGACCCAATCCCAGGACCCTGGGATCATGACCTAAGCCAACGGCAGGTGCTCAACTGCTGAGCCACTCTGGTGCCACTAGATAGACTTTTCTTTAGTTTCACCAGTCAACACATCATATTTGGCAAAGGATTACAGAACAGTACCTGAATACATGATGCATTTTGCGGTGATCCATTCATTATAAGCATCTTGTGCTTGTCTCATTTCTATTTTATAGAAATTTTATAACTGCTTTTGGCATCAGTTTTATATTAGATTGATCAGGGGGCTCCCAGGTGGCTCAGTTGTTTAAGTGTCCGACTCTTGATTTCGGCTCAGGTCATGATCTCAGGGACGTGAGATCAAGCCTCGTGTTGGGCTCTGTGCCGGACATGGAGCCTGCTTAAGATTCTCTCTCCCTCTCCCCCTCTTCCCCACCGCCTCTAAACAACAACTTTATTTTAAAAAGAAAAAGAGGGCACCTGGGTGGCTTAGTTGGTTGAGCATCTGCCTTGGGCTCAGGACATGATTCCGGAGTCCTAGAATCGAGTCTCAGGTCTGGCTCCCTGCTCAGCAGAGAGACTTCTTCCTCTCCCTCTGCCCCTCCCCCCTGCTTGTACACACTCTCTCTCAAATAAATAAATAAAATCTTTTTTAAAAAAGAAAAAGATCTGTGAATAGTAAATTACATGGGAGCAACTGGATGTAAGAGTAATTTATTTGCCTTTTAACTACAGAGAACACTGCAGTGTTATAGTTTAAAAATGAACTCCCATGTGTCTAAAGCTGTAGTGAAAGCTTGCATTTGAATACCTTTTTCTTTATTAAAGCATATTGAGCTCAAGGAAGAAAACCATTTGTGAAATAAAGATCGTCTGCATCTCTTTGTATGACTTAGGGACCATAGTCACTGGTTACTATTGCCTGAAAGTGTGGAGTTGCCTCCTGGTTTAATTACCTAAATGTCACTGCTAATGCTTTTGTCCTTCCCTCCTTGAATTAGATGAAACTGTGGAGGTCACTGCTGGGGGACAGCTCTGTCAAGTCTCACCATTAGCTGCTATGGTTTGAGCTTCCAGTTGGTAGTATCATTTAACAGAACGGAAATTACCATCATCCAGAATCAGAGATTCTTCTGAATATTTCTGAAAAGTTGCTGAAGGATTAGGTCAATTGGGAGACCTTCCTTTGTAATCCCAGGGGCATTAGAAAGAAAGATGGAGGGGTGCAGTGGTTTAGCGCTGCCTGCAGCCCGGGGTGTGATCTTGGAGATCCAGGATCGGGTCCCAGGTCGGGCTCCGTGCGTGGAGCCTGCTTCTCCCTCTGCCTGTGTCTCTGCCTCTCTCTCTCTCTCTCTCTGTGTCTCTCATGAATAAATAAATAAAATCTTTTTTTTAAAAAAAAAAAAAAGAAAGATGGAGCCAGACAAAGAAACCAAGATGGAGGACCACTTGCCTGGTAGGCTTGAGGTTGCTGTGGTATGAAGACTGAGAGGCCAAGTGTTAGGAAAATTTGGTTCAAAATGTAAAGCAATGGGATGCGTTCCTGTGGCTAAGTCATTTTTGGTTTAAACCTAACAGTAATTAACCCTTATGTCAAGTAGGATTGGGATAAATAAAAAATAGTGAAGGATTAGGAAGGTTGTTACCTCCATTGGACCTAAGTCTTTGTTTCGTCTAAAAACAGTATAGATGTTCTTTAAACTTCATTCCTGTTGATACTAATAAAGTCCTATAGATGTGCATATGTAGTGTGGGGGGTGGAGGAACAATAGACATGTCCTGGGGCCTTAAATTGGGGCTTTGGAGTACCAGACTAATACATCTGCTGCCCCCTGGTGGCATCATGTTAAACAGTGACATTCGGCGGTGAGGCATTCCACAGAGCTGAGTCTTGCCTTGCAAGAGGAGACGTTTTCTCTTTCCGGCTCTGTTCATAATTACTATCTGTATGATCTTAGGCAAATCATTTAGTTTGATTACAGCCTATATTTCACTTCACCTTTAAAATGTAATTTTGAAAGTTTTTTCCAGCTTTCACATCTGCCAGAATTTCAAAATTCTCTGATGGTAATACCACATATTATGTACCGAAAGATGTTAAGTTCCACTTTCTCTTTTAGCAGCTAAATCCTAACAAGTCCCAGATATTTATTAAGAAAGCAGACTCTAGAGTAACTCCTGAGGCTTGATACGGACAGCAAACTGCATAGATGTATCTGTACCACTGTCCATAATCAATCAGTATGACAATCCTGCATTATGATGAAAGCTTACAAGTTATATCATTTAAAAAATATTTTAATTTTTATTGTGGTACAAAAATAACAAAATTTACCACCTTAACCATGTTTAAATATACAGTTCAGTAGCATTAAGTATTCACAGTGCTGTACAGCATACCTCCAAAACTTTCATCTTGTAAAACAAACTGTGTACCTGTTAAATAACTCCCCTCTCTTCCTCCAGTCCTTAGCAACCAAATTCTACTTTCTGCCTCTATGAATTTGACCATGTAAGTGGTATCATACAGTATTTGTCTTTTCATGACTGACTTATTTCACTTAGCAAAATGTCCCTAAGGTTTATCCATTTTGTAGCATGTGACAGCATTTCTTTCCTTTTTAAAGCTAAATATTGTCTGTAGATACCACATTTTATTTATCTATTCATCTGTGAATGGACACCTGGATTACTTCCACTTCTTTGCAATTGTGAATAAGGCTGTGCTGCATCATTTGTAGTATGCAGTGTTTACAAATGCAGAGAGGGTTTATACAATTTTTTCTGTGCATAAAAGGCTAAACTTTATTATGAAGAGCTACCATTCAGCCATGCTAGAAAACTAGGATATGGTGACTTTTTATGTGGATGAATAAGTTAGAAAGGAAGTATCTCACATGTGGTACTTCGCCCTGCTGGTAAAGGGCAAGGAAAGGTTCCCGGTTGTCTAGCAGGCTGAACTGCACCGGGCTTTACAATTCTGGCCAGTCCCTCTTGGAGGTCAATGCTGTGATTTTTGCTCAGGATGTCAGAAGGATGGCTTCTTCTTCCTCATGTCTCCCCTTTGTTTGAAGTCTGACCTGAACCCCAGTTACTTTAAAGAATGATTTTTTTTTTTAAAGAATGATGTTTTGATGGAGATTTTGGATTTTTAATTTCAGGCATGTCATCAGAAGCCAATCTAAACCAGGTTACCTCTGAATTTGGGTAGCAGACAGACAGGCTCAGAGGATTGGGCAGCGGGGAGGTGAGGCCATCTCACTTGTGGAGCATCACATAGAGAGAAAGCATTTCAGGTTCACTTCACTCTAGCTTTTCCTCACATCATTATGGTTAGAGTTAAAAACAAACATAAAGACTGTCCATTAACCCTGGGTGATTCCTGGGAATTCAGCCACCTGGGGCAATGGTTAAATCATGCTTCTGGAAGATGTGAACCCAGCCTCTGGGCTTCCTTCCCCTGAAGGCCCAGCTGCTGCCACCCCAGGGCACACCCAGCTCAGAGCCTGTGCAGAGAGCCCTGGACTGTGTTATGCTGCTGACACCAGGTGTTGAAAGTAAAAAATGTATTTATTCCACATTTTTAACATGATTATTCTTGTTGCTTAATATTTGTACTTAAGGCTGACCTCAAATCGTAAGAATAAAAACATGATGCTCCTAGAACATTTGTATTTAGTGATATTGCTGAGGGAACCCTCTCACAGTGAAATGATGGGGCACATTAAAGGCCTAACATGTATTATACTTGGAAGGGACCACCTTTTAGTTACTTAGAATCTTTTTAATGTATTTTCCTTTTTGTGTCACTTGGACAATTGAAGTGTTTTATTTTTAAAGACACAGGTTTCCACTTGTGTTACATCTTTAATATTTGAAAATTTTGCTTTTCTGGTTAATTGAACTTTCCATATAGATGAGAGTTAAGCAAAAATCTTTTCTAGAAAATCTTGTGAAATGAATAAATATGCCTTCCCTGTTCTTACAGTATACAGAGCATAATGAAGCCTCTTTTACCCTAAAATTAGTAATTCTGTAGTAGCATCAGCATAAAACTAAAGGACCTTACTCAGAGTAGGCAAGATATGGAAACAATCTGCGTGTCAACAGTTGAATAAAGTGTGTGTGTGTAATATTCCATTATATGTGGAATTATATATATATATAACATAATGGAATTTTATATATTATTCATATTACATATATTTATATCATATATATAGTTATAGTATTCAGTCATAGAAAAGAAGGAAATCCTGCCATTTGCAGCAACATGGAAGGACCTGGAGGACGTTATGTTAAGTGAAATTAGCCAAACACGGAAAGATAAACACTGTATAATATCACTTATTTGTGGAATTTAAAAGTGTTAAACTCATAGAAGCAGAGAGTAGAAGGGTGATTGCCCGTGACTAGGGGGAGAGGGAAATGGGAGCTGGGTACAGGGTACAGAATTCCAGCTGAGAGGAATTCACTCTAGGATCTACTGTGCAGCCTGGTGAACTATAGTTATAATACATCGTATTCTTAAAATTTGCTAAGACAGTGCACTCGAGTGTGTGGTAACTTGAGGTGAGGAGTGTGGTAATTAGCCTGATTGTGGTGATCATTTCACAATGTGTACATGTGTCAAGCCATCACATGATCCAGGGTGGGGGGAACCCTGAAAGACCCTTCCCTAGATGGGAAAGCTCACTGAGAAATAAATGGTTTCCCAAAAGATTAATCACTAGAGAGGTTTTTTAAATGTTGTATTTTATTATAAATACAGGTTCCTGTTCCAACTTCAGACTTACTAAATTAAACTTTGGGAAAAGGAGCCCAGGAGCAGGTATGATGAAACTTCCCGTGTTTCAGCAGCTCAGCAGAGTCTACTCAGTGACCCCAGGCTCCCCTCCATCCATCTTCCCGGGCAGGCTGTGCCCTAGGCTCCTGCCAGCCTCACCTTCCTACCTGGAGGCCCCGGGCCCGTCATCTCCCCCTAGGAATACCACCCCTGCCACCCTTCTGTTTCTTTCCAGGAGACCTTTGCCCTC
This sequence comes from Canis lupus baileyi, assembly GCF_048164855.1. Lineage (NCBI taxonomy): Eukaryota > Metazoa > Chordata > Mammalia > Carnivora > Canidae > Canis > Canis lupus. Next base: position 10,963,926 of record NC_132854.1, read on the forward strand.
TCTTCAAGGTCAGTTCATGGCCAAATCACACACAAGCAGGATTCAATTCTCTCTTTCTGTTCTTCATGACCCTCTGTTCAAGCACTTTTACCTGTCAGTATATTGTATTCTTGTATGTGTATCTTTTTAAAGATTTTTTTAATTTAGAGTTTTTATTGAGATGAAATTTACATAACATAAAATTCACTATTTTTTTTTTAAAGATTTTATTTATTTATTCATGAGAAACAGAGAGAGAGAGAGAGAGAGAGGCAGAGACACAGGCAGAGGGAGAAGCAGGCTCCACGCAGAAAGCCCGACAGGGACTTGATCCCGGAACCCCAGGATCACACCCTGGGCTGAAGGTGGCGCTAAATCATTGAGCCAACCGGGCTGCCCTAAAATTCACTACTTTTAAGTGAAGAACTCAGTAACATTCAGCACTTTCATAATGATGTATGACCACCCCTGTCTAGTTCCAGCACATTTTCATCATCCTGAAAGAAAATCCATGTAGGCTCGGCAGTCACTTCCAAACCGTCATTCCCTGCAGCCCCTGGCAACCACCGTGTCTGGATTCACCCATCCTGGTATTTTATATCATGGAATCAGACGATATGTGACCTTATGTCTAGCCTCCTTCACTTAGGATGTTTTCTGGGATCATCCATTTGTATCATACCTCATGTTATCCTAGGAGCTGTATCACAGCTGTTGTGTAACGAAGTTCCGCAGACTGAGGGCTTACACAACAGAATGTATGGAGGCTGCAAGTCCAGGGCACGGTTGATCTCTCCTGAAGGCTCTCTCCTGGACCAGCAGACAGCCGCCTTCTCCCTGTGTCCTTACATGGCCATCCCTCTGTTCCAGCATCCCTGCTGTCTAACTTTCCTCCTCTTATAAGGACACTGGTTGGACTGAACTAAGGCTTATTCTGAAGACCTCGTTTTAACTTAATCCCCTCTTTAAAGACCCTGTCTCCAAATATAGCTACAGTCTGAGGTGCTGGGGTTTTTATGAATTCGGCAAGAAGTGGGCACAATTCAGCCCATAACAATCAGTATATCTTGTTTGCAACTTAGGTTTCACACCATTTTCCACATTAGAGTTCTCTGAGCACATGCCCCCTCTTCCTTCTAGATTTTGAGCTTGAGGGCAGAGCTCCCATCTGTGTCCTCACAGTGTGGCAAGCTCTGGGTGGATGCTGAGTGCTGTGGCTCTGTCCAGACCCAGTACAGGGAGCTGAGTGTCCTCTTCTGTCCTCCATCTGCACCAGTACACAATACGTGTGTCTCCAATGAACTAATGATCCTTGTAGATCTTGTTGTTGGAGAAGGCAGTTTTTATCTAATACCTGCTTGGAAACTTTTGTTGTCATTGATTTCTTTCTGATCAAAATAGAGAAAAGAATTGGCTATTTGAGAATTCCCAGAACCAGGCAGACATACTCATTCATGTTCTCTGCATGTGCTGCATTATGGGGGACAAGTTAAAATGTGCTCCCTGTCCTTCAGGAATTTAGTAAGAGAGCAAATAACCAGAATGTAGGACAGAATGTGACCAGCGCACTAAGATACAAACAGAGAAGGCTTTGGGACAGAGGCAGGATCTAAGCTGAGATTTTATGGATGGGTTCGATTTGGGCAGGAAGGTATAAATGTAGTGTCCAGGTGGTAGTAAAAGATTAGGATTGAGGGAAGCTGGGGAGGGTTCAGGGAGCAACAGCAGGACAAGTTGGCGGGGCTCAGGCTGCAAGTACAAGGTGGGATTGCACACAGCTGGACAAGACGCAGGGGTGTCCTGAGCATCACCACCTGGGTTAGAGTTCCTGAACTTGCCTCAGGAAGCTCAGTACAGCTTAAGGGTGAAGGTCAGGGCTAGAGCTCCTAGAAAGGAGAGATCTGATTGGGACTGTAGCTATTTGGAGGTGGGTAAGGGCTTGAACTCCAGAATCAGACCAGCTCTGCTACTTGTTAGCTGTGTGACTTTGGTCAGGTCAGCTCTGTTGACCTATACCCTCTGTCTCCACTTCTTCATAGGCAGAATGGAAACAAAGGTGCCTAAATTACAGGTTTCCGGAAGGATTAAATCAGTTAAGATATGTAAAGTGCTTAGAAGTACACCTGGCTCTTTGTAAGTACTGCAGAAGTGCTGGTCAGGACTATTAGTGACACCAGGTTTGAAGAGGGTGATGATTACCCAAGGAAATACTACTTTTCTTGCAACACTAAAAAAGGGTGTGTGTGAGAGAATGGAAATCAAGATGTCAGCCTCTCCTAAACTTAGTTGACTAGATTATCTATTATTTGCTGTTAAGGGTATGTGACTGGGGACCACATAGGCAGGGCTTGTCATTTATGGAAAAATAAAATTTCACAGTGTTTCCATTGCATCCAGTAATTTGAACATTATGACAAAGCCAGTAAGGCAGGCAAGACAAGCGGTTCTTCCCTGTGAGGCTACGTGAGGTCCCCCAAGGGCTGCCCTGAATCCAGACCTTTTGAGTCCCACTATGTCACATGGCCTGGGAGAAGTTCCAAGGCAAATAAGCCTCTGTTTCCTGTATCTTCTCAGATCAGGGAACCTCTGGAGAGTGATCTTTTGAGCAGAATTAATATTTTTCTATTTATTTCATTGAAAATAACTCTGCTACGGTCCAAATGTTTGTGTGCCCCCAGAATTCTGTAAGTCACCCAGTCCATGTTATTTTTGTTACAACAACCTAAACTGACTCTTGTTTGTTGGGTACCTACATGGATGATACTCTGTACTGGGGCACTTTACCTGTGTTATCTGAGGGGGTGCCCACCCTACCTCCATGAAGTGCTGCTGTGCGACTGGACAGAGAAGGAAACCGAGACTCAGAGTTTCGGTCATTTGCCAGTGTCACTGTCCAGGCTGGCCTGATCTCAAAGCCAGTCCCCACAACAGACATGCTTCTGCCCATCCTGGGGCCCTGGAAAGATGGGTGAAAAGCACTCCCAGAACTCAGCATAGCTGAGTTCTAAGTAAGGGAATGTTTTCTGCACAGGTTTTTATTCTAAAGATAGCAAAAGGAGACCACTTGGAGAATGTTTGGCCTTTGAAAAATCATACTTTGAAATAGGCATCGTGTCTCAGAAGAGCCCTCACTGGCAAGACAAGCTCTAAAATGGGTCAGAAATGGGAGTAAAAGGGGTGCGTGCCTGGGTGGCTCGGTTGGTTAAGCATCTGCCTTTGGCTCAGGTGCTGGGATTGAGCCCCGTGTTGGGTTCCTGCTCAGTGGGGAGCCTGCTTCTCCCTCTTTCCCTGCTTGTGCTCTCACAGTCTCAAATAAAATCTTTAAAAAAAATTTTTTTTAAAGAAATGGGAGTAATGGAGCAAAATATGGGTCTTACCTCTCAGTAACAATCAGAAATAAGCAATTCTCTGGGGAAGTTTGTAACTAATATAGAACTTTTGCTTATATGAGAAAATAACCAAAGAGAAATACAAAGCAGAGTTCAGGAAGGTTAGATAATAAATGATGAGCCCAAGAAAGTTTAGATCATTAATGGCGAGTTAATAAGAAATGTAACTTGAAATACTGAAACAGTTTAAAATGTTCCAGGAATATTACTGTTTAACAAGACAGGTGAGTAGGCCAAGAGCTTACCCTATGGCTGCAGAGTCAGAAGTCAGGGACTGGGCAAATGAGACAGTGTGTGACTGTTGGGTGTTCTAGGTGCATTGTGATCAAATGATTCCCATAGTCGTAAGCCCTGGAGGAGATGGGGTGGGGGTGCAGCCTGGGCTGTCAGAGACATTCTGGATATCAGAGATTTCCCCCACATATACATCAGTCTTGTAGCTCACATGTCCTAGTGCTTTAGAAAACAACTGCACTATATTTGAGGACAACGTGTCCTAGAAACTTACACACAACTTGGACAAGAATCTAGGAAAACAGAGATAGATTATGTGAAGATATGGAATTGTCTATAACAAACAAACAAAAAAACCCAGGCAAGTCAAAAGCATCGAATTAGATCAAGTGATGATGGTACAGATACGGGTCCTTAACTGGGGGAGCAAGGGGGGGTCATTAGGTGAGAACAGTAGAAATAGGCATTTGTCCAACAGGCATTGTGTGCCTGAGGGCAAACCAGGTGCTCTGTGTCCTTATCCAGCCTTCTCAGGGCCTGGCTGAGGAAGAGGTTTTTCACCCAGCTGGTAACCTTGGTGGGGGTGGAACTTCACCCCAGAGCAATTCTGTCTTGTTTCTGGATGTAGATTTGAGTTAAGCTTCCCTGGGTAAAAGTTAGGAAAAGAGAATATAGAGATTTCTCAACTGTCTTCATTGAAATTGGAGCAGAGAGGAATGGATAAATCAGTTTGGCAAAGATAAGGCCTAACTTTTATGGAGTCTTAACCTATTACAGAGGTGCCTGGGTGGCTTAGTTGATTTAGCATCTGACTCTTGGTCTTGGCTCAGGTCGTGATCTCAGGGTGGTGGGATCAAGCCCCACATCAGGCTTCACACTCAGTGCAGAGTCTGCTTTTGTTTTTGTCCTTATTAAGTTGTGCGAGTTTTTAAAAATATATTTTATATATTAACCCTTTATCAGATAGATGGTTTGCAAATATTTTGTTCCATTCAATAGATTGTCTTTTCATTCTGTTAATTATTTCTTTTGTCGTATAGAAGCTCTTTAGTTTTAATGTTCTCTCACTGATTTTGTTTTTGTTGCTTGTGCTTTTGGTGTCACACCTAAAAAATTGTTGCCAAGACCAATGTCAAGGAGGTTTACCCCTGTATTTTCTTGTAGTGATTTATTTATTTTAAAAGATTTTTAAAATTTATTCATGAGAGACACAGAAAGAGAGAGAGGCAGAGACACAGGCAGAGGGAGAAGCAGGCTCCATGTGGGGAACCCCATGTGGGACTTGATCCTGGGACTCCAGGATCACGCCCTGGGCGTGAAGGCAGGTGCTAAACCACTGAGCCACCTAGGGATCCCCTCTTGTAGGAATTTAAGTTTCAAGTTTTATTTTAAATTTCTAATCCATTTCAAGTTAATTTTTGTGTGTGATGTAAGATGAGTATTCAATTGTATTTTTCTGCATGCGGCTGTTAAGTTTTCATGATACCATTCATTGAAGAAACTGTCCTGGGCAGCCCTGGTGGCGCAGCGGTTTGGCACCGCGTGCAGCCTGGGGTGTGATCCTGGAGACCCGAGATCGAGTCCCACGTCGGGCTCCCTGCATGAGCCTGCTTCTCCCTCTGCCTGTGTCTCTGCCTCTCTCTCTCTGTGTCTATGAATAAATAAATAAAATCTTAAAAAAAAGAAACTGTCCTTTTCCCATTGTGTATTCTTGGCTCCACATTAGTTGACCATATATGCTGAGATTTATTTCTGGGCTCCCAATTCTGTTCCATTGTCCATGTGTTTATGTTTATGCTACTACCATACTGTTTTAATTACTATTGCTTTGTAGTATAGATTTAAATCAGGAAGTACGATGCCTGCAGCTTTGTTCTTCCTTCTCAGGACTGCTTTGTCTGTTTGGGAACTTTTGTGGTTTCATACAAGTTTTTTTTTAAGATTTTTTTTTTTTTAAGATTTTATTTATTCATGAGAGACAGAGAGAGAATGGCAGAGACACAGGCAGAGGGAGAAGCAGACTCCATGCAGGGAGCCTGACGTGGGACTCGATCCCGAGTCTCCAGGATCACGCCCTGGGCTAAAGGCGGTGCTAAACTGCTGAGCCACCCGGGCTGCCCTCTTTCATTCTATTTAATGTGGTGTATCATATTTGTTGATTTGTGTATAACAAACCATCCTTGCATCCCAGGGATAAATTCCACTTGATTATCATGTGTGATCTTTTTAATGTGCTATTACATTCCATTTGCTAGTATTTTGTTAAGAATTTTTGCATCTGGGAGCCCCGGTGGCTTAGCGGTTTAGCATTTGCCTTTGGCCCGGGCATGATCCTGGAGACCCGGGATCAAGTCCTACATTGGGCTCCCTGCATGGAGCCTGCTTCTCCCTCTGCCTGTGTCTCTCCCTCTCTCTCCTTCTGTGTCTCTCATGAATAAATAAATAAATTCTTTAAAAAAAATTTGCATCTGTATTCATCAGGAATATGAGTCTGTAGTCTTCTAGTGGTGTTGTTATTTGGCTTTGGTATCAGGGTAACATTGAACTTGTAAAATGAATTTGGGAGTGTTCCCATCTCTACCATTTTTTGGCTGAATTTGAGAAGGATTGGTATTAATTCTCCTTTAAATGTTTTGTAGAATTCAGTAAAACCATATGGTCCTGGGCTTTTCTTTATTAAGAGGTTGTTTGTTTGTTTTTAAGATTTTATTTATTTATTCGTGAGAGACAGAGAGAGAGAGAGGCAGAGACACAGGCAGAGGGAGAAGCAGGCTCCATGCAGGGAGCCTCATGCGGGACTCGGTCCCAGACCCCAGTATCATGCCCTGAGCCAAAGGTAGATGCTCAACTGTTGAGCCACCCAGGAGTCCCTGGGAGGTTTTTGATTACTGATTTAATCTCCTTATTTGTTGTTGGTCTGTTCACGGTATCAATTGTAATGTCTCCTCTTTTATCTATGATTTTATTTGCTTGAGTCTTTTTGTCTTAGTCTAGCTAAAGTTTTCTCAGTTTTACCTTTTAAAAAAAACCAGCTTTTAGTAGCTTCATTGATATCTTCTATTATTTTTTTTTACCTCTATTTATTTCTGCTCTGATCTTTGTTATTCCCTCCTTCTGCAAACTTTAGGCGTAATTTGTTCTTCTTTTCCTACTTCCTGGATGTCTGTCTTCTACTCTGTTAATATATATGTCTTAAAAATGTAATGCACAGGGGCACCTGGATGGCTCAGTTGGTTATGCCTCTTGATTTAGGCTTAGGTCACAGTCTCAGGATCCTGGGATCAAGCCCTGTGTCAGGCTCCCTGCTCAGTGAGGAGTCTGCTTGTCCTCTTCCCTCTCCCTCTTCCCCTACCCACAGATGTGCATGCATGCTTACTCTCTCAAATAAAATCTTTTTTAAAAATTGTAATGCACATTTTTTAAAAAGATTTATTTTTATAGAGAGAGTGCAAGCTGGGGGAGGGACAGAGGGAGAGAAAGAGAGTCCCCAGCAGACTCCTCACTGAGCACAGAGGCCGATACAGGGCTCAGTCTCAAGACCCTGAGATCATGACTTGAGCCAAAATCAAAAGGCTTAACTGACTGAGCCACCTAGGCTCCCTATAGTGCACAATTGATGAAAGTGTAACACATCAGGAATGTGTAGAGTTCATGTAGCCTGATGGATTTCCTACTAGGAACATGCCATGTAAGCAGCATCTAGATCAGGTGTCCTCATGTCTTTCCTCAGTGGCAGCTACTGTCCTGACATCCAGCCCCAGAGACTAGTCTGGCTGTTACTCATGTTCATGTAAATACAGTCACACAGTTTGTGCTGTTTCTCCCTGACTTCTATCACTTGGCGTTGCTGGTGAGATTCATCCGTGGTGCTACACGTGGTTGGCCATTCATTCCCACTGCTGTTGGTCCCCACAGTGTACCCCACTTTATTAGCCCATTTTACCGGAGGTAGTCATCTGGGTAGGAACTGCTTTTGGGCCATTACAAATGGAGCTGATCAGAAATGCTTGTCACTTTTTGCGCACTTGTGTTGACATTTCTGTGGAGCATCTGCCTGGAGTGGATGGCAGGGTCATGGGGGAGGCACAGGCCCAGCTTCCATAGATACTGTCAAGCAGCTTTCCACTGGGGTTGCCCTAAATAATTTTTTAAAACAGAAATCTTACCATGTCACTTCCTAGGTTTAATACGTTTAGTTACTGCCATCACATAGGGCTGAAACCTGGGCCCAGCCTCCCTCCTTTGCCTCTTCCCCTGTGGTCCTGGCCTTACACGCACACTCTACCCCCAGGCATGGCCAGGCCATCCCCCCTGCCCTGACTATCCATTTGTCCCCTAACCCTGACTTGTGCCCACCTCTTTCCTGTTTCTCCTCGAAGACTCTGCTGTTCAGATAGTCATCCTTCAGGACACATGGTGCCCTGGTGCCCCAGGCATGTCTCATTGGCCTCCCCACAGTTGTTTTGTAGTCATCTTTTAATTCTTAGCCCGTGGGGAGGAGGTATAGTCCATCTGGGCTGCATCAGTCTTGCTTCTTCTATGAGCTAGAGACCAGCTCTCTGAAGAACGGTCTTTATTCTAGAATGGGAACAGTAGGAGGGAGGGCGAAATTTCCTAACTCAAAAATAGTTGAGGGATCCCTAGGTGGCGCAGCGGTTTGGCGCCTGCCTTTGGCCTAGGGCGTGATCCTGGAGACCCAGGATCGAATCCCACATCGGGCTCCCAGTGCATGGAGCCTGCTTCTCCCTCTGCCTGTGTCTCTGCCTCTCTCTCTCTCTCTCTCTCTGTGACTATCATAAATAAATAAAAATTTAAAAAAAATAGTTGAAATTGTTGTTCTAGTAATATAATGCCAAGTTTGCGTGAATGTTGAAGGATCCGCTCCTTTGGGCCACTGTGGTGCCGGGGGTCCCCCTGCTTGCTGCCTCTGCACCGTGGTCATGCTGGATAGCAGGGCCCAGGTGTCCTGGTTGGAGGGCCCATTCGAAGGACTGGTGTAGGGGTACCCGGGGGGCTCAGTCGGTTTAGCATCTGCCTGCAGCTCGAGTCATGATCTCAGGGTCCTGGGATCGAGCCCTACATGGGGCTCCCTGCTCAGCAGAGAGTCTGCTGCTCCTTCTCTACCCACCCCTCCCCTGCTCATGTTCTTTCTCTCTAATAAATAAATAAAATCTTTTTTAAAAAGATCCAAAACAAAGGACTGGTAGGAAACGACATATCCACTTCAACCAAGACTCTCCTTGATTCTTAGTTTGTGGCTTGTGAAGCAGGGCCTTGGGGAGTTGGGGGGGGCGGTTATTTGTTTCCTCTCTGGGGAGATCCCTGAGATACCATGTGACACCTGTTACCTCAGCCTCAGCTGGGGGAGGAGCTGCTGACCACAGACTGTCCCAGGATGGGGGGAAGGTGGACGAGAGAGACCTTATTTTCTTGTCTTTGTTGTTTACATATATGACATGTTTCTTGGGGTTTTTTTTTTTTTTTTTTTTTAAATTTTTATTTATTTATGATAGTCACACAGAGAGAGAGAGAGGCATAGACACAGGCAGAGGGAGAAGCAGGCTCCATGCACCGGGAGCCCGACGTGGGATTCGATCCCGGGTCTCCAGGATCGCGCCCTGGGCCAAAGGCAGGCGCCAAACCGCTGCGCCACCCAGGGTTCCCATTTCTTGGGGTTTTTAAATATATATATAAGAAAGCCATTTGGGGCAAGAAAAATGACAAAGTTCCTCCAGAAAACTAAAATTCTTGGGCTATTTGATTAGAAAAATGTTTGAATAAACACAATGGTAGCTCCCTGAATCTTTCTGTTTATCGTGATTGAAAGAACATTAAGAAACCTAACAAAAAAGTCTAGTAATGGAAAAAACTAAGCTACTCTGTTTTTGAAATTTTTGAAAAAGTGTTTAAACTGAATACAGCAGCATCTATTCTCTGATAACCACAAAGTAGCAACGAGGGATTTTTAGATTCTCACTGGATTTTGCGCTTCCAGGAATAGACTCTGTGTTAGCTTTTAAGTGCTTTTTAAAAGCCAAGTATAGACTAACTTGTGCTTTTTAGTAATATTTAGAGTCCTGAGATCCACCCCCCTACACTAGAGAGGCCAGAGCATCATGAACCCTGAGAAAGAATGGTGTGTTCAGCCTCAGAGCTGCTGGCCGCTGGCCCTAATGGTACCATAGCTTTTAAAGTGGGATTAAAAAATTTTTTCTGGTGGGGGTTTCGTATATGAAAGGATTGGATTCAGTTAGTTCAGTGCATCCAGTTCCCCTGAAACCCCTCCAACACAACATGTTTTTCTAGTAGTTTTTGGACCCAAAGAATCCTGGCTGCTGTCGGCAGACAGCGACCTGCTGTGTGTTTTAGGACTCAGGAATGTGAGTGAAGGATCTACTTTAGGTAAAGTATTTAAAAGCATGTTCATAACACAGCCTTCATTTCATCCCCACTTCTTTCTTATAATTCAGAGTTTTAGCTGTTCTCTTAACTGTTTTAATTGAGTTGAACTGAGGGTAATGAGAAAAGCATTGGAAGGATTTGAATGCTTGAGGGACAGATAATTAATCAAAAACCCCATTAGGCTTAATTTTCTGTGCTTTTGTTTTTTCAAAAACTTTTTAAAAAATGGTTAAAAATGGAGAATCATGTGTCACATATGCATGTGGGGTGATTCTTCTGATGAGAGGCAGTCAGTGTCTGTCTGGTTTGCCTTCCTCACCCTTGCCTGTCCGACAACCTCCAGGTAACCAGGATTTTTGCAGAGAATTTAAACTGGCTTTATCAATAGTTTTAGCAAAAGGTAATTCTGCAGGTAAATCTGTTACCGAAAGAAATGAGTTCTGAAGTCCAGAGCCCCCTGGAAATGGAGTTTGGATTATTGCTGACTCGCCGTGGGCTGGCCATGCCAACCAGTAGTAGAGCCCTGGGTGGGGAGCACAGTCCTGGCCCTAGTGTAATGTGGGTTACCAGGTTAGCACCAGACCAGTGGGTGGGAGCCACGTGTTGGTGGTCCCTGAGTAATGCTCAGGGTGCCTTTTGTAACATAGATGGCGTGCTGGAGCTTTGTCGTTGTACTTGGTCATGTTCCAGGGTCTTTTCACTAACTTGTTCTGCCCCACGTCATTGGGAGGCCTTTGACTGGCTCTCCTGCAGACCCTGGTCCAGGAGCAGCCAAGTCCAAGATGCCTGCATCTCTCACTCCCAATCACTGTGGCCTTGCCCCATTTGGCTGGGTGAGGCAGGTGTCTCTGACCATCAGCTGGGGCTTGGCTTTGACCTCTGACTTCTCGGCTCTCTGTCCAGTGCTCCTTCTGGGAGGCTTCTTCCCCCTAAGCTATGCAATATTATATTAAATATAGGGAGCATGGGCTCAGGAGCCCTCACCCGCATTTGTAACATTATTCACTTTTGGGTAGGCCTGACTTCGGCAGGTTGTTTAAACACATGTGTGTTCTCTTCTTGGAATTGTTAGCAAACCACCTAAAGGAATGGTTTTCTTTTCTTTTTTTTTTTTTTTAATTTTTATTTATTTATGATAGTCACACAGAGAGAGAGAGAGAGAGAGAGAGAGGCAGAGACACAGGCAGAGGGAGAAGCAGGCTCCATGCACCGGGAGCCCGATGTGGGATTCGATCCCGGGACTCCAGGATCGCGCCCTGGGCCAAAGGCAGGCGCCAAACCACTGCGCCACCCAGGGATCCCAGGAATGGTTTTCTATGACATTTTGTAATAGTGTTTTTCTGTTGCTTCAGACTTAAATTTAAGTGTATTTCCAGGCTCCCCATTTCTCACCTTAGAAAGCAGAACAGCTAAATAAAAACCACTTTTGTTAAGATAGCCTTAAAATGTTTCTGAAAAACAAAACCTTTTATTTTTAAATTTTTTTTAATGATTTTATTTATTTACTCATGAAAAACACACAGAGAGAGGCAGAGACACAGGCAGAGGGAGAAGCAGTCTCCTCGGGAGCCCGATGCGAGACTCGATCCTGGGACCCCGGAATCACACCCTAGGCTGAAGGCAGACGCTCAACTGCTGAGCCACCCGGGCTGCCCCAAAACAAAACCTTTTAGATGGTGCACTGAGGGATAGTCATTCCCATTCCCTCTGTTGCTTTTGGCTCGAGTTGCCACCAAGAAAAACAAAGACCCTCGGGGGGGATACAAGGTGGGTGGGGGTCACCTGCCTCTAACCAGACCGCTTGGCCCTGTTGCTATGCCCTGCAGACGGATGTCGGGTTGGGACACGACGCACATTCTTGGCTTTTTCTTCTTGATCGGAGGGCTTGTGCCAGGCAGAATGAACATATTTTGAGCAAGTGCCAGCATGTCAGTTAAGAGCTGCACTCTCCTCTAGCAGGCTTGCAAAAACCCTCTTAAGGGCAAATCATTTGCTGTATTTCCTAGTAGCCAAGTGTGAGAAACCTCTGCTTGGTCAGTGGCAGTGCGGACAGGCCCTGGGTGGGTAATGACAGCTTGTGAGACCCGAATCTCAGTAGCCATGCCCAGAGCTCACGGCACTCACAGCCCCACCTCCGAGGGCTGCTTCACCTGCCACGAGCCCAGAGAACAGATCCAGAGAAATTTGCTGGCCTCGTTTTACTGCATGTTGGGTTCCAGAAAGTAACTAAGTTTAAGGGAGGCCACCACAAATCCTAAATAAAAGATGGGAAGGTTTTGCTGTTGATTGGGAACTGTGAAGCATCATGAACTCAAATAAGAATATAAACCTGTAATAGTAATTATAGACTGAGAGGCCAGCCAGTTGTGTTCCCTCTATGATCTCAGTATTTTTCTTTAGATCAGTTTTCTTTGAGATAAAATTTTACAGACAAGAAAATTCACACCTGGAAAGTCGAACCCTCTGGTAGATCATTCTGAAAAATATATATACCTCCTTCCAGTATTCCAAGGAAGTTCTGCTGGGAATGGAGTTTTGCTTCTCTGAGCAAGACAGTCACAGGCAAGACATGACCTCTTGTCTTTGCTCTGAGTCTCCCACACATTGTGGGACCCTGGGGTTCTGTGCTCCTGGAACATCAAGAATGCTGTGCCTCTGGCTGCGTGGATCTCCTCTGTTCACTAGTGTCCCATCAGACTTCACTTAACACAAGTTCAAAGATAAAAGTAGTAAGAATTCCAGGATGGTGGCAGCTTCTGAGTGCGGATTCCATGGTGCACGCCTGGAAGGCTGCAGTGATGTATGATCAGTGCTCAGCGAACACCTGTGGGTGCCTTCTGGGTGAGGACATCAATGGAGCCCAGTGTGGAGCCGTGGTCCGAGCCACTGGCCGCCTGGGCCCCCTGGAGGCAGGAAGGTATCCCTGTTCTGCAGTTTAGGGCAGGAAGCAATGAGAGGAGTGTCTCCTCCCAGAGCTGGGTGAGAGCAAACACATCTGCTCTGTTGGCTATAACTGGCTAAGTCACTCTGTCTCAGTTTCTCCATCTGTAAAATGGGAGAAGCTAGAGACTAAGGAGATCTCCCATTGAGTGTTAACTTGCATGGGGCAGGCACGAGTAAATGCCGTTCCGTTGTGGAGGCCGGCATTATTCCTGTTGTCCCCTCTGAGCCACAGGTGGGCCCCCTGTGGGGATGAGCCTCAGCACCTTGTCCATGGGCAAGCCCGTGCTGGTACCAGTGCTCTCCCTCCACCTCCGGCAGCACATGGTCTCTGGCGGGCGCGGCCAGGCCTCTCCTGAGTGTTCAGTGCCTCCTCCCCGAGCCTGATGGGGGGGTGGGGGTGGGGGGCTGTTACTCCAGGCTGTGGCCCCGGCAGGCCCGGCCCGTTCACCATCCAGCCTGTTTCCATCGAGCCCTTTCCCTGACTGGGTGTTCGGGGAGTTTACAGCTGTTCTTTGCAGACTTTCAGAGTAGGCCTGGGGGTGTGTGGGGATGGTCCTATCTCCCTTGTTGGTCACTTTGTTTTAAAGATGGTAAAAGAATTGCCTTAAATGGGCAGCCTGGGTGGCTCAGCAGTTAAGCGCTGCCTTCAGCCCAGGGCGTGATCCTGGAGACCCGGGATCAAGTCCTGCGTCAGTCCCCCTGCATGGAGCCTGCTTCTCTCTCTGCCTCTCTCTGTCTCTCATGAATAAATAAATAAAATCTTTTTTTTTTTTTTTTTAATTCATAGAGACAGAGAGAGAGAGAGGCAGAGACACAGGCAGAGGGAGAAGCAGGCACCATGCAGAGACCTGACATGGGACTGGATCTAGAGTCTCCAGGATCATGCCCTAGGCTGCAGGCGGCACTAAACCACTGCATCACCGGGGCTGCCCTAAATAAATAAAATCTAAAAAAAAAAAAAAAAAAAAAAGAATTGCCTTAAAGGTGGTATGACATTAAAACATTCCTTTGTAAAATGTCCGGCACAGCCAGAGTGAAAACCCATGGGATGGTGGCTGAGGCAGCGTTCAGAGGCCCCAGTGTGGCATCAGGGCCCATAAAGCCCCTATTTGTTGCACGGCCGTGAAGGGATAGGGCAGGAGGGGACAGCTGTGAACCGAGACCCTCACTTCGTGAGTTCAAAGGCACTGCAGTTTTGCCGGAGCCGCTTGGTTAATGTAAGAAAAGTGTTTTGCCGTAACCGTTTCTGGGGTATTCACTGGGGTGGGCGAGGGTCGGCGGGCAGGAAGCCCTGTCGCTGCTGTAAAGAAAGCAGCAGGCAGCAGGGCGACAGTATCAAAGTGCCCACAGGATGCAGCCGAGCCCCCCTGCCCCCCGCCCCGGGGGCCACTTGAGGGGAGCCTGACAGGGCCTCACGGCCCTGCGGGCTCGGGCCCAGCTCCCGCGCAGGGTTCAAGGGATTTTGTTTTTTCACCTGTTTCCTACAGCTCTGAGAAACTTGTGAAGAATTAATGGGTAACTGTATGGGACACTCGGGCGTTGTCTCCAGGGAAAGTAGCAGCCAGCAGGGCGGGAGAAGCAGCCCCGGGACTGAGCTGGGGGCTGGGCGGGGTGGGGGGGGCTCTGTGGAGCAGGACCGGTCCAGAGTGCTGGCAGGCCCGCAGCCCCCCGGCTTCCGGCTGAGATCTGGCCCCACGGGTCAGGCCTGCCGGAGGCTCCTGCACACGCCCGCGGCCCCGTGGCCCGTAGCCCACGAGCCCAGAGCGCAAGGCCGCGCGCATCCTGCACCCCTTACGGCAGGCAGTGGCCATTGCTGGTGGCCAAGAAAACAGACAACTGCCATTCCCTGGATCGTTACACTTTAATCCATGCGGGATGAGTATTCTCTGGAGGCGCCTTTCTTTAAAGGTTGTCTTCATGTTAGAAAATGATGTCCATTTAAGTCCTTTTGCGGATAAGTTTAAGAAGAGCTCAGTATTAGCCCCTTTTTTGTTGGGCTCACCTGGTCTGCATGTGTTCCCGAATAGGTCCTCAGCACGCGCAGTAGTCACTGTGTATGAACTAGCATCATAAACCCTTCAGCCGAACCCTGCCTTGTACACTCTTAGCACCAGGTGGCTAGGAAAAAAAAATTAAGCAGGAAAAATTCAACAATTATAGGAATGACTTGTAATCACTTTCAATTTCTGCTTCAGCGATGAAATATGAAACCATAGACGGGTTGCGCCTGCAGACCAGAACTGCTGAGTAAGTGACAGGCATCTCCTGCAGCGCCAGGCCGAGCAGCACATCCAGGATTGGCTTTGTTTTCTTAAACACCGACGATACTCAAGTAGCCACATTTTGCTGAAGTAAAACTTTTCGAGACTCTCTGAGCCTGTCCCCCCTTCCCTGCAGACCCCCGGCTGTCCACACCACTCCCAAACAGTTGGGTTTGGGACAGGGGTTCAGTTTGGGGGCTCTTCGATTCCCAAGTGGAAGGTGCTGAGACCCTGGTGCAGCAACAGCCTCCACTCAGGCCTGTGCGCATTGATCACATCGTTGGAGGAGATGGCACTCGGGGTCATTCAGAGCTGCCTTTCCTACCTGAGAGTGACATATGCCACGTTGAATGTTAGTCTCCCTGCTTCTCTCTCATTGCTTTTGTAGGGAAATCCATGCCTGGGGGATGGTGACCTAACAGGTAGAAAACACTGTGAGACTTTTTCTCCTAGACTGCATTTGTTAGAGGAAGGTCAGGCACCGGAACCCCCTGCCCCCACATGACTGTGGCGTTTAGAGTGGTGGGTCTTATCCCACCAATACAGAACCCCTCCAGTTCACTGGCCTGCACTTCCTGTGGCGTGCAGTTTCTCCTGTGCATTCAGTTTCCCTTCCATTCTCTAAGTTATTAACTTTGACAAGTCACCTCTTGGTTGTACATGATTTTATTCACAATTTGTTTTTCTGATTCAAAGTGAACATGAGTGCCTTCATCCTCTAATGGGAATTAATTGCTTGTTTCAGTGCTTAACTCTGATCCTTTCTCAATCCCCACAGGGATGAGTTTCTTCCTGCAGGATCTCTGTTTGTTCAAAACACAATCAGAAAGGTAATGATGTTTTTCTTATGAAAGGAGCCAGAAATGCAAAATGTTAATTCTTTTCTTACATAAGTAGTAAAGGATACAACTCAATAGATGAAATGTAGACTATTAAAATTTGGTCATTTTGGCAGGCTGCATTATTACCTAGAAAAGAAGTTTAATTTTTATTGTCAAGTTTTCTTTCACAAGAAGAACTTGTCTTCTGCGGAAGAAAGCTGCTGGAATGATTCTCCACAGAGTTAAAGTTAATCTGTGGTCTACCCACAATCGTTTCTATGTAACACCACCTTCCCAGGTATCCTTGGCTCTGAAAAATCATTAAGGCCCAACCAGTAATTGATATGGCATGATTCCCTCTCCCATTTATTATGCAGAATATTCATTTTTTAGGAGGCTTCATTGAAAAGCATATAAGCTAGTAGTAGTGTAGTAGTAGATATTTTTATCATTTTAATATTCCTGCTGAGGATTGATGCAAAAATTCTAAATATATTAGCAAACAGAATTCAGCAACACATTACAAGAATTATGTACCATGGCAAAGTGGACTTTATCTCAGGAATGCAAGGGTGGTTCGACATAAGAAAATCAATGTAATGCATATTAACAAAATGAAGGAAAAAAAGTTTGACAAAATTCAGCACCAGTTTGTGGTGAAAACACTTAAAGTAGGAATAGAAGGAAACTACCTCAACATGATAGAGGCCATATATGAAAAACCCCAAACTAACCTCATTCTCAAAAATAAAAGACAATGTTTTTCCTTTAAGAATAGAAATTAGATAAGGATGCTATTAAACATAGTATCAGAAGTCCTACCTGAAACAATCAGGCAAAAAAGTAATGTGAGAGATCCAAATTAGAAAGGAAGAAGTAAAAATAATTATCACTGCTTATGTTATCTTATATGTAGAAAGCTCTAAGATTTCTATAAGAAAACTGTTAGAACTAATAAATGAATTCATGAAAGCTGCAGGATACAAAATCAGTGCACAAAAAGTCAGTTGCATTTTTATATATTAACAATGGAAAATCTGAAAATATAAAAACTAATTCCTCCTCTTAGAGTAACATCAAAAATAATAAAATACCTAGGAATAAACATAACCACGGAGGTGAAAGACTTACACACTGAAAATTACCAACATGTTGCTTAAAAACATTAAAGACAAATAAATGGAAAGAAAGCTCATGTCCATGGATTGGAAGACTATTGTTAGGATGCTAACACTACCCACAGTGATCTACAGGTTTAAGGTAGCTCTTATGAAAATTTCTAAAGGTGCATTTTTGCAGAAATAGAAAAATCCATCCTGAAATTCATAAGGAATATCAAGGGACCCCAAATAAGCAAAGTCATCTTGAAAAATAACAAAGTTGGAGCTCTCATGCTTACTGATCTCAAAAAACTTACTGCAGAGCTACAGCAATAAAAAACAGGGCAGGGGATCCCTGGGTGGCTCAGCAGTTTGGCGCCTGGGTGTGATCCTGGAGACCTGGGATCGATCCCACATCAGGCTCCCTGCATGGAGCCTGCTTCTCTCTCTGCCTGTGTCTCTGCCTCTCTCTCTGTCTCTCATGAATAAATAAATACAATCTTTTTAAAAATAAATAAGTAAATAAACAGGGCAGTACTGACATAGAGACACAATGAAAGACAATGAGAGTCTAGAAATCAGTCCTTGCAAATACAGTTGAATGATTTTTGGTAAGGGTGCCAAGACCAAGGGGGAAAGAGCAATCTTTACAACGACTGGAAAACTCGGTCTCCGTATGCAAAAGAATGCTGTTGGACCCTTACTGTATGCCACATACAGAAAGGACCAACAACATAAGAGCTAATGTTACAAAACTCTTAGGAGAAAACATGGGGCAAAAGTTTCATGACACTGGATTTGGCAGTGATTTCTTGTATATGACACCAAAACATGGGAAACAAAAGTAAAAATACATTGGACAACACCTAAGCTCAAAACTGTGCATCAAAGGACACAGTCAACAAAATGAAAAGGCAACCTACGGAGTGAGAGAATATATTATAAATCATGTGCCTGGTAAGAGGTTAATATCCAGAAGAGCTAGAGAATTAAAATTCAGTAGCAAATACTTGAGACATTCCTCTAAGGAAGATATACCAACGGCCAATAAGCAGATGAAAAGATGCTTAGCATCACTAATCCTCAAAACCACAGTGAGATACTGCCTCACACCAGTTATGGCCACCATTAAAAAAACAACAAAACAACAAAATGGACACCTGGGTGGCTCAGTGGCTGAGCATCTGCCTTGGGCTCAGGTCATGATTCCAGGGTCCTGGGATCCAGTCTTGCATCAGGCTGCCTGCGGGGAATCTGCTTCTCCCTCTGCCTGTGTTGTGTCTCTGCCTCTCTCTCTCTCTGTCTCTCATGGATAAATATAAAGTCTTTAAAGAAAAAAAAAGCAAAACAAAAAGGAACAAGTGCTGACAAAGATGTGGAGAAATTGGAACACTTGTACACTTGGTAGGAATGTAAAAATGGTACAGCTGCTAGTGGAAAAACAGAGGTTATTAAGAAAATTAAATAGAATAACCATATGGTCCAGCAATCTCACGTTCATGGCAGCATTATTCACAATAGCCAAGAAGTGGAAGCAACCCAAATATCTACTGGAGGATGGGTGAATAAAATGTGGTGTACATATATATGATGGAGTATTATTCAGCCTTAAGTAGGAAAGAAATTCTGACAGGCTGCAGCATGGATCCTCATGGAACCTTGAGGACATTATGCTCTGTGAAGTTAGCCACAAGAAGACAGACACTGAATAATTTCACTTACATGAGGTACCCAGAGTAATGAAACTAATAGAAAGTGGCATGGGGTTGCCAGGGGTAGGGAGACAGGGCAGGGGGTATAGAGTTTCAGTTTTATAAGATGGAAAAAGTCTTGGAGACGGGATGTACTTAACATTACTGAACTGTATAATTAAAAATGGTTAGAATGGTAAATTTTATATTTTGTGTATTTTATCACGATTTTTAAAAATTTTGAAAATAAATTCAGAGAAGGAATTGGTTTATCAAAATTTAGTGAAAAGAAGTGAGAGAGACACAAGAATATAGTCGGGAGTGTCCTTTGTAAACCGTCGCTGTCACTGCAGGGCCTGAGTCCTAGGCTGTGCGGTGGGCACTCACCTGTGGCCTTGGGGTCAGCCGGAAGGGCAGAGCGCTGGAGCCTCATCTCAGCCACCTGAGCCTCCCCCACCCCTCAGCGGGGTTCCCCCACCTGCAGAGATGGCACTGGCGGGCATCGCTGGGAGGAATCAGCCCTGCAGATGTACCATCTTCTCCAGCTCCCTAACCGCAATTTCTGTCCTTCTGTCACCCTCAGTAGGCCAGCCTGTGTAGTCCTGGTGAGCTGTCCTGGAGTCATGGAAGCACGGTGCTTTCTTTGCAAAGAACCTGCTCTGGCATCCTATGGCTCTTATTCCAAAGCCCAGGCTTTTCCCAGGAGGGCTGTTCTAAACCTCTTTCCATTCTGCAGGTCCTCAGCCCTGGTGGCACCCGCCCTGGACAGATGACATCACCTATTTTCACATCCCTGTGGCCACCCATCTGTCCCTTCTGAGGCAGGGCCTCTCACCACGCCCTGGGCGCACTCCTTCCCACTGTCCTTGCTCCACTTTTTTTTTTTTTTTTTTGGATGCTGCCTGTTTACTAGTTTATTTCCCCTGACCTTCACTGTGAACAGGAGAGGGGAGACTTTGTCTCAGTCCTTATGTAGGAAGCCGAATTTTCCCTCTACCTTTAGTACTCCCTGTAGTAAAAGATTAACAGGAGAGAAACACAAAAATTTTATAACATGTGTCTCTCCTGTATACCCCGGGAAACCCAGGAAAAGGAGTAACACCCCAAAGGCCACACCCTCCCCTGAGATACTGTCTCCTGCTAAAACAGGAGAGACACTGGGGCCCAGGAGCCGATTGTGGGAGGTTTGCAGGCAGAGCTCAGTAAACAGGGTAAGGTTATGCATCTCCCATTCTCTGCCTTTGGCACAGATAGAATTTCTAGAGATGGAAAATCATCCCCCTCTTGCTGGGACAGGTAGGAAGACAACCTTACAAATGGAGACACCCCTTAGAAATGCAAATGACTCTTCTTTTTTTTTTATTTTTTATTTTTTTTTATTTTTTATTTTTTATTTTTTATTTTTTTGCAAATGACTCTTCTTAAAAGAGTTACTTATCTCAGAGCTTCTCCTGTGTTTCATAAAATATAATCAGCCTAAAGTAATCCTCCCACCAAAGAGGCATATTGTGGGGTGACAAACTCAGCTCCCCTGTAGTGTGCACCCCTGCGGTTCCCTGAGGGCCCTGCTGGCCTTTCCCTCTCCTAGGCTGCTCTTGCCTGCCAAAGATGATTCCCCTCTGCAGGTCTGCCCCCACCTGCACCCCGCCCCCGCCCCTGCCCCGGCCAGCCCCCTGTGCCCACCTGCCACCTTACTGGCAATCTAAAACATAGCCAGATCAGTGGTGCCATAAACTCTTCTCAGCGCCCCTCTAAGCAAGTGGTTTCCAAACCTCCACTTGTGTCCCATTTCATATTGAGCCTCTGGAAAGATGAAGGTCTGTGGGCCTGTGAAATGGTGGAGTGGGTGGTCAGGGAGGGCTCCCCAAGGAGGAGATGCAGAGGAACAGGCTCCACTAGTCCTGCTTTCTCCCTAAATGCCACTCCAGTGACCTATAAAGACAGAAGGCCAGGGAGGACAACAACATTCTGGAAGACAAAATGCCTTAGCAGCCTGAGAAGCCAGAAACCCAAACCCCTGCACGGTGTGAAGGAAGCAAGCAGCTAGCCACCTGGTACAGCAGACCACCCGGGAAACTCTGCACCCAAGGGCGTGTGAAGATGACGGTCAGGGAAGGGTAAAAGTCTGTAAAGGGAGCAGAGATGCCCAGTCTCCTCTTCCCAGCAGGGAGTAGAGGGTATGCTGTCCAGAGAGGCTTCGTACTGGGGGCACTGGGCCCGGCTGAGGGTGAGGTTAGGTGGCACCCTAAAAATGGAGACCAAGGGAAAATCTGCATACCTAGATTCTGTTACCTGCCACCCCCAAACCTGCACCCAGAATCCCCACACGAGGCCTGCCAACCATCAGGTCCTCAACGTTGCACACACAGCTTTCATTTACTATATGATGTCTAGATTCTCAATATGAAAAGCCAGTGGCCAAGGATTACCAGCTTTGGAAGAAAACCTGTAAAGAAACACCAAAACAAAGTCAATGCAGGCAAAGATGAAAACATCAAACAACAACCCAAACCTAAGGTAATTAATACCTTCCCAAAGATGAGAGGCGGTTTGAAGCTGGGAAAGAACTATGATGGCAAAGATAGACACAAACTCACAGAAGAACTGGGAGTTAAGTAGATTAAAAAGAAAAATACCTAGAAAAAAAGGAGGAGAGAGAGAAAACGGGAAAATTATTTCAGGATATGGAATACGTGAGTATTAGATCAGAAAGAGAACAAGAAGGTAGGAATGAGAAGGAAATTTCCCACGGTCCAAGATGGTGAGTTTTCAGATGGAAGTTCCTGGCACAATGAATGAAAACCCCACAAGGAGTGGGGCACCTGGGCAGCTCCATTGGCTAAGCGTCGGACTCGTGATTGCAGCTCAGGCTCATGATCTCGGGCTCATGGGATTGAGCCCCGGGCAGGGCTCTGCGCTCAGCAAGGAGTCGGCCTGAGGATTTTCTCCCTCTGCCTCTCCCCGCGCTCGTGCTCTCACTCTCAAATAGATAAATATTTTAAAAAGGGAAAAAAGAAGAGCTCGCAACTCTCCAGGAGGAAAGCTCAAGTCCTGAACAGAGGATGGTGGAGCCCAGTGGCGCTGGACTTCTCAACAAGATCTTGGGAAATTTAGAAAACAGGAATGCCTTTAAAGTTCTGAAGAGCTCTGCCGCCGCCGTTTTAAATCCAGCTCCATACAACGCTCCGCCGCCGACCCCGGCCGCCAGCTCCGCCACCATGGAGGACATGAATGAGTACAGCAACATAGAGGAGTTCGCAGAGGGATCCAAGATCAACGCGAGCAAGAATCAGCAGGATGACGGTAAAATGTTTATTGGAGGCTTGAGCTGGGATACAAGCAAGAAAGATCTGACTGAATATTTGTCTCGATTTGGGGAAGTTGTAGACTGTACAATTGAAACAGTTCCAGTGACTGGAAGACCAAGAGGATTTGGATTTGTGCTTTTCAAAGATGCTGCTAGTGTTGATAAGGTTTTGGAACTGAAAGAACACAAACTGGATGGCAAGTTGATAAACCCCAAAAGGGCCAAAGCTTTAAAAGGGAAAGAACCCCCCAGAAAGATTTTTGTGGGTGGATTGAGCCCAGATACTTGTGAAGAACAAATTAAAGAATATTTTGGAGCCTTTGGAGAGATTGAATATATTGAACTTCCCATGGATACAAAAACAAACGAAAGAAGAGGATTTTGTTTTATTACCTATACAGACGAAGAGCCAGTAAAGGAATTGTTAGAAAGCAGATATCATCAAATTGGTTCTGGGAAGTGTGAAATCAAAGTCGCACAACCCAAAGAGGTATATAGGCAGCAACAGCAACAACAAAAAGGAGGAAGAGGTGCTGCAGCTGGTGGACGAGGTGGTACTAGGGGTCGTGGACGAGGTCAGGGTCAAAACTGGAACCAAGGATTTAATAACTATTATGATCAAGGATATGGAAATTACAATAGTGCCTATGGTGGTGATCAAAACTATAGTGGCTATGGCGGCTATGATTATACTGGGTATAACTATGGGAACTATGGATATGGACAGGGATATGTAGACTACAGTGGCCAACAGAGCACTTACGGCAAGGCGTCTAGAGGGGGTGGCAGTTACCAAAACAATTACCAGCCATACTAAAGGAGGACATTGGAGAAAACAGGAGGAGATTGCTTAAAGTTAACCCATCTTGCAGGACGACATTGAAGATTGGTCTTCTGTTGATCTAAGATGATTATTTTGTAAAAGACTTTCTAGTGTACAAGACACAACCGTGTCCAACTGTATATAGCCACCAATTAGTTTCCTTTGTTTTTACTTTGTCTTTTGCTATCTGTGTTACGACTCGATGTGGATTTGTGTTTATACAAATTTTATTTGTATGATTTCATGTTAAACCTCAAATAAATGCTTCCTTATGCGACTGTTTTTCTGTGTCAGGTACTAAATAGCTCTGTAAAAGTGTAATTTAAAATAAGCAATAATTGAGGCACAGTTTATTTTGTAGGGACTTTTGGTCCATGAGGAAAATCTGTGGTCCTTTATGAATAGCCAGCTACAGTGTCACCCTGTTCCCCATTTTTGTTAAATGTATACTATTCTCTAAGGCTTCATTTCCCTGCTGAGGATTCCACCACACTTTTAATGTTTCTTCTCTGTGTATCCGGAGATCTTGTCATAATGTTGTCATTAGTGGAAGATTTCCAGCTGACCATCAATCTTCTGGACTGTGTTTTTGGAAAAGTGCACCTTTTTGGCACAAGGCATGTTGGTAGCTCCTTTCATGAATAGAAATGATTGTGGCTTGTTTGCTTCTATCTCTGGGAAGCCATTTATTATATGCTAAATCAGAATCAGTCTGCTAGGAAGAGCTTTGGCTAATCATAATACCATGACTTTAATTCTCTTGATTAAAATGTCCAGATACACACAGGGAAAGGCACTGTTAAACTGTGTATAGGAGCTGCAGTTTAAGAGTATCAGAGATGGTTAAATTTTAACAAGCATTTTGGCAGATAGGTGGGTTGAAACTTGAGCAAAAGTTAGATTCAGTTACTTGGAAGTGTAGTGGCTGAGGAAATTAGTTGTATTCTGTTCTGTATTGTCACAGCAAGCACCAAACTGAACAAAAAGTTTAATATTGGGACATTTTCAGGAAGCTATTTTGGGTATTAACTGTTAAGGTGGTGTGAGTTTAAGAAGTCATGGTAGTAGGTTGCATCATTTTTAATGCATTAGTGCATGAGCTGAGTAGTTAAGCATACCCAGATTCAGACACAGGAAAGAGTAGTGGCGGGAAATACACTTCAAATTTTACATATGTCGGTGCAAATCTAAGTGACCCAGTCATTAAAACATCTTCCTGGTGCATCAAGAGGCAGTTTTAGCTTTAGATTTTGGAGAATTTCCTGGGTAATTAAGTTTTGAATTTTACGTTCAGTGTAGTTGGTACTAAGATAGAAGTTTTGTTTCTGTGGTTCCACATTAGTCTCTAGTATTGACCTACATGTTCACATGTGGAATAGTTGATCTCACCTTCAAACTGTAAATTTTTCTTGCTGATGAACCTGCCTTTTGTTTTATTTGGTGCCTGCAACTTCCTTTGTTCAATGATGTTTGTACTTGCTGGCTATCAAGTTACAATGCACTTGGCCTCCTTTTGCTCTTGTTTTGCTATTTGACCTTAAACCTAGGCCAAGTACCAAGGTTGGTTATTGCAAGGGACTGTTTATTCTTTAAACATGCAACCTTAGGGAACAAGGGAGATTTTCATTTTAAGTTATGTTGTCAAAAGTCTGTAGGTGCAGCCTTTAGGGCAGTGAATCCTGTTAAGTTAAAATTTATGAATAGGTGACAAGTTGACATTGAGATTGTCCTTTCCCTGAGCAAAAATGAATAAAGGCTTTTTAAACAAAAAAATAAAGTTCTGAAGAAAATTGTTTCTAGAATTCTCTACTGAGCCACGCTGTGAATTAAAGGTGGGAAAGAATTAACTTCAGCAAAATGAGGGAGTCGACCAAGAAGGGGCCATGGGATCCAGGTGCCAGGCTCTGGCACTGGCTCACGGAAGCCCTGGATGGCATCACGGAACGTCCCAGAAGGCAGCAGTGCCCAGACAGGAGCAGGATGGGCTCCAGGGGAACATGAATGGAAACCAGTGGGTAGTGGTTAAAAAGAGATACAGAGGTGCCTGGTTGGCTCAGTCGGGAAAGCATGCAACTCTGGATCTTGGGGTCCTGGGTTCCAGCCCCACATTGGGTATAGAGATTACTTAAATGAATAAACTTTAAAAATAAGAGGCCCCAAATGGCTGCATTTTAGGCCAAGTCACTAAACCAGGACTTTATACCTAACCTTTTTGTGCTGTCAGACTTCCTTAGTAACTTCTCTAGACTGATGAGCACCTATGAGGTAACGTGTCACCCAAGCCCTCCTCCATCCCCAGAGGAACAGAGCAGCTAACTTGCTAGTAAGACCACCTGGCATCCTGTCCTCTGCCCTCTGGGGGAAGGTGCCCTTGCCCAGAACAGTCCTTTTCTTTTGCTAATAACTTCCCTGCCCCACCGGCCTTCCTGGAGCCTTCCCTTTAGTACAACTCCTGTGTGCCCGCGTGCCCGGTGGGACGCTGCCTGACTCGTGAATCGAGTAATAAAGGCAATTACATCTTCACACTACAGAGTTTGATTTTTGTTCTTTAATGGTGGTCAAGGCTGAAAGGATGCTTTCTGAAACTCTCTGAAACCGAGAGGCTGAATTACTGTCAGAGAAGCTTGAGCAGAGGAGGGAAAAAGCTGCAAGCAATTTTTAATTCCAAGAAAAACAGAAAAGTTGTCCAAGAAAGGAAATTAATGATAGTACGCTATGTGCCTTATCTGAGAACAGTGTTTACATAGTTCTAACGCTGACATGAATATGGATTTGACCAAAACTGTGACGGGGTCAGCCGGAGGGATGCGGGGCAGAGCGGTGTGCGCGTTTGGGGCACAGACCCAGGCGGGAACAGCGACAGCAGGAGTCCGCTGAGCCAGCGGGGAGTCGGCCCGGCCCGCCCGGTGTACCCACTTGCTGAGCAGGTTGCCATTACTTCCTTTTACAGCCGAGGCAGAGAGGTTAAGTGGTTTGCCTGACGTCACAACCCCGGCAATGGGGTTCTAAAGTCTGTGCCTTAAACCACTCTGTTCACCTGCTTCGGGGGTTGGCAGGTAACACTTAATTTAAAACATCGAGAAGTCAGGGCAAGTCATCAACAATATGAAGAGAAACACCAAATGCTACAGCTTGAAGGCTTAAAAGTACTGCCCCCCGCCCAGGCTGTGGAAAGGGTAGGCGGCTTGATTGTTCTGGTAAAGCTATTGGACTTGGACATCACGGACACATATTACTTTAAAAACTTAAAGAGAAGAGCTCGGGCAGCAGTGATGGCGCATCTCCGTGAGGACTCGCTCTGCCTGGCTGTGCACGCTCAGATCCTCACCAGCCTGAGCCTGGGCATCGCTAGACCCAATGTTTCCATGTTTCCTTCCAGCTCTGAACAGCCGGGACCAGGACCAGCAGCCCCTCAGAGAGCAGGGACCACGGAGAGCATGTCGGGGTGGTGCGGGGCTGCTGGGTGCTGCTCCAGGCCAGCGGGGGGAGGCCTCTGTGCCCCCTGCGGAGGGCCCAAGGCTGCAGGGAACACAGGCAGGTCTGGTTGGGGTTGGGGGCAGTCCTTGGGCGAGGGTAGGGATGGCGACCAGGGTGAGAGAGGGACCTTGGGTTCCCCTGGAGGAGCTGTGGCCAGATCGCACCAGCAAACAGGATGCAAGTGTTGGGGGAGTCAGGAGGCTCCTCCTGAATGTCTCCAAGGCTGGCGCACAGCCTCCCCCACCCCCCGTGGCTCCTCCTGACGCCCTCTTTGTGCTCAGGTTTGCCCATCCTCTCTGGTCCCCTGTAGCAGCAGCCCTGTCACCTTCAGCTCCTTGGTGCCCACAATGTCCTTTTCCCTCTATGGCTGCACTCTATCTTCTCCTTGACTCACCTCCAGACTCTCATGCCCAGCATGCCTCCCTGTCATACCCCACAGCTCTAATCTGTCCTTCCTGTCACTGGAGTCACTAGAACTAGAGCTCCCACCATGTCCCCTGTCCTGCTCAAGGTGTCCCAATGTTGCCCGGTATGCACATGTTCGGCCAGCCTGGTGCTGCTCTCACAGCCAACCCTGTCCGACCGCAGTTTACCTGAAACCTGTGCAACTCTTGACACTCTGCAGGCTGGTGATAGAGGCAGTGCGTCTGTGGGGGCCGTGCACCCTCCCCAGACGCCCTGAGGAGGTGAGGCGAGGCTGAGACCCCCACACCAAAAAGTGCAACTCCTGTGAGTCAAATGTGACTTCCCCTAAGGGCCACCTGCCAGGTGACTGGCACCTAGGGGGTGTCACCCTCCAGGTGTTCCTGGCAGGGGGCGGGCTGCTGCCAGCACATGGATGCATCTTGTATTCCTGTGCAAGGTGTCTTCCTTCCAAAGCCTGCTGTCCTCACACAGCGCTGGGCATGTAGGGCAGCGAGATGCCAGGCCCTGAGGAGAGGCCCACTTTAACTTCATTTCTAGTTTGGTTTGAGTCACTTTAACACAAATGACTTTTATCAATTATGTAACAATCTGGGGCCCAGACCCCAGTGAGCAGTAAATATTTACCTTCACGACAAGAGCCAAGACTGCCGCGCTGAGTCACAGTGAGTCACAGGGAAGCCTCATTACCCTCTAGGACCTTGAAAAGGAAGGTGTGATTGTTAAAATTTGCTGGGTCCTACTGCCAGGGCCAGAATGTAAATTTAGTACCGACACCTGAATAATCTCTCGTAGCTGACTACATGTGACTATTTTCTACGTGTGTGTCTATGCACATGTGTATGTACCTATATTTGCTTATTGGTATTTCTAACTTTTCTAATAAAATATATTTATGGTATAACTTTTAAAGTCTTTTCAAAAAGATTGAAAATGAACCGGCCTAAGAAACAGCAGTTCTGCAGGGCTTGATCCCAAGGCAGGCAGTCTCCTTCTGACAGGTATGGTCGTAAAGGAGTGCCTCTGCCCAGAAGACTCTAAAGGGTGGCTGGTGTTTCCTGATGCCGTAGGGCCCACCACACAGGGGGCAAGAGTAGTGGGCTCTAGGCTGTGCGGGGCTCGTGAGCAGCTGCTGGCTGAGCAGAGCCTGGAGTACTTCCTGTCGGGCCCTTCCCGAAGTATCCAACCCCCACTAAGATGGAAAGATCCTTCTCTGCCACACACAGTGTGTACAGTCTGCTTCCTTTCTCTCCCGCAGCTTCTGTGGCCCGCATGGCCCCTGTGTTTGTGTATGGGACTCTGAAGAGAGGCCAGCCCAACCACAAGGTCCTGCTGGATGGCACCAACGGCTGCGCGGCCTTCCAAGGCCGGGGCCGCACGGTGGAACCGTACCCCTTGGTGATTGCTGGCGAGCACAACATCCCACGTCTGCTGAACCTCCCGGGGCAGGGGCAGTGTGTGGTCGGGGAGATCTATGCCGTGGATGAGCAGATGCTGCGCTTCTTGGATGAGTTTGAGGGCTGCCCCGACATGTACCAGCGCATGCTGGTGAGGATCGCCGTCCTCGAGTGGGAAGACACACAGGGAGCCCCTGAGGAGACGCTGGCCTCAGACGGGACCCTGCAGTGCTTCGTCTACAGCACAGGCACCTACTCACCTGAGTGGGTCCACCTCCCATCCCATGACAACTATGACTCCCACGGGAAACATGGGCTGCGCTATAATCCCCGGGAGAACAGGTGAGAAGTGCCAGGACTGCTCCTTGACCAGGGGACAGAGGGAGCCCTGGTGATGACGAGATTGTGGACAGATGGTAAGCCCCGGAGGCCTCCCCTCGGACCACACCACTGAATGCACAAGCGGAATAATGCTCCCTGAAACACATAGTTGTAAAACTTAATCTGTGGGAAAAGGAACAATCTCTCTTTCAGTTGTAGCCGATTTCCCCAATATTTTGACATACTGATCACAAGATTATGCCTGAAGCCCCTCTCTCTGCTAGCGCTTTGTTGCTTGCTGCTTCAGGAACGCCCTGGGCTTGAATGGATGGGATAAGGAAGATCCAGGATTTTAATTCCCCTAAATGACATTTCAAGAACTCATGTCATACTTTTCTTTCTTTCTTTTTTGCTTTGCTTTGATCTGAAGAGAACATTTAAAATGTAGACTTTGTGGAGCAGCTAGATTTTAGCAACCCCACTGTATGGATTCTAACCTGTCACAGTGAGATGAATTTTTAAACTGATTTGGGTTATCTCAGCATTAATAAAAGAACCTCAAGAAAAACATACTGTGTTTTGGGGGTAGTTTTAAAGCATATAAAACATCATATTCACAATTTTCAGATCAACCTTATTAAAGAAGGGATTACTAAGAATGATCATGTAACATTAAACTGGATGTTTTGGGAAACCGAATTTAAAAGTGTTGGTACTACTGTTGGGTTTTTTTTTGGGGGGGGGCGGGGCATTACTTACTTGGTAGAAGGTTCTTTTTTTTTTTTTTTTTTTTTTAGAAGGTTCTTTTCATTATAACCTAGCAAAATAACAAGCCACCTACTTGCTGGCAGATACTGCTGAGCAGTCCGATGTCAGCTAGAAGCTCACCCGAGCCCGAGGGGCAAGGTGCTGTCCCTGCCCCCAGAGGGAGCGGTGTTTAGGGAGTACGGGGGGCCTTTCAGAGAAGAACCAACACATTAGTAATTTGTTCTTCAGGCCTGACAGAAAGCTTAGCTTCCAAATACAAACAGCACTTAAAATAATTTTAGCAAGGCACGAAGTACCAATTACTACCCACCTCCATCTGATAATCTGTCAGCGTAGATTCAGATCAGCGCACGCCTCTGCCTCTGCTTACTTACCAGCAAAGTATGAAATGTATTCCAAGAATTTCAGAAGCAGTGAAAACGCAGCTGCTGATCCTTAGTAACCTCGTTCTCCGCTGGGAGAGCTCACTTGCTCTTCAACTTAATGGTAGACTATGATTACTAACTGCATCTGGCACAAAAAAACCATCAGTATTTTTAGTATTTTTAGCCCTTTTTTCTTAATTGGAAACTTGCTTCACAAAAACACAAAAAGGCAAGGATGGGTATCAACTGATGGGCTTGTGGCAGCCACACCCACCACTCTCAGGCCAGGGAGCCCCAGCAAAGCCTGGGGGAGGCGGGGCAGGTGGCAGGGGGTTTCCAAGCTCCTGGGTGGGGGTCCTGCACAGGCTTTTGGAAGTCAGGTGTAGCCACAGACCAGAGTGAGGGCCTCAACCAGGAGAGGTAGGTAATCAGATTATGAGGTGGCAAATGATTATTTAATGAAACTAAGGCAAAGAACTAGGATTTATATAGATTTTTTTTTAAAGATCACAATGAAACACTAGTATTTAAAGTCTACTGGCACAGCCAGTCGCCTCTTATGTACATTGTCTTCATTCAAAAAAAGGCCAAACTAATATTTAGACAAATGCTCAGCTTTATTGATTTAATTTTGACACTAGGAAATCTCACAGCAGAAGTACAAATCATATGTACAAGTATTTATATCAATAAAAATTTCCATTGGTGATTTTTTGGCAGAATGTTGGTTTTGACTATATGTGGAATAAATATGACCATGTAAAATCTGCTGCACAGGAGTGTTCCTGCAAAACGCTTGAATAAATTGAGTGTGAAATAATAATAATACAAATGGCTAATTAAATTGGGTGATGACTGAAAGGCTATAAATACTTCATTCCAGTTCCACGAGCAGATCTCCTTCTCCAACTGTGTCTCCAGCTTTACAATGCACTGATTTCACCTTGAATTAAAAAAAGGGGGGGGGGGTAGTAAGAATTATTAACTAGACCATGAGGGAGCCAGCTCATCATCCACTTCTGGAAATGAAGAGACAGCCTGGCAGGCCCTGCACACAGGTAGCACAGTCGGCTCCCACCCGGCAGAGGGGACTTCACGCACAGCTATGTCCTCGTGGAGGGCTGTGACTTGCCGCCTCCCGTCTCCCGCCTCCTGGCCTCTCCTTGGCTGTCCCAGAAGTGGCTAGTCCAACAGAGTTTGTGCTGACGTCTGCCCGCTGGCCCTGCCCTGGGTACCCCCAGGGTCTGCACGGCATCCTAGAAGCCAGAAGCACTTGTGCCAGGTGAACCCTCCACAGCCAGCCCTCCCAAGCCCTTCTGCAGCTACAGGTGGCATAAATAGTTTCTGCGAGTTAATGCATACTTGGTTTAGTGTTTAAAAAAAAAAAACAAAAAAACCCACATAGTTCTACAAGATTCAAACAAAACAGGGACCACTAATTAACAGGAGAAACTCTGTAGCCTGAGATCATAAACTTCCTTCTGAAGGGAAACGAAACGCTCCGAAGATGTGCGGCTGCATGGACGGTGCTCGTGGCCTAACGTGGAACAGATGCTGAGCCCCATGGCCGTGCCACACTGCCCTTCCGTTCTACTCATTTATCTCGGTTGTAGACATGTTTTGCTTTCCTGAATTTGTGTTCAGCTTTAAAATGAGTGGGGAGGTACTGGAGTGGAGAGAAGCAGCCTTTGGACTTCTTGGGAGGTTCTTGCTCAGGCATAAAAACAAACGGTGGGCGAGGACTTCCTGGCCACCTGAGACCTGGCAAACAGGAAGAATGTCCTGGACCGCACGGGTCGGGTGCCCTGGCCTGCGTCCCTGCTGCTCCGCTAGGAAGCCGAGGCCTAGGAGGGCCTTTCTCCCTTGAATTCCAGCCCAGGAGCCTTCAGAACCATGCGAAGCTATGCAGTGACTACTTCAAAGGCCTGGTAGGTGCTACTGGCACTGGCTGCTCTTTCTGATCTGAAGCCTCCGATGTTTGCAGAGGATGTATCTTTCATGCTGTGAGGACGACACGGAGGACCGGTTTCCATTGTGAACATTTTCTCTGGGAGGAAAAATGGCTCTCCAGGTAAGAACTGCTAGTCCCCAGGCTCTCCAGGGTCTGCTCCTCTGGGCCGGGGCTCTAGCCACTCCCAGGGCGCCGCTGGGGGCAGAAGGAAATGGGATGGCCAGGAAGGGCTCCAGATGATAGGGCTTAGGCCAAAGTACAAGTTGACCCAGAGCCCATCACCACCCTGAAAGCCACTGGGGGCTGCCGAGGGCCAGGGATCAGCTGAGCCTCCACACAAGACCCACCATGAGGCCACACAACACAGTGATAGACTAGGGAGCTAAAGCCATGTTTGTTGTGAGTCAGGACCCCAGGCCAGCAACATGGGCGGCCCCTGGCAGGCATCTGACATGCATACACGCATACACACACACACACACACACACACACAAATATATATTTATTTATTTAATCTGCCCCCCCACCCAAGTGAGGCCAGGTTCTTATCACACGTGGACATTTTGTGACACTAATGTCACATAAATGTTAAGTAATCCCAGGAGCAAAAACAACAATTTCCAAAAGAACAGATACCATTTTTGGTTCACTTTTAGAAAAGTCATCAGATGTAGAGGGCAGGATTCCCCAAAACTGGATTCCCAAATTGTGCCATTCTCATCTCCCAAACGCCACAGAGATGGGGCCCAGCTGACGGCAGCCTCTTCCAGCCTGACCAGGCAGCTCCAGGCCCACCCACCACAAACCCGGCCTCTGTCCTCGCTGCCAGACCTGTGGGCTGGGCCAGCAGCCTCACTTCCTTTTGAGATGACAAAGGCTGCATCCCTCTGACACAGATGACACTGTGAGCGGACAGTACTTCTCTGCCAGGGACCCCCCCGTACCCCTGGCTCGGTCTCGGCTACAGCCAAAGGGCAGGCCATGGCCACGGCTCCTCTCCTTGTCCCACCCTGCCCCACCTCACTCCAGGATGCAGACACCTCCAAACCAAGCTGTCCTTCGGAAAAGGCTCATTCTGCTAGTGTGGCATCTTCTTAGAAGCAGGAAGGATAATGAAGTTATTATTAAAAGGACTTTTCTATTTTCTTCAAGGAGAAAATACATGTAAGAAGTTTTAGCAAGTTTCAGGACAAATACAAGTCCTTTTTTTCTCCCCAAATCATTACATCCCACGTGTGTACACGGGGTTCTCAGCTCCTCTTGATCTGAAATTGAATTGTTCTCTTTGTGGAGAAATTATCTTGAAGAGTTAACATTAATTCTTGCAATCTCTAAAACCATGTCCTGCTGTGTCATGTAAGTCTCAGATCACTAACTGCCTCCAAGACAGATGTAAACATTAAAAATTAAGGACCCCTTAATTTGAAAGACATTAAGGTGAAAAAGAATTGTTCTTTGACTACCTGCACCTCAGACAGACCTCCCCATCTTAATGTCCTGGACTGCAGGGGCAGGAGTTGGCAGTGGTCACCCCCACGGTCCCTTCCAGGCCTGACCATCCAAAAGCCAAAGGTACAAGGTCTGCTTCCTGTCACAGAGCAGGCGAGGGCTGGTGGGAACTTGGGGACATACCTTGCCAGTTTTCCCAGCTGTCATACTGTTCTGCATTTTCATGGCTTCAATCACACAAATTTCCTGACCTTCTGCTACCTGGAAAAACGAATAGGAAAAAAGACAAGTTTTAAAACCATTCTAGTTTTGCAGCAACACTCAGGAGTGAAGCCATCAAGAGATTCTTTGTCACATGCTCAGAAATGTTACCCAAGCAGCAGCAATGACCTCTAATATTTTATGTTCCAAGTGAATCTTTGGGGGATAGCAGAGAAGGACCATTCCCTCGATCTTCATCAGGCACCACCAAGACGTGGCAAAAATGGGACATTCTCCTATGTGAAACGTCCAGACTTGGCACATCTCTACAGACTGGAAGATTTGTGGTTTCTAGGGGCTGGGAAGAAGAGGGGAGCCATTGCTGATGGACACAGGGTTTCTTGTGGGAGAGGGGGGGGTGTTCTAGATTACCTGTGGTGATGGTCGCACGAGTGACTCCAGGAATCGAAGAGAACCACTAAGTGTACACTGTGAGGGGCTGAGCCATACTGGATGTGAATTTTATCTCAGCAAAGCTGTCACCGAAACATGGAGTATTTCTGTCCATAGTCCTGGGGAGCTGGGAACCACGGCCAGCCGGGGGACCACTGTCTTAACCTCAGCAAGACATGCCCAGGAACAATGGGGTGGCTCCTGGAAGGTGTCTTCCAGCACAGGGAATGCTTTCTCCAGCTGCGCCCAGTGCTTGCATAGAGACCCGCAGCCCCACAAGCGTGGGCTCAAGCTCTACCTGCCTTTCCTTGGAGGGGGGTGGGGGCGGGAGGCAAGCCAGGGGAGGCTGAGAATGAGCTCCCTGGCTAAGCCTAGGACTTCAACCCAGGAGGCAGTTGTGACCAAAAGCCACTCTACGAATCCTCTTTCTGCTGCCCCAGGTGGGTAAGCACCATGGACCTGAGCCGAATTTTTCTCCTATCGTTGTGAGAAGGGCCTCCCAGTTCTTGAAATGGTAAAGCTGAGTTTCCCAGGGCAACTGGCTGGCTGTTTCGGGGTGCTGGTGGGCATCCCGGTGTGGAGCTCCTGGACACACACCACTGCGGCTGTGCTGGCTCAGGGTCACAGGAGCGCCCAGAGAATATTCTTTCCTGAAATCCCCAGATGATCCCCGAGCTCCCCCTCCGGCCCCCTGCGCGGCACAAGCTGTCTTGCTGGCAGTTGGGACTGCTTGCGCCCTGTGCCTTCCTTTCCTCTGCTGATCAGGTGGTGGGCTGCCTTTTCCTGGCACAGAAATCTAGGAAGAGAGGGGATGCCAAAGGCTCGATGCTGGCACAGGAGAGAGACGCTGTGCTGGGGAGCTGGGCTTTGAAGCGCTGTGCTCACTGCCTGTTTTGATTCATTTTCCCCTGGCATCTGCATTCCATAGAGAGTGAAGAATCCACACTCGAGGGCTGCTCTTCACAAGGTAGAGGGACGGCAGGCAGGGTGGCAGCACAGCTACCCCCTCCAGTCCTCATTTCAGGGCTTTTTTTTTACTCTTCAGAGGCAGGCAGGGACCCCGTGAGACAAGAGAAGGCCAAGTCCCC
Organism: Canis lupus baileyi; assembly: GCF_048164855.1. Lineage (NCBI taxonomy): Eukaryota > Metazoa > Chordata > Mammalia > Carnivora > Canidae > Canis > Canis lupus. The sequence continues at coordinate 10,998,769 of NC_132854.1, forward strand.
AAGGGTAGCACCTGCCACTTAGCTCCACCCATAAAACTCCGGTAGACCCATAGCACCATCTCACGGAGGCTGGGGAGCCTGGGCTGACCTCCAGGATGCAATGTCCCAGTCAGGTCCCAGTGGATTTCTGGAAATGGATCTGAAACTCAACAAAACAGAACGGAAATTCTCCCCCCAAATTAGTAATCCGCTCTTCACCTCTGGGTTCTGGTAGCTCTTTCCTTCATGGGGTGGATGAGTGCCCACAGCGGGGACCCAGGTGAGCTTGCCCCCCAGCCTCCACCCAGTTGGGCTTCCTCTGCTGTCATCAAAGAGCCCAGGGCTTGCTCAGAGGCTCCCGTCTCCCCATCCTTGGCTCAGCGGGCTTCTGGGGTGGAGGGCACAATCTAGCCCCCTCTGCAGCAGGTGTGATCCCTCTCAGCTGCTTGGCCCACCCCCCAGAATCTCCAGGCCACACAGAGCGCACCCCACTGGTCCTTTATGGGATCTTCAACTAAGTGAATTCATGGTTAATGCACATAGGAACCCAGGGGATTTCCAGTGGTCATACCAAGGGGGCACAGACCAATCTGACGAGGATGCCAAAGGGCCCACGCTGAAGGGCAGTGGGGCCTGGGCCACGGTGGTGCTTAGATCAGGGCCTGCTGCCCTCTGACCATCCTTCCTGGCTGGCTCTGGGTGCTGTACCCTGCATGATTTGCAAAGAGGTGACCTCCAGGTGACTCAAGTGGCAGGTCCCCAATCCACTACTCAGAAAAACAAAACCTCTCATTTAGACAGAGATAATCAAGAGAGGTGGGAAAGTCCCAAAGTTACAGTATTTTTTTTGTTGTGTGATTCTGGCAATTTAATTAAAAGGACTTCAAAGAAAGTGCCTCTGGATTTACAGGGGCCCAACGGGCAGCACTGCCCTGAATCCACATCCAATCCTTGCAACCCGGGCCTGCTGTCCCCTCCTGTCACCTCCCTTGGTCTGCAGTTCTCCATTTCTACTTAGGTCTGTATGGAACCTTAAGTAATTTATTTCTCCCTCTCTGCCTACTTAGGCAATGGGTTTTGCAGTCTGTTTTCACTCACTGATCCTTAAAAGAGAAAACTCTTGGAGGTTGTTCCTTGGGACCCCACAAAATAGTGAGGAACGTCTTGGTCAGCAGAATTGTGTTACGCACACGCGGAGTTGATCTAAATTCACACTATTTCATCCCTCCATAATTGCAGCCGGAGGAGCTACGTGGGGCTTGCTGCCCCCCAGAGTCCCCCTGCCCACCTCTCCCCCACCCATGCCCCCTAGATCCCAGGGCCTCCCCTGCACGGGGACACCCTCCGCATTTCCCCAGGTGCTCGCATGGGCAGGGAACGCTTGGACAGCTCCTGTGTGAGGGCACGGCCTCTGAAGGGTTTGTGCGCACACTTCTCTAACACTTTTGTGCATCATCTGACAAAGACTCACTGATTGTGACAAGAGGTCTCTGACGTTGAGCTTACAAAATGGTCACAAGCCTCACCAGTCTTTTCGATAAACCTAGTCAACCTGATGGACTTCTCTGCTGCCCGTCTAATTGGTGTAAAGTTTGGAGGCCCCAGTCCTGTATCTTTCATCCGGTTTATTGCGTCTTCTCCTTTGACGTGGGGTCAAGGTTCACATTCGCATCCGATTATCAGGGCGCACTCATTAAGCAAAGGCCTGCCTCACTCCAAAATGAGTAAGCTGGACAGAAAACCCGGCCCATTTACTCAGCAGATTTTAGTATGTTTAGGAGGCCTGAATGTCAGGCAGCAGTGCTCTGTGCTGAAGAGTTTCAGACATCTCCAGCTGATGATTAATTGTGAGTGATGGGAAATAAAATCCAGTAAAGCCAGCTGCTTGCCATGGTCGGCAAAATGACTCTAATGGATCTAGGCTGCCAATTTTCCAGTTTTACTGGCAAGTCTTCCAAGTGTAATTAAGGGAAGTTATAAATGATATGGAAATCTATCAAGTTCCATTTATTTTCAGAGGACTCTTTCCCCCAGAGACTTTTATCTTCAAGCTTATAGTATGCTTTGTTGTGCTAATGATTTAAAACCCTTCTTATTTCTGATTAAAGCCCCCAATATCCTTCTACCAGTTCGCTTCACTCCTTCCCCAAAGATGAAAAGGCACAGAACCTTCTCCTGCACATGTCCCTCTTGGAAAGCACACTAAGACCGGGACACGTTTGGCAACTTGTATCGTTCAGACTGCAAATGCCGAAGAAAGCTCAAAGAAAGTGCGGAGAGAGGATGAGCAGAGAAAGGGGGGAAAAAAGACCTCCACCAAACATAAAAGGAAGCCCCCAAAAGTCCAGACTTGAAAGCTGTGCTCGAGAGCAGACATTTATCAGAAGATGGTGTAGCCCACTAATGTTATTTGATTTGGAATAAAAGCATGAAAATGATGGCAAAGGCCTAAAATTGGAGATGTAAAGGCTGACTGCACAGTATTCCATTTCTCAATTTCATCCTTCAGAGCCACAAAATGGGGGTGATACAGTGATGGGATGAGGTTTACAGTAACAGCTGTGCTCTTCCCACACAGGGGAGGCCCTTCTAATGGGCGAAGGTCTGTTTTGAACAGACGGGGAGTAACAAAACAAGGTTCCCTATTAAGAGTGTGCAGTCCTATTTCTGATCAAGAAAATGAGTATGGGAGTCGGATTTCCTCGAGGATGGCCCCTACCCTCTTTTGTCGTCCAAAACCAGGGCTGTTTTAAAGGAGTTATCCTTTAAGTGGAGGAAGGAGGACATAATGTCAGGGAGCGCTCCCCCCACCCCCGCCCGAAGCCTACTCTCCAGCAACTGTAAAGAATGTACAGGAAACGGTGCCAGTGGCATATGGCTTTCTACTGTGCTAAACGTTCACACAAAAGACAGGTTCATCAGTCATTGTGGTATCTGGATAAAAAATTAGCTCCTGATGGATGGTATTTTGAGCTTACCTGCTGCTATTACATTACCAGAGAAACACAGGTTTTGAAACCCATATGACATTAGAAATTGCAGACCATGAAATACGACACGTGCGGACGTACATAATGTACGCCAGATTATACAAAATAATAAATAAGCTATTTAAACCCTCTGCCTAAAATTGGGCCCCGCTGCAAGGAACCCTGGGTCACTTCTACGCAGGCCAATTAATGCACAGCATCTGCTGTATAGAAGCAGGGCATGAAGCACTTCCGAATGATTTCAGCAATTAAAAGAAAACTGTTTCCTGCCTGTTCAGACAGCAACTGTTTCAATGCAAGAGTGAGCACCAAATCACTGTGTGCAGCTGAAAAATTAAGTCCCTTTTTTGGGGAAGAGGGGTGGGCGGGAGGCAAGAATTTTTACGGAAAAGGAGCCTTCTTTTGTTGTCCTACATTCTGTGTTTTTCTGCCAAATTAGACAGAAGGCTCGGAGGGCTTACCGGCCCGCTGCAGTCTCCCCTTCTGCTGCATGGGCCCCCGAAAGTGTGGATCAATATCAACCCTGCCGACGACTCTACAAAAGTGAAAATCCTTCAATTACTTTTTAAAGGCTGTTCTACTTAGAACACAGGTGCCTGAATGCAATGCATTTTATGGCCCTTAGATCTGAAGAAAGACGCAGTTAACGGCCACAAGATAAAGGCCTCTCAGATTTGGTTAAAAGGCACTGCTAGAATCTGATTATAATAACTTCCTCTTTCTGAGCCCGGAAGATAGGCTGGTAAATATCCCCTGATATTTTCCGAGAAGAAATGTGCATTCGCGTCCCAACATCGTCATGTAAAGGGGGAGGGAGGAAGACCCCGGGAGACTGTCTAGTATTTAAGCAGTGATGGAAGGAACCAACATCAAATTACAAAGAAAGAGGAGGCAGGTGACAGAAATGCCACCAAACCCCTTATCTGCAGTCTGAGGCCTCCTGCCATGAGTTTGTGCGCAAGCTGCCTGACTCACTGGGAAGGGCACGTGCAATGAGGAGTGACGCATCCACTGAGGCTGCTGGCTGGGGCGGGCAGCGGGCTCAAGGCACTCCGGGTCCCCGCCTGCCCCTTCCCCACCCCGGCCCCCACTCTCCCTGCCTGCTCCTTCCTGGCCCCGCTCCCCTGCTGCCCTGGTAGCCTCCCTGACTCCATGCAGTGGGCAACCAAGCAGGGAGCAAATACAGAGTCATGGCCAATACAAAACAGGTCCCGTTTCCTTAAAATGGAAACCATTTCTCCCTCTCGCCCTCTAAATTTGCTGGGAACTGGAGCCAGAGCCCCTAATTAGAGAACTTACAGTATCTGTAAGAAATCAATCTGGATCCTCCACCTCTGTGAAGGACGTTGTTTTTAAAGTACTCAGGGACTTGATGTGGTTTTTGGTTTTTGTTTTGTTTTTTTTTTTAAGCAAAAGGGTGAAAAAAGATCTTTTGAATCTCGGTAAGGTTACAAACTGCCATCTATGAAAATGGTTAAAACCAAGATAACATAGCCTCTAATCCCAAGTAGATCATTTCTTGAAAAATAAAATAAAATACCAAACTTGCAGAAGACTCACCTACAACAATGTATTGCTTGATCTGTAAAAATATTTTATCTTATACTGGATAATTAAATTAGATTTTTAAAATTCTCAAATTGCTACCTCCAACAAAAATTAACCCTAACATTGAAAAATTAATGTTATCTGGAAAGGACAAAAAGGCCAAAATAAGAGTAGCCATCACCTCTGAAGAAGGAATCTGATTAGGGAGGAGCCCCAGGGTAGGTTCACAGTATAAGCTACGTTTTATTGTTAAGTACCTTGGGAAGCAAAACTGGTAAAAATGAGCAGAGAGCGTATGAGTACTTGTATCATTCTCTGCAACTTTGTTTGCAATATTTTGTAATTTGAAGTTGAAAAATCGATCTGTCAGGCCAGGTCCTCTACAAGGAAAAGATGCAGACGTGGATACTGGGCCGCACGAGGTACAGAAGCCACTGCCAAACAAACATGTCAAGAGGGCCCATTCCAATGCTCCTCATCTAGAATACCTAAGAGCAAAGGAGGGGGCCTTCAAATCTGTTTCTTCAAGACTGGAAAACCACCGGTCTCCTGCCAAATTTATTTGCAGTTTCCCCAAAATTAGCTGTAGGCTCAATTATAGATGATTTGGGGGCAAAGATGTGAACACCATGCTCTGAAACAGCACACTTGTGCCTAGTTATCAGTGGCCATCTAGCTGCTTGGGAGACTTCCCTTAGATCCCCTGAAGGAGCACAGGCAAGGAGGGAAAAAAATCAGGGCAAAATCTGGGTGGTACTCCCATTAATGATGACAAATTTTATGTTCTCACTGATGCACTTTACAATATATCATTCTTTGCCCAAGACGCTGTGCAGGAGAACCAAAGTCCCAACCACTTACTTTCCCTTCTGCTAAAGGCCAAGTTCCATTACACATGGATCTTCCCCATCTTGGCCACACAAAAATACTCCCAAGCCTGTCTTACTAATATGGAACAAGCCATGTGGCAAGAAAAGCAGCAACAGGTACTTATTGCCAATCTATTCTTTGATCTGGTCTCACAAATAAGTCACAAAGTGATAATTATGAAAGAAAGATACGTAAAAGGAGACACAGCCCGCTTCTGGTTCATGTCTCAATTGTTATCGGATTAAAATGGTTTGGATATTTCTTCTTCTTCTTTCTTCTTCTTTCTTCTTCTTCCTTCTCCCTCCTCCTCCTCCTTCTTCTTCTTCTTCTTCTTCTTCTTCTTCTTCTTCTTCTTGGATGGTTTGGATATTTCAGATACAGATCTGAGATGTCTGCTGAACTGGAACCTAACTCAGAAGCAATCTCGATTCATTGCAACAGTTAAAATCTCCCCTTGGGTTGCCTTATTTTTATTTTTTTGCTTTGTTTCTGATATCAAAGGGCTAACAAAACAACTGTTCCCCTAATGACTTTATTTTACACTTCAGAGTCAAAATGGAAACTGATTTCAGCAGCTCTCAGCCTAAAGCTGGCAAGTACATTCTGCCATTATTGAGAAAATATGTGTTTTTAATATTTTTGTTCAAGAATACTATAAAGGTAGACATTTTAAAAATTAAAACAAGTTACAAGAAATGCTGTCTTTGTTTAAGTGCCCTCAGTTTATGATGGTGCTAAATAAAAATAGGTATTTTTCTAACTGAAATGAAAAATCAGTTGTGAAAGTATTTTCAGAGGGTAGATTATAAAACAAAACAAACAAAAAAACCTAGCGGACTAAAGGCGTATCAAAGTCATTCTATTGGGGCAGCCCGGGTGGCTCAGTGGTTTAGCGCCGCCTTCAGCCCAGGGCCTGATCCTGGAGACCGGGGATCAAGTCCCACGTCAGGCTCCCTGCATGGAGCCTGCTTCTGCCTCTCTCTCTGTGTCTCAAATGAATGAATGAATAAATAAATAAATCTTTAAAAAAAGAAGTCATTCTATCAACTATTTTCTGAATTAAATGTGTAACTCCTGAGTTTCCATAATCAACTCCTACTTTGTTATTGGGTTGTTTGCTTGTATGCATTTGGCTTTATTGACCAGAATCCACACCCCCCACACATGTTCAAAAAGGCTATCATACAATTGTTTAAAAAGATGGTTTTACTGCCACATTTAATGTCAAACACTATGTAAAAGACATTGAAAGATTTTAGAAACTTTTGCTGTGTGAATCCAAAAGAAATAAAGAAAAAAAACCCACACAGCTTCTGTGCTCAGAGAGGGGAAAGACCTTCCCACAGGCAGCTGAGTGCATGTATTACTTCTGAACAACCACCCCATATCATTTCATCCTAAGGTGTTTTTTTGTTTGTTTTTTAACTCTGCTAAGATTGTTTACTTCACAAAGCAGATTTATTATTTATTATTTATGTGGTGCTTTTGTGAAACACATTACTGCCAGGCCCACCATTCTAAGATCTTTCAAGTTTTACTTAACCTAAATATAAAAATTACAGATACCTGGAATTTAATCTATTAAAAAAATTCAAAGAATAAGAATAGTTGTAGCCCCCTACTTATTTCTTAGGTCCTATTTTTCCTTGAATACACACAGAGATGATTGATTCCATTATCTTTCTACTGATAAAAGCAGAACTTTGGCTCAGCTATTGCTAGTACTAGAACAACACAACATGCCCCACAGTGCTAAAATAATTTAAAACCACAAAACTTAAAAGTTACAAGTATTATTTTCTCATAATGGCCTCAAGTCAGTGCTGTGCCTTTGGGCAAAGGAACGTTTTTTGTGTTTTAATTACACAAAGCAGATTTCACTGTACAAGTTGCTGTAAAGAGTCTGCGATGAACCCCTGCTCCCCGTCCCCCGCATGTGGTGAAGGTATTAGCGGTTTGGGGAGACTTTTCACAAATAGTAACTCAAGAGAAAACATTGTTTTACCAAAACACAATGGCACAGAATAAGAAAGGAAGTTGTGCAGGGGCCAAGAGGTGTGGGAAGTGGAAAGAAGAAAGCACAAGTTCCCCGACCAGCTGAGGCCGGCAGCGGAGAGCACTTGCATCTAAGTTAAGGTGAGCGACACAGATTTTAGGAGCCAATTCACCCATATCTGACTTCAAAGGACTACATAAAATAGAGGTCCCATTACTACACAAAAACATATTTTGAACAGTTAGTTCTCAAATTAAACCCTTCTCGAATACCCACATTTAATTATGGGTGGTGGTTTTCAATATTTGAGCTATCCCAAAGAACTAACAACTAATACCACATTGTCCTAACTTACTAAATGCCTTGCTTTCCCACATAAAATTATTAGCCAGGAAATGGAAAGTAGGAAGACTAAACCCTCCCGGTGTCTGGAGAAGCTAGACTAGAAGAAAGCAGTTGCTGGAAACAAGGAGGCTGCATGCTCCCTCCCAGTTCTCTGCCCCAAGAGAGGTACCAGGGAGGCTGGTGCCAGAGGGAAGCTAGTGCCCCTTCCTGCCCACCCTTCAGGTTTCAACTTAGGTGTTGGAAAAGTAAGGATTTCAGTTACACGCTTATTTTTTTTTAAGTGCAAATATGATTTTATAATGAAAACTACACAGTCGGGACTGTCAAGCTCAGAATGGCAGCCTATGTAGCTTCTACAGAAGGCTAAGAAAAATGAAAACAAACAAACAAAAATAATCACCATGTTGCTTACAAACCTACATTTCTAGTTGCTAAAAGATTCCACTGACTGCTCTGATAATGGCACTGTATGAGGGTAGGCATTTCCTTAAAAGATTTATCTATTTTAGGGAATGTGCATGCATGCACACACACACAGGAGGAGGGGTATAGGGAGAGGGAGAGGAGCCTCTGGCAGACTCCCTGCTGAGCGAGGACCTGGAAGCTGGGCTCCATCTCATCACTTGAAGACCATGACCGGAGCCAAAACCAAGAGTCCACCACTCAACCAAGCCACCCAGGTGCCCCATATGCAGGCATTTTTACAAGATTTTTTATTTGAGTAGAGTTAACACATAAGATTACATTAGTTTCAGGCATATAACACAGTGATTTGACATCTCGCTGTAGGTATTCTTAATGTCAAGGCCAACCGGCTATCATCTTACGACCCTAACCCTTTAGAATGCAAATGCATATATGTAATTTCTATGTATCATTTCTCCCAAATTCTTTTTTTTTTTTTTTTAGATTTATTTATTTATTTATTTATTCATGAGAGACACAGAGAGAGAGGCAGAGACACAGGCAGAGGGAGAAGCAGGCACCATGCAGGGAGCCTGACATGGGACTTGATCCCGGGTGTCCAGGATCAGGCCCTGGGCTGAAGGTGGCACTAACCCACTGAGCCACCCAGGTTGCCCTCTCCCAAATTCTTAAGACAGTCTTAACAAGTACTTTCTTCCAGGAATATCAATGCCATTAAAGTAAAGGTAACAATTCCTAGCTGAGCCTCTTCTATGCTTTTCTGAAAAAGCAGGTAGAGGTCCATTTCCATATCATCAGGTAAAAGCAACTGCTAAGTCAGTTTTCCAACTTCACTTAGCATTTCAGGGCTAATCACTTAAACAACTGAAGCTGATTGTTTTTCCTTAATATGCATTTATTGTAAATATTTTTCTAGAAGCCAATGCCAACTTCATGAGTTTTCCTCAACATTATTTTACTTATGTTAATGCAGAAATATAGAGACAGTTTTAATGCACTCTTTACAGCAAAATGTGTAAACTCTTGTGACTTACCAGACATAGAAAATGGAATGATCATGTTTGGCCATTACTTTCCAGCACATAAGTAAAACTGCTAGTTTTAAGTTTCCCCTAGAAATCTGGTTGCATTTTTGTTTTCTTATTTTTGCTGCAAATCAGTGGAGATTTCTATCCATGCTCTATGGAAACGCACGGATCCCATCAATTTGTCTATAGCCTATTTATCATGAGACTGAACATGTGAGGAAATATTAATATAGCTTTGATTTGTGCCTTAATGTCACAAGGTCAAGATGAAAAGCTTCAAACTGTGATCCCAAATTACATGTATCAAGTTACGGAAGTGCTCTGGTACTACACAGTTTATGGGATTAACTTTCCTTAGTTTCCTTCCCATTTACTTCAGAAATCATACAGAAAGTTCCTCACCAAAGGGCTATTTCTTGGTATCAGTTCTTCAAGGATGCTTAAAGCACAGAAAGCTAGAAAGTACCTAAAAATTAAATAAAATACTTCCAAAATACTAAATTTGCCAAAGAACAGAATGAATCTGGCCTTCTTTCTATTCTAGTCCCAGGTCTTTGGGAGGGAAGGTATTCAGGAGATACTGCTACTAACCCAATTCAAATGTGCAACAGTTGGACAGAGAAGGCAAGAAAGCTATTTTGCTGTTCTATGGGGGCAGCATGAGTCAAGCAAGAGGGGCACGGAGCAGGACCACACGCTTCAGCCCACCTGCCCCACAGACAGGAACGGTCCTTACCATGTCTCCAGGCTTGACAGAGATGGCCACCACCACGCCAGGCATCGGGGAGCGCAGAATACTGCTTGTGTCCTCAGCCATTTTTTCCAGCATATATCTGTTCAGTTCTGCAGCTAGTTTGGTTAAGATATGCACCTGGTACTTAAGGGGGGGCAAGGAGGGGGAGAGAAAACCGTCAATGAGTTTAAATGAAGAACTTTTCCTCAGCTGTAGCACTCATTTGGCATACGTTTTTAGCTTTGAAATTTAAATGATAACATCTTTGAAGTCAAATGGATTTTGATAATTGTAGTTAGAAACAGAACATATTCATCTGTTTCTGGCACATGTTGTGAGCTAGTTATTTAAGAAACTTCTTGAAATAAGAACGACCCCAGAAAAAAAAAAAAAAAAAGAACGACCCCAGTAACTAATTAATGACAAACGGTGGTCACCCTGTATCACTCTGAGAAGCAGCTCAAAACTTGATAAACAGTAGGAATTTCCCTTGTCTTCTCTTCACCGCTTACAAACTTATCCCAATTAACATGACTTCCGAGATTGAACTGTGTCAGCCTGAGCAAGAGGGGTGAGCCTGCGAACACCTGCCAGCAGATGGCAGCAGATCGCTGTCTCATGCCTCCCACTCCCCTCCGCGGAGGCTGTGCCACCTGGAAGTTAAGACAAAGGCTTTCAGTGTTCCTTTTGGGCAAAATAATATTTAAAATTCAAATTTTTCTAGAGACATAATATGTTATATTCACTCCTGAGAAAATTAGCTTTCTTTTTAGACACAACGTGACGTAGTTTTCCCAAGGACAAGTAGGGTAAAGATGAAATAGAATGAGTTATCTTCTGTGAGGAAAAACAATAATATCCAGATTTTAAAACCACTGAAAGAAACATCATGCACAAGCAAGTATTTCAATGGAAACTTCTGTAGGTGGCTCTCAATTAGGGGCGCATTAACGGGAGTTCAAACAAAACATTTCCAATAAAAGAGAATTTCTGTCCAGCAGGAAAAAAAACCCTCTATCGCTGTGGACAAATATAGGAGCCACAGTTTGGTCTATCAAAAACAAAACAAAAAACAAAACAAAACAAAACAAAAAACACCTAACTAAAATGGTTGGAGGAGGTGTTACTCAGTGAAGGCGAAACCACCACCTGAAGATTTCTGGATTCCTACCAGATCACATCTCCCTGGGGTAAGACAGATGCAGCATGGAGGCAGTTCCATTTTGTTCGAAAAAAGCTGCTGTAACTCAAAGCCTCCTGTGGGCATCGTGATGGCAGGGATGCAAAAACAAAATAGAACTAACCCTTTCATTCTGGACAGGGATGGCAGAAATCTCTAAGCCTGCTCTTTGCAGGGCCTATTCTAAAGGGGTAGGGGAGAGCCCCAGGAGGAGATCTGATGGCCTAGGTTCCAAGCAGATTTGCCACCATGACAGGTTGAATAATAACATCTTTTGCATGTTTCTTTACTCCTGAGTGTGTGTTTTGCAATCAAGACATACAAGTGTCTGCCAGTTTCTGAAGGATATGATCCTTAAGTGAAATTACAGTGCAAATAAAAGCTTTTTGCTCCTATTAAAATTCATCTGAGTCATAAGTGGCAATGGAAAAGCAAGGAGAGTGCATTCTGCTGTCAGTCTAATAAACATTCTGGGCAGAGGGACTATTTATCGGTGTTGAATTGTACCTCAAAGTCCTTCATTAAACTATGGGGGGGTGGACAGCAAAAGAAGGGAGAATATAATTGTACCAAATTGCATGGTTTTCATATCTGTGCTCCATCTGCTTTAGAAAAGGAAATCCAGTATCACCAGGAGGAGAGTCACGGGGAAAGTCACTTCTCCAGCCACCAGCACCCTCGGCTGCTCCATGTGACTGGCCAGCACCCAGATGGAGATTTTTCCCTCTGTTTTTCATACATTTGACCTCAAAATGTGAAGTCTGAATTCAGGGAAACTATCTTTCTACACTGAGGATAATATGATTTATCACATTTCACCACAGTGGATAGGCTTAAAAACTAATTTTAGCTAAATCACAAACAAGTCTTATTATAAATAAAGAGCTAAGATTGTACCCAGCTCCATTTCTCCCCAGAAATTACAAGATCCTGACTAAAACTGGATCCTTTTACTATTTTTATAATTTTCATATCTCTTGAATTCCTTTCTCTGTAGGACTCCTGCTTTGCTTGGAAAGAGATGTAAAAGAGTCACAAAACTCAACGCCTTTAGATGCAGTCTTTGTTATTGATGAGATGTTCCTTTTCCTTTTGTATTTGTTTATTGTTCTTAAATCTGTTTGGGGGATAAGCGACTTATTGTAATCACAAGTGAAAAAATAACAACGGGGTAAATGCCTCGGGAAAGGCCTCGGTGCAAATAGTTGGCTAAGAAAAGACCTTTCTGAATATAAAAAGAGGAGGCAGCAAGAAGGTTCTCTTTTTAAGATTACCTTTGATGTTGTTCTGACCCCTTGAGCGCGCCCACACAAACACGCCTCTTAAAACTGCGTCTTGGCTCCAGGCTTGGCAAAGCGTGGCATACAGCCTGCCCGGGTGGCATCCGAGCGAGTGTAGCACATGGGCCCTGCAGAACGAGCTGCCAGGGGAGAACCATAAAAGCTTCTAGATGCTCCCAGAAAAGAAGTCATTTAAGAATGTACACTAGGGCTTTCAAAGCTTATGATCAGAACTGCTATTTATTGGTTTCTCTGAATTTTGAGGGGGCACGAGCAGAGCAGCCAACCAGCTGAGAGAATCCATGAAAATGCCTTCTGAGGGCACAGAGTTGGTTTTTATGCCAGGCATTTAAAAATTCCTAGTGGGTTCTGCAGAACTTCCCTGGAGGGTTTTGACTTTAAGTTGTTGTTGTTGTTACTGTTTGCAAGCACAGAAACCACAAACTTGATGTTTTGGCGGTGGGAGTCCAAAATTTTACAGGTTAGTTGACAGGACAGGGAAGTAAATCCTCAAAGAGACCAGAAGGTTCTCACCCTGCAAGGCCATGAGGGATTAGAAGCCGCTCAGTCCTGGGTCCTGAACTAGACTCGCTGTGGGTCCATTAATGGATGGAGCCTCACTGTGGGCTTAGGGAGGTGCTCAAAAATTGCAGCTGAATGAATGATCAAGTTCTTGGAAAACACACTTCACGGTGTAAGCACTGAGGACAGGTGCTCTCCAGGACTCCAAGCTGGACAATAATGGGAGGGAAGGAGGTGCCATCTAATGACCCCAGTTTAGGTCTCTAAGCAAATGAATTGCTTGGCTTCTGCAATGTAAAACCATGTCTAACAAGAAAATTTCTCCCAAAAAGTTCAACAGAAAGAAGGAAGAGAAGGCAATCATACCAGATGTAAGAGGACCAGGAAGAAAACCACCAGAGATGGACAATTAAAAGGAACACAATGGAATTGTTTTAAAAGTTGATGTGCAGCTCTTAACATGGAACCTGACAAAAGGGGGAAAGGTGTGGGGCAGAGAGCTGCTGAAGTTGGGGGAGGAGGGAGCGGTCAGGGTTTGGGAAGGATCTATGTTTTTGATCAGATCCGTTAACAAAAAACACCCTGAGAACAGGCATGCCCACCGGTGCCATGCATACATACAGCTCATGTGCCACTGAGGGGCAGGGCAGCCCTCGCTCCAGGCAGCTCTCACTCTGGACGCAACTCCACTCAGGTGGTCACACAAAACACCTTGCTGCCCGTCTCTGTGTCTCCTTGCGTCTCTAGGGCCTCTAGATCCACCAGCAATTTGACACATCCCATGTGCCCGCACTTGCATGACCCAGAGGTCTATGGGTTCTTTGCAAGAGGAGTGCTTCCAGTTTGCTTTACCTATTTTTTCACTTGTGATTTCCTCTTAAAGTAGTTCACCTCTGGTTTCCGTTTCTATGTCGTTCTTCCAAAACAATGAGGATATGTACAGCTGATGAACTGTTCGTGTTTTTGCATGGCAACTGTGGGTCATCTTGGCCAAGGGTCAAAGATAAACTTTACTAGGAATTATTTTACATCGATTCCCTCAGCATCCTGAATCACTGGCCACATGCTACATATGGACCCTCACTAAGGTGGCCAGCACTGCACTTCTTCACATACAAGGCTCTCTTCTTCAAGGTTTTCCACCTTTCAGCCCCAAGGGTTTCCAACATTCACCTGTGCCTGCATTTCCACAGTGTGGCAGTGAGAGCAAACACTCAAATATGCCCCTAAAAGTCTGCTTTCCTAACTCTGAGCTGGAGAGCAGTCAATGTTCTTGAAGTGACAGAAATGACTAGCTGCAAAAGATGACACATCTTTAAAGACATCAGTAGTTCGGAAAAGTACTTTTAAAAAACCCCACTAAATAGAAATTAAAACACTGAGGTAGAATTAGAATCTTAATTCAACTTTTTTTTCCTCCCTTTCCTAAGTTCTCTGTGGGATATACAATTAACACGAGAGGAACATAGCAAGGGTTTGATGTCCTGTAACATGCAAGCATCTCTATTTCAGCATTGGGCCCAGCAAAGCCAAATCGACCAAAATCTCCAGGAATCAATGCCCCGAACATCCAACATCAAGAATCAGTGTGTATGTAGCTGCCCTCCTCTTGGAGGGATGCCCCTGGCGATGAAGGTGAACTGAACAAGCGGCTGTAAAAGTGTCTGTACAGCTGCAACCACTGGGGCAGCCTGTTAGCATAATGCTGTGACAACTCCATCCACACAGTCTCAAGGTAGCCGTCAATCAGGACGCATCATTTAATCCAACAGCACTCGAAGGACTTTCTCCGACAACCCACATGACAGCATATCTACAGCTCTATTTATATCAGCGCCCAGTTGTGTTTACAATGCTGTAGCAATTAGAAAAGATGCAACAGGCAGCAATATTATGGAAATTTTCATTTTGCAGTATTGCCCCGTAAAGTGTGATCCTGCTTCACAGAGTCAGGCTAAATGACAAAAGGCTATTTTCTTCACTCTCCCAGCTCAGACAGCACTTCATTTGCAGCTATCTATAATTAGATTAATGGTGTAGTGCAGTACAAAGCAGGCCCACTTCACATCAGATAGCATATGAATTAGGACAAACACTTATTTCAATTCCAGGCAGAGAAAGCAATGACTGGGGTATTTAGCATACCCTTTATGGTGGAATGAGATGTTAATTGTGTACCATTACCTCTAAACTGCTTGCTTGTTGTATAAATCACTGTGCTAATTGATGCAGAGATAGAAATGTAGCCACAGGCAAGAAAGCAAAGGAATGACGGCTGAAGATGCTGGATAAAGGATTATCGAGTAAAACCATATGGAGATGAGGTTCCTTTGAAACCTTTCCTTTCTGCCCAAGAGCAGGATTTCTTAAAAGTACAGAAAAACTCTTGTGCAAGTAAAGAAAATTTAATTTTTCACATTCCTTTTTGGAAACACCCACTTCTTTGAAAAGTTCCTCGCTGCCAGAAATCTAAATAAGAGGTATGTGGAATTAATCTGAATATACACTTACAAAAACACGGGCTGCGTAGTTTTCAAAGTCAGATCTCCCTATCTGGGTTTTGGGCTCACGGGTTAATAAGGAACACTTGTAAACTACCTGAAGCAGATGTTTCTGACCCATCTACAGGGCAAAAATAAATTCTTTCCCAAGACTTGGAGTTGTTCTTCTAGACCAAAACAAAACACAACACAAAACGCTGCTGGCCTATGTCTGTTATCGACTCCAATTACGTAGAAGGATTTATTCAGGATGTGAATCCAACAGAACCATTCTGATCTGCCATTGAAACAATGATTTTAACACCATCACCAAAACGCTGAAATTGGACTACTCCCGTTCATGATTTTATATCAATAGTAATGGATTAGAGGAAATCTTTTTTGGTTTCCCCCTAAAACTAGCACAACATAATAAACAAAAGCACATCGAAATTTAAAAGTATCAGTCTTATTACAAAGTGCTACTCTTCTCTTTTTAAAATGTCTCATTCAGCACTCAACAGCTCTTAGTGGGGTAAAAATGAGTGTCTTGGGAGCACAAATATAGAAATCAAATGCTACACTCAAAAAGTCAAACTGTCAAAGATCCACGGATAAATGTGCTCTGGGGAAGTTTATAAATCAAGTGCATGCATCCTGGGTGTGTTCACAATTTTTTTCATAGCAAAGCAGCAGTAAGGTGCAAATTACTGCTGTGCACTTTTTCACAAATCCAGCTGTTTAGTAATTAGCACTGTTATAACAAACTTTTACACAGAGAGTAAATATAGTGGGTCAGTTAGTAGTTCAAATTCTCAACTTCAGAGTAACAGTTAATATATCCATCTATTGGAAATGCACTTTTGAGAAATACTGGGTATATAGTTCAGCCTTGTGAAATCCAAATACCATATTAACTTGCAAGACAATAAAACAACATCCCAAGAAACTATAATGTCTGGTCCCAGTTATCACCAGTGAAACCTGGGCGGGGGGGGGGCAAACCTGCTTTTCATGGTACCAAATGGTCCTTACATATCCTCAACACCTGTACTGCAACTGCAAAGTCAACAGTTTAAGGTTTAGGGCATTATGCTAAATAATACTTATATATGTATATATTATTTATAGTATATTTCATATGATACTTAAATAAACACGCACAGAGAATATGTATATGTATATAAAGAAACATCATTGGTCCTTGAAATGGAAAACAGTGTCAGCGAGATAAATAGCATGATCTACCCTGAAGTAACACCTCCCATGCGTGCAGCTAGGTGACATAAATGGAAGTGCACTGGAGAAAAGATCTGGAAGCAGTGTAAGGGCCTGCTCCCTATCATTAATCACTTGTTTGAACCACTTAAACTAGGGCAGTACAGCCCGCAGCAAAACACCATCACACCCCTTGCTTGCAAGCTTATTTATGATGCCGGTGTTAACAGGAGAAAATATATGGTTTCTGATATTGCAACCAGTTCCCCAGCATTTGCTCCCTTTAATTGAAAAAGGCAGTTAAACACAAAGTAAATCATTCAGTTAGGTTAGCTGTTTAATGACACATAATTGATAATGTCAATATGTGGCAGTGACATAATGCACCACTTTCAACACCGGCCCACTTATGGTTATGAATCAATCTATATTCCTGGTTTTATTCTTTCACTGCTAAGTTGGTTCTTGAACTTCAGTCTTTGGGGGAACGACCAATGTGCCACAAGGAGTCACAGTGGTGCAGCAATTTCATTATGGACAGTTTTTGAGGCAAGAATTACAAAAATAGAGGTAGGAGGAAATTTCCAGCAAAACAAAACAATAAAAATCCATGCAGCCCATTTCTGCAACTCATCTTTCAAAGTTCTTGCTGAAAAAGAAGTTTTCTTAGAGAAAAGAACTATCTTAGGCTAATATCAAAACCTTTGGAGGAATGGGTCAATGTGGGTGTATCTCTGGCTTATTTCCAAAAGACAATTCCCTCTGAAGGGAAAGATATGGGGACAATGGTCAATAACATAAAACCTAACCAAACTTTTTTTCAATTTCTTTTTTTTTTCATCTGGACACACGAGTCCTTCCAATTCTAATATCCTAAGATAAGCAACTTTTCTTTTTTCACAACAGTGCTGAAAATGAAATCGACAATTAAACATTAAGCCCAGTACTTCATAAATCCTATTTCCTCAGTTATATTCCACTGACGTTACTTTCCTCATGATTTGAATCGCTGGTATCTTAAGAGAGAACCAAAACTGATGGAAAAGTAAAGGAGCTAAGCACAGGAAGCCAGCCCACCCCTGCTCTGCTGGGCAGGCCAGCACTAATCGCAGGTCCTCAGTGGGTTTCTCAAAGAGTGAGTCTGTGAAAGGGGTAACGTCCCTGGTGCCCAGCACGGTGGGGACACGAGGTACAGGTGTGCCACGATAAAGGAGCTCAGCCTGTGCTTCACTGGGGTGCCCACAAGCTGTCTAACAAGCAGGTACATATACCACAAAGGTAATTTGCTGGAATAAGTGGCACTTTCCCATCCACAAAGGCAAGTCCATTGACAATGTGCTATACAGAACTCACAAAACAGAGCCCATGTATTGTTTGATCAGGAGTCTCTGTGACACATTATGACTATAATGAGTCATTTCTTTCTTATACAAGAAAAATATTATAGATCTTTGAAAGCCTTGTACTCAATTATGTAACAATACCAACATCTGTGAACAGTATAGGCTGTTTCTATTCTGTATCCTGAATTGTTTTACGTAATTACACATTTATAAGGTATTTGGTAAACCAGTAAGAAGGTACCTTTTTAAAAGCACTATATAATTTGAGGTACAATGAAATGTTCTCTTGAAAATCTATAATTAGGGCAGCATCAGGTTACAGAAAAGTACAGGAAATGTTATAAAATAGGGAAGTGTACTATTTTGCTATGGTCCCCCACCCCTCTATTTCCTCCTCTTCTATTTGAATTATTCTTTGCTCATCTCAAGTTAAAGTTATGTTGTCTCTGGGGTGCAGAATAAGTGAACTCTGGGGGGTAAAGTCAGGGAGCTTGGCCTTCCCTTGTAAGTCCTACAGTCCTGAGATGGAACACCAGAGGCCAGGGTAGTGTGCTGATGCCAGGAGCTGTTCAACGATACTTTTGGTTTTATATGGATTTTTTAAATGACGAAATATTTTTTTACTATTATGAATTCACTACAGAAATTCAGAACCCAATAAGCCCAAATGTTGGCTTGTATTGGTCAGAAATCTGAAAAATATACCAAGGCAAAGCAAACAAAACTACAGATAATACTACTGGGTAGTACTTTCGCACAAGGAGGTTTTGAGCTGAAAGCAATTAATTCTCTGCCCTCCCCATCCTGTCTAAAAGCAGGTCTCTTTCTCTCCCACACACAGGAAGAGAACTGCTCCAGAACTACTATTATCACCTGAGAAAGCTCTTATCTGCCCCAAGTTCTAAATGTCTCAAGTCACATTTCTTTGGGAACTCCCATGTAGAAGTATATGATATTACCTATTTTTTTCTCTTGTTAATCTGTCTTTGTCAGTTTGATTTGCAAGGCTCCAGGCACTGAAATCTAAGACAGAGGGGGAAGTTTTCCTCTCCTACACCACTCAACAGCCAGTGGTCCAAAGTACTGGGAATGATCATGTGAGGGACGACGAAATTTAATCTGCCTTTCAAGGTCCTTCTTTCTAGCTGTACCAAGGATCAGATGGACATAAGACAGATTAACAGGAGAAAATCAAATTTAAAATCATACTTATGAGGATTTTACACAGACATGAAATTGCAAAGACAGGCAAAATGAGGTATCTCTGTCATGCTGAACACTGAGAAGTGGGTAACGGGGTCTGGGACCTCAAAGGGAAGGGATGCAACCTTCGGAAAAAATAAAAAACAGGAAATGGTATGGTAGGCAAATGTTTGCTGGGCCACTCAGAAACAATGGGACATAGAGGACTTTGATCAGATAGGCCTTTCTGATTCCTCCCTACCAGACCTAGTTCACAGTATAATGTAATTATCTATGGTGACAGCTCTCTTCATGGAGCAAGTCCTCTATCTAAATTTTTTCAGGCAGTTATGGAGGAGGTTGGCCTCTGCCATCTGTCAGGGGGTACTGCTTAGCAATTTTATAGTTTAAAATTCTAACATATCTTAGAAGTTTAACCTGTGCCACTTAATGGACTTTTGGCATGTCACAAACTATGCACTATACAAAACATATAATACTGAAAATAGAAGAAACTTGTAAGGTCCTGTGGTCATCTGAGGGAAGAGGAGATGTGACCACCATACTGGAAGCAGCAGAAAAGAGTGGGGGGAAAAAAAAAAGCATAAGATATTGAAGCCAAATGACTTGAATTTTGATATCCCAATAAATGTCACCTTTAGACCAGTGACCTAACTTCTCAGAACAAATCTCTTCATTTCTAAAATCAAGAAAAAAACATGCATTAAATGATGTAGGGATTAAACTGACAAAGATTTGCAAAGTAACTAGCAAGTACCTGACAGTAACTGCTCACCAAATATTTTGTTTCCTTCCTAAACACCTCTCCATGAAGACAAGGGACAGTAGATACAATTTGCTTTTTCATTGCATATTGTAAAACATCTTGAATTAGCAACTTTACTTGTTACAGTTCTAGTTCTATGGTTCCACATTCAGGAGTGAATAGACTAAATTTTTCAAATACCATGTTTGGCTCTAAGATCAAAGAAAGGAAATTGGTTCTGATATTAAGAAGGCTTCTAGACCAGGCAATGCAGGATTCTATGGTCATCCTTTCCTTAGATACTGTCATACTGAATTAGAGAAATAGTTTGGTTCATTCATTCAAAAACCATTTATCAAGCATATATGAGCAATATGAAAATATAAATAGGAAAAAATGGCTTCTGACCTCAAACACCATAACCTGGCCAGAGAGAAAAGACAATCATGAATAATACATAATAATATAAATACATATCAGTCCTACAAAGGATGCAATCAATATGATTTGGACTTTTTTATTTTAGCCCCTCTCTTGAAATTAAGTGAAAGGAAACCAAACCTCTTTTTCATACTCCGATTACTCTGGACACTAACTCTGGGCATTTTCCCCACACCAAGTAATTCTCCCAGTTGATAGACACCAACTGGGTATTCTACAGTTTGTTTCAGTTCTTATACTATCTACCTATAGTTAGCGTCAGACCTCACAGGTTAGAGGCTCAGGCCCACAAGACAGCCCCCACATCACATGCCAACCGCAAGTCCAGCTTGTCACCTGTGCTTCTGACTGACCTGCTATAAACTGGAGGTTCCCACAATCCCCTCCTCAGATTTGATACTTTGTTAGAATGGCTCACAGAACTAGGGAAGATAGATTACTCATTTATTATCAAAGGAGACACCTCAGAAACAGCCACAGAAAAGAGATGTGTAGAGCTAAGTATGGTGACAGGAGTGTAAAGCTTCCATGTGCATTCCAGGGTGGTACCCTCCTAGCACCTCCATGTGTTCAGCAATCCAGAACCTCTCCAAATCTTTTCAATTAGAGTCTTTTATGGAGGCTACATTATGGAGACATGATTGATTAAATCACTGGCCATTAGTGGTTAGTTCAACCTCCGGTCTCTCTCTATTCCCTCCCCAGAGGTCAGGAAGGTAGGGCTGAAAGTTTTAGTACTTGAATCATCTTCTTGGCTTCCGTGGCAACTAGGCTCCATCTTTAGAGGCTTTGCAAAAGTTACCTCATCAACACAGCTCAGGTATGGTTTAAAGGGGCTTGCTATAAGTAATGGAAGATGCTCCTTTTGCCTTCATCACTCATTTCACTTAGGAAATTCTAAAGGATTTAGGAGCTGCATGCCAGGAATGAGACAAAGACCAAACATTTATTTCTTATTACAAATCACAGTATCTCACCAAGTCAAAACTCTTGACACCAGAATTCTGGGCATATTCTCTGAGAAGATGCTGGAGGCCATACTGGGTGGGTCTAGAATTCATCAAAGCATACATATCTAAATCTCTCTTTCAAGTACATGTAAACACATAGCTTACTTCTCATGCTTCATTCTCATTTGGAATTTTCACTGATAATACCCTTAGCCTAATAATTTGGCCTTCCATTCAATTCTTTTTTTTTTAAAGATTATTTATTTATTTATTCATAGAGATGCAGAGAGAGAGAGAGAGAGAGAGAGAGAGAGAGAGGCAGAGATACAGGCAGAGGGAGAAACAGGCTCCATGCAGAGAGCCTGAGGTGGGACTCGATCCAGGGTCTCCAGGATCACACCCTGGGCTGCAGGCAGCGCTAAACCGCTGTGCCACCAGGGCTGCCCCTTTCCATTCAATTCTTATGAGTGTTCTCCTAGCTGGAAACTTTGCCATATCCATGCTGATCTATCATAATCTTTCCCCAGATTATGTTTCTAATTTCTCATGGCAGAAGAATTCATATTTGAGGAAATAGAGAGATTTATGAGAGAGAGGAGGAGAACTGGGGACCGAGTTTGTAAGTGAACCTTGAAAGCTCTTATAAAATTTAAGATGTATTTTATGGAGTTAACAATAGTTAAAGGCTTGTACAAGTACTACAATAAAGAAGTATATAAAACAAGCTAATAATCCCCCTACTCCCCTGAAGTCATGAAATAATTTGTATTATAAACCTCCTACTCAAAAAGATCTATAAAAACATAAACACACATATCTATTTTTACAAATGCTTCCATACTGTGTAAAATACAACGAAGCCATTCAAAAAAGGAGAAATTTTAAAAAGGAGAAATCCATGAAATTTTGCCATTCAACAGTCTTGACTCACTATAAGCTCTTAAACAAAGGGATGAACTTCTAAACACAGGAAGAAATTTAGGTAACTTATTTTTCTTTTTACATGCTTAGCTCATCTAAAGCAGAGGAAAATACCCGTGTATTGCTCCCAACCCCCCTCCATAATACACAGACTCTGCCATGACAACTCCAGAATGTAGAAAAATAGACCCACATGGCCCTGTCAGCTTCTTTTACAAGGGCTCAGTTCCCTTCTCTGTGAGGATGAGAAAGCCCTGTTGTAAATGCAAGAAGGCCTTGGGTATGCTTCTCCAACCCTCCTTCCCAAGGCTGCACTGACAAATCACATACTCTGCCATCTGCTCTATCTCCCTATCCTTTTCTCAATTTTGTTCTCTTTTTCTCTAACTATCCTCAACAGCATGACTTGTTATGTGTACCGAAGAGATAACTCAGCCTGGGTGCAATGATTCCACAATAATTTCCCCAGAAGTGCTGAGTGAAGTAAGCCAGTCGGAGAAGGACAAACATTATATGTTCTCATTCATTTGGGGAATATAAATAATAGTGAAAGGGAATATAAGGGAAGGGGGAAGAAATGTGTGGGAAATATCAGAAAGGGAGACAGAACGTAAAGACTGCTAACTCTGGGAAACGAACTAGGGGTGGTAGAAGGGGAGGAGGGCGGGGGGTGGGAGTGAATGGGTGACGGGCACTGGGGGTTATTCTGTATGTTAGTAAATTGAACACCAATAAAAAATAAATTTAAAAAAAATAATTTTTCCAGTCATTAAAAAAAAAAAAAATTTCCCCAGAAGTCGTCCTTCACTCAAATACTAATACTCATACCAGTCAACATAAAGCTCTCTTAACTTTATAAATTTTAACTACTTGGTGATTTTCTGAGTCTAGAAGGAAAGAAATGCCAAAAGAAACCACCAAAAGCTTTGGTCACAGAAGTTTTGATCATTTCGCTATTGACTTATTTCTAAGTGATAGCAGTCTAATCAAACTGAAAAACACCGAACACTTTGACAATGACAACTAAATGATGTTACACAGCAGTCCATGAAATAAAGCTGAGAAACATTTCAAGTGTGCCCATAATCCAGAGACCAGGAGTGCTACTGGCTATTCTTTGTTGACCTGTAATGTTTTCCTCTGGGTTGCAAGTATAGGATAGAGAGAGCCCGGGGAGTGGGATGGGATGGTTGCTGCTGGGCAACCTCACTCCGTGGCATCCACTTTAGTGAATCCACCCTGGATCAGAGTCTGGGCCTCTGTTTCACAGTCTTAGAAATTAGACTTCCTCTATAGCACAGACTGGGTCATTGTCAGTTAGATGTATCTGCTCGTTGAACTCACAAGAAATGGATGTGTAAAATCTATCTTATGAATTTATAATCAGAAATATATCCGTACCCTAAGGGTAGCAGTGTGGGTATACAAATTACAGTCTGTGGTTGTTTGATACGATGGAGTCAGCAGAAGGGGCATCAAATGGTCTTCAGCAGTGCTCTCCATTCAGATAGAATAAGCAGTGGAACATTCTTAAACCAGAAGTATCAAAACTTCCCCAGAGGCCTTGCTAAAACAGATTGCTGAGCCCCACATCCAGAGTTTCTGATTCAGGCCTGGGCTGGGTCTTGTATTTCTAACAAATGCTCAGGAAATGCTGAAGTGTGATCTGGGGCCACACTTGTGCAAGTGTGGACATAAGACATCCTTCTCCACTATTGGAACAGCCTTTCCAAGGGGGCTTTCTTAGACCCTCTGGGCTGCTCTAACAGAACACCAGGGCTGGGTTGCTTATAAACAACACACATTTATTTCCCACAGTCGTGAAGGTTGGCAAGTTTAAGATTAAGGCATCGGCAGATTTAGTGTCTGGTAAGAGCCTGCTCTCTGGTTCATAAGCAGCCATCTTTTTGCTGTCCCCACATGGTAGAAGGGGCAAAGGATCTTTCTGGGGTCCCTTTTATAAAGGCACTAATCCCAAAGGCTCAACCTCCAAATACCACCATAAGGCAGCTAGGTTTCACCACATCAATTTGGGGGTAGGGAGATATAAACACTCTGTCTCTAGCAGGGATTTTTGAGCTCATGTCCAGTGAGAAGTCTCTCTTTACCTAGACTCAGCCAAATATAACGCTATTAAAGAATGCTTCTTTGACTCTTGCTCTGCATAGAAAAAACTTCTGAGTGACATGGTCTTTCTTCATATATGATAATCACTGATAAGCCCAAGAAATTATGAGTAGAGGGTTAGTACTCTCTAAATTGGGTTCAGGTCCTGACTTTTTTGTGTGGTCTATGGTGTTACCTCACTTTCTACCCTATTTCCTCATCTGTTAAATGGGGGAGAATATTGCTGTCTTGTAGAACTTTTTTAGCTGTGGTTAAAAAAAAAAAACTAACTTATAGACTTTTTTCCTCCAAATTTTTATTTAAATTCTAGTTAGTTAACAAATTGTTGACTTATTTTAATATTTCAATGAGATAAGATGTAAACTGTCTGGCATAATTCCCAGCCCACAAAGTATCCAGTGAATGGGAGATACTATCATGACTCTTGTTATGTTGATATGAACTGAATTTTGACTCCTCGAAATTCACAGGTTGCAGCTCTAACCCCCAGTGTAGCTATATGTGGAGACAGGGTCTTTTGAGAGGCAATTAACATTAAGTGAGGTCATAAGTAGGGTTCTAAGGCAACAAAACCATGTACTTATAAGATGTGGAAGACACATCAGGAGTCTGTGCACACAGAGGAAAGACCATGAGAGAACACAGGAAAAAGGAGAGTGAAGGACAGCAGAATTTGCCATTCCAAATTGTGTCTCTTTGGCATGGCGATTATTTGAAGCTGGTTATTATTTAAAAACAGCAGACACAAGTGAAGCTCTAAAAACGAAGTGAAAGTTATTACCCTTACCCATGTAAGCAATATCCACATTTATAAGGGATTCTCCATTTGAAAGTGCATCTCCTTCCCTGTACCAGAAAGAGGGGGATGACTTTAAGTCTCTAGAAACTTTGTAACTATAGTTGACGTATTACATTGGTTTCAGGTTACAACACAGTGGTCAAATCTCTGGCAACTTATCAACAGAGAAGGCAATGACTTAGATATGCATAACATTACCCTTGTTTATCAGGCTTTTCCTGGTGACCTTCCATAACTAACTCCCCTGCCTCAATATCTTCTTTTATCATTAACTGAGATGGGATTTTTAATTTTTATTTATTTATTCATGAGAAACAGAGAGAGACACACACACATAGACAGAGGGAGAAGCAGGCTCCATGCAGGGAGCCTGATATGGGACTCGATCATTCCAGGACTACAGGATCACGCCCTGAGCTGAAGGCAGGTGCTCAACCACTGAGCCACCCAGGTGTCCCACTAAGATGGTATTTAAGGTGAGGGCTTTGGCCACTTTGGGGAGTTGCTCAGTTTTCCTGGGTTTCTCCCAGGTATGCAGGAGATGTATATTTTATCAAACTTCTGTTTTCCTCCTGTTAATCTGTCTGATATCCACTGAATTACTAGACTCACCAAAGAACCTAGAAAGGCAGAAGGAAAAAACCTTCCTGCCCCTACAATTCTGGCAACCCCAAAGGTACCTTCACTGGCAGGACACTGCTCATTTCCAGGCTGCCACAGCTGAGAGATCTGACATAGGAACAGTGAAAGGTAAGGATTCTTACCATGTCAGTCACCCCGTGGAGCAGAGAGTGGTGAGAGTCCTTTTTTGGTTTTTTAAATTTAGATTAGCATGAAAAAATATTTACGGAACTAGTTCCTTGAGTATAGCACCTAGGATAAAAATTGGTTGAATACTCTTGGTTTCTTTTGATCCATTTCCTCCCAGAGATGGTTACCGTTTTAACTTTGTCTATCTGTTATGTCATTTGTCAGAAGGAGGAAAATCACAGGGCAGAACCTAATAACCTGCTGTTTTATCCAGCCTCACAGACTGGTGAGTTCATAGTCTTCACCAAACTAGCATCTGTTTAGACCAACTTTGGGATAGGTTAAGGTGTACATGAGGTAAAGGCTATCCCCAAGGGACATCTTGGAAGCCAAAGCTGCAAAACTGGTGGGCAAGGATAGAACACTTCAAAGCTCTTAGACCGCCTGCCACCTAACCCAGACTCTCATATTAACAGTTGGACACACACAAAAAAAAAAAAAAAAAAAAAAAAAAAAAAAACAGTTGGACACACAATGGGTTAGACTGACAGTAGGTCACCCACCAACCTCAAGAAAGCTTCTGTGTAATGAGGCACACTGTAAAACACTACACGTTCCCCAACCCAGTGATGCATCCCTCTTAGGTATTTGTTTGGCTCCGAGACCCAAGGCTTGGCTCACACTGTACTCTTCTGAGGAGACAGTTTTGAGGGGTGTCCACAGTTTAGCCATAAAATGGCTTACTGGTGAGTCGTTATTGAGATTTTTTTTTTCTTAAGATTGTATTTATTTATTCATGAGAGGCACAGAGAGAGAGAGAGAGGCAGAGACACAGGCAGAGGGAGAAGCAGGCTCCATGCAGGAAGCCCCATGTGGGACTCGATCCTGGGTCTCCAGGATCACACCCCAGGCTGAAGGCGGCGCCAAACCGCTGAGCCACCCAGGCTGCCCTGTTATTGGGATTAAAGTAAGATTTGTCTTGTAAATGGCAGGAAGATGATGGATGCTTTGAATTGAACACCTTTCTATATGCTATATGTTTTTAGATAAATATCATCCTTGGGCAGCCCGGGTGGCTCAGCAGTTTAGCACCGCCTGCAGCCCAGGGCCTGATCCTGGAGACCCGGGATCGAGTCCCACATCGGGCTCCGGGCACAGAGCCTGCTTCTCCCTCTGCCTGTGTCTCTGCCTCTCTCTCTCTCTGTGTCTCTATGAATAAATAAAAGATTTATTTTTATTTATTTATAAAAAATAAATTATTTATTATTTATATATTTAAAGAAAAGATTTTATTTATTAATGAGAGAGAGAGAGAGAGAGAGAGAGAGGCAGAGACACAGGCAGAGGGAGAAGCAGGCTCTGTGCCGGGAGCCCGATGTGGGACTCGATCCTGGGTCTCCAGGATCAGGCCCTGGGCTGCAGGCGGCGCCAAACCGCTGTGCCACTGGGGCTGCCCCATAAATAAAATCTTTTATAAAAAAAATCTTTCCTTAAAAAAAATAAAATAAAATAAATATCACCCTTAACGGATTGTTTTCTCTGTCAAATAAGGACACGGAAGGGTAGAATAGCCTTAGGGACTCCCTTAGTAAAATGGAAGAATAGAAATTAGACTAAGAACAGTAATTTGAGTCCATATCTAACATAAATTCCCCTTCTCCATCCTCTTATTTCCTGCTCTACTCCCAACTCCATGTCCCAACCTTCTGGAATACATTTTGGATCTCTGGGCCCCTAGGCTTAAAGCCCTCCTCCACCTCCAAGTCCAACTCTAACACCTCAGCAAATTCCCTTAGACCCCCCAACTCCTCCAACTTCCCCAGAATATTCCATAAACATCCAGCTGCCTGTCTGGTCTTCCCTCTTTTAACAAGATTGACCGAGAGCACTACGGCCTGATCTCCAAGCCCAGGATATGCAGCTTACTCATGTAAATACTAAGAGCCAGGTAGTGAATTTGGTAAGCACCTTAGCTGGTATGTGGAATAGCTCTGAGGTCCCTTACAATTGCTCCTGCTTTCCAGGGCTCTGTAATCAGGCTCTGCCAGCTTTAGGCTTTTGTATACAATGTTCTTACAGATGCATCTTGGACACCCAATGCAAAGAATTTGCATCCCTTGGACAGCAACAGATCTTTCAATTACAGAGCTCTTTGACCTCCACTTTCAGATGATCCTACCAAATTTAGAAAGGGATTAGAAAGATTAGTGGCCATTCACAACCCCTTATCATAGAGGAAACAAATGAACAAATTTCTCCTAGGCTCTCCTACAAAATGATCAGCAGGAAACCAACATTTAGGGACTGATAAAAGCCAAGGTTGAATTATGCTTTCAGGAAGGAGAGCATCCAAGGTCCCTTTTAAAACACTTTATATATAGACTTTTAAAAGACATAACTCATGAAACCCTGATGTTCTAGAACACAGAAATCTTTTCATTCCCATCTTAGCTGGAATGGAAGTCTTCTCCCTGATATAAAGAAGCAAACTGAAGATAATTTTTTTAAAGATTTTATTTACTTATTCATGAGAGACACAGAAAGAGAGGCAGAGACATAGGCATAGAGAGAAGCAGGCTCCACGCAGGGAGCCTGATGTGGGACTGGATCCCAGGGCTCCAGGATCAACGCCCTGAGCCGAAGGGAGACACGCTTAACCGCTGAACCACCCAGGTGTCCCAAATTGAAGATAATTTAATTGAATGAGCAAGTCAGTCCCTTGATATTCAGGCTGCACTCCAACTCTCTGGGGCATCAGAAACAACTGTACTGTTTAGCAATCTCTACAAAATCAGAAATGTGGTTCTAGAAGCAATTCAAACCTACCCTATTCATCCCAAAATACTTCTAGGTGCCATAAAAGATCAGGACATTGGAAACCATGGTCTTGTACTTAAGGGAAGATTTAAATAGTAATCGCTCTAGACCTCTGATAATTGGCAGAAATAGCTCCAAAACTCCTTGAAGAAAAGTTGGATACTTTCTCTGTACCTTTGCGATATAGATTTCTACCTCTATCTTCTCTAGGATGTAAGAGCCATTCTTTGAAATGTGAACATTAGGGAGATGTTTCTCATCAGAAGGTGAAAAAGGAAGGGGACAGTGGGAACAGGAAGGTATTTGGAAAATAGGCTACTGAAAAATCTTAAATGTCTTCTCAGGAAATAATAGAAAAATCTTTGGCCATCTGAGCAAGAAACCTTAATATATTCCATGTGCCAGAAACACAACTTGGATTCAAACGCTCTTTTATAAGTTGGTAAGTTTTGCATTATTAGACCCATCTCATGGCTGAAGTTGAAAATGAAAGCCTGGGATGCCCGGGTGGCTTAGTGGTTGGGCATCTGCCTTCGGCCCAGGGCGTGATCCTGGAGTCCCGGGATCGAGTCCCCCATCAGCTCCCTGCATGGAGCCTGCCTCTCTATGTGTGTCTCTCATGAACAAATAAATAAAATTTTAAAAATTAAAAAAGAGGGCAGCCCCGGTGGCTCAGCGGTTTAGCGCTGCCTGCAGCAGGGTGTGATCCTGGAGACCCGGGATCGAGTCCCACGTCAGGCTCTCTGCATGGAGCCTGCTTCTCCCTCTGCCTGTGTCTCTGCCTCTCTCTCTCTCTCTCTCTCTCTCTCTCTCTCCTCTCTGTGTATTCTCATGAATCAATCAATAAATAAAATCTTTAAAAAAAATTAAAAAAGAAAGAAAATGAAAGCCGTATGCATCTGTAGGTTTATGTGTGTCTATATATATATGTTACAGATGTGTCATATTTTTCTACTTCTGGATGGTACTACCAAAATTAATTTGTCAACAGCTCCAAAATTAATTGGCTTAAAATTAAGCACTTATAAATGAAGTATTCCTAAAGTTCTCAGAAATGTAATAAACCGAAATGCTTCCTAGGTTCACTTGGTCTGGGAAATTATTCAATATTAAAACTAGTTTAGGGATGCTTAGGTGGCTCAGTGGTTGAGTGTCTGCCTTGGGCTCAAGGCATGATCCCGGGGTCCGGGATCGAGTCCCACATCAGGCTCCTGTAGGGGGCCTGCTTGTCCCTCTGCCTGTGTCTCTGCCTCTCTCTGTGTGTCTCTCATGAATAAATCGATGAAATATTAAAACAACAACAACAACAAAAAAAACTAGTTCAAGTTTGTTGGTCAATTAAAATAAGTCTTTAAAGTTATCAATATTCAATATAATACTTTTATTCTACCTAGGCTTACTAAATACGTTTATTATCTTGGCGAATTTTGGCAGCAAGGAAAACAGCTTGGAATGATGACTGTGTCTAATGTCTCATGAAACTTTTGTCAGTAGTCTAAACACATTGCTGGAATTTACATAGATGTAAGCAGGATAAGAGTCTCTAGGGGAACTTCACAATAATTATATTGTATGGTATGTGTACTTAAAAATAGCTTCCACAATCTTCTAGCTAATTTAAAACTTCCCAGTTTTGCTAAGTTTGGGGAATTACTCTCTTGTTGGCTCCAATGTTGCTGTCCCCGAATGAGATCATACACATGATTTGAAGGGTATGACTGGGGAAAGAAACATGTTAATAGGGACAGCTGGGTGGCTCAGCGGTTGAGCATCTGCCTTCAGCCCAGGACATGATCCTGGGGTCCTGGGACCGAGTTCTGCATCAGGCTCCCTGCATGGAGTCTGCTTCTCTCTCTGCCTATGTCTCTGCCTCTCTCTCTCTCTCATGAATAAATAAATAAAATCTTTTAAAGAAAAAAGAAACATGTTAATATAGATTGAAGGCTAGGCTTCTCCGGTTCTGTAAGTAACCTTCTGAAGTTGGAGAATACCACTGGGCTCAAAGTATCTTCTGGAGAGACGTTCTCTTTAAATGTTTACAGATTGTAGATGGGCTGAAACTGGCCATAACCACACAATATCTGGGCAATGGGGGGAGTATTCATTTGATCTCTTGGTTTATTAAAAACTATGGGGAAGCTAAAAAGTCTTAGAAAAGTTGGCAAGGATACTTCAAACGGAATGCATATGTTATTACACAAGCTTATTAAGTATAAATCCCTTGAAAAGAAACTTTAATATTAAAGAAATTAGAATATATCCAAAGGAGAATTCTAGTCTCAATAAATGACAGCAAATATGAGTACTAGATCACTACTGCCTTTGGTCTGGCATCTGCAAGAGGAAATTATACACTCAACCAGTTTGACTCCCATGTGACTTTCAACATTTCTCCAATCTTGTTAGAACATGGAGAGTCTGGAAACTCCATTCTTTTTAAAACTAATCGCCTCAATCTGAAGATGGTCCCAGGAGAAAAGGAGTTGAACTAGAACTCTTTAGCTCCTTTCCTGGACAGTTAGACTCCATTCTTACCAAATTTTTTACTTCAACTAAGTTCAGAGCTGCAGTGACTTGACAATAGCATTCAAATACTGTTCATCTTATCTTAAAAAACAAAAACAAAAACCAACAAACAAATCTTTTATTCATTCTCCCTGAACGGCAGAAACATGATTTAACTGAATAGTCCTTAAAAACTCTCGAGACTCTTAAGCTGGGGACAATTAAATACTAACACTTCCAGAAAAGTCTCATGTATCCTATGAACCAGAAACACAAAATGTTGTTTTTCTTGGCTTTTTCTGTATCATTTTGAAAACTGTCATCTGTAAAAGAAAAGGCTTTATTTTAATGTCAAATATACTTAAGATTTGTTTATATCAGAAAGTATGTCAAAGTTCACATGAGCTTTGGTCTTCATGGCAATCCATGCTCTTTGTCATGAGAAGGCATGACAGGAAAAGCTGAAACTTTACTAAAATATTACTCATCATCCCAACATAAACATCTGTCTTGAGGCACCCTACAGGCTTGCCTATTACTGCGCCAAATAAAAGAAGTCAAACAGTACCAGGAAGGCAGGGATGAAGTCACGTGGCCCAGAAACTGTGATTGCTGGCCCGGAGGGAAAAAATGGGAAGAGTTTCTTTGTCAAACATTAAAAGTCATCAACATCAGAATTACAAATATTTCACTAACATCTTATATCCTAGAGACTGGATTGATAGGCCATTTCTGTCTGCCCAACACTCCAATCGAATGAAACTTATCTCCCAGGGCAATAAGCTCTTAGTTTTACCAGTTTGTGAACAACGATGCTGACAAAGGGGGAAAAACCCCCTTATTTCCAGGCCTCTTTTGGGAATAGTAAAGGCTGTTGGTATTTAGGAAAGGTGAAGCAGTTTCATGCTGAGCACTGAAAGGAAACACTGTTCTCTGCATAGACTGCACACCTGTGATTTCCACCTATAACAGGTGGAAAAGCCTCCACCTGTCACCCCAACTCACACTTTTCCACGACGGCATTAGCTGACAGCAGTGATTTTGCCCACAAGGCTGATTCAAGTCTTGTTGGCTGTCACTGCCAAGTTCTCAGAACCAGAGAATTAAGTTGATGCCTTGCGAAAAGGTTGGGCAAGGTTTGTGGGCAGAATACAAAATTTTTCCCTACTCTAAAAAATTTTGCTAACAAAACAGAGCTGACTCTTGAAATTGCTCCAATCCTAGAAATATCATTCCAAAATAGTTCAACAGGGAGGATTTGGTTTTTAAACATAATTAAAGAATATACTTGGTAGTGGAATATTACTACTCAGCCATAAGAAGGAAGCAAGTACAGAACTTACTACAACAGGAGAACTACAAAAAAAAAATTATGCTAAGTGAAGGAAGCCAAACACAAAAAGTCACATATTCTATGATTCCATTTATAGGAAACATCTGGAATGGGAAAATCCAGACACAGAAAGTAGACTAGTGGCTGCCAGAGGCTGGGGAGAGAAAGGAATGAGGAGTGACTGCTAAGAGTTATAGTTTCTCTATGGGGTGATGACAATGTGCTGGACTAGAGAGAGGTGACAGCTCTGTGGATGTACTAAACGCCATTTACACATTTTATTTATTTTTATTTTTTAATGTATTTATTTGAGAGAGAGAGAGAAAGCACAAGTGGGGGGCAAAGGCAGAGGGAGAGGGAGAAGCAGACCCCTGCTGAGCAGGGAGCACACTGCAGGATTCGAACCCAGGACCCCAGGATCATGACCTGATCTGAAGGCAGATGTTTTACCAACTAAGCCACCCAGGCGCTTCACAATTAGTACATTTTATTTATTTATTTTTAAAGATTTTATTTATTCATGAGAGACACAGAGAGAAAGAGAGGCAGAGACACAAGGCACAGAGGGAGAAGCAAGGCTCCATACTGGGATCCCGATGTGGGACTCGATCCCAGGTCTCCAGGATCCCGCCCTGGGCTGAAGGCGGCGCTAAACCACTGAGCCACCCAGGCTGCCAACGATTAGTACATTTTAAAATGCCATAATACATTTAAAAATAGTTAATGGTTAATTTTAGGCTATGTTAATTTTAATTCAATTACAAGAATATGGTTTGCCACGTGGATGTCGTAAAACATTCATGGTAAGGCTCTTTAGTTACAAGTATGGAGATGCTAATTGATTTGTGGCTGGCAACTATACACATATCCATCTTCTCCAACAGATAGTAATAACCTCCATGAGGTAGGGATCATAGTGTCTGGTACATACAAGATACTCAATATTGTAGATCAAAAAAGAAAAGAATCTATAATGATTTACCTAAGCTCTACATGTCTCTACCCCAGCAAGAAGTCGCAAAAAAGCAGAGTTATCTGCTATGAAAAGTTCCAATGCTACAGAATGAGATTCTGTGAGCCTCAAATCTGGCAATTACTCATAGGGAGAAATTTGGCGGGTCTTGGAAACCTCAAGGAATTCTTTTGAAAATGTATTTTTGCCCAGACATCATTAAAATTTAGAGAGGTTCATAACCCTTTTCTTGCTCACAGTATCACTAACGTTCACCTTGCAAAGATGACCTCACTGACAGAACAAAGGAAATGTCTTGATGTGAATTTAATTTGAAGACAGGAGAATTACAGCAGTTGCTTGACAGAAACCTAGAGAAGTCCTGGCCAGTCCAAATGTATCTGCTACCTCATACCTGGGTAAGTTAGCAACATGCTGCCACTAAGCTAAAAATTTTAAATAGACTGAGTGTCAAAGAGCATAGAGAGGCTACACTCATTCACCATTCTACAATTTTAACTTCGTGCTCAAGCCAAAGAATAACAGGCTTCTTGGATAATATATTGCAAAGCCAGATTCAGGTTGACTTTTTATTTGCACATTTTTTACTTTTTATTTTCAATAACTTTTACACTCAAAAAAACTGAGGGAAAAAAAGTGACATAATTTTCTGCAAAGATAATTATCTTCTTTGAGAAGGAAATCAATTTCCAGTGCAATAAAATAAATTGTACCCCCGATGATGTAACTTTTGTGACTATCAAATACTGTGACTTTCCCTCTAATGCCCCACTTTCCTGCTACTTTTGGCTCTGTTACTTAGAGGAGAGAAGACTATAGACCTCAGAGACAAAAGAGACTCCACAAATCCTGAGAGAGCATGGGCTCTGTTTCTGGCTTCCCATGAAACCTCATGCACTCAGATTTCTATCTTAGAACTCAAGTTGCCAACCACTGCAGTTTCCTAAACATATCCTGCCATTTCATGGTTCCATGGCTATGTTTATGTGTTGTATCCTTCTAGAATATCCTCCCCAGTTTCCTTTGGTTGGCTGACTCACAATCATTCCCTAAGTCACCACTGTGGTGTCATCCAGTCAGGGAACCCCACAGGCTCCCATGGTACTTGGCATGTCTTACCTACCAGACTGTACTGAAATTACCAGTTTAAGGGTTTATTTCCTTTACCAGACAAACAGAAGAAGGAAACGTAGTAACCTTTTTTTTTTTTTTTTCTTTAAGATTTACTTCATCTGAGAGACAAAGAATGAGCAGGGGACGAAGTAAAAGCAGAGGCAGAGGGAAAAGCAGGCTCTCCACTAAGGAGGCCTGGGGCTCGATCCCAGGACCCTGAGATCATGACCAGAGCCGAAGGCAAACACGCCTGAAACACAGTAACTTTAATAGCAGAGAAATTAGATGAACCCCAACCTTAACCAAGAAGTCAAAGTAATGTCACCAGTAATGGGACAAACAGAAACATGTGCATCCCCATAGAATACACTGAGGACACAACACAGTTCTGTGGTATTCCTGCCAAAAAATATGTATCTTAATCTGATTATGAGAAAACACCAGACTAACCAAATTGAGACCCATTTGACAAAATAAAAGGCCTGTCTTAAAAAAAAAAAAAAAAAAAGTAAAGGTCACGAAAGACAAAGACCAAGGAACTGTTTTAGACTGAAGTAGGATAAAAGGACATGAAAACTACATGCAACGTGACTCTGAATTAGAGCCTAGATCAGAAAAAAAAATATTTTGTTTTGCTATAAAGACATTAGTAGGAGAGCTAGCAAAACTTGAAAGGCCTTTAGACTAGAAAACAGTACTATACCAATGTTAATTTCCTGCACTGTGGTTATATAAGGGAATGCTGCCTTGTCTTTAAGATACATTGTTAGGGACGTCTGGGTGGCTCAGGGGTTTAGTGCTGCCTTCAGCCCAGGGCCTGATCCTGAGACCAGGGATCGAGTCCCACATCTGGCTCCCTGCATGGAGCCTGCTTCTCCCTCTGCCTGTGTCTCTGTCTCTGTCTCTGTGTGTGCGTGTGTGTGTGTGTGTGTGTCTCTGTGTCTCTCATGAATAAATAAATAAATAATCTTAAAAAAAATTAAGATAGATTGTTAGTGGGGCCCCTGGGTGGGTGCAGTTGGTTGAGCATCCAATTCTCGGTTTTGGCTCAGGTCATGATCTCCATCTTGAGATCTAGCTCCATATCAGGCTCCAAGCTCAACATGGAGTTTGCTGGAGTCTCTCTCTCTCTCTTAAATCAATCAACCAATCTTTTTTTTTTTTTAAAGATAAGTTGTTAGCAACTTACTAAAATGGTTGAGAGAAAATAATCACAGGGGTGAGATGATGACACACAATATAAGCCACCACAATAAAATGTTAATTTGGGGAATCAGTGAAATTATATGGACATTCATAATTGTACTATTTTTGTAATTTTTCTAAAGTCTCAAATTATACCAAGATAAGTTAAAAATTTTTTAATTACAAATACCTACAGAAAATTTTCCTTTTAGATGAGAGGAATAATGTATGGGATTAGAAACGCATATGCTATGTTCAGGGTAGATGAGAAAATCTGCAGTAATTACTCCTTTCTTCCTTGCAGTAATTACTTTTAAAATGACATCAGTGGCTACACAGAGTGCTAATTGGAAGTTGGCACAATTCCAGGTCACTGACACTATCTCCCAGATTAACCCAACAAACTGGACAGCAGAGTAGTACAAGGAATTTTCTTTAGTTGTGTCGTCATAAGTAAGAAGCAAGAACACTGCAAACAATACTGAGATCTCCACCTGCTTTACAAATAAATATTTTTCACACAGCCTTTACAAAGTTAAAAAAGCCCCAGCTTCACCTTGAAGGTAATCATCTTACAAATACCCCACATAAAAGACAAGGGACAATACACTGAACAAGGATTATAATCTGTCATCGATGGATGCTCACTGCCAGCAGCAGCACTATCCCTATGGGTTTGGTCATTTCAGAGCTGGCACTTTCCAGGACAAGACTAAATTAACTGTACTCGCTATAGGGCTATAAAACAAAAAGAATGAGGCTTTGTGTCTGCCATCAGGAAGTTTACCAGGACATCTGAGGAACATACCTGTAGAGGTAAGTTGGAGCACAGGATAATTGGAGACCAACGAGGGGTCCAAAAGCTGCAAGGACTCACAAGGGAGCTCTATAAATAACTCCAGGTAGAAAAGGAATCGATTTATTGCCCAGCCATAGATGACATACAGGAAGGCAGAGTTTGACTTAACATAAGGTACAATTTCCAGCAGAGCTCTCCAACAATGAAATAGGTGGCCTGTGACATAGGAAGCCTCACCCCTGAACACATTCGAGTATGTCCAAGATGTACTCTTCATGTCCTACAAGAAGCTAAGATTCCTACATCATGTGGGCTCCATCACTGAAGGTCAGGTTTCTCAATGCAGCATCACTAGCCTCTGGTCCCTAGATAGCACCTGCTCCCAGTTGTGATGGTTAAAAATGTCTCCAGTCACTGCCATGTGATGGGGAGTGGGAGCAAAATTGTCCCCAGCTGAAATACTCCAAACAGCAAGTTTCTGAGTCTGTGTGTTAAGAAAATAAATAATACAGAACCTCAGAGAGGGCTAATGTAGTCAGGGGACTTGTGAAGGCAGGACTGGAGAGGAGTCTTGGAGAAAAATAATTCTAAAGAAAGGGAGAGGAAAGAGTGAGCTTTCTTGGATAAGGATGGTACGAGTCAAGGTGTTGAACAGTTAGGAAGGAATAAGGCTGTAAGAGGATCATTAGGAAGCCAGCTGGCCAAGCAGAAGGGTTCAATAGTAGATAAAGCTAGAAAAATATGTAGTGTTGAAATGTGTTGAAGGAATTTCCAATCTGAAGTCAAGGCTACTTAGATTAGCATCCATGACCTATCCATGTCATAGGAAAGTTAAAGGTGAATGTAGTCCTGGAGGACACACATTCTGGAAGAATGATGGGATTCTGTACAGGTAGGTGACATGGAGTATTAACCACTCCTCCATTTTCAAAAACATTAAATACTTGCTTTCTTATCTGTCATTGCTCTCTATGTGTGATTGACACAGATATGATTCTTATTTTACCTTTTTTTTTTTTTAAAGATTTTATTTATTTATCCACAGACACAGAGAGAGAGAGGCAGAGACACAGACAGAGGGAGAAGCAGGCTCCATGCAGGGAGCCTGATGTGGGACTCGGTCCCAGGTCTCCAGGATCACACCCTGGGCTGCAGGCAGCGCCAAACCGCTGCGCCACTGGGGCTGCCCTCATTTTACTTTTTTAAGAGAGGAAGTGCAAGCAAGGATGGGAGGGGCAGAGGGAGAGAATCTCAAGCAGGCTCCACATCCCTGTGGCTGTCATTTTATTTTATTTTATTTTTTAAAGATTTTATTTATTCATGAGAGACACAAACACACACAGAGATAGAGGCAAAGACACAGGCAGAGGGAGAAACAGGCTCCATGCAGGAAGCCTGATATGGGACTCGATCCCAGGTCTCCAGGATTGGCGCTAAACCACTGAGCCACCCAGGCTGCACCATGTGACTGTCATTTTAAAGTCCAAGTGGAAGAGGTACCTGGGTGGCACAGTCTGTTAAGCTTCTGACTCTTATTTCAGCTCACGTCATGATCTCAGGGTCATGAGATCAAACCCCACATCGAGCTCCATGCTGGGCACGGAGCCTGCTTGAGATTCTCTCTCTCCCTCTTCCTATGTGTGCCCTTACCCACCCTACCCCTGACCTCACAGGTGAACATGAGCACTCTCTCTCTCTAAAAAATTGAAAATAAAGTCCATGTTGAAGAGAAGCTGAAGGCAAGTAAGTGGGGAGTAGGAAGAGAGGAAGAGAACAGTAGTCACCAGACACTGTACTGAAACACATCAGGTTTCCTGAAAGATGGTAGGATGTTAACATTCTGCGATATTCAAGCAATATCCTCATGCCAAGAAGTCTGGAATTTCCAAGTGTATGAGATGATCAATACTTCATTCTTTATTTTGTTTGGTTCTATAGATCTGAAAGTCACCACAAGAAGGTTTTCCCAAGTCATGCTGTGGGTGTGAGAAAACTGGGCATGTGGCATCACTGGGGGTCAGAGCTTAATCAAGGCCAGGACCAGCCTTAAGAACCAAGCTCCCTTAGGGCAGGCTGGGTCTCCTTTGGCATGGGGCCAAGTGTATTCAGAAAGGCTCAGGAAGGGCTCATGTTCAGAAGGTGTGCTGGAATCTTGGGAGACTGAAGGACCACTTCCAGGGCACCTCCTCTGTACAGAGACTGGATGGCAGTACAGGCAACTCCATCCGGAGTCCTCTGAAGGTCTGAGATGCCAAGAGTGCCTCCCACCCACTGGCCGTGGGGCCCCTTCACTGGTGCACTCAACTGTAAGAAACAGTAAACACCTTCCTGCTGAGTCTGTTGTCTTCTGCTGTTTAGAAAAAGGGCAGTCTATCAGAGTAGTTACTCAGGGGCAGGAAATTACTGGCTTCTCTAAGAAACCTATCAAACCACCTCCCAATGGTACAAATGAACCTCTTCTCAGTAATTCTCCCACTGCATTCCAAAAATCCTTCTGAAATGGGCCCTCCCATTGACCTTCACCAGGTTCTTTGGATTATAGTTGTACATGACTCTTGAGAGTCCTCTACTGCTTTTGGGGCATACAAGAAGCCACTTGCTCCACCTTTACTTAGGCTCATTCACTAAAATACTTTGAGTTTAAAAGGTAGAGAAAAAGAGACCAAGATATTTACATTGAGAGAAGACTTGAAATAAAAGCATGACAAATGCAAATGAGTTGGTACAAATGGAGAGCTTTCCATCCAGGCCTCCTGCTGAGCCAGCCACTAACAGCAGCACCTTCTGCCACGCATCTCACTTTAATGGAGGCACTTTCTCGAGGGCTGAGAGTAAGTTATTAAGAGTGTGAGCTTTGGCCATTATTTCACAACTGAGTTAACCTCTATCCCAAGGGCAACATTTTGCAGCTGTTTGCAGTGAGTCAGTACTTTCTTTTCATTCTTTCTTTTCCTTCTTCATTTTTTTCTTCTATTTGGGTAAATTACTCTTGACATTTATGTCTGTAACTAGGGTTGTTAAGATAAAGTTTAGGTCTGTGTCTTGCTGCTGTGAATAGCTATATGCTTTTTAAAAGGCAGAAATGAAAAAAAATAAAAGGCAGAAATGTTAATAGAGGCACAAGACGTTAATTCGTTTGAATTAGTCACTCAATGATGGGTTAAATACACACGAGTGTGCGCACACACACGGAAAATAAGCAGCCATGGCACTTCAAGGTGATTGAAAAACAGCACCGTTCAGGTGGTAGTTAGTGGTAGGTTCAGCATTTAGTCTTACAAGGTGTATTTCTTTCCTCTAGAATTAGCTATATGTTAGTATGCCCGGCACCAAGCATACACAGCAGACCCGTCATAAAATATTTCTCACAATGCTGGAGATTATGTAGACCAGTGGTCCCCTGACTAGCAGCATCAATGGGAACTTGTTTAGAAGAGCTGATTTTCAGGCCCCAGCCAAGATTTAAGAAAGGGGGCCCAGCTGTCTATGCTCTCATGAGCCCTTCAGGGGATCAGGATGCTGGCTCTGATGTGTAGTGACTAAAAGGGCTCATGTTTGAATCCACTGCCCCTGTGCTCCCATTGTCTCACTTTCTTCACCAGGAAAAGAGAGGGAGTAATGGTAAACTATCTTAAAAGACACTGTGAGGAACACATGAGTGTTCACGGCAGTTGTCTGGTGCTGGCAGTGGGGCAGGGGTCAGCTGCAAACAGGCAGAAAGGAACTTTTGGGGTGACAGTAAATGTTTGACAACTGAACTGTAGCAGCAGCTGCACAAGTCTATAAATTTACTACAAATCACTGAATTGCAACTTACACAGAAGACTGCTGTCTGTGAAGCATACCTCAGTAAAACCTAAAAATGTTTAGAAGAGTGCCTAGTTCATAGGATCAGATATTGGCTCTTATCATTTAAGCCATTCAAACAGATTTATCAAATTGTACATGTTCTAAAAAGAACTAATCTCCCTTTAAAGTGTGAGGGTCACATTCTGCCTTGATGTCTTGAGTGGGATCTGCGCTGTAACCTGTAATTGATTCAAAAAGTAAATTAGGACTATGGCAATCATTCCTATTATGAAGATTTTACATATGGAAAAACAATTTCCCACAGAGTGATGTATCAATGGCAAACTGATATGTAACCAATCCAGTTATATTGCTCCATAATCATTTACCATAATCACTTACTTTCCTTTCAAAATACAGTAAACGTGGATTTTTGTTCTAATTCATAGTAGTCCTCCTGATTGCCATCTATTTCAATAAAGAATGACTCATCACAAACTGTACTGATTAGCATACAGGCAAGAGAAGCGATGCAAGACAAAACACAAGAAGAGCCAGACATGGCCCTGGATAGAACCTTAGCAAACAACTACATTTCAGTGCCAGAACTATATACTAGTCTGTATTTAACAGTACTGATTTTGTGGACAACTGACAATGCTGAACCTTCCCTGAGCGCTGTGCTCCCAGAAAACAGAAATGGTTACAGATCCCTCCCACTCTCGTGTCCAGTAAATGACTAAGGACAAAGAGCCACTCTCCCCACACGATTTAGATAACATTTACTATCTTCTTCTCCTCATAAACCCCATTAAACTCATGAGGACTCCCCTGTGTATCTGCTTCTATGCAACCCGAGCCCTTCCTTTTCTTTAAGACATCCCTCATTAATAAACATTCTCTCTCTTGCAATAGCCTGAATAAAAGGGTCTTCTCAATTATCCAGTGCCTTTTGTTCTTGACACAGTAAATACAATGAATAAGTTTGGCTGGCATTTCTATCCACCCTTGGTTAACAATGTTATTTGAAACACTTGACATTTTACGATATTTTAGAATATACATATGTGCACACATATACACACACCTGTGTGTATGTACTAAAAAAGGTAAAATTAGTCTGCACATCAACCAGCTACAACTGATCATCCAGGGCAGAGGTAGACACACTTTTTCTACAAAGCGCAGATAGAGAATCTATCTTTTGGGTTTCACAGATCATACTGTTAACTCAGAGTTTATGTTAACTTGCATATTGTATGTTAAGTCAGAGAGTTTTTGCTTCTTACAAGTATTTTTTAAATCTATAAAATCATTAAGTAAATCAGTGTGTTTTTTTTAAATAATAACTATATTTCAAAACTACCTATGTATTTGAAACAACTGCATGGGGTCACCTTTTTAAAATATATAAGTACTCTTTATAGAGGTACAATATAGAGAACATTAGCTTATTCTAGTTCAGACATGCTAGTAAGTGACATGCTACAATCCTTCCTCTAAGATTACAGTTTTGTAGGGGATTTTTTTTTTTTTTTTTTTTTTGGAGGTCTTCTTCCAAATCATTGGCATTTCGGCTATTATTTCTGTTTCTGAGTCATCTACACCATCCTGCTTCTTTCTAACTCCTAGTTTAAGAGGTCCCAAGGCATTGGGCACCTGCAGACTCATTCAAAAGAGCATGCAACTCTTGGTCTTAGGATTGTGAGTTCAAGTCCCATGTCAGAGGGGTAAAGATTACTTAAAAATAAATAAAAACAAAAACTAAAAGTTCCCAAGGCAGTATCTCCTATATTAAGTCTACAAAACGAGTTCTGGGAAAAGCTAATAAGTACTCAGTGAAAAAAAGAAAATCAGTGGTCAAAATAAATTTGAGACTACTGCATTCCATATTCCCTCCTGAAGATTCAAAAATGAATGTAATTCTAGTAAAGACTAAGAAGTTCTAAAGTAAAAAAAAAAAATTAAAAACAACAATAGCAACATTGTTTAGGGGCACCTGGTACAACATGCAACTCTTGATTTTGGAGTCAATGAGTATGGACTCCATGTTGGGAGTAGAGGTTACCTTAAAAAATTATTTAACCGACCATTTCCCAAATTATCTAAAATAGAATATATTTTTTGAAGCATTACCATTCACATTGGTTGGCAAAATTGTCCTAAATACACACACAGAGATCCACTTATTCTTAGAACTGGCTGTAAATTATTAGAATTAGCTAATTCTTAGAATTCTATGTAAATTGAGAGTTAATAAAATTGAAGTCATGAACTTAATAACAACTGTTTAGTGATTTTCAAGTTTTTTCCAGTTATTCCAAGTTAAAAAAAAAATCCATGGGGAGATGCCTCCAGAAATCTGGGGTGTTAACCTATTAAAGAAATATAATTTTCTTGTTTCAGCTCCTGAGTTATAATGCTGCTCTATTATTAAGTCCCCTCGTGTGATTACCTAATTTGTTGTAGAATACAGGTAAAAGTTATTCTTTGGTTGGTAGCCCCTATGTCTTACTCTGTTCTCTCCTTAATAATTAATACTTTCCATTTTAGCTAGTTATTTTATATTATAAAATATTCTATATTTTTAAAGATTTTATCCATTTATTCATGAGAGAAAGTGAAAGAGAGGCAAAGACCTAGGCAGAGGGAGAAGCAGGCTCCTCCTGGAGGG
Organism: Canis lupus baileyi; assembly: GCF_048164855.1. NCBI lineage: Eukaryota > Metazoa > Chordata > Mammalia > Carnivora > Canidae > Canis > Canis lupus. Next base: position 11,041,831 of record NC_132854.1, read on the forward strand.
GAGCCCGATGTTGACTCAATCCAGGACTGGGGACCACGCCCTGAGTGGAAGGCAGACACTCAACCACTGAGCCACCCAGGCATCCCCATTTTAGCTACTTTTAATTAGTGCCTTGGTATGTTTTGCAAATATGCTGCTGAATATATATGTAATGTATGTTCATTATTAAAAAATCAGATATTGGGGGATCCCTGGGTGGCTCAGTGGTTCAGCGCCTGCCTTCATCCTAGGGCAAGATCCTGGAGTCCCAGGATCGAGTCCCACATCGGGCTCCTTGCATGGAGCCTGCTTCTCCCTCTGCCTGTGTCTCTGCCTCTCTCTCTCTCTCTCTCTCTGTCTCATGAATAAATAAATAAAATTTTTAAAAAATCAGATATTGGGGTTCCTGAGTGCCTTAGCTGGTTGAGCATCCGACTCTTGATTTCAGCTAGGGTCACATTCTCAGGGTCACAGGATCAAGCCCCATGTCCAGCTTTGCAGTCAGAGGGGAGTGTGCCTGAAGATTCTCTCCCTCTGCTCCTTCCCACACAAACTCTCTCTCTCAAATAAATAAATAAATCTTTAAAAAAAAATCAGATGTTAGCAGAAGAGCATGAAGAAGATTCTACTCAAATTAAGCAACTATTAATATTCCTGGATTCCACTTTCTAAGTTTGCATCTTTTAAATAAAATAGTGTCCTATATATATCACTTTAACCTTTATTTTTTCATGTCAGTGTAGTTCATATTGCATCTTTGCATGTTAATAAACACTGACCTAATCTTAATTTTAATGGCTGCATATTAATGGTCTACCATATGGAATGCCTTGATTTCTTTAATCAAACCCCTGTTGATGGACAGGCTGGTAGTCTCTAATTATTTTGCTAATATAAACAACACTGTGATGAATATCACAGACATATTTTCGGGAACTCGTCCAATCAGTTCCCATGGTAGACTTCAGTCTGAGTACTTGTCCCATCCAAGTTTTCCTAGGTGGCAATGTGAGCCCTATCACCTGTCCCTGGGCTGGTGGGACCTCTGTAATCCACTACACATCTAGGTGAGACACAATAAGATGGGCTAGTTTGAGTCTCTATCTCAGGATGAGGCAGATTCCAGGAATAGCATGATTTGGAGAATGGCTGAGGAGGCTATGGCATGTGTCAATCTGCCATACGTAGTCCTCAGTTACAAGACAGAAACTGTACCCAGCAGAAGTGAAAGCCATGGATGGATGCAGGCCGACCCCTGCAGAGACAGTCATGTTAGTGGGGGTGCACAAGAGTGAGGAGGGTCCAGGAGTTGCTCTTGTTGGGCTTCTAATCACAGCTTTGCTGTCAGAGACCTCAAGGGTAAAGCTGGATTTCTGATTCTGGCGGCATGACCCTGGGAAGACTACTTAGTGTCTGTGCATCTTAATTCATCTCAAAAACATGAATAATAACAGTATTTATCTCATCAAAGATTAAATGAGAAGATAAACTAAAAAGCTTCAAATATATTGAGCACTCAATACATGTTAGCTCTTATAATTAGTCTTATCATTATGATCAGAGCTACCCAGGGCTCAGAAAACCTCCAGTTAATGCATTCTCTAGGGCCTGGACAATTGGCCTTTCCCAAAGGTGTCTGTACACATATCCTGGTAATACGTTTAAGAAACTTGAGTGAATCTCCCACATGCAAAAGAACCTAACTAAAACAATCCCTTATGATTAATTCCAGAGTTGGGATGGTCAAGTCAAAGAATAGTATATATAATTCTCTTGGAGAAACTTCTCTTACAAGTTACTCATGCTGAATGTTGGTGTGAATTGATTACTCAAAAAGAATTGACCCATATGATACCTAAACCCTAGAAATGCTTGGTACACATGACTTGATATGTAAATGGCTGTGAAATAAGGTTATCTGTGTTCAAGTTCAATATGGGTCTCAGAAACAACAACCAGAACTGATAATGCACCTCCACGCCCCATCAGAGCTGCCACAGTGAGTTCATTCTGGGTAAATATTCAAGAATACAAAGAGTGGGAGAAAAAGAGGTGGCTCTACTAGCCAGTGCTTTATTTATTTTTTTTTTAATTTTTATTTATTTATGATAGTCACACACACAGAGAGAGAGAGAGAGAGGCAGAGACACAGGCAGAGGGAGAAGCAGGCCCCATGCCGGGAGCCTGACGTGGGATTCGATCCCGGGTCTCCAGGATCGCGCCCTGGGCCAAAGGCAGGCGCTAAACCGCTGTGCCACCCAGGGATCCCTAGCCAGTGCTTTAAAGAACAATGTGGCTAATATAGAAACACAGGTCCAATCCATAAAAACCTTTCCACTATCATGAAAGCAATGGGGTGAGATACCCACTTGTTCCCTTTTCCCCCCTTCACTCCTCAAGCTCTCTGCTTTGGCTCCTGGATCTTAGAGTGATGCTGTCTCTTTGGTTCTGAATAGAGAGAGAATGAGAGGAATAGGAATAGGAGGCATAAGCGGGTATGAAAATATCTTAAGCCTGGGTTTCTTAGGATGGCCCTAGGTCCTTAACTTCATCAAACAGTTGGCAACAAAAAATACGCAAAACAAAACTGTACCTAACAAGTTTACAATAGTGGTTTTATGAGGTATTCACCAGAATCACAGGAAAGCCATTTAAAAATGGATATAACCAGGCTCCACTCAGACCCAATACACTACTGGGTTAATATTCATAGTAGAAAAAAAATAATGGTTGCTTTATAAGTTCCATCAGTTTCTTCCAAGTTACATCTGTCTACCTGATTATCTGGTACTATCTGGAAGAAACTGATATTAATAATGGACTCTCAAAGTCTACATATGCCAAATATATCCACAGGAAGAAAAAAATTCAAACATCTTCAGTGATCTTTGTAACCCCCGGCTTTCATCTCAAGGATACTAAACACACATATTGTTTAGATGTTCAGAATGAGAACACAGGCGTCCTCACAATACATCAAAAACTTTAGGTGCCTGTTGATGGGTTTCTCTATTCCTTAGTCGTCTTCTATTTTTGGAGGACATAATCCCACACACACCTCTTACAGCATCTGAGCACTTTCCTTAAGATGGGTCAAGGGTTTCAGGAGGGCCTCACTCAGTTCCTGTAGAACACTGCATACTTGCCATTGACTTAAAATAGGGCCCCAATTCCTAGCGTTTCAACATTAGTATCATAAACACAAATGACCACCTGAGACCACAGAGGACCGGATATGAGCTACTTATAGTAAAATTGAACCAGGGAACAAGAATAGCAGGAAAGCTGCCTACTTTCTTGTAGTGAGGTCCTTTGAAGTAAACTATTTATTAAACATTATATTAGTGCTCGAAACAAAAATCTTTGAAGGCAGGTTATCCTCCTCTGCACAGTGGTCCACTGCTAACGAATTGTTTCCTTTTCCTCTTAGGTTTTGTTTTTCCTCTTGTGAAACTGAAACCCGGATTGTTTTCCCCCCATCTATGAAACTAGCTGGCACCAAGCACTCCTTCTGGCAAAAATGTCCATGAATAGAAAGAGCATTAAAAAGAGACACCAACCCATCACTTTCCACCACACAAGAAAGCATGCTTATCAAGAAGTTGCTATATAAAGTTCAGCAACTTCTCTACATTTGAAAACTAGGTTACAAGAAATGAAACCAAATGAATAAAAATGGCAAGAATTCAAATGATATGATGTCACTTCTTATTTTTAAAAGCAAACTTATCTATTGCAACCCCTACTTCACAGCCCTAGACTGATAGGCCTTACTTCAGCCAGCATTCTTCCACTTTTCACTCCATAAAGTTCCCTGCATCCACCAGTGACAGTCAAGTTTTAAAGAAATGTTCCAAAGAAGAGCAAAGGGTGATATGGTTTATTTTTCCAAATCAATCATTAACTTAAGAGTCTTCCCCCAGAAGTATAATGAGAAGGGAAACTCCCAATGGGCCAACTGCCCTGGTAACACATCACTGATGGCAGAAGCCTGGCTAGCTCCCAAAAGGCCCACTCTCTAGCTTGGTATGTGCCGATAAGAGAAAGGACAGTGTCATTGCTGGACATACAGCTGGGTCTCTCTCAATGTGGCTGGGAACGGCGGGAAGCTTTTCAAAATCTAGAAATACTTCAAAGGGCTAATGCATATTAAGCTCTCCTCCCTTTTTCCTGAAAGGCTCACTTTTGTTCCTAATATAAAGACTTAGATATTTCTTTAGATCATAAAGCAAGTTGTACTTTTAATGATGGATTAAAAATTATAAAAGTAAAAGATGGCTTGTTCTCACTGTTCTTTCTTTCTTTCTTTCTTTCTTTTTTTTTTTTTTAAGTGATGAATGCAGGAAAAGACCAGTCTAGGGCAGATTCCTCTCTTGCTGACCTTCAGGGACATTCAGTGTTGAGTAAGGCAAGTATCATGGTAGCATAAAGTCAAACTTGGATAATTTGGTCACTTTTTTTGTTGTTGTTAATTTCTTTATTAAAAACATTAGATAATAAACATATAATAGCACCCAAGGTATCTGGCTTTAAAAATAATATGAATTTTCATTCTAAAGAGTGTAAGATGAAATAAATTTGTGCTCACACTGGTCTTTTGAAATAGAAAAGTCTGTTATGTCAACAGAATAACTATTACTGAATGGATGGACATTTTTACAAAGAAAAAAGACCCCTGGGCTCCATAGATAGCCTACAACCCTACCAACTTTTCTCGATTTGCACCCATCCTTAGCTCCACCCCCTTAGCTCTAGTCCTGTTTGGCACTAGACACTGCACTTGAACCCTTGGCCTATTCTTTACTCCTTCCTTCATCAATTATGACTCTGCTTCATCAACCATACTCTTTTTTTTCCTCTCTTTTGGCTCCTTGTCTTCAGCCTAAAAACAAGCTTAAGTCATTCTCAGTAAGAACACAAACTCTCCTTTGCCTCTGCATCCCCTCCAGTTTCTGCCTTCCTCTTCACTGCCTCGCCCCCATCTTTCCTCCCCTGGTCTCCACCAAGGCCACCTCCGTTTTCTACCAGGCCTATTGCAGGAAGGCTCTGCCCCACTGACAGCTTATCTGAGGCATCCACAAGTTAGATATTTCAGGGGAAAAGACAGAGTGGTACAGAAATGTTCATAATACAATGAAGAAATAGAGCAAGTCACACTGAGTTAAAGTTTCTAGATCTACAGTAGTTGTTCTTAGGAAACCACCATGGCAGAAAGTTCCCAGGATCCTCTCATAAAGATGAATAAATGTTTAGTCCTTGGTGTAAAATATATTTCTACAGTGCTGGTTATATTTATTGAGTGACTGCTTTGTGCCAAGGATTATTTAAGTGGTACATGCACATTCTCTCACTTAATTCTCACAATAGATGGAATTATTGTTCTCATTTGACAAACCAGTAAACTGGGTTTAGAGAAAGTAAATAAGGCTAAGATCAAACAGCCAATAAATAAGCATCTGCCTGACTTTAGAGCAGGTGTCTTTAGGCATTGCTCTGCAAATTACATTTTTTAAAAATACTTTATGTTTTAGAAGTTTTTTAGGTTTAAGCAAAATGAAGTGGAAAATAGAGGGGTTTCCTGCATCCTCCCCAACCTCCCATATGCAGGACCTCAACAAGTAAATTGCTTTCTATATACAAACAGGTGGGAAATACATAATTGAAGTAATAACTATAAAACCCAGAAGAAATTCAAGAAAGGAAGAAAGATCTTTACATCTGTGGAAAGAGACAAGACCACAAAACCAAAAAATGGCTTTTACTTTAAAAAGGGAGAAGAAAGGGAAAAACTTAAGAATTGAACTTTCACCTTCCCCCTTTAAACTTCCCTGCCCTGACCCTCAAACCGGGAACTGAGAACTGACCTTGGTGTCCTTCGTTTTGCCATGAGAACCCAAGAAAGGTGATTCTGTGGGCATATGAATTTATACAGACAGTCCCTGACCTATAAGGGTCCCATATGATTTATGATGGCTCGAAAGTAGATATGCATACAGTAGAAACCACACTTCAAATCTGAATTTGGATCTTTCCCAGGCTACTACAAGGCAGTATGATCCTCTCTGGTGATGCAAGGCAGTGGCAGCACAGCTTCTATCCATCATACAATCACAGGGGTAAACAACCATATGCTGACAACCCTTCTGCACCCATATGGCCACTCTGTCTTTCACTTTCAGTACAGCATTAAATAAATTACATAAGATATTCAATACTTTATTATAAAACAAACCTTGTGTTAGATGATTTTGCCCAAATGCAGGTTAATGTAAGCGTTCTGAGCTAATTTAATATAGAACAGACAAAGCTATGGTGTTCAGAAGGTTAGGTGTATTAAGTGCATTTTCAAGGATTATGTGTTTATCAGCACATAACCCCGTCCTAAACAGAGGAAGGTCCGTATTTATTACATCAGCTTGTTGTATATTTATATACATTAGCTGGTTGCTTCTGGATATTTATTTGTGATTTATACTCTGTCCTATATCAATTAGTCCTTTTCCCCAGGATGTGGAACATTATTTGGCACATAATATGAACCCAACAAATACTTGTTGAATGAATGAATGAATGAAGGAACAAATGAACAAACGAGTCACAAACTTCCATGGCTAGGCAAAATAAAAGTGCAGACAAGGACTTTCCCTTCCTAGTTTCTGCTAATTTTGAACTAGTGACTCATAAAGATACTTAATATGTTTTTCCTTCTACACAATATTAGTGCTAATTAAATACAGTGTCAGTTATTATATCCCTTACAAACACTTGTAGGTGGTCTGCAGAACAGAATTACTACCTAAATGACTAAGGAATTAAATGACTAAGGAATCAAAGTATTTGAAGCTTGATATTTTCACTATCATAGTTCCCAAAGCAAAATATCAATTCACAGGCAACAAAAACAAACTGCCCAGTAATGTGCAAAAAATATTATTAGTTGGTTTAAATCTCAAAATGTTACAAGATACCTATTTAAAAATTATACAAACAGCATTAACTTTCTCTTCAAGGCTGATTATTCTTTTTTCCTCTCAGTGTAATGACCTTCCTGCACAGTATGTGCTACCATTTAAAAAAAAAAAAAAAAAAAAAAAAGCCTAGGGAAATGAAAGGAACTGCTTAATATCAAAAACATTTTATTTGCAGAAGGAAGAAACAATGCAATAGGAAATACACAATAATTAAAATGCATGTGCTTTGTTGTTTCATTAGGGTTAAGTTTGTTTTAAAAAACAAAACACAATAATATGCCATTTGGGCTGTTTTTGAATTAGGATCTCTAGAGAATAGAAGGAATCCTACGTAGAGAGTATTTAAAAACAAGTCCTATCTTTACACCTGCTAGGTGGCTAGAAATCAAAAAGATATAGACATCGGATGTTAACTAGACTTACGGTGATCATTTCACAATACATACAAATACCGAATCCCTGAACCAAGCACAGTGCTGTCAATTATACCTCAATAATAAAAACGATAGAGACATGCTGGCAAGGATGTGGAGAAAATAAATGATTCACATATTGCTGGTGGGAATGTAAGATGGTGCAGGTGCTTCAGAAAACAGCCTGGCAGTTCCTCAAAAAGAACTTAAACATAGAGCTGCCATATGACTCAAAATTCCCTTATAGATATTCACTCAAGAAAAATGAAGACATATGTCCCACAAAAACATGTATAGGCATGTTCACAGCGGTATTATTTATAATAGCTAAAAAAACAAACAATTCAACATCCATCCTGAGGAATAGATAAGCAAACTGTGGTATATGCATACACTGGAACGTTATTCAGCAAAGAGTGAATGAACTACTGAAGGTATAAGAGAGATGAATCATTGAGAATATGATGCCAAGTGAAAGAAGCCAGTCACAAAAGATCACATAAATGGTTTTGTTTATACACAATGTCCAGAATAAGCAAACATATACAGGTAGAAAGATTAGTGGCTGCCAGGGGCTGGCAGGGCTGAAGGAGAATAGGGTATTAACTCCTAAAGGGAAAGGGGCTTCTTTTTGGAGTGACGAAATGCTCTCAAATGGACTAAGAGTTGCACAGCCCTGTGAACACACTAAAAACCACTGAATTCTACACATTAAATGGGTAACTTGTGTAGAATGTGAATTATATCTCAGTAAAACGTTTTTTTTTTTTTTAAATATTTTTTTTTAATTTTTATTTATTTATGATAGTCACACACAGAGAGAGAGAGAGGCAGAGACACAGGCAGAGGGAGAAGCAGGCTCCATGCAGGGAGCCCGACGTGGGATTCGATCCCGGGTCTCCAGGATCGTGCCCTGGGCCAAAGGCAGGCGCCAAACCACTGCGCCACCCAGGGATCCCCAGTAAAACGTTTTTTTAAGATTTTATTTATTCATGAGAGACAGAGAGAGAGAGGCAGAGACACAGGCAGAGGGAGGAGAAGCAGGCTCCCATGCAAGGAGCCTGATGTGGGACTTGATCCCAGGATTTGGGATCAGGCCCTGAGCAAAGGCAGATGCTCAACCGCTGAGCTACCCAGGCGTCCCAATAAAACTTTTTTTTTTTTTTTTACATCAACTCCATACCCAACATGGGGCTCAAACTCCCAACCCCAAAATCAAGAATCAAATGCTCTACCAAGTGAGCCAGCCAGGTGCCCTTCAATAAAACTTTTTTTAAAAGGCCTGACAGTCAGCCATTTAAAATGCTCTATGAATGGAGAACTTGACATCTTCTGACCAGAGGCAAAAGGTAAAAATGGGAATGCAAAGAGAAGTAGTAAACATGCAAAATAGCTACAAGAAACACAAAAATAGTGACACTGCAAAAAACCTAAACAATTGTTTCCAAGGGCTAATACTTGGAATTATGAAGTAAGCAGGACACTATCTCAGTCAAAAATAACTACTTTGTACATACGTAAAGGAAAAATGAGCCTCTAATTTGAAGATTCTACTTAAAAGTCAATTAGCTTATTTGCATTTGAAATTGAAGAACAAAAGAGCTTTAGTTTCTAACAGTTTCAACCTATTTTATACAGATATTTATTAAAATGCTTTAGTTTGAAATAACGCTATAGGCACCAGAAAGAAAACAAATATGAGCAATTCAATTCTATACCTTCTGTTCAATAAAACTTGCTTCTCCATGGCAGGTGGTACAAAGAAGTCTACCCAGGGGGTTAATCAAAATTCCCTCAGAATAATTGAAAAGCATCTGCATTTTTTCCCCAGAAGCCACAAAAAAGTCACAGGAAGCAGAACATATAATCTTGATTATGAGCACTGAGTCTGTGCCAGCACAATGTACTGTCCCCTGAAATTATGTGACAGGACACAGTATCATTGTGCGAGCAGCTACTGAGGTTTCCCCAAATGAGGCTGAAAAACTCAAGAAAATCAAAAGACAATGATAATAAGTTGCATGTGTGATGTTTTGCTACTGTAGTGAAGCAAACCCCATATTGTGACAAATGTAATCATTCTCAGAGCAAGCCAGTGCTGGGGAAGACCTCAGGGGTCACGAACCCCAACCTTTCATTTTACAACAAAGAAAACAGAGGTTTAGGAAGGTCACATAATCAGTTTAAAGGATTACTGGGGCTAAAATGAGACCTTTCAAGGGTTCTTTCCATGCAATATTTTTTCTATGTACTCCCTGGTGGGGTGAGAGAGCTGCTTACCTAAGACATGGAAAATTCTTGGGAACTTCTGAGAGCTGCGTGTATAAAACTCCACACAGAAGTGCTACAACTAACCATCTGTGAAAGTGCATCACCTAAGAGTTTGGGGACACTCACAATTCCCAGCAAAGTGATCTGTGTGTCAGCCTAAGGGAAGCAAGACTATGGTTCTAGAGTTCGAGTCCATGACTACAGTTTCAGTAGCTGCAAACTGGTAACTGCTTGAGCCCTGGTGGGAGGATCAGCAGCAGCACTGAGGCAGAGAAGACAAAGAGGGGGACACTGAAGAGTGTTCTTGCTGGAATTCAGAAGTGATTTGCCAGACTTTAGCATAACATAGGTACACTAGGTCTCTCTTTGTCCTGATAACCCAGCCTAGTTTTGAAATAATTCTGCCTAGGGGTGCTGGGTGGCTCAGTGGGTTAAGCATCTGCCTTCGACTCAGGTAATGATTCTGTGTCCTGGGATGGAGCCCACATCAGGCTCCCTGCTCAGGAGGGAGTCTGCTTCTTCCTCTACCTCTGCCTCTCCCCCTCCTCCTGCTCATGCTCTCACTGTCTCTTTCAAATAAATAAATAAAATCTTAAAAAAAAAAATTCTAACCAGCCTTCCTAATTATTCTGATATCATCATTCAGCTGATGTTCCAGAGGATAGACTTGAAGATTTGGTCATGGGAGAAATATTCTTAATAAATATTCTTAATAAATATTCTTAATATTCCCATGACCAAATCTTTCTGAGAAAAAAAAATTACTCATATTCTGGATTAGATGTCAGTCTTGTGGGTTTAGTTACTGTTATGTCAGTTCCTTTGGACCTGATTATTTCCAAGTTCTTTGTGCATTTAATTAGTGGTGTTTTTCCCCCCCTCCTATTCCTTATACACATGACCTCTTGGAGGCCTTATAGACCTGAGGAGATCCAGCCTCTCCCAGGGCTGGCTAAACCACCCCCCACCCAAAGATAGGGAAGACCTTGGGAATATGCCTTTCATATGCAAGCTAAGTACTCCTTTTATCTAGCTTACATACCAAGCCATTATTTCCCAGCCCTCTATCAGCCTAGGACCAGGTATCAGACAGAGACCTCAGGCTGACGTCCCAAGCCCACACTGACATTCAAACTAGCAGTCTTAAGTCATTTACCCTGCCCTACTCTACCTTCCTGTGGAAACCCCAATAAAGGCTCCCAACCATGCTTTCCCCGTAGCTCCTTTTTGCCTCCTGACAAACCCTGGTGCTTTTCCAGTAGCCCTGTGTGGTGTGGGGTGCTCCCTCCTCATTAGAAGTATAAGTAATTCCTTCAATGGCATTAACCTTGGTGTTGACACTCATTACCTCCATAAATTAAAAACCTGCAGGTACATTTCAGAACACCCTGCAAAGGCAAGAGCAAATCTGCAGAATCACTGAAGGCCAGAATGCAGGCCACACGGTGCAAGGTCACTTGAGGTGCAAGGCCAGGAAGCTCCCGCCTGGGCCCCACTCTCACCTGCTTGCAGCCCTGCCTTCAAATCACAAGAGCTGCTGTGAGGAAGACACAGGCTCTATGGAAACCTTACACATGCTGTGTGCACACATGGAGCACACAGCATGTATTTATATAGGTTTATCTTCAACAAATTGATAAATTGATACCACAACATCTAATTGATCTTTTACTCTGAGTAGCTATGGCATTAACAGAGATCATTCAACAAGAAATCGCTGATGGACAAGCTTGAAATGTAAAACATTTGTTTTTTTGAAATGAAATGTAGATACAATCAAGAATACAAAAAACAATATCAAAGTCCTTTGGATCATAATTGCAGACACTGATTAAGAGGAAATCTTATTTAGAGGAATGACATGTTGGTTGAAAGTCTGTGAAGACAAAAATGCACACACAGAATCATCAAGTGAGGGCAAGACAGCAAAACAATACATGTGACATATATGGACATGGGGCCCAGTTCTTTCTTAATATGATCAAGATACCAGCAGTTCCTTCAATTTACAAATTAAGGCTGGGTAAGGTGGGATGAATGAATAAGGTGGGACAGCTGTGGACTATTTATCCAGAGGACACCTAAGTTTGCAGAGCATCAGAGAGCTTTGTGAAAGGTTAAGGAGATGGAACAGGTACTTTTGTGCCCGTCCATAATTATTGTCTAGACTCAGACTCTCAACCTCTGCACCACTGACATTTTAGGTTGGATAATTCTCTTGTAAGGAGCGGTCTTGTTTACTGGAGGATGTTCAGAAATATCCCTGATGATGCTTGCAAGAAGTTTTAGGAAATCCACCCAGTGGATTCCAGTAGCAGCCCACTACTTGTAACAGCCAAAATGTCTCCAGACGTTGCCAAGCATCCCTTGAGAAGCAAAACTGCCCAGGGTTGAGTACTACTAATCTAGACTTACAATACCTACACAAATACCATCAGGAACTTCAATTTCAAAAACTACCCAAGGTATTCATAAAATCCTTCAAGGGGGATTACACTTTGGTTGCATAAGGAAGTGAAGAGTGGAGAGGGGTTAAATACTTGGATAAGAACAATTAGTCTTTCACAACACACTTTAACAACCTACTCACCCTAAATAATAGCTAAGGTTTTCTCACATTCAAACTGAAAGACTTTAAATCAAATTGTAAAAAAAAAAAAACAAAAAAAATTGTAATTTTAATCTATTTTTAATATCTGGAATGATTACCTGGTAAATATTATCTTTAAAAAAAAATTCCCTCCCTGGATACAAAATAACTCACATGAGGAAGCCCAGGAATCTGAACCTTTAGCACTCTACCCCATTAAATGGCTGGTCTCTAAGTTCAAACCCAGAAGAGGAGGGTTAGTATGTCCCTACCTCCAGGCCCTGCTCCCACCAAAGCTAGCTGCTCTCTACCAGGCAGTCAGAAGTAATTAGCATGTGTAAAGGGCCACTAGAAGACCTAAATCCTAACAACTCAGAAGCAACTGTGAAGGAAGCCAGGTCTGTCAGCAGATCTGGGTTTGAATCCCCTATTACTGCCTTTAGTATAGGAGCCAATCTGAGCAAATCACTTAATGTCCATAATATTACAATGGAGGCATGACCTCATCTGTAAAATAGGGGTTCTGCCGATGGTCTCAAACAGTAGTGGGAACTGAATGAGGTATCAGTGTAAAGTGTTGGGAGCATTGTATGCACTGAAGGAGCATTGTCTCCTTGGTCTGGTTTACTGAACAGCTAAGATAGGAAAGAGTTGAGTGATGGGATGCCTGGGTGGCTCAGAGGTTGAGCATCTGCCTTTGGTTCAGGGCATGATTCTAGAGTGCCATGATCAAGTCCTGCATCAGGCTCCCTGAATGGAGCCTGCTTCTCCCTCTGCCTGTGTCTCTGCCTCTCTCTCTGTGTCTTTCATGAATAAATAAAATCTTAAAAAAAAAAAAAAAAAAAAAAAAGGAAAGGGCTGGGTGAGCTCTGAGAGACAGCATACAATCAGGGTGGCTGCTAAAACTTATGCACTAATCATTTCCCTGCCCTTAAATGAGGCAGGGGTTCTATTGCAAACAAGGGCACTTCATAGTTTCATGTGTCCCCTGATGCCTGGTAATTACCTAGGGTAATTAACACTGATACCTTAGTAATTATCTTTGCTGTCCCCCACAATCTTGAGAATTTATACCATACAAAATGTACGCCAGCTAGGGGAAGCCTCAGAAACACACACCTGACATGCTGGCTACTATTTGATGCTCACACGTCTTACCGGGCACTCTGCCATGTACTGCCCATACGTGGCGGGGAAAGTGCCACAGATATTAAAGAGCTCTGCAATTAAATGCTAGCCAGAAGAGAACAAAAACTACTCTTTGCAGCAGCCATTGTGAGGTGGTGCTATAAAACATTCTACGTAACATCTCTCAGTGGGAAGATTACAAGACTTCTACAAAATGGAGGACCAAAGGAGGAGCCACAGCTTCTGAGATAAGATATGACCTGTACCTGTTCCCTGCTGACTCAGCACATGAGTCCTTCAGGAAACTGTTATTGGTAAATAGTTTAAAAAGGACCCACATAGAATGCAATTATGCAAACTAGAATTTCCATGAATAGCCATCCATAGCAGATCTAGGTGATGATCCAATACTTGGAAGACTAGAAGGGGTAACCCTTGTACCATTCCCACAGCTAACATTTAAAAAGGTCATGAAAACAAATGGAATATGAGGTTAGCTGAAGTGTGTTGTCATTTTCTCTGCATAAAGCCATTTGAATAGGTCAAAATGTGTGTAAGATTTTGTAAGCTTTAGGCCACTGAAGAGTATCTCATCTGTTCTAGAGATTTAATTTCTACAACATTATAGTGAAATGGGAAAGAAAACTCTGGAACTTCAATTGTTATTACATGTAGTTTAAGCCAGTGATTCTCAACCGGGGTGTGTGTGGTGATTTTGCTCTCTTTCCACCCCCAGGGCCATTTGGCAATGTCTGGAGACAGTTGGGTTGCTCTATCTGGAGAGGTGTTGCTACACATCTCATAAAGCACAGCACAGTCTCTTATAGCAAGAATTATCTGGTTCTAAATGTCATTACTGCCAAGGTTGAAAACCTCATTCAAAGCCAAAAATAAAAATGATCACTGTCTGGGGTGCCTGGGTGGCTCAGTCGGTTAAGCATCTGAGTCTTGATCTCAGGGTCATGATCAAGCCCCAACTTGGACTCCATGCAGGGCTTATTTAAAACAAACAAACAAACTGTCCAATGGGTATAAAACTTAAGAGATATAGCTGATACTATAGATTTAATTATACTTCAGGTCCTATCGTGTCCCTTCCTGGTTAAAAAAAATTATTATGAAAAAATTTAAAAAATAAATAAATAAATAATTATGAATGTATACACTAATCAATCCAAATAATCAAATGTTTGTCCTACCCTCTAATTACAATAAGAAACATCAGGAACATTGCTCTTATGCTTGACTCATTAACACCAGTAATCTAATGTGTTTTGGGTATTCATTTCCTAAACTAGAAACTAATTCTACCATTAAATGTCAAAAAATAAAAAAAATAAAAAAAGTCAAAAAATATATTTAAATCCTAATCCTGACATATTATATTTTAGATTTTATTTATTTATTTGACAGAGACTGAGAGAGCATGAGCAAGGGAGAGAAGCAGACTTCCTGATGAGCAGTGGGGAAGCTCAATCCCAGGACTCTGGGATCATGACCTGAGCTGAAGGCAGGTGCTTAACTAACAAAGCCACCCAGGCGCCCCAGTCCTGGTGTGGTGTGGTGTGGTGTGGTGTGGTGTATTGTATTGTATTATTTTTGTCCTTTCACATCTTTATTTTTCCCAGAAATGGATACCTTTATTTTTTTACATTTTTAAAAGTTCAATTTGTCAACATATAGTATAACAGCCAGTGCTCATCTCATCATGTGCCCTCCTCAGTGCCCATCACCCAGTTACCTCAACCCCTCGCCCACCTCCTCTTCCGCAACCCTTTGTTTGTTTCCCAGAGTTGGGAGACTCTCAAGGTTTGTCTCCCTCCCTAATTTTCCCCACTCAGTTCCCCTCTTTTCCCTTATAATCCCTTCACTATTTCTTATATTCCATATGAGTGAAACCATCTGATGACTGTCCTTCTCCTACTGACTTATTTCACTCAGCATAATGCCCTCTAGTTCCATCCATGTTGACGCAAATGGTGGGTATTTGTCCTTTCTGATGGCTGAGTAATATTCCATTGTATATATAGACCATACCGTCTTTATCCATTCATCTGTTGAAGGACATCATGGCTCCTTCCACAGTTTGGCTCCTTTCATTACTGCTGTGAACACTGGGGTGCAGATGTCTTGGCTTTTCACTGCATCTGTATCTTTAGGGTAAATATCCAGTAGTGCAATTGCTGGGTTGAAGGGTAGCTCTATTTTTAACTCTTTGAGGAACCTCCACACAGTTTTCCAGAGGGGCTGCACCAGTTCACATTCCCACCAACAGTGCAAGAGGGTTCCCTTTTCTCCACATCCTCTCCAACATTTGTTGTTTCCTGTCTTGTTAATTTTCACCATTTTCACTGGTGTGAGGTGGTATCTCATTGTGGTTTTGATTTGTATTTCCCTGATGGCAAGTGATGTGGAACATTTCCTCATGTGCTTGTTGGCCATGTGTATGTCTTCTTTGGAGAAATTTCAGTTCATGTCTTCTGCCCATTTCATGATTGGATTGCTTCTTGGGTGTTGAGTTTGATAAGTTCTTTATAGATCTTGGATACTAGTCCTTTATCTGATATGACATATCAGTTCTGGTGTATTTTATTTTATTTAAAAAATATTTTATTTATTCATTCATGAAAGACACGGGGGGTGGGGTGGGCAGAGACACAGGCAGAGAGAGAGGGAGAAGCAGGCTCCATGCAGGGAGCCCGACATGGGACTTGATCCCGGGTCTCCAGGATCACACCCTGGATCGAAGGTGGTGCTAAACCGCTGAGCCACCAGGCTGCCCAAGTCCTCGTGTATTTTAAACTGATCTCTCCAAATGCAGATCTGTCAGTATCACCTGGTATGTAGGGAATAAGCCTTGTTGAGAAAGAAGCCAGGAATTTGCATTTTTAGCAAGCTTTGCTGGTGACTTACACATGCTCAAGTTTGACAACCCCTGACAGTCATTGATTCTAGAAGAAAAGAGCTGCCATTTGTGAATCATTCTTACCATAAGTTAAATAGCAACCAAATAATTTATAAAAACAGAATCAGGGCTCCCTGACCACTCCAACCAACCATGCTTTCCGCCCTCGCCCGCCCTGCCGGCGCCGCTCTCCGCCGCAGCTTCAGCACCTCGGCCCAGAACAATGCTAAAGTAGCTGTGCTTGGGGCTTCCGGAGGAATTGGGCAGCCCCTTGCACTGCTTCTCAAGAACAGCCCCTTAGTGAGCCGCCTGACCCTCTACGATATTGCTCATACACCCGGAGTGGCCGCAGATCTGAGCCACATCGAGACCAGAGCAACCGTGAAAGGCTACCTCGGACCTGAGCAGCTGCCGGATTGCCTCAAAGGCTGCGATGTGGTGGTTATTCCAGCTGGAGTCCCAAGAAAACCAGGCATGACACGGAATGACCTGTTCAACACCAATGCCTCAATTGTGGCCACCCTGACTGCTGCCTGCGCCCAGCATTGCCCCGAGGCCATGATCTGCGTCATTTCAAATCCGGTCAACTCCACCATCCCAATTGCAACAGAGGTTTTCAAGAAACACGGAGCTTACGACCCCAATAAAATCTTCGGGGTGACGACCCTGGACATTGTCAGGGCCAACACTTTCATTGCAGAACTAAAGGGTTTGGATCCCGCGCGAGTCAATGTTCCTGTCATTGGCGGTCATGCCGGGAAGACCATCATCCCCCTGATATCTCAGTGCACTCCCAAGGTGGACCTTCCCCAGGACCAGCTGACAGCCGTCACTGGGCGGATTCAGGAGGCCGGCACGGAGGTGGTGAAGGCCAAAGCTGGAGCAGGCTCTGCCACCCTGTCCATGGCATACGCTGGAGCTCGGTTTGTCTTCTCCCTTGTGGATGCAATGAATGGGAAGGAAGGAGTTGTCGAATGTTCCTTTGTTAAATCCCAGGAAGCAGACTGTGCCTATTTCTCCACACCATTACTGCTGGGGGAAAAGGGCATCGAGAAGAATCTAGGCATTGGCAAGATCTCCCCTTTTGAAGAGAAGATGATAGCAGAAGCCATCCCCGAGCTGAAGGCCTCCATCAAAAAGGGAGAGGAGTTTGTGAAGAACATGAAATGAAAGGGCAGCCAGCTAGCAGTCCGTTTCCCTAACTTATGAAGGCATCATGTCCCTGCAAAGCCATCTCCTGCCCTCATGTTTCCGTTGCGTTAACCACCAGTCATGTTAACGTCACCACCCCTTCCAATCGCAAGTCCGTCAATGTGTGCATCAATAAAAGCAGGCTTCCATTTTCAAAAAAAAAAAAAAAAAAAAAAAAACAGAATCAGCAGTATATTGCACTATACTACAGTGGCCTTCAAGAGCCTACCTAAAATAGCAGCCCTTCCACGTGGGGCCAGTCTAAGGAAGAAAGCCCCTGAGCACTGTCGTAAAATAATGATGTATGAGAAGTATTTTGTCTTCCAAACTCTGGATTTCCCTAGTCACGACTGTTCGTGGTAAACATCCTCACTCTTGAAGGAAGTGAATGTTCTTAAGCATCTAAAGGCCACAAACCTTCACAAGTATCTGAAGGATTAAATACATGCTTTATATTAGTACATGAACTGTGAGAGGTTAATGGTCATAAACCTAAGAACAATAATTAGACTTTTCAAATAAAAGAGAAATATTTTCCTTCTGAATTTTTCTGCAAACTGAGCACCCAGTATGATCTCAATGGAGAGTACAATCTCAGATGACAACAGGTCTCCAGGCAAGCAAGCAAAAGGAGAAAAATAAACCCCACAGGGCAAAATGAAGCAAAGGGAAAGTGTATTAAATATTAAATATTTTTTGGGGGGTGCTGTACTATATGTCAAACTACTATATGTCAAGTACCTATTATTCTTTGGCATTTTATAAACACTTTCTTATTAAACCCTCACAACTTCTATAGAAGTAGATGTTCTGCTGATAAAAAAAAATACTGAGGACCAGGGAGGTTAAGTAACTTGGTCAAATTCACAAAGTTGGCATGTAGGAGATTCAGACTCAGAGAATCAAGCTTTATTTAGCAGCCTACCTCAACATCCATGAACATCTTGGGAGTGGTTTCTGGAAATTTCTTGTGAACATGTAACTCAATAATTGCAAATATTTATCATTGACATTTCAGAGTGCTGTGTGCCTTATTTTTACAACGAAGTCTAAGCTGCTATATGCCTTGTTTCAGAAAGTGAATAGATTCAAATAAGCATTCTAAAACCCTAAAGCATCATACAAATGTAAGACATGATGTTATTTATTAAAATTAATTTTATTTTAAGGATCTCTGGCAGATGGCAGCAGGATTTTGAGACACTTTGAAATAATTAGTGATACCCTAGGATAATGTGAAATCATGACTGAGGTTACATTAAGTTAACTTCTAATAGCCACATATAATATAAATTATTTGGACAATAGGTAATGCCATTTTAACAATGATATTATAGAGACTCAGAGCCTCCTCCTCAGATGTGGACTTTCCCAGGGGTCTGATCTGGGCCTTTTCTCTTCTTCACCATCCCATCCCCATGGACAATCTCAGCTACTGCAAGCCTCAGATCTCATCTCTGCATGTTGACCAAGTGCCAAATAACATGCTCATCCTTAATCTTTTTCCTGATCTCCAGACTAGAAATGTCCCTGACATCAGAGATGTCTCCCTGGTATTTCAAACTGAAAACAGTCAAAAATCTAAGTCATTACCTATCCCACCTTTTCTCTGGTATAATTCTTCTCCTCTTCCTGTTTTTCTCCTTTGGGTAACTTAGTTATCACATCTGGAAATCTCAGAATCATCTTTGAATCTGTCTAACACATATCACTGGACCCTGGGTCCTCAAGGAGTCTCTCAAGTGCACCCTCTTCGTTTGTTCCCACAAGTTCTCTTTAAAATCAACATAAAACAAATCACACCTCTCTTCTTTCAAATCCTTCAAAGTCTAGAGAATAGGGTCCAATCTCCCTGGCATGGCTCTGCATCATCCAGCTCCCACTATTCCAGTTTCACCTTCAACACAGACCTTGGCCACTGGCTTGCTACCCTCACTAGGCAACCTACTCTTCTTTAAACATCTGGTCACCCACAAGCCTCTGTACCTCCATTTATTTTATTTCCTTTGTTTCTCTACTATCGTCACGGAGCACAGCTTCTGAACATATGGTCTTGGGTTTTGTATCAGAAGAAGAAATAAACTAATCTATAATTTCCTCTGCTATCTCCTTGCCCTATACATAACCCATCTCACACTTACCATGTACTCATGAGACCAGTCTGTGTCACCTGGACCCAGTACACTGTTTAAGGGCAGAGACCAAATCACATTCATCCAGGACACTTCCTAGCACATAGTACAGCAGGCAGTCTGTGATTTCTTTAAATGTTTTGTTCAAAATGCATCACATAATGGGATATTAATAATTGCAGTTTCATATGATATACAAAATGCCAATTTCAAAAGGCTAGAAAAGTAAACTCAGTTACCTCCCAAAAGTTTGTTCTTGGGTTGGTTACATGGTACATAGAACATGTTACCAAAAAACAATGTTCAAGAGTAGGAAAGCATTTAAAGCCCATTTCCTAAAATCTTATTTTAGTGACATTTTGGTTGAAATTTCGCATTATGTGGGGGAAAGGCAAGACAGAATGCTATAAAATTACTTTTTCTTAGTATTATAAAATGTATCTAAAGAACAGAAATACTTGGGGGTGCCTGAGTGACTCAGTGGGTTAAGGCTGGACTCTTGACTTCAGTTTAGGTCATGGTCGTAGGGTTGTGAGATCAAGTCCTATATTGGGCTCTGCACTGGGGGGTGGAACCTGCTTAGGATCATTTCTCTCCCATTTCCCCTCTCCCTGTCTCTGTCTCTCCCTTTCTAAAAACAAAAACAAAAACAGAAAGACTCATCACTCTTCCACAAAATGTCTGCTCTGTGGCTTTCATCCTGATGTCTATGGCTGGACAGGAAAAGGATCAGGAATAAAGAGAACATGCCCCAAGTGGGGATAAAGCCCTGCGTGGATGGGGTGGAAGTGGGTCTCTGCCGAAGGCTGTAGGATTTTACGCCAGTTTTCCCCATCCAAGGAAACCGAGACCAGCACAGGTAGGTGGGGTGAGCAAATCCCATAGAGGCAATTCAGTCAAGGGGTGGGCACACATGGAAAGCCTAAAGCAGCAGCACTCAGGATGACTGCAAAGGCAGGCTGGGACACGGATGACCATGCCAGAAATCCCAATAAGCCGTCGTTTACTCCTCAAACCTTATTAATACAGGGAAAGGAATGGGCTACAGAAGGGAGAGACGGCGGATGGAGATTAGAGGAGCCAGACACGATGTAAATAGAAGGGCTGCTTACGAATCTGTAAGGTATACAAGACTGAACAAGTTCCCTGGAAGTTTATTTTTGGAAGACAATAATAACCCAAAACTATATGACATCATTTACTTCTCAAGAGTACTGACTCAGAAGAACAATAACAAACATAGTTCCTTTCATTTTCCAATTATTTGGAGTTCAAACAAATAGGAGTTTACTCTATCAAAATTCAATATCCATATGTGAGTTTTCAGAAGAAAGAGAACTTTTTGATGATGTTTATACATCTATCTATAAATATGAATAATGCAGATTTTGGATCCTATGATATCAGATGACAAGATACAGCCTAAGCTTCAGCTCTTGCTAATTAAACGAATCAATTAAGAGACTACAGTTGCAACTGTGTAGCTGCTGTTCTATAGTAGCAATAACAACCCCACGGGGAGGTCTTTTACTACATTAAAATGCTGTCCTCCACAACTCCATCTGATATTATTAGAAACAGTTATTTGTGTCTTGCTGTCATATTAGTAGCAAAGGCAAATTATGGAAATATGCAGACCAGAATGGTCCCAGTATGAGATCAGGTTGGGTTCTCAGCTTCCAGGGGAACAATTGCTGAAATTCCAAAGTTCCCCAAAGTTCTTTAATGGAACTGATAAATCTATCAGCACAGCAGCCATTTAGAAACTAGGTAAGGGTCACATATTTACATACTTTCCTGCTAAGCTGATACAATTCAACTAGATGAATTATCATATTAAGTTTACCCTCCTGAGTTAAACTGATGGAGTTCAAAATTGTTTTCGATGGTTGTCATTAATCGCTGTTACTCCGTAAACGCTTACTTTGAAATCTAATTGTGCTGGTGTATCAAGGGTCATATTAATAGCATCTTAATGGTAAATCTTTGTAAAACATGTTTATTCTACTGATATTATCACTCAAGCTTTCAAGGCTAATAAGAAATAAAGTATATTTATTATCAATAAAAACTTAATTTAAAATGTACAATTTGAGATTTAAATTAGCTTTAAGAACTTCAGCATGATTTGGTTTCATTAAGAGATCTGGCTAAGCTTCAAAGACATATAATTTGATAGTTCCTCAAGAGTCCTTGGGTAAATGCCAAAAGCGCAGCTACGAAGGAGCTGTTTATTGTACTCTATGCTTATTTTCGCTTTGGGGCAATATGTATTGTTTTCACAAGAAAAAAAAATTAGTCTTGGTGAGATATGTTTGACTTAATATTATAGTATTTAAAAAATAATAGTACTTTAAAAATTAAACATAAACAATGATTACAAAACAAAACTTTGGAATAAACTGGTAACTTCTACATTCTTAAAAGCAATAATGAAATATTCATCCTTATTGCAAAGCATAGTTCAAGTAAGTAATTCTGGTTCAGTAAAACACTGGACCTCTTTCATTTCTTCTTGAGCTTATACTATCTGATGTACACAAACTCACAGCTGCACCAAAAACATGCACATAAAACAAAACTCAGACAACTTACAATCTGAGATAGGCATATATATCTTGGAAAAATTCTGGGATATGTAACTCACCAACCAAGTGTATGTTATGGATTATATGTTTGTGTCCCTCCCTAAATCCCTATGTTGAAGCTCTAATAATCCCCAGTATAATGTTATTTGGTTGTGGGTCCTTTGGGAGGCAGTTAGGTTTAGATGAGGTCAAGGGAATAATAAGGCTTTCGTGATGGGATTAGTGTTTATAAAAAGGAAGAAAGACCAATTACTATATGGTACACCTGAAACTAATGTAACACTGTATGTTAGTTAACTGGAATTAAAATAAAAGCTTTTAAAGAAATAAAAAGTAAAAGATAAGAAGACCAGAATTTTCTCTTTGCCATGTGAAGATAGAGTTACCAGCTAGGAGGAAGACCCTCACCAGGAGTCAAATCTGCTTGACCCTGAACTCAGCAACCACTAGAACTGTGAGAAATTAATGTCTGCTGTTTAAGCTACCCCATCTATGGCATAGCGCCTAAGCTAAAATACTTGTACTTAATAGCAGTTATAGCAATAACTGGATCACACAATAAAGCTGTTTCTAAGGCACTCTGATGGTAAACAGCTTAACTTGAAAGTCAGAGACCTGATTTTGCATCCTGCTTCTGCCAGTTATTAGCACAGAATAGTCATTTAAACTGACTATGCTCACTTTGTCTTCTGAAAATTAGGCATACCCTTTAATTGGTGTTTTGCATGTTTGAGTATGGGATATAGGTGATGATAAAAGGTAAGAAAATATCTTGGAAAATAAATGGCAGTGCTCAAGTCAGGTATTAATGAGGAACAATGCTCTGATTATGAAATATACTTTTAGGTAAATTGCCTGAGTTAGTTTTCAAATTTTCATACATGTCAAATAAATGCTTTCATGCCTATCTATGTTGGGTATATACTAGGTTGAGCCCTGCCATCCAAAAATTCACATCCAGCCAATATTTCAGAATGTGACTCCGTTGTAAAGAAGGTCTTTCCAAATGTAATTAGCTAAGACAAGGTCTTACTATATAAGGGTGGTTCTTAAAGCCAGTGACTTGTGTGCTTAGATTTCTGTGACCGAATATACACAGACCTGGGAAGGAAAGCCATGTGAGGACAGAAGCAGAGATCAGAATGATGCAGCTACAAGTCACGGAACAGTAAGTACTGCTCCAACTATACCAGAAGCTGTGAGAGAGGCATGAAACAGATTCTCTGTGAGAGCCTCCAGAAGGAGCCAACATTGCCCACACCTTAATTTCAGATTTCTCATCTCCTAAACTCTTAGGGAATACATTTCTGTGTTCTGAGTGAAGCCACCCAGTTTGTGGTCATTTGTTGTGGCAACCCTAAGAAATGAATATAGTCCTATGTCCTCCATGTTGGGAGTGGTCATGAAGTTGATAGATACTAAAGGTTAAAATGTGGATGGCCTGAATTTGTAGGTACATCCAAGTAAAATATGCTCCTCTGAATCACAGAGGCGCAAATTTCATCTCAATGCCTTTATTTTTTTTAAAGATTTTATTTATTCATTCATGAGATACATACACAGAGAGGCAGAGACATAGAGTGAGAAGCAGGGTCTCTGCAGGGAGCCCAGTGTGGGACTCGATCCTAGGACCCTGGGATCGTGACCTGAGCCAAAGGCAGACGCTCAATCACTGAGCCACCCAGGTATCCTGATCTCAATGCCTTTAGTAGAAGAGTTTGCCTTTCGTTATATAAAAATACTTACTAACTTAACAATTTTTAAATCAAGTTCAAACAGAGTAACAGAACGGAAATACCTTACACTTAGATTTAAAATTAAAGAGCCAAAGATTTTACAGTAGATCGACTTAATCCACTGACTCTTCAATGTCTACATCTTTTCTATACATGTAAATGGATATGGAACTCTATCAGCAAGAAGAGTCCTTTATATTCCATGGCTGTGTGTTAGGATAAGCTAGGTTAGGCTTCAGAAATAGCTCTGAAATCTCAGTCCACAGAAAGTTGGGGGTACGGTGCCCCAGCTCCAGCCTTCCCCAGGAACCCATGCTGCTAGGAACTCAACAGCCAAGCATGTTGTTTCCCCAGCAGACATGGGAGGGACCTAGAGAGCTCATGCCTGCTCATGGCTGTCCCTGACCAGAAGTGAAGGACATCACTGTAAGGAGACAATTCTCCATGGGTCTCTCGTGCTTCTCAACTTCTTGTGAGTGTGGCACTGACTATCCTTTGTTCTGGACTATACAAACAGCCTTGTAAGACAGAGACACCCTTGGAACAAAGGGAAGGCATGTTCACTGCCCACAGAGAAACTCAGAGTTCTCTGAACTAAACTCAGGTTCCCCTACTATAACAGAACCCACTGTGTGAGCACATGTCCTCCTGCCCTCTTCACACCACACTGTGGGAACTGGAGCTCAGGGAAATGATGCAAAAACAATGATATTCTGGCCACTGCTATTGCTGTAATAAACCATCCTTCATCTCTGACCCTGGAGTCTCACCTCTTCTACCAGCATCCATGACTGTAGTGGGCTAATTTGTCAGCTTCAAGGAAGGTAAAATCTCAGAGCCTCCACAGTTCTTGACAGTCACTTCCATTCACAGCTCACAATCCAGACTAGTCAGGTGATCCAACCCAGTCCTCCTTGCCTTATTAAAAATGCAAATTACATAAATAGACTAAATTCATGCATATATACAGTCTCACTCCAATGAAAGATGGGCAGAAGGTGTGAAGAGGTACTTTACAGAGGATTAGACTCAATGGTCAATAAACATAAATGCAGAAAAATATGTTCTACTTCATTAATAATCAAGATGTTAATTAAAACCACAATGAGGACACTACTGACACTGGCAAAACTTAACAAGTCTGATAATATCAGCTACTAGTGAAAATGTGGAACAAAGTGAACTCATTCACTGCATACTCTGTGCACATCAACCCTAACAAAACTCTGGCATACATGCAATCAGGATATATGTACTCATGCACATATGCTTAGAGCAGCACGGAGTTACAACAAAGACACTACAGACCACCCAGGGGTCCATCAACTGTAGAGGTGGACCTCACAAACAACACAGAGCCAAATGACAAAGTCAGACAATAACAGAATATAATCCCATGCATGCTGAGCTTAAAAACATGTAAAACTTAATTGTTTAATATTTAAGGATGTATTTATATGGAAAAGTTATAAAGGAAAAGTGATAAAAATTAGGAAGGAGGAGAAAGGAGATCTGATAGGACTGAGAAGGAATACACAGTGAACTTCAAAGGTAATGATAATTTTTGTGTTTTTTAGAAAAACTCTGGTGGGTATACAGGTCTTTGTTTTATCATTAGTCTTTGTAACTTATAAGTATTTTATAAATGTTCTTTTATACATATTATAAATGTGTAAAGTATATTTATAACATTTTATATAATATTTAGTATTTATATATGTAGCAATCTAATTTTAATAATGAGATTTAGGGACACATGGGTGGCTCAGCAGTTGGGCATCTGCCTTCAGCTCAGGGCATGATCCTGGAATGCCTGGAATGAGTCCCACATCAGGCTCCCTGCACAGAATCTGTTTCTCCCTCTGCCTGTGTCTCTGCATCTCTCTCTGTCTCTCTCATGAATAAATAAAATCTTTTTTAAAAATGAGATTTTAGTGAGAAATAACAAAATTGTATTTTTTAAAGTTCAAATTGTGTGAAACAACAAATGAAATTATTTTGAAGTCTGTACCTTCTCTGAACTGACAGAACATTTTTGAACTTTATCAATGCAACAAAAGTCCTTCTTTTAAAAAAAAAAATATTTATTTAAGAGACAGAGAGAGAGAGGCAGAGACACAGGCAGAGGGAGAAGCAGGCTCCATGCAGGGAGCCCGACGTGGAACTCGATCCTGGGTCTCCAGGATCATGCCCTGGGCAGAAGGCAGTGCCAAACTGCTGAGCCACCCGGGCTGCCCCATAAAAGTCCTTCTTCTTCTTCTTTTTTTTTTTTTTTTACAAAAGTCCTTCTTAGTCTAAAATTCAACTCTTTGAACATGAAGGTATGTTTATCAACATTCAAAAGCCAACTTGTATAGAAAATTCTACAATATTCTCACAAAGAAAATTTGTATTTCGGAAGTCTTCCCTTAACCATGTGACCTACCAATGCTCTTCCTGACTGCATCTGCTTTAGGAAATTAGAAGTGAAGCAGTACACGCTTGCTAGAAATTACTCTGCATCTGTCTTAACAGTCCCACTATTCTCAAGACCTTTTCTTTCTCTCTTTCATACTGATCTATTATTACTGCCAATAGTACACATAGAAAAATGCACTGTAACAAACTACAATGGCCATCTCAATGGCTGTGATGTAGAATTTTAGAGTACTTCAAAATTACTCTAGACACTGACATTTCTTCTCTGTACAAAGTGTATAAACAATGTGGACAAATAATTAGGATTCACTAGCAAGTCACCTCTTTTTTCCTGGAGGAAGACAGTGGAATCAGCTACATAAACAGGTCCACTTTTTTTTTATAAAGATTTTATTTATTTATTTATGAAAGACACCACAGAGAGAGAGGCAGAGACATAGGCAGAGGGAGAAGCAGACTCCATGCAGGGAGCCCAATGCAGGACTCGATCCCAGGACCCTGAGATCACAACCTGAGGCAAAGGTAGATGCTCAACCACTGAGCCACCCAGGTGCCCTAAACAGGTCCAGTTTTTATGGCTGTTTAGGGTGCGTTTATGTACGTTTCCTGCTGTATTTTAGGGGCCTGGAGTAGATGAAAAGAAATAAGGTAAAGGGCATTTGATGATGGGAAGAGCACTGGGCTGAGCAGACAAACTGGAGCTCCCTTCTGTGAGTTCCACTATCTGTGAACCCTTGGCCAAGAGAGTTGTCTTTTCTGACTCAAGTTCCTCACTTGGGCAAGAGGGATTCATTGCTAAGGTCCCAAACAGTCCCCTAGGCTCTTCCGTCTCCTCCTTTGTTTCTGTATTTGCTTTCTTCTTCTTTAAGTGGAATCTTTAGGTCCCATACTTACGGATGTCATTGATCCACTCGATAAGCATTCATGGAGTGCCTATGTTATGAAGGCCCTGTTCTGAGTGCTGAGTGAGAGCAGTAGACAGGACAGTCAGGAGCCCTGTGCTCATGGAGCTTAGTTTACCCAAGTGGGAGAGATGGACAATAAACAAGTTTTAAAAAAGTAAAATATGTCAAACATTAAAATATGTCAGATAGTGATTAACTGCTAAAGAAACAGAACAAAGTGGAGGAAAAGTGGTAAAAATTTTAAACAATGTGACCAGGAAGTCATCCCTGAGGTGGTGGCCAAAGGTTTGAATAAAGTGAGGGAACCTTCTGCGCAGTTGCCTGGGGGCAAACAGTCTTGGCAGAGGAAAGGTAGGTGAAGAGATCTTGGTGTCTGCACCCGACGCAGCTGAAGAAAAGTAACAAGAACAATAGACTTGATTTATACTCTAAAAGGATCATGTTAACTGGTAAATGAATCGCATTTAGGGGAAGACAAGAGATGACAAAAGCGTTGGTCAGGGTGGGGTGGTGGAAGTAGTAGAAGGGGAAGCAAGGACAACACACTGTTCTGCTAGAATCCATAAAAACAAGTCCTTTCTAGCACAAGTGCTGAAGTACAGAGAAACGTCCACATAAGATCATTCTAGGAAGATGTGTAATTCTCTTTCCAGAAGATCACAGGTACACTGCATTCTATGGTGCTTTGTTTTATTATGCATTGCAGATACTGTGGGGTTTTTTTTTTTTAAACTGATTGAACATTTGTGGCAACCCTGCATCAAGCAAATCTATTGGTGCC
This sequence comes from Canis lupus baileyi, assembly GCF_048164855.1. Lineage (NCBI taxonomy): Eukaryota > Metazoa > Chordata > Mammalia > Carnivora > Canidae > Canis > Canis lupus. Next base: position 11,069,839 of record NC_132854.1, read on the forward strand.
ATTTTCCAATAGCATTTGCTCACTTGCTATGTCTGTGTCACTTTTTAATAATCCTTACAATATTTCAAACTTTTATATTATGACTGTATTTCATTATTACTGTTTTATTGTGACCTGGGATCAGTGGTTTAACGCCTCCTTCGGCCCAAGCCCTGATCATGGAGACCCAGGATGGAGTCCCACGTGGGGCTCCCTGCATGGAGCCTGCATGTGTCTCTGCCTCTCTCTCTCTCTCTCCTGATTAAATAAAATCTTAAAAAAAAAAAAAAAAAAAAGCTCTAATGATGATTAGCATTTTAAAGCAATATAGTATTCTTATTTATATTTTTTCATAATTTATTTTTATTAATCTCTACACCCAACATGGAGCTCAAAATTGCAACCCTGAAATCAAGAGTCATACTTTCTCTGAGCCAGCCAGGCCCCCCCAGCAATATAGTATTTTTGACTCATTTTATTGCAACATAGGCTTTCTTGCTGAGGTCTGGAACCAAACTCACAGTATCTCCAAGGTGTGCACACATATCTATTGATAATAATGTAACTGCCACTAAGGGATGGGATGTGTATACTTTAGTGATGGTGAATTTTATGTATCAACTTGGCTAGGCTACAGTATCCAGATTTTTGGCCAAACATTATTCTAGATGTTTCTATGAAGATATTTTTTAGATTAAAATTTAAATCAGCAGACTTGGAGTAAAGCAGATTACTCCCCCTAATATGGGTGGGCATAATTCAATTAAACGAAGAAAAAGGAATTCCCAAGTAAGAAGGAATCCTCCAAGTACATGGTCTTTGGACTTGAACTCCAAGTCTTCCCAGGCCTACCATGCATATTTTGGACTTGCCTCCTCTCTCTCTCTCTCTCTCTCTCTCTCTCCCCCCCCCCCCCATATACAGAGAAATGCTAATTAAAACACTAAGGCACCTTATTATCTGATCATACACCTCATGAATATGATCATTACTACGACCACTACCTTCACATTAAAAGAAAAATAATAACTGTAAACTTCTTTTCACCAGCTAAAGTTAAATAATTTTGAAAACTGTAACTACTGCTAACAAGAATGCAAAGCAGTATTCTAATACGTGACAAAGGGCATTGTAAAAAGACAGGAAATAACTAGTAACACATACTAAGCCATAAAATTATTGATGGTCTTCATTACACTTTGAATGAAATATATCTTATACATTTTTGAAAATATCCATGTTTGAAAAAAATTCAAAATATCAAAAAAGCAAAACCATAAAGTTGTTCATTAGAACACCATTCATAATGGCAAAAATGAGGGGTCACTTAAATACCTAACAACTGGGATTCATAGACAATAAAATATGTCATATCCATTCACCAGAATGTTAAACACAGCTCCACTAAAATGATGCTGATAAATATATTCTAGCAATATGGAAAATGATTAGTAGAATCTTAAGTGAAAAAAAATCAAGATACAAAATTATGACTCCATTTCCTTAGAAATGCGTACTTGAAAAAACTTAATAGACAAAGTTATAAGGAAAACCGACAGGAAAAGCATCTTAAATGTTTCTTATTTTTTATTATTAAAAAACAGGCAGAAAACCTCTAATTGAAAAAAAAGCACTTAAAATAACAACATACAAATAATTTTTAAAAACCTATTTTCTCTCTAATGAGAAATAGCTAAAATTATTCTATCATGGAAACCTCTTGAACATTAAGAATGCATTTATTAAACAAAAACATCTCATTTAATAGCAAAGTAAAACCTTGATGAAGACAAGTTCAAATACATGCGTTAAAGCTAGTTGAACACTTTTATTCCCCCTCTGTAAATTTAGTGAATATACAAAATAATAATCCCGTCATGCTTACCACTGTACCAAGAAACTGAATGCTCATGTTTCCACCCGCTTCTCGAGAAAGACACTGGGGAAAAAAAAGAAGTATAAAATGAATTCATATCCACACAAAAATGTGTACATGAATGTTCATAGCAGTATTATTAATAGTCAAATAACCTAAATGTCCATCAAGTGGTACATGGATAAACAAAATATGGTATGCTTATATGATGCAATATTATTTGGCTATTAAAAGGAATGCAGTACTGACATAGAAGGTCATCACATAGGACCACATATTATACGATTCTATTTAACATGAAATGTCCAGAATGGGCAAATTTACAGAGATAGGAAGTAGATTAGTACAGTTTGGCTGTTCTTTACAGAAGACTCACAGCTGCCCTGGAGACTTCCTGGTTGTCACAATTTCTTGGGCTAGCACAGATTGCCTAAAAATCCACCAAATGTCACATCTTTTCATTAGTGTAGATTACATTATTCCACTGGTCAAGGAATGTATTGAAAAAAATTTTTGATTCCCCAAGAAATTAGGGTGGGGGGAATGAAACTTGGAGCTTCATGGACCTGTCAACAACTAGGAATGAAAGTAATGAAAATATACATAAACTCTGGTTGTCCTACTGAATAAACATGCGGGATGCCTGGGTGGCTCAGCAATTGAGTATCTGCCTTCAGCTCAGGGTGTGATCCCGCAGTCCAGGGATCAAGTCCCACATTGGGCTCCCTGCATGGAGCCTGTTTCTTCCTCTGCCTGTGTCTCTGTCTCTCTCTCTTTCTCTCTGTGTGTCTCATGAATAAATAAATAAAATCTTAAAAAAAAAAGAAACAAACAAACATGCTCCTAACTCTAGAGCAGGATGCTAAGGGGCAGAGATTGCCAATGCCAAGTCTGGAACAGTTGGAAAGGGTAGCAGATTCCAGAGGTACATTAGATAAAGTTGTCCAGGAAAGAGAAGATGCCTTAAGGCTTCTTCAGACTGCTCAAGAAAAAGCTAGACCTCATGCTTGGATAAGAGACATCTTTGAAAGATCCATCTGGCACAAGTTCAAGAAGTGGCTACACCTTGGTATCTAAGTAACAGTTACAAGAAATGATTCCTTGCCATGCCTTACATGGGGCATTTTGTCAGACTGAGACTAGAGAAGCAAGCCCACATTAAAGCCAATAAGAAAAGTTTAGGGGAAAAAGTAAGAAAAATTTCTTCAGAAAGAGTTTCCACATCTTTCTGAAAGTCAAGTCTTATCTAGTAAGTCTGAACTCTTAACTTTCTATTGTGTTCTTCTTGGATAACAGTCTATATACAAAAGTAAATATATGTTAAGTGGTTTCGGAAAGAACTTGTGACAATTTACTTATCGATTTGGTCCAAGTGTTAATGTCATGCTAATTCTGGAGGTGGTTGTGCTTCTACCAAACTTTGAAAAAAATCAAGTATATAAAGCACAAATCAAACTCCTTTTAGAAAGGAAAGAAGGGAGGGGAGAGGGAGGGAAAAGAGAAGAAAGATAAGTGAGGATGGGAAGAAGAAAAGGTGGCTGCCAAGGGAGCATTGCTGGGAGGAAATGAGAAATGACTGCTAATTAGTATGGGGTTTCAAATTTTTGTGTTAGTGAAAATGTTCTACAAGTGATTGTGGTGATGACTGAACAACTCTGTGAAGAGACTAAAAAATGCTGACTTGTGCATTCTGGGTGAACTATGATGTGTGAATTCTATCTCAATAAACCTGTCATATAATGTTAGCATTTGTTTAAAATAACAAGAGGGACAACACAATCCTTCTATGTCCAGAGGGCAGTGAAAAGAGACATAGCCCCTATGTTATGCATGTATTTGTAAATAAAGTAAGTTCAGAGTAATACAATATGATTTATGCATATCTTGTTTTAATTTTAGTTTGCAAGAAATGGATAACTAAATAGTTCATTGGAAGTAAATTATACTTTTTTTCCAGAAAATTCTCACCTGTAAAATTGCTTTATTTATTCCTAACCTGTTCTTCAAAATTCTTTCTTGTGTTCCTCAGAAAAGGCCCAATGACTTCAAAGATTCCACAAAAAATAAAGTAGTTCTAACTAAGTAGCTATATGGTTTGTTTGTTTGTTTTTTAAGTTCCCAGATGTAACTCTGGAGGGAGCAGTAGCCTGCACTCAACTGCATGCCATGAGCTATCACAGATATATTCTTATTTTGTTCCTTTTTTAAAAAGTGTAGGTTGGGGCACCCGGATGGCTCATTGGTTGAGTGTCTGCCTTTGGCTCAGGTTGTGATCCCGAGGTCCTGGGATCAAGTCCCGAATGAGGCTCCCTGCAGGGAGCCTGCTTCTTCCTCTGCCTATGTCTCTGCCTCTCATGAATAAATAAAATCTTTTAAAAAATTAAAATATTAAAAAATAATAAAAAGTGTAGGTTTACTAACCCCAATCTTTAAGATCACTCAAATCATAGAACCCAGAGCAAATCTCCAGAATTCCAGCTAAGCCCCTGGTTCCTGATTGAGGGAAGTTATGCCAGTCAGAAGGAAAGTAGATTAATGCACAATGACAAAATGGTTAGCTCCCCCCTCCCCTGCAAATATTGCCCCCAGTGACCCAACACAATAGTAAACTGACCAGCACACTCAACATGGTGTGGTATAGTGCAGAAAACTCAAAATCAGTATTTTTATCTCTTAATTTCACTTTTAAGAATTTAACCTAAGGGAAAAAGTCATGAGTAGGCAAAAACAACAAAAACAAAAGACACCCATAGCTACAAAAATGACATCACAGTTGCAGTTTACAGATTCTAAAATCTTCAAGCAGGTTAAATGGTTAAAGTGGTTAAATAAATTATGGTATAATCCATGCATCCATTAAAAATGTTTATAGTATATTTCTAAGTGCAAAAATAAAGAACAAAACAATAGGTCGGGAAGACATCATGTTAAAAACTTGTATATGTTAAAGATAAAATTCTAGCATAAATAATGCACATAAAACAGTTAACTATTATTTCTGGGTGGAAGATATTAGTTGGCTTTTTTTTTTTTTGGCTTACCTATTATTCCTATTCTTCCAAATGTACATATATAATTTCATAAAGGCAAAAAGAGAAATGGTACAGAATGGAACAAAATCAATTATCTCCCTCAATGTCCTAAGGGATTAAGAACTAAGTCTTGAATCCTGGGTTCTGACACTGGCACTTCTACTTTGGTCATCCATCCATCAATCCATCCATCCATCCAACCATCCATCCAACCATCCATCTATCCATTCATCTGTCCATTAACTATATTGAGTTGAGCACTGCTAGCTGAGTTAAAATTCACCCTCTGGGAGACTGAAGGAAAAAAGAGAATTCTACAATAAATTATAGGGGCATCTGGCTGGCTTAATCAGTAGAACATGGGACTCTTGATCTGGGACTGTGAGTTCAAGCCCCACATTGGGGATAGTGATTGCATTAAAAAAGGAAACAAAATAAATTATAATTCAATATGATAAATCCATAGTACAAAACATACAAAGTATTAAAGGATGAGAGGCAAACCAGCTAAATGCCCAGAAAGGTCAAGGAAGATTTGCAGATACACATTAGAGCTGGGGATTAAAAAATTAGCAGGCATTCTCCAAAAAGGAAATAAATGAAACACTTTGGTTGGATGGGACAGTGTGCATGAATTTCAGATTAAGAAAAAGCCTGGTGATTTTAAGGTGTGGTGAATGGTTTCATACGGCCAGAGATAGGTTTGGCTGCTGGAGTAAAGGGGCATGAAAGGAAAACCAAGAAGGAATTACAGAGCCAGGTCCCATCTTGCAGAGTTCATACTTTACAAAGTATTACCATTTAAAAATTGGGGAGTAACGTGGTTGCTTAAGAAAGATTGAAGTCTAAAAAAAAAAAGAAAGAAAGATTGAAGTCTGATGTAAGGTTGAGGATAAACAGGAATGAGGGAGGAGGTGGGCGGGGAGCCCAAGAAAAATGCAGCAGGTAGCAATCACTCAAGTAAGGAGGACTCAAAGGCTAGAAGTAAACCCAAAAGTAGAGCTAAGCCTGTTTCATTCCCAGAAACTTATAATTTGGAGGGCAAACAGATCTCAAAATCTACATTTTGTTTTACTTATGAGGAATAAACGTGCAGGGATATAAAAGTAATTTGCCTACACTACAGTAGAAGAATAAGAATTCCAATTCAAGCAGTTGTGCAGGGTTGGGCTATCTCTACTGTGTAGGATGGAATATCTCTACAATAAGGACTAGGTCATCACTTAGGACAAGGACCATTTCTTGCACTTCCTCCTTAATCCCAACAGCATGCGTATCAGTGCCACAAAATGGAAATGAAAAAAATCAATTTTCACCAAGAATTCTGAAGCTTTTCCATACCAAGAAAGACAAGAGTGACCTACATATCTCTCTCAATCTTCAACTATCTAGCCGAAGTTTTAGCTGGGCAGAGCTAGAGGTGTAGCTGTCAAAAAATTAGGGAAAGGAATGCTATAGAATTATGTAGACTGAGGATAGGCAGTTCAATGATATGCTGTAATTCTAGGAGTAGTGAGGAAAATACTCAGTGAAAGCATCGCCATTCCTACAAACCCAAGCCTCAGCAGTTAAATTTTCTCTCCTCAAAAGCCTGAGGCAGAGATCCAGAATCCAGTCTATATTTACCAGCACAAAGTGAGCACAACTGACCACCTGTGTCATGCAGCAGCACACTTAATCCTAACAGCTGTGAAGAAAGAGAAATTTTCTGATTGAAAAGTGTAGCTACTAGATTCTGGGAAGATGGCAGTGGTGGCATGGTTTCTGAATCTTCCACAGAAACACTGAAGAGACCCAGCAGCAATAAACATCCCTAGCACCCCAGATGTTATCTACAAATACCATTTCCCACTCCAAGAAATCAAGGCTTCTCTGCAGAATGGCTGATCCCGGGGTTTGGGGGCAGAGATAAGGCTGCTACATCTCATCACATCAGAAAGCAAGGGAGCTATCAAAGATTGGGGCAAGTTACAAAGACTCAGGGCTCAGGAAATTCCCTGGCCAAAGCTGGCAAAATCTGACCATGAGTAAGGATTATAACTGCAATGGATTAAAGCAGACCAACTATGTTTGAAGCCATGAGTTCAAAATGGATACCAGAAACAAAATAACAGTCTAATTTAGTCACTTTTGAAGAATGACAGGGAACCAACTCTTCGGGACTGGAAAGTAAAGGGAAAAGATCCAGCATTTATCTTACATCTTTTCTATGAATGCTGTAGTCCTGGATAACCCAAGAAACAGTTGAGATACAGTTTCTCTTTAAAGAATCAATCCTGGTAATAAATGAAAAAAAGAAAAAAAAAAAAAAAAGACATTGAGACATCAGCATTTTGTAAACCTTAAGGAATTTATTGACCGAAGCTTGAGTATCAATGTAGAGGTGACCAGACCTCTGTATGAGGTGTGCCACACCATTTTATGACCCAATCTTGCCAAAGATAATGGCATTGGAATCTGATTACATCTCTGGAGCCAAATATCAATTTATAGAAAACAAAGGAGGGAAGACATGTAAAACCACACCACTGAGAAGCAATCAGCTCAGTTCTGACAATGGAAAACTGTACAGGACAAACAGTCCTGTTCCTTGAACAAAAAAAATGCAAAAAATAATTAAAAAAAATTCTATAGACATGTCCCTCTAGCTACTGTTCCCTTTGTCCTTTACAGCCAAACTCTGTAAAAAGCTCTTTCTCTTCATGGTCTCTACCTTGTCCCTTTCCATTCTCCTCTGAACCTGCTCCCATGTGTTTTTTTCCCCACTGTTCATCTGCAGTCCTTCATCAAGATCACCCACGGTTTCCATGTTGCCTTACCTATCGATAAGTTGGCTTTGTCCTCATCCAGCAATGCTATGAACTGTCAATTATTCTCTCTCCCAAATACAATTCTTTCATGGACTTCAAGTTTTCTCCTACCTCCCTGAAAGCTCCTTCTTAGCCTCATGCAATTTCCACCTGCAGGAGGTCCCCAGGGCCCAGACCTAGGCTCTCTTCTCTTTTCCATCTACTTTCTTTCCCTGTGTCATCTCATTGACATCCATGCTCCCCAAAGGTTCCAATCCCCATCTTAAAATAAATCAACTTTAATGAAATATAACTTATGTACAGAAGACTACATTCCATTTAAAGTATAGAATTCAATGACTTTCGACAACTATAAGAAACCACCACCACAGTCAACACACAGAACATTCCCACCACCTCCAAAATGTTCTTCCTGCCCTTTCACAGTCCAACCTTGGTCCTTACCTCTAGGCAATCACTGATCTGCTGTCTAATAAACGAGTTCATTTTATTCACCAAATGGATATTGTTTCAACACCATTTAAGAGAATTTCACATTAAAATTTCTTAGCATCTTTGCCAATAATCAACTGATCACCTGTAACTGGATCTATGTCTATACTTTATTCTCTATCTATCTATCTACCCATATCATACTGTCCTGATACTGCTGTTTCATAATTAATCTTGAAATCAAGTTATATATTTCTTCCAACTTTGTGTTTCTTTTTAAAAATTGTTTTGGCTCCTACGACTTTTCAACTAACAGTTTTTTTGGTGATAAGCAATATAATAAAATTTACCGTTTTAACCATTCATAGGTACACAGTTCAGCGTATTAAATATATTTATGATGATGAGAAACAGATCATCATAACTTTCTCATCCTGCAAATCTGAAATTCTACACCCACTGAACAACAACTTCCCCTTCCCTCCCTCCCCATAGACCCTGGTAACCACCATTCTACTTTCTGTTTCAATGAACCTGATGGCTTTAGGTGCCTCAAATAAGTGGGTGTATATAGTATTTGTCTGATTTACTTCACTTAGCATAATGTCCTCATGGTTTAACCATGTTGTAGCATGTGACAGGATTTCTTTCCTTTTTACAGCTGAATACTACTCCAGTGTATGCATATACCACATTTTGTTTATCCATTCATCTGTCGGTGGACATTTTGGTTGCTTCTACCTCCTGGCTATTCTAAATAATGCTGCAATGAACTGGGGTGTTCAAATACCCCCTTTAAGACCCTGCTTTCAGGAAGCCTAGATAGCTCGGCGGTTGAGCATCTTCCTTTGGCCCAGGGTATGATCCTGGAGTCACGGGATCAAGTCCCACATCGGGCTCCCTGCATAGAGCCTGCTTCTCTCTCTGCCCGTGTCTCTGCCTCTCTCTCTCTCTGTCTCTAATGAATAAATAAAGAAAATCTTCAAAAAAAAAAAAAAAAAGACCCTGTTTTCAATTCTTTCAGATATATATCTAGAAGTGAGACTGCTGAACCATTTAGTAGTACTATTTTTAATTTTTTGAAGAACTCTCCTACTGTTTTCCATACAAGCTGTGCCATTTTACCATTTTGCCAACAGTGCACAAGGATTCCAATTTCTTTATATTCTCACCAACACTTGTTATTTTCTGTTGGCCTTTTTTGGGGGTAGTAGCCATCCTAATGTGAGATGACATCTCATTGTCAGTTTCATTTATATTTTTATGATGATGAGTGATGTTTAGCAAATTTCCCTATGTTTATTGTTTGTTTGTATATAATCATTAGAGAAATGTCTATTTAAGTCCTTTGATCATTTTCAAGTCAGGTTAGTTTTTGGGGTAACTGGGTCACTCAGTCAGTTAAGCATTTGACTCTTGATTTCAGCTCAGGTCAGATCTCAGGGTTCTGGGATTGAGCCCCAAACTGAGGCTCCTTGATCACCAGAGAGTCTGCTGGGTATTCACTCTCTCTCCCTTTCCTTCTGACCTTCCACCCTCCCCACTCACACATTCTCTCTCTAAAATAAATAAATAAATCTTTTTTTTTTAAGGTTTTATTTATTCATTTGAGGGGGAGAGAAAGAGCATGAACAGTGGGGGAGAGACAGAGGGAAAAGGAGAAGCAGACTCCCTGCTGTGCAGAGAGCCTGACAAGAGGCCCGATGTCAGGACCCCAAGATTATGACCTAAGCTAAAGGCAGACACTTACCCATCTGAGCCACCCACGTGCCCCTAATTAAATAAATCTAAATAAATAAATAAATAAGGTTCATCTTCTTGTTAAGTGCTAATTCTTTATACATTCTAGATATTAACCCCTTATCAAATATATGATTTGCAAATATTTTCTCCCATTCACTCTATTGTTTGTGTCCTTTGATGTACAGACATTTTTAAGTTTGATGTAATCCTATTTATGTTTGACTTTGTTGCCTATGACTCTGGTGTTATATCTAAGAAATCTTTCTTAAGTCTAGTGTCATGAAGCTTTTGGTCTCCATTATCTTCTTTAGGTCTTTAATCCACTTGAGTTAATTTTTGTGTATGGCATAAGATCTTTTGTATGTGGCAGACCCATGCTTTGAGAGAAAATCTAAAGGCTCATGACTATGGGATTTATGTTTTCAATTCCCATTTGTCCTATGAGTTCAAAGTCAAAAAGAATTATTGATTTGCCTCTCCAAACCTGTTCCACCTAACTCCTATCTCAGCAAATACTGCTCTCCTTCACTCAGTTGCTTACCCTTCACTCTTTAACTTCTTTCACACCTGGTATCTGATCTGTCGATTTTTCCTGCCATTTTGCCCAAATATATGTCAAATTATTTTGCCATCTTCACCACTACCACCTTCGTCTAAGCCAAGGCTTGGCAAACTCTTTCTGTAAAGGGCCATATAGTAAACATTTTAGACTTTGTGAGGCAAAATTGAGAATATTATGTAGCTAGTTACGGAACAAGAGAGAAAACAGATTTTCACAATATTTTGGGGCAATATTCATGATATAATGCCTAAGCACAATTTTTTGATAATACTGCAGTAAGGAAAATGGAATTCTCTTATCTAGGGATAAAATTGTTTTAATTGGGGCTCAAAGTTAGTGTTCTCTATCATCAAAATCAATGGCAAATATGTATCCGTTAATGCTGATCTGCAATGAGATTTTACCTATTTCATCTTTTTAAAACAAGATTTTATTTACTTGACAGAGAGAGGGAGAAAAAGCACAAGCAAGGGAAAGTGGCAGAGGGAAAGGGAGAAGCATGCTCCGTGCTGAGCAAGGAGCCCAACGTGGGGCTCAATCCCAGGACCCAAGGATCATAACCTGAGCCGAAGGTAGACGCTTAACTGAATGAGCCATCCAGATATCCCACTATTTCATCTTTGATAATACCTTTTCCCACAGATAGTTACTGCCAAATACTGATGACAATCCATAGACACAGGATTTTACTTAAGCATATTCATTGTTTGGAAGGCATTTATAGAATTTTGTTAGATTACTCTCCTGGTATTTGCCTTTAGCCTAACATTACATTGTTGTTTGATCACTTCCAATTTTAGGCTAGGTGGAAGATCCTCAATTGTACAGTGAAATGGATTTTAAAATATGGAAATTTCCTTTGCTTTTGCATTGAGGTTTGAAAAAATGCTGCTGAAACTATAGTTCACTTCTTGTTTTAATCTTTTGACAGCCTGGGAAGTATAAAAAGCAGCTTGACATTAGTTGTGATTCAAACATTAATTGTTGTCAAAATGTTACTACCACAGTATAAATTTTGCATGTAAGCACTGTTTTGTCTTGCAATTTTAGGCTGAATTTGTTGATAAACATCAAATCTGCAGCATAAGCTAATTCTCCTCACAGCTATTCAATGTTGGAAAACACTGGCTGAGAGTGGTTCTTCTTGTTCGGAAAAATTTAAATATTCGTTCTGAGCTCAAAATAAATCACAATAAACTTTACTACTACTAAGCCACTGAATTTCTGTGTGATAGGGAAAACTGGGGTATTAAGGTTCCATTTAACAAAAATTCCAAAAGTACTCATAGCAAATAAAAACAAATCAATGTAGTTGTATTCCAGTAAAGCTGTATTTATGGACACTGAAATCTAAATCTCACATACTTTCCATGTGTCATGAAATTCTATTCTACTTTTAATTTTTTCCAACCATTTAAAAATGTGATAACCACTCAACTTGTGAGCCATCCAAACACAGGCCCTTGACTAGACTTGGCCTATTCCTGGCCTCAGCCATCAGCAACTCTCAGCTATACAACTACAATGATTGTATAAATGGCTCCCTTATTTCCGCCACTAGTCCCCTGTGGTCCAACCTCCTCACAGCAGTGCTTTTAAATCATATCCTATCATTCTATTCAAAACCCCTCAAAAGCTCCACAGTGGGAATTGAATAAAACCCAAACTTTGGCCTACCAAGATTCTGTACAATCTAATCCCTGCCTATCTTCTTCTACTCTCCTAAGCTATACTCAAGACACTGGCCTTCCCTCAGACCTCTACACAAACCAAGGCAGTTCCTGTCTCAGAGCCTTTGCACTTGCCATTCCTGCGACTTGGGACTTTCACCCTCTAAATTTTCGCATGGCTGCCCCCTTCTCCTTACAGGTCTCAACTCTATGTTAGCTATTCAGAAACAACTTTCTAGCCACTCTAGCTAAAATCGCCTCCTACAGGTACTTTCTGTGAGTTATACTGTTTTATAGCCTTTATTAACCTTCTTCGTACTCAAATTACCTTACTTATGTGCTTGCATTTGATATCTACATCTCTGTTGTAAATGTTGTACATGTTGTGAGGGGGAGGGGGATATCAAAGCAAGGAGGAGAAGTGGGAGGAAGAGAAAGACAGAAGTGCCCAAACCTGACACAGCTCAGCAGTAAGGACTGACATAAAAAAAATAGGGAAATAAAATTTCATTCAAACTGGAATTTACCTCTATACAAAAAACAGGAATATACAATTTTCCCACAGTTTATGATTAAGACAATTAGGTTTTAGAATTCACAAAGAACAAAGTATCAGAGCTTACAAAGAGTCTGAGACATGCCAAAACAAATAGGAACTGACCATTTGATAAGCTAGTAACAGAAAGTAAAATAAAATAAAAATTAAGACTTTTATTTTCATGAAACATATCCCAGCCTTATTAAAATATTTTCTCCAAGTGTTTTTTACACCATTTCCTATTTTGAGTGGCACTTCAGAGCTAGATAAAAACTTTCTTCTGTCCTTATTTTGATACTCTGCTCCAACATGCACAAAATATATACCTTTTTTTTTTCTGTAAAGAAAAGTATATTCAAGAAGTAAGGCTTTGATGATTGAAACGACTTCAACATTTGTGAGAATCAAGTTCATACAAAATTAGGAAAGGCTGTTCACTCAAAAAAAGCAGGACATCCACAAAATAATAAATGCTCCAAAAATATCTTTCTGGGACAATAAAATCATAGGCAATTTAACCTTTAAAAGTAATCTCACTGAAAAGTCAGAGGAAGAAATAGTAATAGTTTTCTTTTTCCCCTCACTGATTTCCAACATGATAATGTGTTGTAAAGGCCATTACTACAGGATTTGTCTTATCACTCTCCAACGTAGCTCCTTGTATTCTTTTCCACGTTTACTACAATCAGTGTTTATACTATTCAAAATTCTCTTCTGGCAGCTACTAAGATATAATTTTCTAGTAAACAGTAGAGGATAAAAAAAATATGTGGGGGGAGGAGCAGGGGAGACGCAGAATGACATTTTCCCATTACAGTAAATTTTTAAAAGCAACTCCAAATCATAAAACCAATGCCACTAGAGACAAGAAAACTGCTAAGCTTCTGGGACTCCATTACAAAAGCAGGTAGATGTGTCAAAATTAATATTTCAAATTATAGTTGTAAATACATCCCAGCTGTTAAATTGTGATTAAATTTTTCAAAGCATAGTTAAAGGAGTTATTTCTGTTCTCCTGGTGGGCTTGTTTCTAAGATGTGTAACTGTAATTGATGTTTTCAGGAATGTGAAAAGGAGATGGTTAATAATTACTCTCTCATTTCCCATTTCTTTGGGAAAAAATACCAAACCCCACTTACTAAGTTATATATTTATATATCCTATACATCCTAAATAAATGGTTTCATATTACATTTGATAACTCTAGGGTAATCACATGCATATAGTACAAAATAACAACTAATTACTTCTAAGGGGATGAGGAGAAACAGCTGAAAACAGGGAAAACATTTATTTTGGGACTAAAAACAGAAGATAATCACTTCCAAAAAAAAAAAGAAGATGAACACTTCCCAAATCCACTTTTTTTTTGGCACTGGCAAAGAATAAGGAAACACATAAGTTACTCCATTTAATTTTTGAATTAAAATATAATTAAAACATTTACTTTAGCACCTATACACATTTATTAGGATTATAACAAAAGTTGGTTCCCAGAAGTTGTGAGAGTTACTTTCATCTAAAAAACTAAAAAAAAAAAAAAAAAAAAAAAAAAACCTAAAAAAAAGGAAATAACTTATTTTTTAACTTCCCTTACTCAAGAGGTATAAGAATCAATTCATTTTCTTCAAAAAGAGAAAAATAGGTTTAAAATTTAAAAATTATTCACTCTATGCAGATAAGCATTTGCAAACATATCACAGTTAATCCACAAACACCATTACATATCTTCTATCATATTTATGTGTTTATATATAATATTCTATATTATACCAGCCCACTGAGAATTTTAAGTTATCATGTTATATAATCTACTTAACATTGCAATCAGTTCACAAATAATCCATTTAATCTGGGATTCTGTAGTAAATAACATGACATTCATGTGAGACTATTCCAAATGTGTCTGCTTTAACATAGAAAATTAGTTCCACATAGTTGAGTATCAATAACCCATTCAATGTAGAATGCCCTGGTACCGCAGTCAGCTTTGTACTGTTACTTATCATAAATTTATCTTCTCCTGAAAATATTTAACCAAGAATATGAGAAATAAAAAGAAAAAAAGCCTTCAAAGGTACATCATGAATGGCTTCACATCACATAAATGCAGAGATTGTTAGACCTTAGCAGGATCTCAAGATATTTTCAAAAGTATTTAGCTACTCTTCAGGCCTGTAGACAACCTGCTGTGAGCAGGTGGATAGAAGAAATCATGCCACACAAAGAAACAGGCCAATAGCAGTTAGTCGGCAGCTCTGCTTCCAAATGTTCAAACTACGTGACTACACAAAATCAAAATCTAGTATGTAAAATGCTAACAAGAAACAACACATTAAATCCCAGCAGACAAATTACACTGTAAGAAATGGAAGACTATTTGAGTTGTTCAAAGTAAAACTGAAGAGCCTCTTTCAAGGTAAAAAAAAGAATGCTTCACAGGAATAGAGTGTAGTCAAAAAAAAAAAAAAAAAGGAATAGAGTGTAGTCACAGAAATTAAAAAGAAAAAGAAAGTTCTATTTGTTTCATGCTAGATAGGTGCTAGGGTGTATGAAGACATACAGTAAGCTCTACATGTACAGAACACAGAAAATCATTTGATCCAATACTTAACTATATGCTGTAGGATAGAAATCATTCTGTGTATTAAAAACAGTCCTAATTTTTGTTAAAGTTCTAAAATAAAATGTGAAAAGTTCATTAACTAGATGATAAATTCATCTTCTGCTGAAAAGTGAATTTAGTTCATCTACTCCTAATTTTAAATGATAAAAACCCAAACTGTTGTTGACACAGGGAAGCATGAAAAAACCAATATATTTTTCTTCTACAAGCACTCTTATTTAGGAAAGGTTTTGTTTATGAGTTAACCACTAGCCACATGTGTCTACTGGGGACTTGAAATGTGACTAGTACAATTAAGAAACTAAATTTCCCATTTTATTTAATAGTAAATAATTTAAAAATAGAAGCTGTGGAATACACTTTTCTTTACACATGATTTCATTGTTCTGGTACGACTACATTTCACATTCATCATTCTGTTGCTTGAGCTGTTATCAGTATATTCTTATATGCATGTCAGGCGTGTTGTTCCTGATACCACATTAATAATTTTTTATATTATTTTGTCTTGAAATGCTAACATTTTGAATATACGGAGTTAAACGAAATGGATTAGTGAAATTAATCTCACTTGTTTTTACCTTATTTATTTATTCATGAGAGACACACAGAGAGGAAGAGACACAGGCAGAGGGAGAAGCAGGCTCCCTGCAGAGAGCTCAATGCGGGACTGGATCCCAGGACCCCAGGATCACAACCCAAGCCAAAGGCAGACACACAACAACTGAGCCATTCAGGTGCCCCTTGCTTTTACCTTCTTAATGTGGCTACTCAGAAACGTAAAACTGTGTGTATATGGTTCATTAGATTTCTATTGGACAATGCTGCTCCATTTTATCACTTTTTAATTTGGTAATTTGAAAATGAGACGATACCTTCCCACAATAGAAATGAGAAATGACTGTATATTCTCAGATTATACCACTTAGACCTACTTTTTTTTTTTTTTTTTTTTTAAGATTTTATTTATTTGGGGATGCCTGGGTGGCTCAGCAGTTGAGTGTCTGCCTTTGGCTCAGGGTGTGATCCTGTGGTCCTAGGGTCGAGTACTGCATCCCGGAGTCTGCTTCTTCCTCTGACTGTGTCTCTGCCTCTCTCTATCTGTGTCTCTTATGAATAAAAAATTAAAATCTAAAAAAAAAAAAAAAATTAAAATCTTAAAAAAAAAAGAATCTGTGAATGTCAGATGTTTGGAAATTAAAGAAAATTGATAAAACAACTAAGAAGGCTGCCATATGAACATAGGTTAATTTGATGACTTCTTAGAAGAAATAAAATCTAAATCTTAAAAGTGTAGATAAGACAGATTTCTTTGTTTTGTTTTTTGTTTTGAAGATTTTATTTATTTATTTAGGTAGTTATTTAGTTATATATTTATTTATTTGAGAGAGTGCACATGTGCAGAAGAGCAAGAGCACAAGAGTGAGCACATGAGCAGGGACAGGAACAGAAGCAGATTCCACACTAAGTGGAGCCCGACAGGGCCCAATCCCACAACCTTGAGTCACAACCTGAGCTGGAACCAAGAGTCTGAACGAATGCTCAACAGACTGAACTACCCAGGTGCCCCAAGACAGATTTAATTTCTGAAATTACAAAATGCAAGAGGTCTATCCATGCATTCATCTCCTCATCCATTTGTCCAGTTACTGAGACTTTACATTTGCCAGGAATTCAGCACAACAATAATAATTAAAGGTCAAATCAAAACTGAAATTTTTGATCAATTAAAAAGTTAGTAATCTATGAAATTCATTATCCAAGTGACGGTACATGCCAAATTACCATTTATTTTTAAAGAAATTCATGGATAATATTAAGCTTATGAGGTTTACCAATGAAAACCAGGAAAATAGATAATGTGATATGACTGAATTTCATTGGATGCATAAGGAGCTAATTCCTAAAGAAAGGGTATGCTTCTTCCCCAATTATTTTATCATCTAATCAGATAAAGATGTTAATTGCTACTTTTCATGTAGTCACAGGGATTCAGTTATAAAACTAAATAGGTGTTGGGACGCCTGGGTGGCTCAGCGGTTGAGCCTCTGCCTTTGGCTCAGGGCGTGATCCTGGAGTCCTGGGATCGAGTCCCACCTCAGGCTTCCGGCATGGAGTCTGCTTCTCCTTCTGCCTATGTCTCTGACTCTCTCTGTGTCTCTCATGAATAAATAAATAAAATCTTAAAAAAAAAACAAAAAAAACCTAAATAGGTGTTAAGTACTCACATAACCTTAGGATGCTAGACTAGCTACCTAGTAGAACATGCTAGGAACTGCAAAACTAACAATTGCCCCACCTTAAGAGAATCTCCCACCTTAAGAGAATATGAAAAATTAATCAGTGGAGGTGAGTTCTTAAGCTAAGAACCCAATACTTTGGGTTCAAGGTTGAATACTTTAAGCTAAGTGAAAGGGATTTTATAAGAATCACTTGGTTTTCCATGTATCTCCTGGTTTTGAAGGACACCTAGGTAAGATCAGCAATTGTTTTGGTGACAAAGCAGGAAGAAAAGAGTTTGATGAGGCATGCATTTATAATTATTTCTTGTGGCCCAGATATAGATCATGCAGAAGAAACCCAAGCTAGGTCATTATGAGAGATCTTGTTCAATAAGAAAACCTGGAGCGATGTGAAACGGGAGGGTAAAGGCAATTGAAAAAAAACGAGCAGACTTTAAGAGTTCTGCAGGTGAGAAATTCTCCCAAATCCACAGAAGTGTCCTTAAAGACAACAGCCAACTTTGGATGCTTGCCATGCCCCCAAAATAATGAATGACCGGTTACATTAGCCTGGGTCACCCTAGTTCTTACCATGTTCCTCCTCTCTTTACCCCAAACTTTAACTTTGGAGAGAACTCGGAATGCAAGTACGAAGTGGGAGAGTATATAAAGCAAGGGAGAAGAAAGCAACAACACTCCCATCTCCCCACAGAAATTTCTCAGTCTGAGGTGGAAGTGCTTGAGATTCTCTCTCTCTCTCTCTCCCTCCCCCTCTGCTGCCCCTTCCCCCACTCACATGCTCTCTCTCTCTCCCAAATAAATTTTTTTTAAATCTTTTTTTTTTTTTAAAGGTTCCTTCTACTTGCACTAAAAAAGTTCCATTTGTGCAGTAAAGTGGTTACATGGTAAAAAGATAAAGGAAGGCCAACTATTAGGAAGTACTCAGAATGTTTTCTTAATATCTAAATGAATTTTGTTCTATAATGAGGTACCACTTCAACCCATTAGGAATACTGTTATAAAAGAAAAAAATCACTAGAAAATAAGGAAAATGTGCAGAAATTAGAATCCTTGTGCATTGCTGGTGGGAATTTAAAATGGTACAGCTACTGTGGTAACAGTAGAGTGGTTCCTTAAAAATTAAACATAGAATTACTATATGAGCCACTAACAGAGGATCAAGATTTCACAAAATATGAAGTTTTATGAATCAATAAGAAAAAGATAAACACTCCAATAAAAAAAAAATGGGCAAAAGCCATGAAGAGGCAGTTTGCAAAAGAGAAAAAGCAGTATCAATAAATATATTTTTAAATTTTTTTTCAATAAATATATTTTTCAAATGCTCATTGTCATTACTAACCAATATATATTAAAACCACAAAGAGATACCATTTAAACCCACCAGTCAGGAAAAACTTACATAGTCTGGATACCAAGAGTTATCTAGGATGTGAAGCAAAATTGTTAAAGGCACAGATTCCTGGGTTCAAATCCTGGCTCTTCCATTTATTAGCAGAATGACTTGGGCAAGCAATTTAGTATCTAGAAGGCCTCAGTTCCCCAACTGCAAAATGCAGGATAACATCAGTACATTGGATTGGTGTGGGGATTAAATACTTTAATACAAATGAAGCATATAGAATAGTCAGTGCCTGACATAGTATACAATATGTTTTGTATGTAATATGTTGTATGTAAGTATACAATAAGGTTTTCTTATTATTCATATTGTTGATACCAGCAGCACTGATAGACATATACATTGGTACAGCCACATCGGAAAAACCATTTGGCATTACTGTGTAAGATTAAGAATACATAGTCCCTATAACCAAGCTGTTCTACTGGCATATTCCTTGGAAAAACTCTTATTTCAAGAAGAAACATACAGAGAAATGTTCTGAAAACAAAATAAGTAACACAAATATCTACTTAGGGGAGAAAGAATAAATCATGGTATATTTACATGACTTAATAACATATAGCATGGAAATAAATAAAGCTACATGCATCCCCATGACCAATCTCACAAACATAATACTAGAGGAAAAGGCAACTCAGAGAAGCAAAGAGAGAGTATGGTGCCAATGACACAAAGCTCAAAGACATCAAAAACTAAACAACATATTGTTTATAGTTGCACTGTATATATAATATTCCTAAAGAAGAGGAAGTAAGGGATGCATTTAAAAATGAAATTAAAAAAAAAATGAAATTAAAAATTGGGATGGTAGTTACCCACCAAGGGGAGCAGGAGGAACAATTTAATTAAGCAAGAGCACAGAGAAAGTCAGGAGTATTTTTTAATCTAGATGGTAAGTAATTGGGTTTTTGCTGTATTCTTCTTTAGTTTATATACAGATTAATACATATTTGTGTATATAGAATACTTAATAATAAAAAGTTTAAATGTAGGCACAAAAATCCAGGGGAAAAAACCCAGTCATTATTACTATAAAATCACTTTAAAAACACTGTGGTCACATCCACCCCAGAGTTCTTCTTTGAAACACACAGTAGCATTTCCACAGCTATTTAGAAGTATTGAACTGAAAGTCTTGGGCAACTCAGCCCAGGAAGTCAACACAGAGAAAAGGCAGCTGGGCACCAACCCTGAAGATCTGCCTATGCTTAAGGCAGGTGGAAGAGAAAGCCACAAAGAACACTGTGAAGCTAGTATTCGTTCTCCTGTCTTTTCAAATCCCTTAACCACACAATGCTCTTGTTCTGACTGAAAAGACTGAGACAAGATGATTTCCCTCCTCTGTTTTTGAAGCTCATCCTAACTTCTCTCTCTGCATCTAGTCTCATTTTCCTTGCATCCTCTCTCTACAATGCAACTAGAACCAAACTCTTCCTAAACTCCAATGCTCTCCACACCATTTCCTTTTTGAACACTCATCCACGGGTCCCACTGGCCACGCACGGATAAGGCAGAGGCCACAGTATGTAATTAATTAGCAAGGTTTCAAATGACTTGGTTCCTACTTGCTTCACTTTTGCTCATCACACTCAGCTTATTCTCTGAAGCAATGATTCTCAAACTGTTCCCCCTGGACTAGCAGCATTGGCATGACTGGAGAACTTATTAGAAATGCACACCTAGGGCATGATCCTGGAGTCCTGGGATTGAGTCCCACGTCGGGCTCCTGGTATGGAGCCTGCTTCTCCCTCTGCCTGCGTCTCTGCCTCTCTCTCTCTCTCTCTCTCTCTCTCTCTGTCTGTCTATCATGAATAAATAAATAAGATCTCTTTAAAAAAAAAATTAAAAAAAAAAAAAGAAAAAAGAAATGTACACCTAGCCCAGACCTACTACACTGGGGTAAACTCCAGGGGTAGGTCCAGCCATCTGGGTAATTCTGAAGCATGTCAGAGTTTGAGTATCATTGGCTTAAAGCATGAAAGGTAAAATATTATTTGAAGAACTCTGAAGGAGAAAATAAGATAGTACTATGTAGCACACACTCTGGGGTTATGGTGCCAGCATTCAAATTTCTGCTCAGTTTCCTCCTAGATTTGTAATCTCAGAACAGTTGCCTAGACTGCTTCAGCAGAGTGTGATACCTAACAGCATAGGTCCCATAGCGAGCCTGCTTGGATGTAAATCCTGGTTATACCTGCTATCAGCCATGTGACCTTGAGCAAGTCACTTACTTTCTCTGAGCCTCAGGTGCTTCATTTATGAAAGCATACATTATAACACCTACTTCATACAGTTGCCATGAAGATGAAATCAATATATATATGCACTGTGCTCAGAACTATACCTGATACAGAGTAAATATTATGTATTATTTATTCTCATTATGTTATTAATTTCATGGGGACCACATTACATTTTGGAGATAAAAAATGTCACCACTGAATGCTAATGACCATAACAAGTGTATAAAGTTCACCTATTCAGGTAAAGAAAAACTTTCCTCACCTTTTTTTAGAGTAATTAAGTTTGTTTGGTTTTTATCCAGTATACCAATTATACCTCTCTGAGTTTATTTCCTTCCAATGAGATAGTATTTAACTGGAAGCAATGACCTCCTCTAAAGAGTCAGGGGGTTTGCCTTAAGGGGTCATTGATTTCAGATTAATGACTTTTTTTTTTAAAGCAAAGAACTTAACAAGAATAAAAAGGAGGGATCCCTGGGTGGCGCAGCAGTTTGGCGCCTGCCTTTGGCCCAGGGCGCGATCCTGGAGACCCGGGATCGAATCCCACATCAGGCTCCCGGTGCATGGAGCCTGCTTCTCCCTCTGCCTGTGTCTCTGCCCCTCTCTCTCTCTCTCTCTGTGACTATCATAAATAAATAGAAATTAAAAAAAAAAAAAAAGATTAAAAAAAAAAGAATAAAAAGGAATTTACTGAACTGTATCCTTATGATAAAAAAAATATTTCTGGGAATTATTCTAAATACATATCCAGCATTAACATAGCTAGGAACTCTACATATGAAAGGGCCATCAAGTTACCTACCTGCAGTCATTGAGAAGGAAACTGAAAATATCCTGATATGCCGCTTTGGGGAGCAGTTCCTTCCCCTCTCTATACCCGCTCCTGGGAGGTTACTCTATGTCCCCAACCAGAACAAGTGTCACTGGCCACAGTACATTCAGTGCAGAGTACATTTAATGGAACACAAGTATTATAAACCCATGTTTTTTGAAGACACAATAAATGGATCTTAAGTAATGTGAAATTATGCACTGATATTTTTTCCAAGGATCTTAAAGTGTTTCACCTCATAGTTAGAATTTATAAGAAAATATGAGAGAATAAAATAACTGTAGCAAGCTACAAAATCAAAGTCAAAATATACAGCTCATTCCTAAGAGTTAAGATTTCTTAGAACCATAAAGAAAATATACCCAATGGCCTAGCTTAGAAATCAATTTAGTTATCAAATATTTAGTGGAGGCTTCTATCTCTAATAGAGGTATATGTGAATCTGCTATAGAGAGTTTTTATCTGTGATTCTCTTGATTTCTCTATGCTTTAAAAATCATTTTCCTGTATAAAATTCAGTTTCCTGTGCAAAATCAAGTTAAGGAAACATAAAAATATTTTCGTGTTAAAAAAAACCCTAAAAGAATAAGTATTTAGTACTATGGGGAGAAGGTTATGATTTTTTATTTGCATGTGACCATCACATGTTACATGGTGTTCTTTGTTTTGTTTTCCCTGGAGCCCTAAACCTTAACTAAGGTGAGCTGAAGGAATTTGGGCAGAATCTCTTTCAATAGCTGTCTACTTTAAAATGGAGGTTACTGATGACAAAGAACATTCAATCAATTCTGGATTTCAAGTCATTTTCTCAATGCAAGAAATCATACTTTGGAGGGAAAATATAGGTTAAAAAATTAAGACCATTCTATTTTTAAAAGGCATCAATGTGTTCTAGCAAGTCAAGCTGAACATAGCTCGCCTTTCTGCTGATCTAATGCTACACAATCTCAATTACACAGAAAAGAAAGGTAATGAAGTCATATTTTATAACTACAAACCCAAAATGGCAACAAAAATTTTTAGCAAAGCACACAGGATACTTTATGTAGGACAAAGTATGGTAACATACACTAACTTTCCTGGATGGCCTGAAAAAAAGAAATATTGATTCCTCGGAATAAGACTTGCTTCAAGATCCTCCAAAGTAGGAAAAATGTTTTCAACCATAAAATGTAGGAGATGAATAAATGTGGCTTCTTGCAACTGTATCTGTCAGTATTAACCACCCAGGTGCTAGTCAGGATTCTAGACTTGCCGGACTCCTCAAAGTAAATTATAGGAGTACTTACCTGTATCGTCCTCTGAATGCCATCGACGCTGACAGACAATAAGGGGGAAGCCAGGTTCCACGTGCTGGTCACATTTAGTTTCGACCCATCAACTTCCACCTGTTGTGACACCAAGTAAGATGGTTACCATGAAGAAAGACAGAAAACTGATCTCAAGTTCATTGCTGCATACAAAGCAGCAGCCATTTTAAACAGATGGCTCCCAAACAACCTGTCATGTTTACTGCTCCCTCCATGAAAGACAGGGTCCAACAAGAGTCTTCTCAGCCATCTCTGGGGAGAGGTGAAGGACCTGGGCACAGCTGCCTCTGGGTACTGAGGTTTCAAGTGATTTCCAGTAAGTAACAAACAGCCTTCTAACTCTAAACCTATCTGGACATGCTACATTTACTGCAATTAGACAAGTAATGCATATAAATTCCAGTGACATTTTGCAACCCAACATCAGGGCTTGCATATAATATCCTCTCCAAGGACCAAGAAAGAACTTTTTCTGTGTTAATTTTAATGAAGGACTATGCATTGTTATCTTAATTAAACAGAAGCTTTAATTAGGCAAAATTCTTTAGTGTTGAATATTAAAAGTCCATTTGAACTTTGCAAAAGTTCTGTCATATTTTTGTCGATCATAAATGACTAATTTCATCAAGTCATCATTTATGAAGATGTAAGAAAACCTTCATAATCTTTTAAAATAGATACTTTCAAGAGAAAAATTCTAATTTCCAAATAAATAATATAAAAGTAACTGAAAGAAAAAAAAAAAGCAATGTTAAATTAAAATAATAAGTATTGGGTGAAATACTTCACCCAAGTATTGGCAAGTATATTGGCTCAGCGGTTTAGTGTTGCTTTCAGCCCAGGGCCTAATCCTGGAGACCTGGGATCGAGTCCCACATCGGGCTCCCTGCGTGGAGCCTGCTTCTTCCTCTGCCTGTGTTGTGCCTCTGCCTCTCTCCCTCTGTGTCTCTCATGAATAAATAAATGAAACCTTAAAAAAATAAAATAAGTATTGTTAGTTATTGCTTCCTTTTCACTCACGGATTACCCAACTCGTGTATATGAGTGCTAAGAAGACAATAACTAATATTTTAACTCTACAGTAAACAACCTAACAAAGGGATATTTAAGTTTGTTCAGGGTTCAGAATAACCCTGTAGCAAAGTCAAGACACATGATCCCTAACGATTCCTTCCCTCTCTCTTAATTCTCTTAAACAATACTTAGTAAAATAAAAGATGTGGAGACGTTACTGTTTAGTGTGTTTAGTGTGTCCTTATACATCTATACGGACTTTAGATAGTGGGAAGAAGGAACATTGGCTTGGGTCTCACCTGACATTGCTGTTTTACTAAGTTAGAGCTACTTAACTAAGCTGGAGCATTTGACATCTCTGAACCTTAGCTGCCAAACTAAAATAGAGTAAAAATATCTATCCAAAAGGGTACTGTAAGATTAAAGAAGTTAACATATAAAACCCTCTACCAACATTCCTGTCATGGTAGTTACTAAGTATTTTCTCCTTTCTCCCATCCCTAATGGTTCCACTATCCTTGAATGAGTTTTAAAAATAAGGTCAGATAATCATACTACCTCATAAATTATTTACTATTAAAACACTAGATGAGAAAGATCTGTGAAGCAGCAATAATACATTTTAAAATTATCTATTTAGCACCTCTCCCCGAATTAAATATATCCTTATGTTATGAAAGATTTCCAAAAGAAGCTCCTAATAGAGTTTTTACAAATATTAAATGCTAAAGATACCTTTTAAAACTGAAAAAAATATTTGCTTTGACATGGCTTCTAAATTTAAAAAGATTTTAAAAGGCCAATGTTCAGTTATAAAAGTTTTATTTGTCAAAAAGGAAAGTTAGAAGCTATAAGGAAAAATTTTTAATGGCAAGCATTTAAAAATTTGTATTTGATATTCATTTTAAATCAACAGAGGTGACAGAATGAAATTGTAATTGTCATTTTTAGGACTTATGAGGGGGAATTGAGAAAAGAATCCAATCTAGTCAACTTCTGTAGAGGAAGAATCAATTTACCACTGACTAAAGAAAACTATTTTTAAGAATGTTCAAACAAAATGTATCACACTCATATAATAGAATATCATTTGATAGTAAAAAAGAATGAAATGCTGATAGATGCTACTATGTGGACGAAGCCTGAAAACATACTAACTGAAAAGCCAGTTATAGAGGATCACATATTACATAGTTCCATTTAGAATGAAATGTTCAGAAGAGAAAAATCCATACAGACATAAAATAGATTAGTGGTTGCCTTGGGTTGGGAGTGTGGGGATAGATGGAAGGATCGAGGGGTGACTATTATGGGATATGGGCTTTCTTATTTGACACAACGAAAATGTTCTAAAATGTGGTGATGGCTGCACAGCTCTGGGAATATATACCACAAGCTACTGAGTTGTACAATTCATACAAATTGTATGGTATGTGAATTATATCTCAATAAGGCTGTTAAAAAATAAGTAACAAATGAAAATAGAAAGGAGGGATTTTGCTTTTTTCAAAAATCAGAAGCAATATTTTGTGAGAAATTAAAGACTTAAAAAAATGGATACACACACAAACATACACATACACCATGTTCATGAAATAGAAGTTTTAGTATTATTAAGATATAAGTTCTCTCTCAAACCAATTTATATATTCATTGTAATATCCCAACAGGTTTGTTTTGTTTTGTTTTGTTTTGTTTTGGTAGCGGATTCTAAAATACATGGAAAAGCAAGGATATAGAATAAAGATAATTTTGAAAAATTAACAAATTTGGAGAACTTACGTCCCCTGACTTTAAGACTTCTCAATCACTTGATGAGATGAGCACTGGGTGTTATATTATATGTTGGTAAATTGAATTTAAATAAAATATTTTTTTAAAAGAGACTTCTCATTAAGCTACACTAATCAAGACACTGGTGTAAGAATAGACATAGTCATTAATAGAAGAAAATGAGAGTTCAGAGACCTATATATAAAGGGTTAATGGATTTTTTTAAAGTGCTAAGACATTAAATGGCAAAAACAGTTTATGAACAAATAGCACTGAAACAATTAAACATCCATATTCAAACAAATAAACCTGACTTCTATCCCACAATTTAAAAAAAAAAATCAATTCAAAACCATGAAAACTAAATATAAAGTGTAAAAATAAAAAACTCCTAAGAGAAAACCTTAATGATCTTGATCCAGGCAAAGATGTCTTAGGACATAAGAAATATAAATCTTTTTTTTTTTTTAAGAAATATAAATCTTACAAGTAAAAACAGATGAATTAGACTTCATCAAAATTATAAATTTATTTGAAAGACACTGTTAAGGAAAGGGCAGTTGAGCCCCAGGTTGGGGGAGAATATTTGCAAAACACATAAAGGATCAGAGTCCAAAATCTCAGGTGGATGCCTGGGTGGCCCAGCAGTTAAGCATCTGCCTTCAGCCCAGGGCTTGATCCTGGGGTCCTGGAATTGAGTCCCACATCAGGCTCCCTGCATGGAGCCTGCTTCTCCCTTTGCCTGTGTCTCTGCCTCTCTCTCTCTCTCTCTTTCTCTCTGTGTCTCTCATGAATAAATAATTTTTTAAAAAAGAATTCTCTTTCATAAGACAATAAGAAAACTGACTGAATTTCTTTAAAAATGGGCAAAAGATTTGACCAGACACTTCATCGAAGAAGAGAAATGGGGCAGCCCGGGGGGCTCAGTGGTTTAGTGCCGCCTTTGGCCCAGGGCGCAATCCTAGAGACCTGGGATCGAGTCCCATGTCGGGCTCCCTGCATGGAGCCTGCTTCTCCCTCTGTGTCTCTGCCTCTGTGTGTGTGTCTCTCATGAATAAGTAAATAAAATCTTTAAAAAAAAAAAAAAAAAGAGAGAAATGGACGATAAGCACATCACTGAGTGGTCATTAGGGAAAAACAAAATTATAATGAAATAGCACTGTCCATCCACAAGAATGGCTAAAATGCAAAGGAGTGATAATACTAAGAGCTGACAAACATGTGAAGTAACTGAAACTTTCATACACTGCAGACAGGAATGCAGAATAGATCTGCTTTAGAAAACCCCAGAGGAGTGGAGACATATGTACACATAGAGTGTGCATGAACGTTCACAGAAGCTTGTTTATGATAGCAGAATATATACACAGAAAGTTTACATCTACCTCATACTGGAAAGACCCCAAAAGTCCAATGAACCAAATATAATGGACAAAAACAGTATATCCACACAACAGAAAAAGAGCAATAAGCATCTCAAAAGTATTCTGCTAAGTGAAAGAAGGCTGGCGCAAAAGAGTATATGGAACATAAGTATGATTCCATCTATAGAACATTTGAGAAAAAGCAGAAACCAGGTCAGCTGTTGCTAGGGGCTACGGGTGTATGAGGATAAGCTTGATTAGCAAAGGGCATAAGTGAACTCTATGCGGTGAAATGTTCTAAATCTTGATTTTGGTGGTGATTATATGACTGTACAGATTTGTCAAAACTCAATCAAACCATACAATTAAAGAGTAAACTTTTTTATTAATTATATCTCAACAAATCTGACTTTTTTTTAAAGATTTTATTTATTTATTCATGAGAGGCACAGAGAGAAAGAGGCAGAGACACAGGCAGAGAGAAAAGCAGGCTCCATGCAGGGAGCCCGATGTGGGACTCAGTCCCAGGACTCCAGCATTATGCCCTGGGCTGAAGGCAGACGCTTAACCTCTGAGCCACCCAGGGGTCCCAAGAAATCTGACTTTTAAAAACAAAAACAGAGTTGCCTGGGTGGCTGAGTCGGTTAAGCGTTTGACTTGATTTCAGCTCAGCTTGTGATCTCAGAGTCTTGAGATAAAGCCCCATGTCAGGCTCTGCACCTAGTGAGGAGTCTGCCTGAAATTCTCTCTCTCTCTCTCTCTTCCCCTCCCTCCCTGCTCACTCGCTCTCAAATAAATAAAAAATCTTTAATAATAATTAAAAAATCTTTAATAAAATAAAATGATTTTAAAAACAAAAACAGAGGGAGGGAAGTCTACTTCTTCAAAAACTGAAAATAGTTATGTTTGAACCACCTTTATCTTCCCTTACTAATAATTTATCTACCTGCATCCTCTGCTACTGGATGAGTGAACATGAATGTTAATTTGGGAAGAAAGACAGAAGGAAAGTTTCTTCTAGACAGAAACCCAGGAGGAAAAGTCCTTTTCAAGTTCTATGAATTACATGAAGGAAAGACACAGAGGGCAGATGAGAGTATCAGAAATCAAAGATCAGAGACCTCCCCATCTCCTTTGGGTAGGAGGTAGAAATGGAAAGAAATGTGTGAAAACATTCTGACAAGTATCAGGTATCCTAAAAATATCTGCGCTGGAGGTCTACTTCTGGTCCATAGTCTGGAGAGGCAGTAGGCTTCTACTAAAGCCCAGTACTTGATGTCATGACATTCCTAATGTGGTGTGTAACCAAAAGCACAGCACTGACAGTGGAAGAAGCTGGATAGATGACGCAAGCACACCATGATAGGAATCCAGAAGTTTCTACCTGTTTTAGTGAGATAACAAAGTCTGGGCCAGGATAAAGACAACATAGTACAGAGAACTCCATGGCTACAGGCAAGTAGTAACCAGAACTATGGGTAGCATAGGCTTCTTCAGTGACAAAGAGGATAAATCATCACCTGACAGTCAGTCACAGGTCCAGGTCCTTGCAGCAAAGCCTTATAAAGACACCGTGGGTCTGCACTCTCTTTCCCACCTCTATAGTTATGAGGTGAGTCCAACCACGTGCCTAAAGACCCTTTTTGCCTGCACCCAAATTCCATCCAGCAGTGATGGCCGGAGTAAGGGAAAGAAACCTAAAGCACCATGGTATTGGAATGACACTGCTTACACTGAAGTGTTTCCTCCCCCTCTCCCTTTACTAAAGGTAGAAGGGAGAGGGCTTGTGAGGAAGAGGATGTGACAGACATGCAGAAACATTTCCTTGTAAACCCAAGAAGTAAGGAGCATAATTTTGCAACTTCACTTTATAACTGAAGCAAGGAAGTTATCATAGCTCCAAATCATAAACTACGAAGCCTATCTGCAAATTTAAATGAGGGAAGAAAACACGCTGAAAACGATCAGATGCCTTCTCAGTCCTCAAGCTGTAAACAGATTTCACCAAGAAGTATAATTCACAATAGCAGATGCAATGATTCTATTGATGCTTTCATTAGATGAGCAAAATCTAGATGTAAGTATAGGGCATGAGGAGAGCAGGGAATTTGAACATTATAATACTATAGATAGATTCCTGTTACTATGCCATATACACATTGTTTACACCTAATTCTTTAGCCAAGGGGGACTGAAACAGCAGATGTGGAGTAGAAGTGGCGTTTCACTATTACAACACTGAGAACCTGACATAAAGTACCACCCTATCTTTTCCATGCCAAAAACTAATGGGAAGTGAAATCTAGGACAATGGAAATCACAGATTTGATGAGAGGGTTTTAGAGTAATAGGCCTAACAAAGTTGTAGGCTGCCCATGCTTACACCCAACCAACTACCCGACTGCACATAATGATCAGAAAATAAGCAATACTGGATCTTCGGATACAATTTGCAAGACATTTTTATCAAGAAAAAAGGTAAATTCAGAGTATTATAACACAAGAAGAACTACTCAAGGAAACACAGGAAGAGTTGAGATAAATAATTCTGCAAAGTCTCAAAGATAACCATAGGAAACATGACTCCTCTTTTAAAAAATGAGCTCAAAGAAGAAAAACAAAGGTTCAAAGAAGAGATCATACAACAACAGAAGGAAATGAAAATCAAGCTGGTAGAACTCAGAAAAAAAATGAAGAGAAAAATAACATTATAAAGATAAAAGCCACCTTAAGAAGCAACCAAAAATAGAATCAATGAGACTACAAAGACAGACAAAGACATAGAGAAATCATATAAAATAAAACAGAAAAGACTAGCAATATAAAAATTTATAGAGAAGACAACAAACATGGAGGAGGGAGAAATGGGATTCAAAGAATATACAAAAGACGTTTTCAAAAAGGTTTATAAAGAAGAAAGAATAAATACAAATTCAAAGACATGACAGAGTAAAACTTTTCAAAATGAATAAAACCTTGAATTTGTAGGATGATGTTATTTACAGAACTTTTAAGAATAAAGAGAGTTATGTGGAGATTTAGGCAAAATTAAGAAATCAGGCACAAGCAAGCAAAAACCTCAGGTCAGCCTTATTTCTCAAGGACAAAACTGATACATAAGACCACAGAGGAATGTGGTCCAAGTACTAAAAAGAAAAATGTTGCCCCCCAATTTTATACCCAGCCAAGATGTCCTTAAAGTATATCATATAAACACATCTTGTAGCATATAGAAGAACTTAACACCCTTTCTTTAAAAAGGAGGCATCTCTCTACAAATTGGTATGAAACCACACCCAAGAAATTGATAGCATTAATCATTTGTTAAGGAAAAAAAAAAACCTCTAAGTGCATTTTGTAAATGTACAGAATATCTCTAGGAAAATATATAAGAGGAGAGGAGGGGTTGAGGGACAGGGATGGAAGGGAGGCTTGCTTTTTACTGTAAATCTATTCATACTATTTAAACTTTGTTCTGTATATGTTATATATTAAAAACTATAAAGGTGAGGAGAAGTAAAAGGATCTATTTTCCTCTCTCATGGTATCATGAAGTCAATATTTACTTTATACCTTTCACTAATGGGCACACAACACATAACAGCTATTCTTCTAAAACTTCATTTTGGTTAAGACACAAATATTCATTTCAATTTCTCTGGTCATAGATGTCTTGATTTCATTTCCAGCACCCAATTTTGCAATGTATTTTAGACAAACCCTCTGTATCAACTCTTCCTAATCTGAAAAGGAGGCACCTGCATGAGCAATGCTGAAGATCTCATTTAGGCTAAAACTCTATGGTTTTATGGTTGCAAAGCCCTTTTATTTAAGATACACTTACTATTTCTGATATGGCAAATTCCAACATTCGAAAGGAACTTTGTTTTGCTCAGGGATAGGAAATTTTTAAGACCTTTCCTTTGACAAATAATAAAAATTAACAAATTAATTCAAATTCTGTGTGGGAATTTAAAAAAAACAGACCAATAATAAAATGACAAATGACATAATACTCTGGGGTACAAATAAAATTTCATACCTTTGAGGCAGACAGTATCACGGAAATGTTCTAAGCACTATGAAAATACTAAACTACTTTAAATTATTTTAAAACTATATTTAAAAAACAACCCAAAGACACAACATCTTTGTTTAGAAACCCTAACCCAGATATACAGATTTCATGTATTTAGTTTAAATAGACCTAGGACTCAAGTGCATCAAATCTACATTAATTATCACATGAATTCTGACCCACACTCTTGGCAGATGACCCCCTCTTTTCTTTACCCAAATTGAAGCCACAAGACATCAGTCCTCTTATTTTTTGGCATCATTGAACCATCTTTCCTTTACTGATATCTCACACACTGACTGCTTCCTCTGCCTCTGTGCACGTACAGGACTCCTATATTTTCACAGATGGGGAGTTGACCCACTATGCCCTCCAACCACCAAACTGCTTCTTTCCTTTATTTCTCTGATAGGCTCTAGAACAAGTGTTCGGTACCTTTTCTCCTACTGTGTAACTTTTTCTCATAACCTTCTACAATCTGGCTGCTAAAACAGTATTCTGAAAGTTCACAAATCTTCTTTAGCAATTATATACTCTTTTCTTAATTCTCATTACTGTTTACTCCTCACAGGAAGAAAGAACTCTCAGGAGGAGGTGATATTTATGACGAGGTCTGAAAAGTGAGTAGAAATTAGTTGGTAGCAGTGGGTGGGCGGTAATATCCAGAGGAAATATCCCAGAGGGAATTTCATGTAAAAAGTCCCAGAGGCAAAAAAGAGTTTACTCCTGTAACCAAGGTGCCAAGGACAAAAAACCAAGGTAAGCATGGTAGCCAGTTGGGGGGAAATGGGAAAACTGAAGGATTCCAATTTGAGAGTAACATCATCAACTTGGTCTTTTTTAAAGATCGGTCAGGCTACAGCTTGGAGAATGAATGAGACGAAACAAAAACGAAAACTATAGTAGTCTAGACAGCTGGTAGTGGGGAGAAGCAGGATACTCAGGAGTAGTATAAATTGGGGAAGGAAAGTAAAAAGTGTGAATAGAGACGTCATGAAATAGTCATGAAGAAAAGAGAGATGAGCTTATCAGAAAACCAGAAAAACTACCACCCAGTGTTGAATGCTCAGCCACAGCAGGACGTCATGCACAATCTGCTTCTGGTGTATAGTTTTCCCCAGCAATGCTTAGGTACCTTGCGTGTTGTAGCCATAAAGAAACTGGCTAAGTTCATCTAAGTTTGAGAATAATGGAAGAACAAAGGGGTTGAGGAAGTTGAGGGTATATGTAAGCAAAATACTACAATTATAGGCCAGGGTATCTAAGCTGGATAAAGAATAGAAAAACAGGAATGGGATCCATGGATGGAGAGAAAATATAAGGACTAATGGTTATACTGAGGCAGAGAGATAGACCATGAACTGGTTGCTGGCCTTCAAATGCACAGGAGGGACCTTAGAAGTTGCCAAGAGGGAAGGGAGGTAGTGATATAGCCAGGTGATATGAACTTCAAAGAACAAGGGTTTTCCAAGAGGGAGGGGAACATGGCCTAGAACAGTACTAGAGGAAAAAACAGTCTTACTTCCCATCTCAGAAGGGCATGTATTATGGGAGAAAAACAACCACCAGGTTTCTGTGGAGGCAAGTAAGTGGCAGAATATTCAGAGAAAATGTCTGAGAATACAGGGCAGTTTGTTGACAACAAAGCAAGAGACAGAGGGCACAGTGGGAAGGGGAGAGAGGAAGGGGACAGATGATGTTGAAGAGTGTGGATGACTAGGGAGGCTTTCCAATGGCCCAGCTTCCCTCCACAACAATCCCACTTGCACCTGCTCCTCCCTCTCACCTGGACTACTGCAATAAACTAGTCTTCCAAGTGTATTTTTCTGGATCTCCAATTGGTTCTTCTCACTACAGGCAGAATAGTCTCTGGTAAACATAAACCTGATCACTTATAAAATTAGAAAGAAAGGGGGTAAAAACTATGAGAATGACCAAATAAAGGTCCTGACTGCTTTTGGAAAGTGTAAACTCCAAAAAAGATGTGTAATACTGCAACCTTCAGTACGTGAACATCATCTCAGCATTCTATAATCATTAAAGATTACACTCTATTTAAAGTATTGATATTTAAAGTTCAAATTAAACAGAGAAAGGCTATGCAACCCATCTTAACACACCATTTTCTGCAAAGATGCCCCCACCTAAAGAGGATTACTTAAGTTACTCATAAGAATGTTTATGATGTTTAAAACCACCCTCCAAAAACATGATTCTTTCTTACTTCAAGAAAGCATTTTCTCATATATAACAATCTACTGGTAACTTTGTACTTCATTAAAAGCATTTAATTGCATTTGTGGTACAAATAATGTTGATGTGGAATATTTTCCATGAGTTGTTTGGAACATTCAATTTTCCTATCTACGTAACCATAAGGGAAAAAGAAAGTGCACACCCAAAATTAATTTGACATTTGAGAGAGATTACTTACATCCTTTACCATTAAAAAACAAAAAAAGGCACTTCCTCAGAGGTACCTCATGACACAGTTAAAATGTTGTAACTCCATTTGCAATAACCACCTGCTAAATGAGTTTTTTCAACAGTAGGAATGAAAAACTTACAAAACAAAGTATTTGCCAAAAAGGTTTTCCAGAAATAATAAAAATTTGGGAAAATACAGGCTGTAAAAAGAGTTTCTGATTCACCATACAATTCTTCTTATTTTGTTATACACAAATTCTTTTTTGTCATGAAGTGTTAAAATTAGCATTGTGCAGAATTAGATCTAAGATAAAAATCAAGGTATTCATTCCACTACTTTAAAAAGACTTTTATCACATATTTTGCTTCTATTTCTGAAAACAATATGAATGATAAAAAAGATCTGTTGATCAAGCTATAACTACTTTTCAGAAAAGAATAATTAGTGTCTGCTCATTAGACTTTCATAGCACATCTTAAAAATTATCAGTTTGCACAAAATATGGAAAAAGATGTGCAGTTTTCTGATTTGACTAGGCTGGAAAGGATCCTAGAAAAGCATATTCCAACCCAACCCTCTCCTCCTCCTATTGCACGTATAAGGAAATTAAAGAAACATATAAATTATGGAAGCAAGAGAGGCAATTATCCTACAATTCTCAGAGTATTTCACTGAAATCCACATGTCAAAAGCAAAAGTAACACTTATAATCTAAATACTAAGGTATAATGCTTCTCTATGGCAGATACTCTCTGCTTATTTGTACCTTGAAAGAAGACTATTCTAGAGATAAAGATGCTTATTGATTCTTTTTGGTTTTTATCTCTTAATTACTGCTAACAAAAATATGATTATTTAACTGTATATCAAATTGATGAGGTATGTCCAACATTCCCTAATAACAAAGGAATCTATAGGCCATGCAGTTAACTACATGGGGATATTACCACCATCTACCATCATCATAGCTCACTGACTTCTTCTACATACACTGAGTCTAAATATGTGAAACACAAACAAGTTTTTTTTTAAAAAAAAATTCTGTAGTTGCAATGTTGACAATAAGAAACATAACTTTCCTAAAATTTAGGTCTAATAACTTTGCTAACTTACTTGCTTTAATTTCTCAGGTAAAACATGATAAAAATAACTCAGACATTTTTATTAAATTATAATTCCTAACATTCTAATATAAACTACAGCACAATCTTAATTAGTTCTTAATATGATATAACAAATGTAGGTTTTCTTTATCCTGCTTTCCTATTTACTAAAATACTTCTTCCAAAATATAGTCATGATACCTCTACTCCCCTTCCAGAGGGAAATGAGATGCTAGTTTTCTGAAGACAAAAGGAAACAACCATTTTTCTTAAGTTTCTTCTTTACCACCATCGCCTTGGAAACAGTCTTTTACTTCTCTCCCAAAAAGATATGTAATAATGACAAAAACATCAAAGGGATTAGACACCATGATGGTGAAGATCTGTTAATCTGTCACAAAAGATTATATTAAATATGCATGTGTTATAAATGTAATTAAATATATCTCAAAGGATGTGAATTGCAAAAAACGAATTTTAGGTACTCATCTACAATCAGCCAGGTTAACTAGTTTCTCTTTAATTATCGCCTCATTAATTGATCAGTCACAACTGTAATTTCAGTCATATGGTTTAAAAAAAATCCTGCATTATTTTGCCTACATTTTAATTATAGTAGTAATTTTTTTGGATTGGTGTGATAAGGTCATTCTCTGCAGATAATACTGTAAATTATATCATGCTTAAGGAATAACTGTAAGTAGATGGGTTTAACATAATGAGCAAGCAAAATTGCCTTTACTTCTCCTACCAAATCTACCAAATCAAGATGGAATCTTGCGTTTTCACTGTAGTTTTGTCAAGAGTCAGTATGTCTATATTTGAACCTCAGGTTCACAAGCTGCCTAACTGCTTGTGCCTCTGTTCTCACATTTTAGATCTGTGCTCACAGAGTGGTTATGAGGAACAAAGTCAAGCACTTAGAACAGTACCAGGCATGTAATTAGCCCTCAGCAAATGCTGGCTGTTGGTGAACGTTCAGTAGAGTGATACTATGTCCTCCCCCCACAATGATGACTGTTCTGGATCTATTTTTCAACAGGCCTGCTTTTGCTTGTTCTTCCATTAATACCTCCTCCATTTTTATCCTTTTTTTTTTTAATTTTTATTTATTTATGATAGTCACACAGAGAGAGAGAGAGAGAGGCAGAGACATAGGCAGAGGGAGAAGCAGGCTCCATGCACTGGAAGCCCAACGTGGGATTCGATCCCGGGTCTCCAGGATTGCGCCCTGGGCCAAAGGCAGGCGCCAAACCGCTGCGCCACCCAGGGATCCCTTTTATCCTTTTAATTTCATCTCATTTCTACTAGCATCTCTTTTGCTTTTCCTCTGTATTTCACTACCACAGCCCCCCACAATGAAATCCCAGAACCTTAGATGCTGGTTCACCCACACAAGACCTAAGTGGGCTACACTACTTTCACGGTAACCTCTAAGTCCTCCTTCCTCCTACATTCCCATATGCTGCAACTGCGACGTGCCATTTCCTAATCCCACCTCCTTTATCTACCCTACCCGGGACTATGCATTCTGGTTCTAGCTTTAGGCACACAAGCTACCCTAATAGCTCATTTCTCAAGGCCAATAACAAATATATTTGATATTCTATGTTCCTACCTACCAAGGATTACTCCTGGTTCTGCACTCTCTTCTTAACTTCTGTGGCCATTGATAATATTATTCCTAATACATTATAAAGATATTTATTATGTCTTTCTTGTACTGTAATACCAATAACATATATATGATAGTCTTATGTTTGAATTTTAAAACTGTAATACCAAATTTACTGCCAAAAAATTAGTATGTATTTTATGTCCTTAAAACTTCATGTGAATTATAGATCTAATAATAGAATATTTTATAAGCATGAACAAGAAAATATTTGTTGGAATGCCTGGATGGCTCAGTGGTTGAGCATCTGCCTTTGGCCCAGGGCATGATCCCGGAATCCAGGATGGAGTCCCACATCAGGCTCCTTGCAGGGAGCCTGCTTCTCCCTCAGCCTATGTCTCTGCCTCTCTCTCTTGCTGTGTCTCTCATGAATAGATAAATAAAAATCTTAAAAAAAGAAAACTTTTTGTCATGGTAAGGAGTGAGATACTGGAATTAATGCCCAAGAACTATTCACCACATCCATCCAGTGAATAAATTAACAACCAACCTTATACTCTTTAAGACCAAATTATATCTCAAGAAAAACCCTAGTAAATCTATTCATTAAGTTGATCATAATTTTTTTTAAAAACACACTTGGAATGAGTTGATAGGATAGCTTATAACAAACTGACATAACCGTACTAGTATGAGATAAGGTTTACCAGTTACCAGTATTTTTTCATTGCTTCTAATGGGAAAATGGTAAAGTCAGTTTCTATCATTTTAATGAATGGTCTGGGAAAATATTTCCTTTTACTCTGTTCCTTTTTTTGTGAAGTAATTTCGAATGTATATAAAAACTGGGGTGCCTGGGTAGCTCAGTCAGTTAAGCATCTCACTCTTGATTTCAGCTCTGGTCATAATCTCAGGGTAGTGGGGATCCCTAGGTGGTTCAGCGGTTGAGCGCCTGCCTTCGGCCCAGGGCGTGATCCTGGAGTCCCAGGATCAAGTCCTACATCAGACTCCCTGCATGCAGCCCGCTTCTCCCTCTGCCTGTGTCTCTGCCTCTCTCGCTCTCTTTCTCTGTGTCTCTCATGAATAAATAAATAAAATCTTAAAAAAAAAATAATCTCAGGGTAGTGAGATCAAGCCCCACATCAGGCTCTATACTCAACAGAGAGTCTGCTGGAGATCTTTCTCCCTCCCTCTTTGCCCCTTCCCCCACTAGTTTTCTCTCTCTAAAAATAAAATCTTTTAAAAAAA
Source organism: Canis lupus baileyi (assembly GCF_048164855.1). NCBI lineage: Eukaryota > Metazoa > Chordata > Mammalia > Carnivora > Canidae > Canis > Canis lupus. The sequence goes on from NC_132854.1 coordinate 11,107,763, forward strand.
TGTACAGAAAAACTGCAGCAACAGTACATCAAGTTCAGATTCCCTATTTGTTATTAATTTTTGCCAGTTAATAATTTTGCCAGTTATGATGTTCCACTGCCTCCATTCCTAAGTACAGAGATGCCCTCTGTACAGTACCCCTCTGTACAGTACAACAAGCAAAATCAGTGCATTAATACTGATTCATTATTTTTTTTAAAGATTCCTGCAGGGAGCCCAATATGGGACTCGATCCCAGAACTCCAGGATCACACCCTGGGCTGAAGGTGGCACTAAACCGCTGAGCCACCCAGGCTGCCCGATTTCATATAGTCTTAATGCATGTCATTCAGATAAATAGCTTTTATCTTACATTGCTGATCACTGACAACGTAGTGCTAATTCAAAACTCCCCAGGACAGCTTTTGGTAAGACTAATAAAGCAACTTTTAAGTATTTTTATATGCAACGATGTGGATGGAACTAGAGGGTATTATGCAAAGTGAAATCAGTCAGTCAGAGAAAGACAAATACCACACGATTTCACTCACATGCATAATTTAAGAAATAGAACAGATGAAAACAGGGGAAGGAAAGGAAAAATAAAATAAGACAAAAAGAGAGAGGGAGGCAAACCACAAGACACTCTTAACTACACGGGACAAACTGAGGGTTGTTGGAAGGGAGGTAGGTGGGGGGAAGGGGTAACTGGGAAATGGGTGCTAAGGCAGGCACTCGATGTCATGAGCACTGGGTGTTATATGCAATGGATGAATCCCTAAATTCCACCCTTGAAACTAATAATACACTATATGTTAACTAAATTAAATTTAAATAAAAAATTTAAAAGATATTTTTAGTCATAATGTCCTATGAAGTGTTGATAATACTTGTATTTAAAAGTTCTCATGTGCTTAGAGTAGCAGATTAAAGTTATTCCAACTATATAAAAAAAACTCCATTACGTCCTTTTAGGATACAAAATCTACACAGGAACTAGTATATCAGAATGAACAACCCATTCCCCCCACACACATACACATACATTTAACATAGCTCATTTACAAAAAGTGAGAAAGAATTTTTTTCTTTTTTATTTTTTTAACTTTTATTCATTTATGATAGTCACACACAGAGAGAGAGAGAGGCAGAGACATAGGCAGAGGGAGAAGCAGGCTCCATGCACTGGGAGCCCGACGTGGGATTTGATCCCGGGTCTCCAGGATCACGCCCTGGGCCAAAGGCAGGCGCTAAACCGCTGCGCCACCCAGGGATCCCAAGAATTTCAAATGAAATTAAAAATGCCACTTAAAAAAATGCCACTTAAAATTCTATCCCATTTCTAGGGTTTCATTTTCATGTCCATACAAATAAAATTATCTATTCAAGTTGTTAGATTAATCCTTTTCATTCTGATGACTGCGAACAAAGTAAGACCATTCTATTATTTCTAAAACTGCTCCCAAACTGAAAGGAGAAGAAAACTGGCACTTTTCCAGGAGCCTTGAAAAGGGGCATGGCTAATGTAATATATCAGTTTGGGTAGCAGTTACCAGAAATAACATACCTATCATGGCCAGAGAGAAAGCTAACAAGTAAAGAAGACTGGACACTGATGAGGAATAGCTCAAGAAATTAATGAGCAAACTGTATTCATTCTTGAAGACGTCCAGAGATACAAACTGAAACAGAAATAGTGACATATTTATATTTTAATTACTTAGAAAGCTATAAAAAAACTGGTGCAGCCACTCTGGAAAACTGTGTGGAGGTTCCTCAAAGAGGTAGAAATAGATCTGCCCTACGACCCAGCAATTGCACTGCTGGGGATTTACCCCAAAGATACAGATGCAGTGAAATGCCGGGACACCTGCACCCCGATGTTTATAGTAGCAATGTCCACAATAGCCAAACTGTGGAAGGAGCCTCAGTGTCCATCGAAAGATGAATGGATAAAGAAGATGTGGTCTATGTATACAATGGAATATTCCTCAGCCATTAGAAACGACAAATACCATTTGCTTCGATGTGGATGGAACTGGAGGGTATTATGCTGAGTGAAATAAGTCAATCGGAGAAGGACAAACATTATATGGTCTCCTTCATTTGGGGAATATAAAAAATAGTGAAAAGGAATAAAGGGGAAAGGAGAAAAAATAAGTGGGATATATCAGAAAGGGAGACAGAACATAAAAGACTCCTAACTCCGGGAAACGAACTAGGGGTGGTGGAGGGGGAGGTGGGCAGGGGTGGGGGTGACTGGGTGACGGGCACTGAGGTGGGCACTTGACGGGATGAGCATTGGGTGTTATTCTATATGTTGACAAATTGAACACCAATAAAAAATAAATTTATTTTTAAAAAAATAAAAAAAAAACATTTCAAGCAATGATACTTTGAAACAAGGATCAACTCAAATCAATTCTCAGGACAGATCAGATGCATGGAAAAAAGCCACAAGAGTATGAAAAATCTTGGTTTCTCTACCTCTTATAGCCAAGGATTGACATTTCAAACAGCTTCTAAAAGTTTACTATAACTGGAACATAATAAATCTCAAGGGGACTTGGATCAATAGCAGAGTACAAAATTTACATAAAGTACTCATCTGTTAACCAGTAGACAGAAGGGTTACAGTAACTGTTTGCAGTACTGAACTCCCCAGCAGAAGCCTTGAGCCAGCATCCCTCCTAAACATCCCTTTGGAAAAGGGCCCTTCGAACCAAATAAGATTGGACTTGATTTTTTAATATAGGTAATTCTAAATTATTATGGGTGGGGAGTAGACCAAAAATACAGAGAAATATCTATATAACCAAACATAAGCTAAACAGTATAGTCATGCCTTCTCCTAACTCAACTAAAGAAAAATACTTTCTTTATGGAAAATATTTCTACAGAAAAAAACACACATCATTAACTCTAGTGTAAAAAAGCTAAGATCAATCATTACAGAAAAACTAAAATTATTAACCCTTCTGTGAGGGGTGAAGTAGGAACAGGCATAAAGATCCAGTCCAGTGACTACAAATTCTACACAATCATTGCTTTCTTTTTTTTTTTTTTTTGTATATTTTATTGGAGTTCAATTTGCCAACATATAACACTCAGTGCTCATCCCATCAAGTGCCCCCGTCAGTGCCCATCACCCAGTCACCCCATCCCCCCACCCACCTCCCACAGTCATTGCTTTCAATGAAGAAACTGTCTTTAGAAAGCTCCTATTAAAATCCACACTGTCTCGAAATTAACTCATTTGTACACGAGCACGCATATTAGTTCATTAGGTTATGCAACTTTCGCTTTAGAGGAGTCATTTTTGATAAAAGGATCTGGGAAAATTTTTTAAAAGCAGGTACTGGGAAGGAACTGGGAAGTACAGAAGTCCTTACAAAAGTAGAGGGTGAGGTCACAAGCATATTAAAGAAAGAAAACAACAATCCCGTTATGGAAAATTTCAAATATATACACCAACAGCAAGAACAGCTTAATAACCCTCATAGTTCCAGCACCTTAGTTCAAAACTTGTCCACTTATTAAGCCAATCTTGTCTCACATATATCCCCACTGATTCCCCTAGCCTGCTCCATGACTATTTAGAAGCAAATCCCAGGCTTCTTGTTCTTTCATCCATAAATTCAATGAGTATTTTTTCTTAAGTTGAGTCTAAAGTACTATGACATGCATGAAGTTTTTGGCAACAAATCAATCAAAAAAATAATTTAATATTCAGTAACAACAGTTATCTCCTTTTTCTTCCACACATCCATTTTGGTTTCTTTGAGCCTGAGAAGGGAGGGAAAGGTGGAGAGCGGGCAGTGGAGCAGGCAGCTGTAAAAGGTTACCTGAAAAATAATCAGTAATCACACACACTGCATATTGTGCTTTCTATAATTTTTATTCACTGAAGGATGAGGTCAGAATGAAGTGTTCCCGTTAGCCTGGGTCACAAAAGTAATTCAAGATGCATATAAAAATGCTTATTATCATTCAAGTTCTCTAAACTCATTCAACCATTCAGCCCTTTGCTTTTTGATAAGACTGCCAACAACTATGCCAATTAGTGTCAATTGCGATGTTAGATTTCATAGCATCCGCACCTGCCTACCAGTTAGCTTTAGTAAGCAAAAAGAAGTGACCAGTGATTACAAGTTTCAGCAACACTAAACTCTCTGTTTCTTCATGAACACTGGCAGCTCTACAAATTCACCATTCGGCTTTTTTTTTTTTTTTTTAAATATATATTTGGCAGATTAGCTTCTATAGAGGACTTCTTATATTTTTGGAAAGAGAGTAGGTTTAGCCATTATATTTTAAACTATAACAGTAATATTTTTTTTAAAAACCTGCAGTTTCATAACTAGGGAGAATCTAATTTATAATAAATCTAGTGAATTATATATTTACTTAAAAATTTCACAAATGCTAAGTTAATGCACATCATTTAAACAAGTGGTTATTTTTTTTAAATCACCTATTCATATCTTAAATGAGTGTTCTCACTTTAGAACAAGATTTTTGAATTCAAATTTGTCTTTTTAAATTTGTCAAATATTAAAGCACATATAAAAGAGCAAAGTGTAATTAACATGGAAGAAAGCATGAACTTCTGAAATCTGATATATATCGTCATATTAATTAAAGTATATATTTCATCTATCCTTTGTAAATTTTAATTGTTCATAATTTAAACGCATGCAATACTTCTGAAATATCCAGAACAAAATATAATCGTTATTTTATCCTCAGATCAAAATGCTTCACTTTGGTTTGTTATAATTAATAGCATAGTATTTTTAAAAATTTCACAACTGATTTCATAGTATTTTTAAAAATTTCACAAATTGCATGTAGCTGATGAAAGCTACTGGAAGTAATATAGTGGTTAAAGACAAAGTGCATTACTAAAGAGAAATAAAAATTGCATGTCAATATCTAAAAGTATGGGAGATGTTTATAGTGTAGCACATTCTATCTAGTGTCATTACTTAAATTGCTACTTTTCCTCAACAATCTATTCTCCAGCTCTAGCAAGTAAAACAAATGGTAATTTTACCTGCCAAATTTGGCATAAAAAGGGACAAGCAACTTCATTAACAGAACAATGCTTTCAATATGATTTTTTCCCTTTTTCCACCCAGTGCCAAATAGTAGAACAATTCAAATCAAGAAATCTAAGCAATTACCTCCTCTTGTTGAAGTTTTACATGGTTGAATAAGCAAATGATACTAGAATGCTAGCAAGAATATCCTCCCTCCCATAAGTTAGTATATGTCTTCTACTGTGGCTTAATGCCAAGCTAGTATGCTATACTCAACAAAAAGGAAACACTTCCCCCATTGAGATAAAATTCTCAAGGTGTGGTACAGTGTGGTGTGATAGGGATATAGGACCATTTAAAACCAATGGAATAGAATAAACCTAGGAGATTTGATTTAGATTAAACTTTTAGTTAAAACATCCATTAATGGATGGAAAAATCCAACCAGTAGTGTGGACTTAAACAGAACAGACCTTTCCTCAATCTTTGATAAACTAATGGAACACCACACCCACTGCCAGCAATCTTGCCAATCACGATCAGCTCTCAGACTTCCTTGGTGTTTTTAGTAGCTGGCTATAAACCAAATCATAAATTTCTATAAATTCTGTTTCAAATCTGATCACAAAAACAGCAAGCAACAACTCTTCTATTAATAATGCTGAACTTGTATACTTAAAGAGATAAATTGAAGCTAGTTCTCAAGTAACCATCCCTAGATTTAAAAGCTAAACATAAGCATTTTTGTCCAACTGGGTAAATTTGGTAACTAAATACAAATTTGTCTATGGTTATTTACAACAGAGCATTGTGCTGTGTTTAATCTCCAGCTGGTTCCCTTGCTCTTGTTCCATATGATGACCATGCATCACACATCTAAACACAGTCAGCGGTCTTTATAAAAAGCCAAGTAACAAAATAGGGCAACAGCAATACATAACTATCATCATACTGGCATGATAAATATGGCTGAGAGCAATTAGATCCATGAGGAGTCATGCTCAGTCATTTACACTAAATTTTAAAATTTCAAGCAGTATCTATTTTGGAGGGGATTCAAAGACTAGTTAAAAACAAAAAGCATCGTTTATTTTATAATTTCCTTCTTAGAAGTAAAATACCTTAAAACAAAACACTGGATCGGAATAGAAGCTCCAATGGTGAGAATACCCAGATTATGAATCCCCTTTGGCTATCTTTGAGCGGTCTAACATTTGTTACTTGTTCACAAAAATTAAGACTAAATTAAAGGGAACACACAATGAGTGCCCACTATCAATTAGATATTTTAATAAACACTAAACTCACTGAATTCTCAGAGCAATCAATCCTACAACAGAGGTTTTTAATCACATTTTATAGAAGACAAATCTGAGGCTTGGAGGAGTTAAAATAACTGCTCAGGGCTTCAAACTAGCTAAGTAGCATATCCAAACCTAGGATGATCTGATTACATCTCACCTGAGCCCATTTAGGAATTTGTAGATAAAGTCATTTGGAGGGACAATGCAACAGCAAGAGTCGATTTTTTTTTTTTTTTTTCTGCAAAGAATGGTTACTATAACCATTCTTTGGTATGGCAATTCCATGATGTCTGGAGTTTTAAACAAACATCAGTATAGTGTCTACTTGAGAAGAAAACAGCTCTACATGGAGAAGGTAGAGATTTCCCAAAGAGTCTGATCCCTTCAGCCCTGCAATTTAACAGTATAAGCATGCCCCCCCCCCGGGGGGGGTGATGGGAAGGAGGGAGGAACTGCAGGATTCATGTGATTTCAAACCACAAAGTGACTGGAGGGAGGGTAGGGACCACAGCCAGCAGCTCATGAGCCTCACTTGACAAAATTTCCCCAAGATGATTCACCAAGCAGTGAGGGGATTACCCTACAACAACGCTCCAGGTACTCTATTCTAGCCTCAAAAAGAGCTTCATAAAACAAATGAATAATATAATTCCAACCAAGAATATTAGAATCTTAGAATATGAACAAGTCTTGCCAATGTGAGTGTACAATTATTTTTAGTCTTATTTTTAAAGCTTTTCACACATTTCTCATACAATGGAAAAGAACTGCTGTAATGTAAAAGTTACTTTAGATTCTTTTCAATAGCACATACTGTATATTTGGGAGGAGGAGGGAAATGGTTTCTCAAGTGCCTACTACATGCCAGACACTGTACTAGAAACTTTACATACATTTATTTCATTTGATTTTTACAAAACCCTGGAGAACATTAACCCTATGCTATACATGAGAAAACAAAGGCTCAGAAAAGAGAAGTTACTTCCACTGATTTTATAGCCAGCAGTTCCAGGACTGAGTACATACTAAAGTCTATCTGACTTTTGGCCTTTATGTTTTCCTGAGTACCAGGGCCTATCTCAGAGTGGGTGAGGGATACTCCCTGAGTCTTCTCAAGGTTACACAACTGCTAAGTGGCTAGTAATAAGGTTTATCTGTCTTCAAAAACTGTTGCTTTAAATGCAATGTTACATTATTAATCCTCCACCACCCACCTACTTACCTACCCCCAAACTAAACCTGTTAGTAAATACTGACAGTTAATTTTTATAACTGAAGATAATGGAGAAAGAATATGATTGCCTGTTTCCCTATATCCAATGTGACTGATTTTTCTTTTTTTTTCCTGATATTTCTTTTTTATAAGATGGCCCAGTATGCAGATGAGAAAACGTGATTACTTATTAACTTCAAATGTTACATATAGGATCCCCTAACAAGTTGTCTTGCAAATTGATATAAAAGAAAATTCACAATGTTCTGTCCCTTGTGTTTGACATTTTATATTCTTACCAAGATTTTTAGAACATTTGTAGGAAATAAAGACTGTGAAATGATGTAACACTGTACTAAGGCAGAACAATTAAAAGAACACCTTAAATAAATTATATCAATAAAAATTTTAAACCTTAAATTTACTAAATTTAATGATATATTCCTGATTCACATGTCCATAATTCTAATACTAGGATTTCCCTCAACATAGTGACAAGTCACAAAACATGTAACGAAGAACACAGAGATCAATTCCCAACAATACTGTTAGCCCTTTGGTGAAGTCCCTTTCTGACTTATGCCAGCATAGCTCCAAAATATATTTTTTTAAATTGTTTATTAAAGGCTTTTTTTTTTTAAAGATTTTATTTATTTATTCATGAGAGCCAGAGAGAGAGAGAGAGACAGACAGACAGACAGACAGACACAGGTAGAGGGAGAAGCAGGCTCCAATGCAGGGAGCCCGACGTGGGACTAGATCCTGGGTCTTCAGGATCTGGCCCTGGGCCAAAGGCAGCATTAAACTGCTGAGCCACCCGGGCGGCCCTTATTAAAGGCTTTTTTAATCTTTTTTTCACATCTTCAACAGTGATACATCTCTGACCATTAGTGTTAAAAACTGGCAGTTATGTACCGCTAAGTCCAGTGACTAACATGGGAAAGATCAGTTATGGCAAAGCAACTAGGCAGAAATACAAGCCTGAGAGCTACAGATTCTTGGGTGGAATACTGAAATAACAAGACACCAAAAGAATTTGTGGGATATACTGCTATGTATTTTTCAGTGTGATCTGAGGCTATGGGACAATTTTAAGCTTGAATCATCTAAATTAATTTTGTCTTTCCATAAAAAGAAAAAAGTAGTAAGAAGTTAGAGTTTTTTTTTTGGTTTTTTTTTTTAGGATTTTTTTTTCTAACAAATCAGGATGTTTGTTATATGAAGAAAAACTTTTAGAGATGCAAACCTGTGCCCATGAGTAAACAGACCAAAACTTCCTGAAGCATTTCATCCTAGATACAATGAATGACCAGGATTCTGGGAGGGGTCACAAACCCCTGAAATGTAATTAGAATTGTGGGCACAGAAGATAAAAGCTGCCTTGATGATGAAGCATGCCAGACCCTAGACACACGAGCTGAAGAAAGAGAAGAAAGACCATCATTTTCAGGGGAAATCCAAGTAGCTAGTCTAATGAAAATGTAAAGATTTAGGGATAATTTTTTAAAGACCCCCAAATGGTACTAGTAGGATATAGTTTTTTAAGTATATAATTATACTATGGAAAATATGTTTTGATCCTCTCAGCAGATTTACTGAAAGTATATCATGAGCCATGCACTGTAGGGAAAGTAAATCAAAACACTATTTGAATTATAGCAACCCTTATTAGTTTGATTTGCTCTGCTCTTGTGGTTCATATTATAAGCTTCTGAAACAAATGCCCTGTTAACACATTTACTGGTTCTCACCTTATGCTGGCATTCAAATTTCGGGCCTAGAGAATTATTCTCCAAGTTTACACCATAATTTTGGTTCATGCCTCCCGTAAGCAAAATATGCAAACACACAGCTGCTCAAATAGTCTGGCTGAACAACATCTATTCCACAGATCCCAGACTTCTACCAATAACCAGCACTGATACAAAAGGAATCTTAGTGAAGAAAGCTATGTTTTCTTAATAATAACAGTTGTATAAACAGAAGGTCTTCTCAGTTAAAGGGAAACCAACATCAAACAGCAGTAAAACATAGAACCCTAAAGCCCTCTGTCTTTGAAGAAGCCTGTTTGAAGCGAGGTGTTTCTAGTTATGGGTGAATGAAATGAGAATTCAGTTGCAACCAGCGGACACCCAGTCCCAGGAAGGGCTAATTAGATCCATCTGAGAAGCACGTCTAAAACTGCCTCACACATTTCAAAGGCAGGCACCAGTCTGCCTTCTGCAGAGACATCAAAACCCTCAGTCACAAATGACGCACATCGGGACTCTATGACAATATTATTTTTATGGACTACAAAGCTCCATAAAAGTAATGTTACGAGTTTACATGATTTCATTACTGAAAAATCAGAGTTAAGGCAGAATATTTTATTTCTATCTGAAATTTCTTTCTGGCCTCTGACTCTATTTTTGTACATCTTTCATAAGACCTCAAAAACAGAGGAGATACATCAATATTTCAAGTGTTTCAAATATTTGTGGGCTGGAAGTAGTTAAAAAGTTCATTAAAAAATTAGCCATAGCTGCACAGTTAACTTTTTTACTGGGGAAAAAACAGGCTTTTGATGTTAAGACTATTGAATAGTTAATAAAAGCCAGCAGAAGCAGCTCAAAAGTTTAAACACTTGTTGGTTTGACAAAAATATTCCATTTAACAGCCATAATTTGGACTACAAAGTGGTAGAAGAAAGTTATATTCAGATTAGGAATATTATCCCAACAGAATAAAGCAGTCTCAGTGTCTATCCTACCAAGCCTTTTTAAATTTCTGTACTTGGTTATGGCGAGCTCATATAATCCTATTAAGCAATCACACCTTTTTTCTTAAGGAACACTATAGAATGTAATGGTAGGCAACAACCTCTCTAAATAGAAAAAATTTAGTACTTCAACTTTTTTGGTTAGTTTTCTCAAAACTAATGCCATCCTCATATTCATTAAACTTGAGTTTCTTCTCACTATAGAGAACCCAATATAAAGAGAAGGACTAGCCATTAGGAGACCTGGGGCTTCTGACTTTGCTCATGTAATAATCTTAGGTAAGGCCCTCAGCCTTCTGGGCTTGATATGCACTCTGATATAGACAAGGAGGTGGCCTAGGGGAGTCAAAGACTTATAACTTCTGGAAAACAGTATGGAGGTTCCTCAAAAAATTAAAAATAGAACTACCGTGATCCCTGGGTGGCGCAGCGCTTTAGCGCCTGCCTTTGGCACAGGGCACGATCCTGGAGACCCGGGATCGAGTCCCATGTCGGGCTCCCGGTGCATGGAGCCTGCTTCTCCCTCTGCCTGTGTCTCTGCCTCTCTCTCTCTCTCTCTTTGTGTGTGACTATCATAAATAAATAAAAATTAAAAAAAAAAAATAGAACTACCACATGATCCAGCAACTCCACTTCTAGGTATTTATCTGAAGAAAATGAAAACACTAACTCAAAAAACCTGTACTTCCATGTTCATTATAGCATCATTCACAATAACCAAGATATGGAAACAACCTAAGTGTTCACCAATGGGTGAGTGGATAAAGAAAGTGTGAAGCATGCACACACATGCAGAGAGGAATATTATTCAGCCATAAAAAGAGGTAAATCCTGCTATTTGCCATGACATGATGGCATGCATTATGACCTTGATGCATTATGCTAAATGAAATAAATGCATTGATGCATTGACCATTATGCTAAATGAAATAAATCAGAGAAAGGCAAATACTATCAGATCTCACTTATATGTGGAACTTAACAAAGTGAAACAAGACAAAATACCACATACACAAACTCATAGATACAAAAAATGGATGGATGCTTGCCAGAGTTAGGTGAAATGGGAGAGGGGGTCAAAAGGTAATAACTTGCAGTTGTAAAATAAATAAGCTATGGGGATGCAATGTACAGCATAGTGACTACAGTTAATACTGTACCACATTTCAAGTTACACAAGAAAAAAAATTGTAATTACATATGATGATAGATGTTAACTAGACTTACTATTGTGATCACTTCACATTAGTATATACAAAAATGGAATCATTGTTATATACCAGAAAGTAATGTCAATTATATCTCAAAAAGTAATTAAAACAAATAAATTCCATGCTCAATCCAGAATTTTTATTTATAAGTATGTATGTATGTATGTTTTTTTTTTTTAAGATTTTATTTATTTATTCATGAGAGACACAGAGAGAGAGAGAGGCAGAGACACAAGCAGAGGGAGAAACAGGCCCTATGCAGGGAGCCTGACATAGGACTTGATCCCGGGTCTCCAAGATCATGCCCTGGGCTGAAGGCGGTGCTAAACCGCTGAGCCACCCAGGCTGCCCTGTATGTATGCATTTATGAGAGACAGAGAGAGAGAGAGAGAGAGAGAGAGAGAGAGAGAGAGGCAGAGACACGGCAGAGGGAGAAGCAGGCTCCCTGTGGGGAGCCTGACCTGTGACTCAATCCCAGGACCCCATGATCATGCCCTAAGCCAAAGGCAAATGCTCAACTGCTGAACCACCCCAGCATCCCAATCCAGAATTATTTGAAGTTAGGCAGTGAAGATAAGCAGAGCGAAAAGAATACTTCTGTCCACAGGAATAAGGGGAAAGGCAGTCATTGTACAGTGAGCCGAACAGAGCAAAGCTAGCCCGCAGAACAGTGTGGCCCTCCACACCAGTCTGAGGGAAATCAGCTAATGCCATGCTTTGATTTACTGCATCTCAGTCCACAGACACTAAGAATAAGCATGCTAGTTTATTACAAGTCTCTGAACTTTAAGAATAATCACAATAAAGACCATGTAAGCTGGTTTCTGGAAAAACAATAAGAAGTTTTATGAAATATTATGCAGTTACTTTATTTTTTAATATCTGAAATCTCAGTTGGAGATAGGATCTTTAAGACTCTAACATAATAACATTTCAGAAAAGCCAAGAAATTCTTATAACCACTAAAATTCTGTGATTTTTTTCCTTCAAATACGAACCTATGCAAACACTAAATGGATTGTTGAGAATCCTACTTATAGCTGTTTACATAACAGAAATATGCTAATGCCCCACTTCTGTACTACCTTCTTTGCCCCAAGAAAATTTGGGGCATACCATGACAGTTTAACTGTAAGACTTCAAGTCAAAGGACATTACATAGCAGAGAATAAATTTCTGGAAACAAATACATACTGCTATTATTACTGAAAGAAAAAACTATTAAAGAAAAAAAATTTTTTTAAATAGTATCTAAATACTGACATTATTATCCAATTTAAAATACTGCCTGGAATTGTATACTTAAGAATTTGCATTCAGTAATAGTTATCACCCACAAACAGCACTGATCCTAGTATTAAAAAACATCAGTTACACAAACTCTTACTGAGGCTTACCAGAGGGGAAGTGGGCGAGGGGATGGGCTAATGATGGGGCTTAAGGAGCCCACTTGTCAAGTATATTTAAGTACACCTGAAACTAATATTACACTGGGTGTGTAATATTAACTGGAATTTAAATAAAAACTTGGAAAAAATGTCAGTTACAGGAGAAAGTATAAATTTAATTCATATGGGTACCACTTATAGTGCTGGAAAATATTAGGTATAAAATTTAGAATAGCTGAATGAAAATCAAATTTAAAATGACTTACTAAATTCCAAACAATAAAGCATGATACAATGTACTAACATGCTCATTGCACAGCTTTAAATGTATTCAATGTTATTAATCATTTATAACTAAATTAATGAGGTACGCAAAATTAGTAAACAAATGTGGTTATAAGAGTTGTTAGAAGTTGGGAATATCACTCAGTAGGCTACAGAATTTAGGTAGGCAGGTGACATATCTGAGTGGGCCAGCTGCCCTCCTGTTATAGTAACATGACACTTGACATGATTTCTTCTTTCTCAAATGAAGCCATATCCTGGGCTCTGCAGCTTCCACAGTCGATTAATCTCTTGGTATCATTCAAGCTATTGATTTTTATCGATGTCCAAATATTAATTTGAGCTTGTTTTAATGCTTATTCTTTTCTAATCACAAAGTTGAAACTAATCAGCTTGAATGTTCCCTAAATTTGTTTTGTAAGAAACTGAAATCAGGGATACCTGGATGGCCCAGTGGTTGAGCATCTGCCTTTGGCTGAGGTTGTGATCCCAAGGTCCTGGAATCAAGTCCCGCATTGAGCCTGCTTCTCTACCTGCTGCTTTCTCTCATGAATAAATAAAATCTTTACAAGAAAGAAAAGAAAAGAAAAGAAAAGAAAAGAAAAGAAAAGAAAAGAAAAGAAAAGAAAAGAAAAGAAAAGAAAAGAAAAGAAAAGAAAGAAAAGAAAAGAAAAGAAAAGAAAAGAGAAAAGAAAAAAAGAAAGAAAGAAAAGAAAAGAAAGAAAAGAAAGAAAGAAAGAAAGAAAGAAAGAAAGAAAGAAAAGAAAAGAAAAGAAAAGAAAAGAAAAGAAAAGAAAAGAAAAGAAAAGAAAAGAAAAGAAAAGAAAAGAAAGAAATTAAGAAGAACCATGTTCTTCCTGGTGAATGGCAAATGTCTTCTAAATTGCTTTTTTTTTTAAATAAAAATAAATAAATTGCTTTTGTTGTGGGACACCTGGGTGGCTCAGCGGTTGAGGGCCCACCTTTGGCCCAGGGCATAATCTTGGAGTCCCAGGATAGAGTCCCACATCAGGCTCCCAGCAGGGAGCCTGTTACTCCCTCTGCCTACATCTCTGCCTCTCTCATGAATAAATAAAATCTTTTCTAAATAAATAAATAAATTACTTTTGTTGCTTAAAAAAAAAAACACTTCATATTATTTTGCTTTTCCTGAGACCCTGAGGAAATTTGAAGTATTATCAGAATATATTAATCAAACTCTTTGTATCCTAAACATTTTCTTAGCAATTTTATAAATCTAAATATATTTCATTTTTTGATTTGTCCTAAAAATGATTATATAACATTCTGTAAAAATGTCCTCCACATTGGTAAAGTCAGAATACAACACTTATCAAAAGTTAACCTCTTATGTTGCAATGACCTTTGCTAATGACTTCACTGAAAATATAATGAAATATAAAAGTCAAAGATATATATACTTTTCTAAGATTTTCAAAACTGTCAATCAAAATATGCAATGGATATTTTTCCTGCATCTAACCTACTCATAAAAATGTTTTATTTCTTCAAAAGCACACTATGGTATAGTAAGCAACTTTCTTTTCAACAAAACTAAATGTTTTTCCTCCCAACTGGTATCTTGTGAAGTAGTGTCAAGTCCATTCTCCTTCATGTGGGCATACAGTAGGACCATACCTCCCATCAACTAAAGCCGAGGGTAGAGTCACATGATTTGCTTTTGCCAATAGAATGAGCAAAAGGATGTAGGCTGAAATTACAAGAACTAGTCCATGATTCCCATGCTCCTTTTTTTCCTTTGTTGGAGCAACTAACAACATGGCATCTTGAGTCTCACAGTGAGGATGCACTCCCAGCAGACACAGAATGGACATCTGATATGCATAAAAAACAAGTCCAAGTTCCATAATTTTAGGGTGGTTGTTAATGTAGGATGATAGTCCAGCTGATCCTAACAGATACATAAAGCTATATTCTGAGTGATGTTGCATCAGTAATGTGTATTTTTCTTTTTTGGTTTCCAGCAAAGTCCAATATAAGACAACAAAAGCAAACAAGAGCCACCTAATGGTATATTAAGATTTATCTGAATCTGTAACAAGTGTCAGTAACATTAAAATGGTCCTTTAGAAAATGATCTTTTAGAAAACAACCCATCATTCTTAGCCTAAAGGGCAGATTGAATCTTGGCAGTTAAAATTTAGTATAGAAAACAAAAATTCACTTTTGTTGCTGATAAAATTTTTTAAAAAGATTTTTCTGCCTATTTACTATATACCTGAGTATAATAAACAAGAAAAATAAAATGGGGGATGCCTGGATGGCTCATTGGTTGAGTGTGTGCCTTTGGCTTGGGTCATGATCCCCGGGATTGAATCCCACCTGAGGCTCCCTGCAGGGAGGCTGCTTCTCCCTCTGCCTGTGTCTCTGTCTCCCTGTGTCTCTCATGAATAAATAAGTAAAATCTTTAAAAAAGAAAAGGAAAACATAACGGATTTTCTTTTTAAAAATTCAAACCCAAATTTCTTTTTTTTTTTTTTTTAAGATTTTATTTCTTCAGGAGAGACACAGAGAGAGAGAGAGAGGCAGAGACACAGGTAGAGGGAGAAGCAGCCTCCCTGCAGGGAGCCTGATGTGGGACACGAACCGGGCCTCTGGGATCACACTCTGAGTCAAAGGCAGTCAACCACTGAGCCACCCAGGTGCCCCATACCCAAATTTCTTCACTATGTTCTTCGAGTTCCAGAGTGCAGGGACACCATATTCTTGACAAGCCAGCTCATGAAGGTGGGCTGACTTCTCACTCAGCTCATTCTCCTGTCTGTCCCACTGTGGCAGGCATACACTTCTCAACAATGATGCTGAGCTTCACCATGTATCTTGCTCTGGGCAGATAAATTTACTGCATGGTGGAGATTAGACTATACATGTGTTTACACGGTATGACTTGCCCTCCCATTCTCCTGCCCCATTTTATGAAAACCCTGAGCTTGCCCTGCAGGCTAGACCAAAACCCAGGTGAGCCTGGTCAAACCAGGTAAGCCCAGGCCAACCTTAGTGGGAATCAAGATGAGCCTCACCAAATGATGTCACAGCTGAACTGGGACGGCAGGGGGGATTCAAGTACTTTTTTAAAAGATTTATTTGAGAGAGAGAGAGAGAGAGAGAGAGAGAGAGAGAGAACACATGTGGTGAAGAGGGGCAGAGGGAGAGGCAGAGAGAGTCTTAAGCAGACTCTGTGCTGAGTGGGGAGTCCTTAGCAAGGGGGGCTCAATCTTACCACTCTGAGATCATGACCTGAGCCAAGACCAGGAGTCCACTACTGAACTGACTGTGCCACCCAGGTGCCCTAGGGTGGTTTTTTTGTTTTTTCCCTACCAAGACCTGATACCCTAACCTTCCCTTAGACTTCCTTGTAAAGGCCAGCTCAGCTTGGTCTCAGTTTAGGTTGCTGTTTAAGACTTAACTCCTAGACCATGGTAACCTGGCCTTCCCTCTTGGAGGGGAGGCGTGAGGGGTGATGCGCACATAAGCTACACTAGTGACTACCTTCTACCACAGTTTTGGCACCTGTGTTATTTTTAAATTATTTTTGTTTAAAAAAAAATTATTCTAGGCCCATCCCATTTCTGAGGTGCTTTTTGCAGACCAACAAAAGACTACATGCTTGCCAGGTTATCACAAGAAAGGCCAAAATCCATTTCATTTGATCTAGTAACTGGAACAATATTATCTGATGACAAATAAAAATCTCTTAAGTTTTAAACCTCAGAACATTCCATTAATGAATAAAAAGAATCATCTCCCCTTTAATGATACTTACAGTGATTGGGTACTTTTAATCACACTCCTACCTACACACATGAATCTAGTCTGAATGACTTTCAGTTTTGAAATGAAGGAAGAAAGCTTAAATTTTATATCTGGAATTACATTTCCTAGGTGCTGGATTTATAACAAACAAAATTATTGTTTTCTTTAATCATAACAAATTATAGCAGCAAACACAATGGCTGAATTTGATATCCTGTTTTGTAACTAATTTGTTGGAGAGCAAACAAAAGGCAACTGGCAATGCAGATCACCCTGCAAGTAATAGATTAACATTCTAATTTATCAGCTGAAGCCTTGGCCTGCCATCAGGAAGTGATTTTTCAACTCTCTACCCCCTTTTCCTTCCTTCCCTCCTCCCATCCCTCCCACCCCACTGAAAATTTCCTGAGAAGTACAAATGGTAAACAAGGCATGGCCCTCATCCTTATAAAGCTTATACTTTAGTGTAAAGAGACTGAAATTACACAAGGGGGCAAAGAATTAAAGTTTATGATAAGTGCAACAAAGAAAATAACCACTGTGATCTGATAGCCAGAAACCATACAGTTCACTTAAGGGGCCTAAGCATTGTTCCTGCTTCCTTGCGTAAAAACAAGAATGAAGACAAAACAAAAGGATAACCAGAATTCTGGTCTTCTCATACCAGAATTAGAGAGTAAAAGAAATTGATACAAAATATGATTTACTAAAAGTATGACAAATTTATTCATTCCTAATGGTGATCAAAGTACATAGTCTATTAATTCATAAGACATCAATTTGAACATATACACTTTCAAAAATCTTGATTGATCAAGAGTCTTCTCTACAACATACTTTATAAAATGCTCCAACAAGAGCTGGTGAGATAATGAACATCAGAGTAAAAACTCATGGTTTAAAAGGCCCTCTGGGAACTGTGCGTGTCCGCTTTGCTCACTGTTAACTTCCTAGCCCTCTTCCTGCCAAGCCCTGCTCTGGTACTGCTGTCTCCCCGATCAATTATTTCTGCTAAATCCAAGAGGCGCACTTCGGTTTTCTTCTTTTTTTGTGACTTCTTAATATTCATTGGCATCACTGACCTTTCCACCTTCTTAAGATACTTTCTTAAAACACACAATCTTAATACAGAGGCTTAGTAAACATCTCCACTTGTCTATCTCAAGCACTCAACAACATGCCCAAAATTCAAATTCCTATCTCACCTGTTCTACTTGACAGACACAGCCTTTGTCCTTGCCATGCTCAACAGATGGCAAGTTCTATGAGGAGTGAAACACCATTTCTCTTGATTACTGTTGGTTCTCCAGGCAGGACCTATGTTGTAGGAGATACTGGATAAAAGCTATTAAGTTATATTACAACTGAAATGATAAATGTATAATGACAAAATAGATCAGAATTCATCTAATGGTTGAGTCACTCAGCAAAGGCATGTTTAATGGTTTGCTTCACTGTTCATTTATAAATAAGTTTGAGGGGCCAGTAATATAATAAAATGAATAAAATAACTTTTAGTAAGTTGCTGTGGAAAAAATTTTAGCAGTTCCCTTAACAAACTACTAGACTACAGTGAATTATTTACAAGGGCTTATAAAGCTGAACTGACTCAACCTGAATGCCTGGGTGTCTGAAATAAAACAAAGTTTTATTCTAATAAAATGCTTCAGAAAGTGGCTGAAACCAGTGGCTAATAATAAAAAATCACTTAAAGCCTTAATTATAGTATTTGCCGACTCTAATATGGTAACAACCAATACCATTCAGTGTTTTCCATTTCCAAAGAAACTGGATTTCATAACTAATTTTTTTCTTCATTTAGTCGCATAACAAGTTCCTTGACTCTTGAGCACAACATGACAGTCATTCAAGAGGGTACAGGTGCAACTGTGCAGCCAATTAGACAAGCAATTTTCCAGATTACATGGGCAGGAGCCTCACCTTTTTATGAAAATTCAGTCTTATGGTTTAGAAGTACAGTACCATATCCACTGAACAAGGGTGCATTTGAAAAGTAAATAGGTCAAGCTGTGCAAGGTTACTCTTCAGACTTGATTTGTCTACAACCCCATTTATCTGACCCCCTCCTAACAGATGTCAAGCTGATTTGGAGGAGCTGGCTTTGAAAGGATATTCTTTAACTTGCGGTAAAGAAGTCATGTTGAAGAGCAAGTTACTTTGGAGCCTTCTTCCCTAAACCAAGAGCAGCAGAGAATAATTTCATTCTACCACTGATATTTTAGGACCAATGAAATTACTATGAATTCTGGGACCCTGAGCAAACTTTGTGCAGTGAGTTCTTACTACTTTTGCTGTTAGCAAGATATACATTTTTCTAGCTCTTCTATATAGTAACCTCTTTGCATAGTTTACACACCTAAAGAAGGAAAAAAATAGGAAGCTGTTGGAGGGGCTGTCCAAATCTATCTGATTCAGTTTCCTTCCTCTGACCCATGTTACCATCCTTCCTTTGCTTTTTCCAGTCTCTTAATTCACATTAGGTCAACCTCTTAACATAGCCTACTAAGTGATCTCCAGCAATTACCTTCAAATTCCGAGTGCTAGCAGGAGTTTCAGTAATTGTACCTTGTGTACTTACGTGTAAAGAGCTCTTTATTCAATGAGCCAGCTGCTCATATGACTACTTCCCTGGATGCCACAGGCATTACAATAGTTTCTTGACAGGTTATTAAAATTTCATTATTTCAATAGTCTCACATCTTCCTGACCTTTCCACTGCATAATTTTGAAGTATCTTTTTTGGGAGAAGTGGGGGTAGGGACACAGGTAACACAAAATAGATTTAAAATCCAAAAAGTATTAAAGAGACATCTAGTACAAGGTATGTATCCTCACTTCTGTCATGGGATCAGCTATCCAGCTCCTCAGTGCAAAGGCAACCATGGTTATCAATTTCTTGTGGCTCCTTCCAAAGATATTCTATACACACAGCAAATGCTTAATGTTCTTTTAACACAATGAAAATACTTTTGTCACTTAATATATCAGCATGTAGAGAAAGTTCAGATCCTTTTAGTTTTTATTTTTTTAAGATTTTATTTATTTATTCATGAGAATACACAGAGAGGAGAGAGAGAAGCAGAGACACAGGCAGAGGGAGAAGCAGGCTCCATGCAGGGAGCCTGATGTGGGACTCGACCTCGGGTCTCCAGGATCACACCCTGGGCTGCAGGCAGCACTAAACCGCTGAGCCACTGGAGCTGCCCAGTTCAGATCCTTTTAAATGGCTATTCAGTAGTTCAATGATAGGGCTTATTTAATTATCCCATTTTGATGGATATTTCAGTTCTCCCCAGACCTCTGCTATTATGAACAATACTGCCACAAACATACCTGTACATCTCCTATACATGTGAACATATCCTGTAGTATAAATTCATTTTGTCAAATTGCTCTCCCTAGAGGTTTTTTTTTATTTTTTTTATTTTAAAAAAATATATTTTTTTAATTTTTTATTTATGATAGGCACACAGTGAGAGAGAGAGAGGCAGAGACACAGGCAGAGGGAGAAGCAGGCTCCATGCACCGGGAGCCTGATGTGGGATTCGATCCCGGGTCTCCAGGATCGCGCCCTGGGCCAAAGGCAGGCGCCAAACCGCTGCGCCACCCAGGGATCCCTCTCCCTAGAGGTTGTATCAATTTGTACACCCACCAGTAAACATACATGGGGCTATTTCTCTATACCTTAAATAATGAGAGAATTATCAAACTTTTTATCTTTGCCAAAATGCAAGTGGGAAAAGGTTATGTGATAATTTTAACTTGAATTTCTCTGTGTATTGTTAGCACATTTCTCATATGTGTAGGAGTCGTTTATATTTCCTTTGCTATAAACCATCTGAGCATTTTTCACCTAGAAGGTTGGTCTTTTATATATTGAGCTGTAAGAGTTCTTTATATATCAAGAACATTTCCCTTTTGTCATTAAAATGAGTGGCAAATTTCTCCTCAGGTCTGTTAGTTTCTCTATTGGCTTCACTTAAGATAGTTTTATATTTTTTGCAGAAATAGTTAATATTTTTTAAGCATAAATTTATTTTGCTAGCAACTTTTTCACAAATGGAAAAATGTTTATGAAAAAAACAAATACTTTGGCCACGGTGAAAGAACTTCATGTTTACACAATATTATGTTTTCTGGAAAAAAATTCATTAACAGAAAATATGTTCCTCAAATAGGATAATATTTTCGTCACTTTGTCTAGCATACATTTTAAAACTGGGTAGGAGGAAAGTCTAAGTGAAAAAACTACCTAATAGGAAAAAAAGGAGTTTATATGATCATAACATTGAGTTGCTATTAAAAGAAAAAGATTTTAAGGTTTTTCTTAAAGACTTTATTTATTTATTTATTTATTTATTTATTTATTTATTTATGAGGGAATGAGCAGGGGAGAGGGGTAGAGGGAGAAACAGGCTCCCCACTGAGCAGGGAGCCCCACACAGGGCTCAATCCCAGGACCCTGAGGTCATGACCTGAGCTGAAGGCAGCTGCTGAAATGACTGAGCCATCTAGGTGCCCAATTTTTAAGTTTTAAATATAAAATATTGCATAATATCAAAAGCTTACCTCAGTTTTCTGTCATTTATCATGTACACATATGTCAATTTTCTAAATAGGATTAAAGTGCTTTATTAGAAGCACCTAAGAGTACTATGGTATTCATCTTAAAATGCTACTTCCAAAATGTTCTGTTTTCTGTCTGCCTATTGTGTACTTAAGCCATAGATAATTTTGTAAGAAAGGGCCTACAGTAGGCATATATGTAAAAGTGAACCAACCTTGTTTGCTGATGTCTTTCTCACATTCAAAAAGAAGAGTCTACTCTAAAAATTGACTACAGAGGCAAGAGACAGATAGAATAATATTGTATTTTATTCTAGGAAGGGTTATTTGAAAATTATTTCTTTAAAAGAACCATGATCTTACCACGTCTCTACAAAAATTCCATGAAACTACATGATTTGGCATTACAATAGGATAAAAGGAACAGAGACTGTGATGTGAAATAAGTCTAAATTCTTATTGAAAACAAAGAAGAAAAAAAAGAAAATATTCTGTGCACAAATTTATTGACAAATGCTAACTTCATTTAATCCTTCATCTTTATGATAATATTACATAAAAATACTTTACTAGCTCTACTTAAAACCACATTTTCACAGTGCTCTCTAAGCCCTGACTGAGGGCGCCTGGCTGGCTCAGTCCTCAGAGTGTGTGACTCTTGAACTTGGAGTTTTGAGTTTGAGCCCCATGTTGGGTGTAGACAGTACTTAATAATAAAATCTTTAAAAAAAATAAATAACTGGTGGAATATTTTCTTAGCCATGAAGTTTAGAGCAAAATACATGGCAGTAGAACAAATGGAAAAGGGTTAGCTATATTACAGTAAGAAACTCTCAGACAATGTGTATGTAATTATTTCTTATGCATCCATATGTAATTATTATTTTTTATTCTTATGTTCATCACCATTTTCTCTGTTTGGGAAGAAAACTATAGGATGGTAATTTCAATGATATGAATACTACAAAACATTTCCCTCCCTCTACCACAGGCATCTAAAAATGAGACAATTTTACATCAACCAAAACAAAAACAAGTATATACAGTGCCTGGGACAGGATCTGTCTTCAATACTTCAATACTAGAGACAGCTGCTTCAGGAAAATACCTTTAAAAAGGCTAAAACAGCATTAAAAACAACAATGCAACTAGAACAAGACCGCGAAACCCTTTCCTCACTCTATTTGTGGAAAACAAATAATTAAAATATTAAGGAAGCACATACTTCCATAAGAAATTGAAGTTATCTACAGAGGATGTCTCTTATTTTTCAGTGAACTCAGCTTGCTACCACATGCCTGTGCTTTTCCTTGTCTATGTATAGCATGAGTTCCAAAGCAAGTTGTGACATAAATAAATCACGTTCTAAGCTACTACTCATTAGTCATCTCTGTCAAGTAGAACTTCTTTGCCTAGATCCTTCCTTTCCCCCAGCCAGCTGAGTGCTCTTTCTTGTATCTTTCTCACAAACTTAATTGGATGAAGGCACCTCTATTACAGCATTTACCACTGCATTTTAATTACTTCCACGTCTCCCTTTACCATCGTAAGTAGAGATTTTCACATGGATATCTCCAGGGCAAGCTGTCTTTAATTCATCTTTTTCAACATAATATCATGTTCATATTAGCAATTTTTTATTGTTTCCTTGGGATGGATTTCTAGAAGTAGAGTCAGTACACCAAAGAATATGAATATTTTTAAAGGTCTTTGAATGAATGTTATCAAATTAATTTGTAGAAAGGATAAGGGATACATATTGCTATTTAATTCACCTTTGAGTTGCTGAAAGCTCAGCAACTACTATTTGGAAAAATTTATTATTTGAAATATTATTTGGAAGGTAAAACATATCTACCATAGTAACAAGGATATAATTCAGTCTAAAGATACTTGTTTAAATATTTAATCTGTTAAGCATCCAACTCTTTTGTCTCAAGTCATATTCTCACAGTCGTGAGACTGAGCCCCCCTAATCCCCACAGACTCTGTGCTGGGTGTAGAGTCTGCTTAAGATTCTGTCTCTCCCCCCTTCCCACCCCCTCCCTCCGCTCTCTCTCACTCTCAAAAAACAAAACAAAATAAAAAACCAAGAAGGCTCTGGATAACCCAGATGTTTAAGCTTTTCAGGAAATGCCAAGCTGTACCATTTTATATTTCCACGAAGAGCGTGTGAGGGCTCCAATTTCTATGCATCTTCCAAAACACATATTATCTATTTTATTATAGTTATCCTAGTGGTATGAGGTGCTCTCTCAGTGTGGTTTGGATTTGCATTTCCCTGATGAGCAATGAGGTAGGGGAGAGCCCATGGGTGGCTCACCTAGTTAAGCGTATGCCTTTGGCTCAGATAATGATACCACTGACCTGGGATGGAGTCCCATGTTAGGCTCCCTGCTCAATGGGGAGTCTGCTTCTCCCTCTGCCCCACTCCCCCACTTGTGCTTTCTCGCTCTCCCACCGAGCACGTTGGTTGAGATCCATCTGACTGCCGCCATGGGGCACAAGACCCGGTGTGGAGGCAAGCTTGGCTTCCTGGCAGTGAGTACCCTGCAGCTCCCTTCTGGGGACTTCCATGAAGCCCCCTTCCCTGCCCAGGAGCTAAGATACAAAAATGGGTGTGGGCTCTGCCTTTGGGGGCCGACTACCTAGAGGGTTAGATAGCCAGTCAGTGGGTCGTTTCACAAATATTTAGGCACTGAACAAAAGAGACAAAAAAACAAACAAGCAAAAAACCAACAGAACCCCTCCTGGCTCTTAGAAGCATAAGCAGACATTTCAGCGCCTGAAGAAAGAAGACTGATTTCAGTGATACAGTGACCCATATTCAGGGGGTTAAATATATGACTCTCCTGCTCTTCCAAGTGGTCATAAAATTTTTGACATTTAAAAAAAAATCTAAATTAATATCAACGGTCATATAACTGTTCTCTATTATTTCTGCTTATTAGTAGTTAACATAAATATCATGCAAAAAGAAAGTTAAGTGCATCCCATGATTTAAGAAGTCTGAATTCCTGAGCTAATTTTCTTCGCATCAAAATTTTTCTTCCAAGTGAATTGTTTTCAATATGAAAATAAGCCATCGGGGCACCTGGTTGGCTCAATGGTTGAGCAACTGCCTTTGGCTCAGGGCGTGATCCCAGAACTGTGGGATCGAGTGCTACATCAGGCTCCCCCACAGGGAGCCTGCTTCTCCTTCTGCCTATTTCTCTACCTCTCTCTCTGGGTCTCTCATAAATAAGTAAATAGATAGATAGATAGATAGATAGATAGATAGATAGATAGATAGATAGATAGAAGGAGGAGGAAGTAGGCCATCATCTTTAAGATAACAAATGTATTAATCTTTTTTTTTATCATGAACTATTTTGACCAGTTCCACATTACACAGAGTAAAAGAGAATGGAAAATATCTTCAGAATCCAGAAGAGAATCATGAGTTAAACATAAGTGAAACTTAGTTTTTATTTTTAAGTTTATCATCTTAATATGCAAGATAATATTTGAACTTTGTATTGAGCAGATTTTATACTTAATTCTGCTATTCATTCTGACCTTTATATTTAGAATAAATATATAAGATATAAATTTATAATATATAAATATATAAGACCTAAAACAAAATTTTACCCCATCTACTATTACCTCTTCACTTCACTTTTCCCTCAACCACTTTTCCCTTTGTTTCCCCAAAATTTCATCCTTCTTGCTTTTACATTTTTTAATCAAAAATACTAATCTATGCTGGTTTGCGTATTTTTAAAATTTTTACAGAAGAGAAAATTTACTATCTTAATGATTTTAAAGTATACAGTTTAGTGGTATTAAATACATACACCTTGGGGCACCTGGGTGGCTCAGTCAGTTAAGCGTTTGCCTTCGGCTCAGGTCATGATCTCAGGGTCCTGGGATCGAGCCCCACATCAGGCTCCCTGCTCAGCAGTCTGCTTTTCCCTCTCTCTCTGTCCCTCCTGCTTGTGTGTGCTCTCTCAAATAAATAAATAAAATCTATTTAAAAAATACATACATAATACACCATGCCGTGCATCAATCACCACTGGCCCTCTCCATCACTTTTCACCTTACAGATCTGAAACTCTACATCCTTTACACAGTAACTGCCTGTTCCCCACTCCTCCCAGCCTCTGGCAAACACCATCCTGTTTTCTGTCTACAGATTTAACTACTTTGTGTAATGTAGGATTTGGAATCAGGCAGTGTCTGTCCTTTTGTGTCTGGCTGATTTTACTGAACACGTCCTCAAGGTTCAGCCATGTAGCACATGCCACAATTTCTTCTTTTTTTGAGGCTGAATAATATTCCATGATATGTATATACCACAATTTGTTTATCCATTTATCCATCAATGGACATTTGGTTGCTTCTACTTCTTAGCTATGCTGAACATGGGTGTGCAAATATCTCTTCAAGACCCTGATTCTGATTTTTGGAGGAGGTAAATACCCAGCAATACCACTGCTATGTCATATGGGAATTCTACTTTTCATTTTTTTAAAAGATTTTATTTATTTATTCATAGAGACACACAGAGAGAGAGAGAGAGAGGCAGAGACATAGGCAGAGGGAGAAGCGGGCTCCATGCAGGGAGCCTGACGAGGGACTCGATCCCAGGTCTCCAGGATCACACCCTGGGCTGCAGGCAGCGCTAAACCATTGCGCCACTGGGGCTACCCTCTACCCTCAAAAATGAGGAAGCACCAAATTGTTTTCCATGGCAGCAGCACCATTTTACACTCTGACCAATGGCTGCATGGGGATTCCAAATTCTCCACAGTCTTACCAACACTTACTAGTCATTTTTTATAATAGCTATCTTAAGAACTGTGAGTTGGTGTCCAATTATGGTTTTGATTTGCATTTCCCTAATGATTAGTGATGCTGAGCATATTTTGCTTACTGGCCATCTCTATATCTATATCTTCTTTGGATAAATGTCTATTAAAGTTCTTTGCCCATTTTATTTTATTTTATTTTATTTTTTAATTTATTTATGATAGTCACACAGAGAGAGAGAGAGAGGCAGAGACACAGGCAGAGGGAGAAGCAGGCTCCATGCACCGGGAGCCCGATGTGGGATTCGATCCCGGGTCTCCAGGATCACGCCCTGGGCCAAAGGCAGGCGCTAAACCGCTGCGCCACCCAGGGATCCCTCTTTGCCCATTTTAAAATCAGGTTGTTTGGTTTTATTGCTGTTGAGTTACTGGAGTTCTGTATATATTCTGAGAAATAACTCTTTCTCAGATATATGCAAATATTTTCTCCCAGTTTGGGAATTGCATTTTCATTCTGTTGACTGTGGGTCATTGATGCACTGGAATCTAATGTATTTTTTGTTGTTGTTGTTGTTGTTGCCTGGGTTTCTAAAATCACGTCCAAGAAATTATCATCAATCCAAAGTCATAAGCCTTTTCCCTTGTTTTTCTAAGAGTTTTATAGTTCTATCTCTTACATTTAGGTCTTTGATATATTTTGAGTTACTCTTGTATAAGGTAAGGCAAGAATCCAACTTTTTTCTTTTGCATGAGGATAAAAATGTTTCCACTACTATTTATTAAAAAGACTATGCTCTCCCCCATTGAATTGCCGTAGTACTCCTATCAAAAATCATTTGATCATATATTCAAGGGTTTATTTCTGGGCTCGTGGGCTCGCAATTATTCTACTGGTCTACGTGTCTGTCTTATGCCAGTACGACATCATTTTGACCATTATGTTTTGTAATAAGTTTTAAAATCAAAAAGTGTGAGCTTTCCAACTTTGTTCTTCTTTTTCAAAATTGTTTTGGCTATTGGGGTCCCTCTCTTAAGATTTCATATAAATTTTAAGATGGATTTCTCTCTCTCTGCAAAAATTCGGTTGGGATTTTTATAGGGACAGTATTGAATCTGTAGATTGCTTTGGGTAATATTGACATCATAACAACATTAAGTATTCCAATCAATGAACACAAGAGGACTTTCCATATATTTGTGCCTTCCTTAATTTCTTTCAGTAACATTTTGTAGCAACTCATATATATGTCTTTTTCATCCATGGTTAATTTTATTCCTAAGTATCTTATTCTCTTTTATGCTGTTGTAAATGGTATTGTTTTTGCACTACGTGTTTCAAAATTTTATATAAATTGTATCATTAAGTACTTATATTTTCACAACTTCCTTTTTTACTATTATTATAGTACATATCCACATATTATAGGTATAACAATATGTACAAGGGGATCCCTGGGTGGCTCAGCGGTTTAGTGTCTGCCTTCAGCCCAGGGCCTGATCCTGGAGACCCGGGATCGAGTCCCACATCAGGCTCCCTGCATGGAGCTTGCTTCTCCCTCTGCCTGTGTCTCTGTCTCTGTGTCTCTCATGAATAAATAAATAAATAAGATCTTTAAAAAAAACAACAACAACAACAATATGTACAAGGAGGACACATAGCATCTTTAGGATAGCTATCACCTCTGGAGAGAAAGAGGGCAGAATGAGACAGCATAAAGAAGGTATTTAGCTGTAACTATGAATGTTTTGTTTTTTTAATGAGACCTGTATAGAACATTTGTATCTAAACATTTTCCTGGTACTATTTCTGGGACCAATGACCTAGACTGTCACCCCAGGACAATTTTTTCTTGATGTGGCACTGGGCAATCTAGAAAACCAATAGTCACAGTTCTTCCCTCCGAGAACCTAAAAGCAGAGGTTCCACACTATTAAAGACTTCATTCCAACGAGCCTTTACTTACTCTACATTACACCTTGACACTTTTCAAAAAGACTAATGCCAGATGAAGCTCAGTCCAAATATGCTTAGGAAAAAAGTACACACCATCAGGAGTACTTACTTTTCATTAGGTTTGATATGTCTGACAGTAGCAAAGCCAATAAATAGGGGCAGTGGTTATGATACTATATATCACGGTGGATATTTTCCAGGGAAATTTTTAATAGAATAACTTTGATGTGTTTTTTCAAACAGCCCTACTTTTCTCATGAGCTAAAAGGTAAAACAAGGAGTAATTCTTCAGGAAAAAGTCAAAGACACCACTTGAGTTGATGGTCTCTAGTTTTTCAACATGGAATCTGAAATAAGCACAAAGAAATAACAGCTTTAAGAAGTAATCTGAGCAGTTTTCTTATTAAAGGCACTGCTTAGAAAAACAGCATATTGGAGTATCAGATGAACAGTAACACTTCAGTGGTGACTCACTACAGAACTGAAAATTATGCTAAGTCTACATTTTTGTAAAGTTAACCTTCCCTGAGGAAAATGCTATACTATAATGTTTATAGTCTTTACTTCAATACATATAACTTGCTACCCAACCTGATGTCCACTTAAGTTTCCACTTATAAAACTACTTTTTAAAATGATCATATAGAAAGGAGGAAAGTAATGAATCACATAAGACCATCACAAAACATATCATAAGACAATTGCTTAGCTCCAACATAGTTTTCATTTTAAGAGAGGTGACTTGGGATCCCTGGGTGGCGCAGCGGTTTGGCGCCTGCCTTTGGCCCAGGGCGTGATCCTGGAGACCTGGGATCGAATCCCACGTCGGGCTCCTGGTGCATGGAGCCTGCTTCTCCCTCTGCCTATGTCTCTGCCTCTCTCTCTCTCTCTCTCTCTCTGTGACTATCATAAATAAATAAATTAAAACCTTTAAAAAAGAAAAAAGAGAGAGAGGTGACTAAATACTTTTTAGGAACAAATGCTTTAATAATTTTGGCATATAGAATGAATCACAAAATTTATAGACAACCAGGAGACTACACTTAATTCATGGATTAATCTCATTTACTTGTGACTGACTACTACATAAAAATGTCAGTTTCTCCAGTGTAACACTCACCAAGCACACAGTAGGGATGTAATAAGGATATGGTGCATAAATGAATTCTCCTTAACTCCTGACTTGTGTTATTTTCTATCATCAGGAAACTGCCACAAGGGAGTACCTGCTTGGCTGGAGTCTGTAGAGTAGAAATCTCTTGACCTAGGGGTCTGGAGTTTGAGCCCCAAGCCAGGGGTAGAGGTTATGTAAAAACAAACATACAAACAAAACTACCACTAAATACCTCAGCCTCACCAGGTTTTATTTCTGTGAAGTTGTATTATTTTGATTTTCATATCCTATTCAAATCTTTTTATTAAAAAAGTCATTTTTCCATACAATAAAATGACATTTCATTGCAACTTAGCCACAAGAAAAGAAATGTAGCTTAATAAAATATTCATTGTACTAACTACACAACAGCTTCTGTGGGTTCATGCTGAAAGCAAAAAAGGACGCAAGTTAACCTTCCATGGTATTTTTCTGGTAATCTCAAATCACAGAACTTAAAACATATCATTCGTACCACAGTATAAACACTAAATCTTAATGTAACATTGTTCAGTATAGACCGGAATTAAACTAAAACAGTTCTAGTATGGATACTATCCAAGGGGTTTAAGTTCAAGTTTTAAGTTCCTTCAAAACAAAAGGAATGTCACCAGAAGGTAAATTTAGCCTCAAGAATGTCTCACACAACCTGAAGTCTCAAGAAAATGTTATATAGGCTTCAGATTACTTGTTTAAAACAATGATTACCTACCACAGCTATCATATGTTTGGAATTATACCTAAAGATGCTCTTCTCTGTGACAAAAACAAACGTATTACTTCTCAATAACAAAAGGAAAATGAATCAGGTGTCAGGAAGTGAGTTTAGAATGTGGCTGAATCTCAGAATATATTTCCTAATTAACGTGAGACAACAAAAATTGCCATTTACATTCAGCTTCCTAAAGAAGATGAGTCAAACACATAGCTTTGTCACAGATTCAAAAGACGACAGTCACTGAATAGGTTAAAAACTGCTTTAAATATTCACAGATAATTTCAAGATTGACAAAAGAGAAAAAAAAAAAGGAAAGAAAGAAAACTCACAGAGAACGTTGTTGGCCCACTGTTTGACGCTATGACAGTATGAACTTCATCATGCAATTTTATTGAGAGCTCCCAGTTAGCCACTTGTGGTTTAATAATAGGCACTCTGAAGTAGAAAAAAAGAAAAAAATAGTTAATCTTATAGGATTCTCTTAGTAAACTGATTTTCCTTTGACATTAAGTGTGCTGGGTAAAACTGCCAAAGATTGTACTTCAGCACATTATTTTAAAAGGTTCTATCCTTGAAAAAAGCTTTCAGGTTTAAACTAGAGCAATTAAAAACAAACAAAAAACACACAGACATTCCAAGGACAACAGAGATCATTCTAGGATAATTGTGGTTCCTCCATCTACTCAAAGCACCATCACCTATTCTGTGTATTTGAGTTGCTTCATTGTGACAGTCTTTCAAAAATCAACTTTATGCAATATTAATTTCTTTTCACTATTTGGTTACTGTTCCAGACTATTTTCAAAAATTTACAATTTTGGTCTCTTATTTTTCTGGTTTTATTGAGTTATACTTGGTATCAAAAAACTGCATATAAAACGGGACGCCTGAGATGCTTAGTGGTTGGGCATCTGCCTTTGGCTCAGGGTGTGGTCCCAGTCCAGGATCAAGTCCCACATCGGGCGCCCTGTGAGGAGCCTGCTTCTCCCTCTGCCTCTGTCTATGCCTCTCTGTGTCTCTCATGAATAAACAAAATCTTTTTTAAAAACTGCATATAATTAACATACAAATAGGTATTCAATTGTGTTTCTATCACCATAATTAAAGTAATAAGCCTATCCACCACATCCAAAAAGTTTCTTGTATCCTTTCCTTTTGTTTTGGTTTTTTGTTTGTTTGGATAAGAATACAACATCAGTGATGCTAGTCTTAACACACAGGTCTTTTCCTGCCCATGATCCACATTACATGATCCAGAAAAACTGGGTCAAACAGCCAGAGACAAAAACATTTTTAGAATATAAGTATTTCTCACAAATTTTAAAGTAACAAAATTTTAATGATTTCTGAATTAACCTAATTTAAATATTAAGTGTTTTCAATTTTTATAGTTGCAAAGTAATATTATGAACTACTAATATTTATGAACTACTATTATTAACTACTACCTATTTATGGATAGGTAGTATCCAGATTTTGTCTTATGTCATAACTCTGTGCAGGTTATGTTTTAATATCCCCTCCCTCAAACTTCAAAAGGATTCTCTGTGTATTCTATTAAAAAAAAATTCAGTCACAAAAACTATGATTATAATCAAATCATCTATAGACACAATGTCTAATGGAGGATTATGGATGATTTAGGTGAACATTTGTATTTGGCCCACTGTTTATTTTCTGAAGATGAAGAAATGTTTTAAATACTATAGGATTTAGTTAAAATTAAAAAAAAGTTTAAAAATGCATCAACAAACCAATACTAATGCACATGGCAGAGACATGGAGGATTTTCTTTTGGCAATTTAAAGAGGATGGTTTCAGTGGACAGAGCTTCACATAGGAGAGCTGGAAAGAACAACAGGGAAGCATACAGGAGGCAGAGGATGAGAAGAGAGAGGAAGAGCAGCACGGGGTACAGTGCTCCTGTGTGCCAAGCCCACCTCTAATTGGGCATGCCATTCCATGGGACAGGCATCTGTTTATCTCCCCAACTGGCCTGTGACCTCCTAAAGGACCAAGATCATGCCTTATTTTTGCATCCCCAGGTCCCACTGCACGTTGAGGAGAAAGGGTTGGGGTGGGCAGGAGCCGGAAGGAATTTGAGGAGCACCTGCAATGTGCCAATGACTGCAAAGGGGAGGCCGTGTCACCCAAGGGGCAGAGTACACTCCAAAAGGAGCATGGACCCCAAGCTGAATGTTCTTGGGCTATACAGATGACCTCTCTAGACTTTGCCCTGTTTACCTTCAAACAGGGTTAACCCCTGACCTTTTCAGGGATACTGTGATAACAGAAATAACCTGGCAGCTAATATTACTGACAACATAGCTTTCTTAAATCTTGGCTACTGAAATCTTAGCTAACTTACCTACCATTCAAGTTTCTTATAAATAACACCCCACTCTTGTATCTGGTTTTATTTCTGATTATTCTCTGATTTGTATAGCCAGTAGTGCCAAACCCTTAAGTTACTTCACAAATAAAACCTGCAGAAGAACTAAACCCAGTGATCAGAAACTCAGACTCTGGTGACTCACAGAAATAGCTAAGAAACACAGCTCTGCCATTCATTAGTTCTGACTTTGGGCCAACTGTTAGGTCTCTGTCTCTTTAAGTATCAAACCAGACATATATCATAGTGATATACCAAAGGTTAAATAATGCACATAAATGGTAACTTTTATTACTTTGATTAGTCCCAACCCTAGACCTATACTCATTGCCCCTCGCCCCCCCCTCCATAACTGAAACCCCTTTAAGGAAACCCTGGATTCCTTCTGCTCCACAAATTTTTCATGAATATCATCTCTCTCATAAGCGTTCTCTAATTATAGGTACTGATCAGAGTACAACCTCATTCATCTCCCTTCCGCTTAAACTTTATTATATGCTTAGTACTTTTCACAACTCAGTAGACCAGAGAAGGTAACTCTTCCAGTAAACCTGGAGACCACTCTTAGTTATGCAACAAGCCTCTGTTTCCAGAGGAGCTGGGAAGTTAATCCTGACATCCTGCTGGAACCCAGACTGCATTTTCCCACAGAAAGCAATCCTACAGATGGTGGCGAGATACAGTTGCCACCCTTCAGAACCTAACTACTATTTATTTTTCCATTGTTTTATTTTGATCCACATCTGTTTCATATATGTTATAACCTACCCCAAGAGGAACCTTGTGCAAAGAGCATAGTCTCTTTTGAGTTGAAATTCTGAGGTTTTATCTTAGACCATTCTCTTACTAACGATGTACCAAGGACTCTTTCAGTCCCTTGTAATCAAAATTTCTACACATGTGAAATACAGCTAGCGCAGCGCTGGGAAAGCAAAAGAAAAGCTGTTCTTTCTTCTGAGCATACAACTCTGAGATGGTACTTTCCAAACAATATCTTTTTAGATGACGAGTTACTAAGAGGATTTCCTGTGGAAGTAAGCCCATGAGATATGAAAAAAAAAAAAAGGTCACACTGTGCAATCTCTTTATGCATTCAATTCTTTCACAAATACAACTTGTTAAAATCCCTTCTGGCTTTATGTGAGTTTGAAAATAGTTTTGTTTTAAAATAAAATGGATGGGTTTGGGCATATGTGCCCAGTATAAAGATCCATAAACTCTGCAGTAGAAATAAATTATAATAAACTATAAATAAAGATAGTAACACACACCAACCTGAAAGTACATGTGCTCTATTTCTGCAAAACCACTGAAACTACAGTAACAATAATTACTTTGAAACACTGGTATCAATCTCACTAGCACAAATATGTTTATCATTATAAACCAGTTACATTTTATAGTTATATTTTAAATTTTAGAAAAGAGCTATATTTATTCATTAAATCTAAAATAGTCTCAAAGATTTTTATAATTAACTCTCTGGAAAGGGAGAGAAAAAAATCCTGGAGTTTCACACAACTTACTACGGTAATGGTACACAGAAAACAGCTTTTTACTGAACTACATCCTAGTGAAAGAGGATGCCCTCTGATCAAAAATTTCATCTGTGCAGCTTATTAGTTACTTAAAAAGCTGATATCATTTAAGTTACTGCTTCAAAAAACAAACAAAACCCAGGAAAAGGGAATTCACATAAACAGCTACTCACAAAGCAAGTCAAATAATAGCTCTTATCCAGACCTGTCCACTCTGATTATCATCAGCCAACCAGAATGAATATGCTCAATAAAACTAAATTTTTCTGTATTTTATAGTAAAAACAGCTCATTATCACAAATGCTATTGCTAATCCATTTACTAGAATACTCAAAAAAGTGTAAATAATACTAACCCAAATACATTGCTATTAAGTGTTGTGTTTAAGGCAGAAATTATGTAAACATAACTCACAGAAATCTTTGTTATCAAGGATTAATAAGCATCTCAAAACCATATTATGAGACACTCAGAAAAGCTGGTTTTCAACTGTGCCATTACCTATTTAGGAGTGAAATACTGAGTTAAAACAATGTTAGTGGTCAAAGAATCATTAAGCAATCCTTGATCATAACTTTCACAGTGGGTGGTCTGTAAAATGATCAAGAATAATACGCTGCATTCCATAGCCACAGAGGTCAGCTTCTGCATACAAATCTTCGCAGGAAGAAAAAGGCCTTCAGAAAAGTGGGCCATTCATCTGAACCAAGTTCAGAGAATTTCCAGCATGGTGAAAAGATATGTTATGCAAGCACATAGATGTATTCAGTGGGGGTAGACAGAACCAGCTACATGGCGACTACAAAGGAGCCCTCCCATGGTTCATGAATAAGTCGAGGAAATGATCAGAAAAAAAAAAAGAGAGAGATGTTTAGACAGATGGCCCACTTAAAATGCCTGAGACAGGGCATAAGCAATTTTAATGAAACTTTAGATCTAACATATGAATTGTTTCTTATTTCCTCCAGGAAAAAAAAAATCTAAAGATGACAAAAATTCAGCGATTTGCTGAAAAACTCACTTTTAGCAAGTTGGGATAGAGGAAGAATTTACAAGTTTTATTAGTTCAATAAATTTATATAAAATTCTTCACAGAGCCATCAGCTATCAAATGAATATAAAAAGCATGGAATGAACAGATTAAAGGAATTTTAAACAGAAGTCTACTGCCAAAGCAAACAAAAATCTAAGCCTTATTATGTGAGAACTTACAACACTCCAACATTAAAGTTCATCACTGTAGAAAAAAGATAAAAGCAGCATTTTTCAGAGAACCTCTTCAAAGCAAGAAATTGTCATAGTAGAGGAACAGAATCCTGCCTATATGCAATTTAAAATGTGTACATTCAAATAGAGGAGGCTGTGTAGAAGAGTGTGTATCACAAAATACTGCCTAGAAAGGGTTATGAGATACCCAAGTTTGATATCATTAGCATTACAAATAATAATACATATGACACCTGAATCAGGAAACAAATACTGATGTTACTTATAATTTTATAGAGTTTAATATTATGCAAACCCTATTTCTTCTGCCACCAATAAAAGCTTCACGTTCTCTATTGAAACACTGGCCATGACTAGTCTGGAAAGGCAATGGAGTTTAGCCATCACCCCTACAAGCCCTGGGGTTGGACTGACCACTGACCCCAAAAACCATGTGACCTTCCAAGTCACTTATCCTCCTTGTGTCTCTTTCCTGATCAGTGAGGCCAAGATAGTAAGAACACTTTATCCATATGTTCATTAAAGAAGATAAAAGGTATAGCATGCTCAGATTGGTGTATGGTAAAGAATGCCAGGTAAGAGTCAATACCATCAATCATTACCATAATTTGGTACAAACATCTGAAATCCTCAATTATTTCAAAAACCTGTTATTTTTTTAAATATATTAACCTACAATTAATAGACAGTGAAATTCACAAATATAAGTTCCATCAGTATCCTTTCAGGAAATCTACCTCTTCCCCCAGTAGTTCAACTATAAATTAGACTAAAGCTCCACATAAACAGACACCAAAACACGTGCTCCGATGTGTGGCTTCTTTTTGCTCAATGGGATATTTTTGAGGCTCATGCATGTTGAACAGTTCATTCATTTTGCATTGTCAAGTAGTACTCTATTGTACAAGCATAAAGAAGTTAGTTCATCCTTTGGCTGATGCACTTTTGGGTTGTTTCCAGTTTGGGGCTCTTAGGAACAAAACTGCTATAAACATTCTTTGTATGAGTCTTTTTTGAAGACAGATGTTTTGATTTCTTGTGGGTAAAAACTCTAGGAGTGGAAATATGAGGGTAAACACATTTAATTTCATAAAAACTGCCAACTTCTTTCACAAGATATTAAAACATATCTATACTGCCTCCAGCAATGGAGCTTGTTCTATAACCTTGCCACCAGTTCAAATTGTGTTTCTACTTCTAGCAAGGCTAGTGGCTGACTGAGAAACTCTCATTATAATTTAATGTGCATTTGTCTTATGACAAATTATGTTGGACACCTCAGTATTAGAGTTTATTGGTCACTTGTATTAAAAAAAATTGCCCATTTTTTATTAAGATGTTGGTTTTACTGATTTGTGGGAGTTCTTTATCTTTTAGAAAGCCTCTGTCAGATTTACGTGTTGTGAATATTTTCTCCCCCTCTGTGGCTTATAAATTTCCTTAAAAATGTCTTACTTTAGCAGTTTGTTTTCATTAATGGACTTAATTTTTTTTAGAGCAGTTTTAGATGTTCAGAAAAATAGAGAAGTAGAGTTCCTTTATATACCCTCATTCACCTCACCCTGGATACAGCGTCCCTATTATTAATATTTTGCATTGCTGTGGTACATTTGTTAAAATAGATGAGCAAATGTTGATACATTAGTATTAACTGAAGTTCACAGTTTACATTAGGAATCACTCTCTGAGCTGTAGGTTTAACAAATGTATGATATGTCATACATATCATACAGGTTTAAACAAATGTATGATATGTCTCTACCATTAAGATTCCATATATAACAGTTTCACCCTAAAACTTCCCTGTGCTCTACCTATTTTAATCCTTCTTCTACCCCTCCTCCCCCCCCGCAGATCACTGGCAACCACTGATCTTTACTGTCTCCCAACATTCTTTTCCAGAATGTTGTACAGCTAGAATGTAAACCTTTTCAGATTGGCTTCTCTCACTTAGCATTATGCATTTAAAGTTTCTCCATGTCTTTTTGTGGCTTAATGGTTAATACCTTTTCACTGCTGAATTATAAAGTCCATTGTCTAGATATACCACATTTAACTTATCCATTTACCTACTAAAGGAGACACCTTGGTTACTTCTAAGTTTGGCAATGATGAGTAAAGCTGCTATAAACAAACATTCATATGCAACTTTCAGTGCAGAAACATTTTCATTTGGATAGAAACCAAGTAGTACAACTACTGGATCATATGGTAAAAGGATGTTTAGTGTTGTACAAAAACTGCTAAACTGTCTTCCAAAATGGCTATGCTATTTGCATTCCCATTTGCAATGAATGAGAGCTCCTGTGGTCCCACAGTCTCACAAGCATTTGGTACTGTCAGTGTTTAGGATTTTAATCTTTCTAACAAACATGTATCTCTGCTGTTTAATGGAAATTTTTAATTCTAATAAAAACATATGAATTTTCCCTTTTATGTTCAGTGCTTTTATGTCTTTGCTAAGAAGTGTTTTGACTATAGCAAGGCCCAGAAGAAATATTCACATTTTCCTTTAGAGGTTTTACATGTTGACCTATGATTCATCTTTTTCTAGTATGATGAGAAAGAGGAAGAGGTTCATCTAGTTGTTGAAAGATAATCTGCAGACCAAGTTCTGCAGGTCTGTCCATCAGTAAGAATAGTAAGATGCAGGTCTGTCCAACAGTAAGAATCTGCAGACCAAGTTCTGCAGGTCTGTCTAACAGTAAGAATCAGTAAGAATAGCCAGTAATACTGGCTATTCTTTGCATTTTCATAAAAATTTCAAAATCAACAGGCAATTTCTTCTCCATCCTCCCCAAAACAACCCTAGTGGGATTATGTTTAGGCTTGCACTGAATCTCTTCATTAATAGAGGGAGAGCTGACACTTTATCAGTATTTTATCCTATCTATAAGAATAATAATAGCTCTCACCTACTTCACACATTTTTAATTTCTCCCAACAAAGTGTGGCAGTCTTGAATCTACTTTGTTAAAATTATACCTATTTTTTGTTTCAGTTTTACTAGTTGTATCACAGATTCTATAGAGTTTTCTTAAGTAGCCTATTAAGTTGTCCTGGAAAGCTTCCTTTCCCCAATCCTTATGCTTCACTATTTTTCCAAGCCTTAATGCTCTGACAAGTGGGTCTAGATTTTGTTAAAGTATTTGCCTAAGTTTTCATTATTAGAACACAATTTATATTTGAGTGACTTTTTATCTTGCAACTCTGCTAAATTTATTCCAGTAATTGTTTTAGATTCCTTAAAGTTTTCTATATAAACAAAATTCCTCTGTGAACAGAAACAATTTTATTTCTTCCTTTCTGATCTCCATGACTTTTTTATTTTCTATTGTACTAGCCAGGATCTCTAGTAAAATGTTGAGTATAAGTGACAAATACAGACAACTCTGTCCTGTTTCCAATCTAAAGAGGATAACAAAATATTTTTCAAATATTTTCCCCATTTTGTCTTCTCTTTCTATTGTATCTCCAAATACATATAAGTTAAACTTCCTAATCCTATCAACTTAGGTCACTGAGACTTGTAAAATACGGTTTCTCTTCACACAATATAGTCTCTATGCCTCTAAGTTTGCCAACTCTTCCTTCTGCCAGCACCATTATACTTTTCAGCCTAGCCTGTAGGTTTCCCACTGCAGAGGATAATTAGTACCATTTTAGATCTAGAATTTCTAGTTGGCAATTTGTTAGTTTCCAGGTATGCATATATGCCCTATTAACTCCCTCATTTTGATCTTTAATATTTGAAAATAATTTCAATAACTGTGTTAAAATCTTATCCATGATCTACATCTTAGTAGTCTCACAGTTGTTTTCTATGGACTGCTTTTTCACTTGACTGTGGGTCAAATTTAATTCTTAAACTGTATGCCAAGGAAATTGTTTTTGTATCCTCAATTGTGGAAATGTTGGCTATTTTTCTGTTATCTTCCCCTGAAAAGGACTGATTTTTATTACAGTAGGCAGTTAAATTACTGGCTGATCACTCTGAAATCATGAAGATTCATCTTTGTGCTGTGATGTCTACCTGGTTTTGCTTTTAGGAACTTAGAAGTCCAAATCCAGAAGTTATTAAAAGTCCTTATTCCAGAAACATAGTGTTTCTTCTAAGACATGGTCCCTCTGGGGTTTTTATGAAAAACTCAAAGGTGTTTACAAGCCCCTCAAATTTAGTGATGCTCAAATTCCAAACATTACCATCTCCTTGGAGGGCAGCAACTGAAATTTCAGCTCTGTTCATTCAGCATTCCAGCAGGATTCATATGCTGGGATTTCTGAAGTCTTTATGCATGCACATTTCAGGAGTCAACCATCTATTTGATGGAAGCTAAATTCAGATACAGAAATCCTCACTCTGTTGCTCTCTTTTGCCATGATATCTCTGCTCAATTTTCAGCGGTTCTTAAAATTCTGAGCATCACTCTTCACGACCTCAAGTCACTGAGATAGTGGCTAACTCCTGAGCTCTGGCCATGCTCTGATACATGCGTGCAATGTTGACTGCCTTCAGGGAAAATGTCATACACATTTGGAGCTCATCCAATGTGTTTTCCTTCTATAAATGCTCAAAATCCATTTGAATTCTGACTGGTTTT
This sequence comes from Canis lupus baileyi, assembly GCF_048164855.1. Taxonomy (NCBI): domain Eukaryota; kingdom Metazoa; phylum Chordata; class Mammalia; order Carnivora; family Canidae; genus Canis; species Canis lupus. The sequence continues at coordinate 11,147,687 of NC_132854.1, forward strand.
AGTTATTATCCAGAGCTTTCAAATTGTTGTAGATCTTCTCTGGAGCTTCTAATTGTTATTTGGAGGAGGGTTAGTTGGAAATAAGTAAGCTACACCACCATTACAGAAACTAAAAATTCTCTATGTTGATTTAACTTTATATATCCCTCACATTGAAAGGCAGAAGAGGAAACAAAGAATGGAAAAATACTCTGGATCACATATATGTACCATTCTTACCCACCAGGTAGTAGCCTACGAACACCTGACATTTTTACTTGTCAAGTTTATTCATGTAACTAAATCGAGAGCAGTCATATAAACATTTTATGAGAAGAAATAATCTTTTTTTTTTAAAAGATTTTATTTATTTATCCACGAGAGACACCACAGCGGGGGGGGGGGCGGGGAACAGAGAGACAGAGACACAGGCAGAGGGAGAAGCAGGCTCCATGCAGGGAGCCCAATGTGGGACTCGATCCCGGGTCTCCAGGATCATGCCCTGGGCCGAAGGCAGACGCTCAACCGCTGAGCCACCCAGGCGTCCCGAGAAGAAATAATCTTAAAGAAGACTTCATCATGCTAGAAAATACAATATCATTTGACTTTAATTTCTAAAATTTAAGCTATTATACCAATAGGAAAGTAAATTCTTGAATATAAAATACATCGTTTTAAAAATGTTAGTTATTTTATTGACACATCATAAATTTAACCCATCTAAACTGCATAATCCAACAGTGATTAGTATATTCAGGGTTGTGTACCCATCACTCCAGGAAATTTTAGGCAACTTTAAAACATTTTTGTAATCCCAAAAAGGAAAATTTGGACCCATTAGCAAGTCACTCTATGATCCCCTCCCCCAACCCCCACAGCCTTACACCACTACTAATGTACCTTCTATTTCTACAGCTTTGCTTATTCTAGATATTTCATATAAATGGAACCAAAGAATTTGTGGTCTATCATGATGCCTTCTTTCATTTAGTATAGTGTCTTCAAATTTCACCCATGCTGTAGTGTTAATACTTTATTATAATTGCATAACATCCCATCCTATAAATATACAGCATTTTATTTAATATTACATATTCATCATGAATATTAGGCTTGTTTCTGTTCACTCATGAAAAATGTCAGTATGAACACTTATATACAACATTTGTATGGACATAGGATTTCATTTCCCTTGAGTATAACCCTGGAGGTAGAATAGCTAGCTGGGTCATGTGGTAATGGCATACCTTTTGAGAAACTGCCAAATCATTTCCAGGTTTGCACCATTTTACTCAAATTCCTACCAGGAATGTATGAGGGTTCCAATTTCTCCACATCCTCACCACACTTTGATATTGTCCATCGTTTTTATTACAGCCACCCCAGTGGGCATAAATCAGTAACTCATTGTGGTTTTGATTTGCATTTTCCTAAGGACTAATACTGCTGAGCCTTTTTTCATGGGCTTGTTGGTTGTCTGTGTCTTTGGAAAAATTTCTATTCATGTCCTTAGACCTTTTTAAAATTAGGCTTTTTATTATTGAGTTGTAAGAGTTCTTTACATATTCTAAACAAAAGTGTCCTAACAACAAATACATGATTTGCAAGTATTTTCTCTCTATTCTGTCTTTTCATTTTCTAGTTGGTGCCCTTGAGAGCACATTAAGTTTTTTTCTTTTTGTTTCTTGTGCATTTGGCATCTTACATAAGAAGTCATCACTTAACCAAAGGTTAGAAAGCTCTTACTTTTAGGACTGTGATTTTTTTTTTCTTTTTAGGTTCATTTTTGTATACGGTATAGGGAGGAGAACAACTTTGATCTTTTGCATGAAGATATCCAATTGCCGCAGTAGCATTTATTGAAAAGATTATACGTAAATACTCTAAATTGTCTTCATACACTTGGTGAAATCAACTGATCATAATGTAACTACATTTGAACCCCCCAATCTATTTATTCCATTGATCAATATATCTATCCTTAGGCCAGTACAACACTGTCTTGATTACTATAGCTTTGTAACAAGTTTTATAATTGGGAAGTAGAAGTCCCCAGACTTTGTTCTTTTTCAAGACTATTTTGGCTATGCTGAGTCCCTTGCACTTTCATATAAATTTTGTAATCAGATGGCCATTTCTGCAAAAAAAAAAAAAAAAAAAAAAACCACAGCTGAGCCTGTGAGAGGGACTGCACAAAATTTGTATGTCATGTTGGTGAATACTGTCAAATTAGTATTAGATGTTCTGATCCATGAATGTGGGAAGTTTATTCATTTAAGCTGCTTTTAATTTATATCAACAATTTGGGGATCCCTGGGTGGCTCAGTGGTTGGGCGCCTGCCTTCGGCCCGGGGCGTGATCCTGGAATCCTGGGATCGAGTCCCACGTCGGGCTCCCTGCATGGAGCCTGCTTCTCCCTCTGCCTGTGTCTCTGCCTCTCTCTCTCTCTCTCTCTCTCTCTGTGTCTCTCATGAAATAAATAAAATCTTAAAAAAAACAATTCATGCAAAAAAATTTATATCAACTGTTTTGTAGTTTTCAGCACACAAATCTTATGCTTCTATTAAAAAATTTAAGCTTAAGTACTGTATTCTTTTTAGTGCTACCATAAACAAAATTGTTTTGTTAATTGCCTTTTCAGTTTGTACACTGGTACGGTACAAAAATAAAACTGATATTTGCATATCATTCCTGTATCTTGCAACCTTGCAAAAGTCATTAGTTCTAATAGATTATTTTGTGAATTCATGAGGTTCTCTTATATCAACCACCTAAGAGTCACACTGTAAGAAGCTGTCACCTTTCCTCGTCCTCTTCACCATCTACTAGTCAGTTGCAAAGTAGCAACCATGCCTGAATGCATCTCCATCCATGTTGGCCAGGCTGGTGTCCAGATGGGCAATGCCTGCTAGGAGCTCTATTGCCTAAAATACAGCATTCAACCCAATGGCCAGATGCCAAGTGACAAGACCAATGGGGGAGGACTCCTTCAACACCTTCTTCAGGGGGAGACAGGTGCTGGCAAGCATGCACTTGAGGCAGTTTTTATAGACTTGGAAACCATAGTCATTGATAAAGTTTGCACTGGCAACTACCTCCAGCTCTTCCACTCTGAGCTGCTCATCACAGACAAGAAAGATGCTGCCTATAACTATGCCCAAGGGCACTACACCATTGGCAAGAAGATCACTGACCTTATCTTAGACCAAATTCAGAAACTGGCTGACCAGTGCATAGGTCTTCAGGGCTTCCTGGTTTTCCACAGCTTTGGAGGGCGAACTGGATCTGGGTTCACCTCCATTCTGAAGGTGAACCAACATCTCCCTATCTCATTTATGGCAAGAAGTCCAAGCTGGAGTTCTTCATTTACCCAGCCCTCACCACCCACCCCCAGGTTTCCACAGCCATAGTTGAGCCCTACAATACCATCCCCACTAACCACACCACCCTGGAGTACTCTGATTGTACCTTCATGGTAAACAATGAGGCCATCTATGACATGTCACAGAAAACTCAACATTAAATATCCAACCTACACTACCAGACCCACCTGATGCCCTATCCTTGTATCCAATTCCCTCTAGTCACATATGCCCCTGTTATCTCTGCTGAGAAAGCCTACCACGAACAGCTTTCTGAAGCAGAGATCACTTATGTATGCTTTAACACAGCCAACCAGTGAAATGGGATCCTCACCACAGTAAATACATGGCTTACTGCCTGCTGTACCATAGCGACACGGTTCCAAAGAATGTCAATGCTACTGTTTCCACCATCAAGACCAAGCATACTGTCCAGTTTGTGGACCTATGCCCCACTGGCTTCAAAGTCGGCATTAATCACCAGCCTCACACTGTGGTAGTTGGTGGAGACCTGGCCAAAATACACTAAGCTGTGTACATGGTGAGCAACACCACAGCCATTACTGAGGCCTGGGCTTCCCTGGACCACAAATTTGACTTGATATATACCAGGCATGCCTTTGTTCACTGGTATGTGGGTGAGGGCAGGGAGGAAAAAGAGTTTTCTAAGGCCCCTGAGGAGATGGCTGCCCTTGAGGACATGGCTGCCCTTGAGAAGGATTATGAGGAGGTTGGTGTGGATCTGTTGAAGGAGTGAAGAAGGAACAGAGGAATACTAAAAGTTAAAAATGTCACAAAGGCACTGCTTCAACAGGGAAGTTTATTCTATTTTGAACACTGGCAGTTTGTGCTCTGATCAGTTAATTTGTGTGTAGCAGTGTATATTTTCATATACAATTACTGACCTAAGCTTTAAAACACAGTGCTTTGTTACAGACCCATGCTTTCTATTTCTTTGATGGGCTTAAAGTATTCCTTGTCTTAAATGGAAAAAAATAAAATAAAAAGATGATTTTTGTATGTGTGTGAATTCCTCAAGATTTTCTAGATACAAGATCAAGTCATTTGAAAATATCACTTTGTTTCCCCATCTTAACACTTTCCATTTTTTCTTGCCAAACTGGCCTAGGAACTCCAGTAAAATGATTAAAAAAAAAAAAAAATTTAACAGACATCCTTTTCTTATCCCTGATCTTAGGAAGAAAACATTCAGTCATATATCGTTAAATATAACATTAGCTGTAGGTTATTTAGAAATGGCCTTTATCATTTCTAAATCTTTCTAAATCTTCCTCATTTCATGAGGGAGTTCCCTTCTATTCCTTATCAGATGAGTATTTTGGGGTTTTTTTCCCAAGAATTTTTAAAAATTTATTTGAGAGAGTGAGAGAGCAGGAACGGGGAGGAGAGGGAGAAATAGGCTCCCCACTGAGCAAGGAGTGTGATGTGAGGCTTGATCCCCAGGACCCTGGGATCATTATCTGAGCCAAAGGCAGAGGCTTAACTGACTGAGCCACCCAGGCACCCCCAGTGAGTGGTAATTACCGTGAAAGGCTGTTGGATTCTGTCAATTTTTTTTACTGCATTTATTGAAATAATTCTGTGATTTCTGTCCTTTATTAATATGGTTTATTACATTGATTTTTGGATGTTGAGCCAACTATGTATTCCTAAAACAAATCTCACACCTGGTTACAGTGCATAATCATTCTATATTCCTGAGTTCCATTTATTTGTATTTTGTGGAAGACTGTTGCATTAACATTTATGAGGGATTTGGTCTCTAGTTTCCATTTCTCATAACATCTTTATCCAATTTTAGTATCGTGATAATACTGCTCTCATAGAATGAGTTGCAAATTTTTCCCTTTTCTATCTTTGGAAGAGTTTGTAAGGAAATGGTATTAATTCCCTTCTAAATACTTCACTGAGTTCACCAGTGAAGCCTTCTAGTCCCAGGCTCTTCCTTCCAAGAAGTTTTGTGATGACTGATTCAGTCTCTTCCAGATCTTTGCAGATTTTCGATTTCTTACTGAGTCTGAGCCCAGAGCCTGCATCTTTTCAGAAATTTCTCCATTTTATAAGTTACCTAATTTGTTGGCATACAACTGTTCAGGTTATTCCCATATAATCCTTTTAATTTCTGTAAGGTCCACATGTACACCTCCTCTTTCATTACCAATTTTAACAACTGGAGTCTTTTTCTCTTGGACAGTCTACCTAAGGGTTTGCATTTCTGCCTATCTGCCCAAGAACCAAATTCTACTTTTACTAATTTACTTTATTGTAGAAAAACAACAGTCTTTTTCATTTATTTCCATTCCAATCTTTAGTATTTCCTTCCCTCTGCTTGCTTTGGTTTAGTTTGCTCTTTTCCTATTTTATTAAAGTAGAAAATGAAGTGATTGGTATCTTTTTTTAAACATAAGTGTTTATAGCCCTAAATTTTCCTCTAAACACTACTTTCAATGCATCCATAAATTTTTGAATGCTGTGTTTTCGTTTTCATCATTTCAAAATCTTTTCTAAATTTTTTTTTATACTTTCTCCTTTAACCCACTGGTTATTTAGGTGTAATTTTCACATATTCGTAAATTTCCCACAGTTGCCTTTTCTACTATTATTGGGTGCTACTGCTAATGTATTGGATCTATCTGGTTTATATTGTTTTTCAGGTCTTCTACTTCCTTGTTGATCTTGTCCAATTGTCATATATCCATTACTGAAAGTGAGGTACCTACAATCTCCAACAATTGTGTTATTTAGTACATAAATATTCATCACAATTATAGCTTTCTGATGGACAGACACCTGTATCATTATAAAATTTCTCTTTGTCTCCAATAACAATTTTTGTCTTAAAGTTATTTTGTCGTGGGGATTGCTGGGTGCAGCGGTTTAGCACCTGCCTTTGGCCCAGAACGTTATCCTGGAGTCCTGGGATCGAGTCCCACATCAAGCTCCCTGCATGGAGTCTGCTTCTCCCTCTGCCTGTGTCTCTGCCTCTCTCTCTCTCTCTCTCTCTGTGTGTGTCTCATGAATAAATAAATAAAATCTTTTAAAATAGAAGTAAATTAAATAAATAAAATTATTTTGTCTTATACTAGTATTAGTAACCAAAAAATTAGTATTACAAATATTTGTCTGATAACCCTGTCATTTTCAACCTATTGTGTCTTTGTGGGTTTTTTGTTTGTTTTTAAAGACTTTGTTTATTTATTGATGAGACACAGAGAGAGAAAGAGAGAGAGAGAGAGAGAGAGAGGCAGAGAGAGAAGCAGGCTCCATGCAGGGAACCCGATGCAGGACTCCATCATCACACCTTGGGCTGAAAGAAGGCCGCACTAAACCGCTGAGCCATTCGGGCTGCCCCCTATTGTATCTTTGAATCTAAAGTGTATCTATTGCAGAAAGCATACAGTTTGATCTTGTTTTTTATCTTGTCATTTGCAATGACATGGATGGCTCTATAGAGTATGATGAAAAGTGCAATGTCAGAGAGACAAATACCACATGATTTCACTTATAGGTGGAATTTAAGGAGCAAAACAAATGAGCAAAGGAAGAAAACAGAGTGACAAACCAAGAAACAGACTCTTAACTATAGAGAACTGATGGTTGGTTCCCAGAAGAGAGGGGGACTTGGGGGATGGAGATTCAAGAGTACGTTTTTCATGATGAAAACTAAATAAATGAATGGAACATTTTAAAAATAATAATAAAGTATGTCTACTGTAGAACCATATAATTTGATCTTGTTTATCCATTCTGCCAATATCTGTCCTTGATTGTCATGCTTGATCCATTTATATGTGATACACTCTTTAAGTAGCATTTATATCTTTTTTTATTAAGATTTTATTTATTTATTCATGAGAGACAGAGAGAGAGAGAGAGAGGCAGAGACACAAACAGAGGAGAAGCAGGCTCTATGCAAGAAGCCTGATGTGGGACTTGATCCCGGGACTCCAGGATCACTCCCTGGGCTGAAAGCAGGCACCAAACCACTGAGCCACCCAGGGATCCCCAGATTTATATCTTTCATTTTGATTATTTCTTTCTATATGTCATGTCTTTTTGGTTTTTCTATTCCTCCATTACTGCCTTTTGTTTAAATAGATATTTTTCTAGTATACCATTTTGATTCTCTTCATTTACTACATTTAAAAGCTATTTTCTTAGTGGTTACCTGGGGGACTACAATTAGCATCTTATGTTCAAACACAGCTTGGAATAATGCTAACTTAACTGCTATATACAGAAAATCTGCTTCACTATATCTTGTTTCCTCCATTCTCATCTGTCCTTTTGTCATACAAATTCATCTGCATATATTGTGCACCCATCAACTTAGAACTATTTCTATCTACTGCAGTTAGCTGCCTTTTAAATCAGAAGAAAAACAGATGTACAAAATAAAAATACATTTACACAGTCTTTTACATTTACTGATGTAGTAATCCTTAACCACTTCATATGTATTTAAGTTTCTGTTTAATGTCTTTTCCTTTCACCCTGAAGAAGTTCTTTTCATATTTCTTGTTGAGTAAATCTGCAGCAATAAATTCTCTTGGGTGTTGTTTACCTGGGAATGTCTTAATGTCTCCTTCACTTTTAAAGGATACTTTTGCTGGATATAGAATTTTTGGGGGACATTCTTTTTTTGTTTTTGTTTCTCTTCAGGGCCCCACTGTTTCTAAGTCCTAATCTTATTGAGGACCCCCCCCCTTTCACAGAGTGGGTCATCATTTTTAACTCTTGCTGCTTTTAAGATTATGTTTGGGGATGCCTGGGTGGTTCAGCGGTTAAGCATCTGCCTTCAGCTCAGGGAGTGATCCTGGAGTCCCGGGATCGAGTGCACATCAGGCTCCCTGCATTAAGCCTGCTTCTCCCTCTGCCTATGTCTCTCCTCTCTCTCTCTCTCTCTCTCTCTCTCTCTCTCTCTGTGCCTCTCATGAATAAATAAAATCTTAAAAAAAAAAAGGATTGCTTGGTTTTTGACAGTGTGACGATGTGTGTAGATACAGATCTTTTTGTGCTTCTAGTTTACCAAGCTTCTTGAATGTACAGATTAACGTTTTTCACAAAATTTGGGATGCTTTTTGCTCTTTTTGTAAGTAAGCAATACACCCAAAGTAGAACTCAAACTCATGACCCTAAGATCAAGAGTCATGTGCTTTACCTATGAGCCAGCCAGGTATACTCGGCTATGATTTCTTTATTGTTTCTATCCTTTCATCTTTTTCCCCTCTCCTTCTGGGACTCAGCATGTATGTTGGTATATGTGATGGTGCCCCATGGGTCTCTGATGCTCTATTCATTTTTCTTCCTATTCCACACACTAGATAATCTCAATTAACATATTTTCAAAATTGTTGATGGTTTCTTTTGCCAGTTCAAACCTATTGTTGAGGTCTCTCCAGTGTACTTTTTCATTGTAGGCATTGTATTTTCGTCTCTAGAATTTTTATCAACATTTTCTTTTAGTGCGACATAGCTGCCATTCTGTTCTTTAATTCTTTACATCTGGTTTCCTTTAGTCCTTTGAACATATTATTGCATAACAAAATACAGCATTTGGACTCCCTCCTGGGCAGTTTCTATTGATTTTTTTAACCTGTAAAAGGAACATACTTCTATATTTCTTTGTATGTCCTGTAACATCTTACTGAAAACGAGACATTGACATAGTGTGGCTAACCTGCAAATGAGATTCCTTTCCCTCACCAGGATAAGCTGCACTTCTCCTCTAGCAGTCTTCAGATTTGATAATTTTTTGTTTAATATCTGGCTATCTGATTCCATTTTAGGCTTCCTAACGGACAGGAACTGTTATTACTCTAAGCCCAAGCAACTTATCACAAGGAGTGCTAGTTGTTATTTTTAGAATAATCTAGTAACTCCAATTTTAAAGGTAAAATGTTATTTATCATTAAAATATATATTCAGGAATTTATTCTACCAAAAGAAAGTAGCCTTTGTGAGGTGGAAGGTCAGGACACTGGTCATCTAGACCAATGTTACCTTGATCCAGGGCCATTCATTACACATGAGCACTCAAGGTATGATATTGGTCTGATACACTGTGAGAAGCCAGAAATTCCAAAGAGTACTAATGATACCTTTTTTTCAAAAGTAAAATAAAAAAAGATAGTATAAAAGAAAAAGATGGGCAGCTTAATTTAGAGTTTAGCCTATAGATTAATGCAAGAACTTTAGTGATTATATAAGGGAATATTAGGATAAAGAGCTACTATGCTAATTTTTTTAATTAACAGTGCTTTCAAACAACATGGATTACTAATCTCTGCTCTTTTTGTACATATTTCTTTGTATTTCTTAGAATATCCAAATTTCATAAAATTTATTCACAGAAAAAATTTCACCAAATCTGTTATTTAGAATAAAGATGGAAAGTAGTTCTATAAAGAGAAACTTAAGTCTATTAAATTCAAAGAATCAAGATCTAAACACATTCATTTTCATCTTCACTAATCTATCATTATTACTGGATTTTTTTTTTAAAGTAGTACAGGCATACTTTGTTTTATTGTGCTGTTTTACTACACTTCACAGATACTCATTTTTCAAAAATAAACTGAAGGTTTATAGCAACCCTACTTCAAGCAAGTCTACCAATACCACTTTTCCATTTGTTCACTTTGTGTCTCTGTTGCATTTTGGTAATTATCACAATATTTCAAACTTTTTAATTATCAGAACTTTTATATAGTGATTTGTGGTCAGTGTTTTATATGGCTCATTGAAAGTTCAGATGATTGTGAGCATTTATTTGACAATAAAGTAAGTTATTTATTTGTTTTTATAAAGATTTCATTTATTTATTCATGAGAGACATAGAACAGAGAGGCAGAGACTCAGGAAGAGGGAGAAGCAGGCTCCATGCAGGGAGCCTGATGCAGGACTCGATCCCAGGACTCCAGGATCACTCCCTGGGCCGAAGGCAAGCTCTAAACCCCTGAGCCTCCCAGGGATCCCCTATTTGACAATAAAGTAATTTAAAGTAAGATGTGTACATGATTTTTTTAGACACAATGCTTTGCGCACTTAACAGACTACAGTATAATGTAAATGTAATGTTTATTTGAGCTGGGAAATCAAAAAATTCATTTGACCAGCTTTACTGTGAGATTTACTTTATTGTGAAAGTTTAGAACCAAGCTCATAATATCAATGAGCTATGCCTGTATACAAGTAAATGTATAAATAGCTGTTAATGAAGATAGTGCCCAAATCAATCTCCCAGAAGAGACTTTTAATCTCATTCTGGTAGATTATTTCATCTATCATCAAATACATAAATCATTACATTTTTAAGTACACACATACACAGAGAAAAGAGCATTATACTGAAAAATCAAGTCTTATCTTCAAAAGATATATTTTTCTATTTGTATTAATTCCATTGCTCTTTTAAATGTATACTTCTCTGACAAATCTCTCTAACTCCCCTTTATATCCTATTTTGGGACAAGGCTAAACATAAATATATACAAATATTCCTCCATTACCTACAGAAAATTGCTTTACACAGATCGGCTAACTTGGATTTTATAAATTTTTGAATTATGTAAATTAATCATCTGACATTTTACTATGAATGTAGTGATGGTGTTGATTTAGTTTCAATTCAAAAATCAAGGATTTCATTATCCTATAAAACATATCCAGAGTTCAAAGTATTTAAGGGGGGTTAAACAAAATGCAAACATTTAATGCAACATTAAGCATGTGAAATAAAAACTTGATTGCCTAAAGAAAGCATGCTATGCTGTTACCCTGGTGACAGGTTAAAAAAGGGATTGTGAGCTGAATAGCTGTATGATATGAAATTAAAATGTTTCACATTGAACAATCCAAAATGAATTGGGAAAGGTTAGAGTAGAGGAGAGAGAAATCAATTCTCCAATGGCAGTAGTGAATGGAAAAGAAGTATGAATAGGATTTGCCAGTGGGGTGCAACAGCTGCCAAATATCCTGCAGCCAAAGAATTACAATAATACTGATGAAGTGTGCAAGAGCTCTTGGAATCATTGCAGGGAACAGAGAAATTCTCCTACAATAATGAGGCTATTCTGTCTTCGGTTCAGCTGTTATAGTGGAATAAAAGAAAAAAATATTTTTAAATGCAATATTCAGCAAAAATTGTATAAATGGGACATCTTAGCCACTTAGTATTGTGTGCTTAACCTCACATACATTTCTAAATCATTCAGGACATACTCATACCAAGTAACTAAAAATATCATAACATATAGTAAAAAGTAACCACACTTAAAGGCTAATGACTGAATTAACATTTTCTCCCTTTTGTTGCTTTTAGGAGACTTATTTGCTCAAATGAAAGAAGGTATTTCCAAAGAAATAGTATGGCTATGTATGTCTGTGAACATATACCCAGAATAGTGTTTTATTTAATTATATAATCAGGAGAACATCAACTTCATTGTCATAATGAAGTAACTTAGCTGAGGGCAAATATGTAACAAGTATGATATAAAGTTGTATTTTATTGTCCTGGATGGTGTTAAGTGTGTTAACAACTTGACACGTCCTTCTAAATTCAGAGACATTTAAGCATAACAACCAACTGCAACTGTACAGCAATACCTGCTTCTCCTTGGCAACTATTTTCACATGGCTGCTTTATTCTGCTTCTTTCCCAAATTATCTTTCAATTCTTACAATATTTTAAAACCTCAAACCCTTATTACCTAATTGAAAATTTAATAATGGGTAAGTGAATTATAAATCTACAACCAGGAAAGGAAGGAAGCAAGGGGGAAAAAAAACCCCAGATAATTGCACATGTCAGGTAAAAATCACTAAAAAATTGATTCTCTATTTTATCAGGAAGCCAGAGGAGGAAAGAAAATACAACATGAGTGTGATTCAAGTGAATATAACTTTCCATTACACAACTCTGGCTAACAATAAAGCCAGGGCAGGCTCTGTGGCCAGTCAATGTCGCTGATACATTCTACCAAGGATCAGCTCCCAGGGGTGACCATACACTGACTCCACACACCCAAAGTCATCTCCCCCGAAGTGAACACTACATGCTTTAAAACCTTTCAGGCTAAAGTCTTTTCATCAGTGTTATTGTTGGCCAAAGCGAAGGAGCTCCTTTTACTGAGTCTTCCACCTCCACTTGAATCTCAAGAGAGGCACTAGAAGCTTTAAGTAGAAACCAGAAAGTGAAAGGGTCTTGTTTGACCACATGCAATCCACGTAGGATCAGTGTTGGAAAAAAATGTCAGGAATCATTCAATTCAACACTGCCATTTCTCAGAAGAAAAAACTGAGTCAAAAGTTGAAGCATTTGTACGGAGACTTGGGCCACCTGTATACTTACTTGGCAGTGGTGCTGAGACCAAAATCCTGAGTCCGGCCACCTCATTCAAAGCTGGCTCCACTGCACCATGCCAAGCACTGACATTTCGGTGATAGCTGAAGGAGCCAAAGGAACCATTTTTCCCTAGCCAAAATGACTGAACAGAGGAGCTGCCATAACATCTACAATGTTAAAAATGGCCCACTTTCTATAAAATCAAAATAAGATATTACATGTATATATAGTTTAAAAAGGTAAATCCTAAGAGTTGCTGGAATTTACACAATCTCCAATTTCTCTCTTCCCACTCATCTCAAATTCCCTTTAATCTACCTCGAACCACCACTTCCACACAACATTCATGAATACTGCCCTCATCAAGGTCTCCTAGAACCTCCACATTGTTAAATTCAATGGTCAATAGGCACTCTTCAAATGTGATGTATTTCAGTTGAATATTTATGCCTCCTTGAACCCTTTCTGCACTTGGCTCTCTGAACTATTTTTCCCACCTATCTCCTCTGCTGTTCCTTCTCAGCCTTCCTTGCTGGATCTGCCTCACCTTCCCAATCTGTTACTGTGGAGTGTCACGGGGCTCAGGCCTAGGACTTTTAGGCCTAACAGTGACCTGGCTTCCCCTTATTCCCCCCTTACAGTTGTTTACAATACTGCAATTACAGGGGGCACCTGGGTGGCCTAGTGGTTGAGCATCTGCCTTGGGCTCAACTCATGATCCCCGGGTCCTGGGATCGAATCCTGCATTGGGCTCCACTGGGAGCCTGCTTCTCCCTCTGCCTATGTTTCTCTCTCTCTCTCTCTCTCTCATGAATAAATACATAAAATCTTCAAAAAAACAAAACATTGTGATCACAATGCCCTTGTTACTACATACAAGTTCTTCTTTGCTGAAGACTCTGCAATGCCTTCCCCATTTCACTCAGTGAAAACCTAAGTCCTTATCCAAACTAACTCCCGTTCTACCACTGCATAGCTTGCTTACTCCTCTTGTTACATTGGCCTCCTTGCTATTTGTCAAAGAAGCCGGGCATACTTTGACCTCAGGGGCTTTGGGTTTGTTTATTTATTTAAGATTTTATTTTTAAGTAATTTCTACACCTAATATGAGGCTCAAACTTATTAACCCTAAGATCAAGAATTGCACACTCTACTGACTGAGCCAGCCAGGCATCCTGACCTCAGGGGCTTTGCATTTGGCGTCTCCTCTGATGGGAAGGTTCTTCTTCTGATACTCATGTGATTTGCTCCCTTCCTCCATTAGGTCTCAGCTTTAAAGTCAATCTTCTCAAAATAATAATAATAATAATAATAATTTTTAAAAAAATTTTTTAAATAAAGTCAATCTTCTCATCCTGCTCATCCTTCCTGCCTTATACTACCCTGTGATCCAAATTAAAATTCTAACTACCCCACCATCCACCTCTAGGAAATTTATAGCCCTTCTCTGTTTTATCACCAAAATTTTTATCATCATTATCATTATAATATCACAGAGTTTATTGACCTGTTTTGTCTATTTACCATCTGCTTAAATGTATGCTCAATGGGGGTAGGATTTTTTTTTAATAATTTTGATCCCTGCTATTTTTTTTAAAGATTTTATTTATTCATTCATGAGAGACACACACAGAGAGAGAGAGAGAGAGAGAGAGAGAAACATAGACAGAGGGAGAAGCAGGCTCCCTGCAGGGTGCCTGATGTGGGACTTGATCACAGGACTGCAGGACCAAGCCCTAAGCCAAAGGGAGACGCTCAACAGCTGAGCCACCCAGAAGTCCTTGTTCCCTGCTAACTTATCTAAATTTTCTAACTCAACTCTTGCAATGACCAATCAAGGATATTATAAGAAATGTGATTATATTTAATATGTGTATATGATTCTGTTACTTAAAACAGAATGGAAGAACACATTCTTAATGCAAGAAAAAAATTTTCTTATCAATTGCTAATATTGATGTTGAAACACTCAAGGCATTTCAGTTAGTAAAAAATAAAACAAGCATGCATCATGACCATTACCATTGAAATGGAATTCTAAAAAAGAAAATTAGGCAAGGATAGCTAAAATTAAATGGGCATGTTAAGTATTTTATATCTCACTTGACATTGACAAAAACTCTTTTAAGACCTACTATTATCTCCACATTACAGATGAGAAAATGGAGTTCAAAACAGATTAAATAATTTATACTAAGATAATAGCTAGGGACTGGCAGAACCAGGGGAAATCCAAGTCTCTGGCACAAAAACTTTTGCTCTTAAACATGAAACTATACTGGAAGTTCTAACAGAAAGGAAGGCATGGAAGACTAAATTAAGTGGTGGTAACTTTAGTTGATTACTCAAACATCTATTTATAATAGTTACCAGAAAATTAGTCCAAGACAATCATAATAACTCAGTTCCCTTTGCAGTGACTGGCTCAGGAATGGGCAGGAGTTTTGCTTCTGGTCAATAAGAACCGAGAAGTAGCTGGTTGGGGAATAGCTGGGAAAGCTGTCCTTACTTAGAGACAGACATAACCCTCAGAACTTAATCTAGATTTGATTCCTGAAACTTCTACAGCTATCCTGTTACCAAAGCCTTATGAAAAAGTCACAGAAAGAAGAAAGTGAGCCTAAAAGAACATGGCATCAGCAGATGAACATACTGAGCTCTGTCTTTTCTCTCCTCTGACCATTCTGCTCACTATGAAGGGAGAACCAGTGTCAGTCTGAAACAGAGTTTCTGTTACCTGTACCCAAAATCATCTTGAATGATTCAGACAGTTACAGGATTGTCCCTCTTAAGATCAAGTACAAAGGTATTATAATAGATATTTTAAGTTTAGGAAGAAGAATTATTACAAAAGAAATACAAATAATAAGGTAATCAAATTCATGACAGCAACAAATGGTGGTTGCCCAAGGGCTCGAGGGAAGAAGAAACAAGGCATTCAATGAGGGTGGAATTTCAGTTCTACAAGATGAAAACTTTCTAGAGATCTGTCTATGCATATAGTTAACACATATGTATTGTATACTTAAAAATGATTAAGATGGTAAATTCCGACTTTTTTTTACAATTTAAAAAAGATACACAAATATCATTAGCTTCTCTTTACCAAATCAATAATCATTTTTAAAATGAGAAAAATATCTCATCCATAATATAATAACCTAAGAATAATGACACAAAAACATAAACTAAGAATAACAAGAAATTAACCCTTATAATAAAAAATTATAAAGCTTTAATTAGGGAATCAAAGAGACTCTGATGAATACAAAGCCATATATTTTAGGTAAAACTTTAACATATGATGTTTATCCTACCCTAACTTACTATAATTTTAAGGTAATTTCAATATCAAAGTGCCTTCAAAGCTCAACTAGAAGAATGATCAACAAATTTTAGGAGAAGAACATAATAAATTATTAACATAAGAATAGAAGGACAAAAAAAAAAAAAAGAATAGAGGGACAAATGAAAATAAAGAGAAAAATTTAGAAATCAGACCATAATATATCTTAAGAATTTTGCACAGGATCAAGGTAACATTTATAATTAATAAGGAAAGGACAGACGTGTGACTATATGGAACTAATTCTAATAAAACAAAGAAAAAAAGACAAAACACAAAATGGACTCTTAACTACAGAGAACAAACCAGTGGTTACGGAGGGGGGCGGGGTATGAAACAGGTGATGGGGATGAAGAGCACACTTAACATGATGAGCACTGAGGAATGTATGGAAATGTTGAATTATTATATTGCACATTTGAAACTAATATAACAATATATGTTAACTATACAGGAATTAAAATTTAAAACAATGTAACTGATTCTACTGGTTAACTATATGAAAAAGTAAAATTCGATCTCAACTTCATTTCAGCCTACAAAATAAATTTGAAATATGAAATACCAGTGTAATAAACTACAAAAGAAAGGAAATAGAATACAATAAGTGATATATTGATATAATCCTAGGTCCTTTTAAGAAAAGAAGCAAACTAAAAAACCACAAAGAAAAAGAATGATATAAGTAACATTAAAAACACACCCTACTGGTATCCCATTTGCTGGACTGTAAGACAAGACATCTCAGTTATTTCAATGAAGAGAATTAGACCCCAAATTCTACTTTCTTGTCATATAATAGTTACCTGATATAAACAAAAAAGGCATTTCTCATTCTTTATGGATTTTGCTTAAGGTATTTCCTTAGTTTTATACTACAATATAGAATTTATTTTTTATTTCTTTATAACAAATTGGGTAAAAATTTTGGTACTGAAACATAATTACACAGGATCAATTACTCTAATAAAAACTTTATGAAACAGTACAGAATACACATGATACCCATATACTGGTAAACTTAAGCTTAAGATAAAGTAACATACATAAAGTCACATTACCTTTTTTTTTGTTAAGATTTTATTTAGTGATTCATGAGAGACACAGAGACATAGGCAGAGGGAGAAGCAGACTCCTTGCAGGAAGCACGATGTGGCACTTGATCCCAGGACTCCAGGATCACGAGCTGAGCCCAATGCAGACCCTCAACCACTGAGCCACCCAAGCATTCCTAAGGTCACATTACTAATAAGTTGTATAGTTATTACTAAATACCAGACTTCTAAGTTCTAGTTTTTTCCACTAAAGCAGAATGTATTTATGTAACATATGCATACCTACTGAAATGGTGGGGGGCGGGGGTTGTGCATGCAGGAGTCACACAGGTGAAAGAAAAAAAGGAAAGAGGAAGGAAAGGGAAGGGAGGGGAGGGAGATGGAGCGGGGAGAGAGAAGGCATGGGTGCATAAGCATACACTCACTGCTGTTAACTGAATATTAGTGTCTTCACTCCAAAACTCCTATGTTGAAGTCTAACACACATTGTGATGGTATTTGGAGGAGGGGGCTTCTGAAGATATTAGGTCATGAGAATAGAGCACTCATGAATGGGATTATGCCTTTATAAGAGGAGGCCAGAGAGCTAGCTTGCCTGCTTTCCACCATATGAGGGTATAAAAAGTAGTTTTTCAGCCACTTACAAGAGAGCCTTCACCAGAACCCAGCCATGGCTGCACCCTGATTTCAGGCTTCCAGCCTCCAGGGCCGTGACAAATAAATGTTTGTTATCTAAGCCACTCAGTCTATGGTAATTTGTGAGAGTGGCTCATACTGAGACACTCATGTATATTTGTCTTGCTATCGTTGGACATATAAAGGCATACTACTTTGAGAAATAGGTTGGAATATTTTATAAAGAAAAGGCTGCCAAATCACAATGAAGAAACCCACTTATAACCTACACATAAGTGAACTCGAAATGAATTAAAGAGTTAGATATTCCTGATTTTCCCAATAGTTCACATGTAAGTGTTTAGGAATTTTTTTTTAAAGATTTCTTTCTTTATTTGAGAAAGAGAAAGAGATAACAGGAGCAGAGAGAAGGAGGAGAGAATCCTTGAGCAGACTCCCCACTGAAGGCAGAGCCCAACATGGGGCTTGATCCCAGGACCCCAAAAATCATGACCCCAGCGGAAATCTACTTGGCCACTCAATCAACTGAGCCACCCAGGTGCCCCATAAATGTTTAGGAATTTGATGAACACATTCTCTGGGAAATGGTGAAAAGTACAAAGAAAGAAAGAAAATGAAACAAACAAGCAAAAAGAAGCCAAGAAGATTTGATTAATTTACTACATATCTGCAGAAAGAAAAAAAAAAAAAAACTTTTGTAAAATCCATGGAATCAACGTTTACTTTGAAACACCTTAAAACAGCTTTAATACATAAAAACAGAGAGCACTTCCCACATCCACCTCAGTGCAGCTTAGCCTTTAAGACTGACATCTAAATAGGAGTCAAGGGCTTAACTCTGAGCCACACCCTCTGACAACTTCTTATAATATACAAGGTAAGTGAATGCAAAACAGCCCTCTAGTAGGGAGGAGATTTGATCACCAGCCATTCTACCACCAGGAAAGTTGGTGCAGCTCTCTCTAGAACTAATCATTACATGATAAATTAGACAGCTTAACAGAGAGTAATTATGGAATTAGGAAATGTAAGTGATAAAGCTTAAGAAAGGCTGGAAGACTACTTACTTAGGTATCAGATCTAACAAAAGGTGCAGAAATAACAGTGGGGATGGCAGACATACAGAAGTTTAGAGAAAGCACATGGTGTTCTCACTAGCACCTAAGAAGCTTGGGATGGCAGAGGTGGACCCCAACCAGAGTAAAGGACCAATAGGGCCTCACTCAGAAAAGTGAATCCTGACCTGTGAGCAGCATTTGGTTCTACAGGCATCTTGAGCATAACAAATGAAATATTACTGAAAAGGACTGAATTGTTTCCTTCAAAATTTTTCCTCTCATCATCATCTGTTAGTGCAACAAATTATTGTCCACAATGCTGACAAAATCACTTTAGCTTCAAATAACATGAAGTGATTGATACAACTTTCAAGGATTCATTCCTGTCAATATAAGTGTTTTGGAATAATTATTATGTACTTATGTAAAAACTTAAATTCTGTTTACCAAATTTATTTATGGTCATCCAAAGAAAAATCACTATTGTTTCTGATGTTAACTTTTTTGCCCTTAAAATGCACTATCTTCTTACTATCCAAATACTATGAGTACATATTGTCAGTGTCTTTTTCCAAGTCATAAATGATGAAAGAGCAAAATCCATAGAGATACTGGAAAAATAAGATCGGCAGCCAAAACAAGCCACACAAAGGAAGGGCTGTGGGCTACTGGATTTGAAAGCATAAACATTACATGAGCACACCCATGACTGAGCAATGTGCAGCCACACCTGGAGGCTGACTCTTAGACTCCAACCCCAAACCAATGATGAAAACAGGCCTCCTAAGCCAAAATGTAAAGATTCAATCACCTACCATCAGCTTTGATGTCAGAGACCCTTTCAAGCAAACAAGCAAAAATAACTCAGGTTCACTTTGCCTAAGCAAGATCATACTCTGTCAAATAAATCAATATATTTTGCTTGATATCACAGATCTCTGTTGTCATGGGTAGTACCTATTTCACAATAAGCTGGCTTACACATAAATAAGTTTCAGAGAAAATAAACTCACCAAATTCATATCATTGTTATATAGGTAAGACATGCACAATTATCTATATAACTGAACTTCTGGCCTATATATTTCATTAAATAATTTTTTCCAACTTTTAAAGGGTAATTAGGGCCACCTGGGTGGCACAGTCAGTTAAGCATGGGACTCTTAGTTTCAGCTCAGGTTGTGATGTCAAGGTCATGAGATTAAGCCCCACATCAAGTTCCAAGACGGGCTCTGCACTCAGTGAAGAGTCTGCTTGAGATTCACTCTCCTCTTCCTCTCCTTCTCCCTCACCCTCTGCCCCTCCTGCTCATGTGTCCTCTCTAGGATAAATAAATAAATAAATCTTTTTAAAATTTAAAAAGAAAGGGGGTAATGAATTCAACAGTAATGTATAGAGGAGGATGATTCTGGGATGATGGTAGACTATGAAGTTCCAGGAATCTGTCTCACCACCTAGATGACAATTACATTGGCAGGATATCTCTGATAACTAGTTTAGAACTCCACTCCAGTAAAAGGCTCACAAATTTCAGGGGAAAAGTTGGATGACAAACTGCAATCAATTTTCATCAACTTCAGGACTGACTCCGGTAGCAGCTATTCATCCCCCCATCCCCAGTCAGCAGCAGGAAACTGTGCAAGTGTTCCTGGAGCAGCTTACACACAGTTTGTGGAAGCCAGGGTGGGCAAAAGAAGGACAGTGTCCCTCCAAATACTGGGGATCTGTGCTATGATAACTGATTGCTCTTCTGATCACAGAGGTCCAGAAAAAAAGGTGGGTAGACATTGTTACTGCACCTCCTCCCAATGTGAGCCCTTCTTCTCTGGCTAAAGTGAGTTCCAGGGGACTTAAAGGGTCAGTACCTCCTTTTTCCTCCATTTGTTGCTTTTTTCACTTTCAAGAGCCAGACACTAAAGACTATTACATTCAAAAATGACCACATTTATGAGGAAAATTAGCGACCACACATGTGCAGAAGAATGCTCAGAAAATACCTGAGAAGACCTTAGATATACATCTCAGGCTGATTCTTGACACAGAGACAGCCCTCAACAAATAAACAGAAATAACAACAACATCATAAGAGTAAACTTTAGGGAAGGAGGATAATCTGATTTCCAAAATTATTACATTATTAGATTCAAATGTCCAGTGTTCAACAACAAAAAATCACAAATCATAGACAAAAAGAGAAAAGCATGGCCTTCTCAAAGAATAAAAATTAGCAGAATATGACCATGAAAAAGACCTAAAGGCAGATATGGTAGACAAAGACATTAAAACAACTCTCTTAAAGATGCTAAAAAAAACTAAAGGAAGATGTGGAGATAGTCAAGAAAACAATATGTAAACAAATGAAAATATTAATAAAGAGATTAAAAACCCACAAGGAAATTGAAAAATTCGAGAGCTGAACAGCATAACAATTGACATGAAAAACTCAGGATTGAAAAGCAGATTTGAGCACGCAGAAGAATCAGCCAATTTGAAGACAAGAGAAATTCTCAAGTATAAAGAAGAGGAAGATTGAAGAAATATGAACAGAACCTAAGGGTCCTTTGTGATACCATCGAGATGACTAATGTACATGTCATGGAAGTCCCAGAAGTAGAGAGAGGAGAGGGTAGAGAAAATATATGAATAATGGCTGAAAACTTCCCAAATTTGGTGACAGGTATGAATATAAACATTTTAGAAGCTTGAGACACCTGGGTGGTGCAGTAGTTAAGTGGCCAACTCTTGGTTTCAGCTCAGGTCATGTCAGGGTCTTGAGATCAAGCCCTGTGTCAGGCTCTGCGCTCAGCACAGTCGGCTTCATATTCTCTCTCCCTCTGCCACTCCCACTCATGTTCATTCTCTCTCTCTGTCTCTTTCATATAAATAAATAAATCTTAAAACAAAAATTCAAGAAGCTCAATGGACTCCAAGTCAGATGAACTCATAGACTCACACCAAGACATATTATAATCAAATTTTCAAAAGCCAAAGATAAAGAGAAAATCTTGAAAGTAGCAAGAGAGAAGCTAATCATCACATAGAAGGGATTCTCAATAGATAGCTAGATTTTCATCAGAAACTGTGGGGGCCAGAGGCTGATATATTCAAAGTGCTAAAAGGAAAAAAAAAGAAACCAAAAATAAACTGTTAACCAAGAATCCTAAAACCAACAAAACTGGATCAAGACAAAAAAACTGGAAATTAAGACATTACCAGGGAAACAAAAGCTGAGGCAGTCTGTGACCACTAGACCTGCCGTACGATAAATGGTAAAGGCAATAAATAGTCTTGCAAGGTTGAAATGAAAGGACACTAGACAGTACCCAGGAAGTCACATGAATAAATAAGTTCTTCAGTAAAGGTAAACACACAAGCAATTATAAAAG
This sequence comes from Canis lupus baileyi, assembly GCF_048164855.1. Classification (NCBI taxonomy): domain Eukaryota; kingdom Metazoa; phylum Chordata; class Mammalia; order Carnivora; family Canidae; genus Canis; species Canis lupus. The sequence continues at coordinate 11,169,879 of NC_132854.1, forward strand.
CTAGTATTATTTTAACTTTGGTTTCAAACTCCACATTTTGTTTTCTATATAGCTTAAGAAACTAATACATTAAAAGTAATTACTGGTTTATGGTTTGGGGCACAGAATGTATAAAGATGTAATTCTGTGACATCAACATCAACCTAGGGAACCAATGATCTTCTTCCTGTCTTTATACTTTTGCCTTTACTAGAAACTTCAAATAAAATTATAGATTACATAGTCTTCTTGAACTGGTTTCTCTCTCTTAGCGTGACTTATATTTTAGATTTTTTATGGTGATGCATGTATCAGTACTTCTTCCTATTTTACTGCTAAATAGTATTCCATTATATGGATAAATCACAGTTATTTATCCACTTACCACCTAATGTACATTTTATTGGTGTGTATTAGTGTAGCATTGTGATTTTAATTTGCATTTCCCTAGTGACTGATGATGCTGAATAACTTTTCCTGAACTTGTCATTCATAGAACTTCTTTAATAAGTTCAATAGAGGAAAAAATAAAACAAGATGAAATCAGAGAGGGAGACAAACCATAAGAGACTCTTAACTGGAGGAAACAAAATGAGGGTTGCTGGAGGGAGTAGATGGGGGGTGGGGTAACTGGGTTATGGGCACTAAGGAGGGCACGTGATGTGATGAGCGTTGAATGATAGAAGACTGATGAACCTGATGAATCGCGGACCTCTACCTCTATGTAAGGTGTGTACACACACACACACACACACACACACACACACACTTAGAAGGGAATACAACAAAATGTGAAAAAAAGTGTTTACTGAAGAGTTTGTAGGATTACAGATAATTTTTATTCTTTTCCTTTTAAAAATATTTATTTATTTATTTATTTGAGAGACAGAGAACAGTAGAGAGACAGGGCAAGCACAAGTGGGGGCAGAGGGAAAGGGAGAAGCAGGTTCCTCACCTAGCAGGAATCTGGATGTGGGGCTCCATCCCAGGACCCTGGGATCACAACTTGAGCCAAAGGCAAGGGCTTAACCGACTGAGCCACCCAAGGCCCCTATTCTTTTCCTTTTCAAACCTTTTTCCAGATTCTTACCAATGGCAAGTCAGCACTCTCTGAAAACAACTTGAATACATTTCTTAAAGATCAAACCAGGGATCCCTGGGTGGCGCAGCGGTTTGGCGCCTGCCTTTGGCCCAGGGCGCGATCCTGGAGACTCGGGATCGAATCCCACGTCGGGCTCCCTGCATGGAGCCTGCTTCTCCCTCTGCCTGTGTCTCTGCCTCTCTCTCTCTCTCTCTCTCTCTCTCTGTGACTATCATGAATAAATAAATAAAATCTTTAAAAAAAAAAAAAAGATCAAACCAATTCATCATTAGCTATCCTCAGGACTTCAGAAATGATCAAGGTCTAAATAACATCTTAACGTAATCGGGATATGAATACTCTATTTATAAAAAAAATAAAAAATAGTACAAGGTATGATTCCGGTTTTAAAACGAAAGCTAGGGACAGCCCCAGTGGTCTAGCGCCGCCTTCAGTCCAGTCTTTGATCCTGGAGACCCGGGATCGAGTCCCATGTCAGGCTCCCTGCATGGAGCCTACTTCTGTCTCTGCCTCTCTCTCTCTCTCTCTCTTTCTCTCTCTCCCTCTCTATTCTCGTGTGTGGGTGTGTGTGTTATTCTCTCATGAATAAATAAAATCTTAAAAAAAAAAAAAAACCTATGAGATATCTATTTAAAAAAATAAATAAATAAAACAAAAGCTAGACACACAGATACCTCCAAAACATCCCTGTACCAACAGAGCTTGATGGAAACGAACTATAATGATGGAAGGTTCTTTTCTACTGCTGAATTCAGTAACCACTTACCACAGTACCATGGAGAATATGGCCAGTGAGTACTTAAAGTGGCACTGCAACATGACTGAGAAACTGAAATTTTAATCTAATTTTAATTCAAGTAGGTACACATGGCCAGCGGCTACCACACTGGTTAGCAGAACTTTGGGGGAAAAAAGTCAACCAGATTCATGGCTCTATTGCCCATTTTTCTCCTCCTTCCAGTCACTCAGTAATTTACTGGTATTCAATAACCTGTCATCTCTCCCTGGACATCAAATCATAACTTAAAAAAAGACCATACGTTATTCCACTAATCGGTATTTACCCAAGGGAAATGAACACACTAATTCAAAAAGATGTATGAATCCCTGTATTTATGGAATCATTATTTACAACGGCCATTTTCTTCATTATATACATATGGAGAGGGGGAAAGAGAATATTACTCAGCCATAAAAAAGAATGAGATCTTGCCATCTGCAAGAACATGGATGGACCTATTAGGGATTATGCTAAGTAAAATAAATCTGAGAAAGACAAATCCATTGTCATATGATTTCACTTATATATGGATCTAAAAACCAAAACAAAGCAGAAACAAACCCATAAACGTAGAGAGCAGACAGTTGCCACAGGGAAGGTGCTGACGGGGTGGGTAGTGTGGATAGGCAAAATGGATGAAGGGGAGGAGGAGGTATAGGCTTCCAGTCTGGAATAGATAAGTCCATATGAATTATACAGCATATAAATTATAGTCATTGGTACTGTAATAGTGTTATATGATGGCAGATGTTAACTATGCTTATGGTGAGCAAAAGAGCTGTCAAATTACTATGTTGTACATCAGAAACTAATGTAAAATTGTGTGTCAACTATACTTTAATAAAAAAATGGGAAAAAAATCATACATTAAGGTTCCTGTATGTTCTCTTGAGAATGAGAACAAATGAAGAGTACCAGTGACTAAGATTTCCTGACTAAAATCAGTTAGCCATTAAGATATAGCCCAAACCCAATTTACTTTTACTCTACCTAATTCTTCAGGGGTAATCTGAGTTTCTGATCTGTGTTTAGTCACCTGCCATCTTTTTGTTTTTATCTTTGTTCTTCCTCTTGTGGAAAAGCAAAAAGAATGGAAACGAAGTTGAAGTGACACAATTTTATCAACAACATCATTCTAGTACATAATAGACTCTACTTTCTAAAGGAGGATTACACTAGCAAGGACACAGACATTCATAAGAAGTTATCCCGTCATGTAGAGGCATTAATGTCATGATGATTTTGCTTTGGTTTGCCCTGGTATAAAGCATATTTTGTCTTTCACTTGTGTTACTAGGAAGCTCAAAAGTATACTTAGGGCTCACAAGTAACTAACTCAACCTGGTGTTAGTTCCTTCTGGAATCTCATGAGTTTCATATATATATTATGTATATTTTATATATATATATGTATATTTTTACTGCTCAGATTCAATCCTAATTTTTTGTACTGTAACACTTTTTAAAACTTTGCTGGAAATTAACAAAGCTATAAAACAGAAACAATAAATAAAAATTACTTAAACAAATACTCCATAAGGTTTCAGAGTATCTTCTTACCTCTAATAATGTCCAAATTAGAGAGGCCAAGATCCTTTGTGTTTGAATTTAAAAAAATCATTTGAACAAAATAGAAACAATACCATTTTTAAACAGTGCAATTGTATTATACTTCTTCAAACACAAGATTTAAAACTAAGATCAGTCACATCTTTTATTAGTTATTTCCTATGCTGACTCGATTATTAGTATTTTTCTCTCATTTATACTGTTTTAGATGATCTAACATACCTTGAATTTTCATGTTCTTGAAAATGTTGTGCTCTTAATTGGAATGCCACAAACAATGATGATGCTATTGCCAATAACTGGTTTCTCTCATTCTCTGTTAACTTGTGTCCTAAGGGAAATCAATCAATTGATCAATCAATCAATCAATCATATACATCATATTAACATCTAGCACTTCAATCTTTTAGAACTATTTAGTCAGGCAAATCGTATTTTATCAAACCTTTATTACAGAGCTATACCAGGCACTGGGGCATGCAGTGGGGAGAGGGGTGGGAGCAAGATTGCTCAAATAAGACCAAAAAATCCAAGTGAAATCTATCAACTAGCTCTGGAAATTCAGAATAGATCTCTCAATAGCCTGATTAAACCTCTACTAGAGGCTCTGAGAAGTTCCTGATTTCCCCAACACTTTAGTGATAAAAACATCTCATATGATTCCATGGTTACTCTATATGAGGATTACAAAAATTTAGTCTATCTTCTCAAAATATACAGTCTACACAAGCAATTCTCAGTGTGGCCTGGGGACTATGGGGAGTCTCCAAGAACTTTTGGGGCCTGCCCGGTCAAAACTACTTTCATAATCAAGCCCCATACTGAGCTCTGCACTGGGCATGGAGCCTGCTTAAGATTCTCTCTCTCTCCCTTTCCCTCCGCCCCTCCAACTCCCTATCCCTCCAGCTTGCATGCACATGCTCTCTCTTTTAAAAAAAAAAAAAAAAAAAGAGCAAAACCTCCTTTCCTAATAATACTAAGATTTATTTGTTTTCCCCTCATTTTTTTCAGGTATATACTGATTCAAAAGATCTATGTATGATGACATCACTGCTCTGATGTCAACATATAATGGATCTATTTTTGGTACTTTAAAAATGAAGTAATAAATATTTTTAAAGCTCATAAGTTTTAATTTATAGAATGGCAACTATCTGTGGATATAACACAAAAGCTCTTTGGAGCACAAAGAGGACCAGTAAAATGATCTCAAACTTTACTGTGCATCAGATCACCTGCATTAAAGCAGAGAACCCTGTGCTCTACCTGAAGAAACAGACCGGTCATATGTCTGGGGTGCAGCCCAAGAACTTGTATTTCTAACAAGCTTCAGAGTGGTACTGATGCTGCATGTCTACAGAGCTCACTTTGAATAGAACTATTTTAGAGACATTTATCAAACTGTGTAATAAAAACCACTTACATAGTCCATGAAACCCTTTTAGTAGGTCATGATCAGAAAGACAAATTGTGTGAACATTTTGAACACCAAATCTTTTTTGTGTGTACACTAAATCATGATGCAGAATAGATTTCTTACAGTGGTTCAGTCATTTCTCTGGACACATTTACACATCATATGTCAGCAGCAGAGAAAAAGACAATGCATTATGAGAATCCTTTCAACTGTAAGACACAGAATCAGTGTTTCATTTGATCTAATAAACTGCTAGCTGTACTAATAGTGAGGAAGGAAGTTCCCAAATAAGAGTCACCACCATTTATCACATCTCACAGAGAAATAGACATAATGCATATCAATTTTCTTTTTTAAAGATTTTATTTGAGAGAGAAGGAGCAAGCAAGCAAGCAGGATTGGCAGGGGAAAGAGGCAGAGGGAGAGGGAGAGAATCCCAAAAAAGACTCTGCGCTGAGCATGGGGCCCAATGTGAGCCTCAATCTCACAACCTGGGGATCACAACCTGAGCCAAAATCAAGAGTTGGACGCTTAAGCCACTGAACCACTCAGGCACCATAGCAATTTTAATCCTTTTATTGATACTGAAAAGATTTACAAATTTTACCAATGACTAATTCCCAGTAAATTTCCATCTGACTGCAGAAGACTCATCTACTTCTACAATTTATATCTGTTTCTAGAACCTGTTTAAGTCTCTCTGGCAATTTTCACAAATAAGTGGTGCAGAGATGATCTTCTTCAACTTCCATGCAGTGCAAATATCTCTTCTACGGCACTGATTGACAGATGGTTATCTAGGATCTATAAAACTTCAACACTTGGAAACTGACAAATCCTTTCAAAGATTTCTAAATCATTAGATTGTTAACTTCTCATACTGAGTTAGACTGCTTGTGACTTCCACCCAACTCTTCCAAACTAGAGTAACATTAAATAATTCTAATTCTATTCTTTCTTACACTTGTACATTAACAATCTTGAAGGATAACACTGCAGTTAGATACGCTACAACTCAAAAAAGGGTTTATCTTGACCATTTTTGGGGTATCTAGCCACCCTGAAAAGAAGGTATTCAGGTCTAAACTGGAAGTGTAGAAGAGATTCCACCGTGACTATTCTCATGATAATGGCTTTAACCTAAGGTTACTACTGATCACAGATCGAAGGGGCCTTGATTCCTATTGTCCTCTTAGGACCTGATGCCCATGACATGTCTGCCCTGGCCCTGACTTTGCATTCCTTCCGAATGTTTATTACTATGCCCCCTGGTTTCTCCCTTGCTGAAATCTCTGGCCCAGCTGGTCCTGATGTCTGATAATACATGTTCCAAATATTTTTCTAACTAGATTAGACTCAAATCCATCCTATCACTTGGACCTGAAAGCTGGTCAAATGCAGAAAGGGACACTGATTGAATCTTGGGTTTGACATGAGGATTAGTTCATTATCTGACTCTTTCATCAGAGGGATCAATATATGGTACGCCCTACCAACTACAAAAGTGATCCCTTTTGTGTTAGACACGGTCAACAAATACACACAGATCAGCATCTAGGGCTCAACTGGGTCAAACTAAAATGACATTAGGTCAAACTAATGACAGCTGCATTATTCGTTAATAATGAGTCTCCCAATTCTCCAAGCTAACTACCTACAGTTCCTTCAATGTTCTCCACACCATCATACCATCTCTAATAAGACATTATGATCTTCATCATAATCACTTTCTTTTGCATGCACATAAAAATGGAAGTTTTTTTAGTTCTTTACTAACAATGGTAATGTTTACAAATTGTGAAATAATAGACATTAAAATGTAAATGGCTTTGCCTAATATCACAACCATGTTGAGGTAGTCTGTGACTAGAGGTTATATAATCATACTATGACTCAATACAAGATATTATTAGACTATACTTATAGTCTAATATAGACTAATATAGTATATTATACAATAGTATTAATATATAAAAAACTTATTTTAATTTCAAAAAATATTTATATATGCTATTTTTGTAGTTTCCAAAGTATAATATAGACAGAGTAATTTTTTAAAATTACAAAAAGCCCAAATGCAAAATTTCAACAAGTAACTGACTACTGACATACAAAATCTAAAAACCAAACAAACAAAAAAACCCCCACTATATTCTAGCCATTTAATGGACACTGACCAATCAATAATAGTTTAAAAAGAGGGATACCTGGATAGCTCAGTGGTTGAGTGTCTGCCTTCGGCTCAGGTCATGATCTCAGGGTTCTGGAATCAAGCCCTACATTGTGCTCCCTACTCTGTGAGAAGTCTGCTTCTCCTTCTCCTTCTGCCCCACCACCCCCACACTCATTCTCATAAATACATACATAAAATCATTTTTTTTAAATAAAAAAAATCACTTCAATCTCTAGGTAGTGACTAGACTCCTCAATTTCATTCTAATTATTTTTGTGTTTTATGTTTTACAATTAAATTTTACCTGGGATTCGTTTTTCTATTTGGCATAATTTAAGGGTCTAACATTTCATAAATAGTAAGAGGAAAAATTCCCACATATATTAATTTCTGTTTATGAGCTCCCTATTCCATTACACTGATATATTTATTCATTTTTTTCTATTTTCTGTTTTCAAGTACTTCCATTCCTATCATTTATATCACATTGTTTAGTTAGAGGGGCTCGGCAATACATTTTAATGCACAGGTCTATTTTTCGTTCATTTTTCATAATTTTCTTGGCTATTTACAGAAATGTACGAACTTTTTAATCACTTAATGTAGTGGACCTTTGTGAATCTAAGATGACAAAACCTGTGTATCATTTGGGGAAGGATTGGCACTCCTATAACATTAAGTCCCCAAACAATAACTGACATGTTTTTCCATATGTTCACATCTTATTTCTTTTTCCTCAACAAGATTTTACAGTTTATAGAATCATATAGGTTTTATGTCTTCCCTATTAAATTTCTCTCCACTATTTTGCAAGATACTCCAGTTAATATGAGCAGGATTGGCTTTTTTTCCATTTTCATTTTAAGCTGGCTCTCACTGACAAAAAGAAGAGACACTAACTTTGAATGCTTATCTTGTTGCAGTCAGCTACCTTGCCAAATGTGTTTTTATTAAGTCTAGAAATTTTTAGTAATATTTTCTGGGTTTTCTAGGAACATAATTACATATAGAAAAAGAAAAATTTTTCTCCCCTTTTTAAAATATTTAAACCAGCTTTTTTTGGGGGGGGCCGGCAGGTGGCTTTTTGATCTTCTAAAATAATGATTTATAATAAAGGTCATTTTATAGAATTCATTGGTTCCTGATTTTAAGTGAAATTTTTGTTTAGCATTTCATTTAAAATTATGTTATTAGTTTTCATTACGTAGGCTTTTATTTTTTATTTTTTTCATTACGTAGGCTTTTAATCAAACTTAGCTTTTTAAAAAGATTTTTATTTATTTATTTATTTAGAAGAGAACACAGAGAGAGGCAGAGACATAGGCAGAGGGAGAAGTAGGCTCCCCACCAGGAGCCCAATGCGGGACTCGATTGCGGACCCTGAGATCACACTCTGAGCCAAAGGCAGACGCTCAACCACTAAGCCACCCAGGCATCCCCAATCAAACTTAGTTTAATTTTGTATTTTAGAGTGTTTTAATAAGAAAAGGCAACTGAACTTATAACAACTATTTTTCTACTATTTTTTTTTGTAAGCCATCACTTTTTATTTTATTCTAATTGCAATGGATATTATTAACAAGATTAGGGGTACCATTTAACCTTGAGGTGCCATTTGTAAGGCACCATCTGCATACAAAATACGTCCATTTTAAATGTGTAATTCAAGAGTTTGATAAATGTGTACACCCATATAAACACCACAACCATCTATTTAGAATTTTCCACTACTCCAAAATGCTTGCTTGCATCTCTTTCCAATCAAGACCTCTACATCAGCTTTCCCTCCCTAGCCACAAGCAACTAAATCCTTTTCTAGTTTCATATAAATGGAACCAGATAGTAAGTACTCTTTCGTGTCTGGCTTCTTTTGTAGATAATATTTTTTAGATTCATCCATGTTTTTGAATGAACTGACAGTTTCTAACATTTTAGCATTAAGAAGTATTCTATAGCATGGATATATTACAATTCGTATAGCCATTCATTCCCTGAGGGCTTTCGATGTAAGAGGGAAGATGTGATTTGGTTCTAAAAGTGAACTCCAGCTGCTGAGTGAAGATGAACTGCTAAGTGCAATGGTGGCTGGAAGGAGGTCAGTGAGAAGGCTGTTCCGAGTCCAGGCAGGAGGGAAGCAGCTGGGACTGGGAGTGGTGTGCTAGTTTGGTGTTGAATGGAGACATGCCTGCATTCAATTCCCAGCTCTCCATGAACAAGCAAGGGCTAGTGCACTGCACTGAGCTTTGTGAGCAGGAAAAACCTGTAAAGTTGCTCTGAGGGGGGTTGAGAACACCTGCTGCCTGCTAACAACAAAAACCCCCCAAGGGCAGCAGGTCTTTCTGCTTACCAAGGAATCCTAAGCACCTAGAACTTTTGGATATAGATAAAGTATATTCAAGTACTTCTAGATTCTTTTTATCCCTTTGTCAAGTGTGAAGGTAAACTAAGAGAGCACTGCGATCTTGACACTTGGTTTTCACCTCTGCCAACCCTGACTGAGAAGACTCATAAGCATGATCCTAGAAGTCTGTGAAACCTGAATAGTGAGGCAGCACAAACTGAGAACCTCCAGCTTGGCACACAGGACAGACACAGCCTCACACACTCTAGGGCAGATGTCTTCAGTAGCAGCAAGTCATTTCCACTTAAAAGTTAGAACCCTAGCCTGGGAGGAATTCTAAGAGTTTCTCAAACCCATTTTTTGAAACCTCCAGGATTAAAGCTTGAAATCTCTACTGCACTCTCTAGTGAAGACAGGCTAGAAAAAGATACAACTCTTGATTTTAAAACCCTTAGTCTTTTTAGAATAGTTTTCAGTATCCTGAGACCCTAAATAACTACCTTTAACCTAATAGATTCAGTAAATATTTATGAAATAAAAGAGAAAAACTTCCTCCTCACAATATGTCCTCACCTTTTTAACCTTCTTACAGATTGGGGTGTATATGTGGGGGATGGAATTTTAAACAAAAGCCCCAACCCTCAAATAATATTTACGTTCTCTCACCCTTACTCATTAAGTTGGTGGTTACTACGTGGAGGTCAAATCACATAGTAGCACCACAAGATCTGTGATACACCTCTGTAAACTTTCTGCTATAAACACACCCATGTCCATGACCCAGTTTTTAAGAAGCCTGATCTGTGTTCTCTTAAGTGGCTTTAGTTCTATCATCTATTTTTAACAGTCATCTGGTGCCTTCCTTCCAATCTAGTGTCATCATTAATGATGCTAACAGATGTCCTGATTCTGAGCCAGGCATGTTCTCGGTCTGTGGGATGTGGCTTTGCTGATGCTTTGCTTCATGTGTAGGCTTCATGTGTTGTGGCACCTAGAGGTAATCTGTCTATGGCCGGTTAGGTTTCTCAGAGAAGGATATTCTCCTATTGTGACTGAGAGTGCCTGTCTCCCAGGCCAGTACTTGGGAGCTAAGAGAACAACAGTTGGCAGAAGGACATCACCACATTCAGTATGTCCACATTTACCCAATCCTCTGTCCAACGTGCCTGGTGTCCACTGGTATAGAGGGCATCCTATTCTCTATAAAGAAGAATCTCAAAGCTATTGCCAGGGTGGAGGAGAGCAAGCCACCCTCCTCTAAAGAGTAAGGGAGGGAATATAAAGAAATTCTTCCAGAGATTTTAGACCAACAGTCCTACCTCTAGGAATTTCCCAAGGGAAAATTAGGCAGAGATAAGCAGCACCCCTGAATAGTCCTTGGAGAGGTGCTACAATGGTACAAATGCTACCTCATCCTTGAAGTCATCCTTGAGTTCCTCAATCAAAACTGGTTACTTTTTTCTTGGTGCTGGTCACTTGGCTTTTATCTTCACTTAGCCCTTATTTTGACCTGTGATGTAGCTAGTTCTTTACATATTTATTTCTCTTGTGATATAAGCTTCTTAAGGGCAAGGTAAATACACTACTCATTTTTCAATTTCTTCAAGAGCCTATACCAATTATTTGCTGAATGACTTAATGACTGAATTCTCAAAGGCAATACAAGTGTCCAAGTATCAGAGTACCACCATGTCTTGGGGTCAGCTGGACCCCAAGACATGATCTTTACTGCTCACCTGCTTGGACTCACCATCTTCTGTCCCCAATTTTTCCTTACATTCTTCTCTCCAATTTCTCTCTTAATTCAAACAAAAGACCCTACAGGCATAATATCCTGCAATGGAAACTGAAACTACCCCTAAAGCACTAATAACTGCCCCAAAGAGTTCCACATGGCAGACCACCCAGACCAGTCTGAAATTAACCCAACTCACACCTATATATATAGACAATAGCATGATTGACAGTTATCTTTACTCTTTATATTCAAATCTCTACCAAAGGAGAAAAAAAGCCTCGTTTACATAATATACAATGTATATATAGGCATGTTTCCTTACATCACATGTGAGGCCTTATACCTGCCTTTACATACTATAACAAGGCCCCCATCTAAATATACATCCTAATCCTAAATAATAGGAACCCATTCAGCCTTGCCCAGAGTGTCACAGCTTTGGAAGCTCCCCTCACCCCACAATATCCTTATTTGCTGCAAATAAAGTTTCTTTTGTGTGACAACTCCACCTGGTGTGGTTTCTATCTGTGACTCACCAAGGAGCAAATTCACACTGATCTGGTTACACCACTTTTAAAGGTATAGAAACACTTGACTAAATTTAATGGAAAAGAGAGAAACATAATAAATGGTATATTACTTGTGTTTAATCAAATTTTTATTAAAGAGATGTCACTTTCCAGAGCACAAAAAAATCTGATCATTTCCTTTGATGGGGCTAGAGGTTTAACTGCAGCAAGGCAGCAGAGAAAGGAGTCCAAAATGTTCATTACAGGCCAACTGAATTGACAGTTTTTTTTTTTTCTAAGATTTTTTACTTATTTATTCATGAGAATACAGAGAGAGAGAGAGAGAGAGAGGCAGAGACACAGGCAGAGGGAGAAGCAGGCTCCATGCAGGGAGCCTGACATGGGACTCAATCCCGGGTCTCCAGGATCACACCCTGGGCCGAAGGTGGCGCTAAACCACTGAGCCACCCGGGCTGCCCTGAAATGACAGGGTTTTTTTTTGTTTTTTTGTTTTTTTTATTTATGATAGTCACAGAGAGAGAGAGAGAGAGAGAGAGAGAGAGAGAGGCAGAGACACAGGCAGAGGGAGAAGCAGGCTCCATGCACCGGGAGCCTGATGTGGGATTCGATCCCAGGCCTCCAGGATCACGCCCTGGGCCAAAGGCAGGTGCCAAACCGCTGCGCCACCCAGGGATCCCTGAAATGACAGTTCTTAAAAAATCTTCTACCTCTCTTTCTTCCAGAATCAAAATATCATCTTCCCTATTTTTCATTTATGTTTCAGAATCAAAGGCCAATAGCTTTTCAACATCATAATCTAATAAGTATACATGAAGAATACCTTCCTATGTAACCTGTTTTAGTTTTAAGCACAGTCATTCCATTCCATTAGTAACACTTTCCTACTCTGCAAATAAATTTGGGATGATAAACATATATACTAGAAAAATTTAAATCAGTCATAAAAACAGGCACTTGCCTGTGAACAGTGCCTAGGATAGCTGGACAGATGGGAAGCAGACGGGTAATCCCAAAGGGGCAAAATGACCTGGCCTGAAACATATGGAGAAGATCCTGGATTAACTTCAGTGGCCACTTCCTGCTGTCTCTTCCAGGCACATATAACAAACAATCAAAAATGATAGTTTAATATATCAAATATCTGCTCTAGGGAAAAAGAGGGAGAGGGAAATAGAGTTATATGAAGAACAAGAGAGAGTAGCCACTCAGAGAAGAACCAACATGAAAATAATAGGAGGGAAGACAGTAAGAGGTCCACACTAAAAATGGCAAAGCTAAGTGTGTACTTTTAAAGTGCTTATGGCCATTCTACAACAACAACAAATATCATACTCTTAAAACCTGTATGATTTATGATTTTTGAATCCTAGCACAATTGAATGAGTACTGAAACAGGAGATAGAAACTCTAAGTTCAATTACTGGCTTTATTCTATTACTGATCATTTAGCCTTATCAAGTTCTCTGGGCTTTGGTCTCCTCACATGTAAAATAAAGGCTGAGATTAAACAATCGTCCTAACAACTTACAACAATTTTTAAGACTGTGTTCCTATCTTATACGAGCATTAATGGAATTATAATATCCATGCTGATGATGCCCTATCAAAACAAAAGTGTAGGGGATCCCTGGGTGGCTCAGCAGTTTGGCGCCTGCCTTTGGCCCAGGGCGTGATCCTGGAGTCCCAGGATTGAGTCCCGCATCAGGCTCCTGGCATGGAGCCTGCTACTCCCTCTGCCTGTGTCTCTGCCTCTCTCTCTCTATGTCTATCATGAATAAATAAATAAAACCTTTAAAAAAAAGTGTAATATATTAAATGTATTCTAGAAAATGGCAATGTTAGTTTCTAAGTAAATTTCTGAGTTCGCCTGAGAATGTGGAACACTTTCTACTAATGCCAAATGTACAGTACATTGTAATCAATTACAATTAGAAAATTTTTAAAAGGTTTTATTTATTTATTCATGAGAGACAGAGAGAGAAAGAGAGAGAGAGAGAGGCAGAGACACAGGCAGAGGGAGAAGCACGCTCCATGCAGGGAGCCTGACGTGGGACTCAATCCCGGATCTCCAGGATCATACCCCGGGCTGAAGGCAGCACTTAAACCCTGAGCCACCGGGGCTGCCCATGGGTTATATTTTTTAAAAATTCAAAAGTTCAGGAAAAAGAACCATATGACTCATTAGTTTTTCTTCTAAGATCCCAAATAAAAAACATTTTTAATTTCTCTTGGTACTAATGATAAAACTCTATAACATTTAAGTTTTAAAACAATAATCAAACTAGTAATTTCCAGTTAGTCTTATGAAAACTCTGTACTGTAAAATCTAAGAAACTGCTTTATAAATATATTCAAAAGCTCAATACATGAAGTTGACCTGAATCTCTACACAGCTCCTCATATGAATGCGTCATCTTACATAATAAAACACTCTAAATGGATATAAAGAACACTTGCCATTTGTGAGAGTAAAATCTCATCTTCATATATTCTCAAATTCATCAGGAACATATGTAGATACTTCTGGCTTTCACCTGAATAACATTTTTTTTTTTTTCCTGAATAACATTTCTATTAAATCACATGTAAGTCCTCTTGGTTTCTTTATCTCACATATGGACCATGTTTTTAATCCTCACTAAAGGATTTTCTCTGTCTCACTTGAGCAATTTTTCTACTAAGGGAAACACTCACTGGTAACTTCACAGTGCTAAAGTTCACATTCTCCTCATTATTTTATTAAAAGCTTCATTTTTATGAATAAAAATAATAATCTTCTTAAACATCCTCACTTTCGTTAACAGAGATAGCATGTGGTATTCTGAAATTTTCAGTACTAATTTTCATAAAGTTTTAATCATTAGAGTTCCTGTATATACTCCTATAATATACCAGCAGGGAGTACAAATTTGAATTGGCTTTCAGAAACCAGAATGCTCAGGTAGGCTAATGCTTTGTCTCCATGTTTTGCATCAAAACTAGATTTGCATAACATTCCACATACTTGAATTCCTCACTCAACAAAATTATGGATTATTGCACATTCATGAGTCACTCATGAATACTAAAATCACGAATGTCAATAGTCTAGGATACTCTATGTTAATAAATCAAATATAGTATGGGCTAAAGGCTTTAATTTCAAAATAGAAAAATTATGCGTTATAATAAAGCATAAAGTAACAACTTTAATACAGTAAAATACTTCAATGCATACAAACCTTTAAAGCCATCAGGATATACATCAGAAAGAAATTTAGTGCTGATGTCTCCTTCTATGAAGCGTGAGTTGATTATCACCTCTCGGAGTAACGCAATATTATGTGTAACACCTAAAAATAAAATGTTATCAGATTGAATTAGAGAACGTGTCAGTTAAAAGTCTCTTACTATCTAGAGAAATTTATCATCTGTGTCTTATGACTAAGCAAGAACCAAGGAAAGATTATTCACCTCCTGGACTTCAAGTAACAGCAAAAAATGTCTAAAGTTATGGTAGTAATAAAACACCAAATGCAAACTTAAGCTTGTACTGCCAAATCAATTCAATAGGGAAATTATATATATAATTTATTTATTCAAGAGAGACACAGAGAGAGAGGCAGAAGGAGAAGCAGGCTCCCTGTGGGAAGTTCGATGAGGGACTCTATCCCAGGATCCTGGGATCACGACCTGAGCTGAAGGCAGATGCTCAACCACTGAGCTACCCAGGGCGCCCCTCAACAGGGAAATTAATGTCTGTTCAGTAAATGGTACTGAAACAAGTAGATATCTATTTAGGATAAAAGAAAACAAACTTCTACCCTAACTCACACCATAAACTAAATTTGATTCAAACTGAATCAACAAACTTAAATGTAAAACCTAAAACTGTAAGTTATGGAAAATAGAGATGAAAATTCTGATTATCTTGAGGTAGGCAACAGATTTTTGGGTAGTACACAGAAACTGAGCCACAAAAAAAAAAAAAAAAGTGTACTTCGTCAAAATTTAAAAGTCTGCTTCAAAGAATATGGTTAAACAAGTGAAAAAGCAAGCCACAGACTGAAAGAAAATGTTCACAACATACATATCAGACAAAAAACTTGCATTTGGAATATATAAATATATAAAGAATGCTTAAAACACAGTAATATGACAGAATAAATAAATACATTTCACAAAAGAAGATATACAAATGAAAAGTTGTTGCACATCACTATCATCAAGGAAATACAACGAGATGCCCCCCAAACACCCCCAATTTAGTGGCTAAAGGCTAAAAGAGGGCAGCCTGGGTGGCTCAGCAGTTTAGCGCCACCTTCAGCCCAGGGCGAGATCCTGGAGACCTGGAATCAGGACCCATGTCAGGCTCCCTGCATAGAGCCTGTTTCTCCCTCTGTGTCTCTGCCTCTCTCTCTCTCTATTTCATGAAAAAATAAAATAAAACGTCTTTGCTTTTAAAGATAGATAGATAGATAGATAGATAGATAGATAGATAGATAGATAGATAAAGGCTAAAAGACAGAAATAGCACATATCAGTGAGGACATGGGGCAGTATAAGTGTCACACCCTGTGGTGGGGATATAAATAGCACAAATACTTTAGAACTGCTTGGCAGGTTCTTAAAAAGCTAAACATATACTCACACATATGATTCAGACAAGTCACTCCTAAATATTTGCCCAAGTTAAATAAAAGCATACATCTATACAAACATAAACAAAGGTTATGGGTTTTATTTGCAACAGTCAAAACTGAAAACAATTTAAATGTCCATCAACAGATGAATTAGCAAAATGTGATTTGTCCATTTAATGGAATTCTATTTAGCAATAAAAAGAAATGATTTACTAAGATACACGAGGATGCATCTCAAAATAATTATGCTGAATTTAACGAGACTACTGTAGGAGTCCCTGAACATAAAATTTCAGAAAAGCCTCGACAACCTACAGTGACACAGAGCAGATCACCTGGTCGCACTGGGACAGGGATAGACAGACGGTGGACTACAAAGACAATGAGGAAACTTGGAGGTGATAGAAATGTTCAGTGTCATGACTGTGGTGATGGTTTCAAAGATGGATATATACATCAAGACTCATCAAACTGAACATTCTAAATATGATAAGTTCATTTTATGTCAAGTATACTTCAATCAGTAGTAGAGGAGGAGGAGAAAAAGAGAAGAGGAAGAAAGGCAAGAAGGGAGGGAAGGTGGGAGGGAGAGGGGGAGAGAGGAAAAGAAAAAGGAAGAAAGGAGGGAAGGAAAGAAGGGAAAGCTTGTGATCCAGGAGGAAACACTGAGCCTAGAACACAAAGACTCCTACAAAGTTAAGTTAAAATAGATAACCACCACAATAAGGATTCGAATGGTATTGGATGAGTTCTCTGAGACAGAAGGACTTTAGGAAGGGAATATTTGAACTGGTCACTCATATTACAAAGATATCAAGACAACTAAAAAAGGGAGAATGAGAGGCATGTCAAATCTAGGGGAAGTGAGAACTCGATGAGGCTTCCACAAGAGGAACAGGACAGAATTGAAGTGATGAAAGGTTTGCTAAGTCCTTCCAATTTCTTCATCCCACTTCCTTACATCCTCATCTATACCATTCTGCTGCATAACGAACCTAGAAAGCTTGGTTCTGATCTTGCTATTCAGTCTTATAGAGTGCTCACTTTTACAAAAATAATTCTAAAGTAAGCAAAGAATCAGACCCTCAGGCTCAAGTACCAGGTCTACCACTTACCTTGGGTAAGGTAAGCTATTTTGCCTCCTAAAGATTTAGTTCCCTCATTCGTAAAATGGTGATCACAACAGAACCTATTTGCATTACTGTCATGAGATATAAATTGAGATAATGCTTAAGGCAATGCCAGGCACTCAGGAAGGTGCACTCATGTCATACTCATTACCCTTTCATACAAGAAGACATGCAGTTAATCAACATCATGCTCATTATCCTTTCATACCAGCAGAAGCGTGCAGTTAACATCGGAAAGTGAACAAACTTGGCCTGCAAATCTAACCACCCCCTATTTCTGTAAATCAAGTTTTGTTCTGAATACAACAGTGTTTACATACGGTGTATGTGCTACAAGAGTCAAGTAGTTGTAACAGTGACCATGTGACCCATAAAATCTAAGCTACTTACTCTCCAACCCTTCCCTGAAAAGGGTTGTTGACCTTGCTATAAGGTTTTCAACAATGTTGAAACGCTGAGCAAATTAATCTCTACCTAGCAACATTTACCCTACACCTGCTGCTCGTGTGCAATTAGGTATCACAGGAAAGGGGATGAGAGCCAACGCTGTATGACAATATGGTGCCTGCTCTGGACGAACTTTCAGTGACCAGTCATAGCATAAGAAAATTACAAGGAAAAAAGATTGAAAATAAGAAAACTGTGATCCAGCGGGACTGAATCATTTATCTAAAATTTAGTAAAATAGAAATTATAACAGCAATATAGGTTTAAAAATATGACTGCAGGTTTCCCCTAAAATATGCTTTTCATCTTTTCCACAGTTAACGGAGCCTTAGCAGAACAAAGATCCCACAGACACAGACTCTATCTTCCCATCTGTCTTACAGCTGGACCTGACAGACTAATTCCTAGACGAGCTGCTGGGAGGTAGAGCAACACATCCAACTCCCGTTTCATTTAGTTGAAAAGAATTGCTTGGACTTCTGTTCCTCCTTCTTCCTATGAGCTTCCTGATATGGCAGGAACTGAGCTTTGGAAATGAAGGTGAAGCAGAGAAACATGATGGGGGTGTAGAGGGGGAAAGGGATGTATCTCCTGGAATGACCACAAGACACTAACTTGCCCCATCAGCACAGACAAGCCAGACAATTAAATGAGAAGTAAATAAATTTCAGGGTGCTTGGGTGGCTCAGTCAGTTAAGCATCTGACTCTTGATTTCAGCTCAGGTCATGATCTCTCAGGGATGTGAGATCGAGCTGTACATCAGGCTCCGTGCTAGGAGTGGAATCTGCTCGAGATTCTCTCTCCTTTCCTGCTGCCCCTCTCCTTCAAACCCTTCCCCCACCCCGCCCCCAAAAAGAAAGGAAGTAGTAGTAAGTAATTTCTATCTTATTTATACCACCGTATTTAAGAATCTTTGTTACAGGGATCCCTGGGTGGTGCAGCGGTTTGGCGCCTGCCTTTGGCCCAGGGTGCGATCCTGGAGACCCGGGATCGAATCCCACATCGGGCTCCCGGTGCATGGAGCCTGCTTCTCCCTCTGTCTGTGTCTCTGCCTCTCTCTCTCTCTCTCTCTCTCTGTGACTATTATAAATAAATAAAAATTAAAAAAAATTAAAAAAATAAAAAGAATCTTTGTTACAGCAGGTTACCCTGTACTCTAATATATATATGGGAGAGAAAGGCATATCTTTTAATAGGATTTCCTATCTCTGAGCCATGCAACTTAATATATCCAACTAGGCATTGCTCTATGCATCTCTGCATACTAGACCATGCTAGAAGCCATGTGCGAAAATCTGAACATCTTTGTTCCTGACTCAGAAGATACCATGTAACTAAAATTTTTTTTTAATTTTCAATCTATTCAAACTACCTCAAAACATTCGGAGATAGTTCCAAATGAAAATATTAATGCATCCCTTTAGCTAAATTTCCATGGAAGACGTTATCACATAGAGACAATAACCTAATAAATGTCTATCATAGTACATGCCCAGGACAAATGAACAGTTATCCAAACTTTGTTCAGTGGATAATAACTTAGACAATATTCAACAACTAATGGTTAGAAGGGCTATTCTATTTATGTATATTTCTATGAGGAAAGTATAAAAAGGTGTAAGAAACTTGTGATGACACAAATGTACCTAACAAATCATTGCAAAAATGTGACATCTGCCTAAATTATAGGTGATATTTGAGTAGATGAAAATGAAGAGCAATTGAAAGCAATGTTCTATGAGTGCTTAGAAAGTTTATCTTTACAAAGATAAACTCAGTAGGCAAGAATTTAAAATAAAAGACTCCTTGAAAGAGGTCAGGCTACGAAAGGGAACAGAATCCCTTTGTTGTATGTTTTACAAACAGACAAAACAAAAAGCACTTTTGAAGAAGAAAAGGGTATGGCCTGCCAGGGAGATTTCTATGCATAGGAAATGATGTGGCATTCCAGGAAGAGGAAAGTAGCCGTGACTTAAGGTAAATCTTCCTGGTTGGGGGAAGAAATAAAGAAAGATACAAAAGGACACAAAGATGGGTAATATTAGGGAATAATTTAAAGTACTGAAGAATTCTCACTGTTGTTGAGACAGCTGGGCGGCTTAGTCAGTTCAATGTAGGACACTTGGTTTTGGTTCAGGTTATGACTCAGAGTCCTGGGATCAGCCCCATAGAGGCTCCACACTCAGGATGCTGAGTCTGCATGGGTCTTTCTCCCTCCTTCCCCCCTCTGCCCCTTCCCCTCTTCTCACATGCACACGTGGGTGCTCACCCTCTAAATAAGTAAAATACTTAAAAAAAAAAAATTCTCAGCGTTGTCAAAGCAAATGGATACCACCAGGTATTTCTGTGAAGAGAACAGAAAGAAGGATACCATGACCAAACAGCATGAGCAAAGGAGAGAATGGTGGACCTGAAAAATCCAACAGGGTGTTCAGGTCTGAAAGCCCTGCAAAGATTTTACCTCTCCTTGGAGCCAACCAGAATGAGTGAAGCAGGGCAAGTACGACTAGATTTGTGCCCATGAATCATGCAGGCTGCTACTGAAAAAGGGACTAGGGTGAGGGGTTGTGAAGATGGAAAAACCCATTAGCTGACAACTTCAGGAGACTTGCTGAACAAGGGCAAGGCCTCCAACCACAGCAAGGGTGTGGGCAATACAGACAAAGAGAGAGTTACCAGACAGAGAGGGCATGATGACTTAGTGGATGTCAAGAATGGGGGAGATGCAGGTGCCTGGCTGGCTCAGTCGGTTTGAGACCCACGTTGGGTGCAGAGAGTGCTTAAAAATAAAATCTTTTACTTAAAAAAAAAAAAAAAAAACCAGAATGTGGGAGACGAGTCAACAAACATGCACACTTCTGGCTCTGGCACACTAAATGACAGAAGAAGCTGCTTTACAAAAAAGAAACAGGTTGAAAGGAAAACATCTGATTCATTGTGGACAAGTTAAACTGGAGACCCCTGAGAGAGACGATTGATGGTATCCGAGAGGTAAGAGTTCAGAACAGCAGGCCAATTAGAATGCAATTCCACCCAGAGCATAGAAAGCATGGAGGCAGATGTCCACTGTCCACATGGTAGAGTCCAGAGCAGGAGACAGCAACGCAAGACAAAGCCAGCAGTATGTAACTTATTCCTATGTAACTGAAGTTTTGAAAAAGTAAGATCCCAACAAAAGAGCTGAAAAGGATAAAAATTAGAAAATCAAGGTGCAGATGGACTTTCATTTCCAAAAAAAAAAAAAAAATTTTTTTTTTTTTGGAAAAAGATTTTATTTATTTATTCATGAGAGACAGAAAGAGAGAGACAGAGATGTAGGCGGAGAAGCAGGGAGCCCAATGTGGGACTTGATCCCAGAACCCCGGGATCATGACCTGAGCCAAGGGCAGACGCTCAACCTCTGAGCCACCCAGGTGCCCCCAAAAGAGTATTCTTTTTTTTTTTTTTCCAAAAGAGTATTCGTATGTGCAAATTAATATTTCAGAATGTTTCAATTTATAAGTTTATGTATAAACAGTAAATAACTTAGAAAGGTAATCTAACTCTCAGGCCCAGTTAATAGTATAAATTTTCTTGTTCTTCTGAGGTCTGAGGCTGATGCCAAAATAGTTGGCATCAAACTCTTCAGGAAGCTCCAACACAGATTTCAGAAATAATGATCATCTGAACAAAAATAAGATTGTTACCCAGTAATCTATTTGTGACTGAGAACGTCAAAAAATTAAAATGTATGTAGTTTTACAAGATAAATGATCTGTTGTACTTTTATTACATATTCAAAGTTGAAAAAGGAGTGATTTTAGAAAATCTAAGTCAAAGGAATTATAAGCAAATATTAATTTACATTTTGGATATCAAAGAGCAGAGCCATTCAAGCACACAAATGAAGCCCAGACTTTCAAAAAAATCTTTCTACTTGAATAGTAAATAGAGCATGAAAACAGACTTTTATCTTGCTAAATGATGTTTCAGGAATAAAATTACTACACAAAAGCATTTTCTCTTTAAGTCTTCTCTGAATAAAATATCACATATTACTATGCAAAATCCAATCATTATCTGTTTCTCTTTCCAAAGAACTAGAAGATCAAACAGTGGCTAATGGCAGACAACCAAACTATAGGTGCCTCTACTGACAGCTCCAAAGACTACTGTACAGCAATTAGTTCTAAAGCCAAATGGAGGAATAATCAAAAACCTATTTTCTTTTCCTAAAAGCTCCAAGTACCAGATAGATGGGAAAAATCAGGGAACTGTTAAGAGATATCCTACACATCTGAAAGTTATCATTTTGTACAAAGTTTACTTTCTTTCCATGTCCCAGGAAAGACAATGCTCTTTAAACTGATCCTTGTTCAAACAAGAAGTCAGTTGTAAAAGTACTCTGAGGCGTAGTTTATAACTTCAATGATATTATTAATCACATACTCATAGAAATTATGGCTCTGAGTTTTAGACAGGGAATTGAAAATGACCTCAGCCAAAGTTCACAGGGTCCCATCTGTATGGGAAATCATGACCAGGCCACAGAAGAGAGGACCCCTAGGAGCAGCTTTCTCCTGACTACCTGCTGTTTCCAAAACACTGGCCAGACATGAGCTGCACACACTGCCAGGATCAAACAGAGGCCAAAAGCCACTGCTTATTTCATGGGGACTCAGAAATTAACTTTAACCAAATTACATTTTTGCTCTCAAGATTTTTTATTTTAACAAAAGCTCACAATCAGCTTACGAAGAAAATACTATTTGAACTAAGCAGTTATCCAACAAGACAGTATGAATTGTCCTTCCTTTTCTGTTCTTTACAAAACAATTTCTTTAAGCCCCCTACCCTTTAGAAGTCATCAAATGAATAATATATTAATCACAAATGCATCTGTTTTTATTCCTTAAATAAAATTCCTCAGCTTTGGGGGGAGGAGGCACATGCTCCTCTTCACCTATTTTTTTAACTTTTTTAGAATAATTTCAGAATTATACAAAATTCACAAAAATAGCATGAAGAATGATCAAAATCCCTCACCCAGATTCACCAAATGTTAATATCTGTTAACATATGTATTTATCATTTTTTTTTCTCTTTATACATACACACATACACACACAGACTTCTTTTCCTTAAACATCTGGGAGTAAGTCGAAAACAGGATGCACTTTACATACTTCAGTATTTCCTAAAACCTAAGTAACTTTAGGAAAAGCACACAAATAAGTCATGTAATCACAGTACAATGACCAGATCTGAAAATTAACACTGATAACAGTATCTTTATCTAATCTGCAAATCTTATTCAAATTTCACCAATTGTCTCATTGGACTATTAGTTTCTGGTCCAGGAATTAATCCTGCATTGAGTTGCTATATATCCTTAGTTTCCTTTGATCTAGGTAAATTGATCCACTTTTGTGTTTCTTGACCTTGACACTTTTGAAGAGTACAAGCCATTTATTTTGTACACTGTCTTCAAATTTGGTTTCTCTGCTGTTTCCTCAATGATTATACCCACGTTACACATCTTGGGGAAGAACATCATAGAACGATGTTCTTGTGTTCTTGTCGGTGCATCATACCTCAAGAGGCATGTAATATTGCTATGTCCCATTACCAGTGATGTTAATTGTGATCATTGGGGAAACTGCTAGGTCCATCCATTTTAAAATTATTATATTTCCCACTGTAATTAATCAGTGTATCCTGGGGATATACTATGAAACTATGCAAATACCTGTTTCTCATCATATTTTCACCCACTAACTTTAACATCTGTCCCTGATGATTCTTACGAAACAATTTGGCACAAATGGGGATTTTTCTACATTTATTAATTAAAATTCTACTGTAGGAAAGAGCTGTGCCTCTTCCCTCTTTTATCTTTCTTACCTATTTAGGTCAGTATGAATCCACAGACTCATCTTATTCCCTGGGCTTTAATCCATTGCTAACATTGTTTATTTTGTTGCTGAAGTTTTCCCAGATTGGCCAGTGGGAAACCCCTGAGAGCAGATTCCTGTATCTTTTTGACAGATCATCATCTCTGAGCACTGGATAATTTTCTTATACAAGATGTTCCAGGTTCATCTTATACTCTTCCAGAAACCAGCCATTTTATCACAGGTACTGTTTCCATTTATGAGACAATGGTATTTAAAAAACAAGATCTGGGTTCTTGGTATGCTCGTTGCTATGGGTGTCAATGTTTCCATGACCTCTCAGCAGGCTGGTGGTTCTCAATCGAGGATGATTTGCCCCCCTCCCTCATGACATATGGCAATGTCTGGAAATAGTTGGTTGTCACAACTGAGAGGATGCTACTGTCATTTAGTGAGTAGAGGCCAAGGGTGGTAATAAACATCTTACAATGTGAAGGACAGCCCCACCATAACAAAAAAAATTAACTACCCCAAAATATCAATAGTGCTAAAGTAGAGAAACTGTGAGCTACAGAATAGGTGTATGTAGGTACCCACAAACACACATGCACACAGTAACATATTTATACACTTATTTTTTAATCTGTGTTAAAAATCATGAGTTTACACTGATACCTCCAGTTTCAACTCAACACCACAGGGTTCAACGTATCCTCATCTATTTCCACATTTGTAACTTCTTTCTCTGACAATGAGAAATGTTGCTCATCTTATCCACAATCCATGTATTTATTTCCTCAATCCCAGAATATACATAAACTGGTTTTAGAACGACTAACCCATGAACTAGGAAAAACAAATCTATTAACCAGAGTTTAATGTTTGTTTATACATATTGTTCTTAGCTTGAGGGTATCCAGTCAAAATATGGTTAGAAGTTATTTAAGGCTAGGTTTTTATTTTCTTTCTCTCCTTCCCACCCCCATCACCATGATTATTCATACAGTACAATCCATTGGTTTCTGTTTGTATTCCATTTTGAGTTTCTCCCCAGAATGCTAACAATTTTGAGATATTAATGTCAGAATTCGAAAAGTAAAATAAAGTCTCTCTCTTTCATCCCATGTGTTTTCTTTCCTATCCCATAAACATTTCCATCCTATCCTCCCTCTATGCCCTGTAAGTACACCATCTTATTAGTTCTGCTCTTGTGTGTGTATATGTATTTCCACAAATGAGCAGATACATGTATATATTCTTACTTCTCCTAGTCATCCACCAATATCTCTTCTTTTTTAATATGAGAAATACTACTTTTTAACTTAGTTTATGGACCCCTTGATATCCACTGCATTTTTCCCGTTTTCCTAGCAGCTATGTAAGATCACATGATTAAATGCCAATAGAATAGGAGCAGAAATAAAGGGTGCTTTCTTGGGACACCTGGGTGGCTCAGCGGTTGAGCCTTTGGCTCAGGGCATGATCTCGGAGTTCAGGGATCGAGTTGGACACTGGGCTCCCTGCAGGGAGCCTGCTTTTCCCTCTGCCTATGTCTCTGCCTCTCTCAGTGTGTCTCTCATGAATAAATAAATAAAATCTTTTTTTTTAAATAGTGCTTTCTAGGTTATGCCCTGAAAATAAATGGGTATGAACTCCCCCTGCCATCTTCCTGCTGAGGCTAGATGATAGGCATAAAAGCAGCCACTTTGAGGCCCCCAAATGAAAATGATCCACTGGGAATCTAAGAGTCTCCCTACCAGACCTTGACAATCTCCCTTTGAGACTATGACATGGCAGAGAAATTAAACTGTATCTTTCTTAGGTCACTATATTTTTTATTCACCCTGACTATGAATGCCCTCAGGTAAGAAGAGGACAGACCATCCCAGGAAATGAAAACAGTGAAGTAGGAAACACAAAGGGGGAGAGGGATAAGACAAAGTGGTGCAAATGACCATAGAGTTACAGGAAGACAATCAGGAGACATTACAGGTTGTTAAGCAGGGAAAGGATCACTGGGATTGTACTTTAACATTTACTCTGTCCATAATGAAGAATGGATTAGTGCAGGTGCAGAGTATCCACAGAGAACCCATTCAGAAAGCTATTACCCTGGGCCATGACATAGACAGAAGTAGCATGGGCTGGCAGAGCCAAAGAAAAGGAAATTGAGACAGAGGTTACTGAGATGAAATGGACAGACCCAGCCCCTTCACAATGCCTTTGAGACCACTTTTCTGAGCCCAAGGGCTCACCTTCCTATCAGGTACTTCAGGGACTCTGCATCTATCACCAGAAGGATTAGCTTTTCTGGCCATCCCTCATCTTGGAACATCAGCTCATCTAACTACTGCCACCTCCCCAAAACACCTCAGGCAATTCTTTTCCAAGCGCTCTATAATATTTTCTGAGATTGCTGCTCCATGATCATCTCCAGGTCTAGTGAAGGGTCAGTATTTTTATGGAACATTCCATCTAGAACCTTGCCTCACCTGAAAACCTCAGTGCCCTCAAAGACCTCATTTTTCCAACAACTTTCACATACCTCCTTGAAATCCACAGCCACTTCTAGAACATTAGCTCTTCTAATCTTTGGAGAAACTTCTATTTCCTTAAGGTTTATTTTATCTGGTCAAAAAATCTCCTACAATTCCCTGTCATCTATGAACATCCTCATCACAACCCACTATTTGCTGCAGAATTTGTCACCTGACTCATGGCCTTCCTTCTGATTCTAACTGCTGTCACCTTGTGTGGATGACTCAGGCAACATCCTCACTACTCAGCTCTTAAGGATCTCATTTCAAATAATCTCTTCTCTTATTTTATCCATCTAGTGCCAGAGCCCTGAAATCATCTAAGGTTCACTAGCTGCACCATATTCAAAATTCCCAATTCAAAATAAATTGCTTTCCAACTGCACACCCCCATTTTTTTACCTCATTTACCAAGTGCCTTGATCGGACCAAAACTGAAACTTCCTACCTGGAATGTGAGACATTCTAAGTCAGCTGCCCTGGAATCTGCTGAACAGTTAATGATACATAATCCAAAAAGAGAAGGAGCAAGATAATAAAGAGACACAAATAAAAGCAATGTGTAAACTCTGACTGTACTGGGAGATTAAAAAATGAGATTTAAAAAAAAAAAACACACTTGGCAGAGCTAGGGAAACTTGAATATGGACTATATACTAAATGATATTATGAGATCCTGTTAATTTTCTTTAGTGCCATAATAGTATTGTAGTTTTGTAGAAAACAATCTTACTCTTAAGATCCATACTGAAATATTTAGGAGTCGTGTGTCATAACGTCCTGCAACTTTTTTTTTTTTTAATAGTTAAGGAAAAAAACAAGAAGAGAATGGAGGAAGAGCAAAGAGGAGGAGGAAGGAAAAGGAAGAAAGGGACAGAGGGAAAAAGCTTAGCAATTTAGGTGAAGAACATAGTGCAATGTACCATTCATTCAACTCTTCTCTAGGTTGAGAACACCTGAACACACAATACCCAATGAAAGCCCAGCCATCATGACAAACCCTTGAATGTTGTCTTGAGAAAATGATGCTGGTCATCACAGCTTCAGTATCTCCTGGTTTTTGATGTTCGGCTCTCCTGGCTGATCTCAGAGTTTCCTAGGTTTTCCCTCCTCCCCCTCTCACCACTTTGCTGTCCTGTGTAGTGATTTGGTAAGAGAAATTACTGCTGCCTACCCTCTACCCCCAACTAATAGTACTACATATGAGTTTCAAGTTTTATTATTGCAATAAAAGTGTTTTATTTGGCTTTTCTGAAAAAATAAATAGATTAATTAATTAAGATAAATTACATAAAAGGCCTGGGGGCAATGTATCCCCTCCCAGGGATACACTGGGGGAGGGGATATTTTTCTTTCCTCACCTCTGCATTTGATTCTTTGGAAGTAATGTGAGCACTGCCTTAGGACTTACAGGTGACTGTTGTGCTCCCTTTCCACCCATCTCAAATAAATGAATAAAATCTTGAAAAAGTAAAATAAAAATGTCTTAACTAGTAAATATATATAGTAAGTAAAGTGGTAAACATTCATTTAAATATAAAATATGAAAGTGTATTCTATAAATATGAAAGAATATTCCTTTCAGAAGCCAGAGTAGAATACAACACTAGTATTTTGACAAACTGCCCATATGCCATGCCACTATGTTACATCAAAGCTTAAATAGAGATGTGATTTGACAAAATATTCTTACTCAAATTCATGAATTTACTACTCAAGCTCATTAGAGCCAAACTCAAATTAACCAAAATCTAATAAATCAACCACAATAAAAATTACAAAGATACTGGAGGGGGGGAGAATCGAGAGAAAACTCTTATAAATACTTTAAAGGCCTCTGGGAATAATATCCTAAGTGCTTTGTTTATGTCTATGTGTGTATGTAAACATACAGAGACAAACACATACCCAAATTAGGTCTATTCCAAACACACACTAAAGTAATATGTGAGGAATATTATTTCTAAGGAAAACAGACACCTCCAGGCCTACTTAACCAATATATAGAAAAAATATGTACTTGCCGCTTATGGTGGAACATGGCAGACTTTAAGAAAAAAAAAAGTAAATACTCCACAACTAAGGCTACAAAATAACTAGAGAATGAACTAGAAAGAATATAAAGGGGATTTTTCAAATGTATATATGCTTTGGATACTGATATAACTGATTTTTATTACATCTGAGTTCATTTGAGAGCTTCTGTTTTCCTTTCACTGACAATGGTAAATCATTAGCACATAAGATTAGATTCAATCACTGTTACTTGTTAGTGAACAAATGTTAAGAAGAGAAATAAAAGGAAATAGAGGGAAGAAATTTCTCCAGATCTAACAAGAGAAAAAAGTGAGGACTAGATGACTAGATGAAAATGAGTAGGAAAAGGAAGATATGTAAAAATAGTCACTAAGGTCCCTGCATGGCTCAGCCAATTAGGCATCTGACTCTTGATTTTGGCTCCGGTGGTGATCTCAGGCTCATTAGATCAAGCCCAGCAAAGAGCCTGCTTGGGACTCTCTCTCCCTCCTCCTCTGCTTCTTCCCCCAGCCCACCCAACCCCCCAATCCCCACCACTCACACTCTTGCTTTAAAAAAAAAAATTTTTTTTTTAAATTTCACTAAATTGTCCTAAGCCACTGCTGTACAGTTATATGAACTGTTTACTGCACAAAGGCACTGGGTCAAGGGTACAAGTAAGGGTTTGACATGCTCCATTACTAAGCTGGGCTGTCTTAGGGCTGGATGCACCCTAAGAACAGAGCACTTTCTATTTCAAACAAATTTATCTTGCCAAGCCTTCTGACCTACAGGCTGTGTCCACTTGAAGGGAATCCTTCTGAAATTGCATAAAGCTCTGTATGGGCTTGATGGAGACTATGTAATCATATTCCACCCACTGTTCTACCCCCTCAGCCTCGAAACTTTAGCCTCCCGGCTTCACTGTTTTACTAAGCCATGAGAAAAGAGAAAAACTATGCAGGGCAGTCCTTCATATGGAATGTTTTTAGACCCACACTATTGACTCATAAGTCAAAGTGAACTTACATCTTACACTTTAAATTCAATGTTTATTCTGAAGTTGATGATAATTTGTTAAACTAAAATGAAATCTTTTCACGACTAATGAAAAGTTGCTAATACAATTTATAACATAATTTACTCCTTAAGGGGAGTAAGTACAACTTTGCTTCAATTATTTAAATAAAATGGCTGTGGGGCACCTGGCTGGCTCAATTGGTGAAGCATGCAACTCTTGATCTTGGGGTTATAAATTCAAGCTCACATTGGGTACACAGACTACTTAAAAATAAAATCTTTTATATATACATATAAAAATAAACTGGGTTGTTTCTAATTCAGTTATTGCTTTACATTCTAAAGGCTTATAGGATCACACTTTGTTTAGCATTAGAACTGACTTGTATATACGTGTGGTAACAAAATTGCATTTGCTAGAAGATATTTTATAATTTGCTCTTATAGGCACAAAGAGCTATTCCCTCTACTCTCAAATTAGTCAACTATAGGTCACTATATTTTATATCTCCATACATTTTCAGATTTCACACTTCAAAATATAATCAACAAGGACAAAGACAATAAATAGTTAATTTTCTGTGCTCGTTAATAAAAAGCTTCAAAATACAGAACCATTTTCCATACAGTATGTAAAATACTAAGTGCTCATCTAGGAAGGCTCATGAATCAAAAAAGAAGAAAAAATACCTATTCTTAATTAGTATGTCGTTTAGTTCAAGTTTTTTCTGATTTCTATCTAAATATACAGTAAGCATATTTTCTACTGAATTCTCTAGCATATCTTCAAGCTGTTTTCCAGAATTGGACATCATGTCCAATGACGAATAACAAGACTCTAAATGTGTGTTTTTACCTCGTATAACATAGTTATCCAGTGCATCTTCCATTCTCTTCAGTGCCTCAGTTCTATCAGAACCATATGTGATCAGCTAAAAGTAAACAAACAAAAAACAATTTACATAGATAGTACCTATCAATCTAAAAGTCACACAATTCATCCTAATAAAAATCAGAATACTTCCTAACAGATTTCCCAGAACATCTTTTGAAACTTCACAGTGGTTCAGTTTATAATATAAAGCACAACAATTCATATTTTTAAAACTCAATATGAAAATCAAGCTTTTTAAGACTTTTCTCCTACTTTCGCTATCACAGAAAAGAGCTACTTGAGATAACCAAGCAAAAAAATATCAAAAAAAAAAGGAAAGATATCAAATGTGAACATTATTTGAGATAGAATATGAACATCTGAGATAGTAAAGGATTAAGCAAGGTTTGGTTTTCCTCTCCTTACAAGAATGTCATTTCTAAGTCTGACACTCTGTTTAGCTAGCTTTTACACATAACACAGCACAGAAGCAAATCTAATTTTGATTAGAAAATCAAAAGGGTCTTTCTGTTCTATATGATTTTGTGACTATTTATAGGAATCTTAAACAAACTGACAAATAAATATAAGCAATAAGCAACATTTTATTACTAATTTGCTTGTTAATAAGACCTTAACTACTCATAAAATATTTTCCTGGTTATTACATTGGTCAATCTGTAATTGCAATTACTTTAGTACACTTCATCAGTTCCTCAGTATCAAGTCAGGTTGAAAATTTATTTGCAGGCTACATTTCTGAACAGAAATGTACTAATCAAAAATGGAAACACATCTGTTAAAATCAATCTATAATATTTTTGGGTTTTATTTTTTTTTGGGGGGGGGTTTATTTTTAAATAAAATTGCACTTCTCTGACAAAATACCTGAAGTTCATTTTAATAACATTACTGTAAAAACTTAAGTGAAAAAAGAAAAATGGTTTGCTTGCTTCAAGTACATAAGAAAGCTTACATATGAAATCTTACAATTCTAAAGCTCTTAAAAGATCTAAAAATTTAAGCAGCATTGTATTCCAGAAAGTCAAATTTCAAAAAGACAGGTGAGCAAAAAGATACTCTTACATAAGATTTAATTATTGTGCAATCCCCACAAATAATTAGTGATTCATAAAATTGAAGAGAAATAGTAAAGAGTACTCCAAAAAACATGACGTAACACCCTGACTCCATGATGTGGCCTGCCATTCACACTTCCATCTCAGGCAATTTTCAGGAATGAACAAATAACAACTTAATTCATCCTCACTACATGGGCTGCATTGGAGCCACTGGTTAGGTATCTTTGTTACTGTTGGGAAAAGAGATCATCATTGGATTTGACTGGGGAAGAGCCACTACTGACTCCCTTAGGGAATGTTACAAAGTAACACAGTATTGAAATGTCTCAAGAGGAAGAAAATTTGCTCCTTTTCACTTTTCCATCAAAGCATAATTACTTGTTCAATTATAGCATGATTCAGAGAAAAACTCAACTTCAGATTTTTTTAATTAAATACTTCCACTGTCTCTTCAGAAGAAAAGTGAACAAAGCCATTAAGAAATCAAACTAACTTTTGAAATCATTGGATCATAATAGATGCTAATATCACTTCCTGGCTGGATGCCGCTGTCAACCCGGACCTGGAAAAAAGAAAGAAATGAAAGTAACTTCATATTGTGAAGATATTTTTCTCACAACAATTTTAATTTCCAAGGACCAGATGGATAATTTAATTTCAAGTAACATTTCAGCTTCCAGAAAACAGAAAAATGATCTAAACTATATAGAGACCAAATTATCTTGATCTGTTTGTATGTAGTATAAAGTATTTTTTGTTCTTCCACTAAACAAAGGAACTAAGAAACCTCAAAAAGTAACAATAGTAATACTTTATACATCACTATCCTGGGATGCATTTGTAGCTATTTGATGGTGTCTTCCAACTGAAGCATGGCATGAATGATGCCCCTTCTAGGCACACTCCCCACTGTACCCTTTCAAGAGCTCTAGGGAGGACCACAGTCAAGCTATGCAGCAGGACTCGGGAGTTCTGCTCATCAGCTCTACAGGAACACTGGTCCTGTGGCTTTCATGTCTGTAACACTTTCCTTTTTTGCCTTACCCTCTCAACTGTATAGCGTTTTTTCTCCGTTACTGTTAGTCCTCTGAGACTTTAATGTTTACACAGCTTTTCTCATAGCTTTGCTTTGTAAGGACACAGTCCCAATTAGAGTTCTGATTTTGTGATTTTCATGGGGAAAAAAATAGCACAAGTTCAAAATATTCTTTTGAAGAGCCTGATTGCTGTTAACCAGCCAACAAGTTAGTTAGTACATCGCTGATTCTTGTTTTCATCTCCCAGTTTGATACCAGCAGTAAGGCACAGAGGTTAGCCATGTAAAACTTTAAAAATGAGCAGTTCCTGAGGATGAAATATTTATTAAATTATTGTGCCTAAGTTTTGGAATCTGAAGTACTTAAAAGCTAATCAAAATACTTAAGACGTCAAGCATGTCCTAGGGATCTTGAAGATAGAGAATTTAATCGAAGCTGCTAGAACAGCAGGACTTTGACGCCCAACATTGTAAAGGGTTGGGAAGAGAAGAGCGGAGGCTCACATAGCTCTTCACCTGTGGGAAGAAGGCTTCCTAATAAACAGCAGCTCATCTGTCTGCAGCAAGGCAGAAAAAGGTCAACACAGCGGCTGTTAGGCCTTTAATATTTTAATTTAGGCAATTATCAAGGGATCACATGTAGAACCTCTTGTCTAGAATATCCACATGAGGGTATGATGATGGCTTTATTATATGGTGACATCAAAAGATAAAGCATAGTTTCGTTCTCTTAAAAAAAAAATCAAACTACTATTATTCTCTTTGTAAGGTTTTAGAAGATAACATTGTAACATACCCAGAGTGCTTTTATTTCTCTATTTGCAAACACAAAAGTATGGATATTTGTATTTACATTCACATTCATATATGAAAATCTTAATTTTAAATGAAAGTCACTCATCACATTTAAACACATCATGGCTTTCTATTTTCTGGAAACATACTTCAGTCCTATGAAATTCAGTGTTTATAAAAACTAGAAAAGAATTAATGGGACAGCTGTGAAAGCAATAAAACCATAATCTACCCTCTCCTCACATTTAAAGAGCTCCCAAATGGCAGCTGGCAACCAACTTACATAACAGAAAAGAGCCTTCTGAACTTGCATTTTCTTAATTTTAGTAAAAAAGTTAAAGAGCTTATTTTACCACCATGTATTATTATTTAAAACCAGATCACACTTGCTAAAGCTATGTTTCAAATTGAGACTGGTACAAATTCTAACATGTTTGACTTTAAATATATCTTATTTGCTACATAAACTGCTACAAGGCTAGTGTGGAACTCTGATGTCTAACTCACTGGTCAAATAGCATAGACAATAAAGATTATTTATTACATTCTTCTATAGTTTATAATTCAAAATTTTAGTTACCTTGAACACCACCATCCTAAAATTTAAGTTGCCTAGGGTTCTTAAATATAACTATGTCATCTACTAAAATTATGGTCATAGAAGGTATGTCATTTTAATTTAAAAATACATAGGATAAAATCAGGATGTATTATACATAATCAACATACATCTCTAATCAAATACATTTCATTAGTAAATCAACATTTCCAATTTAAAACTGTAACAAAGCATGAAGACTATGACTTATAATTTCCTGCTTATGTAGCTCATTTCAAATACTCATTGGCTTTTTTTAAACAATGAATTAAAAGTCAAAATAAGTCGCCACTTCTTTATGGAAACAAAGGCTACATAAAAGAATACATTTTAGCTTTTGCACAAAACGCTTTAAGAATAAAGTCAAATGGAAATGTAACCAAATTTCTGAGAACAAAATTGCAGTCTGAAAATAACAAATTGATAAAATGTGGTAATCAAAGATTTTTAAAAATCTTCATCTATACCATATAAGTAAATTTTAGGCTTAAGGAAGCATGTGAGAAGTACAGCCTGTAAATTAACCCTCAAGTATGTATCTTGTGACCAAAAACAGTAATAGCCAAAAAGAGTTTCCCAAGTTAAAACTGACTGATCTAGTTAAAGAGGCAAGGAGGAAAAACCACCACCACCATTACCACCCAGGCACCTGTGTATGAGGATATCAAGCCATTGCTCAGAAACCTCTGGCATAATTTAAATGTCTTTCTTCTTTATCAACAGTGGACCGTGTGAAACTATCAGCCATCTCCCACCCTTCATGCTCTATTCGCCTCTCCCCCTCAGTCCAACTCCCAGCCCGCCATGTCTACCTGACAAGTGACAGCCCAATCTGATTAAATGCTTCCAAGGGAGGGGACTCGTGGGCCTCCATGACAGGCCAAAAGTGATCACCATGGAGATACATAATTACAGCTGTCAACGCATCTACTGTCCTGCTGACATCAATTTGATTGCTCCCAGCAATAATGATAGACAAAGCTTGGTGTGCACTCTCCCGCACCCAATCACTTTATCTATTCCTTGGTCCATTTAGCTGACATGCAACATTCACACAAGCAAATAACAGCAGTAAGCAGAACATTTAAGGCATTTTAATTGTTTTTTCTTTCTGTGGATGGCTCACAACCACAAATGTTATTACATAAAACTCCTGCTGCAGCATTAATTGAAGAAAGATTTGGTGGGACAAAGACTGTAGGGGGTATAGTTTGTCCATTATCACTTGTACTTTCAACAGGTCTCACGTTTGAAAATTGCAAATTGCAAAAACTTGCGAGGGCAAAATATTTGACATCCTGTTAGCTATTACAACATGGTGAAAACTTCTAACAACTAGAGTAATCATTATGAATTCTTATTTAATACTTTTTTGTTTGATTAAAAAAATGTTTAGATATGTCCCTATGACACTTGTTTTCTCATCTGCTATTTAACGTCACATAATGCCTGTTAAATCTTTACAATCTTTTTTCTGCCTTCAGGCTTTGAACACAGCATGCGGTCTCCCAGCCTAGAAAGGGTCAAGTCTCTTCAGAATGCATATGGGCAAAAACAATTTAAAAAGTGAAATAAATCATATATCCAATAACATCTTCAAATTTAGAATTCTTCCTATAATCTTTCATCATCTTCATGCCAGTAATCAAACTGAATAATCATATTCACAGATGGTACAGCCTTGTCATCCACTAGTTAACATAATGTCATATATATATGCACTTATTACCTTGATTAAGAAAAAGGGTATGTCCTTGTTCTTTTGTGCAGTAAAAACTATTTAAAGAACAGCTATTAAATACAGAAGAACTATGAACTAAGTGGACAGTGATCACTTTTCTTTAACTGGTGGAAATATGTACTTCTTAAAGTCCACGACACTTGATAGAATGAGGCACTTTGTTTTCCTTAATCCGTTTCAATTAAGGGGCTGACTTTGCACTTGAATTTTTAACATCTGACTATACAGGGACTCTGGGTTAGATTTACTGAAAAGATTTAAGTGTAATACAGTAAAATCATTTCCCATTCTTAGAATTCTGTGATCTTTTTCATTAGAATTTTCAAAAGAATTGGGAACATTGTAAACTATTATTTATTTACAAGTCAGATGTCTCTGGACTCCCCCTATTGAGTAAATTCTGACTTTCCTACATATCACAAAGTACAAAATATTAAACAAAACAAAACCAAAAACCTGTCATTCCCCAGGAATTTAGCTTGTCCTTCAATTTACACCCTTTAGTGTTGATATGCATAACATAAAAGTATGACATAAATCAAGGTTTTAACCCCTCACTTGGTATTACAGCTTAATGACTTACACCAGGTAGATGTATCGGTTCTTGGTACTGAGACAATCTCCCAATGGATGGTAAACCAAAAGACTTGTAGGGGTCCTGGAAGTTCAAAGGAAAGGAAGCACAGTCTTTGAAATATAAATCAGCAAACTAAGGTCAAATATTTATACAATGAAGAAGCATTTATAGATCTATTTTCAACATACAATATTTACCAAATCACATATTTCAGAAATTATTGTTGTATACTCACTCTAGACTACTTAGAAAAGTATTTAAAAATCAAACAGAACTGTAAGCAGAATTTAGCCTGACCTTAGTCATACTTTATTGAAATTGGTAAAATTCCAACATTTTATAAATCTTCTTAGAATGCCTTGAACAAAAATAAAATAACCTAGGCGCTACATCAAAACATCCTCAAGTTCAGAACAACTGTAGTGCACTAAAGATATTTTTCTTACTCTCAAAAAACAGTACACATATGGTAAAATTGGAGAATTGTGGCTCTTCAAATAAAGATCTGAAAGAAACTTTATGTGCTATTAGATATGTGCTCTATTTGTAAATATCTTAGATCATCAGAATAAATACTAAATAAGTTCAGTGTCATAACAATACCACTTAAAATATAATAAAAAGCAAAATTAACCAAGCCAAGTATATTCTTAAGATCCTTAAAACATTTCAAAACAACTTCCAGTATTCTTAAACAGGTATTTTTAATTTACTTTTTGTTTCGACAAACTTAAAATGTCAAAAGTAAAAGTATAAATGTTTCCTTGAATTGTTTATTTTTTTGAATTGTTTTAGTCATTCAAAAAAAGCATTTTCAGATGTTAACTGCTTTATTATCTGATTAATATAGTTATAAAATAGTATAAAAGTAACAGACTGATACTTTAGGAGTAAAATCCATGATTAAAATTATGAATGAAAGCTTTGCAATTTAAATTTTAATTCCTACTTTCATATAAGCCTAAGAGATAAAATTATTAGAAAATAAACTAGCAAAAAATTTAAGTATCAAATTAACAACTCATGTGTACTCAGGATAGGCTCTAAAAAAAAAGCACAAAACAAACAAAAACACAGAAATAAATGCTTCTGTTTATTTCAAATATGATTTGAAAACAAGCAAACAAAACGAAAACCATGGTCCATTCAAGCATATTGAATATTTAACAAAAGCAGGAAAAATTAACGAATGCTTTGTTTCCCCTTAAACTGACTGGTAGCTATTTTTCCCATCAAAAAAAAAAAAACAAAAAACAAAAAAACAAAAACAAAAAAACATGGAACTTAATTTAACTCAATCTTTTAACACTAACTTGAATTACATCAAAATTGTCTAATTTGGGATTCCTGGGTGGCGCAGCAGTTTGGAGCCTGCCTTTGGCCCAGGGTGCGATCCTGGAGACCCGGGATCGAATCCCACGTCGGGCTCCCAGTGCATGGAGCCTGCTTCTCCCTCTGCCTGAGTCTCTGCCTCTCTCTCTCTCTCTCTCTCTCTCTCTCTCTCTTTCTCTCTCTCTCTGTGTGTGTGTGTGACTGTCATAAATAAATAAAAAAAATTAAAAAAAAAAAAAAAGAGAGGAGAGAGAGGCACTTAATCTTTGAAAAAAAAAAGTCCAATTTTTGTTCATGTTGAATTCTGTATTACATAAGCATACACTCGACACTGGTTATGAAATCCTAACTTTACCTTCTGTTTAGCTCTACCTGGTCCCATGACTTGGGGACAC
Source organism: Canis lupus baileyi (assembly GCF_048164855.1). Taxonomy (NCBI): domain Eukaryota; kingdom Metazoa; phylum Chordata; class Mammalia; order Carnivora; family Canidae; genus Canis; species Canis lupus. The sequence goes on from NC_132854.1 coordinate 11,207,585, forward strand.
AATCACCATCCTTCCTCTCAACATCATTCATTTTACCTCAGCATAAACCCGACATTCAACTGCCCAGCCATTGATGGGAATATCAGCTTGTCTGTGCCTGAGAGGGTAACCCTTGGCAACACGGATCATTTCTTGGACTAGGTCCAGGCCGGTAATACATTCTGTGACAGGATGCTCAACCTGCAAGACCAATATGTGCCAATCAATAGGTGTAGGAAAAGGTAAATAAACAGAAATAAGCAAGAACAAGTTTAATAACTTCTGAGTAAAATGAGGTCAATTATATTTAACATTAAATCACTTTTAACTAAGAAACTAAGAGAATAAAATTAAACACAATCTCATACAAGGTACGATTTTTTTTAAATACCTAAAAAGTATTTGTAAACTATCTATATTACTTGTCTGTTTTAATTAGATGTCATCAAGCAATGTTTAACACTTTCAATTTAGAAACAACTTCTCATCTGAAAATTACGTATTTAGCTGCAATCCTCCGTATGGCTGATAATCAACCTATTCTGCTACACTTAGCATGGCATCCACAGAGGCAGCTTATGATTTTCCAAAGCACTAGGCTAGCCTAGTCTCACCCACTCTCATGCTTTCACTAACCTGTCCTGACAAGCAACCAGATTAGCGTACTCTTACATCAATGCAGTGTAGCAGAAAGGAGCAGATGGATCCTGCAGGTTGTTTTCCCTTCAGACTTACATGAGGAGTGCTTAGCATGCACAATAGCAAACCTGAGCCAGTGAAATCACTCTGCTCTCTCAGCAAATTGCTGATAACTACTTTGGATGATGCTGTCATGGGGATCCCTGGCCTTCCACACTCATACATGAGATACACATGTACAAAAACATGCACCAACATATAGGGATATTAACAGGGATACACATCATTATGAATTTGGTCACATACAATTTCCTAAACTTAACAAAGCTAAAATAAACCACTCATGGCACTGATAAAGAGCAGATGATCTTTCATCGAAATCCCTGAATAAGTTTTAGAAATGTAAATAGAAGTTTGGCCGCATCTGCTGCTTTAATGCCAATTTCTTTTCTCATAAAAATTAAGCATGTTCTAAATGCACTTCATAATAGTTCCTTTATCATGACATGTCTAATTTCGTACACTCTGACACGGGAAAAGGTCAACGAACAAACGAATTGTCTTCCAATCTTCAACTACACTAATTGAAGGACAGGACTTAAGTCATTATAATAATCTTGAAGCTTATCATAAGCAGACAATGCCATGGTCTTAAAAAAAAAAAAGCTCTGTAAAAATAAACAGATGGCATCCATAATTAGCTCTCTGTGTGTTATGAGTTTGTTTACAGTTTCAACAACATTTTAAGACATTTTGACATAATTTTAATGACAAATCATCACTAAAATAAGCATCTACCCTTTGTAAAATAAATGTGACACTAAATAAAGATCTTACTAGATAGTTCAAAAAATAAATTTTTGAAAGCAAGCTATGGTTTTTTGAGAAACAAGATTCTATATGACAAATATAACAAGAAAGGAACAAGTGTAAAGCCCATCTCTTGTTAGAAACGAATTTCATTTGAGAAACCAACTTACCACTCTAGTCAAAGTGAGCCTACTGTGTGCCAAGGGCTTTAAATCAATACTATTCACATACCTTGTTAGATGAGAAAACAATTTTAAAAGTTAAGTGAATGATTTAACTTCCTCCTTCTATGTCTAGTCCCCAGGAAAGTAAACACTATATACTAGGCAAATAAATAAATGTTGTATGAATAAATAAGCAGCAAATCCAGAGCCACATCTATAGTAAATGGCAGAGGCAGGGTTGGAATTTGGGTCACTCCAGGGATGGTACGACCTTCCTATTCTCTTCATGGAAAAATGTATATAAAAACATGTAGTAAATTAGGGTGCCCGGCTGGCTCAGTCAGTGGAGCATGTGACTCTTGATCTTGGGGTCATGAGTTCAAGCCCCACATAAGGTATAGAGATTAGTTAAAAAAGTGTAGTAAAACATAAACAACTACATAATTATGAGCCGTTGTCTTCTATAAACCACAGTATTATGAAAGTTTAAAGATATGAATTCATAAAAAAAAAAAAGATATGAATTCATTTAGGCTCTGTTTTACCTTGGAAGTCTTCTCTGTAACTAAATGTGTAAGAAAAAAGTATATTCGACCCATACTGAATGGAATCCAAAAATGGACCCACTTTACTGCAACTTAGAATTATAAAACAGAAACAGCCCATTTTACTAAATTAGTAAGCTACTAGCATTTCAAACTAAAATAATTAAGTAAATAACTAGAATAATAACTAGCTGCCAAAGGCAAAATAATTACTTACAGAATTTAAAAATATATCCATTTAGGGTCCAAAAATTATTCAAGAAGTCTTTCTAAACACATTTTAATAGAATTCTGAAGTTATTCAATTTTTTGTGTGAAGCATTTCCTCTAGATTTTGTATTATATTACCAGGAATCTTGTAGGCATAACATCTTTTCAATAACCATGTATAGCCCCATTTCTGAGAACTAGGAAACAGGTCCCCTTTGCAAGTCAAGCTCAATACTTAAGAGATCAAAACAGAGATACACAAAGAGACAAAACAGCTCCCAGGCCAAAGTATAATTCAACACACGTTTTAAAAATACCTTTAAAAGGAGAGGGGAAAAAAAAAAAAAAAAGAAAGGAAAAGAGAAGGGAAGGGAGGGAGGGAGGATCAATGGAAAGTGAAGGTAGCTACGTGGAATGAAAGGTTATACAAAGAAAGAGTCAGACTGGTATCTGGTAGGCTGACGAGTTCGTCTTGTTCCACGAGAAGGAAAATCTACACAAGTCTAATGCCAATAAATATATATTCTGAGGGCTGTTATATGAAAGGAAAACAAAACAAGGCTTCCGTGTGACTTCTATTTAGAAAACACTGACTTTAACTATATTAAACATGTTATTTTATGAAAGACTCCTCAGACTCACTCATCTGTGACCATGCTTTGGGATCCTCAGTAGGAGGCTATCGCATGGTGTTTATACTTAACCACATCTCCTTTTGCAGGATATCCTTATAGGTTCAGAATTCCATGGAACACACTTTTAGAAACAATGCCTTAAACATTCAAAATACAAAACTGAATTCCTTTATTGTGACTATCCTCATCAAACAAGTTTTTGAGAACCCATATTCATAAATAATTGGGTTTTTTTACCTCACTGAAATGGGTGCTAGAAGCATATGAATAAGGGATACACCAAATAGTATGATTCTGCATTTCAAGATCAGTATATTGACATTCTAATAGGTAAATCTTATGATTTAGTCAACAAAAGATCAAACTCCCACCCCACCCACCCACCCACCCCCCCCAAAAAAAAGAAAAAAAAAAAACACACACACACATGCCAAAAAGAAAACAAAAAAAGCCCAAAACCAGTCAGAATTTCTGAATTCTCAAAGACAAATTTCCAGTTGGGATCAGTGAGACAGTGTGCATTCAGCAGTGTCTATCAGTAGCTAATAAATCAGTCTGTACTGGCAATGCCTCTATCACTCCATGAATGTTTTGTTCAAACAGGTACAAACAACTATAATCATGAAATGTCATATTATGGAACATAATCACACACAATCATGCTACAGTGAGTATACACAGTTCTATATGCCTATATTAGACAGTGGCAAATATCCAACTTTTTATTAATCTCCTAGCTATTTTCATTTAGTTTTGTCTTCTTGATCACCACCAAGCTGTCACTAATGTCAGTGCCTAAACCTCTTGCCATTATTTTCAAATGTATTTGTTGCTTTAAGCGTATTTCCTAAAAAAAAAAAAATAAATAACTGAGTTCATCAAATGCAACAGTAAGGTAAATTTGGTTTTGCTTTAACTTTGCGTTCTCAATGTATCAAACTTCAATACTTCAATACTGACGAACTTAGAAAAACAAATCTTCCTGGCATTGTGTCTGCCATTGCCACTGTAATTTGTAGCCTTACTCTTCATTAAATACAAACTTAAATACAAACTAGGAAGTATCTAAAACTAGTGGTCGAAAGTATAGTGAGGTATTTCCAGTCTCAAAGTATCTTCCTATTAGATGCCTTATTGACAACAAAGGGAAAAGTAGTAACTCTATAGCAAAGAAATGCAAAAGACACCACCTTAACGATGCCAACCTCAGCAATAATGGGATAAGCAGACATCATGTTTCTCTTACATGGTACTCAGAGAAGGACAATACACCTTCTGTAGTATACTTGCCAATGTGCAGAGCCTCAATATAGCCATGAGAAAACGGACAAATGCAAAACAAGAGATGTTCTATAAAGTAAAGGGCTTGTGCTCATGAATAAAAGTAAAGGCCACAATTGACCAAAAAAAATAAGATTAAGGGACTGTTCTAGATGGAAAGAATGAGGTAAGACAAGTAAATGTAATGTAGATCCCAAACCAGAAAAGGTGTTTCTTTTACTATAAAAGATTAATGGAACAACTGGTGAAATCTGAATATGACCTCTAGACTGAATGATACATAACATATAAATGTTAACATCCTGATACTGCTAATGGTACTGTGATAATGTAAGAGTTTTCTTGTTTTTAGGAAATACTCCTTTAGGAGTAAAGGGACACCAGGCCTGCAATTTACTCTTAAATGTTTCAGGTAAAGAAGACAGATTTAGATACACAGATACCAAAAAAAAAAAAAGGATAATGCAAATGTAAATGTCAGAACATTTTTGTAACACTTTGTAATTTTTCTGTACATTTGAAATAATTTCACATAAAAGTTAATAGAAATTAAAGCAACATCACTAGAGTTTGTTTTTAAATAATAAAATATTATTAAAATAAAGATTTCTAATTTGATCAACATCTTCTCTATAATCAAAATTCACTGTGTTAAATAAAAATAATCAGCAGCAGATAGGTTGTTCAATAGGTTTTCTCTGACCTAAACTTTTACATATTATGTGTCTATTTACCAATAGTTCCTAAGATTTTAAGCACAAGTAACTAGATGACAGGCAAGTTTTCCTCCAGGTGAGTGAGATGCAGGCAAATTCTTATTATACACTTAAGTTATCTTCAAATGAAAGTTAACACTGAGGGAAGTTCCAAAGAAAAAAAGGCACAGAAAGTGTAGAAAGAATTCAGATGGAACAAGTGTGTTTAAACTTGGCCACTGACAGAAGGAGAGCAATGAGAAATATTTGAGATTCCTTAAATGGAGGAATATTTGGCTGTAACTGTCAGCTGGTGAATGGTGGCTCAATTGCCTAATCAAAGCAGAAGCTGCCCCCAAAGGTAGAAAACCCAACAAACATTCTGTAACACCTAAATAACACTGAAACTTACAAAATCTTTCCATATGCATGAACTTGTTCCTCAATACGCCATTGCCATTTTATAAAGAAGGCATATGAGATACAAACAAGAGGTATATAGAGAGTGAAAATTAAGAAAATCTAATATTCAAATAATGTTATTTTAAATTCATATAATTCTAGGGAACATCTTAAATACATCGAGTCTAAATGACAAATATTACAAGGCTTGGCTTGTCAAAGCTATCTTTGATGAGCAGAACTTGTTCAATTCAACAAAGCAGTTTAGGTGTGATTACCTGTTGAATTATGAGGAAATTGAGTTTCATAATAGTTTTTGGCATAACAGGTCTAGATTCAGTTTGTTGTTATTCCAGCCTAAAAGGATAACTGATGCCATTATTTTTGGTTCTGCTCTTACGGTTCAAAGAGCTGCTTTGTCCAGAACAGAATCTAACATATATCTATTAAAATTCTGAAGCTCTACCTCCTGAGAATACAGGATTTCAAAATAAAGATCTAAAGTTATTAGATTTTGATCCACAGGACTCAAAGATAAAAAGCACGTTGGGAAATAGGCCCCAACACACAACTCCTGTAAACTCACCTTGAAAATAATGGCCATGTTCAAGCGTGGCAGTGAAAACTGAATAGATTCTATTATAGAGCTTCCCTGTTGACCACAACACAAATAACCAGATGAAGAAAGGACAAGGGAACTGTTACGGGCTGAACTGTGCCCTCTAATACATATGTTTAAGCCCTAACCCCTTAGTACCTCAGAATATGACTGTATTTGGAGATGGGGTCTTTAAAGAGGCAATTAAATTAAAATGAGGTCATTAGGATGGGCCCTAACCCAACATGACTAATGTCCTTAAAAGAAGAGATTAGGACACAGACAACACACAGCAGAGAAGACAGACCATGAGAAGACACAGGGAGACATAATGGCCATCTGCAGGCCAAAATGAGAGGCCTCCAGGAGAAACCAACTCTGCAAACATCTTCATTTTAGACTCCTTCTAGTCTCCAGAACTGTGAGAAAATAAATTTCTGTTGGTTAAGCCACTCTGTCTGTGGTATGCTGTTACGACAGCTATAGGAAACTAATACAGGAACAAATTTGTAAAATTAAAATCTAGGGAAGAGTCTAGAACTCAAAGATACCAAAATAGTTTATAACATGCTTTAAAACAAAAACCTAACTGAAAGTATCTGACAAGTTTACCTCTTCACGTCTGTGTAATAAAAAACTTCTTTCCTTTAAACTTTCTAATTAGACTCAATAAATATTAAGGGAAAGTATAATACACCCTACTTTATATTCTCAGTTTCTTAGGAGACTAATTTCAAATATTCCAGAACACCCCAGTTCTGGCTTACTTAAGCCATTTTGAGAATCTTAGCTTCTAGGACGTTAAAAATAATCAAAAAGGTCAACTTCTACCTAAATCTAAAAATGTCCCTTTTGGCAATAAGGTGGTTTTACAAATTAGACACAAATCCATTTCCCTGTAATTTTTCCTAATTCCACCAATTATTCTTTCAATCAGTATTTGAACTCCAAAAAAGACCAAACTCTTTTACTATGGATAATCCTGAATATTTTTAAAATCCAAAACTGCTCTGAAATTCGAACATGATATTTGTTCAGTTACAGTCAACTCTTAGAAACCAGAATTTAGGTTGCAATAATTCTTAATTTTTAAAAAAATGAAATAGTAAAAGGTAAGAGTTTCTTAAATCTTCCTGGAATATAAAGATGGTACAGGTACAGGATTATCTCATAGGAGATGGGGGGCATCTGGTCTCCATAGAATTTCAATAATTCTTAATACAATAATTCTTAATTTTTAATAATTTTTAATAATTTAATATTAATTTAATTAATTAATAATAATTTAATAATTTTAATAATTCTTTTAATTTTTAAAAAAATGAAATAGTAAAAGGTAAGAGTTTCTTAAATCTTCCTGGAATATAAAGATGGTACATGGTACAGGATTATCTCATAGGAGATGGGGGGCATCTGGTCTCCATAGAATTTCAACAATTCCACTGCACTTTTTCTGTCATCCCATTGCAAAAGCACATTCTTTCTTCACTGTAGCAATCATATATAAGCAACTGACTATGGTCTAACAACAGTGGGAAATTTAGCTCTCTGTTCTTAAGGATATGGCTGACCATGCTTCGGCATTAACTACTAGGCTATTTCTTTCTACTTAAAAGTGTTCCAACTCTTATAATCTTTGTAGACTACATAAAGGCTGTTTTTCCAAAGAATTAAAACCTAGTCATAACCTACATTTAGAAATTAATAATTATACACACAAACTTGGAAAGGTATATTCAGGGTCTTAACATTAATCTCAGTACGAGAGACTAAGCAGAAATAGCTTATGAATTTAACACTTCTCCCATCAGTTTCATTTTTAGGAGATTTCCATCTCCATTTTTCTCTAGACTCTTACACAAACACTCTTACGATAAAAAGTGGCTTTTAAAGTGGTTTATTGCAAGCATGTTTGTTCATTTATAACAATAATTTTGCAGTTAACCGACAGAAGAATAAAGTTATTAATTTGTAGCTCAGTTTGCCATCTGAAAAAAATTGACTACTGACAAGCTTCACTAACGACAACAGTACAGTTAACATGTTAACCAATATTTAACAAACATAGCATGTGGAATATTAATGGTGACATGCTTATAGTCAGGAAGAAGAATGAGTGCTTAGTCTAAACCAGGCACTTTTCTGAGCATTTTAAATGTATTAATAACTCAGTTAATGCTCACAATCCTATTAAAAATTACTCTTGGGATCCCTGGGTGGCACAGCGGTTTGGCGCCTGCCTTTGGCCCAGGGCGTGATCCTGGAGACCTGGGATCGAATCCCACGTCGGGCTCCTGGTGCATGGAGCCTGCTTCTCCCTCTGCCTGTGTCTCTGCGCCTCTCTCTCTCTCTCTCTGTGACTATCATAAATAAATAAAAATTAAAAAAAAATAAATTTATAAAAATTACTCTTTATTGATAAAGACAATGAAGCATAGCGAAGTTTAAGAATTTCCATACAGTCATACAACTAGGAAGGCATAGAGCTAGGATTTACTTGCATTAAGTCAAAATAGTGGATGGTCGCAATTAACTAAAACAATGACTAGAAAACTTCTGTCTTAAAAAAATAAAATAAATAAATAAAAAATAAAAAAGTTCTGTTTTAGTCAGCTCTAGTTGTTCTGAACCATTCTAGGGTCTAGAACTTCACTAAATTTCTCCCTAGAAAAGCATGTATCCAATTTCAGAGGGTCCACAGACTTGCCCGAAGCTCATTAATGCAATCCAGATAAACCTGGTTAAATATTTCTGCTCTGGGAAAATGGCAAAACTAGTATGGTTCACCACCTCTCCAATCCAAATCCCACAGTCTCTATCCCCCAGAGTCTGTGAGCACCACAGGATATTGCAAATAGTGACATCTGGGGAAAAGTGAGAGCCAATAGCAAGTAATGGGCTCTTGTCTCTCATGGGTTGGGGGAAACCCAGAGGCTAGCTTCAGGTATCTCCAGGGAAAGGTGTGAAAGAAGAGGTCAGGGAGACAGCTTGGCCTGCAGAGATCCATGCAGCCTGAAAACAAACTCACTAAAGGCTCAAAAGAGTCCCTGGTCACTTTCCTAAGAAGTTCAAGGAGTCAATAAATATTAGCTAGGTTCTACCCTTGAGATGAAGGCCGTGCAAGGAGATACATGCTCTTCCTGACTTCAGGAGTAGATACGGTTACATCTGCAACCACTTGAAGGTCTGCTGCCACTCTGAACATTACAACAAACAGCACTTAGTACTGATCTCAAAATCAACTACAGTAAAACCACGGCAGGTGGCTTATCCCCAGAGACAGGGCAAGCATTCAGAATAATGACTATAGACACGAAGAGAAACAGAGCAGTTGAGGAATGGGGTGGGGGAGACACAACACACAAAACATCCAAAAAGCAATAGGGCACCTGAAAACTTCAAGAGCAGCAATACATACACACATACCCCCACACAGAAGGAGACTTTCCAGGATAAAATAACATGATTTCCCAATTATGCAGATTTAGTACTTTAAGGAAAAGATGATCGCCATTAGAACTCAAATTAGTAGCCTGGAAGAGCAACATAAAGAATGAATAGGAAAAAACAGAACACAAATAAAAAATGAGAGTAATCATGAGGAAAAAGACTCAAGCTTCAGTGTATGCCCAATACACCTAGCCCACAATAAAAGGAGTTCCCAAAGGAGAAAATGAGTAGGTGAGAAAAGGAAACATTTAACAGAAGAAACTTTCTCTGGAATGAAGAAACAATTAAATCTGTACACTTCAAAGAACACACAGAGTAAAAGGCAGAATCTATGGACATAAATACATATCTAGGCATGTTCTGGTGGAGGAAAAAAAAAATCCCCAGTTCCAATGATCAAGAGGAAACTGGGCTACCTTTCAGACAGCAAGATTATATTACATATAATGGAAGACAAATCAGAATGACTTCAGACTTAATACCAGAAACCAGACAACAGCACAGGGTATTTACTATGGAAATCCAAGAATCCTAGACTCAAAATATCATTCCCCTTCAGGCTAAAGAAATGTATTTAGGATGTGGCATTTCTAAGCATAGCCTCCATATGTTCCAGCTGAGGAAACATCATGAAAAAATGCTCTAATGAAATTAATAAACTAGGGCAGAAATCTCAAAGAAGGGAAAGACAGAGAAGATAGAGAAATGAGAAAACTGTGTACACACAAACTAAAAGCAAGTCTGGAAACAGAAGAGTTCAACAGCAAGTGAAAACCAAATATAGCCTAGAAGCATAAGATTATTCATGTTGCCAAGTTGGGGCAATCAGCTATATTCTATTTACAAGTATTAATGGAGAAAATACCCAACTCAACAGGAAGATGAACATAAATAAAATCTTAAAAGAGAGGATTTCCAATCTACCAATGGGAAACAACAGGAATAATTAGCAATTTAATTCAAGCAACATATAAAAAGGGGGAAAACAAGGGGGAAAATGGGATACAAATAAAGATGAAATAAGATCAAGTATTTAAAATTAGAAGAACTAAATTTTCATACTCAAAGAGTGTCAGATTGGGTTTTTTAATTTAAACTTAAAAAAAAAAACAAGTGACAAGAAGGCTTCAAAATAAATCAAAAGGCAAATAAAAGAAAAAGAAGCAGATGCAACATAATATGAGTTGAGGTGGAATTTAAAATTAAAATCTTTTAACAAAATAAAGATATTATGTAATGACAAAAGGCACAGGATTCATGTAGAATAGTCAGAAACCTATATGGCAAATTATTTTATAAGTAAATATGCAAAATAAACATTTAAAATGCAAAGAAAACATAATGAATATATGTGTACACTTAAATATTAATAAACAAAATTTAAAAAAATAAACAAAATCATATGTCTGAGATTTTTGTTAAAATACTCCAGCTAAAAATAGAAGTAAGGAAAAGAAGATATCCACAAAACAATACTTGGCAAAGTAAACACAAAGCTAGGTTACAGATTCATGAGACTTTACCAGACCACTTTTGCTGATGCTACTCTTAGCACATCTGTATGTTTGAAGATTACCATGCATAAGGGAGACAGAAAAACTGACACATGGAGGGAGGAAGATAAAGAAGGAAGACAGGAAAGGGAGGGGGAAGGAAAGAAATAAAAAAGAAGGAAAGAGACAAAGAAGTTTTGAATGCAAGAATTTTTAAGGCAGTGAAACTACTCTACACGATGCATGGTGGATACAGGTTCTTACACATTTGTGAAAACCCACAGGATGTACAACACCAAGAGTGAACCCTAATGTAAACTATGAACTTCAGTTAATAACAATGTATCAACACTGGTTCATCAATTGTAATGAATATGCCATACTAATACGACATATTACTAGTAGGGGAATTGAGAGTGGATGGATAAAGGTGTATATGGAAACTCTGTACTCACTACTTATTCTTCTGTAAATCTAAAACTGCTCAAAAATAAAATCTATTTTTAAAAATTATGAAAAAACCCATGTTTCTTTTTCTAAGTCAAATAGATCCAATTAAAAAAAGAAATCTAAAGGAATATGAATACAATTAATAATCTTCAAAAACCTTGATTTTGAATAGATCGTATTACCTCAAAAATACTAAAAGTCTACCACAGAAGGAATCAACATGATGTTTAAAGATCTACAACTGAGAAAGATACCAGTACAAATGGATTCACATCTGAATTTTAATATTTAAGGAACAGATAATGCCTATTATTACCTGTACAATATTCCCACAGTTTCAAAAAACACATATTATTCAAACGTGGTAAAGACAGTATTTTATTTTATTTTTTGAAGATTTTATTTATTTATTCATAGAGACACAGAGAGAGAGAGAGAGGCAGAGACACAGGCAGAGGGAGAAACAGGCTCCATGCAGAGAGCCTGACGTGGGACTCGATCCAGGGTCTCCAGGATCACGTCCTGGGCTGCAGGCGGCGCTAAACCGCTGCGCCACCGGGGCTGCCCTAAAGACAGTATTTTAAAAGTAAAAATTAGAAATCATTGTATTAGCACACAAATCTAGTAGAATAATGAAATGAAAATCATTACGTCCAATTAAAATTTATTCCAAGAATGTAAAGCAAAAGTATAAAAAAAAAACCTGTAATATTAATGAACTAAGATAAAAGCTATTTTTCCTTACTAGTAATTGGTAGGTCACTAGCAGTTTTGGTCACAATCAGAGACAAAGATAAGATTGTACAAATTTCTAGATGGAGAAAAAAAACTTTAAACAGAATCAGAATACATCTCAATATCTAAAGTCAAAACTAAAAGAAAGCAACAAAAAAAATAAATAAAAATAAAGCCTTCAAGATGCGAAGAGAAAGTTACTTCCAATCCAAAATTCTATACTCTAAATGCTAGAAGAAAATTTAGGAGAAAGTCCTTATGATCTTAGGTTAGACAAAGATTTCTTAAGTACAACACCAAAAACACAATCCATAAATGGAAAAAAGAAAGGTAAATTGGGCTTTAGCAATAAAAAAACTTTTGTTTCAGTCTTTCAGCCAGAACCCCCTTCTTCCAATAATTAGACAAAGTGACCAACACAAAGGGAAAGATGAGAGGTACCACAATATGTTCTCTGGGCCTTTTTAGAAAACATGAAGTTGCTCCTTTGGCCACATACATGCAAATCTACGAGAAAGGTGATATTGTGGACACCAAGGGAATGGGCACTGTTCAAACAGGAATACCCCACAAATGTTACCATGGCAAAACTGGAAGAGTCTACATCATTACTTAGCATGCTGTGGGCATTGTTGTAAATAAACAGGTTAAGGGCAAGATTCTTGCCAAGAGAATTAATGTACACGTTGAGCATATTAAACACTCAAAGGGTCGAGACAGCTTCCTGAAGCGTGTGAAGGAAAATGATCAGAAAAAGAAGGAAGCCAAAGAGAAAGGTACATGGGTTCAACTGAAGTGCCAGCCTTCCCCAGCGAGAGAAGCACAAATTATGAGAACCAATGGAAAAGAGCCTGAACTGCTGGAACCCATTCCCTATGAATTCATGGCATGATAAATGTAAAGAAAATGAAAGACCTCAAGGAGTGATTGAGGAGTGCCTTTCCCTGTGGTGCACTGAGGAGTGGAGCCCCAAGCTTTCAGCTCCATTTTCACTTTCATCTTCTAAAGCTACACTGAAAGGCTTCAAGGGAACAAAGCCAACACAGAACAATTCAGAGCAGATTACTTAGCCTGGACCCCTGGCAAGGGTGGTACAGTCTCACCAAGGGAAAAGATATCTGAGAATCAGCATAACAGGTCCCTCCCCCAGAAGATCAGCAAGAACATCAGCTAAGACCAAGTTAACCAATCACAGAGAATTGCAAAAGTCCAGAACTAGGAGAAAATAATATATAGAATTCATGGGTTTTTTTCCCCACAATTCTTTAGTCTTTTAATTTTCTCTTTCTTTTTCCAACAAATTTCTTATTTTATCAACTCTTTTTTTGAGACGCCTGGGTGGCTCAAACATCTGCCTTCAGCTCAGGTCATGATCCTGGGTCCTGGGATTGAGCCTCACATTCGGCTCCCTGATCAGCAGGGAGCCTGCTTCCCCCTCACCCTCTCCCCTCTGCTTCTGCATGCTCACATGCTCACTCTCTCTCACGTGCTCTCAAATAAAATCTTTTGAAAAAAATAAGTTCTAAAAAACTCCTTTTTAAAAATCTTAATTTTCATCTTTACAGTTAAATTCTATCAATAGTTTTTTTGTACATATATAAGTTTTTCTTTCTTTACAATTTTGAGATATAGTTTATCAAACCAACCAAAATATACTCAGGGTATAGTGTATTGCTCTGTTCTGTTCACCTGTTTATATTCCTCTCTTTTTGACTTTTAATTTTCATTTTTGCAGTTACATTCTATCTTTTCATTATATTTAATTATATTTTTATACATATATAAGTATATGTATAATATACTTCTTTCTTTTTAATTCTGGGATCTAGTTTTCTAACCACCAGTCCAAAATACAGACAGGATCCAGTGGATTGTTCTGTCCACCTGTCTGATTATATTCTTTTTTGTTTTCAGTTTGAGGTCTCTTCTGATTTGTTTACTGTATATTTCTCTGGGGTCACTGTGGCTACATTAGTATTTTGTTCTCTCATTCACCTATTCTACTCTGAACAGAATGACAAGACAGAAAAAACCTCAAAAAAGAGATTAAGAGGCAGTAATGACTGCAAGGGACTAATCAGTATAAACATAAGTAAGATGTCAGAATTAGAGTTCGGAGTAACGATTATAAAGATACTAGATGGGCTTTAGAAAAGCATAGAAGATACTAGAGAATCCCCTTCTGGGGAAACAAAAGAACTGAAATCTAATCAAGCTAAAATAAAAAAGTGTAGTAAAAAGATGCAATAAAAAATGGAGATTCTAACTGCTGGGATAAATGAGGCAGAAGAGAAAATTAGTGATATAGAAGACAAAAACGAAGATGAATAAAGAAGCTGAGAAAAACAGATAAACAACTGGATGACAAGGGGAGAATTCAACAGATAAGTGATATCATAAAGCAAAACAATATTAGAATAATTGGGAGCCAAGAACAAGAAGAAAGAGAGAGGGGGCAGAAAGTATATCAGAGCAAATTATAGTAGGGAACTTCCCTAATCTGGGGAATGAAACAGGCATTCAAGTCCGGGAAGCACAGAGGACTCCCCTCAAAATCAATAAAAATAGGTCAACACCCTACATATAATAGTAAAAGCTGCAAATCCCAGAGACAAAGAGAAACTCCTAAAAACAGCTCAGGACAAGAGGTCTGTAACCTACAAGGGCATAAACATTAGACTTGCAGCAAATCTATCCACAGAGACCTGGCAGGCCAGAAAGAACTGGCATTGTATATTCAGGGAGCTAAATAAGAAAAATATGCAGCCAAGAATACTTTAACCAGCTAGGATGGCATTCAAAATAGAAGGAAAAGAAAAAAAAAAAAAAATAGAAGGAGAAGGGCACCTGCATGGCTCAGTAGGTTAAGCATCTGCCTTTGGCTCAGGTCATGATCCCAGGTCCTGGGATAGAGCCTCACTTCAGGCTCCCTGTTCAGTGGGAAACCTGCTTCTCCCTCTCCCTCTGCTACTCCTGTCTGTGCGCTCTCTCTCTCTCTCTCTGTCAAATAAATAAATAAAATCTTAAAATAGAAAGAGAGATTTAAAAACAAAACAAAACAAAATCCCTTCCAGGACAGGAGCACCTGAGCAGCTCAGTGGCTAAGGATCTACCTTTGGCTCAGGTTGTGATCCTGGAGTCCTGGGATCAAGTACCACATCAGGTGCCCTGCAGGGAGCCTGCTTCTCTCTCTGCCTATGTCTCTGCCTCTCTCTGTGTGTCTCTCATGAATAAATTAATTAAATACGTTTTAAAAAATGATTCCAAGACAAACAGAAACTAAAAGAATTCGTCATCACTAAACCAGCTCTGCAAGAAATATTAAAAAGGATCCTTTAAGCAAAGAGACAGCCCAAAAGTAACACAAACCAGAAAGGAACAGAGACAATACACAGAACCAGTGACTTCACAAGTAATATGATAGCACTAAATTCATATCTTTCAATAATTACTCTGAATGTAAATGGGCTAAATGGCCCAATCAAAAGACACAGGGTATCAGACTGGATAAAAAAGCAAGACCCATCGATATGTTGTCTGCAAGAGACTCATTATAGACCTAAAGACACCTACAGATTGAAAGTGAGGGGGGTTAGAAAACATTTATCATGCCAATAAACATCACAAGAAAGTTGAAATGGTAATCTTTATAATAGACTATTTAGATTTTAAGCCAAAGACTTGGCTCCATAAGAGATGGAGAAGGACACTATATCATAATTATAGGGTCTGTTCAACAAGAAAATTTAACAATTGTAAATATTTATGCCCCTAACATGGGAGCAGCCAATTATATAAACAAATGCATTAAAAAATTAAAGAAATACATGGATAATGATATAATACTAAGGGACTTTAACACCTCACACTGCAAAGGACAGATCATCCAAGGATATCAATGAGGAAACAAGAGCCTTGAATGACACATTGGACCACATGGACTGTATAGATATATATTCAAAGTATTCTATTCTAAAGCAAAAGAATACATATTCTTCTCAGGTACACATGGAACATTTTCCAGAAGAGATCACATATTGAGTCACAAATTAGGTCTCAACTGGTACCAAAAGATTGGACTGACTCCCTGCATATTTTCAGGCCACAATGCTTTGAAAATGGAATTCAATCACAAGAGGAAATTTGGATAGAACTCAAATACATGGAGACTAATGAGCATCCTACAAAGAATGAATGGGTCAACCAGGAAATTAAAGAAGAATTTTAAAAATACATGGAAAGGAATCAAAATGAAAACATAACTGTTCAAAATCTTTGAACCACCAGCAAAGGTAGTCCTAAGAGGGAAGTATGCAGCAATACCAGCCTTTCTCAAGAAATAAGAAATGTCTCAAATGCACAATCTAATCTTAAACTGAAAGGAACTAGAGAAGGGAACAGCAAATAAAGCCTAAATGCAGCAGGAAAAGAGAATTAATAAAGATTAGAGCAGAAATCAATGGAATAGAAAGCAAAAGAACAACACAGCAGATCAATGAAACTAGGAACTGGTTCTTTGAAAGAAATAGTAAGATTGGGGATGCCTAGGTAGCTCAGGGAGCCTGCTTCTCCCTCTGCCTATGTCTCTGCATCTCTCTGTATCTCTCATGAATAAACAAAATATTTTTTAAAAAGAAAAAAGAAATAGTAAGATTGCTAAACCACTGGCCAGACTTACCAAAAAGAGAAAGGATACAAATTAATAAAATTATGAATGAAAGAAGAGAGATCACAACTAACACCAAAGAAATAAACAATTTTAAGAAGATATTGAGTAACTATATATCAAAACATTAGGCAATCTTAAAGAAATGTATGCATTCCTAGAGACGTATAAACTACCAAAACTGAAACAGGAAGAAAGAAAAAAACCTGAACAATCCATAACCAACAAGGAAATTGAAAAAGTAATCAAAAATCTCCCAACAAAGAAGAGTCCAGGGCCAGATGGCTTCCCAGGGGAAATCTATCAAATACTTAAAGAAGAATTAATATCTATTCTTCAGAAGCTATTTAAAAAATAAAAATAGAAACAGAAGGAAAACTTTCAAACTCTATGAGGCCAGCATTACCTTGATCCCAACACCAGACAAAGACCTTACAAAAAAGGAGAATTTACAGACCAATATCCCTGATGAAGACAGATGCCAAAATTCTCACCAAGATACTAGCCAATAGGATTTAACAGTACATTTAAAGGATTATTTACCACGATCAAGTGAGATTTATTCCTGAGCTGAAAGGGCGGTTTAACATCTACAAATCAATCAACATGATACACTACATTAATAAAAGAAAGGACAAGAACCATATGATACTCCCAATAGATGCAGAAAAAGCATTTGACAAAGTACACCATCCATTCTTGATTAAAACTCTTCACAGTGTAGGGATAGAAGGATCATAAAAGCCATATATGAAAAACCCATAGCAAATATCATTCTCAATGGGGAAAAACTGAGACCTTTTCCCCTAAGGTCAGGAACATGGGACGGATGTCCACTATTATCACTGTTGTTCAACACAGTACTAGAAGTCCTATCCTCAGCAATCAGACAACAAAAAGAAATAAAATGCATCCAAATGAGCAAAGAAGTCAAACTCACTCTTCACAGATAACATGATACTCTGTGTGGAAAACCCAAATATTCCATCCCAAAATTGCTAGAACTCATACAGGAATTCAGCAAAGTGGCAGGATATAAAATCAATGCACAGGAATCAGCTGCATTTCTATATATAATGAGACAGAAGAAAGAGAAATTAAGAGTTGATCCCATTTACAACTGCACCAAAAACCATAAGATACCTAGGAATAAACCTAACCAAAGAGGCAAAAACTCTGTACTCAAGAAGACTATGGAACACTCAAGAAACTGAGGAAGACACAAAGAAATGGTAAAACATTCCATACTCATGGATTAAAACAAATATCATTAAAATGTCTATGCTACCTAGAGCAATCTATTTTTTTTAAGATTTTTATTTATTTATTTATTCATAGAGACACACACCGAGAGAGAGGCAGAGACACAGGCAGAGGGAGAAGCAGGCTCCATGCAGGGAGCGGGACATGGGACTTGATCCCGGGTCTCCAGGATCACACACCAGGCTGCAGGTGGCGCTAAACCACTGCACCACCAGGGCTGCCCTATCTAGAGCAATCTATACAATCAATCAATTCCCTACCAAAATACCATCAGCTTTTTTCACAGAGCTGGAGCAAGTAATCCTAAACTCTGTATAGAACCAGAAAAGAGCTTGAATAGCCAAATGAATGTTGAAAAACAAGACCAAAACTGGTAGCATCATTATCACAGACTTGAAGCTGTATTACAAAGTGGTACTCATCAAAAAAGTATGGTATTGGCACATAAACTGACACATAGATCAGTGGAATAGAACGGAGAACCCAGAAATGGACCCTCAATCCTATGGAGAACTAATCTTCAACAAAGCAGGAAAGAATATCCAATGGAAAAAAGACAGTCTCTTCAACAAATGGAATTGGGAAAATTGGACAGCCACATGTAGAAGAATGAAGCTGGCCCATGTCCTCACACCATACACAAAATTAAACTCAAAGGGGATGAAAGACCTAAATGTGAGACAGGAATCCATCAAAATCCTAGAGGATAACACAGGCAGCAACCTCTGTGACCTCGGCCAGAGCAACTTCTTGCTAAACACATTTCCAAAGGCAGAGAAATAAAGATAAAAATGAACTATTGGGACTTCATCAAGATAAAAAGTTTCTGCACAGCAAACAAATAAACAGTGGACAAATTCAAAAGACAACCGACAAAATGAGAGAAGACATTTGCAAATGACACATAAGATAAAGGGCTAGTAATCAAAATCTATAAAGAACTTATCAATCTCAACATCCAAAGAACAAATAATCCAATCAAGAAATGGGCAGCTGACATGAACAGACATTTCTCCAAAGACATAAAAATGGCCAACAGAAACATGAAAAAATGCATAACATCATTCGGCATCAGGGAAATACAAATCAAAATCACAGTGAGATACCACCTCACACCTATCAGAATGGCTAAAATTAACAAGTCAGGAAACAACAAATGTTGGTGAGGATGGGGAGAAAGGGGAATCCTCATACACTGTTAGTGGGAATGCAAGCTGATGCAGCCACTCTGGAAAACATTATGGAGGTTCCTCGAAAAGTTGAAAATAGAGGTATCCTATGACCCAGCAATTGCACTACTGTATTTGTACTGCGTATTTACCCCAAAGATACAAATGTAATGATCCAAAGGGGCACATGTACCCCAATGTTTATAGCAGCAACATCCACAATAGCCAAACTATGGAAAGAGCTCACATGTCCATCAAAAGATGAATGGATAAAGAATATATATAATGCAATACTATATATATAATGCAATACTATATATATAATGCAATACTATATATATAATGCAATACTATATATATATATATGAATGAATGAATTCCATATATATATATGGAATGGAATACTACTCAGCCATCAAAAAATGAAATCTTGACATTTGCAAAGATATAGATGGAACTAGAGGGTATTATGCTAAGCAAAATAAGTCAATCCAAAAAAGACAATTATTATTATCCAATTATTATAGGATCTCACTCATATGTGGAATTTAAGAAATAAAACAGGATCATAGGGGAAGGGAGGGAAAAATAAAACACAATGAAAACAGAGAGGGAGAAAAACTCTAAAAGACTCTTAATCATAGGAAACAAACTGGGGGTATATGGAGGGGAAGAGGGTGGAGGGTTAGGGTAAATGGATGGATGATCGGCAGGAAGGAGGACTTGTAATATAATGAGTATTGGCTATATATAAGACTGATGAATCACTGAACTCTACCTCTGAAACTAATAATACATTATATGTTAATTAATTTAATTTAAAAAAATTTTTAAGGGAAAAAAAAAACGGAATTTTATTTCTTGCAGTTCTCAGGCTGGGAAGCCCAAAATCAAGGTGCCAGCCAACTCAATGTCTTATGGGAGTCACTTCCTAGTTCATAGGTGGCAGTCTTCTCACTGTGTCATCACGTAACAGAAGGAGGCAGGTTTCTCTTTGGGATATCTTTTATGATGTCATAAATCCTACTCATTAGGGCTCTATCCTCATGACCTAATCACCTTCCCAAAGCCCTACCTCCCAGTTCCATCATCTTGGAAGTTATGTTTTAACATATGAGTTTTAGAGGGATACATTCAGTCTATATTGCATTTGTAAGATTTAAATGGATGAGTGTTAGGGTGCCTAAGAGGCTGGTTTCACCTCAGGTCATAACCACAAGATCCTGGGATCAAGCCCCCTATTCAGCTCCACGGTCAGCAGGGAGTCTGAGATTCTATCTCTCCTTTTCCCTCTGCCCCTCCTTTCACTCCCACTCTCTCTCTCTCTCTAAAGTAAATCCTTAAAAAAAGAAAGATTCAACCAAAACTAAATAAGTCAATTAATTAACTAACTAAATGGATGAATGTTATGATTTGCAAATTAAACCACAAGAAAAATTATTGGGTTTTCTCCCCAATAAGTTAATACAGAGTCTCTCTACACTCATGCAAATTTTCATACAATTTAGCTCCTATGCTCTGGTTCTCAGAAAGTTAAAGATGTATTCCAGGGGAAAAACAGAATAAACCAAGTGTTTAACAAAAATCTGAGAGTAAAGAGATCCAAAAATGAGAAGTGTAAAGGTATCTTCAGGACAAAGTAGGGAAATCTCAGCTAAAAAGCCAAAGACAGATGTAGAAGGCAATCAGTATAGACAACAAAAAGTTAAAAGAAACCAAATATTTCTACAAAAAAAGATGAAATTGACGGAAAACTCCATCTGCCTGAATATATTCAAACATGGGACAAATTTGTGGATAAATTAGTAATGGACACACAGAAAACTAAGCAAATTTTTAGTAGTAGAGAAAAAATGGTGCAGGAAAGTGAAAGTAATCTTAGGTGACAACAGGACTGCTGTGAATAGCGTTCACACTGTGATCATAACAAAATCCCAAATACTGAGCTAACCCAAATCATGATAGAGTGGTGGTACGAAGATGAGAAGTGTGCATTTGTGCAGTGGGTGTGGCAAGGTGGGAAGCTGGCTGAAGAAAATGGAAAATCAAGAAAGACCTATACACATGTACTGATGAAAAAGATATAAAAATATTAGAAGAATCAACTAAGTTAATTAAAATTGGTCAGAGCCATCCATACTAGGCTCCCCTGTGAGGGGAGGCAGGGATTGTTCCTAAACAATGGCAGTTGACAAACAAGAGCTTTCCTCCTGCTTTTCTCTCCCAAAGCAGCACTGGCTATTCCCTGCCCAAAGCTGTAGTTACCCACACAGCAGTTTAAAGAGTCTTCCCTCTTCTAAGTGATTTCTCATTTCTCCTTATTCTGTTTTTTTTTTTTTTTCTTTTTTCTTTTTGGTGGGTTTTGGTGATTACTCAAAGGTTGATATTGGATCAAAAAAGCCAGAAATATGTCAATCAGCTGTTTCAAATCCCATAAGTGTATATATACCCAGGTGAAAATTCATCAGTTATAAAGATAACCTTATCACCCATCTAAGAACTCAGAAGATACAGTACCCATGGATACCTCTCAAAAATAAATTCTTGATTTTAAGAAGAAACAGAAGAAGAACTTAACCATAAGATGAATCAAAATGAAGAACTGACTAATCACAAAGCAATGGTAAGATGCAGATGGTGATGATGAAAACAATTTAAAATACAAAAGGGGAATACCCTAAAGAGCCATGCCTAAAGAAAAGTAATGTTACAATAATACAAAACTAATAATAAAAATAGTAAAAATGGAGAATTAGGGGGAAAGACAGTAGGATTAAATATGCCAATTTCTATTCATTTTTGTAAAAAAACAATACATTCTTTCAAATTGGAGTATGAAGAAATATGATGACAAAAATATGTGGTTTAATAACCATTTTTTAATAATTAAGGACATTTTTAAGGAATTAATATCTCTGGAAAATTGCAAACATTTATATAATAGTTTGGCAATTTCATCATTTTAATCTCTTTTTCTTTGGTTAAATATAAATGAAATAAGTTCATTCTATCACACCATATAGAAAAAGAAGAGTAATAAGAAAAGACTAGCCCTGCTAGATACTGTGTTATAATACAGAGATACAACATCTGAAATAATGTGGTACTAGCACATGATTAAACAGGTTAAAAACAAAACAGTCAAGTAAACATATCTGCATACATATGAGAATTTAGGATATAATTAGGATGACTTCTGATTACTACATAAAAGAATGATTATTCAAAACTGGTTGTGACAGTCAGGTAGCCATTTTTAAAATAAAAAACTCAAATCAAATAAATTCCAGATGGAGTGAAAATTTTACCAGGAATGATGAAATAAGTACTAAAAGAAAACATAGAAGAAAAATGTTTAATTTATGAATGAACAGTAAAAGCCTAAGTATGTTCTAACACCAGAAATGATAAGAGACTTAAAATTCAACTCTAAGATTTAAAAACATTTCTACACAGAATACACACACACACACACACACACACATACAAAAATCAAAAAGGCAACAGATGAAGGAAAAATAAATCACATCTGGGTTTGTTTTTGTTTTTTTAATCTACATTTATTTGATAATCTTCCTAGAAAACAGTTTGTGAATGGGAGAAGAAACCAATTACGTACTCACAGAACATCTTTGCATTATAACCCACACACACCTCAATCCCACGTAGAGAGCACTGTGTGTGATAAAGGTCTGATTGCCCTGCGTAGGCAGATGGGTAAGTAGCACAGGAGAATAACCCTAAAACTATTACACTCAGAGCTGATGTAAGAGTTGCTGTCTCTTCTGCCCTTCCTCAATGCGGGGTGGGGGAAGGAGACAGAGAGCACAAACTTGGTTCTGCAATGTACACCTATCTTTCTGAGGAGAGAAGGGCAATGCCAACAAATGACTCTGAGGAAAAATAAGACTTTCTCTCAAGCACTCTCTATCTTAAACTTGCTATCCTTTCATCTTGGTACCAAAGGTCCTTGGTTAAAGACCCTCACTCTGTAGAAATGTGAAAAATATTCATGAAGCATTGCTTCTTCATGATATAATAAGTGGCTAATTGCCTTAAAAAAAACTAAGGGACACTTATAATAAGAAAACCCAAAGGACAAAGGAGCTAATGGCCAATTCAAAGAAAAACAAATGTTAATCTATGAAGAAAAATTCAACACCACTCATAATAAGGAAAATAAAAATAATATACTATTTTTCACTATCAGAAAAAGACCAAAAGTCAAAAATCCTTTAAATCAGGGAGTAAAAAACACTGATAATACTTAACTAAATTATTAAAATTCTTGTTTCCCAGAAATTCTACTTTCACATGTGCAGAATGATGATACAATGGATCATTCATAATTGTCAATATTTGTGAAAGCAAAATACTAGGAAAACTACCAACAGGAAACTGGGGAAATTACATGACTACATCTATATCTGAATATTGAAAATCATAAAAATGAAGAATATAATGTTTTAAGTTAGATATGGAACATTACCAAAGGCACACTTTTTAAGTAAAACAAAGGCTGCCTCCAGAGGAAAATCAAATGGTTGTGATAAAAACATAGTATACAGTGTTACTTTTCTTATGCATATACTCTTTTTGAACCATTTGGGGTTTTTTTTAACCAAATACTACCAATTCTTAGTCTTATCATTTGATAAGAAACTAAATCATTCAAGCAAAATCATATATAATTTAGTTAATTAAAACAGCATTTTAACAAAATTATGGTTTTTTGGTAGAGTATTTCTCCAACTCTCTACTCACCTTTCATAAGCAAAAAGAAGGAAACAGGTTATATATATATATACACACACACACACACACACAAATACGTGTGTGTGTGTGAGTGGACACGTACGTGAGCTTCTACCGCAGAGAATGAAGTGACCATTTTCGAGCAAAAGGAGTTATGTGGAAAGACACACAGAGGTCAAACTCAATGGCATACTCGGGAAAGAAAGGAGTGTCTCCTAGCAAGTACATTGAGAATGGCACTGGCAGGAAAGATAACTCTGAGGGAAGATGAAGGATATACTGAAAAGGGACTTAAGGCAGAAACACTTGAATTTTACCATTAAATTTTACCATTAATTTTACCAATTTTACCAGAAGATTAACAACTGTGAACACAAACAAACGTATATAAGGATAGCATACATAATTCTGATACAGAAATTTTGACCAGACTGAGAACAAAACCAGTCAGTTCAACCAAGTATTTATGTTTTTAAATCTATAAGTTTGGTGACTGACACCAAACCTGTAAGACTTTCTCAATGTTACATCTCTTCTTTTTTTCCTTAAAGATTTTTATTTATTTATCCATGAGAGACACAGAGAGAGAAGCAGAGACAGAGGCAGAGGGAGAAGCAGGCTCCCTTCAGGGAGCCTGATATGGGACTTGATCCCAGGATCCCGGGATCACGCTATGAGCCAAAGGCAGATCCACTGAGCCACCCAGGCATCTCTCAGTATTACATCTCTTTAAGGAGAAACTGTATTTATTTTAAATTTTGCCCTTAAAAAAAAAAAAAATCAAACAAAGTAAAGAGGCTACTCACACTTCTGTTACCAGAAAAAAAGCATCTAACTTCTGAAGCTGGAAAAAGTAACAGTTCAATCAAGATATTTCAAGGAAAAAAAAAAAAACCCACATAAAATTATAGCTCTCCAGACTCAAAATGAAACACTAATTAGAGATAACTTTTATCTTAGAAGATGAAGGATTTGGCAAATGTGCCTTAAGTATTATAATTTTAGGTTAGTAAAGAAATTTGAAAAAGAAAATCTATTAAAAGAACATCTGAATTGTTTAAATATCAGAAGGAAGTCTCCAAAATACGTAAGATTGACTTTCTGAATACAATAAAATACAAAGTTCTTTATTCATGCTCCCATTCAGTCCCAGCCTCTACCACCAAATATCCCTCCATCACACAGATGCTTTTGAAAAATCAAAATTAATTTATCTGGTAACCGATAGGATTATGGTCACTGGAAGTAAATCCACAGTAAAGAAATATTAAAACATTAATTGAGAGACACATATGAATCCAAGTGTGATAATAAATAGCATAAAATTAGGTACCGTCAGGGGATCCCTGGGTGGCTTAGAGGTTTAGCGCCTGCCTTCAGCCAAGGCATGATCCTGGAGTTCCAGGATCGAGTCCCATATCAGGCTCCCTGCATGGAGCCTGCTTCTCCCTCTGCCTATGTCTCTGCCTCTCTCTCTCTCTCTCTCTCTCTCATGAATAAATACTTTTTTTTTAAAATTAGGCACTATCAGATGTAGTAAGATGAAACTCTTCATGAAATTAATTTTAAGTTAATTTATAATCTTTTTTTGAGAGAACAGAATATAACTTGCTGACAAGCCATCCAAGATACAAAATGTAAACCTAAGTACATAATGATTTTGAGTAACTGCATTATTTATGAATACCAACTTCCAGAGGTCTAATACCAAAACCAACAATGGGACAAACTCAGAAAAACTTATGGGTTGAGATAAATGAGCCAGAAACAAATAAAACACACACACACACACACACACACAAGAACATAGCAATAAAGTGAACTAAAGATAGCACTGGTTATTAATTCTGTAAATTCTGTTAAGTACCCTGACTAAACAATCTAATAGCTCTTTTGTGTGGAATAAACTACAAATTTAAAGTAGTCACTTTAAATTGCCTTCAGAATTGTATTACAAACTAGCATTCCCATCATGGCATAGTAAAGTCTCTCCATTTTAATAAAAGAACATGAATTCCTAGCTAATTATCTAATTAGATATACTTTGTTATAAAGGCATATTTTTAATCAAAATCAAATTAATCTCTAAAAGGCAAAATTCTGTCACTCCTAAAGATAGTCACACCAATAAATTACAGGCTAAAAAAGTGATTTCAAACACAAGTATCATTAAGTTTTGAACAACAGCACTAAGGTAAGACTTATACAAACTCTACAAATATTTACGATACTGATTTCAAATGCATCCAGATACCATAAATTCTGCCATAATAAACGAAAACCAGTCCCACAGCATAATCTTATAAGCATAATGTTGAATAAAGAAGCAAGGTATGGAAAATTACATATTACATGATCTCACTGATTTCAAGTTTAAAAAAGAGGTACAATTAATTATATATTGCTTAGGTGTGCAAGATTAAAAGGAAAAATTATACAGAAATGAAATAAAGTGTTTAGAATTCAAAACAGTAAACAGCTGTAGAAGAGGGATGAGGAATACCTAGAAGGAGAGGAAGCTAGTGAGAGGTGGGCTGGTAAGAAGTGCTGGCATTTTGTTATCTATGTAGATCCACTTGATGCTTACATGGATTTTTGCTATAATAATTTTTCAACTATGTATTTTATGTACTCTTCTGTATGTATATTTTAGTTTACAACTTAAAAAAGAAAAAGGGAAGAAGGAAAGCCATTAGTCCTCCTAAGACCTTGATAGGAACAGAGGAAGTGTATCCCTAACGTCAACAGTTTAGCTCTGATTAGGCAGTGACTTCTAAATACCGTCACAGCGGCAGTGGTGGCAGTTCCTCTAGAAGCCAGGCTGAATGGTACAGTCCTGAGTGCCATTCTTGAAAGTTACTCTAGGTACTCCTCCTTCCTCCATCCCTTCCAAAGATCTGTAAGCACTTATGCCCTTTCGGTTTATCATATCTAACAGCAGTTCTCTTAACAGCACATGAACCCTAATTAATATAAGTCATCAAGAGAAGTTCGAAAAAAAAAAAAAAAAACAAAGCTGAATTTCCAATATGTAGCATTAACAGTAATGAAGAAGAGCTAGACACTGACCATTAAATTAACCTGATACTAATCTGTCATTCCCAACAGATGTCTTAGCACAAGCATAAAAATGAAATCTTTAATACTTTATGAAGTTGACTTTTAACTTTTATAAAAACAAAAAGCAGTGGGAAAGGAAGGGCAGAGTTACCTGGAGTCTCGTATTCATTTCCAAGAAATAAAAATTCTTCTTAGAATCTACAAGGAATTCTACAGTTCCAGCAGAGGAATACTTTACTGCTTTGGCAAGAGCTACAGCTTGCTCTCCCATTGCTCTTCGGGTCTTAGAATCCAGAAAAATGCTGCAAATACAGAAAGAGTAATCAACATTTTGAACAAAAGTAATATTATGCATACACCATATAAAATTTTTCTTAAACTTTACTCAGATATGATCATGTGTATCAATTTAAGATTTTATATTATATGCTTTATAGGTTTAGAAAATATGCTTTTTGCATTAGTAAGCCTAACATGTTTAAGTCAGCTTCAGATTTTTATAAAACTGACATCTGAACTTCCCCATTACAGTGCAACTTCCATCAATTTTAGCACTAGTAGTTGTTTACAACCAGTAAAACTTAATATATTCAGAACTTTCCTAAGCTAAAACTGGGAGACGTGCCTTACAGAGAACACATGTGTGCTGGATGAGCTTCCTTCAGGCAAGTGTTACAGCACTGCTGGCCAGGACTGTGAGTTCAATATTAATGAATCAACAACATGTATTAAATAAGGTAGCCTTCAACAGAAACAGACATAAAACAAGGTTATGTCAGGATATTTTCATCAAGGTTACATATTGATTAAAATGTCCTAATTGGAAGTTCACAGAACCTAACTCTGAACTTCCCCTAGGGACAATGCTTCAGTAATTGCTAATTCAGTGTTCATAGTGACTCTGTAAAACCTAACTACCACAAATAACAAGAATTGACTACACATGTAATAAATCCTCAAAATTTTTATTTCACAATACCAAAACAACCCTTCAGCAGGCAAATAAAGCTGAAATGTTTTCAATAAGCCCTAAAAAAAAGAATATTATAAAATCATTTGTGTATTTTCACAAATTTTGCTTCATGCAAGAAATAGAACATTGATTACTTTTCTATTTGTGGATTAAAATTTGTAGATCAAGATTTAGGTGGTTTTCATAACATTTTATTATGGAAGAAGATATTGAACTTCTATGCACCTGCTACCCATATGGAATAATCATTAATATGTATCCTGTCTTGTTTAACGTCTATACCGCATATCTACTTTCCTACCAGTCCTACCCATTTTGTACAAATTTTATTTTAAATCAAATCCCAAATTAGGTATCATTTCATCTATAGAGACTTCCATATCTGTTTCTATAAAAGTTGTAACATAATCACACTTAAGACATTAACAAGAATTTCTTAATAGCATTTAATATCCAGTTAGAATTCAAATTTCCCGGGTTAATCCTATTTTTTTCAGGTAATATCTTTGAATCAGAATTCAAATAAGGCCCAGCCACTCCATTTACTTATTTATTTTTACATCTTTGCAGTTCTTTTAACTTGCAATGCTCTCTTCCCGTTTTCCTAAGGCAAGCAAGAATCTGCTCATTTTCCCGTCTCATTTCTCATAATCTGGGTTCAAGCGGATGCAGCCCCACAGTGCATTTTAACATCTGCATTATATTTATATTTCTTGTAAACTGCTGGTTAGATCTAGAACCTTGAACAGATTTCAGATTGGACTGGAAGAGTAGGAGGCAAGAAAACTTCAAAGACGAAGTGTACCTCCTTATGTCTTTCTTTTGGTGTTTAGGATTAATCACTGAATTTAGGCACTATGAATCTTATTTGCCTATTATGAACATTTCTGCATCAATTACATTTCAATGATAACTCACTGACAAAATTAATACAAAAAAGAAAGAACACCCAAATTAACATCATAACATTTGGAGAATCTCAAAGACAGCAGAATAAAACTATTTTTGTCCTACCTGGTCTTGTCCTTTCTTTTGTCATAAACTCTGCTAGTAACACTCAAGAGCCATAAGCAACCTTACCACTGCACTCAAAACACAGCAGTAAATTCATACTTTAGAAACTGAAAACTATGTATTTCTCTTATTTAATATTTCACAAATAATAACAAACACCTATCAAGTCACTATTAATAATCAGTTCTCATTTTGGGGTTTCTTTTTTGTTGGTGGCATTTCTATTGCTTTAAATTTTCCTTTTTCCCTCAATTAACAGATGAGTTCACATGAAAAACTTACATTCCTAGAAAAAGTGAGATGAAACAAAAATAATGATTCAAGGTTCCTAGTCTGTGAAAGATTTTTATCCCAGGTAAAACCTGAGTGGGTTTTTTTTTTTTTTTTTAAAGAAAGGTTCATTATATTGGAAACAATAAGAAGAGAACAACACGAAATTATAAAGACTATTATCATTCTACCAGCAACCCTGTACCCTTCTTCCACACAACTAGAATCTTAGCAGAGCAATATGGTTACTTAATTTTAAAAAGGCAGTTTCCAACTTCCCTAGCAAAGTCCCTAACTTCAGATCACCACCAAGCAATCAGGACTAGTAGGTTCTGGGGCCTTTCCATAAAGATACAGGTAGATCATTTCTTTTGCCTTTTCTTCTTCCTTCCCTCTTACATCCCAGTCCTGGCCCACGAGATAAGGCCATAACCCCGTGTAGGCTGCAATGGGCAGTTCTTCACAGCAGGGTGCCTGGTTTTTAAGCTAAGTGTCCCAACAAGCAGGAAATGGAATCTGGCAGTTTCCTAAGGCCTCCATCACTTCTATGCAGTCTATTCTCAAGCAGTCACAGAGCACAGAATCAAGGAGATGGTCAAAGATCCCTACCTTCTCTGGTCAACAAGAAAAGTGGCAAAAAACTTGGGAACGATGTCTTAAAATCATCACACCGTATCATATGCTTAAAACCTAATAATAATTAAAGTAGGACTTGCTTTTTCCCATTACCCTGTAATTAAAAATTCACTCATATTCACCTGTACTCTTTATACAAACCATACACACATATCAAGGCACACTGGCTAGGACAAAGTTACAACTGGTTATATTCCTTATTGCTTGGCTATTAAAAATGACAACATACACTCAACTGAGGGATTTTTAAGGACTCAGAGACAATTAGAATATATACAAATACTAACCTAGCAAATTAGAAATGAGGTTCTATTAAATTGCTAAACTAAACATATCTAAAGGTGACTTGTATCTTGTACAAGTCTTTGTACCACTTTTCGTGCTCAAAATAGTTCTGATAATCAAGGGATTTCTAAAAACCATGTTCCAGAAGCCTTTTGATGGTAGGATAAATTCAAAAACTTCAGGATCAACTTTATGAAACCTTCACCAACAGAAGATCCTAGAAGGCCTGTATCCCCAGGCATTCCACATGACCAGAAACACCAACAGGGTCTCTATTACCTAGAAGCTCATGGAAATCCTACTTGGCCATCCAGCCAACTCTCTCCTCTAACAAAACCCCACCTATATTTACTCTCACGTGTCACACACTGACATATTGAGGAAGACTGAGTGACAGATTCTTAATTATAAAAATATACACTAACAGATTCTACCATGACAATTCCAACAAGTTGCTACTGAAGCAATTTTAGCCAATAAAATGGGAAAGAAATATACTAAATAAACAAAACAGTCTATTATGAATGTTCATTGAGAAAAACTCTTACCTTGGTGCTTCCTCCACCACTTTCTGATTTCTTCGCTGAATTGAGCACTCTCTTTCATTGAGCCACAAAGCATTCCCATGCTTGTCACCTAAAACCTGATAGAGCAACACCACTTGAAAACTTATATAGTCATACCTACAGAGTATGTGCCCCATTAACATTGTCATCATGCAACACTCCTTGGTTTTTACCACTCATACCTCATAAACACATCTACCTCTCCATTATGTCCCTCTTTTGGTTGATGTTAATAGAGGAAAACTTTATTTACAACCCTGAAACTCACTAAAATGTTTTTTAAAACTTGAGGAAAAAATTCTCATGTTATATTTCCAATGCACTGGATAAGATATCACATCAATTGTACAAATTTTGTGAAGGACACTGAGTATCAATAAAGGAAATACACATTCTAGATATCAGTGGTGCTTTAGAAAAACCACTGTTATTACAAACGTTTGTTTGTTTTTAACATAATTAAATGTCTGTTGATCAAGAAATGCTATTTTATTTACATTTAGTCTGTTACTTATATATGGATGTCTTTATTGAGCTTTATTTTTGTTATAGAAACTGATGAAAGGCCTGGGGTTAAAATGTAACACATTATGATTTTTCTCATTTGTAATACTGAAAAATAAGCTACAGTTGCCACATAAAATAACAGGACACCGATATGAATTTGAATTTCAAAGATTTATTTATTTTTAGAAAGAGAGAGTGCACTCATGAGTGGAGGAGCAGGGCAGGAGGAGAGAATCTCCAGTAGATTCCCCACTGAACACACAGACTTCAGGGCTCTACCTCAGAACCCTGAAATCGTGACCTTATTTGAAACCAAGAGTGGGACACTTAACCAACGGAGCCACCCTGGCACCCCTGAAATTGAATCTCAAATAAACAACAAAAAAATCTTAATAATAATAGGTCCCAAATTTCACTTACAAAAATATACTACCTGAAATTCAAATTTAACATGTGTCTTAACAGCTAAATCTGGTAACCCTAAGACATGCCATTGGTTAGCATTTTTGCATAGAATGTTTGTTTTTAGGAACAGATTAATCTATTTTCATGATTAAGAGTAAATACGTATTACTGAATGCATATATCATTAAGTTCACAGAAGTAAAAGCTATTCTAGAAGCCAAAGTGTAGACATTCATTTTAACTCTGTACTATACAATTTCTCCAGGGCAAGTCACTTTTCTCCTTATATATTATAAATATCAAATAGTATCATCTCAATGATTTATATGGCTGCTGAAAATATAAAATCAGTAAAGATCATGGTTATAGCAATAGAATAAACTATAAAATGAGTAGTTAACATATAAATGCAAACTTAATTTTTAGTAATAAAACCTACCTAAACCATAAGAACAATTACAAGCAAAGGAAAATACTGAAATAGTGAAATGACAATAGTTGGAATTTAGTTTTTTAGTCTCAGAGGTGGCTGCATGAAGTACAGCCTAAGAAAAATTTAACACTAAAAAATATTTTAACACTAAATTTATTCTAATCCTTTTCATTCTAGTTGACAAAGTAAAATATTTTATGTCCAAGAAATAAAGCTACAATAACCAAGACTTCTCAGAAATATTTCTAACTGCAAAATATTATATTCATATATACAATCACATTTTTTTCCCCTAAAGCCTGTATAGTTCTTTTTTAAAAAGTCTTGGGGGAGAGGGGGGCTCAGTCAATTAGGCAAATAACTTGATTTTGGCTTGGGTCATGATCTTGGGGTTGTAAGACTGAGCTCCCAACAGCTGTGGAGCCTACTTAAGATTCTTCTCTCCAGGTACCAGGTTGAGCATCTGCCTTCAGCTAGGTCATGATCCTGGGGTCCAGGAAATCAAGTCCTGAATCAGGCTCACTGAGAGGAGCCTGCTTCTCCCTCTGCCTATGTCTCTGCCTCTCTCTGTGTCTCTCATGAATAAATAAATAAAATCTTAATAACAACAACAAAAAGATTCTCCCTTTCCTCTACCCTCCCTTTGACAGCTAGCTTTCTCTCTCTTTAAAAAAAAAAGTTTGGGCAGCCTGGGTGGCTCAGTGGTTTAGTGCCACTTTCAATACAAGGCGTGATCCTAGAGACCCGGGATCGAGTCCCACGTCGGGCTCCCTGCATGAAGCCTGCTTCTCCCTCTGCCTGTGTCTCTGCCTGTCTTTCTCTCTGTGTATCTCATGAATAAATAAATAAATCTTTTATTTATTTATTTATTTTAAATTTTTTATCTATTTATGATAGTCACAGAGAGAGAGAGAGAGAGAGAGAGAGAGAGGCAGAGACACAGGCAGAGGGAGAAGCAGGCTCCATGCACGGGGAGCCCGACGTGGGATTCGATCCCGGGTCTCCAGGATCGCGCCCTGGGCCAAAGGCAGGCGCCAAACCGCTGCGCCACCCAGGGATCTCTGAATAAATAAATAAATATTTTTTAAAAAAAAGTTTTGTTATTTCCTAAGCATGCAACAAAAATAATTTTTTTTTAAAGATTTGCTTTACAAAAAGAAAAAGAGCAAGTGGGGGTTAAGCCAGAATGAGACAGAGATAGAGGATCCTCAGGTCCACTCCTCGCTGAGCACAGAGCATGACCTGGGGCTCAATCCCAGGACCCTGTGAGCATGACCTGAGGGGAAATCAAGAGTCAGCTGCTTGGGGTCATCTGAGTGGCTCAGTTAAGCATCTGACTTTGGCTAAGGTCATGATCTCAGAGTCCAGAGATAAGAGTAGCTCCCAGTCGA
The DNA here is from genome assembly GCF_048164855.1 of Canis lupus baileyi. NCBI lineage: Eukaryota > Metazoa > Chordata > Mammalia > Carnivora > Canidae > Canis > Canis lupus. The sequence goes on from NC_132854.1 coordinate 11,241,064, forward strand.
GCTCCCCACTCAGCAGAGAATCTGCTTGTCCCTCTCCCTTCACCACTCTCCCAGCTCATGCTTGCTCACTCTCAAATTTTTAAAAATATTAATAAATAGCCCTTAATCAAATTGACCCACTCAGGTGTTCCTCAACAAAAATAATTTGATAATGATAGTGTGACACTAATAAATGAAGAGACTAGAATACCAAACAATATAAAGAGTGCATGGAAAGAAAGTTAATCCTAAATCCCTTAGGAGTTTTGGGATTTTGGGGGGGGGGGTTCTTAAGATTTCATTTTTTAAGTAATGTCTATACCCAATGTGGCACTTGAATTCACAACCCCAAGGTCAAGAGTTGCATGCAACACTGACTGAGCCAGCTAGATAACCCCATCATGAGTTTTTCTTTTTTAAAGCTTTAATATAGCCCTTTATCAATCGGCAGGTACTCAATGTGGAAAAATCTCCCAGATACACTGCTTACTGAAAAAAGCTTCATGACAACAAGAGTGTCCACATAATGCAAGCCATTTTGAAACCCTGGATCCAACCCAAAAAATGCCAGTAGTGTCCGGGGTGAGAAAAAAAGGATTTAAACCACACAGAAGGGATCCCTGGGTGGCGCAGTGGTTTGGCGCCTGCCTTTGGCCGAGGGCGCGATCCTGGAGACCCGGGATCGAATCCCACATTGGGCTCCCGGTGCATGGAGCCTGCTTCTCCCTCTGCCTGTGTCTCTGCGCCTCTCTCTCTCTCTGTGACTATCATAAATAAGTAAAAATTTAAAAAAAAATTTTTTTTTAAAAAAATAAATAAACCACACAGAATGCTGCCACTACCAGTACAGTTTCAGCATAAGAAAGGACACAGTATACGAAAGTCTGTCTAAAAAAATAGGTAATACACATATATAATTCACAGTCCACAGCAGGATATTCAAAAAAGAGTTTTGGAGCCTGTTCCCAGAGACAGAAACCAAGGAACTTGGAAACAAAAGTAAAAGGAAATGTTAATTTTTCATCAGATATCCTTTGCTATGTGCATAAATTACCTCATATAATTATATACATGCAAATTGAGGAAAATAATTTTTAAAACTTCCAAGTGTAGATGATCAGATACAGCAAACATCTGTTACCTATTCAAGTTACTAGGAAATACTTTTACCTATGTTTAAAATTATCACCTACATTATATGCTGTGGCTAATGAAAATAAACTAAAAGCTGATGTAAATATATAATTACTTAACACAATTTGACATACATTTATTGAGTATTAGTAATGTGAAAGACATCCACCTGGTTGCTGGAACCAACAAATGAGTAAGACCTTAGTAGGTCTTATTGGTTAGTAGGTACTTCTTGATCTATTTGAAAAGTTAGACAACTCAAGATAAAAATCAATGGTCTTCTAATAGCTGTGCTATGTATATGTTATACATGACAGGGAATACAGGAAGAGGAAAATTAATTTTGCCTGTAAGATCTTAGAAAGGCAGCCAAAATATCTCCCATAAGCTACAGACTTAAATATCCAATCTACTCAACACTTATACTTTGATATCACAACCTTGATTTCTCCAACATCACACCCTGATCTCCTCCCCAAAACACACACCTCTCACAGTTTTCTCACCTCAGTAAAAGACAGTCCTAGTCTTCTAATTCCTCAGGCCCCAAACTGAAAGCCATCTTTCATGCCTTTTTTCCTATATATCATATCTGATCTCTTAGAAAATCTGATCTACCTTCACAGAATATCCAGAATTCAATTACATCTTACCATCTCTACTACCAACACTCAGGCCTAAGCTGCCATCATCTCTCGCCAAGAATTCCAGCAAAAAGAGTCTCATATGAGATTTCTCAGCTTCAACTGATAGTCTTCAAATACTAAGTAAGAGCCAATGAATACTGTGTGCTTTTTTTTCTTTTAACCTTGTTGAATGGAGCTATTTATTGCAGTGTCATATCCTCTTCTCATCCCTGTAAGTTTGATGAGCAGGTGTCACACTGTCTTCAAAAGTCTCTGCATCAGAAGAACTGTCTTTATAGGACCATTTACAGTAAGTCTTATCCATAGCTGGACCAAGTATGAAGATGAAATTCTGGTCTTGGAAGGAAGGTGTTTATATTCTACTTATGGAAGGACATGATCACTGGAGCTGGAGGATGGGTTGTGGTAGCTCATCTAAAGACGGCCCCGGGGATCCCTGGGTGGCACAGCGATTTGGTGCCTGCCTTTGGCCCAGGGTTCGATCCTGGAGACCCGGGATCGAATCCCACGTCGGGCTCCCGGTGCATGGAGCCTGCTTCTCCCTCTATGTCTCTGCCTCTCTCTCTCTCTCTCTCTCTCTCTGTGTGACTATCATAAATAAATAAAAATTTAAAAATAAAATAAAATAAAATAAAATAAAGACGGCCCCCACATTCAACAATACATTAAAAAAATCATATACCTCGATCACATGGAATTTATCTCTTGCAGGGATGCAAGGATGGTTCAATACTCACAATCAATGTGATACACCATATTAACAAAATGAAAGAGAGAAAATCGTATGATCAACTCAGTAGATACAGAAAAAGCATTTGACAAAATTCAACATCCATTCATGATAAAAAAACTCTTCACAAAGTAGGTTTAGAGGGAATATACCTCAATAAACCCACAGCTAACATCATACTCAATGGTGAAAAACTAAGTGCTTTTTTCTCAGTAACAATATGAAGATGCCCACTCCTGACACTTTCTTGAACAAAGTACTGGAAGTCCTAACCACAATAGTCAGATAAGAAAAAAGGCATCCATCCATCCTTCTTTAAGGAAGAAGTTAAATTGTCACTATTTGCAGATGACATAGCACTATACATAGAAAACTCTGAAGACTCCAACAAAAAAACTATTAGAAGTAATAAATTTATTCGGTAAAGTTACAGTATACAAAATTAATATACAGAAATCACCCATATTTTCATACAATAATGAAGTAGAAGAAAGAGAAATTAAGAAAACAATTCCATGTACACTAAAAAGAATAAAACACTTAGGAACAAAACTGACCAAGGAGATAAAATATCTATTTTCAGGAAACTATAAAACACTGATGAAAGAAACTGAAGATGACACAAATATAAAGCTATTCCATGCTCATGTAATTGAAAAGAATTTTGTTAAGATATCCACAGAACTCAAAACCATTTACAGATTTAATGCAATACCTACCAATTACCAACAGCATTCTTCACAGACCTAAAACAAATAATCCTAAAATTTGTATGGACTCACAAAAGATCGCAAATAGCCAAGGCAATTTTAAGAATAACAAAGTTCAAGGTATCACAATCTTAGATTTCAAGATATACTACAAAGCTACAGTCATCAAAATAGTATGGTGCTGGCGGAAAAACAGACACTTACATCAACAGAACACATAGAGTGACCGGAAATAAACCCATGATTTTATGGTGAAGTAATCTATAACAAAGAAAGCAAGAATATACAATGGGGAAAAGATGGTCTCTTCAGTTAATGGTGCTGGAAAAACTGGACAGTTACATGTGAAAGAATGACACTAGACCACTTTTTAACACCATACACAAAAAATAACTTCAAATGAATTAAAGACCTAAATGGAGAGCTAAAACCATAAAAATTCTAGAAGAGAGGACAGGCAATAATTTCTCTGATATTAGCCAAACCAACATTTTTCTAGATATATCCCCTAAGGCAGGGGAAACAAAAGCAAAAATAAACTGTTGGGGCTATACCAAAATAAAAGGCTTCTGCACAGCAAAGAAAACCATCAACAAGAAAAAAGGCAATATGGGAAGAGATTTTGCAAATGATATATTTAATAAGGGGTTATTATATATCCAAAATATATAAAGGACAGGGGCACCTAGCTGGCTCAATCAGTGTAGCATATCTCATGGTCTCAAGTTCCAACCCCATGTTGGGTATGAGGCTTACTTAAAAAACTAATAATATTTCCCTGATGGCAAGTGATGCAGAGCATTTTCTCATATGCATGTTGGCCATGTCTATATCTTCCTCTGTGAGATTTCTGTTCATGTCTTTTGCCCATTTCATGATTGGATTGTATGTTTCTTTGGTGTTGAGTTTAATAAGTTCTTTATAGATCTTGGAAACTATCCCTTTATCTGATATGTCATTTGCAAATATCTTCTCCCATTCTGTAGGTTGTCTTTGAGTTTTGTTGACTGTATCCTTTGCTGTGCAAAAGCTTCTTATCTTGATGAAGTCCCAATAGTTCATTTTTGCTTTTGTTTCTTTTGCCTTCGTGGATGTATCTTGCAAGAAGTTACTATGGCCGAGTTCAAAAAGGGTGTTGCCTGTGTTCTTCTCTAGGATTTTGACGGAATCTTGTCTCACATTTAGATCTTTCATCCATTTTGAGTTTATCTTTGTGTATGGTGAAAGAGAGTGGTCTAGTTTCATTCTTCTGCATGTGGCTGTCCAATTTTCCCAGCACCATTTATTGAAGAGACTGTCTTTCTTCCAATGGATAGTCTTTCCTCCTTTATTGAATATTAGTTGCCCATAAAGTTCAGGGTCCACTTCTGGATTCTCTATTCTGTTCCACTGATCTATGTGTCTGTTTTTGTGCCAGTACCACACTGTCTTGATGACCACAGCTTTGTAGTACAACCTGAAATCTGGCATTGTGATGCCCCCAGATATGGTTTTCTTTTTTAAAATTCCCCTGGCTATTCGGGGTCTTTTCTGATTCCACACAAATCTTAAAATAATTTGTTCTAACTCTCTGAAGAAGGTCCATAGTATTTTTTTTTTTTAAACTTTTCTTTTTTTTTTTTTTTTTTAAAGGTTTTAGTTATCCACTCAGGAGAGAGACACAAAGGGAGAGAGAGGCAGAGACACAGGCAGAGGGAGAAGCAGGCTCCATGCAGGGAGCCCGATGTGGGACTCGATCCAGGGTCTCCAGGATCATGCCCCGGGCTGCAGGCGGCGCTAAACCGCTGTGCCACCGGGGCTGCCCGAAGGTCCATAGTATTTTGATAGGGATTGCATTAAACGTGTAAATTGCCCTGGGTAACATTGACATTTTCACAATATTAATTCTGCCAATCCATGAGCATGGAATATTTTTCCATCTCTTTGTGTCTTCCTCAATTTCTTTCAGAAGTGTTCTATAGTTTTGAGGGTATAGATCCTTTATATCTTTGGTTAGGTTTATTCCTAGGTATCTTATGCTTTTGGGTGCAATTGTAAATGGGATTGACTCCTTAATTTCTCTTTCTTCAGTCTCATTGTTAGTGTATAGAAATGCCACTGACTTCTGGGCATTGATTTTGTATCCTGCCACGCTACCGAATTGCTGTATGAGTTCTAGCAATCTTGGGGTGGAGACTTTTGGGTTTTCTATGTAGAGTATCATGTCATCGGCGAAGAGGGAGAGTTTGACTTCTTCTTTGCCAATTTGAATGCCTTTAATGTCTTTTTGTTGTCTGATTGCTGAGGCTAGGACTTCCAGTACTATGTTGAAATGAGATACCACCTCAGACCAGTGAGAATGGGGAAAATTAACAAGGCAGGAAACAACAAATGTTGGAGAGGATGCGGAGAAAAGGGAACCCTCATACACTGTTGGTGGGAATGTGAACTGGTGCAGCCACTCTGGAAAACTGTGTGGAGGTTCCTCAAACAGTTAAAAATAGACCTGCCCTACGACCCAGCAATTGCACTGTTGGGGATTTACCCCAAAGATACAAATGCAATGAAACGCCGGGACACCTGCACCCCGATGTTTATAGCAGCAATGGCCACAATAGCCAAACTGTGGAAGGAGCCTCGGTGTCCAACGAAAGATGAATGGATAAAGAAGATGTGGTTTATGTATACAATGGAATATTACTCAGTTATTAGAAATGACAAATACCCACCATTTGCTTCAACGTGGATGGAACTGGAGGGTATTATGCTGAGTGAAGTAAGTCAGTCGGAGAAGGACAAACATTATATGTTCTCATTCATTTGGGGAATATAAATAATAGTGAAAGGGAATATAAGGGAAGGGAGAAGAAATGTGTGGGAAATATCAGAAAGGGAGACAGAACGTAAAGACTGCTAACTCTGGGAAACGAACTAGGTGTGGTAGAAGGGGAGGAGGGCGGGGGGTGGGAGTGAATGGGTGACGGGCAGTGGGGGTTATTCTGTATGTTAGTAAATTGAACACCAATAAAAAATAAATTAAAAAAAAAACTAATAATAAAAGAAAATACACACACACACACACACACACACACACACATATACACATATAAAGAGCAACTATGCTATTTACTAGACCTAAATATAACATTATCATATAATCCAGTAATATTTCTCTCCTCAGGATATCTGAAAGAATGTGTATGTCCATAAAAAGACATGGCAATTTATTCATATCAAAAAGCTGGAGGGGCACCTGGGTGGCTCAGTGACTGAGCACATGCCTTTGGCTCAGGTCATGATCCCAAGGTCCTGGAATTGAGTCCCGCATCAGGTTCCCCACAGGGAGGCTGCTTCTCCCTCTGCCTATGTCTTCTGTCTCGTTCTCTGTGTCTCTCATGAATATATAAATAAAATCTTTAAAAAAATATATATATCAAAAAGCTAGAAACAACCTGAAGATCTACCAACAGGAAAATGGATAAATTGGAAGTTATTCAAACAATGAAGTATCAGAGCAATTTTTTAGAGTTAATAGTAACACACAGCTTCATGGAAGAATCTCAAAGACATGTTGTGTGAAAGAAGCCAGGCATAACCAAGTATATACTGTATTTCATTTATATGCAGTTTAAGAAGACAGAAACATTCTGGGGTGTGAGAAGTCAGAACAGTAGATATTTTGGTGGCCAAGTGGAGGGACTGAATGGAAAGTTGTATGAAGAAATCTTCTGATGGCACAGAAATGTGCTATACACAGATCTGGGTGGTTGCTATATAGCTACACATGTGTACATAAGAATTTTATTGAGTTGGACACTCAAGATTTGTGGACTTTGCTGAAGAGATGTGATATCTCAGTTTAGAATATCTAAAAACAAAAAACCCAATGACAACAAAAAATCCTGCTGATGTTAGAAAGAAATACACTACGTTCAATGTTTTAAGACTACTCTGATTGGAGAGCCTAAGTGGCTCAGTCTGTTGGGCATCTGCCTTCATTCAGCTCAGGCAATGATCTCAGGGCCCCTACTCAACAGGCAGTCTGCTTCCAACTCTCCCTCTGCTGTTCCCCCTGCTTGTGCTCTCTTGCTGTCAAATAAATAAATCTTAAAAAAAAAAACCCTCGCTGGGATTATATATATTTGCACATTTCTTCCCACTCTGGAAAACTGGAGGATCTAGATGAAGATTTTCTACCCATAAGAAATATCTATGTAAAATAATTAAACTTGAAAAAACCCCACAATGACAGAACTTAGAACTTTTATTACACATAATCAGAAGGGGCGGGCAAGGGCAACAAAGAACTATTCTTTAGTTTTCTGGTTCTCTATTCACACCAAAATAAGGAAAAAAATACTTAAACTTCAGCATGATTTCAAATTTGATTTGTATTTTATCAGTTTGAATTCAATTCATAGTCATAACGTGTAAAATAGCACGAAGACATTCTTAATAGAAATCAAACTTCAGGAGATGTTGTCTTCTTCTGTGTATTATTTCAGAAAATCAACTTTTGTCTTGCTGAAATCCATATCCTCACAAATTGCTTTAGCAGTTGGATTAAAATCTTAACCTGAGTAGAAGAATTTATTTATTCATCTCTATACTAGTAGCTCCTAGAAGAATGCCTGTCTCAGTGAGCCACACAGACATTTGGTGAATTGAAGTAATGAGTCCAGATTAAGCACTTAAAAAAAAAAAAAAAGTAAGCCCTGTTATGGCCCAGTCTCAGAATGGGAAGGAATGAGTCTCTAGGTGCAATGTATTTAGTTTGGTTAGATAGCTTGGGACAGCTTCTTTCTACAGCAGGATTTTTATATCATTCCCTATGTTGACCAACATGCTGGTGTGCTTTGATCGAAGTATACCAAATTCCAAAAGGAAGTGATCAATTTATGTACATTCTCTATTTTGAAGTTATTCAAGTGTATCAGAACAATTCACAATCATTCTAAATGCGAGAAAGGATATGTTTCCAATAGGAATAAATGGTGTTTTATTAAAGTCATAATAATTAGAAAACATCTTAAAATGTACCAACCTGGATTTCTATATGACGAGGGTTATCAATAAATTTTTCTATTAGTAGCCTATCATCACCAAAACTAGAAGCAGCTTCTTGAGACGAAAATCTAAAACCATCCCTATTTAAAAAAAAAAAAAAAAAAAAAAAAGGGAAAAACAATCAAACTAGCTAAACAAATACAGCCCTCAATATAAAAGAAAACAAAGCAATTAAATCCTTATTTTGGTTCACTGATAAACAAAGCAAAGAAAAAATCACTTAATGCACAAATAACTAAATTGACTTAGTGGACCCATAACTCTTACACTTACCAGCTTTGTCACCTGGAATCAGTGATGTAACTTCCCCGATTCTGGGGGAATATATTTATAATCAAATATATTTATAATCAATTTATAATCAAATAGGAATACCACTACATAGTTCACCAACTGTTAAAAATTAGATATTTTTAATAAACCACATGAAACATATAAAATTCCATTTCCTCAATACCTTAATTCCACTAATTAAAAAAATTAAAAATGCATATTCATTTGACTTAAGAGTCAGAATATGCACACAAAAATACAAAGAGCCAATCTGGCCAACGTCACAACTGGAGCAAAATACTCAAGTGAGAATGAACATCCTTGAGGAGGATTCTCAAGAACATTTTATGTTCTTCATATGTTATGGACATATAATGATATTTTAAGTATACATATTTAAATGTAACTGCCCTTCACACACCCATACAAATTATTACAACTTTATCGACTTTGGACTCTTTCTAAATTAATCATTAAAAGAGAAAACAATTTTTGAAAATAAAAATACCAATATGATTATGGCTTTACATGTTTTACTCTCCAAAGATAATAATTTAAATTGTTGTAATTAAAATGTGCTCACTAAATTCATACACAATGAAATGGGCTCATTTGGTCTATTAAAAACACACATTTGTTCACCTAAAACTAATTGAGTATATTATTTTACACTCACTGATATATTGAGAATATAAAGTTTAATTCTTTTTACATGTCACTAATAGTTTCTTAATCTTCAGATTAAATATAAGTATTTAAATACAATATTAAAATTCTTCCAATCTTTTCATTTGCAAACACTCCATCTGGCATTAGAAATGAATACATTTGCTTTTGTGCTTAAAAAACACAACATAGCAAGTAAACAATGACCAGATGATAAATTCAAAACATATTGCAACAATTCCTGTTTCTCAGAGTTCTCAAGGAAAAGGTATCAGGTTTTCTTAGTCCTCTATTACTTCTTTGATTTAGAGGAATGGAGTTTTTAGATCTCTGGAGACTGCAAACCTCAAAGAAACTAAAACACAATGAATTATTGTTTTCAGTACCATACGACCAACTTTTTATTAGATGGAGTATGACGATTTGCAAAGAAAAAACAAAGTACTTTACAATTTATCTCTGTTCTAATGACTAAGAACTTTCATTTTGCACTTAACCCAAACATGCTAGAGGGAAAAAAAATCAAAGTCACCCAAATAAATTATCACATTTGAAAGCATAACCAGAGTATTTGGGAGCTCACAGAAAACTATTTTAAAAACATTTGTTACACTCAGTTACACATTCATTCAACAAATATTTACTCATCATGAATTCATGTGTCTGCTGCATGTTTAGGTGATGGGAATACAAAAATAAAGCCACAACTGCCCTCACATCACCTAAAGTGTAGCAGGGGTATTCCAAAATGCAGATGTGGTCAATTTTCCATTGTGCCATATTTCATTGAAATGTGAATGGGGAAAAGAAAGCCAGAAGTTAATATGAAGCTATGAGTCTACTTTTAACAACCTTCACAATCCTCACCCTAATTTAATATACAATAACAACAAACACCATTTAAAAAAAAAAAAACTTTCAGATGTTCTAAAGATAAGCCATAGATGCTACTTCCCTGAAACACTTAGGAAAGATGTTACAAAAGGGAGACATTCCCCAGAATAAAATAATAAGGCAATTAATGGTTGCTAAGCCTTCCAAAGAAGACTAAAACTTACGTGCATTATTTAAAAAGAAAAAAAATTCCCCCTCAAGAAGGGAAAAAAAGAAGGAGCACATGCAATGTGGCATATTAACAATTGGTGACTCTAAAAGAAAACTACTGAGCATGTTCTGGACTGTTCTCTCAATTTTTCTGTAGTTTAGATTTTTCCAAATTAATAGGGAATACAGAGCAATTATTTTAAATGAGGAGCATGTATCATTAAATCAAATAGTATCATACTTTGATCAAGTTGAGAATATTTTAGATAGCAAATTATTTGTGTATGTCTTTTTATTAGTTTTATTAGCATATTTTGAATCAATATGCATTTAAAGAGTTATTTACACCCGAAAAAGATCTCCACTCTCTGTATGGTTATAGCGATTTCTGAAAATACAGAACACTACATTAAAATCCATTGTGTTAACAGCACACAGGAAATCGCAATGCCACAAAGTGAAGAGTAATCTTCACCATAAGAGAATATGTTGCTAATAAGTGCTAAGGCTTTCAAGGGAATTGCTATGTAAGTACCATACAATGGGGGCCACCTCATGAGAAAAAAGTTAAAGTTTCTGAAACATGTATCTCTCACAAAACCATGAGGTTGTGTTTAATATCCTGTTACATCATTCTTTCGTTCCCAGAGGCTATAGCAGACTGTCCTTCCCAAAGATGGTAACAGGGCTATCTCCCATTCAATGTGTTTATGCTGTAGATCTCTTTTGCCTAATCTTACAGTACACGAATCTCTTTGCAAAATAAGGCTTTAAGTGCAAAAAGAGAGAGAGAGAGAGAAGAAAATGCATAGGACTGCACAGGAAACAAATTACATTGAAATACAGGATTCGTGGAGCAGCCCAGGTGGCTTAGCGGTTTAGCGCCGCCTTCAGCCCAGGGCCTGATCCTGGAAAGCTTGGATCAAGTCCCACGTCAGGCTCCCTGCATGGAGCCTGCTTCTCCCTCTGCCTCTGTCTCTGCCTGCCTCTCTCTCTCTCTCTCTCATGAATAAATAAAATCTTTAAAGAAAAAAAAAAAGAAATACAGAATATTTTCTAAGAACAAATTTGGGATATAACATGTGGGGTTCTTTACTCATAATAAGCTCCAACAACAAATCTAATAATCACTGCTACTTAGAGATATATTATCACACTATAGTTGTTGAAGATATGTGATTTCCAAAGTGGTAGATTTCCAAAGATGTGATTTCCAAAGATAATACCACTACTGTAGTTTGTTGCCTATTTGGAGAAAACACTAAATCCCAGTTAGAGGCTAGTGAAAGAAATAGGCCCTTTTGGGGGCACCTGGGTGGCTCAGTGGTTGAGTGTCTGCCTTTGGCTCACATCATGATCCCGGGGTCCTGGGATCAAGTCCCACATTGGGCTCCCTGCATGGAGCCTGATTCTCCCTCTGCTTATGTCTCTGCCTCTCTCTCTGTGTATCTCTCATGAATAAATAAATAAAATCTTTTTAAAAAAATACACTGTAAAAACAAAACAACTCTTTCTTATGCTTAAGAAAGTAAAAAACCTTTCTATAAGAGAATAACCATCATCAAAATATAAACAATGAAGTTTTCCGCATAATTTCCATTTTTTCCCATCTAAAAGAGTAAAAATGAGATGGTTATTATAATTATTCCATTACACTTTTGGTATCTGTTTACTTGACAGTTTAATAAAACTCTAGTAACTGCAATTTTCATCAAAAGTATATTTTGGACAGCACCTCACCTGGTCTCTTCATCATCCCAGGCGATTCGCATGCCTTTCCCACCACCACCTGCTGAGGCCTTGATCATGACAGGGTAGCCTAACAGCAGGGAAGAATTAGACAGAAGTTCAGACTTTGATCATCTGGATGCATGAACATGACAACTGACCACATGTTCAATAACACAGAAGACAATAACTAATTTATTTAAAAGTTCCTTTCTTTAGAGTCAGGAAAATAACACCAGCGTGGTAATCTCATATATATTTTAAAAATGAGAGTATGATCATTTTAAAAGAAAAAGACTATTTGTATCAATAAATATAACATTTTCTCCATTAATGAAATAAAAAACTAAGGAAACATAAATAAGTTATTTGACCATGGATTCCAAAAATGGACGTAGATATAGTATTAACTAACCAAAGATAAAAAGCAACTTTTATATAATATTAAGGAAATAAACACATATAACATTCCCCAAAAGTGTTCTTTTGCATGCATAACAAACTAAACACCTTTTTCCAAAAGTAATGATTCACAGGCATTTGAGGTATTTTTATCTGAAAAGTCACAGGGAACCCCTACAGCTTTTATCAGCAAGAACTGACACAATGATATGGGGGGGAAGAGGGAGGGAATCAAGTCACACAGTTATTGTATTATGGGAGGAAACAGAAGCTCCAGGATTCGCTATTATCCATGAAGAGGCTAACCCCACTATTTCCACTCATCCAACAGGGAATGTGTATGATAGCAAGTAAGATTAAAACACAAAGTAAGGCCAGAACAAATAATATCTCCAGCTAAAGTTTTATAAGAGAAAATTAAATCATAAAATTGTTAGTTGATAAGTATTTAGATTATTATAAAGTAAAAATTTTGACAACTTGAGTCACCTCCACCAATTTACCAAGAAATGCTGTAAAAATCTCCTTGCTTAGAGGTTTTCTGCAAACAAGGTGGATACACCCATGCCTGAGACACTTGTTTATGATCTTTTCTGAAGTGAGTGCTTTAAAGACTCTTCCAGGCCTGTGATGCTCTAACAGCACTACATTCTAACCATAGGACCTTAGAGGAAAAGGAAGAGAGGGCCAAATGTCATAGATCTTTAACCTCTAAACCACAAAATATCACCCTTAACTTCAACTTAGTTAAAATACCATTTGCTTTCTGTTTGCTAATTAATTCAATTTTTAAAGTTCTGATGTTGATTATATTTATGTGGGACAGCGTTTTAAAAGCAATGCTAAGTGTAGTGAGAAGAAAGATTAACATACTTTTTCTCACTGGGAACCTTAGAATCTTGGAAGAAAAAGGGAAAAGCACCCAAATAATTCTATCACTGGAAACTGCAAGGAGAAAAGTATCATAGGAAGGTAACAGAAAAGGGTTAAGGAAAGCATATTACAGCAAGAGCCATCTACATGAGGCTATGAAGGATGAGAAGGATTTCAACATTTTAGGCAGGAATAGCACGGATTGGTTTAAAAAAATGACTGAAATAATCCAGCTGGAGTGTATCTGTGAGATGGTAGAAGAAAAACAGAACTGAAAATATAAATTAGGACGAATGTACGCTTCTCACTTTTGTATGCCAAAGATCCTACATGAGAGTGAAGAGTATTTGTCTCCTTCAATGCTATAGCCTCACAATAATTGTCACATAAAGGAATCAGATTGTAGCCTGTTTTGGAGCAGTGAAGAAATAATATCTAAAAATTAGAAAACATGTCATTAAACATGGCATGCCTAAGAAAACATTTTCACAAAAATTTAAACAAATGGATCCATGGGGAGGGGGGGGGTTTCTATCACCTTACCACCCAAAACTATTTATCCATATAAACAGGAAACAGGAAACCACAGGAGGTAAGATACCTACATCCCTTATCGTGGTTTTCAGTTCCCTTTGAGGATTAGGAAATTTGCAGTATTATCTCATCTTAGTTATTTACTATAGACCCTAGACTACACAGTGATTTGTGAGGTTCAAAATAAGATTGGGAAATTGTCCTTGATCACAAGAAACTAGATGGAGAGACAAAACACAAAAAGTAATTTGTCAATGAGAGATTTTATGTTTAGCAAAGGTGGGATATTGTTAGGCAACAGGGCAGTATGTACTAAAGCAATTATAAAATGTCTCCCCAAAAGGAGGTAATGTAGCATTAGATCTGTCAATACATATTACCCAGAAAGACAAGATTCCTTGACAAAACAAACCCAATATAACACAATTGGGAGAGAGGAAGAAACAGCCATAAGCTAGTGACATTATAGTCACAAACTCAATCCAATTTCTGAACTATAATTGAAAATAATGTAAAGCTAAGGTTTTCTACTCAACTTGCTATGCCAAGTTAGTCATTAAATCTCAGATAGAACATATCTTTAATTTGTCACCATGCCATGTAGAAACTAGACCTAGCCATTTGAAGAGGGGAAGAATATTCCACAAAGATGATGTTAAATAATATCAAAAAGCCCAGTCCTTCACCCCTACTTTTTATGGTGTCTCTGCAACTCTGATTAGGATAAATCTTGGGGTGCCAGGAACTGGAAGAAAAAGGTTAAAAAGAGCCAAAAGTTGACATTCCTGGAAAAATCCAAAATAATCAATTTGATGACTATCACCACTCCTTTACTTTACCTGTCTAGACACAAAATTTCCATTAATGTTCTGTCCCAATTTATTATCCATTGGAGTACTTACTCCTGGGTTCAGCTTTTGTCTGTGATGCAGTCCTTTAATTTTCTATTCTTCAGTTGCCATAGGTTTGAAACAGGCCAATCTTCTTAAAACAAACAAAACAAAATTCTCCAAGTTTTTTAAAAGGAGAAAATCTCTTGGCATGAAAAGATTGCTTTAAAAAAAGATACCTCAGGCCCTAGTGGTATTGGCGAGTTCTTCATGCTTCTTATCCTCTCACTGGTTGCCTACTCCCACTACCTGATCTCATAACCCAGACCAAAGATTCATGTGATGCTCCTACTAACACTCCAACTCCAACAGGCATGGACTCTCCGTTTTCTATTTACCTTCCAACTAATGCTTCCAAAAAGAAACTAACTAAATACTACAAGAGAAAAAAATTAGATATTTAGGAAAATACAGAAACTCAGGTTACCAAAGCATCCACCATTCCTACATTTCTGTCCTCAAACCTCAAGGACAGGTCTGGTCTCCTGTCCCCCCAGCAAACAGCAGGTCTTACTTTTCACCATAAAGCAGCAATCGTCTTTCCTTCTAACTCTCCATCACACTTTTGTTCATCAACTCAAACATATATACTCAGTATAACACTATGTGCTAATAAGCACTGATCTGGCTCTGGGGGATACAAAGATAAACAATTCAGAAAGTTCTTTGCTCTCAAGGCACCTACCATCATCTAGTGGAAAAAGATGTGTGAGGACACAGGCACCTAAATATGCATATACATCCAGAACACATACATGTATTAATACACACACAACACGTGAAATGCTGAGGAGTTCCAAATGGAGACAACAGAAGGACGTGATTGAAGGTGTTTAGGGTTACTTTTCCTTAAAGGCTTCTCTGAGAAAATGGATACTGAAGGTGAGGCCTGCATGAGCTGGAGCCAGCCCCCTGAATAACAGTAAGGGAAGAACATTACTGACAGATGGAATAAGTTGGGAAGTTATACAGTCAGGTTTATGACAATCTCTTTGGCTACTCTGCAAGGTACGAATTGTAGAAGGGCAAAGGTGGACACAGGGAGACTGAGTAGGAAGCTTCTGCAGTGTTCCAAGGGAGAGCCAGCTGTGACCAGGACTCAGGCTGACAGTTGGCTTTAGAGACAGAGTCAGAAAGAATTGCTGGCAATTTGGATACGGATGATAAGAACATGAAAAAGAGTCTAGGAGATACAGCACTTTCTCATTTTGTTATGGATGGCAAGTCTAAAGGAACGATTTCTTTTTACCAACTGACAGCATAATGCTGTCCCATACAAGACATAATATATAAGCTTTCTGCTTCAGGCAAAACCTGTCCCTATACATGATAACATAACCTGATAACATAACCTGAGAACATAAAACCGATAAAATAAATGACACCTTAATGATGCAATTGTCATAAAATATATAATTTTATATAGTTTTTCATCTATGGTGTCTTAAATTAAGATTTCATTAATGACAGAGACAAAAAGTTCTTTGTTTTTGTTTTTGTTTTTTTAATGAAAGTGAATTATTTCTTGAGAAATGTTCTACTCCTAATTTGGTGTACAAATCAGAAATCTCTGCAGAGTCAGAGTATGGTTTTTGTTGGTGGTGGTGATGGTGGTAGTCTTCTTTTATTTTTTTTAAGACGTATTTATTTTAGAGAAAGAGAGAGAGGAACAGTGAAGTGGGGAGGGGCAGAGGGAGAGACAGAATCTCTAGCAGACTCCCTGCTTAGTGAGGAGTCTGACCCAGGGCTCGATCCCAGGACCCGGAGATCATGACCTGAGCCGAAATCAAGAGTCAGATGCCCATCGGACTGAACCACCTAGGCACCCCTTACCTTCTTTTAAAAACAGTAGGAAAACACTTATAATTAATTGCAAGGCTTTTATTTCCTAAAAGGTTCCAAATTAAAAGAAATGAAAGCTATTTTAAAGAGCAGGATAATCTTCCAGATGGATAGAACAGGATCTGATAATGGGACCTCAAAAGAAAGAAGAACCTGGGTAGGGGAGGGAGTTCCAAGACAGCCAGAAAAGAAATCTCCAGACAGAAGTTTAACATTACAATTACAGAGAAATCAAGTATTATGCATTGCAATTGTTGGACTCTTTTCTTCTCCTTTAATGTAAAATAGTTCAGTTACCATTTTGGTTTGGAGTTTGTGTTTATGTGAGGGAGAGGGGGATCCTTCCTGAAAGTAATAATTTTGAAAAATCCAACGTGGCGATTGCATACAATATTCTACAATTTGGGGACACCTGGGTGGCTCAGTGGTTAAGCATCTGCCTTTGGTTCAGGGCGTGATCCCAGGGTCTGGCATCAAGTCTCACATTAGGCTCCTTGCAGGGACCCTCCTTCTCCCTCTGCCTATGTCTCTGCCTTTCTCTGTATGTCTCTCATGAATAAATAAAATCTTTAAAAACAAAAATCCACAATTTAAATTTACCTGATTGCTTCCTTGTTATAAGATTCAGAATTATAAAAAAATTTTAAATACTACATAACTGATATCATACCCTAATCCTTTTGTGACACCAGAAAGCAAAAAAAAAAAAAGGGGGGGGGGGAAACATTTGTCCATTTCCTTATGAAATTTGCTTACTTAAAATGGTGTTCATTAAATTTCCTCATGAAAAATATGCCATTTTGTGTTTATAATTAGCAAATGATCTATATATCGACACTTGTAAACTCTGAATATCCCATACTCATACGATATTCCACTCAATGATAATAATAAACATGAATGATTCTTGCTTTATAGAATTTTTACACTCCTCGGAGCCAAAGGCAGACAATCACTGAGCCACCCAGGTGCCCATAAGTAAATGTATTAATTTATAATTTCAGTAGTAGCAAATCATTTATTTTTACTACTCTAATATATTTCACTGTATAAATATACTGAAGCATTATCCATTCTAGTATGCATAGACATTCAGATTTATACATACAATGCTCCCATGAATATTTCTGAATGTGTTGCTTGAGACCCTATGTAAGAGTTCCCCGAGTTTATGTCTAGAACTCTAACTGTTGGATAGTATGCAACGGCTATAAAGTCTATTAAAAAATCCAATTTCTTGACTATTCTTCATCTCCATGACCACAACACTTATACAAACTACCATCACCTACTTCTTCATAGACTGCCTGCAGTAGCCTCCTAACACAACTCCCTACCACTACATTTGGTCCCCTCAAACTATACAGCAGTCACTGGAATTCTTCAAATATATGTAAGATCACCTCTCTCCTGCCTAAAACATTATGTTTTGTAAGAGCTTATATTGTACCAAGAAATCATAGATGTTTAAAAAAAAGAAAAAGAAAGAAAGAAACGAAACCATAGATGTTTAATGAAATAGAAATAATGAACTCAGGGACAGGAAGCATGGAAGGTACAGAAAGATGGCCTGCCATATACTTACTGAATCACAATACCAGGTAAATCTATGCTTGACTTAAGCCAAGAAAATAAAAAATAAAAAATAAAAAGCCTAAAACGTATTAATATGAACAGCAATTAACTGATCTATCAAACAAAATAAACTTTAACACCTTTTACACAAAGATAACAAAATCCAAATACACAATATAACATTCACAGTGTTTATAATCCAATTAAAAATTAAGAGACATATGGGAGCACCTGGGTGGTGTAGTCAGTTAAGCAAAGACTCTTGGTTTCAACTCAGGTCATGATCTCAGAGTCCTGAGAGGAAGCCCCTCCCTCGGGCTCTGTGAAGAGTCTGCTTAAGACTCTATCCCTCTCCCCCTGCCTCTATCCCCCCCCAATCCCTTGAGGGGCTCACTCACATGCAAGCTCACTTGCTCGCTCTCTCTCAAGTAAATAAATAAATCTTTTTAAGAAATTAAGAGATGTGTGAAAAGGGATGCCTGCAGACTATGTGATTCTTAATCTCTGGGTCATGAGTTTGAGCCCCACATCGGGCATAGTGATTATTTTAAAAAGAGAGAGAGAAACAGACATGTGAAAAGAGGTAAAATGTAATGCACTTCAGGAGGAAGAGTCAAAAGAAACAAACCCAGAAATGAAGAACCTTAAAACAGCTATTATAAATTACAGCTATTATAAACACTGTAAATACGGAAAAGGATTTCAAGAAAACTTTATCAACTATACCTCAAGCAAAAATTTTTTTCTGGGGCAACTGGGAGCCTCAGTCAGTTAAGTGGCTGACGTTGATTTCAGCTCAGGTCATGATCACAGAGTCCTGGGCTAGATAGAGCCCTGTGGTGAGATCCACAATCAGTGGGGTGTCTGCTTCAGGATTTTCTCTCTCTCCCTCTCCCTTGCCCTCTGCCCATTCCCATCACTTACTCTCTGTCTCTCTCTAAAATAAGTAAATCTTAAAAAATAATAAATAATAAATAAACAAAGAAACAAAATAAGTAAATCTTTATTTTTTATAAAGATTTTTACTTATTTATGAGAGACAGAGAGAGAGGCAGAGACACAGGCAGAAGGAAAAGCAGACTCCATGTAGGGAGCCTGATGTGGGACTCGATCCCAGGACTCCAGGATCACACCCTGGGACAAAGGCAGGCACTAAACTGCTGAGCCACCCAGGGATCCCCTAAAATAAATAAATCTTTTTTCTTAAAGATTTTATTCATTTATTCATGAGAAACACAGAGAGAGAGAGAGAGGCAGAGACACAGGCAGAAGGAGAAGCAGGCTCCATGCACAAAGCCCGATGTGGGACTTGATCCAGAGACTCCGGGATCGCGCCCTGAGCCAAAGGCAGATGCGCAACCGCTGAGCCACCCAGGCGTCCCTAAATAAATCGTTTTAAAAATCTTTCTAAAACGAAAAAATTATCATGGTGAGAGAAATGGAAATATAAAAAAAAAAATTAAAATTTGAATTCCTAGATATAAAAATAACTGAAAGGAAAAAATCCCAATGTATAAAAAGAATTATACCATGACCAAGTGGGATTTATTCCCATTATGCAACGTTAGTTCAACACTCAAAAACCAATTACTGTAATCCTTCACATCAACAGGCTAAGGAAAAAAAATCTGACATGACCCTATTAGCAGATGGAGAAAAAGCATGACAAAATTCACCCCCATTGAGTTCAGCAAACTATGAATAGAAGGAAAGTCCTTAATAGAAGGAAAGTCCTTCCTAAAGAACATCTACACCTACACCTACCCTTATACTTAATGGTGAGATCATAGAAACTTTCCCCCAAAATAAGGAACAAAGTAAGCATATCCCTTCTCACCACTCCTTTTCAACATCCTTTACAAGTTCGATTTTATGCAATAAGAAAAAGGTTAAAAAAAAAAGGTAAACACATAATAAATAAAATTCTTCATTAGCAGGTAATATGGTTTCTATAATGAAAACCTCAAAGAATCAAGAACCACCACCACCAAAAAATCTAGAACTAATAAGGCTGCAGGATACAGGGTCAATGTAAAAAAGTTAATTGTATTCCTATGTACCAGCAATGAAAACTTCATATTTGAAATTAAAAACACAATACCATTTATATTAGCCACGCCCCCTAAAAAAGCTTAGGCATAAATCTAACAAAATATGTATGATATCTATATGAGGAAAACTATGAAATTAAGGAAGATCTAAGTAAATGGATAAATATTCATGTGTAAGACACCAATTCTCCTCAACCTGATCTATAGATGCAATGCAATCCCAAACAAAATCCCAGCAAATTATTTTGTGGATATCAACAAACTGATCTTAACATTTATACAGAAAAGCAATACACCCAAATAGCTAATGTTAGAGGAGAATAGCAATTTCAAAAGATTGGTACTACTCAACTTCAAAATGTATTAGAAAAGCTACAGTCAACATAGGATTTATAAAAGAGCATACAACTTAATCAATGGAATAGAGAAACCAAAAACAGACACACACAAATATAGTCAACTGATCTCTGACAAAGAAACAAAAGCAATTCAATAAAGGATAATCTCTTCAACAAATGGTGCTAGAAGTGGAATTTCAGACACAAAAAGTGATCTAGACACAATCCTTAAAAGTTAATTCAGTGGATCTGAGACCCGAATATAAAAACAAAGTTCTAGAAAATAAATAGGAGAAAATTTAGATGACCTTAGGTTTAATAGTTTTTAGATATGATACCAAAAGTACAATTCATAAAAGAAAAACATTGATAACTGAGTTTTATTAAAATGAAACACTTCTCTGTAAAAACAAAAACAAAAAAATAAGAGAATGTAAGCAGGAGTCAAGACTAAAAGAAAACATTTGCAAAACATATATCTGATAAAGAACTTGTATATAAAAGAGAGCTCTTAAAACTCAATAATAAGAAAACCCAATTTAAAAAATCAGTAAAAGATTTAAAGAGACTCCTCTATAAAGAAGATACAGGATGGCAAATAAGCAAATGTAAAGATGCTCAGGACACCTGGGTAGCTCGGCAGCGGTTTGAGTGTCTGCCTTTGGCTCAGGGCGTGATCCTGGGATGCAGGATCGAGCCCCATATTGGGCTCCTTGCAGGAAGCCTGCTTCTCCCTCTACATATGTCTCTTTCTCTTTTTCTCTCTGTGTGTGTCTCTCATGAATGAATAAATAAAATCTTTAAAAAAAAAAAAAAAAGGTGCTCCACATCTTTGTCTTCAGGGAAATGCAAATTAAAACAAGATACTACTATATGCTTCTCGGAAAGGCTAATATCCAAAACATTCACAATACCAAAAGCTATTAAGGATGCAGAGCAATAGGAGAGCAACAAAAATGCTTATTCACTGCTGGTGGGAATGCAAAATAACCTTACCCTAGGCCTCAGCAGCCATACTCCTAGGTATTTACCCAACTGAGTTGAAAATTTATGTCCACACAAAACCTACACATAAAAATGCTTATATCAACTTTGCTATGATTGCCAAGAACCAGAAACAACCAAGGTATATCTTTCAAAAGGCAAATGGATAAACAATCTGTTGTATATCCATACAAAGGAATATTATTCAACAATTATTTTTTAAAGATTTTATGTATTCGAGACAGAGAGATAGAGAGAGTTAAGTGCACAAGTGAGGGAAGAGGCAGAGGCACGCTCTCTGCTGAGCCAGGAGCCTGATGTGGGGCTCAATCCCAGGACCCAGAGATTATGACCTCACCTGAAGACATACTTAACCATCAGAGGCACCCAGGCACCCCTCAACAATTTTAAAAAATGAGAAATCAAGCCACAAAAAGACATATCAAAGAGGGAGAGGGAGAAGCAGACTTTCCATTGAGCAGGGAGCCTGATACAAAGCTTGATCCCAGGAACCTGAGATCAAGACCTGAGCCAAAGGCAGATGCTTAACTGACTGAGCCAACCAGGCGCGCCCATGAAGGAACTTTTAAATGCATGTAGCTAAGTGAAAAAAGCCCGTCTGAAAAGGCTACATACTGTATGATTCTAAGTATGTAACATTCCGGAAAGGCAAGAGCATAGAATTATAATAAGCAGTATGTGGAGGAAGGGAAAAGAGGGTTGAAAGGTAAAGCACAAGGCAAACTATTGTGAATGAAACTATAATGGTAGATACATGTCATTATGCATTTGTCAAAACACCTAGAACTATACAATACCAACAGGGAAATAATGTAAATTCTGGACTACAGTTAATGTATCATTGTTGGTTTATTAATTGTAACAAGTGCACTACACTAACACAAAGTTTTAACATTTAGAAAACTGCAGAAGGCTTTGGTTGGGAATGTACATGGAACACTATCTACTTAATGAACTGTTCCATTATTCAGTAAATCTAAAACTGTGCTAAAAAACTATTATTAATCATTTAAGGGGGGCTGAAAATTTGAAGACAGTTTACAAAAGAAGATTAATGAATGTGAAAGCATTAAGCATGTGAAAATATACTCAACAGTATTTTGGTATTAGGGAAACAGAATTTTAAATAACAAAGAAATAAAACTACACATCCATTAGAATAACTAAAACTAAAAAGACAAGCAATGTTAAGTGTTTTGCTGGAATAACTGGAACTCTCAAACGCTGCTAGTGGAAATGTAAGATGGGGGAAGGGACATTTCAAAAAGGATAGAAATGTTCTATATCTTAATTGTTACATTTATTAAAATTCACTAAACTATACATTTCAAATAGCTAGATTTTATTCTTCATAAAGTGTACATCAATAAAAATGATTTTATGAAGCAGACAAAAAAGATCAGACTGCCTACAAAGAAACAAAAATTAGAGCTATGTCTTCAATAGCTATGTAACACAATACCAACATTCCAGCACTTTGCTGATAGAGGACTACTATCAATCTAGATTTGCATATACAGCAAAACTATCTTTCAAGAAAGAATGAAAGACAGTTCATGCAAACAAAAACTGAATTAACTAACCACACTAACTTCTAAAGAGTAACTTCCAGGAAAAACAGAAAGAATCAAAGATGAAAGGAACAATGAACAAAGAAAATAAGCATTTGGGTAAAGCTAAATCAACAATGGATGATTACACCCTATAATAAAGTTTTATTAGTGAAGCAAAAAAATAAGGAAATAAAATATTAAAAAGCATATAAATGGTAAACAGTATTAAAGTACTTCTTTGGTAGTAGGATAAACTTTAGACTGAAATTTAAAATAAGTGAATGTTTTAAAAAGTTTAATATAGGAGAATATAGCCTGAAGGACTATATTCTGAAAGGACACCTGAAGGAATATCTCTGAAATTTAAATTTTTTTTAAGATTTTATTTATTTATTCATGAGAGACACAGAAAGAGTGGCAGAGACATAGGCAAAGGAAGAAGCGGGCTCCCTACGAGGAGCCAGATGCAGAATTTGATCTCGGAACCCCAGGATCACAACCTGAGCAAAGGCAGACAATCACTTAGCCACCCAGGTGTCCAAAGTTGAAATTTCTATAGTAAACACTGAAAGACTAGAACATGAGTGTAAAATTTCCATCATGGTGGAGAGGGGTGGAGGGGAAATGAAATAGAACAAGAGAAATTTTTAAAGTCACATCAAGAAGTCAAGAAAAAAGAGAAAACAGAATCCAGAAAAGGAACAAAAATAAAAAGCAGATAATAAAAAAATAATAATAATAAATTTTAAAAAGCAGACAATATAAATAAATCAAAATACGGCAGTAAATACAATGAGTATACATGGACTACACTCTGGTCAAAAGACAAATACTCTGAATAGAAACGAAACACCAGGCAATATACTTAAAGAGATTCACCTAAAACAATGGTTCACTGGTTGACTTAAAAGTTGTAAGAACATACAAGGAAAAAAGAAAAATGAGCTGGTGTAGACATATTATCATCACAAAAAATCAGATTAAAAAGCCAAAATTCGCTACACATTGATTAAAAGCAAAGTTAGCCAAGATGACACATTACACTGTTATATTACCCATTAACTTATCTTAAGAATATACAGAGGCAAAACCTAACAAGCAAGGAAGAACTGGGAAATTCACTCTTTCAAAAATTGACCAAATAAATAGCCAAAAAGTCATTACAAGATTTCAACATCCTAATAGGTAGCTTTGACCTGCTGGTTATCTATAAAATATATCACATAATAATTTGAGAATATACATTCTTTTCAGGTACACATGTAATATGTAAAGTGACTAACTCCTTGGCTGTAAAATAATTCTCAACAACTCAGAAAGATTCTAAATTTAAAAAGATCATATTCACTTACCAGAAAGCAATTTAGAAATTAATAGAATAAAAAGTAGAAAATGTTCAGTTATTTTAAAATGCATTCCTAAGAATCATGAGTCAAAAAACCTAATAGAAATCTGGGGCACCTGGCTGGCTCAGATGGTAGAACATGAGACTCTTGATCTCAGGGTTGTGGGTTTAAGCCCCATTTGGGGTATAGAGATTATTTTAAAATAAAATCTATTTAAATAATAAATAAAATTTAAAAACTAAAATCTTAAAAAAAAACTAAAATCTTTTTTAAAATCTGAAAGTACTCAGAAATGAACAATCATGAAAAATATATATCAAAATTGTGAAATAGTGATTTCTATCCAGATCACCACTTTAAGCCATTCCCCCAGCTACTGAAGTCTTGGTCCTCAGTTTTCTGCCTATGATCTTGCCCCTTCTTAGGGGCAGCCCACATCCAGTGGTAAGCTGATATGGGTGTATAAGGCTCAATCCCATGGCCCTAATTTGAAACAACTATAAAAGACCAGAGCTCTTTGCAGGCTAAGGCCTTTGTTGAGTCTGCATCTCAACTCAATTCAATTTCTCCTTCAGTCTAGTTTCTTTCACTCCCTCACACACGTTGGTCCCAAGAGTATTTCCCCAGTAAAATTCCAGAATCTGTTTCCAAAAGAATCCCACCTGACAGAGGAATACATTTGAAAGGCTATTAGAGTGATTAAGACAAGAGATGAAAGAGAGAGAGAGAGAGAGAGAGAGAGAGAGAGAGAAGAGATGACATTAGCTTAAACAGAAAGAGATCAGTAGAGAAATGGAGAGAAGTTGATGAATTCAAGATTTGGGAAATGATGACTATCATGCATAAATAGTGAAACCACATAATGAAATACAACTGAATCATGGGAAAAGCCCAATTGAGCCCTCTCTAATTCCTGCCTCTGTGATCCATGACATTGTAAATGGTAGAACTTCCATCAGCTTTATTCTCTGCATGAGGTTAGCAAGACAGCAGAACTCCTTCCTATCCCACAATGTGACCAATGGGAAGTAAACACATAGGATGAAGAAAAACCCTTCTTTGCTTACGATCACAAGAAAGAGCAATACAAATGTGGAATACTAGTGCTCTTATGAATTAATGACAGCTACATGAACTCAAATATTAGCATATTACTAGAATTTTCCAAGGAAACACAATTCAGAATATACTGGGAAACATGGCTGCCATACAACACTTGGCTACATGGAAAAATTCCTATCATATATACAAAGAGGTAGTTTAAATTCAAGAAATTTGAGGAAATGAATACCATTAACAAATGCATTACCCACTTTGTGTATGTTTGTTCATAATTTTCTCCTAATCTTATTTTTCTTTTAATTACAAATTAGCTATAGTTAATTTCAACATTATCAACTTAGTTTTGCTATACTGTATGGGTTCACGCATTTCAGACCAAAATGATATTCATATGCGTCAGTACTATGTGGGATCTATACTCATCCAGTAACTAGAATATAAACATGTTATATACTGCAGTCCAACTATGAATTATTCATATCTCTGCTACTACTAGAGATATATATAGGTGTATATATCACCTGTATATATCTCAGGTGATCCTTATTATCACTGTATTTTTCCCATGGAAAAACAAAGTGTGAAGTGGACACAGGATATTTTGCCTTTCCTAAGTTGACCATCCACACACATAAACAAACAACAATTTTAGTTTAAGTAAGAATGAACCAATATTGTACATATACAGCTATAATCAAGATATATTACAAGCTAAAGTAAACCAATAACAACATTACTTGTTTTGATTTGGAAAGAAAAGCAATTATTCTTTTTTTTTGGTTGTTAAGATTTTATTTATTTAGTTGACAGAAAGGCAATCATTCTCTTTAGAAAAACTAATCTTGTCTATCTCTCTCCCTCTACTCAGGCAAACAAAAAAATTAGATCCTAACTCTATTTCCGGGAACAGAAATCAAGCACATTTCAAAGTATTGATAGATTAAAGCAAAAGGGGTTCACAGACAGGAAGTTTCCTAACAAAAACCAAAGGTTCCTTGTTTTCATATTATTGTCAGAACATTATGCAGAGTCTTTTGCAATAGAGTAATAGAAAAAAAATGAAAAGAAAAGGAATTCAAGAAAGAATAACAATAAAACAAAAAAATATATGATTAAGGGCTGAGAAAAAAAAGGCAGTGGGAATGAATATGGTAAAAATACAGAGAGAGAACTTGTAAAATCATGCTTAAATTCAAAAGGTGTATACTGGAATAATAAAAGAAAATGTAAGTAAATACCCTAAGTGACAATTGTGGGGCTGGGTTGGGGGTCGGGGAGAGAGGGGATGAAGATCTCTAGTTCCCATCTCCCAGGGATTATCATCCTGACCTCAATCACCACATTACTTCAACAATGGGAAAACAATGAAGTAAAATACCTCACTTTTTATCGGATTTCACAAAGAATACTTTAAAATTATTATCTTCAACATAACTTCTCCTTAGGCATTTATTAAATCTCCTTAGCATATTAAACATATCGAGGATCAAACTGGAAAATAAATTAACAGGATGTGAGATTGTGATGGTCTAAATTATAATATTTTTTAATATATCTTCAACCACACAGTTGTATACTACATGTGAAAAATTTTCTAAGTGGGATGAAAGAGAAGAAATAAAAGATTTGGTGGCTTAGCCAAGTATTTTTATCCCTCTTAAGTACAAGCAATTTGTCTTTATTTATTTAAAAAAAACACACAAACAAATATGAGTAATGTTTTTTATGTAATGCCAAGTCAAAAGGAAGATGGGAAGAATAGACAAAGGAAAACAGCCAAGGCATAGAAGAAAGGATGACCAAAGCCCTTACATACTCATGAGAGACAGAGGCCAAGGCTTATAAAGACTACTATCAAAAAGAAACAAATGGAAGGGGGCACCTGTCTGGCTCAGTCAGTAGAACATAGGACTCTTGATCTCAGGGTTATAATTTAGAGCCCCACATTGGGTATAGAGGGAGGGGGGAAGGGAGGAAGAGAGGGAAGGAAGAAAGAAAAAGACATAGAATCTATCTTGCAAAGAATGTAAGACATCACCAGAGACAAGGACAAGGCAATAAGGTTCAGTCACATAATCTTATACATCTGAATCTTAGATTCCTAAAAACTTCCATTAGCCCAGTCTAATGAATCCAAGAACAACCTACAAGAATTGCTGGGTAGTAGTCGTTAATAAGCACAAACTAAATTTACTTGAAAAATCAGATTATTTTTTAATTACCTATTTACAGAGAGTTTATAATGGATTACTTAATATTCCTGTTCTTCCCAGGTATATCCATTACAAAATTAAAGATTAAAGGAAAAGAAATAAGAAATTACTGTCAAATTATGGTCTATAAATATTGTAGAAAATAATTTCTACATACATGATTATTTAATTCATTTGTATACTGATACAACATTTTTATTTAGATTTGTTCACTGAATAACCACTTCCTGAATACATACTATGGGATAAGCATTGTGTTAAGTACTAGAAATACAAAAGGAAAGTAACCTACTTGGTCACTATCTATAAAACAGTAACTAAATGAACATAAAACAATCATTTGCAAAGATAAACAGAATCTGTATAATGCAGGGACTGTATAGATATTTTGGTTACTATTTGCATGGGATATCTTTTTCCATCCTTCCACTTTTGATCTATTTCTGTCTCTGGATCTAAGTAAGTGTCTTGTCAACAACATATAGTTGGGTTGTATTTTTTATCCATTCTGTCAATGTCTGGCCTAGTGAGATATCACTTCACACACACTGTGATGGCCATTATTTAAAAAAAAAAAAAAAACTGAACATAACAAATGTTGGCAAAGATGTCAAGAAACTGGAACATTGCTGGTAGGAATGTAAAAATGGTCCAGCCACTGAGGAAAGAGTTTGGCAGTTCCTTAAAAAGTTAAACACAGGGGATCCCTGGGTGGCGCAGCGGTTTAGCGCCTGCCTTTGGCCCAGGGCGCGATCCTGGAGACCCGGGATCGAATCCCACGTCGGGCTCCCGGTGCATGGAGCCTGCTTATCCCTCTGCCTATGTCTCTGCCTCTCTCTCTCTCTCTCTCTCTCTGTGACTATCATAAATAAAAATTAAAAAAAAAAAAAGTTAAACACAGAATTACCATGTAACCCAGCAATTCCACAAACAGGTATACACCCTGAAGAATTAAAGCTGGTTATCCAAATACATGTAGATGCATGTTCACCATAGTCAAGGAGGAAATGACCCAACTGTTTATCCACAGGTGAATGGACAAACATAAAGTTGTATACACATAGAATAGAATATTACTCAGTCATTACTCAGTCATAAAAAGGAATGAAGCCCCAATACACAGTAAACCATGGATGAACTTTGAAAACAACTCTAAGTGAAAGAAGCCAGACACAAAAGGTGCCATTTTTACAAATCAATCAGAATAAGCAA
The DNA here is from genome assembly GCF_048164855.1 of Canis lupus baileyi. Lineage (NCBI taxonomy): Eukaryota > Metazoa > Chordata > Mammalia > Carnivora > Canidae > Canis > Canis lupus. The sequence goes on from NC_132854.1 coordinate 11,269,917, forward strand.
ATCCATAGAATCAGAAAGTAAATTAGTGGTTGACCAGGGCTGGAGGGGCATAAGCAGATGAGTACTAAGGAGTAGAGATTCTGTTGGGGGTAATAAAAATGTACTGGAATCAGACAATGGTGGTGGTCGCACAACACTGTGAATATACAAAAACCAACTTACTGCACACTTGGAAAGATTGACTTTTATAGTATTTAAATTTTATCTCAATTTTTAAAAATCAAACCTTTAGTATAAAAACTTAGAACTAGTTGCCTCTGGACCTGAGGAGGATGGTGAGAACTGATGTGGAAAGAACATGAGGGAACTCTCTGGGGTGACAGTCATGTCCAATACCTCGGTGAGATTTTAGGACACACAGATGTATGCATACATCGAAATCAGCAAATGTATAATTAAGATTAGTTCATGTTACTGTATATAAATTTTGTCTCAGAATAACAAAACTGGGGGCACCTGGTGGCTCAGTGGTTGAGCTTCTGCCTTTGGCCCAGGTCATGATCCGAGGGTCCTAGGATCAAGTCCCACATCAGGCTGCCTGTGGGGAGCCTGCTTCTCCCTCTGCCTATGTCTCTGCCTCTCTCTGTGTGTCTCTCATGAATAAATAAATAAAATCTTTTTTTAAAAAACAAAACTTTTTAAAAAATAATAAAAAAATAAAAAGTCAAAAAAAACACAAAACTGTATATAGATATCGAATTCAGTTAATGACTTCTATGTTAAAGTATTTAGTGGGATACATATCTGCAACTGTACTTTGAAATGCTGTATGATTGAAAATGTATGATTTCAAAATGTTGTATGATAGAAAAATTTCAAAATACTATATTGAGGGAAAAAGTAATGAACAAGAAAAATATCATTGCAGAGACGGAGAATACGGTTATAAGAGGAATGATTGAGTGGCAATATCAGAGTATCTTCTGTTGAAGAAATGACATGTCAGCCAAGATATGAATGGCTATAAGGAGCCATCTAGGGACGCCTGGGTGGCTCAGTGGTTGGGCATCTGCCTTTGGCTCAGGACGTGATCCTCGGTCCGGGGATCGAGTCCCGCATCGGGCTCCCTGCGAGGAGCCTCCTGCTCCCTCTGCCTGTGTCTCTGCCTCTCTCTCTGTTTCTCCTGAATAAACAAATAAAATCTTAAAAAAAAAGGGGGGGGGGCCATCTATGTGAAAACATCAGCTAGAGTACTCCAGACTCCCACCCCACCCCACCCCCAAAAAAGCCTAATTCTAAGGCTCTGAAGTCTGGTGTATTCAAGAAAGCCAGTGTAACTAAAGCACAGCAGGCGATGAAGGGAGTAGTATAAAATGAGATTGAAGAGAAAGGCAGATGCCAAATCATTTGGGGTTTGTAGTCAGGGTAAGGAATTTTGATTTTATCTAAATGCAAGGAAAAGCCATTAGAGGGCTTAAAGCAGATACGGTGTGGGATGAGATGGGGGTGTGTCCTTATTACTTAGAGTTTTAAAATATCACACTGACAGTTATGTGAAGAATGACTTTGAAGTATTTAAGAAAAGAAGTAGAGAAACTATTGTCACAGTCCCTCCAAGGACAATGGTAGTTTGCAAGAGAGTACTGGTAGTAAAAAGATAGTGAGTAGTGAATATGGGAAGTATTCTGAATGAAGGATTGACAGTATCTATTGATATATTGACAATGGGACGACAGGGCAACGACACCAGGATAGATCTTGGGTTTTAGCTTTAGCCACTGAGTAAATGGAGTGACATTTACCAAGATGTAGAAACTTTGGGTGAAGCAGGCTTAGAGTATGGTGAATCTGAGGATCAAAAATAATATATTATTTAAATCGGGCATGATTTGTGGCTATAAGAAAAACAGGTAAAAGAAAAGAATCAGAATTATCCAGAAGTCGTTAAAGGACAAGTTTTATATTTACAATATATCTATGGGTTTTGGGGTGGGGGGTTGGTTTTTTTTTTTACGAATCAATTCGGGCCTTTGATTAAATAAAAAGATCAAACTTTAATGCAAATCAAGCTCACTGATTACCATTGTCAATCTCTGGGGTTAAAGATAAACTGGGGATCAATAGCCCTGTATCTCTAAACTTAGGTCAAAGGAAAAAAAAAATCAGGAGTGAGAATGAGAGAGATGAGGAAGACCAAAAAACAAGCACACAGAAGTAACATATTAAGCCTTAACAGTCTCTCACCCTGTCACTGATAAGAGAAGGTTTCTTCAATTCCACATATCACATGTGTAAGTGCCTTACAGTACCTTACACAAAGTAGTAACTCAAATTTGAGCTCTCATCACGTAATCTCATTAGTTTAGCAAAAGTATAATGAAAACTCGATAGTCTTTGGAGCTAAATGAACCTAAATTTAAAGCAGGCCCACCACTCAGTAGGTCTAAGACCTTGAGCAAAGTACTTACCATCTCTAATCCTTGGTTTCTTAAATGTAAAAAATAATTAACCCAAAAATTTGCATTAAAAATAACATTCACAAAGTGCCTGATTCATGGAAAATATACTCCATAAACAAAAGCTACTATTATGTAAAAGACACCTAATTCATCAGTGCTTAAGGCAGCTAGCTTCCTCCTTTGTCCTCAAAGATTCCCGTTTCCATGAGAGAAGACACAAGAGAGAAGGAAACCACAGAAAAGATGGTCAATTTAATTTTCTCCATGTAACACAGAAAGAAGTAGACAGAGAAATCTGTGAATAGATATTTATGACATGGACAATTTGCTACCTATAAATGGACAAGTTCAAAAGTTTGATTATAATTCAGTTGTCTAGAACTAGGAGCACATTTTCCTATGAAATCAATGTTTAATTCAACTCTTGGATGAATTCACAAAAGCCCATCAAAATCATAATGTAGTTAAAATGTGATAGATCTCAATAAAATTAGTAGAAAACAAAACTGATGAATCACCAAACAAAACAGAATACCAAGAGACTAATAATATGTAATTTCATTTATTTTAGAAGCTGGCACTTGAGGGAAGAGGTTTTATGGGAGGCTTCTGAGGTGATTCAGAAAGGTTTTCAGGGAAATTCCAAATGCTTTATAAAGCTGATGACCCTAGTTCTCTATTATGTTTTATTTCACGTCAAGTTTTACGGCTTCCCTTTCTTTCAGTATAAGCAAAACTCCAGCACTCCTACACTTAACAGCCATGATTACGATCATTTATTTCACAAATGAGAAGGCGTAATTGGAGAAGAATTAGAAGATAGGAAAGAGGAAGGAGTCATAAAGGTTATGCCTCAATATAAAGAAAAGAGCCTGAGATCAAATTAGGTAACCTCGGGAGTAAGCTCAAAGGGAAGTAAAGCACAGCATTAAAATATTAAGGGAGGAAAGCCAAATGATGAGAACTATTCAGAGTCCCATTATGATTAACTAATTATTTTAAAGGTCACAGATTATTTAAAAAAAAAAAAAAGGTAAAAGACATGAAAGCAAGCAATCTGCAGCCTGCCATTTATACAAAAGAAATGCTCAAGAGTGGAAGAGTCATAATTCAAAATATGGCATGCCAATGTAATTCAAGATTTTCTTCTAATCTCTTTCATTTCTCTAAATTCCTCCAAACAGTCTTTCAATTAGCAATGATCGCGCCTCAGATAAACCTATTGGCTACAATACTGCCACTGCACGAAGCTCCTCCAAATAGTCTGTCCTTTCTATGTAGATACTGTTGTGCTAATAGTATTAATCTATCTTATTATGGATAACAATACTGTCTAAACTAGAACCAAAAAGATGACTTTTTAAATCTAAGAGTATATAATAGAATAAAATGAAATTACTTTAAAAAAAAAAAGTCTCCCCAAAAGCCAGCAGGTACCCAACATGCCTCTTAGGCTGCGAGGAATGCAACCGATTTCAAACCTCAAAGGCAGCTTTTGATTTTCTCAAAGAATAAACCACAAATCATTTCCATGTAGTCCAGCTTATTCAGCAATCTAGCAAATCTTCCTGTGAAGTAGTAAAATGCTTTTTGAAAATGTTGATATGTCTGAAGAAATGATTAAGGAAGAGACATAGTTATAAGATAAAGTAAAATTTTCTAAGACCTGGTCTTAAGTCCAAATCTCCATCGGCAGCAGCAATGTTTGCAAAACAAAGAACAAAACACACTTAACCATGAGCCAAACCAAAATAATTTAGCCAGACCCAACTAGACACAGGGACCCAGAAACCAAGCAACTTTCCAGGTCACTGCAGACCTGTTAAGCTAGCCAGAACTGACTGTGAAGAATGTATTTACTAACTCAATTACTTTCAGAAATAAGATATATATCACAACTATGTAAATTTTGCCAAATCAAATGCTCTCCCAGTGAATAAAATCATTCTAAATAATCGATCTTAATGAGAAAACAAGACTAGAGAATGTTAAAGTAGGATGCTGAAAAGTTTAGTCCTACCCATGTAGGAAAGCTAAGATGCTGAGATTTCCTGATTGCCAGGCACTGATTCTCTCACATACCTACAATGTTCTGTCAAATGTATATAAATAGTAATCAGATTAATACAATTATAGTTACTGAGTAGCATTACTAATCCCTGATAACAATATGCCCTCATACATTTTTTTAAGTTAGTAGATACTGAAAATAGAATCAATGTCATGAGCAATAGGGACAGTTTTTAGAATATTCCATTCTGATTTCTCGTATTCTTTTTCCTAGCAAGATTTTTAAAAGTAGATATTTAACATCTTAAGAAAAGGTAAAAACTCCAAGAGCCTTGACAAATAGGAAATCTTCATTTTAACCTTTCATTTCTTTAAACTTTAAGAAGTTGTATTTAACTAGTACATAAAATTTATATCACATTGAAGCTCAAGTGTTAAGACAATTTCTTCTTTTAACTAGCAAGTGATTTTCAACTTACAAAAGGGCTATAATTAAAGTCAAATTACTCTTTAAAGTTCACTTTCATAATAGAACACAGTAATTCACCTGATAAATTTTTCCAAAGGGACAAGTAATCAAAATCCAAAAAGTATTAAAATATTATTTGCTCTATGGGGTTACTTATTACATGTTTACTCAACCATATCTGCTGCTGAAAGACCTAGAAACTCTACCAAAGTTAATTTAAGAACTTACCAATTTCCCTTGCAATTCTGACAGCTTCATCTGCATCCTGTAAAAGCAGGAAATGAGACCCAACATTAATCCCATCAGCCATTGCACAATGTCTTTAGGGCAGTCATATATTGCACTACTGTCTCCAATGATTCATTTAATGTTCAATTTTACAACCTTCTAACTCTTTTCATTCAGAGAAATGTAAAATTAATACCATAAGTGGAATGTAAATTCTACCTCATCATTATTATATTAAGAAACTCAAAGCAGTTCGAAATGAGCTGGCAGGAAGCACTACTAGAATTGCCAAATGACTTGGTGCAGTTGCTGGAATTTAACAGCAGAATTTAGATGTTTACAATCAATACTGAATCATAAATCAGATCATTAAAGCTTGTCTACAGCCAGCTTGTTTCTGTCCCTCTGATATTTATATGTCATGTTTTCCTGGATTCTGTCAGCAGGGGGAGTTGATTCTCTATTGTTTGGGAGAGGCTCAAGGTTTTCCAGAAATAAAAGGTAAAGTTCCAGTATCTACAGAAAGTGCCAACTGTCCCCCCAAAAAATTCCTTTAGTAGTCTCCATTACTTTTTCCTTTCCTTCTTGTCCTTTTCTCTCAGGTACATATTTTATCTTTACTAGGCACATCTTGTTATGTAATTTAAAACCTTAAATTCCATGAGCCAACTTGTGGGAGGAAACTCTGATAAAGCCAAGGAAAGCAAATGCTTTCCAAAACAGTACAAGGTAAGAGTTGATGATGTAAGGATTAATTATTGCTAAATATCAACCAATGCAACCGAAAGAAGAAAAAGTTTCCTCAGATCTAAACCATTTCATTGATCACTAACTCTTACCTAGCACAGGACACTCCTGATACACTTCCCCATGAACAATATGGAGAAAGCTAAAATGTGGCTTTTCTTTACAACTCAGGGATATAAACTGATCACAAGGAATGACAATATTTTGAAACCATTAGCTAGTGAGAATGCATGAATTTTCAAAAAAAATAACTTTAAAATACTAAAGTGAAGGCTGGTATTTTGTAAGCCTTTAAGCCAGCAATTTAAAAATGTAGTGTAACACCATGTCAGAATCCTCCCCCAAAAGGAGGGGCAGGGGATGTTTATAACTGGTTCATTTATGTCTAATAAAAAAAAAATCTTCCTTAAAAGTCTTCAGTACCTAATAACATCCCCTGAATAAGGAGGTTGGCAGGGGAAGTTGTCAGAAAAATTTAATTTCCTTTCATTAGCCAGTCTGCTCCACAAATAGGTGCTTGTTAAGTTCAAAGCGGTCCTGAAAGCGACATCAGTTTTAAGTCTTTTTTTTTTCCTACTCCAAGCAGTCACATCTGCTAATGAGATTTTCCAAATAACAATTGTTCTCAAGTCAGAGATAAATCTATACCTCCCACTCTACTCTCCCAAAAATCAAGGATTACTGCTTTATGACACCTTGCTGTTTTTGCTGGCCCTACATTCTCCAAATTTTAGCTTAAAGGGACAAAAATCCATGAAAAGGGTCATTTAAGAATGTTAGTGGTTTCCACACATTGAGTTTGAAGGTTCTTTGTTCAAGCCAGTGACAGTTATTGGAGAATACTTCCCCTTAATAGCCTCTCTGTCAGGAAGTGTTAAACCTGCCAAATGCGGACAATTAGTGCCTCGCGAACAAAATACAGGAAGAGCGCTGGCTGATGGAGACTGGATTATAAGAAGCCTAAAAGGAAAAGTTTTAACATGTCTTTTATTTCAAATGTGTAACAGCATATTTGCAAAATATATTTGGAGAGAAAATAAACTGCTGTCACAAAAGTCCGTTAGCTTGAGAGAACTGACAAACAGGCAAATGTTAAAAGATAATTCACAGAATTCATTAGTTATATTTATTATATACACATTACGGATATATGTGTGTACATACATATATCTGTTTACACAAACCAAAACTTCTAAAAATTTTTTGACTGTCATAATTCATAACTTCAATATACTGCCACAAAACAATCTTTTCTTTTAACTAACAGATATGTTTCCTTACTATGATGCAATATTTGGGACATACTTTTTTTAAAAAATCATTGTTTATCTAAGATTCAGATTTAACTGGGCAACCTGTGTTTTCAGCTGTCACTCTTAAGAATATTTCCTACTATGAAAAGCAAATTTTACTCAATGAACTTCCAAGTAAAATCAAACCGCCTTAAAAATTAGGTTTTCATTTGTTATTCATTTATCCCAAGATATTTTATTCAGGATATATTATATATTGGACATTTAAAAACTATTACCAGTTCCAACAAGAAACTATTAAATATACTCATCTCTAATATGTTCTTTTAGTACATTTATTTAGGTATCATCAGGCAATATAAAGAGATTAAAAAGCCCCATATAGCTCCAAATTCAATGGCAATGACATATCACACATTATAACTTTCCTTTAAGACTACAGACAGAAAAACATTTTTTAATTAAAACCCCTGAATCAACAAGAAAAAAGACCAACAATTGTCAGGAAAAATGGCCAAAAAATTAAATGAGAAGTTTCCGTAAAATGAAATCCAAAAGAATATATGAAATATGTTCAACTTGAGTCATAATTATAGGCATTTAAGCTAAAACAATGAGAGACCACGTTCGATCTGCCAAAGTCTGCCAATAGTCAGAAGTGAAGACCTGAAGGTAAGCAGACATGACTCTCACTACTGATGTCATATGAAATGGTGTGATCTTTTTTTGAAAAGAATTGTCTAGTATCCATCAAAAATTTGGAGACCTACGTTTTTCTTTTTTTGTAAGCTGTCCTATAGATACATGCACAAGCATGCACGTGGAGAGATATATAAATAAATAATTTTTAATTTGTTGCTGGTATTTCGGTAGGAAAATCAGAAAACCATTTTAAAGGTCTTCAATAAGGGATTGGTACCAAAAAGGATACATACATGAAACAGAATATGCCACAGTCTAAAACGATGAGGTTAATTCAAATATAATACTAGATGAAATAGTTCTTGCACTCACAGAACTTACAGTCTTCTTTAATAAGGGAAACCGAAAGGGAGCAAACAAATCAACTGAGAATTGAAATAAATGTTACAAGGAAACAAATGGTACTGAGGGAGCAGGGAGAACACTGCTCAGAAAGGCTCCTTCTGGGAGCACCTGGCTGGTGCAGTCAGTCGAGAATATGACCCCCAATCTTGGGGTTGCGAGTTCAAGCTCCACACAGGCAGTAAAGGTTACTTAATAATTTTCTTTTTTAAGAAAGAAAAAAAAAACAGAAAGGATTCTTCTGAAATAAAATGTAAACGAATGCCTAAAGAGAACCATCACCACTACAGGAAAATTAAGGCAAAAGAAGTCTAAATAGAAAGAACAACAAGGAACAAAAATCCAAATTCAGAAGTTATTTCATATGTTCTAGAAACCAAGGACACAAGGTGAAAACTGAAGACAAAAAGCAAGAGGCAGAAAAGGACAGCATGAAGTCCAGGGGAAAGCATGGCCTATTCTGGTAGGACTTTCGGGACTCAGCAGAGTTCCAAATGCCTTGGCTCTATGCCGAGTAATGAGGACTGGGGTTCAGGAAGGTAACGCCTACACTCTAAGAATATGTCAAATGCAGTGCACAATGTGGGGGGAATCAAGTTGTAGCAGAATATTTATAGTATGACCTTATCTTTATTAGACAGAAAAACACCTTGGAATGCTCATAAAAGCTTATGCATGGACATATACAAAAACCTCAGCTTGAGTTACTGCTTGAAAGTAGGATAAGAGGTAGGGAAGAGGGAACTTTGACTTAGTGCTGCAGACACATACATATTTAACTTTTTTACCATTAAGATACTATTTTCACAATATAAAAATTAAATCAGCCACATTTGAAGGTGTCAAACTAATTATTTCTAGGGCATAAAACATTATCAAGACAAAATAGTATTGCCAAAATCTGTTTAAACTTTTCAGGACTCCCCACTGCCTTAGAACCAAAATTCAAATCCTTTACGTGGTGTCAGTACTGGATCCTGCCTGCCTAAGTACCAGTCTGGTCCCCAGCCCCTCCCTACTTTGGCTTTCCCTCCCACCCTCAAGCCCACACAGGCATTCTCCAGCTCCCTAGCCTATATGCCATGTACCAGACCCTGAAGACAGGAGGGAATAAAAAAGGCACCATCCCAGTCTTCATGTAATTTATAGTCTAGTGGGAAAGGTAGGCCCTTAAATGACTATACAGCAGCTAAGAAACCATTATCAAGATGCATGTTACGCAGGAAAAGTAAAGAGGGCACGTGACAACAGAGACACTCTAATTCAAGAACAGAGTTCCTATGCAAGAGACTTGACAAATGAAAGCGTAGTAGAACAGAGTCAGGGGGACAAGGCCTGAACAGCAAGCCAACCAGAGAGTGAGGCATGGCTGCACAGGCCACAATAAAGAGGCTGCTGAACTTCAGCCTAAGAGCAAAAAAACAGAGTACTCACTATGGCTGCATTTTGAAGAATTTGAGTGTATAATTTACTTATTATTTTGAATATTGTCTACCCTCTGCATCTCCCTACCACATTAAAATATAAGCTCCATAAAAGCAGAAATCTCTAGCTGATTTAAATCTCTAACTGGTTCAGGAATAGGTTTTAAATTCCTAGAACTGTTTGGCACACAGTCATCATTCAATAAATAGCTGATGCTGAATGAACCAACAAACAGAATTTAGAGAGAGGCAAGAGGGATATGAGATTGGAAAGCAGCAGTCTGGAGGAGAGAAAAAATGACCATATTCTGTTAAACTCAGGGGTGAATCTTCAGGTTTCACCAAAATCTCATTTTCTCCAGAAAGCCTTTGCTGTGTGACCAGATAACACTTTGTCCTTCAATTATGACAGCAATGACTAGGTCTACTGCTCTCCACGAAATCCCCAGAACTTAGCAAATCAATGCATCAACACGTTATTTGTTGAATTAATAAACTATCCATCAGCTTCCGCAGAAACAAGTCTGTTGTGATAATAGTCTCCTAAATGATCTACTCCAGGGCCAACAGAACTGCTCATCTCCACCATCATCCATGTTTGAAGTGAACAAACTTATATCCAATGAGATGTAGTGGCTTATTCAAATTGACACATTTAAGTGATACAGTAAGGAAGCACCACACAGTAGTTCAGACAGGAGCTAAGGAAACAAATAGGCTTAGGTTTTGCTTCAGGTTAACACAAAGCACACTCAATGAAATACCACTGCTGCTGGGCAAAACAGCCCAATATGTACCCTTGTCTTTTAACCCTCAGTCAAGCACTTTTCTTACTGCATCCTGCAACTTGAGTCATGGGATCGAACCCCGCATCGGGCTCCCTGCTCAACGGAGGAGTCTGATTCTCTCTCTCTTTCCTTTTTTTTTTTTTTTTTAAAGATTTTATTTATTTATTCATGAGAGACACAGAGAGAAAGGCAGAGACACAGGCAGAGAGAGGAGAAGCAGGCTCCATGCAGGGAGCCCAATCTGGGACTCGATCCCAGGACTCCAGGATCATGCCCTGAGCCAAAGTCAGACGCTCAACCACTGAGCCACCCAGGCGTCCCCTCCCTCTCTTTTCCACTTGTGCTCTCCCTCTCACTATCTCTGTCTCTGTCTCTCTCAAATAAATAAAATCTTTAAAAACTAAATAAAATAAAATGTCAATTGAAGTACTTAGAATATTTGTTTTTATGTTAATACTACTGAGAAAACACTGGAAAGTATAAAACCAAATGAAACAAAATATTAGCAATCCTATTCCTATGGCTTCAAATCAGGAAGTAGGAAAAAGGAACAGTCAGTCTAACGATATGATTCAATTCAAGTCTCTGTGGTTTGTTCTGCAATTCCAGCCTATAATCCCAGTTTAAAGGAACCCACACGCTGGTTCTGAAGTTATTTACCATTTGGGAACACCAATGAGGTAAATATTAAATCATATAGGTTACAGAACAGCAGTTCCATGTGGGACCCAGGAAATTTAACAAAAATCTCCTACCCCTGGACAAGCAGAGCAGGACTGATTCCATTTTGTGCTACACCTGCCACCTCCTGTATGACCCCCACATGACCTGCTTATTGCTTAAGGCGCTGCCCCACCCTAGTCAAGCCGGTGGGCACACCCTAATCGGAAATGTAACCCTGCTTTGTGCCCGCCAAAACTGCGTGCCAATTCTGACCAAAGTAATAGGCCAGCTCAAATGGATACTATAGGCTAAGATGTAATTCAATTGGCCACCTGCATGTGGACCGACATGACTGTGCAACTTTCTGTGTATCCCATGGGCCACCGGCCCCTATAAAGCTGCTACGCCTCTTAGCCTCGGGGTCCAAGTCCCTGCTCTGCTGTGTCGGGTATACTTGGACCCAAGCTCAAGCTTGTAAATAAACCCTGTGTGTTTGCATCGGTGTCAGCTCCTCGGTGGTTTCTCGGATTCGCAATCTTGGGCACAACATTCCAAAAATGGAGAAAGAGCAAAGACAGCACCAGAACCACTAACCATTTCTTTTACTTCCCTCTTACAGCACAATTTACATTAGAAGAGCTCAATCACTTAACCCAAGAGCAAAACAGTGAAAAATTCTGTTTAACAGAGAATATTATGGGAGGGTTGAGCGATGTTGCTATAACCAAATAAGCAGATCACAAAAATGTCAAAAGGAGCTAAGAAAAATCAAGTGCCTTTCCTACAAGCCTGTTTGCTACTACTCTCCAGCCCTCACCTGGGAGGCATCAAATGGTAAGAACCAATACCAAAAACATAGGTGCTGGAGACAGAAGGTGTGGGCTCCAACACCCGCTCTCAGACAGTGAACTGGTTACCTCCCAGGGAGCCTCCCGAATTCGGTTTCCTCACATGTAAGATGGAGATAGTAACAGTATCTATCTCATAGGGCCATTGAGAGGATGAAATGAGTCAGGGCTGAAATACACCAGAACGATATGCGGCACACAACGGGCTTGGCAATCTGTGATAAAACGGGCAGATTGCCCCCACAGAGTCCCAATTGTCCCTTGCCTGCCTGCCTTTAATTGGTCTATCTTGTGGTCATCATCCATCCTCTGATTCCACAGAACACAGAACTAATACTGGCATTACAATACTGCAAAAAATGTGCACCTGCATCCCCAGCACATGCCACTGGATCAGACGATCTGTGCACTCATTGTCTCTGGTGAGCAGGGAAGAGGAGCAGGGAATGGGAAGCAAAAACTATAATAAGGACAGGCAAACAGGCAAATTTAAACAGATATCCCTGATGCTAAACACCCAATTCACTCCTACAGTGACTCAGACCATACTTCTCCTTTCTCACTCACTACAGTAGAGCCTACATACCAACCCTGAATTCTGCACTCACTGGATGAGAGTCCTGCCACTCATTCACATGGGAAGCTACTTAAAAATTTACTTTCCTCAGCTTCTAGAACAAATTAGCAACTGTTTTGGGTTGGTGGGGGGGGGGGGATCATTGGTTCAATATACTATGGACACAAAAAGCATCCTCAAACTATTCTGCATTTTTGTACAAATTAAGCAAAACTCAACAGTCCTGGGTTCAGGAAATTGATTCCAGCTCACTGGGTTTTCCAGACAACTCTGAGTCAAAGAGAAGACTATGAATACACTCTCAAATCTTTCTAAACTTTACTACACATTTTTATAATTGTAAAACAGCATGGTAACCATAACTGAATTTTATTTTTTTTTTCAAATAAAGGCTTTGAGGCATCATCGGGAGAGTCATTCTTGGTTTAGTAGGGGAAAAGTATACGTCTATTATTGTACTTTGTAATTACTAGGACATAGCTTTTCAATTTTTTCGGTATTTTGGTTTTTTAAATGATTCGCTTCATGCTAATTTGTGTTATTATTATTTGGCTCTTCCTGATAAAGCAAGAGTACAGTTTTTAAAATCTGGCTAATTGGGGGACAAAAACAATGACTAGTTTAAGCCTGTCCTTGAAATTTACAGACCTCATTCAAATACATTACCACGCTCTGCTCTGAGACATAAAGGACAACAGGAACTCAGAGAAGTTTAATGAATTTCTCCCAAAGTAAGAATGGTGAACAGGTATCACAACGAAAGGCGGTGAGTTTATTAGTGGTGATTGCTCCCTCTGCACCACTCCTGACGTGTACCAGATCAGAGAAGCTACAAATTCAGCCTCCACCAGGCCCTCCTCCACATGATCCACCCTGCTCCATCCTAATACTTTAGTTTAGGCCTCTATCATTTCTTTTTTGTTTTGTTGTTGTTTCAGATTTTATTTATTTATTTATTTATTTATGAGAGAGAGAGAGAGAGAGAGAGAAAGCACATCGATGTGCTTCAATGTGGGACTCGATTCTGGGACTCCAGGATCATGCCCTGAGCCAAAGACAGACGCTTAACTGTTGAGCCACCCAGGTGTCCCAGGCCTCTATCATTATCCAGGAAAAGCACTTTTAATTTACTGACCAACCTCAAGTTTTGCACTGCTCCAATCCGTTTTCCACATCACAAATAAAAGTAAGTTTTCTAATTATACAATTTTATCACGTTAACTTTTCTACAGGAAACCATTCAGAGGCTCCTAATGCCATAATAACCTACAAATCCAGGCACGTCGCAGTCAAGGCCACACATATCTGATCCTCATTTTTTCTCCAGCTCACTCTTACTACAGCCCCTGATGCTGCAGATCTGCACTTTTCCAAAGCTCCTGCAGTCACTCAGCTGCAAGCTTTAACAATAAGGTATTCTCACTGACCTTAGAGTTGTGTCTCCATCAGCACCTTCACTTTTTATTTAATGAACTCACTACTACTCAAACTTCAGGCATCTCTTAGATAGCACTTCCAATGGAAGATCTGCCATGACACCCTCACACAGGTTAGGTGCCCTCCTACATGGGTCCCCTGCACTCTGAGTTTTGAATTATTAAAATGTATTCAATTGCCTACTTGTAGGTCAACTACGGTGACTTGAAGCTCTTTGAAATCAAGGCCTATAATTCATTATTCGTTGCTAAACAAGTGGGCTGGGCTTTCGAGACCCTGTCTTCCACCAGCTTCAGATGCATACTCTACACTAAGCTCAAGTTCCTGAGATTAATGAGATGTTGAATAGACCAGAACTCATTAAAGGCAAATATTTGATACCAGATGACTACTTAAGAATCATACCTTGTAACTATTTCTCTCTAATCAAAAGAATGACTCAAGAACAAAACATAATGAAAACCATTCCAGAAGACTCTTTAGTATTACACATGAGGTTTTAAAAGAATGCAGTTGGGGTGCCTGGATGGCTCAGTGGTTGAGAGTCTGCCTTTGATTCAGGTGTGATCCCAGGGTCCTGGGATCAAGTCCCACATTGGGCTACCCATGGGGGCGCCTGATTCTCCGTCTGCCTACATGAACGCCTCTCTCTGTGTCTCTCATGAATGAATAAGCAAAATCTAAAAAAAAAAAAAAAATTTAAAATGTGGTAAACCATCTCTATATACCCTCCATATAACAGCCTAAATATCCAAATGGGAAAGAAAGAAAGGTTTTAAAAAGCAATGTAACAAATTGAAACCACATTAATTTCAAGTTAGAGGTGAAAATTACTTGGGGAAAGAAAGAATACAGTTGTCAAAGAAAAAAAAATTTAGCCTCATTCAAATACAAAGAACTGTACAAACTCTAGAAGTATCTAGAGTTAACACATACATTCTTCCAATGGAAAAGTTTTGCTAATGCAATTGCTAAAACCACAAGGTATTCCAAAAAGTTACACTATTTGCATCAGCAAACTTCTATCTTCGTAAGTACCCTTAAAAGTAATCTTGTACCAACAAGTTCTAAACTATATTGTGAAAAACAATGTAGTTCCAAATGAATGTAGGGTTACTACACAGGAAACTAATAACCAAGCTTTAAAAAAGTATATACAACCTCTTATATCAAATAATTAAAAGTAAGCTACAAGTAAAACCACCCTGAAAACCTATAAGCGAAACTAAAGGGCAGTCCTAACATTATTTTTAAATGTTTATCTGAAAACTATAACCTGCACGTTCTATTGGGGCTTACCTACTTCAGGGAACAGGTGTCAAGAACTGTATACCATAAAGTTAACTCAGGTAATGATAACCTGCCATTATTTTAGAGTATGATTAGATCTTAAAGATCACCTAAAGCATAGGAGGAGACAAAACTAAAAAGGTAAGTGGATTTTTCTTCTACTTGCTACTTATCCCTTTCCAAATTAATAGCAGTTGCAAATTCAAATGCAGGCTGTCAAACACAGGCTCCCTAAAAAGACGACCACATTGAACAAGCAAAACCAACTTTATTATACCAACTACAGTTAAAGATACCATCACCTTGAGGCAATCTGGGAGGTTCCAATAAGTTGTTCTATTGAAGACCCTAGATTCAAAAACTACCCTAACTCAGATCCTTAGAAGCTGCCTATAGTTTATTGCCATGTGGACTTTCTCAATATGGCATCTTCCTTCATCAAGCCAAAAACTAGAATCTGTTCTCTAGTCTCCTAAGATGGAGTCTAATATAATGATACCCCCATGACTTATCCTGTTACCTCTTTAGATGGCTTGCTAAAACTATTTAAAATTGTGAATAGAGGGGATCCCCGGGTGGCTCAGTGGTTTAGAGCCTGCCTTCGGCCCAGGGCGTGATCCTGGAGTCCCGGGATAGAGTCCCACATCAGGCTCCCTGCATGGAGCCTGCTTCTCTGTGTCCCCCCCTCCCGCCCACCCCACCCCCGTCTCTCATGAATAAATAAAATCTTTAAAAATAAATAAATAAATAAATAAATAAATAAATAATATTTTGAATGGAGTCCCCACCCTCCCAGCATTCTCCTTCCCCATTCCCTGTCTTATATATCACCATTGTATGTACTATACATTTGATTATTTGTTTATTGTCTCTCCTTCTTCTATAGTATAAGCTCTATGAGGACAGGAATGTTTTTATTATTGTTGTTCATTACTACACCCATAGCACTTCAAACAGCATTGGACAAACAGTATGCACTTAAATATTTACTTAGTAGATGAAGGAATGAATGATTTAAAATGTGATGGGCAAAGTGTAGGGTACTAAGGGAGAATATAGCAGAGGGCCTAATCTAATCTAGACAGTCAAGGAATGCCTCTGGAAGAAATGTATGTTGAAGCTACCTAAACAATGAGAGACATTCAGGAATGAAGACAGAAGCAGAATCAACACATATGACAAAATTTAGTATAGAAGTTTCAAGAATCTGAAAATGTCATATATGGTTGGTATACACAATGTAAAGGGTAAACTGGCACCTTATCATTTTGAAGAGAAAAACAAAGGCTAGCTATTTAAAGGATTTAAATGAGTAGCCATTCAAGAGTTTTTAAACACAGGCATAGAATTGAAATTGGATTTCTGAAAGGTCGCTCAAGCTAGTGTTGAAAGTTAATTGGGGGGCGACTGGGTAGCTCAACCAGTTAAGCAGCTGACTCTTGGTTTCAGCTCAGGTAAAGCTCTCAGGGTTGTTGGACTGAGCCCTATGTCCAGCTCCCAGGGGAATATGCTTGGAATGCTCTCTCTCTCTCCCTGTACCCCTCTTCCTGCTTGTGCTCTCACTCTCAAAAATAAATAACTAAAACTTTCAAAAAAAGAAGACGACTAAGTTAGTTAGATGGGACCAAGACTAGCTGCAAAGAGATCAATTAGAAGGTTGACAAAGTAATCCAAATTAATGATGGTAGCTGGAAGTTGGGTGTTAGCGTGAGCAAAGAAAGCAAATGGATCAGAAAGATCTATAGGTGACTTCTCTCTAGCAATATTTTTCAAGAATAACTCTAAGTTTCTAGCTTGAGAAACGGTATAGAAAATACCACCACTTTCTCAGGCAGGAAAAGAATCAGGTTGAGAAGTTTATAGCAAGAGTCAGTAAACATTTTCTGAATGGCCCAGGTAATAAATATTTTAGGTTTGTTGCGTGACACAGTCTATCACAATTTCCCAACTCAGTCACTGTTAATGAAAAGGCAGCATTCAGCAATACATAAAGGAAAGAACATGGCTGTGTACCAATAATACTTTATTCACAAATCAGGTGAGCATGGAGCCATAGTTTGCCAATCATTAATTAGAAAGAAAATTATGAGCTTAGTTTTTAACTTGTTACTTTCAAGGTGTCTCAGGGGCATCAAGCAGAACTGCTTAAGCACTTACACATCCAGTTCTGAAGTTTAAGAGAGATCTAGCACAGATATGCATATAGATATAGACATAGATTTAAGATATGAGCTGTAAGAATAAATAAGGCTGCCCTAGGGTGAGAGTGTACAATAAGAAAAAATTTCCTACTCAGAACCCAAAATAAAACCACCATTTACAGAACAAAGATAGGAAGAACAATCAGCATGAAAACTAAGAACGAGCATTCAAAACAAGCCAAAAAACACAAAAACAAGACTAGAACGCAGAAGTGTGCCAGAAGTAGATATTTCAAGAAGGAAAAAGTGACCAAGAGTCTCAAATGTTCCGAAGAGATAAAGGGCAGGACAAACTAGGTAATGAATTTAGTGAGAAGGAAAGGTTGCTGGTAGCCTTTGCAAAAGAAATTGTCATGGAAATGAGGAAAGAAGCCAGCCAACCATAGATTAATGATTAACTGAAAAGTGTAGAAATGAAAGCAGGTAAGGACAAATCTTCAAAGAAAATGGAAAGACTAAGGTGACAGCTATGAAGTGATGAGGGGTTACTGTGCTCTAGGAAGAGAACAATCATATTTCTTTCCACTAAACTGGAAGCGCCATGTGGTGAGGGATCACGAGCATCCTTCCTGTTTATCACCACGTCCTTCCCACTTACTGATCCCAGGGATCAGTACACTTTTGACTAAGGATTTTTCATAACAAGGGTAATGGAAAAGACTAAAAAATGCGTTTTCAGATATAGAAAAAAAAATAATTAGTAAAGACTGTAGAACATGAAGGTTACCAGGGGTACATCTGGAACCTAACTAACATGAAGAACTGGCTCAACTGAGGATGGGAGGATCTTTTCCTTGTTAACAGGAGAGAAGGGGCAGGGGAAGAACATGAATAGAGATTAAAGTAAACATAGGGGGATCCCTGGGTGGCGCAGCGGTTTAGCGCCTGCCTTTGGCCCAGGGCGTGATCCTGGAGACCCGGGATAGAATCCCACGTCGGGCTCCCGGTGCATGGAGCCTGCTTCTCCCTCTGCCTATGTCTATGCCTCTCTCTCTCTCTCTCTCTCTCTCTCTCTGTGACTATCATAAATAAATAAAAAATTTAAATATATATATTAAAGTAAACATAGGCAAGAAACTGAGGATATTAGTAGAGGCCAAGCTTGCTAACTGTCCTATAACACATGAAAGATACACAATCAAGAATCCCACAGCCCCAAAACTAACAATAATTGACAGTGAAATGAAAAGTTTTTGCAGACTAACCGAAATCACAAAGTTAAAGTCTACATAGGGACACTCTTCTTCTAATGAAGAAAAAAAAAAAAAAAAAAACAGAACTTTTCCTGGGAAACACACAAGCACAGACACATACACACACACTTCAATTTCTGCATTTCTTTCCTAGAAAGCTTCAGCTGCTAAAACTGCGTACTTCCTGAGGACCTATAGCTGAAATCTATAATCATCTACAGCTACACCACTTTCCACCAGAAACACATTTATGATTTATGTTTTAGGGACACCTAGGTGGCTCAGTGGTTGAGCGTCTGCCTTTGGCTCAGTGCATGATCCTGGAGTCGAGATGGGAGTCCTACATCAGGCTCCCTGCAGGGAGCCTGCTTCTCCCTCTGCCTGTGTCTCTACCTCTGTCTCTCATGAATAAATAAATATTTTTAAAAAAATAATAATAATTTATGTTTTATGCATCTGGACAGAAGCTCAACACAAAGATACATACAGAGGATACAGAGAACATCATAATGTTTCAAATGTTAAATACATACCATCATTAAATGAAGTCCAGAGAGCTAAGAGAATATTTTTAAAACACCAAGTTTTTCCTATGAAATAAGAGTCAATACTAATCATGACTGAATGGGAGAAGATATTTGCAAATGACCTATCCAAAAAGGGTTTAAAATCCAAAATGTATAAAGAACTTATACAACACCACCAAATAATAATAATAATAATATAATAATATATATAATAATATAATAAATATATATAAATATATAAATATAATATAATAAAATAATCTGATTAAAAATGGGCAGAGAACCTGAATAGACACTTTTCAAAAAAAAAAAAATACAGATGACCAACAGACACATGAAAAGATGCTCAACATCACTAATCATCAGGGACATGCAAATCAAAACCATGATGAGATCATCACCTTATACCTGTAAGAATGGCCAGAATCAAAAAGACTAGAAATAACAGGTGTTGGTGAGGATGTGGAGGAAAAAGAACCCTCATGTACTGTTGGTGGGAGTGCAAACTGGTGCAGCCACTGCAGAAAACAGTATGGAAGTTCCTTTAAATATTAAAAATAGAAATACCATACCATACAGTGATTCTACTACTGTGTATTTATCCAAAGAGAACAAGAACATGAATTCAAATATATGTACCACTATGTTTATTGCAGCATTCTTTACAACAACCAAGATATGTAAGCAGCCCATGTGTTAACCCATAGATGAATGGATGAAGAGGTGAAACACACACACACAGGGAATATTATTCAGCCTTAACAAAGACCAAGATCTTGACATTTAGGACAACATGCGTAGACCTAGAGGGTATTATATAAGTGAAATAAATCAGAGAAAGACAAATACCTATTTCATTTATATGTGGAATCTGAAAAACAAATAAACAGAATCATACATTCATAAACATGAGGAACAAACTGATGTGTCCAAAAGGGACTGGGGGGTTCAGAGATGGGTAAGTGGTTGAAGGAGAGTGGGAAGTACAGGTTTCCACTTACAGAATAAGTCACAGGGATAATAAAGTACAGCACAGGGGATATAGTCAACAGTACTGTAATAGGGTTGTATGATGAGAGATGACAGCTACACTTGTGGGGAACATAGCATAATGCATAGAGTTATAGAATCACTATGTCAAAAAAAAAAAAAAAAAGAATCACTATGTCATAAACCTGAAACTAATGAGACATTGTACACATCAATGATACTTCAATTAAAAAAACTAACCATGAAATATAATGCTTAAGTGACTTCTTGCTCCTTTTAACTTATATCATTTAAAATAATCCAGGGGTGTTTGCTTGGCTCAGTCACTAAAGCAGGTAACTCCTGATCTTGGGGCTGTAAGTTCAGGCTCCATATTGGGTTTAGAGATTACTTAAAAATAAAATCTTTTAAAAAATAAAATAATCTGGGACACCTGCATGGCTCACTAGTTGAGCGTCTGCCTTCGGCTCAGGTCGTGATCCTGGGGTCCTGGGATGCAGTCCCACACCTGGCTCCCTCTGGGGAGCCTCCTTCTCCCTCTGCCTATGTCTCTGCCTCTCTTTCTGCATCTCTCGTGAATAAATATATAAAATCTTAACTAATTAATCCAGTGTAAACAGTAATGATTTATTTTAACCTATGCATGTATATTTTGTAAAAGCAGTAATAGCATTTTATCTTACGCTTCTCACAAAATGTTTGACTTAAGGACACGTATATTACAGTAAAATAGTTTCTCACCTTGACTACTCCATCAAAGCCGGGGATTGTGTTAACCTTTGCTTTCTTAGCTAATAATTTGCTTTCAATCTTGTCACCCATGGCATGAATAGCATGTGTGTCAGGTCCAATGAAAACCACATCTTCTGCTGCCTGTGGAGAAACACAAGTAGAAATTTTAACAAAAACAGTATCGTGCTTGATACAGAGTCACAATTTTATAAAAACAAAAAACCATAAGTATATTTACTAATTATTTACATACCAAAAACAACTTAAAAGCAAAGCATTCGGGCAGCCTGGTGGCTCAGCAGTTTAGCACTGCCTTCAGCCCAGGGCCTGATCCTGGAGACCCAGGATCGAGTCCCACATCAGGCTCCCTGCATGGAGCCTGTTTCTCCCTCTACCAGTGTCTCTGCCTCTCTCTCTCTCTCTGTATCTCTCATGAATAAATAAATTTAAAGTAAAATCTTAAAAAAAAAAAAAAAAAAAAGCAAAGCATTCAGGTCAATACATTAAAATATGTAGTATTGTATATAGCACAAGTGCACAAAGATATAGGAAACAAAGTCAGGCTAAAGAAAAATAACAAAAGAAGGATTCCTGCTTGATATTAACAATATTCTTTGGGAAAACCACTTCTGTGGTGTTATATTTATATAAAGTATCCTGTCACCTAACCTAAACAGTAGGTTCACCTTTAAAACATCTTATAAAAAAATAATAAAATAAAAACACTTTATAAATCTTTGTATTCTCCATACCCTACAGCACACTGCCTATTTCAACACAAATGTCCTTTTTTATTAAATACCAACTCTGTGCCAGGCTTTGAGATAAATATAGGGGACGTGGATGAAAACCACAGGATATCTACTAATTCAAGGAAATGTGATTACTGATACCTCAGGGAAATAGACAAAAGAAAGTACAGAATGTTTACATCCTTGTAACTATAAGAAATGAGTCAAGAATACAGTGGGAAGGGGATCCCTGGGTGGCGCAGTGGTTTAGCGCCTGCCTTTGGCCCAGGGTGCGATCCTGGAGACCCGGGATCGAATCCCACGTCAGGCTCCCGGTGCATGGAGCCTGCTTCTCCCTCTGCCTCTCTCTCTCTCTCTCACTGTGTGCCTATCATAAATAAATTTAAAAAAAAAAAAGAAGAATACAGTGGGACTTTACCAGGTCGATTATAGTTTCAACAAAAACTATATAAATATAACTATATAAATGTGATTTATATATATGTGTGTGTGTGTGTGTGTATATATATATATATATATATACACACACACACACACACATATGATTATGCATGTATATATATCCCGGTGCATGGAGCCTGCTTCTCCCTCTGCCTATGTCTCTGCCTCTCTCTCTCTCTCTCTCTCTCTCTCTCTCTGTGACTATCATTTAAAAAAAAAAAAAAGAATAGGTCGTGTATTTTATGCTTCATACTCTGTCTATGGGCATTGGTGACAAAAAGACTTTTGGCTTGGGAAAAGAGCTTCCTTCCCCTTATAGGTATATTATCAAGAGTAGCTACTACAGTATGTTGCTTGGATTGGCCTCTCAGCCATTATAAATCAAGAGGATTAAACACACCTAGAAGCAGAAGGTGGAAGGAGAACAGGGAATCAACAAAAGGAATGTATGAGAGATAAATAATTGGGGGATGAGATGATGACTTAAACTTTGCACATGCTAAATTGAGATGTCTATGGGATAGTGCTCAGGAAGCTGACAGAGAGGTCTAGAGGTTCTAAGAGGAGTCCAGGCTGAGATAGGGATTTTCAAAGGCATTAAATATAGGAGGAAATTAAAAGTTGTAGGTGAAATCACTCAGATAAAATGTATAGAAAACCCAATACTTTTCATTATGCCCAAAAAGCAACACAGAAGAAAAGGGAATTTTTTTAGATTCTGAATTAATAACTTCCTTTCCTTTGTCGGACAATGAGAATAATAAGCACCTTTCAAGTTTGATTGAAGGATTAAATAAAATAGTACAAAGCTGAGTGCCACAACTGTTAGTTCGTATCTCTTAATCAGAAGTCTTCATAAAATAGTCTTCATACTATTCTACACTAGAATAGTAAGATGGTTAGGTCCAGAGACCCCAAAATACATTACAGAAGACCAAATACCTCCAAGTACCAGTTATAAATGGCAGAATGCTAGATAAGAAGTCTCTTCAGACAAAACAAAGGCTCATGAAGTCTCTCCCCATCAAATGTTTGTATTTAATTTTAACAGAATTTTATCTTCTTAATTAAAAAAATCTTTTGTGAAACTCCCAAAATGTAAACACATGAAAAGTGGAACTGCTCTGTAAGGGGAGAAAGTGGTTGTAGGTTTACATTTCTACATACTCCACATGTCTCCAGCTTGATCAACTAGTCATTTTGGACCACAGCAATTATCATATTCATTTCTTCTCACCCAAAACCTGCAACCCACTAAATGCCAAGTCACGACAAGAGGAAACATGATTGTTTCAACTACCAATTGTCTTTCCATATTCTCATTTTACTTGCTAAGATGGAAGGATTTTTTTTAATTATAAATGTTATTTTAAATACCACTATGCTACACAGATGTAATCAAGTAATCAGAATACCCATGCAGACAGCTGAAGAAATAACATAAATGAAAACATCCAAAATACATTATGATTATACAGTAAAACTTCTGATTAACTGGAGCCCAACAACTAGGAACCACTGATTAACTAGATTTTTCTCATACATTCTGATTTGAGACAAATTACCCCAAAATGCAAAATTGCCAAGAAAAAAAGCTCACATCAAGAATTTAGTGACTATTCTTTTTGGCCCACCCAACAGAAAAGAAAAATAGCCAGTGGTAAGCTGGGTAACTACTCAGACAGATGTTTATCTAGATGTTTTGGTAGCATTCCCTGGGTTAGCCTGTAAATGTCATTAAAGCAAAATGAGAATGCAGTATTCTAGTTCCTAACTCCCATGATTCTTTGACCAAAAGAGCAAGGATGAGGTCAGGGTAAAACGGCAAAAGTGATAGGGCATGTTTTAAAAGTTCTGAGATTTTGACCAGTCATCAGTGTGATTTAGAAAGCCAGAATTTATCACTAGTACCCTTTTGATAATCTTTTGTTCACCCTAGATCTTTTGTCATCCATCCAATTCTCCATCTCCCTTAATCACCAGTAAGTCTTTTTGACATTGTATAGCAATAAAATGTACTCCTAAATATGTGCTTTTTAAGGTCTTTGTAAATTTATAATGATGATAAGTATTATACCTGAAGGCAGCTAAATGTCTTACAGTCATGAAAAAAAGTGAGCATTATGAGGGCATGTGGGTGGCTCAGTCGGCTGAGCATCCGACTTTTGATTTTTGGCTCCAGTGGTGACCACAGAGTCATGAGGTCATGCACTGCATCAGGCTCCATGCTCAGCAGGGAGTCTGCTTAAGACTCTCTCTCCCTCTGTCCTTCATCCCCCTCTTGCAGATGCCCTCTGTCTGTCTCTCTCTCTCTCCAAAATAAATAAATCTTTTTTTTAAGTGGGTGTTTTTTAAGAAGCACAGGAAACCACTTTGTGATACATAGGAAGCAAACCATAAAAAGTTAAAATCACAAAAAGTTGAAATCACTGCTCTAAAGATTCCTTTCATTATCTAACTTCTGTGATTTTTATGGTTCTGGTCAAATTTTCATAGAAGAATGAGAACAAGAGTTCATTTTGAACAGCATGTATGGGGAATAATGAGATTTAGCTTACAACAAGCTTTATGTTGTGAATGAAGGATAGATATAGTCATCATTTGTGAAAACAGTACGATACATAATTCGTTTACAGAAATACAACAGTTAGTAAACTGCTATACTATGAATTCAGATTACTTTTAAATTCATACACTTCAGGCTAAGATACTACTTGGGTAACTGTAAAATCAGGGTCAGACAAGAGATACAGCCATGAAAAAAATTGCTGAACTACCCAAAGACTCAGGTTCTAGGCTTTAATGTATTCCTTGCTAAAAAGGAAAAAGAATTTCTGGTATAAAAGGTCAGTTTAGGATTGGTTTGGGGAACTCAGTACATGAGATTAAAAAGTGATCCAGTGAGAAAGCTTTCAAAAATTAATATGATTATGTCAAAAAGTACATAGTAACAGATAGAAAGGCTACTCCCTGAATATGATAATAACAGTATGAACATCAAAAATAACAGGGAGATTACAAGTTAATTCATCTTTTCAAGACCTCAGGAAAAACCTTTTTCTATTTCTATTCAATTACTTAAACTTCTTAGACATGTATCACTCATTTAAAAAATATATACAGCTCTTTAAAAAGCAATATATAGAAAAACTAACTTCACAGATAAATGTAAGTAAAATGAAAGGATCAAGATAAAATCCCTTACAATGGTTTTACAAGGAAAAAAACAATACTAGAATTAAAAAAAAGCAAAAGAGAAAAACATACCAACACAAAACAGATCAAAACTGTTATCTACTCTTTCAAAACAAGCTAAAAAACATTTCTTAAAGTTATAGAAAACATGAAATAACATAAATTAGAATTAGAAATGTTCAGAAATGAGGTGACAGACCTCAAGATAAAACCAGAAATGAAGGGCAGCCCCGGTGGCGCAGCGGTTTAGCGCCATCTGCAGCCCAGGGCGTGATCCTGGAGACCCTGGATCGAGTCCCACGTCAGGCTCTCTGTATGGAGCCTGCTTCTCCCTCTGCCTGTGTCTCTGCCTCTCTCTCTCTCTCTCTCTCTCTCTCTCTGCATCTCGGTGAATAAATAAATAAAATATTAAAAAAAAAAAAAGAAATGAAAAAGAAATATCACTCTAGAAATTAAGACTAACCCAGAGGGAATTCAAGAGTGAATAAAGAAAACAGATAATGCCTTATAAGAAATAAAGGAAAAAAAAAAAAAAAAGAAATAAAGGAAACTTTTCTTAAAGATCAAAAAATGAAATTATTTTTAAGGTATAAAAGAAAATGACAAAACTGAAGATAAACAACATCCAATATATGGATAAGAGGTGTCTTTCAAGAAAAATAAAGCAAAGAAAGAATACCAAAAATTATATTCCAAGAAAATAGTCTTAAAACTAGAAATAGCAAAAAGACATATACTACAGTAAAACTGAGAAATTCCATCCAGAATGATCATGATACACTCTAGTAATAATGCTTAAAAGAAAAAGAAAAAACTACAAGAGAAAAAGAATATATGACTTATATAAAAGAGAAGCTTCATTTATCACAAGACTCTGACAGTAATCCATGCAAAAGAAAATGGAATAACATAGTCAAGAAAAAGTATGAGCCAAGGATTCTAAATCCAACAAAACTGACATCCAAGAATAAAGTATAGAGAAAACGTAACAACAAACAAGAACTCTGGGCCTCTTTCTGAGGAATCGAACAAACCTGTAGTTTGCAAACTACAGGCTGTGAGCCTAATCTGGCCTGCTACCTGTTTCTGTACAATCCACATTCTAAATGAATTTTGGCAGGAGCATCTGGTTGGCTTAGTCAGTGGAACATGCAACTCTTGATCACAGGGTTATGAGTTTGAGCCCCACATTGGGTGTAGAAATTACTTAAAAATAATATATATGTGTATATGTAAAATGGATTTTAGGGGAAACAAAGTTTTTGGGAAAAAAAATTAAGAACACTGTATCCTGGGGCACCTGGATGGCTCAGAAGGTTAAGCATCCAACTCTTGATCTAGGAAGAGAATCTGCTTGGGATTCTGTCTTCTCTCCCTCCCAATCCCCCTGCTCATTCTTGCTCTCTTTCTCTCTGTCTCTCTCTCAAATAAATAAAATCTAAAAATGCACTTTAAAAAAAGAATACTATATCCTGACATGTGAAAATTACATGAAACTAAAAGAGTTTCATTGGAAAGTAGCCATGCTCATTAGTTTACATGTTGTGTGTCTGCTTTCTCAGTACCAGAGTAAAACTGAAAAATTGCAACAGACTGTTTTGCGAAGCCAAAAATATTTGCTATCTAGCCGGCCCTTTACAAAAGAGTTTACCCACTCCTTTCTAAAAAATGATCTTCAGAAAAACAAAATGACTAAAAAGAGGTCAACATAAAGGGCCTGTGATTATTTGCAGGACTAAAACCAAATTAAGGCTATGGAGAGAGTATACTTTATACCAGCTCTATTATCTTTTTTGCTTTCTTTTTTTCTTTTCTTTTCTTTTTTTTTTTTAATTTTTAGAAAAAGGAGAGGGGCAAAAGGAGAAGGAGAGAGAGAATCTTAAGCAGGCTTCATACCCAGTGCATGGCCAAAGGACTCACTCTCATAAGTATGAGAGCATGACCAGAGCCAAAATTAAGAGTCCTATGCTTAACTGACCCAGGCTCCTCATGCTAACTGTATTTTCTGACAGCACATATAAAGTACAACTATTTTTCAAGTGGGGGAAGAACAGCAAGAGGACATGTAAAACTTCTTTAATGATTGTAATATCATATTGGTATTGATACTGATATCCTGAGATTACTATGTGTGTACTACTGACTAGACAAGGAATTATGAGGTATTCTAATTTTGTCATCTCTCCTGTCCCAGAGAGTCAGAATTCTAAATATGAAAGCAAAGATACAGAGGTAAAAAAGAAGAGGTTAAGTAAAAGTTCTGCAATCTTGAATATAATTGAAAGTATCACTATGAATACAGGGGGTATTTTTAATCTCACATCAAGTAAGACTATATTAATTTATATTTTAAATTATAATTTATAATTTAAATACTTAAAAGGCTATATTTGCATGTAGCTGATAGTGTGGCCGAGCAGTCTAAAAGGCTATATTTAATTTTACATTTATTATAGGTTATATATAATATGAACTGTATTTGTAATATAGTATGTGTATTATGCAATATCTGTATTATACATTTATATTATATACACCCTATTTGTGTTCGGGGATAGCATTATACCTAAATATATATATGAAATACATTAGCATGTTATATTTCTACTAGCAGAACACAGTTAATACACACATCTTGTAATAAACCTATGTTTAAAAACCTGTTAATACACATATCCTCCTAGCCCTATTAAAAAGGCCTAGAAGCAATGACCATGCCTCGCACCCTCTGGTCTCTAATACCATTTTTAAAAAAACAGTGCATCTTGGTAAGATAGCGGATTAAAGCCTGGAGCAAGAAACATAAAACAAGAGCCTAGAATGTCTTGTGAGACTAGAGAACCAGGAAGCTGTAAAAGATTAAGAGATCAAGTCAAAGAGACCATGAGCCAACTTAGTTAGGCCCCACTGGCCTAGAGAAACAAGTTGGGCCTCATTGAGAATTCCAATAGATTTAAACCTACAAAATATGTTTCAATCTATGACTTCATAATGACACTTTTTTTAAAGAATTGGGTCAACTTTGAAGGATAAGGAAACCATTCATTACCTTGAAAACTAGTAAACAAAGGTAAAGAATTATGCATTTATATTGTTCTTTCTATAGGAATAGTACCTCTAAGTAACCAAACAATAAATGTGGCAAAAGGTCTCTTTATAAATTGTAATATATTTATAAATAAATAAAATATACTTGAGAGAGAAAGAGTACAAGTGGTTGGAGGGTGGGGAGAGGTACAGAGGGAAAGGGTGAGAGAATCCTAAGTCCAGTGCAAGGCTCGATTTCACAACTATGAGATAATGACCCAAGCAGAAATCAAGAGTCAGATGCTTAACCAACTGAGCCACCCAGGTACCCCTAAATATATTCCAATTAATTGATGAAAAAAGATGTCAAGAGTCAAAATATCACCATTTTGCAATCCAGTGAAATACTAGATATCGACAGTAAGCATCAAAGGCTGCTTAGATTATAAACAGTGCTAACAAGACCCTATGTGCCTCTCACAGTCTTGGCCAAAGGCATCCAAACCCAAATCTGATTCCATCTCTGAATTCAGATGTAAGAATCCCACTGCAGAAAATGCCAAAAATGGAGGAAAATCCTGACCTGTACCATGAGCACACAATCAACTAAGTCAAGACGGACAGAAATTCTACAAGTCAATAACCCAGGGTTCTTCAACAAAACTGAAAGGAAAAGAAAGGTATGAAAAGCAACCCTGTGGTTTAAGAGAAACCTAAAAGGCATCAAAGTTGAAAATAAAGGGGCCAGACAACGCATAATGCCTAGGGATGCACATCTGGACAATAAAATTATTTTAAAATGCAAGAAAAGGATTACTGTAAAAGTCAAGCAGTGGGTATGAATAGAGAGCGACTGGAGGGAAGGACTGAGATGAGTCACATGGACAAGATTCAGGGCAAACATCTAATATCTAGACCTATGCAGCGATTACAAGATTATTTACCTTAAGTAAGCCACACATTTGTTCTGCGTATTTTCCTTTTATTTTACAATAAACATTTCGAAAGTGATTTCAGAGTGGCGACACCAGCTCATAGGAATGAAACCACTAGCTGGACCAGAGCAGACAGGAACAAGGTGTGGATGAGCAAGTCCCACCACTACCATTCTACTGCAGGCCCCAGGCAGTGCTGTGTGACAGTGCGAGATTAGAGAAGACTGCTAACTGAATCCTGATTCTTCTTCCTCCACACAGACAGTGGGGTATCAATCAAGAGAGGCACAGAACCACCCTAAAAGAGGGTGCCAGCAGTCTCCAACCCTACATTTACAGGAATCATTTTCTTTGAGGTACCAGTCAGCTCACCGTGAATTTAGAACCCAATTTATGTGACTCACTGGGAAAAGAACTTTAAGGCATTTGATTGTTATGGGGATGGGTAGCAGAGGGGAGACAAAGGTTCTATTTTTAAATTCTAAATATAAACTTATAAACCAATACAGTTTTTTTATTTGTTTTGGATGCTAACTGCAAGATCAACTGAAATCTAATGACATACTTACTTACATACTGTATTTACCTTCTAGTACACTGTGTGTGCTGTGACTTAGTTTAACCAAAGAAATCTGTCTATTTCAATATTCCCAGTATCTAGACTTCATTCGGTCTATTGTATATTTTGTATTGTCTACCTGGCACAAGGCAATATTATTACTTCCAGATGATAGCCATGTACAATATTTAGTTAGGGAAATGGAGTAATGGTAACTGTCCCCACTTTAACAATTGGCAGAAGTCAGGTTTTCTAGTTGAAGACTATAGTTACATATTAAACCTTGTTTTTCATTCACAGGAAGTGAGCATTACAGCAACAGAACACTCTACTTCTAATATTTGACAGTGGAATGATGTTCATTTCTACTTTTCAGCTATTACTAAGTCAGAAAATGGTTAAATTTCCTTTATCAAATGTTCTGGGTTTCTGACAAAGGTACTTAGAGCATACAAGAAGTTGAGGGTACTTTTTCATTTAATAAAAGACATTGAAATAAACTATAAATCTTTGGGTATCTTTGTACTTTGGGGATAAGCTTTTCAAGCTCTTAAGGAAGACAGTCTATTTTTTTAAATTCTCATTACTATAGTCCATATTAATTTTGGAAATGTTCTTTCCATTTTATTTTTTGTATATTTTTTTATTGGAGTTCAATTGCTCATCCCGTCAAGTGCCCCCCTCAGTGTCCGTCACCCAGTCACCCCAATCCCCCGCCCACCTCCCCTTCCACTACCCCTTGTTCATTTCCCAGAGTTAGGAGTCTCTTATGTTCTGTCACTCTCTCTAATTTTTCCCATTCATTTTCTCTCCTTTCCCCTATAATCCCTTTCACTGTTTTTTGTATTCCCCGTATGAGTGAAACCATATGATGTTTGTCCTTCTCCGACTGACTTACTTCACTCAGCATAATACCCTCCAGTCCCATCCACGTCAAAGCAAATGGTGGGTATTCGTCCTTTCTGATTACTGAGTAATATTCCAGTGTGTGTGTGTGTGTGTGTGTGTGTCTGTGTGTGTGTGTCTGTGTGTTTGTACACATATATATTTATAGACATCTTTTTTATCCATTCATCTGTCAATGGACACCGAGGCTCCTTCCACAGTTTGGCTATTGTGGACATTGCTGCTATTAACACTGGAGTGCAGGTGTCTCGGTTTTTCACTGCATCTGTACCTTTGGGGTAAATCCCCAGGAATGCAATTGTCCATTTTAGAAGACTCAGATTAAAGTTTGTCAGTGTTTGCCATCTCTTTTGTGCATATCTAATTTCTTCTTTTTATTTCCTTGTAATCAGCACTGATACCTATTTCCAGAGTCTAACTGATTGTAAAGAAGAAAGACACTGGGCACTTAAGCTTTACAGGTCTATGCTCTGAGTTAGTGCAGACCAGGATACTAAAAAGAGAAGAGTTCACATAAACCTGAGAGGGCTGTTAACCCTGTTTTTTCTTTGAGGGAAATGTAGATGCATTAACATTTCCAGCTGTAATACTCATTCTAAGCTCCTAATGTTTAAAAATGCAAATGAAGTTTTCTGTCTTTTCTGTGCCTGGAGGTGTTATGTGAGAAAACAGAAAGACGTTTCTAGGATTAGTTCCACAGATTTCCTTTATCATGTAAAATCTCAAGACTGGTTGCAATGGCAAGAATCAAAGAAAAGCAAAGTGACGACACCCAGAGAAAATGAATTCAATAATTTCCTTAGCAACACATTAAGAAAATTAAAGTTAACTAAAAAGTCGGACATTGGGATAAAGCTCAGCCTCCCTCCTTTAAAGAAATTCTAGTTTTAATATTTAGAACATTAAAAAAAATACATTGGCAAAATACTGATGATCAGTTGAATGACAGTTTTCTCAGACGAAATTGTTAAATTTATCACTCAGCTACCTGGAATTTTCAAGAATTTAATTTATATTATAATAGTAATAATGCTTTCATTAACGATGCAGGTACAAATTTTAAAGTTTTTCTTTTAGAATGCATACTTTAAAAGGACAAAGTAAGAAGCTTCACATTTAAATATATATGTATTGTTAAGGTTCTCCTTATGTAAACTGGCCAGAGAAATTAGTTATGAAGTTGTAATCATCTTCTTTTGCACTTCACATAAAATATTTTATATCCCTACAGTCTGGACATTAAAAATGAGTTGCCTTCATTTCTCCTTGATCCAATTATTTTTAATGTTTCATGAACACTAAAACTAATTGGTACTTTTGAAAACGAATACTTTCCCAGTTCAATTTTGGAATATACCGTATAGTAACTATGAAATTAGATGAGCAACTTTACAATGTCAGTAAAAAAATTTAAGATTTAATAATACTTCAGTTAGTATGAGAGGATGTTAATGAAGATACCTTCCTATTCTTCACAGTCCATTAATATTTACTGCCAGGAGTGAGTAAAAGGAGTCAGGTGGTAAGCTGGTGAAAGGCTTGAAAGCTTTTGTTTAGTCTAAATGTTAGATATCAAATTTAATTTATTTTTTTAAAAATTGCTCTGGGATATGATATGAATTATGTACTGTTTCTATTTCTTTTGAAAATATTTGTCAATTTCTTTAAAAATTTGGGATCCCTGGGTGGCGCAGCGGTTTGGCGCCTGCCTTTGGCCCAGGGCGCGATCCTGGAGACCCGGGATCGAGTCCCACATCAGGCTCCCGGTGCATGGAGCCTGCTTCTCCCTCTGCCTGTGTCTCTGCCTCTCTCTCTCTGTCTCTCTGTGACTATCATAAATAAATAAAAATTAAAAAAAAAAAAAATTATAAAAAAAAAAAAATTTCTTTAAAAATTTACTACAAGTAGAAGTCCTTCCGCACTCACTCAATTTACTGCTTTCTGGAATACATCAAGTTCTCGGTACCACCACTGGACAGAAAGAAGTCATATGGTTTGAATAAAGCATGCTCCACCTACAGTTGGGATATGCTTTTCTGTTGGCACATTTAATTGCCGTGCTCTAAGATCACTGACATTATAAGGCTTATTTCAAATACTGAATGGGATGCTAAAAAAGCAGAGATCATGATTTCCAATTAATTGCCGAGAACAACTGGGGAATTCCTCACACTACTCAGCATAGTCTAACCCACCAACCTGCTACTTTCACCCTTCTGTTTGGTCATTAACGAAGATGCAATGAGGCGAAAATGACAATAAGATGTAGAGGAAAAAAAAAAAAAAAAAGATGTAGAGGAATGACCCGAGTAGAGGTTAATTTATCTCTAGGTGGGAAACTTTCTTTTTTTTTTTTAAGTTTAAAGAGAGTAAAAGAAAAAGGAACTCACTAACATTAATAATATATTTTTTAAATTTACTTATTTAACATTGTTTACAGGGCATCATATTAAGGCTTCCTTTATCCTAAAACCCACTTCGTAGATAAACACTTCAGTCTTCAGCTTCTAGTTTGTTTACAAAACTAGAAAGTCTTTACTTTATTCTAGAATTCCAGAGTGGTATCTTACAGTGTGGTAGGACATTTCAAATTCTTTTTAATATCTGTTTCTCAGGGTGGGGGTGGGGTGGTAGGCCAAGAAACCAGAGGACATAAATCATCCCCTCTACTGAGCATGTTAGTAAAATGAGGATCCAAGAATCCAAGAGATTGTCCAACTGTCACTAATAAACTGCCCACTGTCACCAATAAACAGGTAAAGTGCCAGGAAGAAGCTTCCAACCTTACTACCTTCTCCTGTTGTCTCACACACTGTGAACAGGTTCAGGCAGCCCGTACTTACTCACCAAGTCAAAGACCATGCACTGACTACTCAACACCCATCACACATAAGGTGTGCCCAAAAGAGTCCTGGGACAGGACCATTACCCCAGCATCCACCTGATTTGTGCCCCCTCTCGACTCACAGAAGAAGCATGATGGTTTGGACAGACCTGGTTTTTACCCACAAGGAGTTTACAGTCTAGTAGAAAAATATGTGCCAAACAAAAGGAGCAATACGTGGCAGAGAATAGTAAAGACACTGGAAAAAAAAAAAGTAATAAATAAAGCACTTATTATGAACAGAGTCCATGCAATGTAGAAATCAAGGAAGGCTTTACAAAAAGGGAAGCATTTGAGGGGAAAAAGACAACTAGGATTTAGAAAAACAGCACGGGAAAGCAAACATTTAAGTCCATAGGAAAACATCTCTCACTGGCCTGTAAAGGGCCAAGTGGTCATCAGAGAATGACGACAAGATCACACGCAACCAGTGCTCATCCAGAAGGGTCTCCTCTTTTTCTTAAGGTCAACAACAACCAGATCTCAGTTATAGACTTCTCTGGTATCCAACTCAACAGCTAATCATGCATTCATTCCACAAACACCTCCCAAGTACTTACCTATTGTTTGAGGCACTGTTCTAAGTCTAGGGATAAAATAACAGATAAGAAGAACTGTTATCACCCTCTTAGTTGAGGCAGCAACTAGGAAGATGTAAAATAACAAGCAATTAAAATCATAATCCAGGGTAGGTCAGTCAGTTAAGCATCTGCCTTTGGCTCAGGTCATGATCCTGAGGTCCTGTGATTGAGCCTAGAGTCAGGCTCCCTGTTCAGCAGGGCAGGGCGTCTGCTTCTCCCTCCCCCTCTGTGCACAAACACACACTCTCTATCTCTCTCGCTCTCTTTCAAGTAAATAAAATTTAAAGATCTTTTTTTTTTTTTTTTCTAAAAAAAATCACAATCCAGAATGAGTACTCTAATAGAGTAAGTCTAAAATATTCTGGGAAACTCATAATGGTAATTGGAATAAAGCAAACATGAGTAGAGACTTCGTGAGCCAACTTAATGTAAGTTTATCATACATGGAGTGCAATATTTCAAAAATTCCCTGCCCTTTGCTTCAGAAAATTTCTCCCTTCAGTTATGTGAGATATGCTACAATTTTAACATGCTCAGATTACTTAATATTTCTGTCTTTCTCAGAAAGTCCGACCAGGGCCTTCCTAACTTCTGATAAATGAGATTTGAGAATCCAATCTTCTCCCTTTATTAAAGTCAAGCTTGCAACTGAGGAGGGAGAAAATGAACATCATATATAATAGGCTAAGCTTCATTTTACATCAACATCCACTATGCATAAACATAAATCCCAGCAAAATGATATTCTTAAAATGTTTTACCAGCAATGTGACTCTCTTCAAATGTACGTGATCACCACCCTGACATAGCCTTTTGAAGTTCTAAAGTTTCAACAGACACTATCTATTTACTCCTCACCTCCCATGCCACTTGAATCATTTAAAAAAAAAAAAAAAATTGTCAGGTAAATTTTTTAATCATTTTCTTGAAAGAAAGGCAGTAGTTAAAAGCAATAGAGTATAATAGTTGATGCAGGGACTGTGGAGCCTGCCTGAACTCCAATTGTACCATAAACTACGTGGTTGGCCTTTGACGAATTACTTAACCACTGTGTGCCTGTTTCTGAACCTGTGAGGATTCAATGAATTGATAAATGTAAGGTACATAGGACAAAGGGGCCCCACGGGCACCTGGGTGGCTCAGTGGTTGAGTGTCTGCCTTTGGCTCAGGTCATGATCCCAGGGTCCTGGGATCAAGTCCCACATCAGGCTCCCTGCGTGGAACCAGCTTCTCCCTCTGCCTGTGTTGTGTCTCTGTCTGTGTCTCTCATGAATAAATAAAATCTTAAAAAACAAACAAACAAACAAAGGGGCCCCAGAGTAAGCTGCTACATAAATATAAAGGGCTATGGAAGTCCATTATAAGTCCAACTGTTAGCTGGTGAGGAATCCCTGCCTGCCTTCCTGGGTACATATGTTTAACACACTCAGGGAGCCTTGTTCCAGAGAACAAGTCCTACTGCTGTTAACCCCTGAGCCCCAACTAATTCAGACACTTCCTGAAGAGGCTAAACCGACCTTTCCCCGACACCTTTTAGCTCTTCCTCTCAATTGGCTCCTTCCTCTCAGCCAAAAACCCTGCTTGCTTGGATAGTTGCATGCCCTTCCAAGATGTAACTAAAATAGAGGTGAGCCTTCTTCCAAAAAAAGAGCAAGACACCGTCCTCCAAAAGGAAAAGATGTTCTACAGACAAAAGTTCTTTGAAATGACTATCACAACACAGCAGCAGATCTCCCCTGGTAACAGAAATTGCAGAGAAGGGAAACACAAATGGTATTGCTAGACCAACAGAAATCAGTGTTGTGAATGGCCCACGTGAGGAATGAATGCAGAACTTCCAGAGAGTTCTGAAGCACTTCAGAAGATCAGCATGTTAGCAGCACTGAGATGGCTCCAAGGAGGAAAGACTGAAGTGGCCCAGGTAAAAAAGGAGAAAATGAGAAGGTTCTGGAGCAGCAGTGGGATCCAGTGGGAGGAAAGAGGCAAGAAATGCAGCAGCGATACTAACAGGAGATCTGGCAATGGATTTCGGGAGAATGAATCAATGAGGAAGAGAGGGGAATAGACAAAGATAACTAGAAGGCTTTTCAGACCAGAAAACTCCACTGCAATACGGAACCAAAAAGCAGGCTTGGTTACATGGACAATAGGATTCATTCTGCCTAGTAGGGACTTATTAGTAAAACAATCAGGGTGACCCTCCAAGGGAAGACATTTTGTACCTGGACCTAGAGTTATCTTCAGTAGATCAGATCCAAACCAATCATATAATCTCTTGTGATAAACTACTCTGCACTTAAAATCTCACATGTACCTATATAATCTCTACTGTCATGTACTAATACTTCTAACCGACTATAAACAGTTTACTCATGTTATTATCACCTTTAATATCTCACTTTGAAAACAAAAAAGGTGTTTTTGGAGTACTACTGTTCATGTTATAAAGTTCTGTGGTTTAGGATGTTTTTCTGTTTTAGAAGCTCAATTTTGACACTGCAGTTATTCTACTAACCAAGACTTCAACTCTGGTTTAACATTGTTATTTAATTACAAATACTTCAAAAGTCTTTTTCAATTCTTGGCATCAATATCCACACAAGAAGTTGAACAGCGAGGATGTGACAAGTGAGCAGAACATATAAACTGCCATCAGGGATGAAATCCATAAACTGGGATGACATGCCAAGGCATTTCCATAGAACACTAAGGTCCACCCACCATGCCAATCAGAAAACAGTGCTCAGATGACATAGGAGTCATCAGTCACCAGCAATTTCCAGTGATTATAAGAGGAGGCTAGACCCTAGTTAAGACCTAACAGGAAATAAAGGCTAACACCTCATGAAATGCAAGTAATTTAAAATAGTCTTCTGTCAATTCTTTAGGCTACCTATAATAAAGCCCTCAAAAGAGTCCTTTTCCAATATGTTTGTCCAATCTATGAAGAATTTTCCAATTAACCACACATAAATTGATTTGAGGCTTTTTTTTTTTTTTTTTTTGGATGAGAAGATAGCATAGAAATTACCTTAGCCTGGAAAGGTGTGACCTTATGGGTTTAAAATAAGAATCTTACACTATTAGGAAACAAAAAAAATTATAACCATTGTTTATACTGCTCAAAGTCAAGATATATCTATAAAATAATTGTTTCAAACTATTCATCTGTAAGTTTCTAAATAAAATTTTAAAAAGCTACTCAAAATAATGTAAGTCTTCCTATTGCAACAACTTGGGATGAAGATCACAGGTCATCCAGAGATCACACAAAATACATCCCCACCTTGTGGTCAGCTTCACGAAAACAGACTCAAATTAACATTAATCCATCTATCTGCCTAAAAATCTCATTTCTTTTTTTTTTTTTAATTTTTATTTATTTATGATAGTCACACAGAGAGAGAGAGAGAGAGAGAGAGAGAGAGAGGCAGAGACACAGGCAGAGGGAGAAGCAGGCTCCATGCACTGGGAGCCCGACGTGGGATTCGATCTCGGGGCTCCAGGATCACGCCCTGGGCCAAAGGCAGGCGCCAAACCGCTGCGCCACCCAGGGATCCCTCATTTCTTTCACAGATCCCATTTGACTTTTACTTCCAAGAATTCCTTTTCCCCATGTTAGTCTCAACATGCTAAGACATAATTCTGGTTCCCTCTTACATGCTTACCCTGTTTCTCCAATTTTTTCATCAGAGAGAATAATACCTAATCCATAAATTTAAACATTAGCAATCAGCAGGTATGAATTATCAAGTAGCCATAGAATGGAGTGTGTTTATACCTCTAATGCTTCAATCCCACATCTAGTAGGTTGCCAGATTCTGCCCCACTCTATCTGGGGCTGGGAGGGTGAATCTTTGGCCTCTTCAAGAACATAATTCAAATCTTCTGGGGAAACCATACATTTTATAACTCTAACAGTAATGTTTACATAAGCTACTATACTTTACATACATTTTATCAATGCAGTTAATTCTCAATCCACGGAAGATGTTTAATTCTGAAAATAATTCCTCCACAGCATTCTGAATTCATTGTTCACATTCTCAAGTGATGTGCACTGAAGAGAATGTAAATCGAAAGTTACTGAAAAGGACTACTGGGCCCCACACATTCAAACTACACAACACATGTTAAGATTACCTCTGTATCATCCCTGTTTGTTAAATTTTCCCTATCATTCTCTACTCCCCATCCACTAGTACAGATTAACTCTACCATATGCTTTTTGATTCACCCAGAGTCTCTTTCTAATGGCTATAACTAAGTATGTGCTTACCAACAAAATAGTGAATTTGCACTAGATTAAATATATTTGTATAGATACGCAGCTGTTTCAAACACCACACTCAGAGTACCAAGTAGTCAATTCCCATCCAACTAAAAAGAGACATTTTTAAGTAATTGGAAAAAAAATTAAAAACAGAGTATTTCATGACATGTTAAAATATATAATTGTGCAGTTACAACTGAGTTAAACAGTTGTGACATTATGGCCTGCAAAGTCTAAAATATTTATTATCTGGCCCTTTACAGATGAAGTTTGCCAAACACTGGCTTATATGATAAAAGGGTTTAAAATTCCAGTGATCATAATCATGAGCACCAGCTGAATAAACCACCTTGCACAGATGAGTTACAAGTGAGTTCTGCATTTATAAATATCTACCTACTTAAGAAGGAATTTACACACAAAGGTAGACAATCCACCTCTTACTCATTTACTTGCTCTTTAAACAAATGTATATAAACCAGATACAGTTCTAGGCACTGAGAGAATAGTAATGATCAAAACAAATAAACTCCTGCGGTTGTGTGATTTACTAAATACGTATCAGGCAGCAATACATACTTCAGAGGAAAATAAATCAAGAAATGGGAATTAAGGGATCCCTGGGTGGCACAGCGGTTTAGCGCCTGCCTTTGGCCCAGGGCGCGATCCTGGAGACCCGGGATCGAATCCCACGTTGGGCTCCCGGTGCATGGAGCCTGCTTCTCCCTCTGCCTGTGTCTCTGCCTCTCTCTGTGTGTGTGTGTGACTATCATAAATAAGTTTTTAAAAAAAGAAAGAAAGAAATGGGAATTAAGAGTATGAGGTGGTAGGAAAATGGTAACCTGAAATTTTAAAGGCACACTTGAGAAAATAACTTTGGATCATGGCCTAAAGAAGATCTATCGGAGGCACGGTGTTCTAAGCAAAGAAACTAGCAAGTGAAAAGACCCTGAGATTGTTAAGTATATCTTCTCTCAAAAGAGAACTAAAGCAAAGGAGATGAGTAAGAGTAAAATAGTTATGTCAGAACAGTATAGGGAGGGTGGTGAGTGTCTTGAAGGACTTTGGCTCTGATTCTGAATGAAATTGGAACCAATTAAAGGTATTTTGTGGTTTGGTTTTTAGCCAAGAAATGCTTTGATATCTGACTTGAATGTTGACAGATTATTCTGACTAGTTTTTGAGTAAACCCTAGAGGGAGGTAAGCATGGAAACCTGGAGAGCAATTAGGAGGCTAATGCAGTGATGCAGACGAGAGATGCTAGTGACTGGAATAGATGGTAGTGCAGGAAATAGTGAAAAGTGCTCAGATTCCAAGCTTATTTCAAAAGGAGAGCCAAGAAAAATCAATCCCCTGCCTGAAACGTCCTTTCCCCTTTTGTATGTCCATGCTTTTCCTCTAAATGCT
Source organism: Canis lupus baileyi (assembly GCF_048164855.1). Classification (NCBI taxonomy): domain Eukaryota; kingdom Metazoa; phylum Chordata; class Mammalia; order Carnivora; family Canidae; genus Canis; species Canis lupus. The sequence continues at coordinate 11,309,698 of NC_132854.1, forward strand.
ACCTGTCTTCAAGTCCTAGTTTATACGCTCCCCTCTTTATGAGACTTTCCTACATGCTACCCTCTTTATGAGACTTTCCGACACACTCTTCCCCGATCAAAAGTAATCTCTCCGAGGCACTTGGTGGCTCAGTGGTTGAGTGAGTGCCTTTGGCTCAGGTCATGATCCTGGTGTACTAGGATGGAGTTCTGCATCAGGCTGCCAACGGGGAGCCTGCTTCTCCCTCTGCCTATGTCTCTGTCTCTCTGTCTCTCATGAATAAATAAATAAAATCTTGAAAAAAAAAAAAAACTAATCTCTTCATCTGATTTCCCCACAGGCCATCTGTGACAACCTGATGAGCTAACCTCCTCCCTGTTCCATCTCTTCTCCACAAACTTCTTCAATGTAGTGAACCTCCATCTTTGTATTCATCAGCACTGTCACACCAAAAGATGCATGCCAAACAATCAGATACATGCCAAACAATCAAATTAGTTAAGTTCTAAGTTTCTCCTTGCTCAAGAAGTCCATGATGGTCTTCTACATGTATACTTTGTAACTCTGAAAAAGCTACAGTCATGAAACATAGCTTTATAGGGGCACATGGCTTTAATGACAGGTGTCAATTCCTAGGGAGGAAACCAGGAACTATAAAAATACTCTTCACTAATCCTTAAACACACATACACCTCTCATATAAAGTTGGACAATTTTCTCTCCAGCAAACCCAATCCCAAACCTATCAGAATTAACTTCTACTTTCATGCAACACCTACACTAGACATACTTTGCTGAAATTATCACACTGTCCTATAATCAAGGGGTAGAACACATTTTGTGGCACAGTTACCCAGCTCACAACTTTGCTGAATTGTCCTCTTCCCAAACACAGCAAAAGATCCCTCAACTTCCCAAACACAGCAAAAGATCCCTTTTGAATGATATATTCTTGCCCCCTGAACATAGACAATTGAAGCAAAAAGCAGCTAACCCAAACTACATCTATCATAGTCCCTTTCCTAGGTATGAGGACAGAAAGAAGAGGCTTTCCTCTTTTCAAGATGCAAGACCTCAAACACCTAAGCTCCAGGTGTTCCACGGGGCCACACGAGCAAGGAAGCAGAAGATGAAAGTGGACAGGCATGCAGAAAGAAGCAAAAACAGAGAGAAACAAAGAGCTAACAGCTGGATAGTCTGTTTCTAATACTTTGCTCAAGCCTACCTATCTTCTAATTCTTGGATCTGTCAACACACCCATTTATGATAGATATGCAAATAGTTGGCTGTCTGGCAACATCCTTGAAGCAACTCACAGTCCTGAGACTGGTTACCTAATAAGTAAGAGTTTATGCCTTAAAGCTCTGAGTTTCTACAATTTTCACTAAATATTAATAATGGAGTATTTTTTTCAGTCCCCAAACTCAATGCAAAAATAGTCTTAAAACAAATCAAAAGCCAATGCCCATAAAAAAAGTTTCCTAGAAAAGCAAGTTCTGTGCTCTATTTTTTAACTTAATTCCTCAATGTCTAGCACAATGAGATAGGAAAACTTTTCAATAAATATCTAATCAAATACAACAGGCTATTAACCCATGAAACATCCCAACTCTCCCCTCCCCCAACACACCCCACCAACCTTCTAGACAGAAATTCTTCTAAAAGTACATCTCACAGTTCTTGATTTCTCTGCCATTCTCTTGGATCTACCCCCATTCTGTAAGCCAACTCTATCCTTAGGCTAGCTATCCTCACAATCACAATATGGCTGCCAGCAGCACCAAGCCCTCTCATTCACAAAAAGTGTGGGAGGAGAAAGGGGAGAGGAGGAGAAGGCTATTCATGAATAATGAATATATTATTCTGCTATTCAATGCAACTCTCTAAGAATGACAAAGTTTCTCTTCTAGGAATCTCAAAAAATCTTCTCATGTTCCATTGACCCAAACTGACATAGGCCTTCACCAACTCATCCCTAAATCAGTAATCATCAGGAAAGATAAAGTGATCACTGACTGGCTTAAATAAATCACCATCATAGAAACAGTGTTGGACAAGTAAACCATCCACTAAAATGTGTGAGAGTGCATGCTCACCTGCACACCTGACATACACAGCGTTCATTTAAGCATGTCTGTGTAGTATAACCATCACCTGCTAGCCAGACAGAAAGTTAAAGAAGCGTATAAGTAATTAACACTGGTGGAAGATATCAAAGGATACAGAACTTCAAGTGACCACTTTAAACTGGAATACCATATATTCTCCTTGTATCCACATCCATCTACTAACTGTTCTTGGGACTTGAAGGTAAAATGTTCCCATGAGCTGACTTACTAGAGGGTTTTTCAAGATTGAATAATCTGGATTTAGAAAAATAAACCATTGTGGGAAGAGGAATAATTCTTGGTATTAATCTTTCACAGTAAAAATGGTGTTTACTAAAAAGTCTATGATTTGCAAAGTATAAATTAGAAGATAGCTTCATTTCACAGAGCTATGTCCTGCAGGTGGGCAGGAGTGAGACTTTACCTACTTCGAGAGCATTGTTTCTTGTCATATTCAGTGTGGAGTTTCAATTTTTCTACTTATCATAACTGTTTGTATATGTACATGTATTTGTATGTTTATGTGTATTTGTATATGACCAAACTGAACTTAAAAATGATTAACCAGCCAAATCTATCTTGATCTCCATTTCCTAAAAGATCATGAGAGCATGTGGGGCCAAAAAAAGTAAATTATTTGTCCCAATTCAAATATCAGCTATAGGTTTTAGTCTTCTTTTCAGTAAAATACAGATTGAACGGTTTCTCATTCCTTAAAAACACAGCAAGCAGAGAAGGAGGACACGAAAGTCACTGAGCATCTCTAAAAGAATGCACATGAGATACTATTCAACAATAGTTTCTGGTGGGTGCTAGATGGGTGATGGATATTAAGGAGGGTACTTAGTTGTGATGAGCACTGGGTGTGGTATGTACACAATGAATCACTGAACTCTACTCCAGAAACCAATATTGCACTATATGTTAACTAACAAAATTTAAATTAAAATATATATATAACAGCTTTTATCAGCATATAAATTCTACCTTATAAAATCAGTTATTTACAGAAGTAATAATTACTTCAAGCTATAAATATTTAACTTTATGATTATTATGTAAAATACAAGGTAAAAAAAAAGACCATACAGAAAAAAATTTGTTAACAAGTGAAAAAAAAAAGCCTTATGTCTATATCTAAGTAATTTCTTAAAATAAACAGACATTAAAACAAGATTCAAAGAAACAAAAATAATATAGAAAATTTTAATGCTGTACCTGGGAAAATATCTAAAAACATTTGCCTAGGGGTGCCTGGGTGGCTCAGTTGGTTAAGCATCTGTCTTCAGCTCAGGTCTTGATCTCAAGGTCCTGGGATGGAGCCCCACAAGCTTCCTGCTCAGAGGGGAGTCTGCTTATCCTTCCCACTCTACCCCTCCCCCTGCTTGTGCTAGCTTTCTTTCTCACGCAAATAATTAGATTTTTAAAAAGAAAAACATTTGCCAGTAGGTGTTGCCAGAACCTCCCATCATTCTAGATTTGGGAGAGTCTGTACCAGCAACCCAAGCTAGTGCTGTAGAGCAGCTCTAGTAGTCCACTTTAAAAATTCTGAAAAACCCACTTGGGAGTTGTCAGTAGGAGGTAAATTAAAGCCTTATGCATTGAAAAGCAAATAACCTGAAAGATGGAGATGCCTAGGTGGCTCAGCAGTTAAGCAGTTAAGCATCTGCCTTGGGCTTAGGGCATTATCCACACTTGGCTCCCTCTGTGGAGCCTGCTTCTCACTCTGCCTATGTCTCTGCCTCTCTCTGTCTCTCATGAATAAATAAATGCAATCTTTAAAAATAATCATAATAACTTGAAAATGTACAGGGGCAATGAATCCTGAAGTTATCAGACATCAATATGTTTTCTACAGTTAAGCTGGAAAATCTAAATTTTCTGCTTTTCAACTATATTCTAAAAACATGTAAAAACTGCTAAATTTGGCTCCTGGGTTTAAGATGCCACTTATCAACTATAAGGTGAATTTACATAAGCATCTTGTCTACTTTTTAAGTTGAAATAAATCTATACAATATCCAAGTAACTGGGCAGGAAATTTTTATCAAATTAAATAATCCAACATTTTCTGTAGGAAAAATATATTACTACATAGAATATTTATCAGATATTCAGAAGTGAACAACAAAAAAGAAGACCTGAAATCAACTGAAGTCTAGTAATATTAAAGTAATCTAAGATATGTTGCTTCAAGTCCTAACCACTTTTAAAACGGAATTCTACCTCTAAAATACAGATTTATTCAAATAGGAAAAGGGAAATCTCTACTTTTATTTAGTAATTAGCAGGGGGAAAAAATATCCTTCACAGTGAAATTTTTTTTTTTTAAGACTTTATTTATTCATGAGAGACACAGAGAGAGACAGACAGACATAGATAGGCAGGGGGAGAAGCAGACTCCACCCAGGCAGTCTGATGTGGGACTCAATCCCAGGACACCAGGATCACACCCTGAGCCAAAGGCAGTCGCTCAACCACTGAGTCACCCAGGTGCCCCACAGTGAAATTTTTAAAGACACACTTTATATAAAGAGACCACTTAGTACCATGCTCAAGTTTTCAGTAACAAGAAAATAAAAGTGTAATCAGTATGATGGGAATATTTCCTTGGGTCTTTTTTAGCTTTAAGAATGTCTAAAGTCAAAAAAAAAAAAAAAAAAAAAAAAAAAAGAATGTCTAAAGTCGGGCACCCCCGGTGGCGCAGCAGTTTAGTGCCGCCTGCAGCCCGGGGTCTGATCCTGGAGACCCAGGATTGAGTCCCGCGTCAGGCTCCCTGCATGGAGCCCGCTTCCCCCTCTGCCTGTGTCTCTGCCTCTCAGTCTCTCTCTCTCTCTCTCTCTCTCTCTCTCTCTGAATAAATAAATTAAAAAAAGAATGTCTAAAGTCTTGAGCTATTTTTACATGCACTTCTAGAAGGAACAATTTCCTTACATCTTATACGTTAAAATGGTTTGGAAATGGTAAAAACAGAAATGATCAATTTTCTCTTTCAACAGGGGGCCAAGGCAAGGTTTCCTTTGCCAAAATTCAAACAGATACACCCTTCTCAACACATCATGAGTGTGTAGAAAAGAATACTATCTTAAAGCTCACTTTGGGACTTTTTTTTTTTACTACAAAGAATTGAATTAAAGGTGTTTACTAAATAAATAATGGACTTGAGAAACAGAAGAATCCTACATTTCTTTATCTGACCCCAAGTCTACTAACCATGTATCACTAAAACTAAACACACGTTATACAAGAGGCAATTTGCCAGTAATTGAAAAAAGCCTACAAAATTAACAAATGAATGCTATTCTGACACTAGAAAGCTGGCAATGGTTACACAAGCTTTAGCCTTCTAAAACCGTAATCAGAGCTGGGATGATTAATCAACATTTTAACATTTCCCATCTGTACAAACGCTCAAGGTAGTGCTTACCATTGCTTGACAAGTTGCTTAGCATTGCAAAATTTGATCATTCATGTCTTACTGAATTTTTACTGACTTGGAAGAAAATAAAACACCAATTAAAAGCAGATGTCACCTTTAATTCTAACTGGCTGACAAACTTCTAATTTTTTTTTTATCCAAAGCACTTAGAGAACACACATAGATGACAGTTTGGACAGTTAAATATTCAAAGTCACTGATAGCCCCCCACAAATTTGCAAGTGATTTTCCAGAACTTAATCTCATGGGGTTTTATCTGGCAAGCATCCAGAAAGAATAGTTTCAAGTAGTCATCTAGAAGGTAAATTTATTGTTACATTTTTGCAAAGGCCTCAAGTACTGATTGGAACATCACTAAACTAATATTCTCAAAGTCCCATCTTTACTTTCATACATATAAAGAACTCCAAAACTATGTTGCTCCTCTATTAAAACTCTAGCTAAAAAAAAGTAAAGGTTTAATAAACCGTGGCTAATATACCTTCATGGTCAAATGATTCAAAAGCTAAATCATATCTAACCTGAATTTAACATAAAATAATCTGACTTGAGTACTCATGGTTTTTAATGTCTTTTAATACTGCAGTCATAAATTCATTCACTTTTGATTCTAACCATTAATTATGAAAAAACTTATTAAATTCAACATTTTAGAAAGCAGCACAAAAATAAATAAGTAGATAAACACACACAACTTGCAATACCTAGATTTTTACAACTCAAATTTCCATGTATATGAAAGTAAACTCAAAATGTAGAATTAGCAGCACATTTTTAATCTTCTAAAGATAGCTAGGCTAGTATTTCCTCTATGCACAAAGTAACCTGTAATAAAATGCCGAGTTCTAAAAATGCTTCATTTTAATATATCAAATTTTTCTACAAACAGAAAACTTCTGGATCTTTCCCAACACCCCAATTTCAAAGACAACATTAACACAATTCCTGTCGCTATGTCCAGGAACACCGACCACGGCCTCCACAGATTACCCTTTAATGATCTATGCAAGCTTTCAAAAGCCAGAACAAGCTGGTACCAATCAGGCAAAGGGGGAAAAATGAATCCCAGAAGGAATCACCACAGAGACCCCAATCACAATAATGGGGTCCCTAGGAGCCATAAAGCCGATCAAGCCCTTTGCCTCTGTGGATTCATTGCATAACAATCAGACTTCGCTTCATACTTAGAAGGGGTAAAGGAAGCAGATTGATCCTCTATTGTTTACTTCCTAGGTCTATAGAATATTTTCACTTTAACAGAAAGTTGGCCTTGGAAGAAGAATCTGGGGAAAATTAAATGGAAAAGTAGTCACAAAAAGAGTAGGTTTAAGGGGAGAGCCTACCTGGGACTACATTTGTAGGCCTCATCTTTGCATTTTCATCCTGCTTCATGCATTGCTAATCAGAGATCCACTGGAAGCTTCAGAACCAACTGAAAAGCCTGGCAGGGTATTTGGCTTTCAATTCTTCTACTCTGTTTATTCCCAATATATATTCTTCGGGCTTAGAAACAACTCTTGAACAAGGGTAGCCACTCGGCAATGAAATGTAAATTACTGGCATGTGCTGAAACCTGGACTTGCCACCACTAATGAGCACATTAAAGGAAAATGCTCACTAGATGACTGCAGCCCTTTTACTTAACCCTGTGTGCACGGAAAGCCACAATTCAACATCAATTAAAAGAGCTAGCTGCAAAACAGTAACAGAGCAGCCCTGTCACCACTTAAAATACCTCAGAGACAGAAAAGCTAAGACAAACATGAAATTTCTACACTTCCTCAACTAAAAATATTGTGCAAAACATGACTGTCAACATGGTCAGCTTTAGTTAAGATTTGTGTGACCTGTTTCAAAGTTGTCATGACTTCAAACAATTTCCTAAGAGTGAAAATAAGATCTCTAGTTATCTAAAAAGAAAAAAAAAATCAACAACATACTAAATTATTGATTTTTTCATTACTCAGTCAACAAATTCAGACTTAGTTATATAAAGCTCACCTGGAACTCGAAAAGACTGAGAACTTTAGAAGTTTGTTAAGAAAAAAATTATCAGGGATCCCTGGGTGGCTCAGCAGTTTAGGGCCTGCCTTTGGCCTAGGGCATGATCCTGGAGTCCAGGGATTGAGTCCCACATTGGGCTCCCTGCATGGAGCCAGCTTCTCATTCTGCCTAGGTCTCTGCTTCTCTCTCTGCTTCTCTCTCTCTGCCTCTCTCTCTCTCTCTCTCTTTCTCATAAATAAATAAATTTTAAAATCTTTTAAAAAAAGAAAAAGAAAAAATTATCATATAAACTAATGATTTAGATCTCAAAATAAAATATTTGCTTTATATAAGCAGAGCCTCATTTATTGGCGCTAAAAATGTTAGCCTATTCACTATAATATCATCTGCAATTTACAGTAGGAAAACCTAAAATAAAATATGTATAGACATCTAGTATCTGTTATTAACTTTTGAAATAAATTATGATTTTCAGGGGTGCCAGGCCGGCTCAGTTGTAAGAGGATACAGTTTTGTTTTGTTTAAGATTTTAGTTATGTATTTGACAGAGATAGAGCCAGAGAGCACAAGGGAGGGAATGGCAGAGGGAGAGAAGCAGACTTCCTGCTTAGCAGGGAGCCCGATTTGGGGTTCAATCCCAGAACCCCAGGATGAGGGCCTGAACTGAAGGCAGATGCCCCAGAATGGGGCTCTTGATCCTGGGGTCATGAGTTTGAGCTCCATATTAGATGTAGAACTTACTTTTTTTTTTTTTTTTTTTTTTTAAGATTTACTTATTTGAAAGAGAGAGTGAGAGTGAAAAAGAGAAAGCATGAGCAGAGGTAGGGGCAGAGAGAGAAACTGTCTCCTTTCTGAGTGGGGAGCCAGATCATGACCTAAGCCAAAGGCAAGATGTTTAACCAACTGAGTCACTCAGGCACCCCTAGAACTTACTTTAAAAAAATAAATTATGGTTTTCATAAATAGAATATTTTTTTAAGATTTATTTGACAGAGAGAGAGAGAGAGAGAGAGAGAGGACGTGTGTGCACAAGCAGGGGGAGGGGGAGGCGCTGAAGAGAACAGAAGCAGACTCCCTGCTCAATCCCTGAAGCCGGAGATCATGACCTGAGCCGGAGATCATGACCTGAGCAGAAGGCAGACACCCAACAGACTGAGCCACTGAGGGACCTAAATAAAATATTTTTTTTCTTTTTTTAAATTTTTTATTTATTTATGACAGTCACACAGAGAGAGAGAGAGAGAGAGAGAGAGAGAGAGAGAGAGGCAGAGACACAGGCAGAGGGAGAAGCAGGCTCCATGCACGGGGAGCCCGACGTGGGATTCAATCCCGGGTCTCCAGGATCGCGCCCTGGGCCAAAGGCAGGCGCCAAACCGCTGCGCCACCCCGGGATCCCTAAATAAAATATTTTTAATGAAAATTTCAAAATATGGAGCAATGGAATGAAGGTATCATTAATATATTACTTTACTATTTTGAGTTATTCTGTGACATTTGTCTAAAGAATACTATATGTAAGCACCTATAATATTAACATGTTTCAATATATGTGTGTTTTTTTTTTAATTTCATTTATTCTTTTGACAGAGAGAGCAAGAGAGCACAAGCATGGGGAACAGCAGAGGGAGAGGGAGAAGCAGACTCCCCACTGAGCAGGGAGCCCCCTACGGGGCTCAATCCTAAGACCCAAGGATCATCACCTGAGCCAAAGGCAGATAGATGCTCAACTGACTGAGCCACCCAGGTGCTCCTGTTTGAATATAAGTTTATCATTCTCTGATGACCTAAAAAGCATGCTAGCTTCTTAAAGCTCCCCTCAAAATTAATCCAATAAGTATCACAAATAACACATTAAAAATCTATTTTCTCTTTATGGATGCTGAGTAAATCTTAATTTTCCACACAATATATGAAGTTAAACCAGCTTTCTAGAACCCTCCAGGCTTGAAATAATAGACTTCAATCAAAAGAAGTGATCATCTACTATTATGTGTTTAGGAAAATTACTTTCTTTGCTTTTTTCTTTTTTTTTTTTAATTTGAGAGAGAGTGAGAGCATGAGCAGGGAGAGGGGCAGAGGGAGAGGGAGAAGTAGACTCCCTGCTGAGCAGGGAGCCAGACAAAGGGCTCCATCCCCGGACCCTGAGAACATGACCGGAGTCAAAGTCAGATGTTTAACCTTGACTGAGATACCCAGGCACACACATACATCTCATTTTTAAAAGATTTTAATTATTTATTAGAGAGAGACAGAGACAGAGAGGGAAAGAATCTCAAGCAGACTCCCTGCTCAGTGCAGAGCCTGAGGTTGGGCTCAATTTCATGACCCTAACATCACAACCTGAGCTGAAACCAAGAGTCAGACACTTAACTGGCTGATCTACCCAGGAGCCCTAGGAAAATTATTTTATTTGGTTCAATTCCTTCATCTATAAGTTAGAGGTAATGATAACACAAGAGCACATAAAGATTTTTAAAAAGCACATAGGAAATACTTTTCATATTATCAGACAATCCCCCCAAAACAGAATAATTAGTTCACTAAGAACCCAAATCCTCCTCCTCCTCCTCCTATCAGAGTCCCATTTAGCAAGGTCGAGTCTTACTCAGAAGTTTACCTGCCTATGCATCACAAGTCCAGCACTCTTGACATTCTTTTACCTTAATGAAAATGTACACTGATCCAAATAATTTGCTCAGGGGTAAACACATTTGTCCACCTTCTATAGGATACGAATTTCTGCATTACTGGTCACTGTTTTGGCACCTCGGGTAACTGTTTTATCTTCTAGCTCTTCTTATTCCTTATTTCATATCTTTTAATATCCACAGATCATCCACGTTGCTGTTTTTAACCTCTACCAAATTCTGTTAAGGCTATTACAGCCTCTATACCCATTTATTAAAACTACACTGGCCAAGGCATCTAGAAACTGAGTCCTCCACCAAGTGTGTTCTGGACTGTGCTGTAGCTGCCACAGACTGTAACCAGAACTACTACACTAAAGACTCTACTACAGGTACGCCTGGGTGGCTCAGTGATTGGGCATCTGCCTTCGTCTCGGGGCATGATCCTGGATTCCTGGGATCAAGTCCCATATTGGGCTCCCTCATGGAACCTGCTTCTCCCTCTGCCTGTGTCTCTGCCTCACTCTCTCTCTCTCTCATGAATGAATAAAAAAATATTTTTTAAAAATAAATAAAAAATAAAACAAAGGCTCTACTACAAACCACCATTATTGCTTCCACTGTTTTCTAACTTCTTCTTTGTGCTTTTCTTATTTCATCTGCTACTTTTCCCAAATTCTAGCTTTTAGGGAGGAAACCTGAACTTTTACAGACAACTCTTTATATAGTCCCTTTAGGTATCAAAATGTTCAGCCATCTGAAGATACCAAGAGGCTTAACTTGTTATAAAGTTATAACAAATTATAAAATTATGGTCTTACAGGGAAAACATAATCACGGGTGAGGAAAAAAGTTGAAAACAGTTTAAGATTTTGTTTTTTGCTGCAAAAAGTTGTAGAATCTCTTTCAGAGGGCATATAGCCCAGTAACAGTAGAGAGTAACAGAGAGTAGGTAAGCCTCCATTCCAATCTTTTTACCCTGGCACTAACAGCTGTATGACCTTGAGCAACTTGCTTATACTCACCACCTTCCTTCTACCTCTTACACTTATAAAGTGAACACATTACTATCCACCTGCAGAACAGTTACAAAAAGCAAATAGAGGAGCGCCTGGGTGGCTCAGTTGGTTAAGTGTCTGATTCTTGATTTTGGCTCAGATCATGATCTCAGGATTGTAAGATCGAGCCCTGTATCCACCTCCACACTGGGCGTGGAGCCTACTTACATTTCTTTCTCTCCCTCTCCTGCTGCCCCTCCCACCTCTCTCTCTAAAAAATTTAATTAAAAAATAAAAAGGAAATGGAGTTAGTACAAGTACTTAGCATAGCACCTGGCACACAATAAGTACTCAACAATTTAACAATCTACTAAAGGTAGAAATTTCATCCTTTGGAGAAATATCATCCACTTGTATCATGCTCACAATCAATCTTGTTGCCTAAACTCTTTATCTAAATGCCTTATTTCCTTTCATCTTGCTCTACTATTCACTTTTAAAATTGCTTTTGTTTTGGAGAACCTAGGTGGCTCAGTTGTTGAAGTATCCGATTCTTGGTTTCTGCTCAGAGTAATGAAATCAAACCCCACATCAGGTTCCACATTCAGTGGGAAGTCTGCTTGAGTTTCTTTCCTGCTGCTCACATACCTCACTCGCACTTGCACTAGCTCATTCACTCTCTCTAAAAAAAATAAATAAATCTTTTATAAATAAATAAATTACTTTTGCTTTTAAATGGTGTGATAAAGGATAGTAAGAGCAGGAATGATTATAAAAACCACAGTCCTGGACACCTAGGTGGCTCAGCAGTTGGGCAGCTGCTTTCAGCTCAGGTCATGATCCTGGGATCCAGGATTGAGTTCTGCATCAGGCTCCTGCAAAGAGCCTGCTTCTCCCTCTGCCAGTGTCTCTGCCTCTCTCTCTGTCTCTCCCAAATAAATAAAATCTTAAAAAAAAAAAAAAAACAGTCTTTATATACTTCACTAATAAATATGGGCCCAAGTTATAACTCCAAAGCATAAAGATTGCAAAACTAATTCACCATTAACAAATATGAATATTATACTGTCATATATAGACATCCAATGTAAGATTTTTTTCATGTAAAATACATAAGATATATACCCTAACAAATATTTGTTATTTCTAAAAATAAAAATGTATTTCAAATGAGCTTAGAGTGAACAGCAAGGAGATTAAAGCCCCTTTCCAAAGTTTATCTCATATTTGTAAATGTATATAAAAATTCCATTTAAATTGGCAAAGAATTATTTATGACTAGTATGTAAAGAAATAAACAACAGGAATTCGGAGATAAATAAGTAAAGGTCCTTGATTTGACATGTAATTTTTTAAGATTTTATTTATTTATTCATAGAGACAGAGAGAGAGAGGCAGAGACACAGGCAGAGGGAGAAGCAGGCACCATACAGAGAGCCTGACGTGGGACTCGATCCAGTCTCCAGATCACGCCCTGGGCTGCAGGCGGCACTAAACCGCTGCGCCACCGGGGCTGCCCTTGACATGTAATTATAAATAAGGCCAAAAATGATGCCAAAATGAGGAGGGGAAGTGTACTCAAAGAAATCTTGCTCTTTCAAACTAGAAAGCTCTTCTCCCTTGGGATACCTGGGTGGCTCAGCGGTTAAGCATCTGCCTTCAGCCCAGGGCGTGATCCTTGAGTCCTGGGATTGAGTCCCACATCAGGCTCCCTGCATGGAGCCTGCTTCTCCCTCTGCCTGTGTCTCTGCCTCTCTCTTTCTCTCTCTCTCTCTCCCCCTCTCTGTCTCTCATGAATAAATAAATAAAATATTTTTTAAAAAAGAAAGAAAGAAAGCTCTTCTCCCATGACATTTCAGCTTAAGCGTCATCCTCTCAGAGAGGTTTTTTGCTGCCACCTTCTCTAAAGAGGTAACCCAGTTACCTTTTGGCACTGCATTTCTCAAATTTGGGGAGCTCAGATCCAAACAATGAGCATGTGAAGAACTAAATAAAAAGCTAAGAAAATATAAATGGGAGCACATACTCAGAGGTTCAAACAAATATGCCATTAGTATGTTGGGAATTGTGCATACATAAGAATAGAATATTCTTTGCTTAGCAAATTAGCATATCACACACTGTGCTTCAATATGGTGCCTCAGGAACTTTTTAACAATATCTTTAGGGATCCCTGGGTGGCGCAGCGGTTTAGCGCCTGCCTTTGGCCCAGGGCGCGATCCTGGAGACTCGGTATCGAGTCCCACGTCGGGCTCCCGGTGCATGGATCCTGCTTCTCCCTCTGCCTGTGTCTTTGCCTCTCTCTCTCTCTCTGTGTGACTATCATAAATAAATAAAAATTTTTTTAAAAGTATAAAATAAAAGGGAAGATATTAAAAAAAAAAAACAGTATCTTTAGATAAGGTCCAGTCCAAAAACAAAACCCCAGCAATCATCTCGTTATTTCTGCCTCAGTCCATTTTAGAAAACATGCACTTAAAAGCTTAATTTTAGAATGTATTTGAGGCATTAAGCATCATTAACTATATGTAACGGTGATAATGTACTTTATTAAATCTGACAAAATCTTCAATCTATTATGTTCACTAGAACAACAAAAAATCTTTCCTATTGAATTCCAAGTTTAGGGGTTATATACAAATAAATAGTTGAAATTCAACTTTAAGAGATCACTAAGTTAGTGAAAGTTAAAAACAGCATTACAACCTAAAAACACAGAGAAGTTTCTCCAAGTGTCTTTCTCTATTTATTTCTAGAATTCCAAGTTTTAATTCAGCAACTTCTCTCACCTATCAAATAGTTAACAAGCATTTACTGGGCAGCCCAGGTGGCTCAGCAGTTTAGCGCCACCTTCGGCCCAGGGCGTGATCCTGGAGACCCAGGATCGAGTCCCACGTCAGGCTCCCGGACTGGAGCCTGCTTCTCCCTCTGCTTGTGTCTCTGCCTCCCTCTCTGTTTGTCTCTCATGAATAAATAAATAAAATCAAAAAAAAAAAAAAAAAAAAACACTTCCTGAAAGCTTCAGTGATACAAGAGTATTAAAAAGCATGATTTCCAGCCTTTTACTCATGTAAAAGTTGGGACGATCAACAGATGGCAGATGAAAATGTGCTACAGCCATACCATGGATTTTATCAGACTTAGAATGCAATGAAATTGTGACACACGCTACAACAAGGATGAAGCTTAAAGACATTATGCTCAGTCAAATAAGCCAGAAACAAAAGGTAAAATATTCTATGATTCCACTTATAAGAGTCACCTAGAATAGGCAAATTCATAAAGACAGCAAGTAAAACAGACCTTACAAGGGCACCGGTGGGAGTGAGAGGGAGTTATTGTTTAATGGCTGCAAAGTTTCATTTTCGGATGATGAAAACTTTCTAGACATAAATAGTAGTGATAGTTATACACTGTAAATGTACTTAATGCAACTGAATTGTACACTTAAAAATGGTGAAAATGTGGGGCGCCTGGGTTGCTCAATCAGTTGTGCATCCAAATCCTGATTTCAGCTCAGGTCATGACCTCATTTTTTTTTTTAATTTTACTAGAATTTATGGGGAAGAGATAATGGAGTCAAACTGTCACAAAGAAAATCTTCAGATTAAACTCCCGCCAAATAACATTCAAGTTCTTTCAGTCTCCACTGCCTGAGCACTGAAGCAACACCCCTTCTCTCTGCATGCACATGTCAAGCTGCCAGTTATTGTATCCACCTGTTTTCCTGCCACTTGTCTCAGTAATCCCAGACGTAAAAACTTCTTCCATTTCTATGGTTGCCCTCATCCAGCTGAGACTGCTGCTGGCTATCACAAACCTTCACCAACCATATGCTCTGGTCCATACAGCTCAGGGTCCTGGGATCAATCCCCGTGTCAGGCTCCATGCTCAGCAACAGAGAGCCAGCTTGGGATTCTCTCCCCCTCTTCCTCTACCCCTCTCCTTGCTCACGTGCTCACTCATTCTCTCTCAAATTTTTTTTAATAATGATGAAAAGGGGCCCATATATACTAAAATTGGAAGGATAGAGAAGATTATTAGCATGGCCCCCACACAAAGATGACATGCAAATTCATGAAGCATTCCATATTTTTTAAATGGTAAAATAGGTAATTCTATGTTATACATGATATACCACAATTAAATATGTATATAATAAAAGAAATAAAAACAAAACATAATTTCTTCAAGGTACCCTAAAAATAGGCCAAAATGAAAATCACTCTTAATTTCAAGAGACTGACGTTTGGGTCATTAATGAAGGAAATGTCCTAACTCACCTCAAACATATTTAAAGCAAAAGTTATGACATTATCCTATGGAATGTATAATCTATGCAGATGAAATACACATGACAGTGGTATTTCAGAGAATGGTATTTCAGAGAATGCCGATGGAAAGACAGGGGAAGAGGACTATACACATTGTAACATTTCTACATTTCACCTAAAAATGGTAAATGGTATAATATTAATTCTAAATAGACTATAAAGTTAAGGATGTATATTGCAATACTTAGAAAAACCACTAAGAAATAAAAGGTCTGAGGTACCTGGGTGGCTCAGTCAGTTAAGTGCCTGCCTCCTGCTTTGGTCATGATCTGGGGTCCTGGGATCAAGCCTCACAGGTGGTACTCCCCACTCAGCAGGGAGTCTGTTTCTCCCTCTCCCTCTACCCTCCCCCATGCTCATGCTGGCTCTCTCTCTCTCTCTCTCTCTGTTATATAAATTTTTAAAAATCTTTTTTAAAAAATGTAAAAGGTCTTAATAAGTAAATTTAAATGGAATTCCAAAAATTAAGATAATCCAAATAAAATAAGAAAGGAAAACAGAAAGGAAGTAATGACATAACCAGAAAAAGAAAATGGTAGCCATAAACCCAGTCATATAAATGCTAACCTATCTTACTGAAACTGCATATCGGTGAGTGTACACAGATGCATGACAATACTAAAAAAGCACTGAACTACTTATCACAAAAGGGTGAGTAGTAGTACACAGGAATTATACCTCAGTAAAGCCGTTATTAACGAAAATAAGACAAACCAATAAACAGACTAAACACTACAATTAAAGGTGCAGATTATGAGAATGATTTAAAAAATACAACCCATCTACAAGCTGACTGCAAGAGATATGTTTTCAATATAAAGAGTCAGATGGAGAAATGCATACTGTGCATACTGTAAGCATAAGACTCTTGAGAGTCTTGAGAGTTCAACATTAAGCAACTTGTCCAAGATCCTATAGCTACAACATGGCAGAGCAAGAATTTTAACTCTGATTCCAGACTAGCCTAATAAGTGCAAGGGAACAGTAAGGAGCAAGAGAAGGAAAGCTTGAGTAAATTCAAGCTATTTGAACTTTAAGCAAAGTTTAGAAAATCCCAACCTCACTGAATCACTTTTTTTTTTTTTTTCATGAAATCCCAGATTCTTAACCTTCCTACTGAAGTCGCCCCCAACCCAACAATCCTAAACTCCCTAGAAATAAAGGAGGATTTTTCAAGTATCCATGTTGGGAGAGCATTCTACTCAACATCATCTTCAAATTCTTCAATAAATATCTAGAAGTTAACCCTCATCCAACATGCAGGAAATGAAACATGTTCTCAAACATTTCAAAGCACATTCTGTTACAACCATGGTTTTGTGAAGCTACTTGCACTGGTTTTCATCAATTCTGCTGAACATGACATTTAAGAGTCACAATTACAAATATAAAATTGTCAGAAAGAAAGAGTCATTGAACTTTTTCTTCTAAATCCATAGAGACCAGATTAATTCAACATAAGTATATCACAAAGCAGTAAAAAGTATCAATGACTATTCTGTAGCTCTATCAGTTCACTCAAATACTTTACTTACAAAGTCAGCAAATCCAAGTGAAGACACTTTCACTTGTGTCCAAGATCAAAGATCAGAAAAACAACAATAATTGTTTTTAGACCTTAAAAATGGCACACCAATAGGGGGGGCAGTGAGCAAAAAGATAAAAGTCTCCAAGAGCAAAAATAGGAACCATCCAAAGCTATCTTTTAAAAAAATAAAACAGAAAACACTAACAACCTGATCTCATTTCAATTCATCTTTGAAGCAGCTTGGAACATTTACTGGGTATGGAATTTATACTTTTGTTAGAAACTATACTCTCATTTACTAGCTATGTGATACTGGGCAAGGCATTTATTTCTGAGCTTATTCTCTCTTCTTAAAACCAAGGATAAGAATAATACATCACAGACTGTCAGGAAGATAAAATAAGAATGGTACTAGCATATCTGAAGGTTCATATCCTATACCTATTTTTAAGAGCCAGGGGGAAGGCAAGAAACATTCTGTGCCACTTTTTTTCTTATACACAAAAATCCTACTTCGGCAAATAAGAGTACCCTACATAACAAATCTATAGCAAAATTATAACACACACTCCCTCACTCCAAAAGGATATAAATATGGTTGCAGTGGTACAGTGGTAGCCTCCGGGGATTTAAACTGGAAGCTGGGGTCAGAGTTTCACAGATGAAGGAAACCTCTTTCAACATATACATGTGACTTAAATTTAAGATTTTACACTTTCAAAAATTTTTTAATTTTAACATAATAAAATCAAAGACCTGTATCCAAAATGTGAATTCTACTAACACTACAAAAATGTAGCTAAACCTGTATCTATAAAATACACTAGTATTAATAACATTTCTCAACTTTTTTTAAGAGAGAGAGAAAGTGTACAAGGGTGGAAGAGGGGGTGGCAGCAGTAAAGGGGAGGGGTAGAGGGAAGAGACAAAGAGAAAGAGATAGAAACTTAAGCAGGCTCCATGTCCAGCTTGGAGCCAGAGGCAGGGCTCAATCTCCCAACCCTGAGATCATGACCTGAGCTAAAATCAAGAGACAGACACACAACCAACTAAGCCACCCAGGGGCCCCATATTTCTCAACTCTCTTAAGCCATAATACAAATAAATTTCAATAGCCATGGACAAAAAACTTCAGTGAGTTACCTAGATCACAGCCCACATAAATAAAATCAGAGTTATATACAATTCTGGACTTGCAAGGTCCTACTTTAAAAAAAAGAAAAAAAAGCTTTTACAACTACAAGTGAATAGGTATCATATGAATCCCTTTAAATTACTCTATACTATTTTAAGAACAAAAATATTGTTAAATGAAACCATTGGCCAACTTCCTAACTTCAAAATTATTGTATTAGTTACAAAGCACTTCTAACATACTTCCAAACTCTAATAAGACTCTATGGATTACAACCCCATAACTGAAGAAAACCTAGCAACATGCTGTCTTCCAGTTTCTACCTACATAAGTTCTTTTCCTACAATCTACCTGTGCTACCTGTACTACAACAAAGTGAAGGAAAAGGTTTCTATGGGCTTTGCCTAAGTGGGTAACATTATTTTGGTCTTCACTTTTGGCTTCTCTTTAAATGCTCTCTCTTTCCAACTTAGCCAAGTAGGGTACAGTTTTTTGTTTTATTTTTTCAAGTGTTCCCTACCCAAAAATCAGCTAACCTGTGTCAAGTCCTGACTCTGTTACTTACTAGCATAGTGTGACTATTGGGAGGTCACTGCACCTGAGTCACTGTTTTCCTTTTGTTATACAGAGTTCATAATATCCAGCTTCAGTGGTTGCATGAGTGAAAGAAATCATGCGTCAAAATAGTTCATAAACTACAGTATCATGGACATACATATAGCAGTATAATTCTACCAAACTATTAATCTCAACAGGAAAAAAATCTAAATTCACAAAATTCACAAAAGAAACTATCTGATTAATTATGCAAAAGTACTAATTTCAACCATCTCATTGTCCTAAAAACTCTTCAATAGGTCTCTTTCTACTAAAGTAATTATTATGGATGCCTGGGTGGCTCAGCGGTTGGGTTCCGGTCCTGATCCTGGGATCCGGGATCAAGTCCCACATCAGGCTCCCAGCGAAGAGCCTGCTTCTCCCTCTGCCTGTGGCTCTGCCTCTCTGTGTGTGCCTCTCTCATGAATAAATAAATCTAAAATGTAAATACATAATTTTTAATAAATAAATAAATAAATGAAGTAATTATTAACAACTGTAATGCTTAAGATGATTTGCCTAGCAGTGTCAGACTGTGTGGTAAGTTCTCTATGTATGTGATTTCCCATCTTTACAACAACCCTGCAGATAGAGGTCATTCTTTTCACTTTATAGATGAAAAAATGTTAATTTATTTCCAAATTCTGCTATTATAAGCAAACTTACCGTGAACATTTTTTAAAATTTATCTTTGCAGGTGAAGTTCCTAAGACTATACTTGTCAGATCAAAGAGTACATACATTTTAAATTTTGATAGATACTAGCAAATTTCTGGCACCCTCCTCAAACCCTAAAATAATTTACACTCCAAAGAACAAGACAGTTGTCCTGTACACTTGCCTACACTGGATGTTATACCTATTTTTTTCAATTTTTGATTAATACAATGGATAGAAAAATTATACCTAATTACTATTATAATCCTTATCCTGTTAAAAAGTGTCCAATGAAAGAAGATAAAAGAATACAATCATCAAATCTAACCTGCTTGCTGTTCTCTATACTCCCAATGCTGAGCATTGTGGATAGAACTCACCATCTATAAGTGATATATACATGGGCAAGGCCCAAATGTGAAACAGAAGTTATTTAATATAACAAATTTCCCATAAAGCTAATTACCATAACTTATAATGCTATGTAACACTAAAACATGAAATATTATGAAAATATGTGTGTATAGATAAGCTCAAAAAGTAACTTGGAACGCTATGAAATCTTTTTTTATAAGTATTTATTTATTTTTTAAAGATTTTATTTTTGGGGCGGCCCGGGTGGCTCAGCGGTTTAGCGCCACCTTCAGCCCAGGGTGTGATTCTGGAGACCAGGGATCCAGTCCCATGTCAGGTTCCCTGTATGGAGCCTGCTTCTCCTTCTGCCTGTGTCTCTGCCTCTCTCCTTCTGTGTCTCTCATGAACAAATTTATTTTTTTTTCCTTTTTTTTTTTTTAATTTTTATTTATTTATGATAGTCACAGAGAGAGAGAGAGGCAGAGACACAGACAGAGGGAGAAGCAGGCCCCATGCACCGGGAGCCCGATGTGGGATTCGATCCCGGGTCTCCAGGATCGCGCCCTGGGCCAAAGGCAGGCGCTAAACCGCTGCGCCACCCAGGGATCCCTCTCATGAACAAATTTAAAAAATATTTTTAAAAAATTTTTAAAGATTTTTATCTATTTATTTGAGAGTGTATGCACATAAGCAGGGTGAGAGGCAGAGGGAGAGGGAGTAGCAGACTCTCTACTGAGCAGGGCTTGATCCCAGGAACCTGAGATCATGACTTTAGCCAAAGGCAGGCGCTTAACTGACTGAGCCACCCAGGCGCCCCTATGAAATCTCTTTAAACCAATACTTCCTCTTTCCAGGAACAGGTAGTTGTCCTTCCCAAAGCTCATTCCTAAACTAAAAATATTTCTTAATTCTAACAGTCCTCATAGCCTCCTATCACTCTGCTTTTACTGCTCAGAATATGAGGAGCCCAGAGGATAAATACATAATGAAAAACAGTCTAGAAATAAAATCTGTTGGCTCAGCACATTAAAATTACTGAAATTTCTTCACAAGTGTTATTTGTAGCTTTGTTATTTTTCTATGACTTAAGCAAAAACAAAGTATGATGTTTATTTTTTTTAAGTATGATGTTTAAATCAAGTACAGTACAGATTGTATAATCTGATCCCATTGCATGTAAATTAAGTATAAAGAATAGTCGTCACCAGCACCCACAAATAACCCCACACAAAGCCCCAAGTGAAGGCTGTTATTTTTTTTTTAAGTTTATTGTATACTTTCTAATGCAAATATATAGCATAAATGCAGGGGTGAAAAATCAAGAAATTATTCATGGTTGTTAACTAAAAATAACAATGTATCAATAAAGCACAATTAGTTTTTCTAGAAATATGCATGATTTTGAATAGCAATTTAAAAACCACAGAACCAGGAGTACCTGGGTCAGTTAGTTAAGCATCTGCCTTTGGCTCGGGTCATGATCTCAGGGTCCTGAGATCCAGCCCCAGATGGGGGAGGGCGGGGCAGGTGGAGGGAGTGTCCTTGCTCAGCAAGGAGTCTACTTCTCCCTGCCCCCTCCCCTCCCATGTTCATGGTCTCTCCCTCTCAAATAAAATCTAAAAACAAAAACAAAACAAACAAAAAGCACACAGAACAGGGCGCCTAGGTGACACAGCTGGTTAAGCAGCCAACTCTTAGTTTTGGCCTGGGTGTTGAGATGAAGCCCTGGGTTGGGCTCCAGATTCAGTGAGAGTTTACCTAAGATTCCTTCTCCCAGGGACACCTGGGTGGCTCAGCATTGAGGGCGTGCCTTCAGCCCAGGGTATGAACCTGGAGACCCGGGATTGAGTTCCATATCAGGCTTTGTGCGTGCAGCCTGCTTCTCCCTCTGCCTATGTCTCTGCCTCTCTCCCTCTCTCTCTCTCTCTCTATCTCTCATGAATGAATAAATAAAATCTTCAAAAAAAAAAAAATTAAAAGATTCTTTCTCCCTTTACCTTTGCCCCTCCCCTGATCTCTCTCTCCCTCTCCATATTTGATTATATATCTCAAACGATACAGTATTACAATAAATGGAACTCCACAGTATTCAACTTTAAAAAAAAAAATTCCATCTTCTCATTGCAAAGTCACTATCAACATGGTAATCTATCACCACTACACTGGAAATCAGATTTCTAAAAATAACTCAGTTTGTGATAATAAGTATTGAATTTCAATGGCTAGTCACCAATCACACGTTTATAGGGCCTAACAAAAATCAGTAGGCAATTTCATTTCAGTGCTGTTGTGGGTTTTTTTTTTAAGATTTTATTTATTTATTCATAAGACACAGAGAGAGAAAGAGAACAGAGACATAGGCAGAGGGAGAAGCAGGCTCCATGCAGGGAGCCCAATGTGGGACTCCATTCCGAGACTCCAGAATCATGCCTTGAGGCAGTCACTCAACCACTTAGCCACCCAGGATCCCTGTTATTTATTTATTTTTTTAATTGAACTTACCACCTATAACCAGATATTCCAAAAGGAGAGTTTTAAATCGCATGCTCCAATGGGCAAAGACTTTAATGCTACGAAAATTATATCCAAAAAGGAATCTTGCCACGATGCCAAAAAAAAAAAAAAGAGGCTAGTTATCACGAACTACATGGTTTCATAGAGAACCAAAACATGGCAATAATGCCTTCTGGCTATAAAACAGTCCTTTTTGGGACTATTAATAAATAAAATCTTTTTAAAAAATAGTCCTTTTTGTGATATGAGGAAAATTTTCTTGCATGTTATTGTTTTATAATTCTTAATTTAATAATTATTCTTTCTATAACATTCATTGAATCTAACATGTAGAAATCATTAGACTATAAAACAAAAGGGAAAGAAAGACTGATAAGGCCAAGTCTCTTGCCTCACAAGGAAATAAAAATACAGAATTTTAACATAATATGTAAAGTAAAAAAAAAAAAAAGTCTCTAGAAAACAGAGGAAAGACATTATTTCTCACCAGAGGGATAGAGAAACTATCCTGGTAGAAGTAACATGTGAACTGTGTCTTTCAAGACAGGCAGTAGTTGGAAATGTGGGAGAGGACAAGTATGTTCCCTGAGCAGAGTCACAAAAAGGATGGACCACACAAAGAACAAGACATGTTTGAGAACAGCATGGTGTTCTGGCATGGCTGAGGGATAGCTCTAAGAAAGGGAAATGGAGGAGCGGATATAAGAAAATTCATGAGAAAGGAAAGTAATCATTTATATATTCTGCACTCTTCTAACATGAAACCCCTGATGGAAATACTCTCCATTTAAGGAGAATGCGAACTTCTTCGTAATATTTTCTTCCCTGAATTGAAGTCATCTGTGTACTTGATTTACTTGACTGTGAGCTCCTCATGAGCAGGACACACATCTGATTCATTTTTATATCTTCCTCAAATACCTTAAACATAGATAACAAACATTTTTTAATGATCAAATGAATACATGAATGAACATAATGACCATGTCATTTAGCTTCTCTGAGGAGACCCAGATATCCTTCTATACCAGGAATTGGCAAAATGTTTCTATAAAGGGCCACACAGTAAATATTTTAGGCTTTGCAGGTTATTTGGTCTTGCTATAGCTACACAATTCTGTTGTTATAGAGCAAAAGCAGCCCCAGACAACAGATAAGTGAATGAGCTTGACTATGTGCCAATAAAATTTAACTTACAAAAAAGGCAGCAGGTCACATTTGGCCCACTGACCATGGTTTAGACTCTTCATCTATACAACTTAAATTTAGTACTTTATATTGTACAGGCACATTCAAGTCACTTTCTGACACAAGGACAGAACTCAGCCAAAGTTTCAAAGAAGATAACAAAAAAGAATATAAATGGGAAAATGTGGCTATACTGTCCAATCTATAAACCTGGGCCTTTGGCTGTTTCCACCTAATTTGCCCTCTCCAGACACATTAGCTATCTGTGTCACCTTACATCACAATTTCTGCAGGCCTCAGTTTTTCATCCTTAGGCTCTACTTTTTAATCTTTCAATTGGTTAAAATAGATCATTCTAAACTAGAACTCTAGGATCTTAAAAACTGTCCAAATTAAAATTACTGATTTTAAGTGGAAATGTCATCTAGAAAATTACATTCATAAATAATTTTGAACCTATGAAAGAACAAAATACAAGCATTTCACAGAAACAAAGTAAAACATATTAAATAATAAATTAAGATATCATCTGGGATAACTGGTGTACAAAACATTCAAAATTCTATTTTAGCACCTGAAAACTAAGGTTTCAGTACCTTGTTGAATGTAGTTATAAATACACCTGAGAAATCAGTTCAATTCACCCAATCAGGGTGGTAATATCTGAAAGAGACTCAGATCATCAAAAATCTTTCCCCAAAATAGACAAAATAGTAAGATTTGATCTTAAATGCCACAATTAGTGATAAAAAGGGAAATAATGCTGTTGTATAATAATAAATCACTGGACTCCTTGACATAGCTACGAATCTGAAAAGCTGAATTTTTTAAAAGTCCATACAATATATAACAAACTTGGTATCTGGGATCCTGGGGTGGCACAGCGGTTTGGCGCCTGCCTTTGGCCCAGGGCACGATCCTGGAGACCCGGGATCGAATCCCACGTCGGGCTCCCAGTGCATGGAGCCTGCTTCTCCCTCTGCCTATGTCTCTGCCTCTCTCTCTCTCTGTGTGACTATCATAAATAAATAAAAATTTAAAAAAAAAAAAAAAAAAAAACTTGGTATCACTCATTAGGTATAAAGCTGATTTTGGAACTTCTCCACTTTTATTCTCCAAACTAAGACCTGGGTTACAGAATAAAAATTCTTCACTTTTCACAAATGATTTTCAAAGAATTGACAGGTCAATTAAAACTATATAATTCAGGGACGCCTGGGTGGCTCAGCTGGGTAGTAAGTAAGAATCTGCCTTCGCCTCAGGTCATGATCCTAGGGTCCTGGGATGGGGCCTCTCTTCTTCCTCTCCTTCTGCCCCTCCCCACCACTCATTCTCTTTCTCACTCTGCTCTCTCTCAAATAAATAAATAGAATCATTTTTTTTAAAAATCTGTAATTCATCACTACCCACATTTATAAAAGTAACACCATTATACTGCTTTCTGAAATATAAACAAACAGATTCTGGTTCGTTACAAACTTACCAGACATTTGGCAAATTCTTTGTTTTCTGAAAGGAATCCATAACCTGGATGTACCTTAGAAATGAAAAATAAAAAGCACTTTCAATTTTATCACATCACAAAACCTTTATAAGCAACATTGTGCATGAATGTGTTTATATTTCAAGAGCCTTGAGTAAGGTTACTTTTCCTACAGTTCCAACTCACATTCCCGAGTACAGACCCAAATTCAAGAAACTGCAAACGGAACACTCACTCGCAGCACGCTACCTTTGTCCTAACCATAAACAGAACCATTGACCTATAAATCTGTCTGTCCACCTACATCTATTTCAACACAACCTGAACTCTCCCTACTTTTTTCTGAGGCTAATTTTGGCCACAAGCATGGAGAATTTTCTAATGGCTGGTGGGTCAAAGACCATTATAAGAAACCATTTGTGAGATGAATGAAAAACTCCTGATTCCCCCTTTCTTTACTGTCTCCGGAAATGCTGCTTTCCAAAACCCTGGCTAAGCCAGCTAACATATTTTATTCCTGACAACATGAATACACCAGCCACTTAATGAGCAGTTTTTATCAAAACTAAAGTGGAAGTCTGATTTTACTTTTTCTGTATACATTGAATTTTTTTCCGTTAATATTTACTCTTCTTTCCCCCTTGTCCCACTTAGCATTTCACAACACTTTATGCTAACCTCTCTCACAAACCATGTCGCTATGATTTAAGTTCTATTGTCCTGTTCTATCATACTGGCCCAACAAATTTAGATGCTCTATTATCAGTGAGTATTAAACGTATTTCCAGGAGAACAATTCTGCTATAAGGAACGCCAAATTTTGGAAGGAGCCAATATCATAATGTAGAAGTAGCTACACATCCGAGATGTTTAAATGTTAAACTACGCTTTATGAACATGGTACAGAATTCAAAAAACTGCATCACAGGAAAAGAGTTTCACTCCACCAATCACATTTTACAGAAACATTTAATGAAAGGTTATATTCTAACAAGCTATCATTAAAGGGTTAAGAATTCTACCTTCATTAATTCTGATAATAAACTGTAAACGCTTATAATATGGGTTCATGAATTCAGTTACTTATTTAAACATATATCTTACTAAACCATTTCTTTCGCAAAATATGTGAGCATTAATTGAAGCACTCCAGGCTAATTGCTGGTATTGGCTGTTTCCATCCAATTTTAGAGATAACTCTGCATAGTTTGTAACATTATATAATAAGTTCTCTGATCTAACACACACACACACACACACACACACACAGTACCAGCAAAACACCATTCTTGATGTCAGAAATGAGTTTTTTTTTCCTGGATTCAACATTCAAACAGAATTAGAGATGGGAAGAATTACTGACTTCTCCATGTAAGTGAAATGCATTCTACTGACATTATCAAATTAAAATAATTACCAATTGCAAAGTTTTTATATCTGGAAGTGTAACCAGGTATACATAACTTTAAATGACTAAAACAATTTAAACAAGAATCTTGTGGATCCTATTTATAAGAGATGTTTTTTAACATTTTTATTACACTCAAAGGGTTAATACTCAAAACTAATTGGGATTTCTTTTTTTCTTCCCTAACAAATTTGGAAATGAACTGAAACTGCTCCCTGGTGTGAAAGCTGAATCCAACAGCCACCTGCAGGATCAGCAACCAACACTGCCAGATGCTACAAAGCCTTTGATTTCCAGTAGCGAATTCGGCCACATTTAATTCATGTGACATGAACTAACTGCAACAGCATTTTCAATCATTCTTTCTTATTTTTCTTTTTTCTGAATACAAACTCTAGCTTTCTGCTCACTATATATGAAACAGCTGCAGTAGATAGATTCATTCAGACTCACAGCTTGGGCCCTGGTTTTCTTAATGGCTTCCATGATGGCATCCATGTTGAGGTAGCTTTTACTGGTGGGAGCTGGGCCAACACAGACAGCCTCGTCCGCCATTTTCACATGAACCTGAAGAGACAAATCTCTGCATTAACAGATGCTCCCAGCAAAAAGAACTCCCATCATTTGCTAATATACACAGAATTGCAAATGTGATTGTTTCACATATCATTTAGTAGTCAGATTCTTTTTGAAAGTGCACTAAAAAAAGAACAGTGCAACAAATCAACTCAGAACTATATTAACCATGACTTCCATTTATTACAAGCCTAGTCATGTCTAGCCAGATAACTTTCATAATATTCCGTACCAATTTGATTAAATAAAACCCCTGCAAACAACGTTGGCCCCTTATTTGGTTCATCTATACATAAACCTTATATCAAAAACTACCCTCTTACATGTAGCCAGGCTAGCCCAATATTTTCCTAACAAGCACTCATGCCCAGTTCTAAGCAAGCTCCCCAGGAAGTGGGGATAATTAGAGAAACTGAATGAAGGGATGTAGTGAGTGTCCCTGCACAGCATCAGGTCAGCACCAAGCACAAATTAAAGTCCACAAGTAAAGAGTTCAATATCACTACACATGAGCCAGAAAATCTTGACAATCATCTAAATACTCTCACATCTGATCCTCAACGATTTTACCTTTATTCCTAAAACAGCTGATACGCGGATTAAGTTCTGAATCTACTCAAAACTTAGAAATATATGCTCCATTTTTAAGACTACTCATTTTCCATTCTAATTCTACTTTTTGCTTAATTGAGGTAAGTCTTTCACTACTGAAAAGAATAACTTATTTCTAAAAAAACAAAAATCTATTCTTTTAAAATGATAAAGGGATTCATATATCTTTGAAATGGCTTTCCCTAAATTTTCCAGCTTAAGGAACTTCTACTGTGTTTGAATTTATTTTACAAGGCAGACATAAAAACTAGAGCACCTACATCTACCCGGATATTTATGACCCTACCTCCCCAAAAGTCTAAGATAGAAAATACTTTTGAGTATTGCTAAGTTCTACTCTTCACCCATGAAATTTTAAGAAGCACATTGTTTTAAATGAAATCTACAAAAAAATGAAACCAATTAAGTCATATTTTAGAAATAATCAATTCAATATTTTCAAATAAGTAAAAAATTATATTGTGCCCAAGAGATTTACACATCAGTATCTTAATAGAAAATGCTCAAATATATACTCTCTGTAATCTCTTTAATGATAATGCCCCTGCAAGGAAAAAGCAGTCAATCCTGCAAAGGGATCCTAAATATTTCCATGTTCAAAGCAAGGCTCTCCTTGTGGTTATTTCTGTCTTGCTTCCCCCCCTTAACCTCAAGTTGCTCCTCCTCTACTGTGCTCTTCCCAGTTGGGTCCCTATTACTAGCAATTTTGTCATTATAATTGTGGCTGTGCTTTTTTTCTATAAGAAAGGAATTGAACACTGAGCAATCCTTTAAAATGGACACATTAGCCAGGTGGGAATAAAGTAAAGTTAAATCCACATTTATTCTGTGTATTTTATTCACCTCCTGGTACTAACTACTATTAAAGATACACTTAAAGTTTCACTTTTACCACCAGGTCTTTCCCAGGTACTTCAGCTTCGGATGAATCGCCTTTAATCTGAACTCTTATAGTACTTAGTACAAAATCTGGCATTTAATTGCATCCTGCCGAGCAAAGTTATTCTGACTGCTTCACGGATTAGGACTACTACAATTTAGACACCTTGCTCCACCAGATCAGAAAGTCCAGCAAGGCAGAGGTTGCCTTAAATTCTTTTTTTTTTTTAAATCACTCCCAGCACAATGTTGTGTACTAAAAACTTATCTCACAGATATACATGGCTGGCAGTTTAATAACTTTCACTGATAAATCATTCTCTTTGTGGTGAAAGTTTACAGCAAATTAAAAATTCTACAATCATACTTAGCAATACATAAAGGAACTAAAGGTTGAATGGGAAGAAATTCAAAAATACATACACACACGTGTGTACATTTATATGTCCAAATTTTTTATCATAAACATGCATCAAAAAGTAAAAGAGATTAAATAGTATTTTATTACTTCCCATCTTTTTTTCTAAATACAGTTTGTAACCATACTGCATATATGTTTGCATCCTTTTGTTTTACAACATCTTAACAGACATGTTTCCTGTTATCACAAACTGTTTATAAACATGCAGAGAATCTAGCTCAGAGTCTAACATATTTTAACAGATAAATTATATGTCAAAAGATCAAGGCTTTACAAAGAAGGGCAAAACATGCTGTTTCTAAATGATTGATTTCTTTTCTTCTGTTTCTCAGAAACAAATCTTTCTTTAAGGTAGAAGCCTTTACTAGCATCTCAACAAAACCACAGTGAAGTCCAAGGTCAGTACTAGCAAAAATCCGTGGCAAAGCTATTTAAAAGAAAAAACTAGAAGCCTCTGTTGCTTTGGTCCCCAAGGAAATACTTATGAGTCAACCTGGAAAGAATAATTCTAAAAACTCTGACTCAAATTTCAATTTTGTTGTTATTATTGTACTAAATGCCTGAGGTGATTTCACTGGGTTACTAATACAAAACCAACTGCATTCAAGCCATGTAGGTGGCTCTTCTGAAGAGCAACTTATCACTGCCTACACTGACTAGATGGATTTATGTTTCAAGAATTTCAAAATCTTGAAAAATATAAATTCC
This sequence comes from Canis lupus baileyi, assembly GCF_048164855.1. NCBI lineage: Eukaryota > Metazoa > Chordata > Mammalia > Carnivora > Canidae > Canis > Canis lupus. Next base: position 11,339,247 of record NC_132854.1, read on the forward strand.
TTTTTATATACTTTGATATGTAATAATCATGGAAAAGTTTAAACTGGACTAATCAGTTAACTAGGATATTGCTGGCTACAAGTTTCAAAAAGAAAAAAAAATTAAGTATGAAGTAGTCTTCAGAAACTTTTCCAATAAGTTTTTAAAGATTATTAATTTCCCCCTCAAGCATTTAGTTTTATATTTTAAATTTTATTATTAAAATAGAAAAAATTACTTGAACCAGCCTTTTATTTTCCAAATAATAATCTAACAGAACAAAGTGTGTTTTTCAACTTACAGAAGAAAAAAAAAATCACCTTCTTCATTGATTTTTCTTTTAAATGACTGTAAATACTTGGATATAGATAGATTAAAAATTGTGGTCTGAATTTTAAAACTCAGTTAATAGAAAATTTCATATTAGCCCATTAGATGCCTAATAAATGTCCGGACTTTAGTATCCACCAAATCTAACCCAATTCTTTATCAACAAGCAAAAGCCACCCTTAAAGACTGAAAAGGTAAAGAAAAGAATGCCAACTACGTCAATCTTAATTTGAGAACCCAAAGAAAAAAACCATTTTTAAAAGATTTTTTTTAACTAATCTCTATACCCAACATAGGGTTCAAACTCACAACCCTAAGACCAAGAGTCACACACTCCACCAAATGAGCCAGTCAGGTGCCCCCAGAAAGGTCATTTTTAAAAATGAAATAAAATCCTATTTCTCAGAGGGGAAAAAAAAGAACCTTTCTCTCTATTCCATACAATGTGTCTAAAGAGACTTACACACAAATGTCAACAGACTAGCATTCTAGAATATCCTTCTAGAAAGGCAATTCATTTCTAGAAGATAAAGAATGATTTTTCTTTTTTCTTTTTTTTTAAGATTTTATTTATTTATTCATGAGAGACACAGAGAGAGAGAGAGGCAGAGACACAGGCAGAGGGAAAAGCAGGCTCCATGCAGAGAGTCCGATGTGGGACTTGATCCCTGGACTCTAGGATCACACGCTGGGCCAAAGGCAGATGCTCAACCACTGAACCACCCAGGCGTCCCAAGAATGATTTTTCAAAATCATTATATATTGTATTTGTTTTGATTTCATTTTGTAAAACTACATGTGTAGCACCATGACACATTTATTCATGATTTTTTTTTTATGCATTTCTTTGTTTTTTTAAGATCTTATTTATTCTTGAGAGACACAGAAAGAGAGGCAGAGACATAGGCAGGGGAGAAGCAGGCTCTCCGCGAGGAGCCTGATGTGGGACTCAATCCTGGGACTTCGGGATCACTCCCTGAGCCGAAGGTAGATGATCAACCACTGAACAACCTCGGCATCCCTATTCATGATTTTTAGATACCAGAGTTAGTGACTTTACTATTTTTCTTTGGTTACAACTTACATAATTTTCAGAGTGGTAAAACCACAAATTAAAAGTTACAGGGAAAAGAGATTAGGTTTTTGTTAGTTGCAAAACTCCCAATCTATTTTCTAAATTCCTGTTTTCACAGTATGGAGGTTCCTCAAAAAGTTAAAAACATAGTGATTCAAAGGGCCACATGCACTCCAATGTTTATAGCAGCAATGTTCACAACAGCCAAACTATGGAAAGAGCCCAGATGTCCATTGACAGAGGAATGCATAAAGATGTGGGATATATAATATATAAAACATATATATAATGGAATATTACTCAGTCACCAAAAAGAATGAAATCTTGCCATTTCCAAGGATGTGGACAGAACTAGGAGAGTGTTATGCTAAGCAAAGTAAGTCAAAGAAAGACAAATACCATATGATTTCACTCATATGTGGAATTTAAGAAACAAAACAGATGAACATAGGGGAAGCAAAGAAAAATAAGATGAAAATAGAGAGGGAGACAAACCATAAGAGACATTAAACTCTAGGAAAGAAACTGAGGGTTGCTGGAGGGGAGGTGGGTTGGGGGAAGAGATAGTTGGTCGATGGGCATTAAGGAGGGCACTTGATGTAACGAGCATTGAGTGTATATGCAACTAATGGATCACTAAATTCTACCCCTGAAATTAATAATACACTATATGTTAACTAAGTTGAATTTAAATAAAGAATTTAAGTTTTTAAAAATCCTGTTTTCCTATCAGTAAAGGGTTCTGTCCCGGAACCAATGGGTTTGCCGAGTCTTTTTTTGGCAGGGAGGCATTTCTAAGAACATGGTAAACAAAAAAAGAATGAAAACCAGCATGACTAGAACCATATACTTTTAACACTAATCCCTGGTAGAAGCATCAGGGAACGATGGGAAGGATGGAGTAGGGGAGAGGAGAGACCAAGTATGAAAGCAAAACCTTAGCAAAAGCAATGTCAATGTACCAAGACCACAATGAAAGAGACCGTGGAATGGGAGGAGGGGTGCAGAGAGATGAAGGGGTGGGACAGGGGTTACTTATATGTTTGGTTGTAAAGGTTGGGAGAGGCAGAGATATAGCTGAGAAAAAGTTTGAAGTGGGATTTTTTTTTTTTTAGCTTAGGAAAATTTGAACAAATGCACTTGAGTAGGACTCTCTGGAAAGTAAGGAGCTTAAAAACATCTGGGAGATGAAACAATTCAAATTGACAATCAAGTGGCAGAGCTAGGAGACAAGGGGAAGCAGGAGACAGGGACAAAGGGATAGAGCTCATTTCTAACACACACAAAAATATAAGCCAGGAATTAAAAAGAAAAAAGATGAAAGAGAGGGCACCTGGGTGGCTCAGGTGGTTAAGCATCTACCTTTGGTTCAGGTGATGATTTTTGGGGCCCTAGGATCAAGCCCCACATTGGCTCTCTCTGCTCAGCAGGAAGCCTGCCTCTCTCTCTCTCACTCTGCACACTCTCCCTCTCTTGCTCTCTCTCTTAAGTAAATGAATCTTTAAAAAAATGAAACAAGATAAAGGAAAATCAGACAGGAAAGACAAACAATAAAGACAGAAGGACAGACAGACAGCTTGTTAAGCAGTCCAAGACAAGCTCCCAAAGCACCCACTCCTCAGCTGTGCTGCCTAAAAATCCTTCTCCATAGACATTCTCCAGCCACCACTGCAGAGAAAGCAGCAGGAATAAGATCAGGAACGTGTCTTTCCTTCTCAGTAGTCGGAAGATACCAAGAATAGGCATAAATACAGGTAGATTCATAAATCTATTGGCAGAAACTGAAGGCTCCAGCCTTTGGCAGTTCCTATTTGGTGTGCAAATCAAGAGATAAGATTACCAAAAGAGTCACTGGTGGTATAAGAATATAAAAAGGGCTGGAAATGAGAGTCTGAGAAAGCAAACTATCAAGAGAAATCTAGTAAGACCGCCAGATATTGACAGCATTCATAAATTTCAAAATCCTTGTTGTGAAAGAACTTTAGGCCAACAAAATGGCACAGGCTCTATGTCAAACAGTACAAAGTTCCTCAAAAATTTTTTTTAAAAAACTACCATGGAGGAGATCCCTGAATGGCTCAGGGGTTTAGCGCCTGCCTTCAGCCTAGGGTGTGATACTGGAGTCCCGGGATCGAGTCCCACATTGGGCTCCCTGCATGGAGCCTGCTTCTCCCTCTGCCTGTGTCTCTGCCTCTCTCTGTGTGTCTCTCATGAATAAATAAATAAAAATCTTAAAAAAAAAAAAAAAGAAATACCATGGAGTGCCTCACTGGTTCAGTCTGTGGAGCATGTGACTTTTGATCTTGGGGTTGTGAGTTTGAGCCCCAAGCTGAGGGTAGAGTTTACTTTAAAAAAAAAAAAAAAAAGAAGAAGAACTACTATATGCTCTAGCAATTCTACTTCAGGGTATGTATTGGGAAAAAAAAAATGAAATCAGGATCTCAAAGAGCTGTTAGCGCTCCCAGGTTCATTGCAGAACTATCCGTAATAGTTAAAATGTGTTTAGAAACAATCTAAATGTCCACTGACAGCTAAATAGATAAACCAAGTGTGGTATACACTTAAAACTGAATACTATTCAGTCTCTTTAAGAAAAGGAAATTCTGCAATATGTGACAACACGGATGAATTTGAGGACATTATGCCAAGTGAAATAAGACAGACATAGACAAAATACTTCAGGCTTCCACTTACAGGAAGCACCTGAAATAGTCAAATGTATAAAATCAAAGACTGGAATGGTAGTTATCAGGGATAAGGGGAGGAGGAAATGGGGAGTTATAAACAGGCATAATGTATTGTGCATTTATAATCTGTTAAGAGGCTAGATCTCATGGTGAATGTTCTTACCACAAAATCTGAAAAGAAAATAATGAAAAAATTTAGGCCATATTGGCCATACACAAGTTATTTCTGGAGATGGATATAATGGTGGACACCAAAAAGTTGAACAGGAAAAACTGGGTAAAGATTATCTACTAGTTAAATCTATGTTGCTAAAAAGTTTATAATAAAAGCAACTCTCAGTCCAAAGTCCACCACACATACAGTTAATAAGCAAACATTTCTCAGCAAAACAGCATACAGCATAGGGTGCCTGACTCTCAGTTTTGGCTCAGGCCACAACATCAAGGTCCTGAGATCAAACACTCAAGTAGGGAGTCTGCTTGAAGACTCTCTCCCTTTCCTACTGCCCCTCCCCCTACTCATGTTTTTCTGATAAATCTTTTTTAAAAAAATTAAAAAGAGCATACAGCTTGCTCCACATGCTGCATAAAATCCCAATTCTTGTCAAATTATCAGCTTGCATAAAAGAGTCACCAAGAGAGACATAATAAAATTCCAAATGCAAGATTTGATCTTTACAGTTGCTATAAAGGCAACCAGAAATCCTCCTCTCTGATGGTGGGATACCAAAAACAAGGAACTCAAGTGCAAGGCACCATCCATAGAGGTAAATGCCTTATTAATTCTTGTATCATGTCCATTCAAGGGTGAGAGGTCTTGGAAATGTTTCAGCCAATCCAAGTATCTTGGATAGTGTTAATTTCACTAATAAGCATCAGTTTCTAATATCCATACTGCTAAATATTAAACCACTAATGTCACCAATGAAAACCCATTTACTTACAAATTTAGTCTTGACTGAGATGTGGAAAGTTGTAAATGCTTTTAAAAGCCATCCCTAGATTGCTGATTGCCAGTAAGAGGAACTGAAAGGACCTACAATGTAGTTTAAATGAACACAGGGGTTTATGCCTCTCCGTTCTGAAGGAGTTTAAAATAAATTATAGGGAGACCTGGATGGCTCAGCAGTTAATCTCTGCTTTCAGCTCAGGGCGTGATCCTGGAGTTCAGGGATTGAGTCCCACCCAAATCAGGCTCCCTGAGGGGAACCTGCTTCTCCCTCTGTCTGTGTGTGTCTGCCTCTCTGCCTCTGTGTCTCTCATGAATAAATAAAATATTTTTAAAAAGTAAATAAATTATAGATATCACACCATGGTAGCAGACCACTACTGTGCCCCAAAACCTTCATTTCCCTGCTCCCATGGCATATGACTGACTAGGTAGAGACCAGGTTTATTAGACTAAGAAGAGTCTTTTAAGTTTGAGTCACTGGGATCAGAAAGAGAAATGTACAACTTGGAAATTCCCTACAACTTAAACATAAGCATATTTTCTGAATTTTGGCTATGTTCTTTCCCTTAATCTGGAACACAGATGTAGTAACCAAGTTCAACTATGCAAAACAAAGATAACTTCCCAGGGAAAGGGACAACAAATTATAGTGACAGCCAAATCCAGCCCGATGTCTGCGTTTAAAAAAAAAAAAAAAAAAATTATGAGAGCACAGCTACACCTATTCATTTACTTACTCTCTATGACATCTTTTGTGCTATAACTACAAAGTTGGGTAGTTGGGACAGACACCTAAAATATTTACTCTGAGTCTTCATAGGCAAAGTTTGCCTATCTGTGCCCTAAGGGATGGCAAAAACAATAACCAAAATTTCTGGATATCCTTAGATACACTGGCATCTGTAACCTAAAATTAAAAAGATGTTTAGATGTTTTGTGGGAGAACATTTGAAAGTCATATTATTTAAATCACAGTATTTTGCTTTTGTTTTAAGTAGGCTCCACACTCAGCATGGAGCCCAAAGCAGGGCTTGAACTCACAACCCTGAGTTCAAGACCTGAGTTGAGATCAAGAATCAGATGCTTGGGGATCCCCGGGTGGCGCAGCGGTTTAGCGCCTGCCTTTGGCCCAGGGCGTGATCCTGGAGACCCGGGATCGAGTCCCACGTCGGGCTCCCGGTGCGTGGAGCCTGCTTCTCCCTCTGCCTCTCTCTCTCTCTCTCTCTGTGACTATCATAAATAAATAAAAATTAAAAAAAAAAAAAAAAGAATCAGATGCTTAACCAATTGAGCCACCCAGGTGCCTAAAACATCATATTTTGTAGTATCAGTAACTATTACTTATAATAATATCTCAAATACAATCACCGCCATAAGTTCCAACTCAATACTTCTTAACAAGAAGACCAGATTAGTGAACTGGATGTAGAGATTTCATTAGAATATGACCAGGTCAACCTTAGAGGTTCCTAGTCAGAAAGGGAAGTAACTGGTAATTACATACTTTTGGTATAGGCAGTTCACCATGGGATCGGACCACCCCAAGCATCCTTACTGAGTGTTCCAAATGGCAAAATCTGATCTTGAGCAGTGTCTGCAGCTAGTCATATAAGCTAGGCAACTAAGTAAAACAAGCACTCATAGTGTGACTATTAAAGAACTACTTGCTCCCTGTTGGAGGGGCCCTTGTTAGTTTGTTGCTTGCTACAAAACATGCTAAACTTACCCTGATCCTAGTTGGCACAAACTTTCCCTGAGTATTTTGTATTTCTGCACATCATATGAGCAAGGCACCAACTGCCTTTTGTCTCAAAGTGTATTTGCACAAGTGTTTGGATAACCAACAGCCTGAGAAGAGAAGGATACTGTCAGACTCTGGGGCAAAGTGCAGAGATGCTAACAGTCCATTATAAAAGATTCACTATGTGAGAAGAAGTCTAAGCTCAAACTATTTCATACAGGTATCATCTGATCCTCTCCATATCACCTTCTGGGAATTGGGACTTGGGGAATGAGAGCAAAAATGCTGATATTCTGACCACTGCCATGGCTAGTGAGGAGTAAACGGTCCTTCATCTCTGACGGAGCTGCCTTTTATCTTCTAGCAGCACCATGAAACTGTGAGAGCAAACTTGTTAGCCTGAAAGGAAAGAGGCAAACTTGTTAGCCTGAAAGGAAAATTTCACAGTAAAGATTAGAGTAAAACACAGTTCATGACAGGACTGTGTTCCTTAGCTGTGACACAACCCACTTCATTTGCTGCCACTCAACAGAAGGATGACATCCCCCTGTGGGACTTCTGAGCCAACAGCCAATGTCACCATGCAGACACTCCAAATGTTGTTCGGATGGACTGTTGTCTACTTTTGGCACTGACAGTATTGTGGCAGATATCACGCTTGCCATCTTCTAGGACATGGGTTACTTCCCTGTTTTAGGGGTTTTTTTCTTTGTGTTTATAAGCAGGAAAGGGGAGAAGAAAAGAAGAATAAATTTTTAACAAGGTATGTTAAAAAGAAAAAAGCATTGATAGTGATTGGTAACTTCTCATGCTGCAGGAAGACTGACTAAATGACCATTCCAACACTCCTCTCTAACTTGCTTCCCTCTTCTATCAAGGGCAAAAAGCAAAAGAGAACATTTCCCAGGGGTACCTGGCTGGCACAGTCAGTAAAGCATGCAACTCTTGATCTCAGGATTTTGAGTTTGAGCCTCACATTAGGTGTTGACATTACTTAGAAATAAAATCCTTAAAAAACAAAAACAAACAAAAAGATTTCCCAGACTTCCTTGCAATTAGGGGGCGTGTACACGATCCCAGTTCCACCAATCAGGCACACCCAAAGAAATAAGAGTAATATGAAGTGGTACCCCAGCAAGCAGATTACGTATCATACCAGGCACAGAAGTAAAAGAGTCAGTTCTTCTAGGACAGCTTTAGAGAAACTTTTGAGTCTATCCCAGAACATCACAACTGGCAAGAATGGTCAGTAGTGGAAGATGGATCTGTTCTCTAACAGACTCATTTCACCTGACTGGGTTGTCTATCTTCTGGCCCTCTTGTGGATTCTGCGAGCCACCTTAAATGCAAAAGAACCAGGGTCAACAAACTTTTTCTGTGAAGAACCACAGAGTAAATATTTTAGGTTTTGTAGAGAACAGACTCCATCAAACCCCTCAAATCTGCTTTTGTAGCACAAAAGCAGCCATACACAATACAAAATCAAATGGGCATGGCTGTGTTTCAATAAAGGTTTATTTACAAAAACTATGTGGTGGGCCAATTTAGCTCACAGGCCATCATTTTCCAACCCCCATCTCAGAAATGCTTTCAGTCCAAATTAGGTCAGTCAGGATTCTCCAATAATAAAGTGACATGATCAAACATGTTTACCTGAAAATAACACTTTTGAATGGGGCTAGGAAACCCAACAGAAGGTTTTCAAGGAAAAAAAAAAGGTTTTCAAGGGACTAGCAAGAGTCGGAAGCTATGATCACCCCAGTCCTGAAAGTGCTCGGGCCAGGAAGAACATAAGTAGAACTAGGGAACATGCGTGCCCAACCACTGCCCCAGCCCTAGAACAATGTGAGCACTATCAAAACTGAGGCAAGGCAGGGAAGTAAAGATGGGATAAGCAATCTAATCTTCTAGATATCTTCAAAGAGCTAAGCAGAAACACAGGGCAAAGAAACTCAAGTGATATACTCTACAGATGCAGATTAATCCATAAAAAAAGAAATCCGAGAAACTAGAGTTCATCAAAAGTTAAAGTTTTTGCTCTTCAAAAGACATTGTTAATCACAATGCAATACCAATTCCCACTGACTAGGAGAACTATAACAAAAAAGATAACAAGCACTGGCATGAATGAAGAGAGATTTGAACCCTCATGGGCTACTAATAGGAATGTAAAATGATGCAGCTGCCTTGGAAAACAGTCTAGCAACACCGAAAAGTTTAAGTATAGTTACCAAATGACCCAGCAATTCCAATCCTAAATATACATGCAAAAGAAAGGGTAATACATGTTCACACAAAAACATGTAGACACATATTCATAACAGCATTATTCATACTAATTAAAAACTAGAAGCAACCCAAATGCCCAGCAACTGATATAACTCACTGAACTATACCCTTAAAATGGATAAGCTTTATGATATGCTAAGTGTACCTCAATAACACTGTTAAAAAAAATCAGCAAGTTTCATATTCATTTTTTTAATACACTCTGCTGTGAGTTCTGCTAGGTGAGGAATTTCTGGCACATAGCACAGTGACACATACTATAAATGTTTGATTAGTAACTGCAGCCAGTAAAGAAAGAGTTGGAATTAACCTGACAAAGAGGACTCTGGCTACAGAAAGCACTTCAGAATGGTGCTCCAGCAGCAGATGCACAGAGCCCTTAGAGACCAGAGGATGGTGAGGGAGAAGAAAGTCATCAAAATGGTGGGAGAGTCATCAGTGCTGCATGCCTCATGCAGACCAACTAAGATGAAGATTCAGAGAAGTAGCTACAGAATCTAAAATATCAAATCTCTGGCGACCTTGAGGACCAATTCAGAAGAACAATAAATAGAAGCCTGGCTTCCCTCAGTTGAAGGGCAAATGTCAAGTAAGAAAGAAAAACTGAAGACTAGTCTTTCATGTGGCTTAACTGTAATGCTTGGGAATGCAGGACATTTTCTTTTCTCTATAACTTTTGGGAAAGCTCGGTACACACACAAGGTAATCAATATATCTTTCTAATTGCAGATTGACACAGCTTTTCAAAGAGATTGCCCCACCACAGAGAAACACCTAACACATGTGAGCATGGGTACCTCATAAACCTGACCAGAAGTCCCTAAGATGGACTCATGACCTAAGCCAAAACCAAGAGTTCAACATCCAACTGACTGAGTCACCCAGATAGATGCCCCATTCAGGGTATTTTTAAAAAGTATTTCCAGAGCATATGAATAGCTACATGTCAGTTCTAGTCATTTAAAATACAGAGAGTCAACAAAGTCATGAGATCTCAAAAAACTACTGGAGCCCCATCATCAGTACCATTGCTCAACATGTGCCACTAATTGACAACACTATAAAAATGAATCATCTAGATGTTATTAAAGTTTTATTTTCCTTTAATCACCCAAGTAACATGTGAATATACTACTTCAATTTTTAAAACAAAGAGTTTGGGACGCCTGGGTGGCTCAGCGGTTGAGTGTCTGCCTTCGGCTCAGGGCATGATCCCAGGATCCAGGACTGGGTCCCACGTCGGGCTCCTTGCATGGAGCCTGCTTCTCCCTCAGCCTGCGTCTCTGCCTCTCTCTCTGTCTTTAGTGAGTAAAAAAGTTTTTAAAAATAAATAAATAAAACAAAGAGTTTAAGCAATAATAATAACAACTGCTCCTCACTCCCTTAAAGAACTCCAAATTCCCACCTTAAAAGCAATTACCAATACTGCCACTGCCGAGCACCACCCACCCCCGCCCCGTCTATGCTTTTATGTAATGTATGTAACTACATTATAAAATCTTTTCTTTTCACATGGAGTTTTTTTAAACATCAACAGTATTATTCTAGTGCCATTTTACTTGTTTTCACCCTCTAATGTCTTAGAGATGTTCTGTCAAAATCTAGAGATATACCTCATTCTTTTTTGACAAATAAAAAATTTCAAGACATGGCACTCCAGTTCACCAACCATTCCCCTGACAGACACTCAGCATGGAGGAATCACCCAGCTGGATGATCATAATGAGGTTTCTGAACCAGACATCTTGTTAATTATTCCAGGTTCCCTTTCCTGCTCTGGATCTTTCTCTTCTGAAACTGTTCCACCTTTTGTAGCCATTTCCTCCTGTGTATTGACCAGTACTTTCTGTTGAATGAATAAATACATTTGCTATCTATCCTTCAGAAATTCTTCACTGTTTTCAAGACCGTATTTCCCGTATTTTTGCACCAAAATCCTGGTTATTTTCTTTCGGTTTTTTTTTTTTTTTTTTTTTTTTTTAATATTTATTTATGATAGTCACAGAGAGAGAGAGAGAGGCAGAGACACAGGCAGAGGGAGAAGCAGGCTCCATGCACCGGGAGCCTGATGTGGGACTCGATCCCAGGTCTCCAGGATCACGCCCTGGGCCAAAGGCAGGCGCCAAACCGCTGCGCCACCCAGGGATCCCTCTTTCGGTTTTTTAAGTGCTTCTCTTTCCTGGGAATTTGGAACAGGAAGATGATGTCTGATTTATCCCACCAGCTTAAATTAGATGTCGGGACTCTTTAAAATTTTGTATTTCTTACCACAGGAAATACAGCATGTATATTTTTATTTTACTTTAAAAATCAAAAATTGTGAATATTATTTTTTAAATGAAGCAGTTAAAACTTTTGAAGATGGGGGGGTGCCTGGGTGGCTCCATCGGTTAAGCGTCTACCTTTGGCTCAGGTCATGATCCCAGTACCCTGGGATAGAGCCGAAAGTTTGGCCCTCTGCTCAACAGGGAGCCTGATTCTCCCCTCTCCCTCTGCTTGCTTGTGCTTGTGCTCGCTCACTCTGTTTCTCTCTCATTCTCTGTCAAATACATAAATAAATAAAATCTTAAAAAAAAAAAAAGCTTTTTAAAGATGGTCATGAAAAATATCTAATATCTACAAACCTTTACTGAAAATCTAATCTGGTATCAAAATGGTTATATGAAAATCATCATATAGTTCCTAAATTACCACAGCCACAAATGCAACCTAGCTTTAAGGAATACCTGTTACCTACCATTATTCCATTAGTGCAGCTTAACAGATATCCTTCTCAAAGCAGCCACTCTCCCAGATACCAAGGAATTCCCTCTGCCCGCCTCCTTGCTCATCCTCTCTCCCTCTGTCTCAAATAAATAAATAAAATCTTTAAAACAAAATCCTGGCACTCTACAGTTAGCTCCCTTACTTAAAGCAACAATCACAAAAAGCAGTTAAGGAGTTCAAAAAGATTTTGTCTTTGTCAGCACACTCATTCTCAGTGAGCAAGGAGAGGATACACGAAGTCACCAAAAACATCTGGGAAATGTTTTTATTCTCTAAAAATAAATCTTTTTTTCTCACCATCTTCCAAACAAGAAAATTTATTCTCTAGCAGAGGACAGGATGAGTACTTTGAATGAGCCCCAGGCCTAATAATTAATTTCAATAATTAAATCCAAAGTGATTTTTGCCATCCATTGAATTTACCTGAGGCTCTATGCCTGGGCCTAGCCACCAGGAACAGAATAAGAGCTGAGTGGTACTTCTATGAGGACTTAGTCTGGAGACTGAGCAACACACAGTCAGATAAACAGAACTTGGAATCAAGCCTGAGGCCAAAACAGGACTCTCACCTTCCTAGGAATTATAAACAACACAGAAGGTAGAGAACAGGAGTCAAAATGGGGGAAGAACTCAAAAGTGTCCGGAGAGATCAAGTTACCTGATAGCTTGAAGCATGACCCACCTCGCACTGCCTCCCACAAGGAGCCTGGTCCACTCAACAAGGTCACAGCTGAAAGTGGCCAGATAAAAGCCCAAGAATGCAGGACTTCAGTGAGCTTCCCAAAAGCACTGGAGAACCCAGGTATAGACTCTAGTCTGTAGGGCAGCTCAGGGAATTTCAGATTTCAGGATCAATTAGTTCCTTACATTGGGAAATAGATTTGTCACGGGACATACTGTAAGGACAGAGGTAAAAGGGTACCCTACCCAGCAACAGCAATGGGGAAGGAAGATATAAATAGTTTAATGGCACAAGCTACTCGTCTTTCTTTGAAAAATCTAACTTTTTTTCAAATCCAAATGTCTGGCTGGGTTAAGAAAGAATACTTGGTGCAGCTGTCCACAGGCCGCTTTTGTATAAGAGAGTAAATAAATGTATTCAAATGAAGAGGAACATCTGGACAACACACGGTAGAAAAATCTGCAGCTGCCTCTCTGAACAGGGAGATGACGGCTGGCTCTATGGACAGAAAGAACAAGAGAAAAAGCTGCCCCTCCAAAAGAAAAACTATAACAAATAGACAAAGAATAGGACTACCTGAGTATTATTCCCAAAACCCAAAGTAATAAAACATTTTGCCCTAAACATAAGTTCCTAATTCCATTTATAGATTACTGGGTCTGCTTTTCACTCTCTTTTCTAATTCAACTACTTTATGCTCCACCCACCATATATCATTACCATTAAATAGACCCTGAACACTTCCCTCTCCCTTCCCTGACTCATTCTGACATTTATCATGGGCACTCTGCTACATAAAGAAATGGTACATCACAGTCCTCTCCCTTCCAGGAGTTCAGGCTAGAACCAAAAAAAGACTTAATACAACCAACAGCAGGACACACTGCTAATACAGAAACTGATTTCATGAAGAATCCATTTTTTAAGTATAAAAGGGAGTTTCTAATAAATGGAAAAAAAGTGAAGAGAGTAACTAACAGGCAACTTCTGTACTCAAAGTCGTGGAAATGGAAAAGGCCCCAGCCTACCCAGACATCCGTAAAACAGCCTGAAAGCAAGATGTACTGATGGGTGAGTATGGGGAAGATAAAGACATAAAGACTTAGAAGGGAAACCACCACCAATTTTCAATGTCCTAGTGAAGAGTTTAGGCTTTAACGGGGGCTGGCGGCTCTTAACAATTATCTCCTGTGAAAAGAAAATAATGTTCATGTGAGGAATGTTATACTCCATCACAAACAGCAGCTTACTAGAGGTTGCTGCAGTTGGGCCATTCCAAGCAGTTAGCTATAAACTAACTATAACCTCCTTTCTCTCCCACAAATCTCAGACAAACTTAACAGGCAGTGCTCTTGATCACACAATGAAAATCTCTTGCTTTTCCTCTGTTATCTAACCAAACTTTTCCCATATACAGCATAATAGTATCAGACACAAACACCTATTCAGCTACACTGAATTCCTTCCCACACTTGTTTTAAAATGACTTTTAAGAAACCCCACTGATCATTCTAATTGCAAATAAAACATTAGTAAATGTGGTCTTCTGTCTGTCCCGCTAAATGCAGCTAAGAAATCTGAACATGAATACATGAATCCACTATGTGTGAACCCTGAGAAGTAGCAGGCAGATCAAGAGGAAGAAGAAACCTCAACCAGTGGTGAGTTTTCACATTTTCCAAGTTCTCCCCCACCACCACCCCCCACCCCCAGGCCGATGAACAAAATTTAATCCCCAAAGTAGGTACTGGTATGCTGACAGAGCTCCTCCAGGAGAAGCCCTAGATTTCTGACTCAAAAAGTAGAAAAGGGAGCTCCTAAGACTTAGAAATTTCCCAGGGATTTTTGTTTTTGTTTTAAACTTGATTCTTTGGTGCCCCAGCCATCAGGTAACTCTACTACTGCAACAGGAGCCAAGAGACAAAATGGGAGCTTGCAGGAGCCAAAACAGTCAGAGAAGGAACATTCTTCTCCCATCAGTGAAACTGCAGTCCCATGAGGGTTCGTGAATTCCCACTGCCTTTTTTCTGACTGAAGAAGAAATACATATTTGGTCTCTGCCCCCGGTTCCTGACACAGAACTTCTAAAACCCTTGTTATTTCCTGATAAATAGGGGTGTTAAGAGCATCTTTTGTTCTAATATTTGGTCTTTGACCCCAGTTCCTGACACAAGAGCTTCTAAGATCCTTGGAATCTCCGGAGTGATAAGAGTGTCTTTTTGTATGCTAATAAGATGACTGGGGGTGGGAGGCTAGATAGCTTCGGGGAAGGGGCTGGTCACCAGATTAACGGAGACACAATCAGGGGGATGGAACTTTCAACTCCCTTCCCCAGACCCCAGGGGAGAAGAGAGGGACTAAGGAGTGAGGTAATCAGCAATGGCCAACAATTTAATCAATCACACCTACATAATGGAACCTTCCTAGCCAACGGGGATTCGGTGAGCTTCTGAGTTGGTGAGCACAGCCACGCGCTAGAAAGGTGGCACACCTTAACTCCATGGACTCCTGTACTCAAGACCCTTCTAGACGTTGCCTGATGTAACTCTTCCCCTAGCCATCCATTTGTATCTTTTATGATACCATTTAAAGTAAGCCAGTAAATGTTTTTTATTTAAAAGATTTATTTATTCATGAGAGACACAGATTGAGAGAGCCAGAGACACAGGCAGAGGGAGAAGTAGGCTCCTTGCTGGGAGCCCAATGAGGGACTAGATCTCAGATCACAGGATCAGGAACTGAGCTGAAGGCAGGCACCCAACCGCTGAGCCACCCAGGCAACCCACCAATAAATGTTAAGTCAAGTATTTGGCTGAGTTCTGTGAGTTATCAAAGCAAATTATCAAACCTGAGGAGGGGGCTGTGGAAACCCCTAATTTATAGCCACTTGGGGAAAAGTTCAAGTGATAACCCAGGACTTGAGAAAAGCATCTAAAGTGGGGGCAGTCTCACAAGACCTTATCTATGGAATCAAACTCCAGGTAATTGGTATTAGAGCTGAATTAAATTGTACAACATCCAGCTGGCGTCCAGAGAGCTGGAGAACTGGTTTTTGGTGCGAGGGGAAAACCCCACACATTTAGTGTCAGAAGTGCTATGAGTAAAAAAGTAGTTTTCCTTAGTCTCCCTCTGTACTCTCAATACCTGGCCATAAACAGATATATAAATGCAAAGTAACGAAAATCCCAGCTTCCCCAATAAGAGGAATGAAAAGGGAAGCACAGATAACAAAGGAAAAGCTAGTGAAGAGAAGTGACCCAATAAATTTATCAACTCCTGCACCCATCCCTTGGTTGGATGGACATGTATAGATATAATCCTAATAGGCATATCAAGAATATTTTAAAACTCAACAGACGACAGATCTCAGACTGACTAGATGGTAGTACACCTGTGAGACACAAAAACAGTATCACAAAGGCCTAAAGCGCACAGAAAAGGGATGACAACATTGGCTCTGAAGCCAACCATGTTGATTGCTGCTGATAAAAAAAAAAAAAAAATTCTTTAAAGAATTTAAATTTCAATTTCATAATACATAAAATATCCCAAAGACAGTTGCATCTCTGAACAAACCTGGTTTGAACTGCACAAGTCCACTTATATAACCAATATTGTGAGTGTATTTTCTCTTATAATTTTCTTAGTAACATTTTCTTTTCTCTTGCTTATTGTTAGGAATATAGCATATAACATATACAAGATACAAAATATGTATTAATCTGGGAAGTCATGCCTAATCTCCTACTTCTACAGAGATAGAGAGATCCTCGGGAGACTGAAAACCAAGAGGAGCCAAGGAGGAATTTCAGGGGCAATGGACTGCTCCAGCTCCTGGGTCCACTGATAACTCAACCTGAAGTCACAGACTGGTCTGAAGATATGCAGGGGCCCTCTACTGAAGCTCTCAGTCTGCCACTGATGACTAGGCTACAGCTCCCACTGCTCAGGCCAATGAATGGATAGGAACAACCACGGAGTCTTAGGCTGCTCTTCCACAAAAAAAAAATAAAATAAAATAAAAATGGAAATAAGGTTGGTGGAAAATAAATAGTTTCTAAAAGTTGAAATGTGTGTGTGTGTGTGTGTGTGTGTGTGTGTGTGTGTTAATTGACTGTAAGTTACTGGTAAGTCAAATAGTAGACTATTAGATTTGGAGAAGTCAAAGTTTATATATGGATTTTTGAATGCACAGATGTTTGGTGCCTCTAACCCCTATGTTGCTTAAGGGTCAACTGCACAATCCAAAATTGCTTAGCATACCAAGAACAAGGTAAATTTCAACACTTAGAAAGATAATCAGAGCAGCCCGGGTGGCTCAGTGGTCTAGCACCTCCTTCAGCCCATGGCGTGATCCTGGAGACCCAGGATCGAGTCCCATGTCAGGCCCCCTGCATGGAGCCTGCTTCTCCCTCTCCCTGTGCCTCTGCCTCTCTCTCTCTCTCTCTCTTTGTGTCTCTCCTGATTAAACAAATAAAATCTTAAAAAAAAAAAAAAAGATAATCAATAGACAACAAAGCCAAGATGACAACTGCTGAAATTATCTAACAAAGATTAAGGAAGCTATTATAAAAATACTCCAAAAACCAAGAGCACACACTCTAGAAACAAATGAGAAAGAAACAGAATTTGCAAAAAGGAACACATGGAAACTTTAACTGAAATATATAATAACCAAAAAATTTTTTAACTTAATGGATGGGCTCAATAGCAGAGGGAAGAGTCAATAAAGTAAAAGAAATCTATTATACAATCAGAGTCAAAGAGAAGAAGGATTGGAAAAAACTAACAAAGCTTCAGAGAACTATGGAATAATGATAAGTCTAACATACAGGTTACCACAGAACAAGAAGAAAAACAACACAGTGCTAAGAAAATATTTGAAATTAAAATGGCTGAAAATGCCTCAAGTTTGTGAAAGACATAAAACTATAGATTCTAAAAACTTAACAAATCCCAAGAAGGATAACAAAAAGAAATCAAGGATCAAACACATCTAACCAAACCACTGAAAATTAAAGACAAAGCAAATCCTAAAAACAAAAAGAGGAAAAACAACACGTTAATTATACAGGAATAATTACTCAAAGAATTATAGATACCATTTTTTTTTTAAAAAGGAACTAGGTTTCACATCAGAAGCCAGAGGTGGCACAGTATTTTTATTATTTTAGAACAAAAATTTAATTTTTTAAGTAATTAAAAAATTTGGGGGGATGGATGCCTGGGTGACTCAGTGGTTGAGCATCTGCCTTCAGCTCAGGGTATGATCCCAGGGTCCAGGATCAAGTCCTGCATCAGGCTCTTTGCATGGAGCCTGTTCCTCCTTTTGCCTATGTCTCTAGGTCTCTCTCTCTCTGTGTGTCTCTCATGAATAAATAAATAAAATCTTTATTTAAAAAAAAATGTAAAAAAAAAAAAAAAATGTGTTTCGGGATCCCTGGGTGGCGCAGCGGTTTGGCGCCCGCCTTTGGCCCACGGCGTGATCCTGGAGACCCAGGATCGAATCCCACATCGGGCTCCCGGTGCATGGAGCCTGCTTCTCTCTCTGCCTGTGTCTCTGCCTCTCTCTCTCTCTCTCTCTCTCTCTGTGACTATCATAAATAAATAAAAATTTAAAATAAATAAATAAATAAATAAATGAATAAAAAAAACGTAAGTAACCCTGCCCCCAAAATGTGGCACTCAAATGACTCCAAGATGAAAAGTCATATGTTCTATTGACTGAGATGGCCAGATGACCCTTTAATTTTTTTAGTATAGTTGATACGCACTGTTATATTTATTTCAATGTATAACATAGTGATTCAACTTCTCTATAGAAGTGGCAAAATATTTTTAAATATTTTTAAACTGCTGGGGTTAAAAAAAAAACTATCAACTCAGAATTCTATATCTACCGCCAAGAATATAAGCAAAATAAAGAGATTCTCAGAGGAAGGAAAAAAATGAAGAGAATTAATTGTCAGATCAGTTCTAAAAAAGAGGTGGTGGGCTAAAGGAATTTCTTCAGGTAGAAGGGAAATGATATAGGAAGGAAACCTGGAACATCAGGAGTGAAGAAGGAACACTAATGGCAACCATCTGGGTGAATATAATAATTCTTATTCTCTTGAGTTCTTTAAAACGTGTTTGTCTGTTGAAAGCAAAATACATTGTCTAATGGAGTTTTTAATGTATATTAAAATCCATAGGCTAAAAGTAAAATGAAAGAGAGAGAGAATACCATGCAAATATTCAATGAAAGAAGACTGGAATGCCATTATTACTATCAGACAAAGCAAACTCTGAAGAAATTAACAAAGCATAAAGAAGACTATTACGAGATCCCTGGGTGGCGCAGCGGTTTGGTGCCTGCCTTTGGCCCAGGGCGCGATCCTGGAGACCCGGGATCGAATCCCACATTGGGCTCCCGGTGCATGTAGCCTGCTTCTCCCTCTGCCTATGTCTCTGCCTCTCTCTGTGTGTGTGTGTGACTATCATAAATAAAAATTAAAAAAAAAAAAAAAAGAAGACTATTACATAATAAGAGAGTCACTTTAACAAAATGATATACAAATTCTTAACATGTAAGCACCCAACAACAGTGCTTTGTAAAGCAAAATCAGAACTGAAGAGCAACAAATATCTGATTATATTGGTTGGTGAATCTAACACTCTTCTCTCAATAAAAGGCAACAAACTAGCAGTAGAGAGAATCAGGTCAGCACAAATAGAGAGGAATTACACTATGAATCAGCTGCATCTAACTGACATTTAATCCATCCAATAGATGATGAAAGTCTTTACAAGTACACATGAAACAGTCACCAAGATACACCAGAGAGGCATCATGAAATAAACTTTAACACATAAAAAAAGAAAGAAAACACATAAAATATGTTCTATGACCATAAACAAATTAAAGTGGAACTCAGTGACAGAGACAACAAAAAATTTCCAGGGTGCCTGGCTAGCTCAGTCAGTAGAGCAGTGGAGCATGAGACTTTTGATCTTGGAGTCAGGAGTTCAAGCCCCACATTGGGCACTGAGCTTACTTAAAAAAGAAAAAAAAAAAAAAAAAAAAAATCTCCAAACACTTGGAAATTGAAAAATTATAAATAACCTATGGTGGATAAGAGAGGAAAATTAGAAAATATTTTGAACTGAAAAGAAATGAAAATACAATATATAAAAAAATAATAATAGATGCACCACTTACAGCACTGCTTATAGAGAAAGTTATAGTAGCAAATATTAAGATATACCTCAAATCAATAATCTAAGCTCCCACATTGACAAACTAGAAAAAGAGCAAAATAAGCCTAAAACAAACAGCGTGAAGAAAATAATATAAACATAGCCCTGTGTCCCAAGACTACAAAATCTCCATTAGACAGACCACACCCCATTCCTGATTTAGACAGGGCTTTGCAGTAAACATACTGAACAGATAAATGACTGGAGAGAGCAACAGTAGATTTATGTCTGATGTATTCACTTGAGTTGAATATGACTGAAGATAAACATGGCTCAGTCACAATAGCAGGGCATACACAACAAACACAGGAGACATCTCTCAAGTGCTAGATTTTGGTGAACAGGGTACATTGCCCTGCAGGACCTCTTTTTTATAAGGCCACTACTTTCAAGAGCAGGAAACACAGGTGACCTTCCTAACACAGAGAAACAGAAACAGAGAGTCAGACAAAATGAGGAGAGGAATATGTCCCAAATGAAATAGCAGGACAAAAATCACAGCATGAGAGGTAAATTAAAGAGAAATAAGTAATATGCCTGATAGAGAACTTAAAGTAATGGTCATAAAGATACTGGACTTATGAGTGGAGGACTTCAGTCAGACCTCAACAAAGACAAAGAAAAAGAATCAGAGATGAAGAATTCAGTAAATGAAATTAAAAATACATTAGACAGAGGAATGCTTGGGTGGCTCAGTTGATTAGGCACCCAACTCTCGATTTCAGCTCATGATCTCAGGGTCGTGATACTAAGCCCCACTCATATTCTCTCTCTCCATCTCCCTCTGCCCACTCCATCAGCTAGTATGTGCTCTCTCTCTTAAAAATACACTAGATGGGATAAATACTAGACTAGAGGAAGCAGAAGAATGGATAAGGAACCTATGAAGAGTAGTAAAAAATAATCAAGCTAAAAAAAAAAAATAATCAAGCTAAACAGGAAAAAGAAAAAACTTTAAAATGAAAACAGACCAGGATCCCTGGGTGGCGCAGGGGTTTGGCGCCTGCCTTTGGCCCAGGGCGGGCGATCCGGGAGACCCTGGATCGAATCCCACATCGGGCTCCCAGTGCACGGAGCCTGCTTCTCCCTCTGCCTATGTCTCTGCCTCTCTCTCTCTCTCTCTCTCTCTCTCTCTGTGTGACTATCATAAATAAATAAAAATTTAAAAAAAAAAAATGAAAACAGACCAAGGGAACTCAACAGCATTATCAAGCATTAATAATGTTCACATTTTAGGGATCCCAGAAGAAGGAGAGAGAGAAACAGGAACAGAAAATTCAAAGAATATATGTGAAGCTGAAAACTTCCTGAATCTGGGGAGGGAAACAAGAAATCCAGATCCAGGAGGCACAGAGAGTTCCCAACAAAATCAACTCAAGGAGTTTCACATCAGGACACATAGTAATTAAAGTGACAAAAAGTAGTGATAAAGAGAGAATTTCAAAAGTAACAAGAGATGTCAATAATCCAAAAATATATAAAGATCTTATCCAATACCAAAATCCCCCACATAATCCAATTAAAAATGGACAGAAAACATGAACAGACATTTCTCCAAAGAAGACATACAAATGGTCAACAGACGTGAAAAGATGCTCAACATCACCCATCATCAGGGAAGTGCAAATGAAAACCACAATGAGATAACACCTCACATCGGTCAGACTGGCTAGAATCAAGAAGTGAAGAAACCACAATGAGATAACACCTCACA
The DNA here is from genome assembly GCF_048164855.1 of Canis lupus baileyi. NCBI lineage: Eukaryota > Metazoa > Chordata > Mammalia > Carnivora > Canidae > Canis > Canis lupus. The sequence continues at coordinate 11,360,701 of NC_132854.1, forward strand.
TCGGTCAGACTGGCTAGAATCAAGAAGTGAAGAGGCTGCTTCTCCCTCTGCCTGTGTCTCTGCCTCTCTCTCTCTCTCTGTGACTATCATAAATAAATTTAAAAATGTTTAAAAAAATAAAAATAAAAATAAATAACTTAAAAAAAAAAAAAACAAAAGAATACACTTAATGTGATGAGCACTGAGTAATGTACAGAATTGTTGATTTATTAAACACCTGAAATTAATATAACTGTTAACTATACTGGAATTTAACAAAATAAAAATAAATATTACATTTATAAAGGTAAGCTATATTTTCAAATATTTTTGATGTAAGCTTTTTCAGTAAAACTACAGAATTTCTAAACCTTCTTGAATAGATGCTTGAAAAAAAGTCCATGATTAAGTACTTTTTCCTGCCATCAGGCTTTACATTGAAACACAATGTTCTTTTTCCAACTATGCTGTTTAAATTTTGCCAGAAATGTTGAAATACACAAAAATAAAATATACTCAATATTTCACTGTGTTTTGATCTTAAAATTTTAGTATTGGTAAAAGTTCAAAGTTTTGTTTGAACAAAATTAAGATCTGGGGATACTCTTTTCCAACTTACAAAGGAAAATCTTCACAAGTTACTTTCCACAGATTTAAAGTTGGAATTTTTTTAAGTTAAATAGCAAGTATGCAAACACGGATGTCAAAAAAATAATTCATACATGATATTGATATAAATCCTTTTTCCTGTCCAAACCTAATTTTTATATGCTGCTAAAGAAAGTCACAGTCCTTCCTAACTGGAATGATTGGTTTACCTTTAACTCCAGGGAGCTTAAATGATCAGTCTTTTAAGAAGCTTTGACAGGTTTTGACGATTTAACCTGCTGAGCTCACAGCACCCAAGGGAGGGTCTTGCTTACAAGTTTTATTTCTGATGCAGCTGACCACTAATACAGACTTCACAGATAATGGATTTCAATAACAACCACCCACAGGTTAACACTTTTAGTAGTACCCATAATATTGCTTTAATTAAGTTAATACATGAAGGTCACAGTTTGGTAGAAAGTTTTACTAAATTTGGCAGTGCTTACAACAAAAGAAACTGTGTGTGTTCATCTGTACAGTAACTCCATAAATTTGCCTATAGATATAATCCAGTTTGCTCATGGATTTATGCTGTATTTCAATTTATTTTCTAAAAGGAATTCAATTTATTAGTTTCATTTCCCCCAAAATATGTACATTTCTAGCATTTCTAACTGACAGTTTCATGACAGATGGCTCTAACCATGCTGGGCACAGAATGGGTCTACCTGGCACAAAGAGACCACCCACTAGAGCAAAGGAAAATTCTACTACCACCACACCCACCCCCTGATTTTAGAGCATTTTGATGGTGGAAAAGATTAACACTTTGATTTGTCTGCAGCTTCATATGTTAAATATTGATATCTTTTTGAAATAATGGAATTACTGTTCATCTCAAAAAATTAAGATATAAAAATTTCACTTTTTAATCCAAATTTTTTATGAAATAGAGATAAACCAGAGTATTTAAACTAATATATGAAAGTGCAAACATTTTTAAATGAATCTAAAATTAAGGGTTCACTCTAAAGTGTTAAAAAAAAAAAAAAAGAAGAGAGAGAGAGACTATAATACACAAATCACACAGTCAGCAGGGTTGGTTCATTTTTCTATTTTTATATGTATTAGGTAATCTGAGGTTATTTTATTGAAAAGCAAAGAATGGTGGCTGAATTTATACATACTGAATTCAGCAATAATTGTATTTTTTAAATACACAACCTGACAGGCACTATGGTAGATAATAATGAATCAGCATGGGAGCCATTTAATATACTTCTTGATTAACTCATTGCCTGTCCAGTTCTCACACAGACATGCTTACATGTCATAATCGTCATAATTCCCATCATCCCCACTGCTAACACTCAAGCTCCTTGATTAGTGCACAACTCCCAGACGAGCCATTGCTAATGCTAAATAATTCTCTTCAGCCTCCTGCTACTATTCTGCAGGATCTCCAATTAAATATAATGTCCCTGATGAGCCATATTAATGTGAACAAATCCTTACCAGGAATCCTAACCTATTCCATTTTACCCAAAAACATAGAGAAAGTAATTTATCCAAGCCAAAGATAATCAAAATATTCTAAGTTGATGTAGTATAATGTTTCTGCAAAATATGTTTTTTCCAAGGACAATAAAAGCAAAAATGGAAAATGTCTAAACATCTATTTTACTTTCTTCTCCTTATTAGTTCTTCACTGTAAAGTCTAGTGTTTTGAATTTGCATAGGTAGATACTGTATTCTTAATTCTTTTTTTGTATTAATTCAAAAAGATTACTGAAAGCACTAAGTTTTACAAGAAAAGTGAGCAATAACAAGTTTTAAAGCAAGTATACCATTTAAAAACCCTTTAGTTACCTAATTACCAGAATTCCAAGGTCCAAAAATCCCATTAATGAAATCAAATCCTCTCTTCCCATTAAATGTAGTATTGCAGTAACTTCAAAGGCTTTGCTGTGCAACTTGATGTTACTGATAAGAAAACTTCATGTGGAACAATGACAATTAATAAATGAATTAGAAATCCTTAGCTTTTCTATTGTAATCTAAATGACTGGCAATGTTTCTGAATGAATTATGACCAACTGGGAAACATGGACCTCATGGCCATCATCTTAAATTACTCTGCAGTAATAAAAGCAATTTAAGAAAATGTCATTTAAATACACCATCTCAACTACACACACATATAATAAATGGTCATGTGAATTCAGTTACCACCACCGAAGTTTTCCAAACCTGCCCCTAGTTGCTTATTCCTATTTGAGGATCAATGATTACACTGGTTGTAAATAAGTCCTTAACAGATTGTGAAACATATTTTTAACTCAAGAACTTTAACTCTTTTCCAAATATTAAAAGGTTGAAAAACATTCCAAAAAATAAATCCTATAAATGATAAAAAAAATCATGAGGTTTTTGCCTTTAAAATGCTTTCATCTCTATACACCTAAAATAAAACTAAAGATATTCTAACAGATATATTAATAATAAATATATAAAGACACAAAAAATACGCAAAGATAAAAAATAAAGATATTCTAACAACCCCATAAAATTTTTATAAGGTTTTCCCAAAGGTCTTTTATACCTTAGCCTACATTAATGTATTCCTTCTTCATTTACCTGATCATTACCCTCCAGTTTGTTCAACTGGAACCAACATACACTAATTACATAGACATCACGAAGTCCTATTTGTCCTCAGTACCTCCCCAGACAGCAGGGAAATATTATCAAGGGTAGGCATGCTAAGTGATGATTCCCCTCACCTCACTGTCAATCATCCCAGAGTGCTCATAGGAAACACCGCTCAATCTTATTACTGAATCCTAAGGGTAAGACTACAATACCCACCAGGAATCATACTTCAAACAGCAGGCTAGCTGCCTGACCAAGATGTGAGTCACAATGACGACTCCTCTGATTTTAAGTTTTGGTTTTAAAGCAGTCAATATCAGGTATTTCTCATTCAAAGCCAGTATTATTGTACACAAAGCAATAAAATATTGATACATTCAATTTAGGAGCATAAATAGAAAATACTGTCAAAGATTAAAATACAGAATTATTTAATCCATTTTAAGAAAAATCAAAACCACAACTTCAGAGGTTTGATATAACAATATTTTGCATGGGAAAGCATATTAGTCTTTTTACTTAAAAACAGAGCTGTAAAAGTAAATAGTTATCCAGCATGCATTTTGAGTACAACTTTTAGGTTCACCCATTCTTGGTTCTCATTATCCACCAAACTAAAGAAGTTAAGATCTGCCTTCTCATTTACAAAGTCCTAGTCACTAAACCCAAACATTTCTCATCTTTTATATTTCTTAACTTCTTTGAGACTACCTAAATCACAGACTAATGGCATAAAACCCTAGAATCTACCTCTCCTGCCTTCTAAGTCAATATAATAATAAGGCCATCTTTGACAAGAAGTTCTCCTTTATCAGCCCTCTGCCTAAAATCCAATGAATTTACTCCATAGACCTGTCTCTTCTTGTTCCAAAGTTATATGGAGTTGCCCTAATTATTTCTGCATGATAAGGTATTAAAATGTATTTTAGTATTTGTTAGAATAGTCCCCTCTTCAATTTTCCACAGAATTGGCCTAGAATTGACTAGGCCATTCTACAAATTTAGTCCTTTGTGAATGCCCCCGCACACATAATTTGGTATGTGCGATTACAGTATATTAGGATTTAATAGAAAAATGCACATTAACTTTCAAATAATATTTATACTATTCAATTTCCCTATATGAAAATAAGAAGTCCTCATATAAGTCCTACAAATTTCATATCAGTGTTTCAGCTTTTCTGCTATTTCTACAAAGCTTTATTTCTTAAACTGTGTTTTCTACCTTGTAGGAAACCTTTAGATTTATTTAACTACCATAGATATTGTTTTTACTGTTTCTAAAGAGTTATTCGGTTAACTGTGTAATTAGAAACTCAATACAATCTTACTATTTCTGCCTTTCCCGCCTACCATTTTACAACTCTTGCCTAACTGCATTACCTAGCACTTCTAGAATGCTGTTAAATAATAGCAGTGATAGTAAATTTATCAGTCTTCATCCTGAATTTCATGAGAATGCGTCCTATGAGGTATAACCTTTGTATTAAGGGAAGGCAGCATGCAACTAATCCTGTTTTACTAAGGATTTTACAAGAAGACAGTGAATTTCTTTTAAATGACATTTAGGCTTCTATCAAGATGATCATCTAGTTTTCCTCTGCTAACTTATTAGTATATTCAATTAAATTAATAGTCTCTAATATTGAACCATACTGAAATGTCATGATTACATTCCATATGACTGCAGCATATTATAATTAAATAAATTATGTTACCCTATTTCCTATTAGGATTCTTCTATCAATATATGACCCTCATTGTAATTTTATTTTTTGCTTATTGCTGTTATTATAGTGGCTTCATAAAAATATTTTTTTAAATGAAATCTATTTTTCTTTCTCTAAGTCTACAGCAATTTAGTAGTGCCAAATTTCTTGCTTTCTGAAAACTGCAAAAAAATTCTTGTGAGAATCTCTATCTGGACACCCTACTCTAATCCTTCTATAACAACTGAGAGTCCAGGGGATCCCTGGGTGGCTCAGCAGTTTAGCGCCTGCCTTCGGCCCAGGGCGTAGTCCTGGAGTCCCGGGATGGAGTCCCACATCAGGCTCCTTGCATGGAGCCTGCTTCTCCCTCTGCCTGTGTCTCTGCCTCTCTCTCTCTCTCTCTCTCTCTCTCTCTGTGTGTGTGTGTGTGTGTCTCTCATGAATAAATAAATAAAATCTTAAAATAAAAATACTGAGAGTCCCTTAGTCAATGATCTCTTACTTAGTCGGGCTCTTTCATGCACATAGTTATAGGCCTATAATTGTCACCCATTTTGTATTCTGAGCAAAACAAAATAAATACTAACATTTTTTAAAAGATTAAAAGCATGTTAAACCCTACTTTCAATAATGGATAGTACAACCAGAAGATCAAAAAGGAAACAAAAGATGTAAGTATTTATATGAACCAACCAAGTATCTAGAGGACACTCCACAAAACAGCAGAATGGTCATTCTTCTAAGTTCACATGGAACACTCTCCAGGATGGAACATACACTATGCCATAAAACAAACACCAAGCAATTTTAAAAGGTAGAAATAAAAAGCATGTTGTCTCGCCAAAATGGAAGAAAACTAGAAACAAGGAATGAAAACAAACTTGGGAAGCTCACAAAGAATGTGGATTAAACACCACACTCTTAAGAACTAGTAGGTCAAAAAAGATATCACAAGGAAAATCAGAAAATATTTTCAAAATAAAAATGAAGAACAAAATACCAAAACATATGAGTTACAGCTAAACAACAAAGAAAAATGTATATAGCTTAAGCTTAAAAAAGACCTCAAGGGGGGATCCCTGGGTGGCGCAGCGGTTTAGCGCCTGCCTTTGGCCCAGGGCGCGATCCTGGAGACCCAGGATCGAATCCCACGTCAGGCTCCCGGTGCATGGAGCCTGCTTCTCCCTCTGCCTATGTCTCTGCCTCTCTCTCTCTCTCTATCATAAATAAATTTAAAAAAAAAAAAAAAAAAAAAAAGACCTCAAGGGGCATCTATCTGGGTGGCTAAATCAGTTAACCATCTGCCTTCAGCTCAAGTCATGATTTCCAGGGTCCTGGGATCGAGCCCCAGATGGGGCTCCCACCTAGCGAGAGTCTGCTTCTCCCTCTCCCTGACTCTTCCCCTGCTTGTGCTCTTGCGTATTCATACTCTCTCTCTCTCAACTGAATAAATCTTTTTAGAAATATAAATAAATAAATACATACAAACATACCTCAAGTCAATAACCTAATCTTCTACCTTAAACTTTTAAGAGATGCCGCAGAGTCAGTTAAGCCTCCAACTATTGATTTCAGCTCAGGTATTGATCTCAGGGTCATGGGATGGAGCCCCATGCTGGACTCCATGCCAGAGCAGAGTCTAGTTTTTTGCCTTGCTCTCCCTCTGCCTCTCTTCTCTCTCTCTCTTTCTCCTTCTCTCTCCCTCTCTCTCTCTCTGTCAAGCGAATGGGTAAATCTTAAAAAAAAAAAAAAAAAAAGAAGAAGAAGAAGAAGAAAAAGGAAAGAAGGAAACTTTTAAAAAGAGCAAAAAACCCAGAAGCTAGCAGAATAAAGGAAATAATAAAGACTACATGTAAATGAGGCAGAGAATTAAAAAAAGATCAATGAGATCAAAAGTTGGCTCTTTGAAAAGATCAATAAAATTGAAAGCCTTTAAAATGACCAAGAAAAAAAACCTCAAATGCTTAAAATCAGTAAAGAAATTATTACCAAACTTACAGAAATAAAAATAAGGAAATATTACAATCTTATCAATAAACTAGATAACTTAGATGAAATAGACAAATTCCTAGAAAGCCACAAACTACAGACACGGACTCAAGGAGAAACAAAATCGAATAAACCTTTATTTTTTTTTTATTTAATTTATTTATTCATGAGAGACACACACACAGAGATAGAGACACAGGCAGAGGGAGAAGCAGGCTCCATGCAGTGAGCCCGATGTGGGACTCGATCCCAGGTCTCCAGGACCACAACCTGGGACCAAGGCGGCGCTAAACCGCTGAGCCACCTGGGCTACCCCTCAAATAAACCTTCAATAAGAGATTGAATAATTGAAAAACTACCCACAAAGGGACACCTGCCTGACTCAGTCAGTAGGGCCTGCAACCCTTGATCCTGGAGTTGTGGGTTTGAGTCCCATGTTGAGTGTAGAGATCACGTAAAAGTAAAATCTTTAAGAAAAACAAACAAACAAACAAAACACATATAACTTCCCATGGAGAAAAGCCCAGGCCCAGAAGGCTTCACTGGTGAATTCTAACAAACATTTAAGGAAAAATTAATGCCAATTCTTCACAGACTCTTCCAAAACAACAGGAGATGAGGGAACACTTCCAACTTATGAGGTCAAGACCACTCTGATACCCAAAACAAAGCCGTCAGAAGAAAACTGCAAACCAATAGCTCTCATAAGAACAGATGAAAAATTCAACAAAACACTAATAAATGCATCCAGCAACATATATAAAAAACTATACACCATGATGACCAAGTGTGATATATCCCAAAAATGCAAGGCTGGTCTAATATCCAAAAATTAATGTAATATACCATATCAACAGAATAATGGACAAAAGCCACATCATCTCAGTAGACACAGAAAAAGTATTTGAAATAATCCAATACCCAATCATGAAAAAACACTCAATAATTTAGAAATACCAGGGTACTTCCTCAACCTGATAATGGGAATTTATGAAAATCCCACAGCCTAAATCAAACTTAATTGTGAAATACTGAATGCTTTCCCGCAAAGATGAGAAACAAAACAAGATGCTTATTCTCACTACTTCAATAGCATTCTAAAGGTTAAAGCCAGGAAAATTAAGCAAGAATATGAAATAAAAAGCACCCAGATTGAAATGAAGGAAGTAAAACTCTCTATTTGCACATGTTCTTCTAGAGATAACTCTAAGGATCTGTTTAAAAAACATGCACGCACATAATAATAAACAAGTTCAGCAAGGTTGCTGGACATACACCATCACTATACAAAAGTTCATTGTATTTCTATTAGCTTGCAATTAATAAAAATTGAAATTTAAAAAATTACAATCCTAATATCAAAAATACTACTTACTAATAAACGTAACTAAGTGCAAAATTTATACTCTGAAAACTACAAAACATTGATGAAATTAAAGCAACCTAAGTGGAACAACATCAAGTGGAATATCCACAACTGTGGAAAGGAGGACTTAAAAATGTTGCAATAGTTACACTTCCCAAATTGATCTGCAGATACAACACAATCCAAAATTCCAGCAGGATACAGTCTTCTACTAGGACTATCTTCCCTTCATAAACTATTCTCTAAAACTCTTTCCAAAGAATAATAAGGGCCTGGTGAACATATAAAAGACAATTCATGACTTGGTAGAAGGCACAATTCCCATTTTCTCTCTCCTGCCCTGACCATTTCCCACTGCAGCGCATTACACTGCTTGTGGACTCTGGCCTCATTCTCTGGATGCAGTTGCAGTAATCTCATCAGTATATGTGAACTGCCTTCCTAAATCCAATTTTGATACTGCTTTCTATCAGTCTTCACTTCTTAACAAAAGCAGGACAACTTCCTCAAAAGAGAATAGGATATCACACTCAAGAATAAACGAACTAGATAACCTGCAAATCCTCCCTACAAGCACCTAAAACCCTAGATTAAATTTAACAAACATCTTTAAATGAACAACTTGGCTTACAAGCAACTACAAGCAATCCCCAGGGATCAAAAACAGAGGAAGCTGAAAACCAGACAGTACCCCTAGAGCCGATATCACAGCTAATCATGAGGAATGAAGTGAGCATCTGAAGAATCTGAAGAATGGGGGTTGGTGAACACATGGAGATTTGGAGAGAGTGGTGTGCTTAAGGAGGTATACAAGCTTCCTGCCCTTTCCCCATACTTTGCCTTATTCAGGTCTTCCATCTGGCTACTGCTAAAGGCTATATCCTTTTATAATAAAAATGATAATCGGGATCCCTGGGTGGCGCAGCGGTTTGGCGCCTGCCTTTGGCCCAGGGCGCGATACTGGAGACCCGGGATCAAATCCCACGTCGGGCTCCCGGTGCATGGAGCCTGCTTCTCCCTCTGCCTATGTCTCTGCCTTTCTTGCCTCTCTCTCTCTCTCTCTCTCTGTGTGTGTGTGACTATCATAAATAAATAAAAATTTAAAAATAAATAAATAAATAAAAATGATAATCTAGTAAGAAAAAAAAAAGAAACTAAAGAACTGAGTTTTAATTCTAAGAGAAAGGAACTGAAGATCAAAAGGAAAACTCCCTAATAAGGCCAGGTTTCTCAAAGACTACAACCTAAGTGAGAAGGGGGGAAAATATCAATCTACTAAGTACGTGGAAGAGAAATATCTTAAATTACTTGCTGTGGTTCAAAGTAAAAACTGTTGAGCAACCTTTGTGCCAATAAGTTAATATAAAACTTAGTCCCTGATCAAGGATACCGTGGAGAGCCTGGTAGAAACAAATATAGCATATACCCAGCCAGGCCATATCTGCAACCCACACCACACTGGGATTCAACACAGAGATTTCAAATAGGAGGTCACAGACAAAACCACACACATGAAAAGATCATCCATTGTAAAGAAAAGTCAGAAACAGACACCTAGAAACTTGGAATAACATAGCAGTACGATAGAAGCTTCAAAATAAGTCATTAAAAATAAGACATGAAAGGAGGCCTCAAATACATAAAAAAAGAAAATACAAAAAAACAGATTCAAAATGGAGTAGACTTGACAGTTTTCCCAACAACAGCACAAGACAAATGTAACCAAAGTAATTATTGTCAGATCATGTTTATCAGTGGATGCAAAAATATTAGATGAGAGGTTGATGGGGGACAAATATCCCCACGGATTCAAAGATTCACCCTCCAAAAATTAGTATCAAAAGAAGAAAAAAGGGGATCCCTGGGTGGCTCAGCGGTTTGGCACCTGCCTTTGGCCCAGGGCGTGATCCTGGAATCCTGGGATCAAGTCCCAAGTCGGGCTCCCTGCATGGAGCCTGCTTCTCCCTCTGCCTGTGTCTCTGCCTCTCTCTCTCTCTCTCTCTCTCTCATAAATAAATAAATAAATCTTTAAAAAAAAAGAAGAAGAAGAAGAAGAAAAAAGATTTTTAAAAAAGAGGGGGGGGTCCCCTGGGTGGCTCAGCGGTTCAGCACCTGCCTTTGGCCCAGGATGTGATCCTGGAGTCCCAGGATCAAGTCCCGCGTCAGGCTCCCTGCATGGAACCTGTTTCTCCCTCTGCCTGTGTCTCTGCCTCTCTCTCTCTCTCTCTCTCTCTAATAAATAAATAATCTTAAAAAAAGAAGAAAAAAGGTACCATTATAATGGAGAAAACTGGTAACAGCTACCTCAACCAAGCGACCAAATTTAGTGCAATCAGAAACACCCAACATTATGAAACTCTTGATATGATACAAGAATAATAAGAAAACCTACGGAGTATTGTTGTCAAAAAAGAAAATATTTAAACTGGAGGCACCTGGGTGGCTTAGTCGGTAAAGTGTCTGCCTTCAGCTCGGGTCATGATCCCAGGGTCCTGGGATCAAGCCCCAGGTCAGGCACCTTGCCTCCCCCTCTCCTCACCCTCCTATCCTGTAACCCCTGTTCATGCTCTCTTTCAGTATCTCTCTCTCTCAAATAAATAAATAAAACCTTTATAAAAATATATTTAAACCAAATCTACTCATGAGGAAAGAATCCAACAAATCCAGAATATCTATAAGCCAATTAGCCTGGATTCCTCAAAATATCAGTACCATGAAAATCAAAGAAAGGAGGAAAGATAGGAAAACTATTTCAGATTAAGATACTAAAGAGGCATAATTAACCAAATATAATTCGTGAACCTTAAGTGAACTATGAATCAAAGAAAAATATTGAAGACATTTGGAGGGGCACACAGCTGGCCTAGTTGTTAGAGCACCTTCATCTTGGGGTCATGAGTTCAAGCCCCATGTTGGGTGTAGAGCTTACATTTAAAAAAATAATAATAAAGTAAAAAAGACATTTGGAGACAAGTGGGGAAATGTGAATATAGTTTGCATATTAGAATATTCTATAGAAGAACTGGTAATTTTCCTAGCTTTGATAAGGTATATGTAAGAAAATATCCTTTTCCTGGAAATAAATACTGAAGTATTTAGGGGTGAAATGCCACAATGTCTATATCTTACTTTCAAATTCTTTAGCAAAATTAAAAGCAAAGAAAAAAGAAGAAACGTAATAGTTATTTATACTCATATATATATATATATATATATATATATATATATATAGAGAGAGAGAGAGAGAGAGAGAGAGAGATATTAGGAAATGTATCAAAATGTTAACTGATGAATCCAGGCAAAGGGTACACAAGTATCACTGTATTGCTCTCCTAATTAAATATTTGAACAAACACAGGAATATAAATGTCCATTAATATGAAAAGGTACTCAACATCAATATTCATCAGAGAATTTAAACTACAATGAGGTAACACATAATGACCAATAGAATAGCAAAAATCAAAAGGACTGATAAGACCAAGTATAGCAAGGACATGGAGCAAAATGAACACTTAACACGTTATTGGTGTGAACATAATACGGCATGACCATGAAGGGCAACTGTTTGGTAGCTTCTTATAGTTAAACATGCATCTATTTGTGCCAGGAATCAGCAAAATACCACCCACCTACAGGCCAAATCCAATCTAAGGACAGGTTTTTTATAGCCCTCAGCTAAGAATGGTTTTTACATTTCTAAATGGTCATAAAAGGGGCACCTTGGTGGCTCAGTGAGTTAAGAATCTGCCTTCTGCTCAGGTCATGATTCCAGGGTCAGGGTCATGGGATGGAGCCCTGCAAAGGACTCCCAACTCTGCAGGGAGTCTGCTTCTCCTTCTCCCTGGGCTCCTGTACTCCACTTGTCCCTCTTGCTATCTCTCTCTCAAATAAATAAAATACTTTTTTTCAAAAAAGGGGGAAGGTCATTAAAAAAAAAAAAAAAGAAAGAAAGAACATACAAAGGAGATCATACAAAGGAGACCTGCAAAGTCTAAAATATATTTACTCTCTAGACAAACAGATTTACTATCCAAACAGGAAAAGGCTGCTTTGCCTCTCATCTACCCTATGACCTAGCAATTCCACTCCCAGGTATTATCCAAGAGAAATGAAAGTATATGTTTACACAAAGACTTGTACTAGATTGTTTAAAGAAGTCTTGTTCACAATAGCTAAAAACTCGTGAGTGGATGTGTCTAATTATTTGATAAGATTATCCCAAGATTAACACAGAAGAGCAAAAAAAGAATGCTGAAGATAATACTGAAGAACAGGACAGGGCCGAAAGGGTACCAGTGAAAAAACAGCATAATTATCTTCAAAAGCCAATTTTTTTCCATTACACATTAATCGTCTGCAAGGTAGTTAGCTTTGTGTGACTTATCACTTAATAGTTGAAGTAACTGTTAGCCTTTTTCCCCTGCTTAACTGTTAAAAAAATTAGTTGTGAAAATTGTTAACTTGCCATTTAAAAACAATCAACTGTTACAGTAATTTCCTACTGCAGTATTTACATTTCCATTTATGAAATTAACCTATGAAGCACAAAAGATTTCCCTACAAGTTACATTATAGATGCTTGCCTCCTGAAAATAAACACTACGACATTAACAAGACATCTGAATAGCACATCTGGTTCATATTATTCATATTGTAAAGCTGATTAAATATGATAGTAAATAAATAAATAATAAATATGATAGTAATCTTTCTGATCACATATTAAGGAAGCAAAATAAACTGTTAGAGGAATTCACCCTTTCTCGAGGCTGACACAGACAGCAAATAACAGATTTGGCTCTACTGCTGAGGCCTAAATTAAACTTTGGGTATTCCAACTATCATTATCATCCAAAACTGTACCTTTCTAGTAAAGGACCTAAAGCAGGTCATACTTAGAGGAAGTTCTGAGCATGCATTGCTTCAATTGTGGGACCTGGGAAACCTTAATCTAAATTACGTACTCTAGTATCTTGTAGACTCTTTTCCATTGCCGCCAAAAAAGTAACTAGAAGTCTTTAAAATATAAAACTAAACCATCCCTGCTTTAGAAAGATGTGAATGACCATCTTAAAACTTAGACCAAAATAAATAAATAAAAATAAAAATAAAAATAAAATAATTAAAAAAAAAAAAAAAAAACTTAGACCAACTCTTTAAAACTAGCTTTTTCCAAGCCTGGAAAGTAACAGTCCACCTATAGATCTGAATGTTATGGGTGAGAGTCTGTGTTCTGTGAATAGAGGTACTTGGATTCCCCCAAGAGAAAGATTTATGTGAGCACCTGCATCTGAGAATGCATCGGTACTTGGATTCCCCACAAGAAAGATTTATGTGAACACCTGCATCTGAGAATCTGCATTCAAACAGAGACAGAAAGTAGAAAGCACAAATTGGTTTATTAAACAGCAAGTACACTCTCAAGGTGGGAAAGCAGGCAGGCTCCCAGAGGTCCAGTGGCCTCTAGGTTGTTTTGGGTTGGATATTACTGGGTCTCTCTGGGCTAGGAGGAGCTGTGATGGACAGTGGGATGGCCTCTAATGGGTGGGGGGCGGTTGGGAGAAGGGAGTTTTTGACCCTACAAGGTTTGTACCTGATATAACAAGGCAGCCTTTCTCCATTGGGGAGGAGGGGCCACTCTACCCACAATGCAAATATATTATAATGAGGTTATAATGGGGTTACCGTGGAGCAGAAGTGGAGGAGGAGAACACATGTTCTCCACCTGAGGCTCTTTGGTCTGTCAGTCCCAAGGTCTTGGGGAAGCCACAAGGTCAGGATGTTGCGCTCCTGGACCTTTTTTTTTTTAAGATTTTATTTATTTATTTATGAGAAACATCGAGAGAGGCAGAGATATAGGCAGAGGGAGAAGCAGACCCCCTGCAAGGAGCCCGATTTGCAACTCAACTCCAGGGCCCCAGGATCACACCCGGAGCCAAAGGCAGATACTCAATCACTGAGCCACCCAGACATCCCACTCTTGGACTTTTAATGTGTAGCTCATTTATCCCCATCCTTGCTTCCAGCAGCTCCTGTCTCTATCATTCCTCTTGAAGAATCTGGGACTCTGCCTCAGAGCGCTCCATCCACTGGCCATGTCTAGCTTCTACCTAACAAGAATACAAAGCTTCAAACTTAAGAATGGGAAGAGACAGTCATGCTATTGGGAGTTAGAATACCAACCCTGAAATATAAATGTTAAAAAAAACAAAATATAAATAATTCTGGACTATCCACACCAACAGTCATCTTCATGAGAACACAGAATAGAGAATTAACTATTTTGATATAAGAAAAATAAGTGAAAGGTTATTATCAGACTTGATCTAAAAACAGCGATTGTCCACAATTCAAATCTTTTTCTCTCTCAATTTACCCATGAATGAAAACACTTTGTGAGCTAACACAATGAAAACACAATACGACAAAAAGAGGGGCTTAAAAAAATAAAAATAAAAATAAAGAGGGGCTTAAGATTTTTTCTTTTTTTAAGTAATCTTTCCACCCAACGTGGGACTCAAACTCACAGCCCCAAAATCAAGTGTTACACACTCCACTGACTGAGCCAGCCAGGCATCCAAAGAAAGAATTTTAAATCTATTATTAGTCTGATGCAACACAAACTTTTCTGTAAAGGAGTTTGGTGTTGATAAATGCCTTAGTTTACCAAACAAGAAAGAGATTAAATAGTTTTCTCATTATTTCATGAGTATCTTTTTTTTTTTTTTTAAGATTTTATTTATTTATTCAGGAGAGACACAGAGAGAGAGAGCGAGAGAGGCAGAGACACAGGCAGAGGGAGAAGCAGGCTCCATGCAGGGAGCCTGATGTGGGACTTGATCCAGGGTCTCCAGGATCACACCCTGGGCTGAAGGCGGCGCTAAACCGCTGAGCCACCGGGGCTGCCCTTCATGAGTATCTTGTAAGGAATATAAACTACTATTGAAGCTGTCAGTTAAAACAAATTATTAGTAAAAAGGCCAGAAACAAATATTAAAAAAAAAAAAAGAAAAAACTACAGACACAAAATAAATTTGTTTAATTGCTTGATTTAATTGCTTTTAAGTAAAAGATAATGATTTTAAATATATCTGTCAAATAAACAAGATAAATACTTAACCTTTATTTTCAGGAAATTAGAGTAGCTTGCAACAGTTCTTTTTTTTTAAAAAAAAGAAAGTCACAATAAAGCTAAATGAACAACAGTTCTAGATAAAACAAGTAATCACAAATATTGGAAATCTTCTGTATATTACTATACAATAAAAGTTGCCATTACCAATAGGTTGTTACCAAAAGCAAGAATGAAAAACAGTAACTTACATTAAAGTACAGCTACTAAAAAAAAAAAAAAAAAAAAGTACAGCTACTAATTTCCTCCTCTAAAGTTCCAATAATTTACATTCTTTTCTCATGGGATTTTTCTCTATTCTTTCATAGTTTATTACTGCTAAAAATGTCTGCTGTGGTAAAAATCCCCAATAAAACTATGTATCACTCATTGCTTTATACTATTCCTTGTGTTCATGTCCAGTTATTATTTGCCTATCTTTCATTTATCAAACTATCCACTGAACACGACAAAGCATTTAGGAAGTTTAAACAATTATAGCATTCCCTTAGTAATATTAGAATTCATCTGTGGGAAAATGTGCTCTCATAAGGCAGCAGAGTATATAAGCATTTCATCGATCTTTGAATCAAACTTCCTCCAGCTGTGATCAAATCTACTTGGTGGTCAGCAATCAGTCCAGCAATTTTTAAACTCTAGGTTTTTAAAAACTCAGGGGGAAGAAAAAAGACACATATAAAGACATTATGATACTTGCATTTTGCTTAATATACAAGTGAATGATTAGATTTTTTTGTAATTGTGCACACCCACACAATTGGGTGGGGGAGGGGACACCCACATTTTTCCTTTTTTTTTTTTACTCCAAATAAGTCCTGATCCAAATAAAGCAAAAATATACTTACAGAACTAGCATCAACATCACTGTGGATGGCGACCGTCTTAATGCCCATCTTCTTACAAGTTTTAATAACCTATTTTAAAATATATAAATGTTATCTATTAACAGAGATTCGGATTTAAAGGGATTTCCTAATAATAAACTTCACAAAGTAAAATGGAAGATTAAAATCTACTTACCCTACATGCAATTTCTCCTCTATTAGCAATAAGAATTTTATCAAAAGTCTAAAGAGAGAAAAAAACACATATAAGAAATTGTTACTCTCACTTTGGAACCAGAAAACAAGTTTTCCCACAACACTGGACATGATCCTTAAAAAAACATTTCTTCTTACAGTAGTATTAAACATCATACATATGTTCATCCACAACCAGGTTGCTACTAAATTCATCTGGTAGGATCCCTATAATTACTCTGTTAAAGCATCAACTAATTAAGTTTAGTAAATCATAAGTGGACTAAATTTATAAATTTGATTTATAAATTCCCTTCCCCAAAGATAAACTTCAAATGATATTTCCGAATGCTAAAATACTTTAGACAGAATTCCTTGGCCACTTACTCAATAATTTATATTCTAAATTCAGGGAAATTCTAAATGTCATGAGTTGATTATCGAAGGAAAGTCTGATACAATTTTTATGCCATCTCTGTTGGGCATTAAATGATACTTTCAGTAACTCAGAATAAAAATTAAATATGCTTATATCTAAAGATTCCCAGACCACGCAGGTTATGCTATTTGAATACACTGTTAAGTTTGAATAACCACATTTTGAAGCAGCTGAGGCCTCATAATAGAGTAGTTCCATTCTGTGGGGAGCTAGAAACCTCAATTCCAAGCCCAGCTTTCCCACTAACTATACCTATCTGAGTTGAAGCAAATCAATCTCTGTAGGTCTTCCCTCCCACATATAAATTGATAGCATTCTAAGGAGAAACTATTTCATAAGGTTCTCTACTCTAAAATTATACAGGCTAAATCCTTTTAAAGAAACACACATTATAAGTAATCTGGACATTTTAGTACACAATTATTTCTGGGTAAGTGAACTGTTAGAAGTTATATAGAACTATAGAAATAGTTTTAGTTATATTTTTTTTTTTTAGTTTTAGTTATATTTCTAAAAGAAAGTTAAAGAAAAGTTAAAGAAAGTTAAAGCTATATATGACCTTAAAAGTATTCTTCTGTAACTGAAAGCAATATTTTAACCCAACATGGAGTCACAATCTCAGAATTAGAAAAGGCTTTCAAAGTCTTGGTTTAACCTTTATGTCACATATGGCTTATTCCACCAAATTGAGACAAACCTCTGGCTTAAAAATGGGTAAACTCCAATCTGATAGAAACCTGAGTCATTCAGAGCCTTGAGCCTTAAAATATCCTAATCTCACCTCAAGCCTGAGACTGCAAAATCATCTGCCATTCTATACCCAAATGGTCATGGTAAATCCCTGCTGAACAGTAAAAATATCTGAAGAAAAAAGTATTTATACTTTTGGGTTTTTTTTTTTTTTTCAGTATTTATATTTCTTTGAACTGCATTTTTAAATGTGCATTTTTATAGCTATTAAGCAGATGACATCTGATAAAAACAGAACAATGAAGTTACACATTCAGCAACTGTTACAGCAAATATAACAAATTATAACATCTTAGGGATAAAGAACTCCATCCTAATTTTTATCTGAGTGGAAGAATATGATTAAGGGTCAGTCTGGAATCAAAGTGCCCAGTCTGGGATCTCAACACTACCATGTTTCTTGTATAAGGAGGTCGCCTTTTTTTTTTCTCCTTCCAAGTTTTTATTTAAATTCAAGTTAGTTAACATATAGTGTAGTACTGGTTTCAGGAGAATTTAGTGATTCATCCCTTAATCTGACACCCAGTGCTCATCACAACAGGGCAAGCTACCCTTCATGACCCTCATTTCCTGGTATGTAAAATGAGAGTAATAACAGCACTTGCCACAAGAGGCTGCAAGGACACGAATTAACACTCAAAAGTGTTTAGAATAGTACCTCGCACACAATATATTCTGAAGAGGTGTCAGCTATTATTATTCACTCCTTTGGGCCACACACCACACCAGCTCTAACAAATCTAGGTGTGTGAGTGAACCTAACAGGAAAATATCTATATCAAAACCAATATCTGACCTAACACACCTTCTCTGTGCAGAGCTTATAATGGTAAACCTTATGTGCAACTTGACTGGGCCACAGGGTGCCCAGATGAAACATTATTTCTGAGTGTGTCTGTGAGGGTGTTTCCAGATGAGTCTAATATGTGCATCGGGGACTCAGCCCCGTGCACTGCCCTCCCCAATGTGGGTGAGCATTATCCCATCCATTAACAGACCCAAAGATAAAAAATAGAGGAAGGGAGTGTTTGTTCTGCTCTCCTGATTGAGTTGGGACATGGGTCGTCACTTACCTGGGGGCACCACTGGCTTCCATGTCCTCAGGGCTTTGGACCTAGACTAGAATTACACCACCAGCTTTCCTGTGTCTCTAGCTTGCAGGGGGCAGAGCATGAAATGAGGCCTCCATAATTGTGAGCCAGTAGATCTCTTTATATCTCCTACTGGTTCTTTTTCTCTGAAGAACCCTAACTAATACAGGACTATCAATACCAATTAGTGCACAAGCTAAATAAAGCTGATGATATCAACTTTCCATACATAAGATATTCTTTTAAATAAACACATGTATGTGGTTCAAGGTTTAAAAGTTACAAAAGGAAAAAAAAATAAAAATAAAATAAATAAAAGGTACAAAAGGGAGGGGAGCCTGGGTGGCTCAGTCGGTGAAGCATCTGCCTTCGGCTCGGGTCATGATCCTAGGGTCCTGGGATCGAGCCCTGCATTGGGCTCCCTGCTCAGCAGAGAGCCTGCTTCTCCCTCTCCCTCTGCTGTTCCCCTTGCTTGTGCTGTCAAATGAATAAATAAAATCTTTAAAAAAAAAAAAAAAAAAGGTACAAAAGGTGATATACTTTGGAGACACCTAGGTCTTTGCCCCAAAGGCAACTGCTATTACCCATTTCCTATATATTCTTTCAGATAAGCTCTACATATAAAAGAATATACATACAAATAAATTTATACCAACTTTAAAATTCCCCTCTGCATCAAAAATTACAGGGAAACATCAAGAGCATTTGACAATGTCAATGTACAAATATGGCACAATCACAACAAAGTGTGGTAATTGCTACAATATGACTACATCCAGAAGGCTACATATAGCCTTTGCAGAGAAGGATGGCACAGAGTTCTCTACAAAGGCTGGGACACTGAAAGCAGAAGATGACACTGAAAAACAAGTAATTTTTTTCACAAATTAATTTGAGGGAGGCAGGGTCGGAAAGGGAAAGAAAGAATCCCAGGCAGACTCCCCTGATGCGGAGCCTGACATGAGGCTCGATATCACAACCCTGAGATTATGACCTGAGCTGAAATCAAGAGGCGGTTGCTTAATCAACTGAGCCACCCAGCGCCCCAACAAGTAATTTCTAATATAGCTGAAGCACAAAATACGTGCAGGGGAGTTGTAGCAAACAAAACAAGGGTAAAAGGGGCCAGATTATGAAAGGATTTATATGCCATTAAGGAACTGGACTTTATCTTATATGTGGAAAGCCACAACATATAAGACACTCTAAAGATATTCTAAGGGAAACAAACAAAACCACCCTTAAATCAGGAGGCTCTCAGGTACCATGCAAGATAAAGAAGGAACTTTTGCAGCAGTTGTTCTATAAGTGTGCTAATGATGTCACCCAGGGTAAGAAACACACTGGAGATTTCATGGAGGTAATTTTTTAATTCTCTCCTTTTATTCCATTCTCTATTCTCCTTCCTTCTTTCCCTTCCACATATTTAGATCTTCACAGCTGGTGTCTAAAACCACCAAGGACATTTTACTCTGTTCAGAGCCTGAGAGAAGGGCTAGGCTGGCCCATTCCCTTGGGTACTTGAAGGAACAATCATAGAACACCAAAGGGTAGTAGTCACTTACCAACACTTCTGAGAAGGGGTCCAGCACAGTGGGTAAATCCACTGCCTCAGGAGAAGCCTAGGCTTGAGTTTATACCCCACTTACACTTACTATCTGTGGATTTTAAGCCTGTTTCAAATGTATAAAACCAAGTTGTAAAGACTAATATGAAGCAGGGGTGCCTGGATGGCTCAGTCGATTAAGTGTCCAACTCTTGATCTCAGATCATGTCTTTTTTTTTTTTTTTTTTTAAGATTTTATTTACTCGAGGAGGGGGTGGGGCAGAGACACAGGCAGAGGGAGAAGCAGACTCCATGCAGGGAGCCCGATATGGGACTCGATCCTGGGTCTCCAGGACCACGCCCTGGGCTGAAGGCTGCGCTAAACGGCTGAACCACCCCGGCTGCCCTCAGCTCAGATCTTGATCTGTTGTCAGTTCAAGCCCCACACTGGGCCCTATACTGGGCATGGAGCTACTTAAAAAATTTTTTTAAAGACTAATTCTTTGGGCAGCACAAGTGGTGTGATCCTGGAGACCTGGGATCAAGTCCCTCATCGGGCTCCCTGCATGGAGCCCGCTTCTCCCTCTGCCTATGTCTCTGCCTCTCTCTCTCTCTTTCTCTGTGTGTCTCTCCTGGATAAATAAATAAAATCTTAAAAAAAAAAAAAAAAAGACTAACCTTTTTTTTTTAAGATTTTATTTATTTATTCAGGAGAGACACAGAGAGAGAGAGTAGAGACATAGGCAGAGGAAGCAGCAGGTTCCCTGTGGGGAGCCTGATGCAGGACTCGATTCCAGAACTCCAGGATCATGCCCTAAGCCAAAGGCAAACACTCAACCACTGAGCCTCCCAGGCACCCCTAAAAAGACTAATATTAAGTAGCTAATATTTAGGACACATACTTTCTCTATGCCAGATACCAGGACAAATCCCTTCTGTGTACTCTTCCATTTCATCCTCACAATAGTCCTAGGAGTTCAGTTGAGAACATCCTCAATTTACAAATGAGAAAACTGAAGCTTAATGAGGCCAAATCACTTGCCTAAGTCACTTACAAAGTTAAAGGGGGAAAGCCAGAGTTCACAGACCTATTCATGTCAAAACACACCATGATGTGACATGATAAAAATATAATGGTGCAAGCTTTAAACACTGCATTAATAATTATAAATAAATAAATAAGATCAAATTTGCCATGCCAGGCATGCCATAGTACTATACTGGCTCACACTTACTTAAGGCCTACTAAAACCTCCTAGTCTTTTTCTAAGCAGGTTACTTTTAAACCTTCCCTATTCTTGTGAACATTCCTGAGACAAGGTGACATGCTTTATAAAACAAGTCGAAAAACAGTATTTTTAGTAATGATTAAATTTTACCTGACTTCAACCTAATGTGAGTCACTGGTAAAATGTGGAGTAAGAAAGGAGTCAAAGGCAAGTTCAGATGAGAATCAATTTTTTTAAATCAATTTATTTAACAAATACATTTTCTCAAAGATCACATTACCTGTACTTAAGACAGGAACAATAAACAACAACAAAAAGTACAGTATTTAATGAATGGCTATAAGAAAGAATTCCTAGAAGTTGAAAGGCTCAATTAAATGCTGCCCTCTGTGCCTGGCTGACTCAGTAGTAATCTCAGGGTCCTGCTTCTCAGGGAGCCTGCTTCTCCCTCTGTCTCTCATGAACAAGTAAATAAAATCTTTGGGACGCATGGGTGACTCAGCAGTTAAGCTAAGCGTCTGCCTTCAGCCCAGGGCATGATCCTAGAGTCTCTGGGATCGAATCCCACATGGGGCTCCCTGCATGGAATCTACTTCTCTCTCTGCCTGTGTCTCTGCCTCTCTCTCTCATGAATAAATACATAAAATCTTTAAAAATAAAAAATAAAGGATCCCTGGGTGGTGCAGCGGTTTAGCGCCTGCCTTTGGCCCAGGGTGGGATCCTGGAGACCCGGGATCAAATCCCAGGTCGGGCTCCCGGTGCATGGAGCCTGCTTCTCCCTCTGCCTGTGTCACTGCCGCTCTCTCTCTCTCTCTGTGTGACTATCATAAATTAAAAAATAAAATAAAATAAAATAAAATAAAATAAAATATAAATAAATAAATAAATAAAATATTTTTAAAAAAACATGCTGCCTTCAAGTGAAGGGCAAGCCCTCAATTTGGCCCAAAGCCCAACACCTATAACCACCATTAGGTGCCAAAAAGTATCATAGACTTTTTCATAACTGAGCACATGATACAGTTTCTCTACAATAACCTCAAGCAAATGATGTGGGGAACAAAGGCAAAAGTATCGAAAAAATTAAACTTCCTTACAACTTATGTCCCACTGACAAGTACTCTGTACAGAGTGACCTTTCTCCAGGACTCAACAGCCTTTACGTTAATATTAATACTTTGCTAGAGGCAAAAGGCAACCTCAGCTCAACATAAATCCCACCCCCAGGATCCCGTAAGTCTTCTTTGGAAACCTCCTTTATCACTACCCCCACACCAAGATACAGGTTAGCAATCATCCTCCAAACTTAGCGCCCACTGATATCCATCTGAAGGGTCTTGTGACTAAGGTTACACTAGACAGTAATAAATGACCCTTCAAGGTCCAGAAAACCTCGCTTCTAAATTCCTTAGGCACTTGCGCTATCCCTGACCCTCTCTCAACTTGAAAGTATATGATCAGTCCCTCCTCACAACCCCACTACAGCTTTTTCTGCCCACAGGTCCTGTCCCCGTTCTTTAATAAAACCATCTTTTTTGCAGTGAAGACATCTCAATAATCCTTTATTGACCATTCGCTCCCAGACCCCGAAATCTCACATCAGCAGGGACAGTAGGCAGATCTGATTTTAGACATTTACAATAAAACATGTACCTTTGTGGATTGGGGGGATAGGGGGTATCTCCTAAACCAAAATAGTTATACACATTTATTTTTTAGTAATTAGCAATGGCCACCAATGTGAGGGGTGAATCAGCTATTACTTTAAGCTCACTATGAGGTTATGGCAAAAACAAATTTCAGACCCAACTCTGCCACACATACACACATTTATAAACAGACATAGAAAGGATCTTAAAATCTGCTGGATAAGCTCAGTGAAGTCTCAACTTCCTTCATTCTGTAATGCTCCAATAGCCTGCATGAAAGGTTCACCTGAGGCAAATACATTGATATTCTGATTTAGTTAACCATACTGTCGGACTCAAGCTTGGTGAACCCCCAGACAAGCAGCTGCACACAGGACTTCATTTAGGGATCAAGCTTAGGTTCTATCCTTAAAGGTAAAGAATGGAAGGCCAACCAGACTGTTACATTCTTCTAATTCAGTGGCTAAGAATTGATATGAAGTAATAGCCAGAACACCTATCTTGCATACCACTAACTTCATCAATGACAACCCATTTCTAACACCTATTATGCTAATGAGAAAGGCTCCCAGAGTTAACAGGGAGAAAGACAGCTGAACTCTTTGTAGTATTCTATACTGCCCCCACTCTGGAATGTGACCTCTAGTACAAATACTAGCTAACCATGCCCTAGAATGTTTCTAGTTAGCACAGCTCACTACCTCTAGACTGAACTCAACACATGTGTATAGAAACACACAGACTGGGGATCCCTGGGTGGCTCAGTGGTTTGGTGCCTGCCTTTGGTCCGGGGCCTGATCCTGGAGACCTGGGATCGAGTCCCACGTCGGGCTCCCTGCATGGAGCCTGCTTCTCCCTCTGCCTGTGTCTCTGCTTCTCTCTCTCTGTGTCTCTCATGAATAAATAAATGAAATCTTTAAAAAAAAAAAAAAAAAAAAGAAACACACAGACTTACATGTACCTCAAGGTATACTGTCTATGCTGAAGTTTCATATTAAACTATGGATTTGGGCAGCCTGGGTGGCTGAGCAGTTTAGCACCACCTTCAGCCCAGGGTGTGATCCTGGAGACCCTGGATTGAGTCCCACATCCAGCTCCCTGCATGGAGCCTGCTTCTCCCTCTGCCGTGTCTCTCTCTCTCTCTCTCTCTCTCTCTCTGTGTGTGTGTGTGTCTCTCATGAATAAATAAAATCTTTAAAAATAATGATAATAAAATAAAATAAACCAGGATTTCAGGGCACCTGGGTGACTCAGTTGGTTAAGCATCTGACTCTTGGTTTCAGCTCAGATGGTGATTTTATGATTCTTGGGATAAGCTCCATGTAGAGCTCCATGCCCAGCAGAGAGTTTGCTTGAGATTCTTACCCTCTACCCCTCCCCCCACACTCTAATAAATAAATCTTTTTTAAAATCATGGATTTCATAACAGAAGTGTATTATAGCTAATTCATCTGGACTACTGCTGTGCAATAAAATAACCACTAGCCACATAAGGTTACTGAGCTCTTTAAATGTGGCTAATCAAATCAGGATGCCAGAATTGTAAATTATACATTGGATTTAGAAAGTTTGGTACAAAAAAACAAAAAGAAGAAGAAAAGTATCTCACTGATACTTCTTTTAAGATTTTATTTATTTGAGAGAAAGAGAGCATGAGTTGGGGGGGGGGGGGGGGAGGCCCAAAGGTAGAGGAAAAAGCAGGCTCCCCACCAAGCAGGGAGCCCGAAGCAGGGCTCAACCCCAGAACCCTAAGATTGGGCAGCCCTGGTGGTGGCCCAGTGGTTTAGTGCCGCCTTCAGCCCGGAGTGTGATCCTGGAGACCCGGGATCGAGTCCCACATCGGGCTCCCTGCATGGAGCCTGCTTCTCCCTCCGCCTGTGTCTCTGCCTCTCCCTCTCTCTGTGTCTCTCATGAATAAATAAAATACTAAAAAAAAAAAAAAAAGAAAAAAAAGAACCCTAAGCTCATGAGCTAAGTCGAAGGCAGATGCTTAAACAACTAAACCATCCAGGTGCCCTGATACTTTTTACATTGACTATATATTGAAACAACACTTTAAATAATAGTTAAAATACACTACTAAAATTAATTTCTTCTGTTTTTAAGGTTTTATTTATTTACTCATGAGAGAGAGAGAGGCAGAGACACAGGCAGAGGGAGAAGCAGGCTCCATGCAGGGAGCCCAATGTGGGACTCAATCCTGGGACTCCAGGATCACACCCTGGGCTGAAGGCAGGCGCTAAACCGCTGAGCCACCCAGGGATCCCCCTCTTCTGTTTTTTTTAAATGTGGCTATTAGAAAATTTAAAATGATCTATGTTCTGCAATTGTGTCCACATTTTATTAATATTCAACTACAATGGTATAGATCCTTTCTCCAAGCCTCCAGATTCCTTTGAGGAGTTTTATTTTTTGTTGTTGTTTTGAGGAGTTTTATATACTTCAAGAGATGATTTATTAGATCATCAGCTACTTCATTCTCAAATAATCATTCACCAGTTTAACTTCATGACATTCAAATTGAACCATCTCTTAACCAAAACTCCCTCCTGCCCTATTAGAGGCCTTCATTGACACAAATTACATATTATCTCCACAATTGCCACTTCTAGGTCTGCTCTTTCTCCTATTACAAGCCCCAACCATTATGCTATTATATCAGGATTTTCACTGGAATTCTCTTATCCCAAAATTTACAATATATAAAATTGCTTTCGGAATACCTGCGTGGCTCAGCAGTTAAGCATCTGCCTTTGGCTCAGGGCATGATCCTGGAGTCACCGGATAGAGTCCCACATCGGGCTCCCTGCATGGAGCCTGCTTCTCCCTCTGCCTGTGTCTCTCTCTCTCTTTGTTTCTCTCATGAATAAATAAATAAAATCTTTTTATAAATAAATAAATGAATGAATGAATGAATGAATGAATGAATAAATAAATAAATAAATAAATAAATAAAATAAGTTTTCAAAATTAATTCTATAGGGGTGCCTGCATGGCTCAGTCGGTTAAGTGTGCTAATGCTCTCTCTTTCTCTCTCTCTCTCTCTCTCTCACTATCTCTCTCTCAAATTAGTAATAAAATCTTTGAGAAGAAAAAAAAAATCCCACAAATATTAAGTGAAAAAAAAAATCAATAGTCAAAATCTCTCAAATGCCCAATATTATGTTATTCTGCTAAAAACAAGGAAAACATACTAAAATGTATTCAACTTTTTGGTACAGATACTAAAATTATGACTCAGGTTGTGGCCCACAATGAAAAAACCTATGATGTTAGATCAGTAATTATATAGCATTAATAAAATTTAATCTGTCCAGTGAACACAGCATGGGGACAAGAAAGTGAAACCATTATAACTTTGCTATTCAAAGTATTTAAATACTCACTTTTTCATTAGAATCATATCCTGCTGAACAGAAACTACGGGTCACCATTAAGTGCTGTCTTGAGTAGTGTGGAACATACTACAAAAAAGAAAGAAAGAAAAGAAAGTTACAGATACTTGAATGGGCTTTAAAAATATTTTTCTCCGGGCAGCCCGGGTGGCTCAGCGGTTTAACTCCTCCTTCAGCCCCGGGGGCGTGATCCTAGACACCTGGGATGGAGCCTCCTTCTCCCTCTGCCTGTGTCTCTCATGAATAAATAAATAATAATCTTTAAAATATATTTTTCAGGGTAATTCTTCCAGTATGCTTCTACCTAAAATATTTTACCAATCAACAGATGTAGTTCTGGGCAGCCCCGGTGGCGCAGCGGTTTAGTGCCGCCTGCAGCCCGGGTTGTGATCCTGGAGACCCAGAATCAAGTCCCACATCGGGCTCCCTGCATGGGGCCTGCTTCTCCCTCTGCCTGTGTCTCTGCCTCGCTCGCTTGCTCTGTGTCTCTCATGAATAAATAAAAAATAAAATCTTTAAAAAAAATAAAAAACTTAAAAAAAAAAAAACAGATGTAGTTCTAAGCCACATGCCGTAACTGTGGAAGATAAATCATAACCACAGACATTTCCTTTGGCGCACAAAAGAAACCAAAAGGCATCGGAAGGATCTCTAGGAAAGTAAAGTAAGAGTCAATGGGGTCAATCTTAATTATAGTGAAATGATGGTTACCAAAGGGGAGGAGAATTAAGCAGTGATGAGCACCAGGTGATGCATGGGATTGTTGAATCGCGCCATACTGTACACCTAAAACTAATAACACTGTAGGTTAACTGGAATTAATTAAAACTTTAAAAAACAAAGCCAATGAGTCAAAATTTGAAGAAAGGTCTAATTATGCAGACTGACATGGCAAAATCATAGATACATCCCACACAGAACTTTATACAACATAAAACAAGAGTCTTGGTCTTCAAAGAGTTTCCATTTTAAGAGACCAGAAAATAAGGCAATCAGGCAATCAGTAATACCTCTTTTTTTTTTTTTTCAGTAATACCTCTTAGAACTTTCTAAGAAGACAACACAAATAAGCAAATGTTTTTATAGCACCATTTTTAAATAAACTCAAAGATTCATATAATTTTTGTAAAGCATCAAGCCCCAAATTACAAAATGTAATCTTAATACAAAAGCAAAGGTAATAGATAAGAAAGATACACTTTATACAACGAAGCCTACACTATCAAGTAAAAGACTAGTGAAGATAATGGTCTAAGACTGAGAAACACACTCTGTATTCCATCCCTTTTAAAGACCAAAACTCACTCTTTCACAACTTCAGACATCCCAGTAAATTCAAGAGTTTTTAGCCCAATTTTAAAAATCAAAAAACAGAGTCTCAAGAATTTTAGTTGGTCAAACGTCCTTGGGCTAGGATGCAATGGTCGCAAAATTTAAGCACAGATCAAAGCACTCTGGAGTTTATTTCGAGAATAAAAAGATAATGGCACCTCACATTAACACCAATGTGTCTGCAAAGATATGACTTGGGGAGAAAGAAAAAAGGGAAAAAAAAAAAAAAAAACTTTACCAGGAGTGTTTAACCACTCTATGTGCCCAAACAAAAATTTAGTCTTCTACCGCCTTCAGCAGAAGAATTATAATTTAACAACTTTACTCCTACATCAGATTTAATAGGATAAAGGTAATACATCTTCCCTGGGAAAATCAGATCTTGTGTTTACAGCCTCAGCCGAAGCAGAACACAAACTAAGAAAACAAATTCTGAGAATAAAGAAAACCAAAAGCTCCCTGGGAATTTCTTATATTTATTTTGCTGCAAGGCAGTACTGGGATATTTACACAAAGTAAATAGCACACCAGCTTCCTATCCATTTTATAAAATGTAACAACAAAATAGTTTACATTTTTACAAATTCTCCCTAATACTGTAAGGTACATAATGGTCTGTCGCATGAACAAATCAACATAATCCTTTTACAAAAGACAAAAACCAAACATGTGTCTTTCATCACTAACAAATAAAGGCTATAACTGATTCCTGCTGGCAAAAAACAAATTTGCATCTTCCAGAGACAAAACACAATCTGGGGTAGACATTTTAGGTATTCTAATTAGCTTCGGTGAGTGAGAACAACAGTGATGTGTATGTCTGGGGAAGGGAACACTTCAAAAAGCAACTTACCACCCAGCAAAGAACTATGATAGCAGGAGATCTAAATTCCACCCCTAACTCTAGGACTTGAGCAAACCACTATGACCCTGCTCTCTGCTAAGAAATGAAAGCTTGGATGACTTCCCTATCAGGTCTCTTACCGACCTAAACCACTATTATCCAAAAAATAAGAGCTTAAAAAAATAAATAAATAAAATAAATAAAAATAAAAAAAATAAAAATAAAAATAAAAAAAAAATTAAGAGCTTAGTACAATATATCTAACATGCACAAACCTCTGAAGATCATGGGAGGATATGCAGTAAATCCAAAGTCAACAAGCAGGCCAAGAAGGTAGTGACCCAGATCTTACTGCTGAACTACTCTGAGAGTAACAAACATGCAGATACTTGGTGGAAATAAGAGTAAATTTCATAGATTTTAATAAATATGAATTATGCATTAAGCTGCTAGGCTACCTCTGGGAATAAAAACCTAAGGACTCTATTAGATGAGCCCATGAGGAATAAGCTAAACTTACCCCAAAAGGAAAGAGTTTCTACCCCAGAACCATTCAGAAATCTCGTGGCCAACCTCTGAGCAATATTTGGGTCTGCTGACTCAAATGAACTATACTTACCTTTAGGAAACTACCAGTAACCTAAAACTAGAATAAAGTAAGTCTATGTTACAGTTCCTAAAACTAAGTCCACTCTATTACAAGTTACACCTGGCCAAAATGTAAAAGCTATAGCACTGTGATCGAGCTGGTTTTGGGGAATCTTTTTATTACTATTTAAAATACTTAATTCTGAAGATCTAAGACTATATTTTACCACCAGTATATAAACACACACTCACACAGCTTGTACACATGTGAATTTGTGATAATGTGGCGCAAAATTTTGAAAAGCATGGATTCCCCTGGTTAGCCAAATAACTAGAAATAGAAATGACTCAAGCAGAACTACAACAGCAGAACTATAAAGAAGAAACAAGTGTTTGGGCCATTTCCACAGCGAGGCTGAACTGGTTTGTAGTTGGCCCCATAAAGACTTTCTCTGTTCCTGTTTACTCCTGGCAGACCTTCATGGAAGGTCAAAGTTATAAAGAATATAGGTCAAAAATCAGAAGATTTTTGTAGAGATACAAGATAAAATTTCTTTTCTATTTTAATTCATTTTGTAATCTCTATACCCAACATGGGGTTGGAACTCTCAATCCAAAGATCAAAAGTTGCATGCTCCAATCAAGGACTGAGCCAGCCAGGTGCCCCTAAATTTTTTTTTTTAAATACAGACAACAGTTAGTAGAAACCTGCTTATTTGCACCTCTACACAGAATTTTATCATTTTTGTTAAGCATATTTTGTTAAACTGACTACAAGCCGAAAGGAAAGGAAAGGAAAAAGGAAAGGAAAGGAGAAAATTTAAGTAGGCTCCACACTAGGGGCTTGAACTCACAACCATGAGATCAAGACCTTGAGCTGAGGTCAAGAGGCACTCCCAGTCCAAAATCTTTTAAGGTACTTCCTAAAACCAGGAGTTCTAGGGGAAAAACCTAAATCAACTCCAATTATAAAGACCATTTAGCCTATCACAGCCAAAAGGAGAAAGGTCAACATGTACAAAATGACTTCTCAGAAACCTCTTACCATTGGTTCTTTTCTACAAGATAAAGATTTCCTATATTTTTCACACTTAGAAAAGAAATGGCCTATAGTGTGGCACATGACAAGTAATAGAACCTTCAGAGTCACAAGACTTGGATCAGCTCTTAGCTCCACTGCCTCACAGTTATGTACCACTGGGCAAATCATTTCTCTGGACTTGTTTCTTTTTAATAAAATACGAAAACACCTCCTGGCTTCCCTACAGTTGTCAAAAGGATCATACAAAAAAATCACAAAGATTTTTTTTTGAAATGATCAAATCTCAAGATTTTCTGGCTCTGCCTCCACAAAGTCAGAGCACCAGAAAACTATATACATCAACTCTAAAATTTTATCATCCCACCCAGCTCTACCCTACCAAGCCATTCTTGCCACCCCAGACGTAGCAGATGTTGTTAGAGCTCATACAGATCCTCTTCAGCAGGCAGCGCAGCATCCCCAGCTGCTGTGTTGACTACTCACAGTTCACACCTGCTCCCTAGTCTGACCAATTTGCCTTTACCAGACAGTTCTCCATCAAGCCAGGAAGCTACCACTTCTCAGCCCACAGCCAATGATTGAGTAGGCAAAGAGGGTTCAAAAGACCATCTCCACTCACCTCCACATGGGGCAGTGTTGCAATCTGGTTTTTAAGAACTGGCTGTCCAATATGGCAGCCACTAGCCACACATAGCTAACTGAGCACTTGAAATGAAATACGCCAGTCCAATTTCCAATGTAGTCCAAATATAAAATACACTCCAAATCTGGAGCTTTAATACCAAAACAATGCAAAAGTCTCCATTAATATTTTTTACATTTATATACTGAAATATTTTGAATATATTGAATTTTTAAAAATACACTAATATTAATTTCACCTTGTTTTACTTTTTTTTTAAGATTTACTTATTTGAGAGAGAGAAAGAGTGAGAAAGGGCATAGTGGGGAGGGACAGAGGGAGAGGGAAAGAGAGTCTCAAGCAGACTCTGCACTGAATGTGGAGCCCCCATAGGGCTCAATCTCACAACCTGAGCCAAAACCAAGAGTTGGATGCTCAAGCGACTGCACCACCCAGGCAAGCCCTTGTTTTACTTTTTAATGTGAGTGCTAGAAAGCTTTAAATTACATTCGCAGCTCACATTACATTTCTATTGGACAGAACTAATCTAGAGCAGCGCTTCTCACTTTCCTGTGCATCAACATGACCTGGAGGGCTTCAGAAAGCATTGCTGGGCTCTATCCCCAGCTTCTAACTGGACATTCTTCTGGGGTACAACTACAAAATCTGCATTTCTAACAGGTTCCCAGGTAATGCTACTTCTACTGTAAACTGAGTCCCCACTTTGAGAACCACTGCTCCAGACCTCCCCTGTGGGGTGAGACTAAAGCTAGTCTCTAGCTGGGGTCCCTTCCTTGCTTAGTTTTTTATCCCCTGTGCTACCCTGCTTTCTTCACACTTCTATTGACCACCACCTGCACAAAATCCCTTTTCTGTGCTTCTTAAAAAACTAACCATCCCACTTCCAACAGAACTGTTTTTCCACAACTACAGCCTTCACAAAGTGTCAGATCAGTGGCAACTAATGAGATGAGAAAGACTGCTGCATTTTTTGTAAAACAAGTATCACAGTTATTTATTGGATTGCTAGTTGCCCTTATATAATGTATTCTATGCAGTCAACGCTAGAACAAAGTTTATTCATCCCGATGAAGGAATGTTCCTTACTGTTAAGACACGGACAGCTCTAAGGCCTACTGCTTCCCTCTTTTCTATGGCTACTATGGTGTTCAAACTAGCTTTCGTGCCCAAGATGTATAAATATGCCCTATATCCCCTTTATTAAGTTTGTTAATATGGTATAATAAAAGCACTGAAGTCAGATTTTAGTTTGAATCCTGAGTCTCGGGACACCTGGGTGGCTCAGTGGTTAAATGCCTGCTATCGGCCCAGGGTGTGATCCTGGGGACCCAGGAACGAGTCTCACGTCAGGCTCCCTGCATGGAGCCTACTTTTCCCTCTGCCTCTCTCTCTCTCTCATGAATAAATAAATAAAATCTTTTAAAAAATAATTAAAATTTAAAAATAAAAAATCTTTAAAAAAAAAAAACTGGAATCATTTGAACAACTCCTTTTCCCTCACTCTTTTGATCAAACTGTCCCCTAACTTTCCTCCTGATTTAGAAAAGCCTTTTACTAATCATTCCTCGGTTCTGAACCTCTTTTTTCATAAGATTTATTTATTTACTTGAGAGAGAGATAGGAGGTGGGTAGGGTCAGAGAGAGTGGGAGAGAGAAACTCAAGCAGACTCCACACTGAGCCTGACATGGGGCTCGATCTCACAACCCCAATATCACAATCTGAGCCGAAACCAAGAGTTTGAGGCTTAATCAACTGCACCACTGAGGTGCCCCCTAAACCTCTTAAGAACAAAATAAAATCCAAAAAGCATATATATAACTATACAAACGTCCAGAAGTATTTTATTCTACCAGAAACTGATATCTGTAATAATCTTAGAAACTGTTCTTCCCAAGTGATGGTCAGAAATCTATTAGCACATTGGAAAGATATACCTCCATGCAATTCTAAACCATTCAGAAAGGTTTAAACATTTTTTTTCAAGACTAGAAAAGAAATTCTTAGATTTTAAGGACCGTAAAGCTTGAGTATTTAAGTTCAGTGAATTCACCATATAATATCACTCAAATGAAGACAATTTGTAATTGTAAAAGCAAGGTTTGGGAATCATGCCACCCAAGATTTAAATTCCA
The DNA here is from genome assembly GCF_048164855.1 of Canis lupus baileyi. Classification (NCBI taxonomy): domain Eukaryota; kingdom Metazoa; phylum Chordata; class Mammalia; order Carnivora; family Canidae; genus Canis; species Canis lupus. The sequence goes on from NC_132854.1 coordinate 11,393,822, forward strand.
CCTCAATGGTGCCCTAAAGCAAGTCACTTAACTGCTGAGCTTTGTTTCCTCATCTATAAAACTGCAACTTTTTAGCTAGTTGTCAGATGGATAAGATGTAATACATGAAAACCATATAAGACACACAGAAGTTCAATCAACTGTAGCAATTACCATAAAACCTGGAGCCACTGAAAATGTAGACAGGAGAAAAAACTAGGTATTTAAACAGAACGTGTTTAAAAAGCTAATACACAAAACAAATAAGACTAAAAGGTAAACTCAAACCCTAAAAGCAAACAAAAAGAACGGGGACACTAGGGTCTAGAGTTGCCAGACTGCTTTCTAACCAACCAAATGGTTACAGGAGTGGAAAGAGGAATGAGAGGAATAAAATTTTCAAATGAGGAAAGCCTGGATGGCTCAGTTGGTGAGTGTCTGCCTTTGGCTCAGGGTGTGATGGGGTCCTGGGATTGAGTCCTGAGTTGGGCTCCCCCGCAGGGAGCCTGCTTCTCCCTCTGCCTATGTCTCTGCCTCTCTCTGTGGGTCTCTCATGAATAAATAAATAAATTCTTTAAAAAAAAAAATCTTCAAATGCTTCTACCTCAGATGCAGATTCAGTGGAGCACATTTCAAATTCATGAAAGAGGGATCCCTGGGTGGCGCAGCGGTTTGGCGCCTGCCTTTGGCCCAGGGCGCGATCCTGGAGACCCGGGATCGAATCCCACATCAGGCTCCCGGTGCATGGAGCCTGCTTCTCCCTCTGCCTATGTCTCTGCCTCTCTCTCTCTCTCTCTGTGACTATCATAAATAAATTAATTAATTAAAATAAATTTTAAAAAAAAAATTCATGAAAGAGAAGCACAGAGAGAAGCTAAGCAGCTATTCAAGTTCTTCCAAGCTCTTTCCCAGAGGTGACAGTGAACTCCGGACATTCCTCCCACCTGCAAAAGGAATTCCTTACTGTCACAAACATAACTCTACTCCAGTCAGTACTATCACACATCCAGCACCTATTGTACCAAATACTGGGCTAAGAACACAGAAATAGGGGGATCCCTGGATGGCTCAGTGGTTTAGCGCCTGCCTTCGGCTCAGGGTGTGATCCTGGAGACCCGGGATCAAGTCCCACGTCGGGCTCCCTGCATGGAGCCTGCTTCTCCCTCTGCCTGTGTCTCTGCCTCTCTCCCTCTGTGTCTCTCATGAATAAATAAATAAAACCTTTAAAAAAAAAAAAAAAACACGGAAATAGACAAGATGCAGTCTCGCAGTCTCTGCCAACACACTGAAAGAAAGCAGGAAAGAAAAATTCAAAGTTTACATATTACACAACAGTGTATAATTAATATCTAGCAGTAAATACTGTAACATCTTTCCTCTCACCTTCACCAATCTAAAATGTCAGTGTAATCCCCCTTGCCTCCAACATGAATGGCTTCACGTTACTAAAAGATAAAGACAAAAACTAAGGGGCACATGGGTGGCTCAGTTGGTTAAGCATCTGCCTTCGGCTCAAGTCATGATCCCAAGGGTCGTGGGACAGAGCCCCCACATAAGCCTCCCAGCTCAGCGGGGAGTTTGCTTCTCCCTCCCCTTCTGCCTCTCCCCAGGCAAGCCCCACCCTGTTTCATGCTCCTTGACCTCTCGCTCTAAAAATAAATAATTAAAAAAAAAAAAAAAAAAGGACCAAAACTAATAGCTTGATCTACAAAGCACAGCATGATAGGATTCACCCTTACCTTCCTAGCACCATCTAATATCTGCACAAACTGCCTCAGCAGGTTTTCCCAGTGCTTCTATCTTGTCATTCCCTCTGGCCATAGGACCTTTGGATGTGATGTTCTTGCACATTTAACACTCATCTCTTCTCTTTGCCTACAAAAAGGTCACTTTACCCTTCAAAATTTGTTTTAGTTTTCACTTCCAAAGGAAAACATTCCTTTCTCTTAAGCAGTATAGCATGATTAAGGACACCAATTCTGGAGTTCTAAATCCTAGTTCTGCCATTTACTAATTCCATAGCTTTGAGCAGGTCACAAAACACTTTGTGCCTCAATTTCTTCATCTATAAGCAGATTATATAGCTGTTGTGAGGATTTAATAAATTAATTCAAGTAAACACCACAACAATATTTATGACATAGAGCTCAAAATCTTGATTTGATCAAATCCCTCCATTTTATTTTCTTATAGCACCAAGACCTCTCACCTAATACCATTTTACATTTATCTCTCTCTCCCTAATAGACAAAAATGTCTAAAAGAGCAGAAACTATACTTGTTCCCTATCAATGGAACACAGGAATAATCCAATAAAGATGTGTTGAATAAAAAAGTAGCTGAAAGGAAGAAGCTGAGGCCCAGCAAAGTGACTTATCTAATACCCTACAAAACTTCATCTGTGTGACTCCACAGGCCATTCCTTTCCACTACCCCAAGTTCCAGACTCCTATGTAAATGCTAAGAGTTGTGGAAACTGCAGTTGATGTGGCCAAAAAATGATTACAAACACAAAGCATTTAAAAACAATAAATTTTGTGGCAACATAAAGAATATTGTGTACTTTAAGAGTGGCATTCCAAAGTTGACGCTAAGCTAGTACAGGTGCAGGCTTACTTCCATTTCCAGCTCCAGCTCCAGCTCCACTGCTTACCTGGGCCTCAGTTCCCTCCTCTTTAAAAGAGTTGGATGGCCCAGATCATCTCTGAAATGTCTTCCAATTCTAGAGTTCAATGACAATAAATCATATTATGTGACAATTTTTTTAAAAAATTTTTTTAGGTAAGTTTAACAAGCAGACTGAACCAGATGGCAGGTGATTTTCAGGGAGATCTTTATTTTAAAGAATTTGTTCAAATAACATAATAAATCTTATTAACAAAGTAAGGTTATCTCTGTTCAGAAACTGCAAGACTCCAATTTCAAGAGAAAGTGTTAACAGCCACCCAGAAACACTCCAACATACATGCCAAGGCTGCCACCATGAAACCTTGGGGCATACACAAACAGTGGCAAAATGTGTTTAGAACAGTACAAAAACCTGGCTAACCACTACGTAGAAAAGAAAAATAAATTCACAGAATATACAGTATACTGCTATGTAATAATTTAAACTAGGCTCTCAACCAAAACGTAAAAGGAGGTAGCAATCCTGGCATCGCAGATACTTTAAAAGTTGAGATAAACTCACAACCCTAGCTGTACTTCAGCAGCAATTCAGTTAGGAAAGAGGCAAGAGGCAAATTAGGGAAGAGGCAAGAGAAAATGGAAACTGTAAGGACCCTTAAAAATTCACCCTAGGAAGCTGACGGCCAAGCCGAGCCGCTGGGCGCGAGCGTGAGCGCGGGGAATGCACGTCCAAAACGGCCAGAGGGCTGTCAGCCGCTCCCGGGCAGGCCAGCCGAAAGCGCACGCCGGCCGGCTCGCTGGGCCCCTCTGCCCTCCACGAGCCTCGCGGCAAGGGCTGCGGCGGGTGGCGCCCGCTCCGGCGCGCTGCAGCGCGGCCTCGGTGGGAGAGGGACGAGGGGCGCGGACGGCCGGGAACCCCGCGGTGCTCCCCGCCGCACCCGCCAACCCCCAGGCGGTGCCCGGCTGCGAGCCCAGCGAAGCCCAGGTCCGCGGGGAGCCCGGTCGCTCCTCACCTTCAGGGTCCACAGCGCTGCGCTCCGCATCAGCGGCTGCAGCCATCGCCGCTCACGCCGTCCGGCCGCGACGAGCGCCGCCATCCCCACCCAGAGCCCCGCCATTGTCGCCCCTGCAGACCGGCGCTCTGCTGACCTCTCACCCCGCCTAAGGGGCGGAGAAGGGAGCGCCAGCGCTTTCGCCAATCACGCGCCGGGACCCGCGGCCCCGCCCCCTGCCGCGCAGGACGGGGGGAGGGAGCGACCCGTCGAACCCAGGAAACCCGCAGCCCCGCGGCCGGGCGCGTGCCGGGACCCCGGGGGGAGCGAGGCGGGGAGGGCGCGCAGGAGTTCAGGAGGCAGTCGGTCCGCGCCTGCTCGGGGTAAACCCGGTCCAGTTTACCAGCGTCCACCGAGCTACCAGCCCGGGGCCAGGCCACTCTGCGGCACTTAGTCACCTAAGCCCCGCAGCCACCCCACCCCCCACCCCCCCAGAGCCCAGTGTCCCAAATTCCAGATATGCGCCCAAACTATATTCCTTTTCTTCGAAGGCATAAATTGCAATGTACCAGGTCAAGGTTCGGTGTTGAATGAGTGTGGTAAGAGAAAACGCTCTAGGTCTAGAAATCAGAGCTCAAGTTCTCCCACTGCCTGGTAATATCTGCATGTCGGGAATTAGCCAAAATCAGGGACAGTTTCTGTTGCTTGCTAGCAGGCATCCTTATTAGTGCAACTACAAAGGGCCAAACCTTGTGCTAGATATCTCAGATTCTGTCTCCTTAATCTTTACAAGAATCCTAAAGGCCTGGGATCCCTGGGTGGCTCAGCGGTTGAGCGCCGCCTTCAGCCTGGGGCGTGATCCTGGAGACATGGGATCAAGTCCCACAGTCCCACGTCCCACAGTCCCACGTCGGGCTCCCTGCATGGAGCCTGCTTCTCCCTCAGTCTCAGCCTTTCTCTTTCTCTGTATGTGTGTCTCTCATGAATAAATAAATAAAATCTTTAAAAAAACAAAAAGAAAGAAAGAAAAGAAAGAATCCTAAAGGCCCATACATTATTCCCACTTCGAAAAGCTGAATTTATAGAGAGCTAAAGTCATTTAGATAGTAAATGGTGACACTAGGGTTTGAACCTGCAGCTGGCTATCTCCAGGGACTGGTCTTATGCTTTGTTATATTACAAATTTGTCGGGACGCTTGGGTGGCTCAGCCATTGAGCTTCTGCTTTTGGCTCAGGGTGTGATCCTGGAGTATCATGCTCCCTGCATTGAGCATGCTTCTCCTTCTGCCTGTGTCTCTGCCTCTGTGTGTGTGTCTCTCATGAATAGATAAATAAATCTTTTTAAAAGAAATATTTATTAACATACACAAGAGAGAAACAGTATTATGACCACCAGGCCCTCGTTACACAGCTCCAACAAATCAACATTTTGTAAATCATGCTCCATCAATTCCCCCTGTTTCATCTTTTGCTAGAGTGTTTTAAAGCAAATCTCAGACATCAGGTCATCTTGCCTTCATATAGGCCAGTAACAGGGGCTCTGATCTTAACTATTTTGATACTCCTTCTGAGTCACCTTGAGAGAGTTACAAAGCTAGGTATGTTACAGCATGGCAAATGCCTAAAGATACAATCAAAATATTCAGGGATATCAGAGACATGACATTTAATGGAACTGTAAAATTAAGTAGGAACTTTCATGACAGACAAAAAGGAGTATCAGTTTCACAGTATTTCTCATTGAATTTATCTAAGCCTGGAATCATTTCCTACCAAGAAATCTGCTTCTCTTTTTTTCTTTTTCTTTCTCCCATTTTTAACCTTTGGATTGGTTCACCTTAGATCCTATCTGCTTTGTCTTATAGAAGTTCTTTTCATGAAAGTCATTTGTGGCAGAAACTACTTGTCCCTTATCTATTTGCTACTCATTCCTTTAATAAGAATTCCTAAATTTTAGCTATACACAGGCAACCCATCCAAAGGCTACAATATCTAGCCTCCTTTACACAAGATGTGGCCATGTGACTAAGGGCTGGCTTATGGAATGTAAGGGTTGTGCCCTTAAAGAGTAGAGGCATGCCCTCCATTTCCTCTGCTCTCCTTGAAATTACACGTGCTGGTGAGTGCTGGAGCAGTCTTTTTTTTTTTTTTTTTTTTTAAGATTTTATTTATTTATTCATGACAGACACACAGAGAGGGAGAGAGAGAGGCAGAGACACAGGCAGAGGGAGAAGCAGGCTCCATGCAGGGAGCCTGACGTGGGACTTAATCCCAGGTCTCCAGGATCTGGCCCTGGGCTGAAGGCGGCACCAAACCGCTGAGCCACCCGGGCTGCCCTGGAGCAGCCATCTTAACTCCAAGACAGGATCCTGAAGACAGCAGAACAAAAGATGGGGGGAGCCCAGGACCCTGACACTGTGGAGTCATCTTACCATAATGCATAGAAGGTTCTAGGACAGAAATAAAGTTTTATCTTGTTTAAAGAACTTATTTCTGGCTTTATAATACCAGCCAAAACTGTATCTTAACCAGATCATAATTTAGTATCTAGAAGTGAGGTGCTGACATAATGAAACCTGAAATGAATGGTAATAACAGTGACCACCCCCAAAAAGCAAAGCAGAAGCTGAAAACTGATCACTCTTTTTGCCAGGGTACCTCATTGGTAAAATGGTTACTTCAAACTTTTGGACAATCTCGCTATTGGTAAAATGGTTACTTCAAACTTTTGGACAATCTCGCTATACAACCTGTACTTCTTACATGGTGTTTTCAAAGGAACAGTGGCATTTTAAGTTGGATAGTTCTACCCTGTCTGAGCTGTGCCACACATCTGGGATGTTTCTGATCTCCAAATCCACTTCCTGGCTGAAATGTCTGAAAACAGTTGTTCCATATATTTTGTCCACTTTATCAAAAGTGATGGTTATTCAATCCAGAAGCAGCCTGGAGTCAGTTACCCCATAACGGCCAGAAGCGTGTCTTTTACTCAGAATTTTGAAAGTATCCTTACATCATTTTCTAGCTTCCAAAATTGCTCTTATTCTTTTTTTTTTTTAATTTTTTTTTTTTATTTATTTATGATAGTCACAGAGAGAGAGAGAGAGAGGCAGAGACATAGGCAGAGGGAGAAGCAGGCTCCATGCACCGGGAGCCTGATGTGGGATTCGATCCCGGGTCTCCAGGATCGCGCCCTGGGCCAAAGGCAGGCGCCAAACCGCTGCGCCACCCAGGGATCCCAAATTGCTCTTATTCTTGATCCGATGTATCTTCCTTCTTACAGTTACCTGGCCCCTATGCCTTGTGTAGTGGGTATGGAATAGAGAATAAGTCGGGGTTGCAAATGATGTAATCATGAGCAAGTATTAAGTCTCTACTCTACCAAGAGACCCTGATCTTTGAGCTACACATATTTGGCTCTCTTTGAGTGAGTACCTCTGTAAACCAGGTATACTGGATTGGAAACTATGTTTCCTGAAACCATCTTCCCTGTATGGTTCCTGGTTAGATTTAACCAAAAGAAGAACTTGTAAAATACTTAGAAGGGAGGAGTAAAGCAGTAGCCATTTCCTTTGTAAGATAAGGAACAGTTTCCTTTTCCAAAGTTTCAGTTTGTCCTCAGACACAACCCTATATCCACTTTGTTTTTCCCAACTGCTAAGCCCTGATGACCCCCAGCAACTCAAGGCCCACCACTGGATGCTTGACTGCAGACCCACAGATGAGTAACTATCCAGAGGTAACTATTTCTTTTTTCTTTAAAACTTTATTTATTTGAGAGAGAGAAAGAGAGAGTAGGGGAAGGGACAGAGAGGGAGGAAGAGACAGAGAATCTCAAGCAGATTCTGCACTGAGTGCAGAACCTGAAGCAGGGCTCCATCTCATGAACCCAAGACCATGACCTTAGCCAAAACCAAGATTTGGACACCTAACTGACTGAGCCACCTAGGCACCCTCAGACGTAACTGCTTCTTATTGACCCCTCCAGGGGATCCTTCTCATTCCCATTTGGCAACCAGGTATGTTTGGCTTCTCAGCTATCCCTCAAGCTCCAACTTGTCTACCTTGCCAATGTATCAGGCAAATTATTTTACTATCTCTTTCTTTGATCTTCTGGAAGGAGCCTATAGCCATTGACTAATGTGAAAATGCACCAAAGGAAGGAAAAATAACCAGAGTTTTCAGGAATTGCTGGCTCTGAAGTGATACTAATTCCTAGAGACACAACATGCCATTGTATCCCACCACTGAAAGTAGAGAATTTGACACAACTGTTTTGGTTTTGTTTTTTTAAGATTTATTCTTTTGAGAAAGAGAGAGCAGAGGGGAGGAGAAGAGGGAGAGAGAGAATCTCCAGCAGACTCCCTGTTGAGTGTGGAGCCCCAGGCTCAGTGCCAGGACCCTGAGATCATGAGGCCAGCTGAAATCAACAGTTGGCCACTCAATTGATTGAGCCACCCAGGCATCCAGCACAACTATTTGAGTGATGAAGGGGTGGACTGTGACAGGGACAGCTCATTGTCCCCTGATATCCATCTTACTCTCATTAGTAAAAGAACTCTCACAATTTAACTGGGTACATGGTAAGAACTACATTTCCTTAAGTAAGGACTTCCATGGCAGCAAGAGTGGCCAGGTTACTAAGTTTTCCCCAATGGGATGTAAGCAAAAGTGACATGGACAACTTTTGGGTTGTGTCCTTCAAAGGAAGAGGCATGTCTTCCACTTTCCCTTCTTTTCTTCCCAGCTTGCCAGAATGCAGGCAAAAGAGAGTTGAAGAGATGGCAGAAACTAACTGCTCTCCAAATATGTTCATTATTCCTGAGCACACTACTAGGCAACATTTCCTAGCCTCCTTTACAGATAGATGCAGTGAGATACTTGCATTCTGGCCAGTGGAATGTGAGTGAAAGTGAGATATACCAACTTCCAGGCTAGAGTCATAACTTCCATGCATTCCTTCACACCCTTTCTCCTCTCATCTGCTGAGACTGCTGGAAGGCGCTAGATAGAAGGAGCACTGATATCTCAATAACTAAGTAGACTAGGATTTTTCTTGCTGTCCCACACTAAACTGTGACATGACCAAGAAATAATTTTTTATTCACTTAAGCCACTGAGATTTGGGGATTACTAGAACAGTTAGTCTACGCAGCCTAATAGAGCATTAATAGAAGTAAATAAAATAGACTAAAAAAGACTTTCATACACATCAGAAGGGAAAAGGTTATATTTAAAAGCAAAGTAGATTTTCTTTTCCAAAAATGGAATAAAAGGATAGCTAATACTGGGACACCTGGGTGGCTCAGGGGTTGAGTATCTGCCTTTGGCTCAGGTCATGTTCCTGGGGTCCTGGGATTGAGTCCCACATTGCGCTCCCCACAGGGAGTCTGCTTCTCCCTCTGCCTATGTCTCTGCTCTCTCTGTGTGTCTCTCATGAATAAATAAATAAAATCTTAAAAAAAAAGAATAGTTAATACTAAATTATATACTTCATTAATTTTGACAAGAATTATTCAAAATCAAAGTACTGAAAATATTTTTTCACCATTACTCTCAATGAAGTAGACCACTGCTTAAAAACTGTTAGAATTGGCACAAAAACAGACACATAGATCAATGGAACAGAACAAAGAACCCAGAAATGGACCCTCAACTCTACTGTCAACTAATCTTCAACAAAGGAGGAAAGAATATCCAATGCAAAAAAGATAGTCTCTTTAACAAATGGAATTGGGAAAATTGGACAGCCACATGCAGAAGAGTGAAACTAGACCATTTCCTCACACCATACACAAAATTAGACTCAAAGTTCATAAAAGACCTAAATGTAAAACAGGAATCCATCAAAATCCTAGAGGAGAAGACAGGCAGCAACCTCTGTGACCTCAGCCATGGCAATTTCTTGCTAGACACATCTCCAAAGGCAAAGGAAACAAAGGCAAAAAATAACTATTGGGATTTTTATCAAGATAAAAGGTTTTTGCACAGCAAGGAAACAGTTGACAAAACAAAAGACAACTGACAAAATGGGAGAAGATACTTGTAAATGTCTTATCAGATAAAGGGCTAATATCCAAAATCTATAAAGAACTTATCAAACTCAATACCCAAAGAACAAATAATCCATTCAAGAAATGGGCAGAAGACATGAAACAGACATTTCTCCAAAGAAGACATAGAGGGGTGCAGCCTGGGTGGCTCAGAGGTTTAGCGCTGCCTTCAGCCCAGAGCATGATCTTGGAAGACCTGGGATTGAGTCCCACATCAGGCTCCCTGCATGGAGCCTGCTTCTCCCTCTGCCTGTGTCTCTGCCTCTCTCTGTGTGTCTCTCGTGAATAAATAAAATCAAAAAAAAAAAAAGAAGAAGGAGAAGACAACGACGATGATGACATACAAATGAGGCAACAGACACATGAAAAAATGCATAACATCACTCAGCATCAGGGAAATACAAATCAAATCCACAATGAGATACCACCTCACACCTATCAGAATGACAGATGTCAGCAGGAATGTGGAGAAAGGGGAACCCTTGTACACTGTTGGTGGGAATGCAAGCTGGTGCAGCCACTCTAAAAAACAGTATGTAGGTTCCTCAAAAAGTTGAAAATAGGGCAGCCCTGGTGGCCCAGAGGTTTAGCGCCAACTTTGGCCCAGGGCGTGATCCTGGAGTCCCTGGATCAAGTCCCACGTTGGTCTCCCTGCATGGAGCCTGCTTCTCTCTCTGCCTGTGTCTCTGCCTGTGTCTCTGCCTCTCTCTCTCTGTGTTTCTCATGAATAGGTAAATAAAATCTTAAAAAAAAAAAAAAAAGTTGAAAATAGAGGTACCCTATGACCCAGCAATTGCACTACTGGGTATTTACCCCAAAGATACACATGTAATGATCCAAAGGCACCTGTACCCCAATGTTTACAGCAATGTCCACAATAGCCAAACTATGGAAAGAGTCCACATGTCCACCAACAGATGAATGGATTAAGAAGAGGTGGTATATATATATATACACACACACAATGGAATACTGACTCAGCCAAAAAAAAAAAAAGAAAGAAAGAAATCTTGACATTTGTAACAATGTGGATGGAACTACAGGGTATTATGCTAAGCAAAGTAAATCAATCAGAGAAACACAATTATCATATGCTCCCACTCATATGTAATATCTAAGAAACAGAACAAGATCATAGGGAAAGGGAGGGAAAAATAAAGCAAGATGAAATCAGAGAAGGAAACAAACCATAAGAGACTCTTCTTAATCATAGGAAACAGGGGCTCCTGGGTGGCTCAATGGTTGAGTGTCTGCCTTCGGCTTGGGTCACAATCCCAGGGTCCTGGATGGAATCCCACATTGGGCTCCTGGTGGGGAGCCTGCTTCTCCCTCTGCCTGCATCTCTGCCTCTCTCTCTTTCTCTCTCTCTCTCTCTGTCTCTCATGAACAAATAAATAAAATCTTTTTTTTTTAATTTATTTATTTATGATAGTCACAGAGAGAGAGAGAAAGAGGCAGAGACACAGGCAGAGGGAGAAGCAGGCTCCATGCACCGGGAGCCTGATGTGGGATTGGATCCCGGGTCTCCAGGATCGCGCCCTGGGCCAAAGGCAGGCGCCAAACCGCTGTGCCACCCAGGGATCCCACAAATAAATAAAATCTTAAAAAAAAAAAAATCATAGGGGGCAGCCCGGGTGGCTCAGCGGTTTAGTGCCGCCTTCAGCCCAGGTTGTGATCCTGGAGACCTGGGATCAAGTCCCACATCTGGCTCCCTGCATGGAGCCTGCTTCTCCCTCTGCTGTCTCTGCCTCACTCTCTTGTGCTCTGTGTCTCTCATGAATAAATAAGTATTTTTTTTTTAAATCATAGGAAACAAACTGAGGGTTGCTTAGGGGAAGTGGGGTGGGGGTATGGGGTAACTCGATGATGGACATGAGGTGGACTTGTGATATAATGAGCATTAGATATTATATAAGACTGATGAATCACTGAACTCTACCTCTGAAACTAATAATACATTATATGTTAATTAATTGAATTCAAATTTTAAAAAACTGTCAGAATAAGGGGTGCCTGGGTGGGTCAGTTGGTTGGGCATCCATCTCTTGATTTCAGCTCAGGTCATGATCTCAGGGTCATGCAATTAAGCCCTGTAAGGGGCTCTGTGCTCAGTGAGGTATCTACTTCAGATTGTGTCTCCATCCTTTTCCCTCTGCAACTCCATCAAATAAATAAATCTTAAAAAAAAAAAAACTTGTCAGAATAAAATATACATTAACAATATCAAGAACAGTATCAATCCTATGAATAATAACCAAGGTATCTAAAAATGTGGCAAGGATATCTTAAAGAATTCAGTATTAGAGTAGGCTCTAGAGAAGGAGTTGCCTTTTTCTGTGTAAGTAAAAATAAATATTTCAGGCTTTGAGAGGCACATAAGTCTCTGTTGCATATTCTTTTTTTTCTTTCTTTAACAGCCCTTTGAAATGTAAAAATTTTTAAATTAAAGTCTTAGTTTCTAATCCTTATAAAAAACAGAAAGGAGGCTGAATTTGTCCTGAGGTATGCTCTGCTACAGAGGAGTGCTAGACTAAGTGCACTCCAGGAACCAGTGCCAATTGGCCAACCATGGGAGAGTTCTATGACAGTTCTGTAATATCTTCTAATGATTCAAGTATATATCCCAATACACAGTCTATGGTGTATTTGTTCAGGATGCTGTAACAGATATACCATAGACTGTGTGGCTTAAACAATAACTATTTCTCACAGTTCTGGAGGTTGGGAAGTTCAGGATTCTAGAAGTTCATGTTCTGCTGGGGGCTACTTTCTGGTATGTAGATGGCCATCTTCTTTTATCCTCACACAGTGGAGAGCAGAGAAAGAGGAAGCAAGTTCTGAATGCTCACTCTATGCCAGAGACTGTTCTGAGCAAAAGAGTGTTTTGAGACAAAGCTGAAGGAAGAGGAAAGGCCAGATCCTGAAAGCATGTATTATGCTATGGAGTTTGGGGTTTTCATCTTCAAGGTCAGAAATCACAATGGAGCAAATGTGGGCCACATATGGTACAAGGCTATATTTGGTTTTAGCCCTCTGTGTGGTTGTGTGTGTGTGTGTGTGTGTTGCACACACCTGTGTACACAGGTGTGCTTGTTAAATTAAATTAGTCAACTAGGGACGCCTGGGTGGCTCAGCAGTTAAGCATCTGCTTTTGGCTCAGGGCATGATCCTGGAGTCCTAGGATCGAGTCCCACATCGGGCTCCCTGCATGGAGCCTGCTTCTCCCTCTGCCTGTCTCTGCCTCACTCTCTTGTGCTCTCTGTCTCTCATGAATAAATAAATAAAATCGTTTTTAAAAATTAGTTAGCTATATTCAAAATATGGCAGCTTTCAAATGAAATTCCAAATTTTCTACTTCTCTTGAGATACTGAAAGATTTAACAATGCAGGGAGTGATTCCCACCTGAAAACATTCAAAGGCATCTCCGTGTGCCACACTCAACCCTTTATTTGTTCTGTTTAGGTGCTTGTGTTCTACATCCCTGTTTTTTGGGGTGGAAAACCTGAAGCATCTTAATCCAGGAAGCAATACTGTATTTGCATTTTAGAAAATTGGGGCACCTGGGTGGCTCAATCTGTTAAGCATCCAACTCTTGATTTTGGCTCAGGTCATGACTTCAGGGTTGTAAGATGGAGCCCTACATCCGGCTCCATGCTGGCCTGAAGCCTACTTAGGATTCCTTCTCTCCCTCTTACCCTCTCCTCCCTCTCCCTCTCTAAAAAAAAAAATAAAAATAAAAAAAATATTTTACACCATTCTAGAACTAGTGCAAGATAAATCTCACAAATATAAGATGCAGCATGCATAAATAAATAACAAATTGCTGAAGAATATATACATTTGGACACTATTTTCACAAAAGCTTTAACATATGTGAAACAATCTCATATTATTAGAGAACACATACGTAAGAAAGGGACGAAACAGTGTATGGGAATACTAGTCTTAATTTTGAAAGACAAGTTGCCCTTCCTGAGGGAGTCTGTGTTTGTTTCCTAGAGCTGCCATAACAAAATACCACACACTGGGTAGCTTAGACAACAAAGATTTATTTTCTCACAGTTCTGGAAGCTAGAAACCTAAGACCAAAGTGCTGGCCATTCCATTTCTGGTGAGAATTCTCCCTGTCTTGTAGACAGCTGCCTTCTCATTGTGTCTACACATGCATTTTCCTGTGTGTGTCTGTGTTTGTAGAGGGAAAGAGATCTCCTTAAAAAAAAAAAAAAAAAGAAAGAGATCTTTTAAAGTCACTAATCCTGTCATTTCAGAGTCTGACCTAATAACCTCATTTAACTTTTAATTACTTCCATAAAGGTCCTATCTCCAAATACAGTACCATTGGGGGTTAGGGGTTCAACATATGAATGGGATGGGGGATACGTTCAGCCCATAACACTGTCCCATTAAGGGTCACACAGAGTACCCTCTTTGCCCATCAATGAAAATTCACATGTGTGGCATCTGGCTCCCGCTTTCACAGCCATTGAGCTCCATAGAGCTCCATAGAGACAGCACCGGGGCAAATGAGAGCCAGACAGGTACTGGGCAACTCTGTTGAGGAAGATAATTAAACATGAGCCAAGGAGAGCCTAAGAAGCCAACAGGCAAAATGTCATCATATGCATTCTTTGTGCAAACCTGCTGAGAGGAGCACAAGAAGAAGCACCCAGATGCTTCGGTCAGCTTCTCAGAGTTTTCTAAGAAGTGCTCAGAAAGGGATCCCTGGGTGGCGCAGCGGTTTGGCGCCTGCCTTTGGCCCAGGGCGCGATCCTGGAGACCCGGGATCGAATCCCACGTCGGGCTCCCAGTGCATGGAGCCTGCTTCTCCCTCTGCCTATGTCTCTGCCTCTCTCTCTCTCTCTCTCTCTCTGTGACTATCATAAATAAATAAAAAAATAAAAATAAAAATAAAAATAAAAAAAGAAGTGCTCAGAAAGGTGGAAGACCGTGTCCGCTAAAGAGAGAGGAAAAGTTGAAGACATGGCTAAGGCAGACAAGGCCCATTATGAAAGAGAAATGAAAACTCTTGAATGTATCTCCCATAAAGGGAAACAAAAAAGAAGTTCAATGATCCCAATGTGCCCAAGAAGCCTCCCTCGGCCTTTTTCTTGTTTTGTTCTGAGTATCACCCAAAACTCAAAGGAGAGCATACCGGCCTATCCATTGGTGATGTTGCAAAGAAACTGGACAGAAAAAAAAAAAAGAAACTGGACAGATATGGAATAACACTGCTGCAGATGACAAGCAGCTACTTATGAAAAGAAAGCTCCTAAGCTGAAGGAAAAATACAAAAAGGATATTGCAGCATACCAAGCTAAAGGAAAGCCTAACGCAGCAAAAAAAGGGAGTTGTCAAGGCTGAAAAGAGCAAGAAAAAGAAGAGGAAGATGAGGAAGATGAAGAGGAGGAGGAGGAAGATGAAGATGAAGAAGATGATGAATAAGTTGGTTCTAGTGCAGTTTTTTTTTTCATGTCTATAAAGCATTTAACCCTCCTGTACACAACTCACTCCTTTTAAAGAAAAAAATTGAAATGTAAGGCTGTGTAAGATTTGTTTTTATTTGTTTTTTAAGATTTTATTTATTCATTCATGAGAGACACAGAGAGAGGCAGAGGGAGAAGCAGGCTCCCTGCAAGAAGCCTGATATGGGACTTGATCCCAGGACCCCGGGATCACGACCTGAGTCCAAGTCAGATGCTCAACCACTGAGCCACTCAGGTGCCCCTAAGATTTGTTTTTAAACTGTACAGTGTCTTTTTTTTGTATAGTTAACACACTACCTAAAGTGTCTTTAGATAGCCTGTCCTGGTGGTATTTTCAATAGACACTAACTTTGCCTGGTACAGTATGGGGGTTGTAAATTGGCGTGGAAATTTAAAGCAGGTTCTTACTGGTGCACAGCACAAATTAGTTATATATGAGGATGGTAGCTTTTCATCTTCAGTTGTCTCTGATGCAGCTTCTACAAAATAATTGTTGTTCTGTTAACTGAATACCACTCTGTAATTGCAAAAAAAAAAAAGCTGCAGCTGATTTGTTGACATTCTGAATGCTTCTAATGTTTCTGCCCAGGGAAGATTATTAGAGATGCAGTGACCAATGTTTCTATTAGGGGCTAGTCATGTAACCACCGTCTGCTCAGCATGTACCAAAACTCCAGATACCCAGAAGGAAAGCAGGTGTTCAGCATAAGCCACGTTGTTTGCACAGTCTGAGCACAGTGAGCCACTCTTACCAGTGGGGAACAGTGGGAACACTCCCAAAATCCAGCCAAGGGCTAACTATGCAAGCAGGCCCTTCTAAGTATCACTTCAGGCTTGCTGTGTTAACTCTCTTCTGCACACTTACCAATGACCCCCTCAGCTCTGCTTCATTGCTCTTACTTCCTTATTAAAGATCGCTAAGGGATCCCTGGGTGTCTCAGAGGTTTAGCACCTGCCTTCTGCCCAGGGTGTGATCCTGGAGTCCCTGGATCGAATCCTGCATTGGGCTCCCTGCATGGAGCCTGCT
This sequence comes from Canis lupus baileyi, assembly GCF_048164855.1. Taxonomy (NCBI): domain Eukaryota; kingdom Metazoa; phylum Chordata; class Mammalia; order Carnivora; family Canidae; genus Canis; species Canis lupus. The sequence continues at coordinate 11,409,985 of NC_132854.1, forward strand.
TCTCTCTCTGCCTATGTTTCTGCCTCTCTCTCTCTCTCTCTGTGCCTCTCATGAATAAATAAATAAGATATAAAAAACAAAAAGATTGCTGAGATATCCAATGGCTAAGCACTAAAACTGGTACAGTTTTACATAAATTATTGTTTCTAGGATTAAATACCATTATTAATCAAGACCAATCATAGTATACCTTATGACTTAAAAGGCCCTGGAGGTTTATCGGTGTCCTTACAGACCATAACATGTTCTCTCCCAAAGTAACTATTGATTACATTCTTCTAAATTAATTATATGTCATACTTCAAGAGAGGATCCTACCCTCTTCCATCCTTAGTAATTAACCTAGTAGGCAAGCTCTTCAGTCTTATTACCACAGCAAAGACAGCTTGGTGACCACCTTACTCCAACAATGGATGTGGAAACACTTCAAAGCATAATCAAGGATGTTTAAAGTACATATTCTAACCTGCTTGCAACAAAATCCTGGCAAAACTAAAGACAGAAAAGAGAATAGAACCAAAGCTTCTTCTTTTAAAAAAAAATTATTTATTTATTTATTCATTAGAGACACACACAGAGAGAGAGAGGCAGAGAGAAGCAGGCCCATTCAGGGAGCCCAACATGGGACTGGATCCCGGGTCTCCAGGATCACACCCTGGCCCGAAGGCAGCACTAAACCGTTGAGCCACCTGGGCTGCCCTGAACCAAAGCTTCTTTGAGCACCTCCAAATGCATGGTAAAAAATTGCCCCAACATCGGGAAATGAATGTGTTTTGGTAACTGTGTGTTTATTATCGGAATCAAGTTCTCTCTTTTCAGAGAGCCACAACTTTACCAGCAGCATAGACTTTCCTACTTAAAGAATCTTAACATCCTCTCTCTCCAGGGAAGAAACATTAATTTCATTGAAATTTTCATTAAAAAAAAAATTTATCATTAATGAGTTTTATAAGGCTCAATACTTCACTGCCCATATCATCCTCCATCCTCAGATAATACAGAAAAGACAAACAGAATTCTCAACTCTAGTTAAATTTTTAGAAACTCTGGAACTTGGCCTAAATTGTTGCCTTTGGTCCTAATGACAATGAAATCAACTGCATAGCTGGCCCATTGACTCTCAACCTATTAATAGTTAGGCATCTTACCTACCTGTAAATGTCCCTAGTTATACACTTTGCCTTATTACAGGCTGATAGAGTCAGATATTACAAATGACTTACATGATATATTCAGTTAACTTTTTTAAAGTTATGGTCAAGTATAATTAATGTAAGATTTACCATTTTAACCATTTTTAAGTTCAGTGGTATTAAGTACATTGATATTGTATAAACCATCACCACCATCACCACCAAAAGTTCTACCATTGCTAGAACTTTTCTCATCTTGCAAAATTGAAATTCCATGTTCATTAAACTGCCCCTTTCCTCTTCCCCTAGACCCCAGCCACCATTATTCTACTATCTGTCTCTATGAATTTAACTATGCGAGGTAGCCCATGTAAGTGGAATCAATGCACAATTTTATCAACAGATATGAGTTGCTTATCTAAAACATCCTTCAAGGGGATCACTGGGTGGCTCAGCAGTTTAGCACCTGCCTTTGGCCCAGGGTGCAATCCTGGAGTCCCGGGATCGAGTCCTGTATCAGGCTCCCGGCATGGAGTCTGCTTCTCCCTCTGCCTGTATCTCTGCCTCTCTCTCTCTATGTCTATCATGAATAAATAAATAAAAATATTTTAATAAATAAATAAATAATCCTTCAAATCCTTCAATAATCCCTATTCACCATTTAAAATCCAGAGGAGGGATCCCTGGGTGGCGCAGCGGTTTGGCGCCTGCCTTTGGCCCAGGGCGGGATCCTGGAGACCCGGGATCGAATCCCACATCAGGCTCCGGGTGCATGGAGCCTGCTTCTCCCTCTGCCTGTGTCTCTGCCTCTCTCTCTCTGTGACTATCATAAATAAATAAAAAATAAAAAAAAATAAATAAAATAAATAAAAATAAAATAAAATCCAGAGGAAAAAATTTTAAAAATAAATAAATAAATAAAACCCAGAGGAGGGCACCTGGGTGGCTCAGCTGGTTGGGCATCTGCCTTTGGCTCTGGTCATAAACCCATGAGTCCCTGCATAGGGCTCCCTGCTCAGCGGGGAGCCTGCTTCTTCTCCTCCCTCTGCCCTCCCACTCCCTGCTCCCCACCACCTGGCTCATGCTCCCTGCTCACTCTCTCTGTCTTGCTCTCCCTCTCAAATAAGTAAATAATATCTTTTAAAGAATGAAAATAAAATAAAACCCAGAGGTGTCATCTTAAAAAGACATGAGAAAAACACTGCCCTTGAGCTCAGTAGAAATTGTGCCTTATAGGCACTATTCTTAATAACTAACACAGCACCTATACCCTAGTATGTTGATCCTTGCTTCCTGTGTGTTAATGAAGGAGAAAGACGCCCTCCTTGACTCAGAAAGACTGTTCCTGCTATAGACCTCAACCGGAGAATTCTTAGGAGTCCTCCAGAAGCCAAAAACTGCAAGAAAACAGCTTCCACTCTAGACTATCAGAAAAAACTAATGACTGCACAAAGGCAACCACCCAAGACCCAGAGAACATGGGAAGTGAGGGTACTGGCACCACACATGGTCACGCTTCAATCTGTATGCATGTTTTAATTTTCCTAGGTATTTTCCTTTACCTCTTTGGGTTTAGGTTCTGAATTGTTGACAGCTTGTTACCTCTTAACTATGGTACCTAGAAGCAATGGTTTGCTGGAGCCAAATAGAATCAGCTAAGGGGAATCAATTGTTGAGTTGTCAGGAGCCTTGCTGATTAAATTCTTGAAAGAAATCAGCCTGTGGAAACATTTATGCCATGGAAAACAGAAAACTACGTATCAGGGCCTCCCCGACTCCTGCTTTCCCAGAGAATCTATCGTTAAATATTTACCAGCACACCACTTCCTAGAAGGTCCCTGTCCTTTAATATTGTCCTTTGCATCCTTAGTCACTCCCACACATATGTCCAACTGATGACAGTTTGCTGATGATATGGCTAACATACACTGTCAAACTGCTGAATTTGTATTCACTTTCCTTTGGGAGACCACCCAGCTTCATTTGGGACCATTCCTTCAGTCTGGGTTGGTTTCCTAGGTAACTGGATGCAGTCATGAAGCAACTTTTTGGATGGCAAACACCTCATAGGCCAGGCAACCAGGAATCTGAAACTCCTTATCACATTGTACCGGAAAGGAAGAGTCCTATATTCACTTGTAAATCTTCCAGGAGTGCTAGTCTTTGCAAGGAAACTTTCACAGCCACAGATCTTTACAAAGTTGGAAACAGATGGTGTACACTCAGGGGTCATCCCATCTTTGCACACCTTACAAGATGGCACGCCATGAAGGCTCAACCTGGAGCTCTCACTTTAGATCTAGCTCCTGATTTCTCCACTCTAAATTCAGTCACTGATGCTGCACTAATCTTGATGAGTGACACAATCGCTCAAAGTACCACAGGACATCTTTGCCCACAAAAATTGGGGGCTGCACTGAAAACTAGCTGCCAGTTCCTTTCAGACCTTGTTTGGCTCAAGGCAAGATGTTCCTTACTAGAGAGAGATGAGAAGATATAGAGTATTTCTCAATCTTGTCTGAGAAGTGCAAGCACCACTGCTTGTCAGTGCAAGCCCAAACAACTCAGCATGGCCCTGTTTCATTCCTGCCACCAGAAAACTAAAACTACCCACACATGTGGAGTGATCCAAACTCTTCACTTTTGGCTCTCACTCTGAGCACTTACATTCTTTCTTAAACCAGACATTGAGGGAGGCCTGGGTGGTTGAGCGTCTGTCTTTGGCTCAGGGCATGATCCTGGAGTCCCAGGACTGAGTCCCACATCGGGTTTCCTGCAGGGAGCCTGCTTCTCCCTCTGCCTATGTCTCTGCCTCTCTCTCTCCCTCTATGTCTTTCATGAATAAGTAAATAAAATCTTAAAAAAAAAAAAAAAAAGGAAAAAAAGCAGACACTGAGTATTTTGTCTTAAAAAGAATGCTTCATTTCAGGCTGGGCTACTTTTCAGGCTGAGGAACTTCATGTGCTGAACAGTGATAGTTTAAACTCCTGTGAAATGCCAGGCTTAATTCAACTAATTATTTGTACAATTATTCATTTAATGTATGTATCTACTGTAAATTCTATTGCAGTAGGGTCTCTACCTTGATTATTTACTGTTGTATCTCCTATGCCTGGCTCACATACTAGGCACTATATATAATGAGTTGATATTGACAATTCTGACTCAAAGTTATCATCACAGAGATTTTCCTTTTTTTTATTTTTTTAATTTTTAAAAAAGATTTCATTCATTTATTTATGAGAGATACAGAGAGAGAGAGAGAGAGAGGCAGAGACATAGGCAGAGGGAGAAGCAGGCTCCATGCAGGGAGCCTGACGTGGGACTCGATCCCAGGTCTCCAGGATCAGGCCCTGGGCTGAAGGCGGTGCTAAACCGCTGAGCCACCCGGGCTGCCCTCCTTTTTTTTTTTTTTTAGATTTTACTTTTTAAGTAATCTCCACCCCCAACATGGGGTTCAAACTCACAATCCCGAGATCAAGAGTCACATGCTCTACCCACTGAGCCAACCGGGTACCCTTATAGTGCTTTTTTTCCTTATCTTCCTAACTTGGAAATCTTGGTTTCTAATAACATTAATAGTTCCTTATTTGTTTTATTTTATAATATGTAAAAGCACAAGAACAACAATATTACCTGACAATAAACTTATTGAATACAGTTCAAAATATCTTCCTACTTTTATTTGTCCTTAGACTTCATGTGGGGAAATTGTTACAGTGTTTTATGTTCCAAAATAACTTTTAAGTAATTATTTTTTCAGGGCCCCTAGCTGGCTCAGTCAGTGGGGATGTGGGTTGCAAGTGATCTTGATCTGGGGGTTGCAAGTTCGAGCCCCACATTGGGTATAGAGATTACTTAAAAATAAAATCTTAAAAAATATATATTTTCTCAGTGTGATTAGTTGTTTTTTTGTTTGTTTGTTTGTTTGTTTTTTTATGATAGTCACAGAGAGAGAGAGAGAGAGGCAGAGACACAGGCAGAGGGAGAAGCAGGCTCCATGCACCGGGAGCCTGACGTGGGATTCAATCCTGGGTCTCCAGGATGGCGCCCTGGGCCAAAGGCAGGCGCCAAACTGCTGCGCCACCCAGGGATCCCCGTGATTAGTTTTTATAGTCAGTTCCACTCAGTGGTTTCTGTTTGTGTTCAATTTCAGGGTTTTTTTCTTATTTATTTAATTTTATTTTTTGAATATTTAAATCATTTCCATGGTTCAGATGTCAAAGCTACATTAAAAGGGTAGCCAGGGAATTGACATTTTGCTCTCACCTTTACTCCTTTACACCCATTCTACCCATACTCAATAAGGAATCATTTCCACTTTCAAAAATATCTTGTTTATTCTTCCTTTTTTCATAAAAATAAGTATATATATATGTACAAGTATATACAAATATGTTTATGTGTGGATATGCCCTAGATTATTCAATCATTCTTCTCTTGATGGATACTTGGATTTGTTTTCAAGCTTTTCTGATCACAAATAATTTCACAATGCAGAGTACATGCATATCATATTTTGCATATGTGAAGGTACGTTTTCAGCTAGGTTCCTAGAAACATAACTGAATCAAAGGGCAAATGCACATATAATAATTTTGTTAAATATTGCCCAATTTTCCCTCCAGAGAGGTCTTACCATTTTTCAATCCCACTAGCAATGTTTAAGAATACCTATTTCTGGGGCACCTGGCTAGATCAGTCACTGGAGCATGAGACTTTATTTGGGGGTTGTGAGTTTGAGCCTCATGTTGAGTGTAGAGATTACTTCAAAATAAAGTCTTTTATATTTTACTTTATTACTATTTTTTTAAGATTTTAATTACTTACTCATGAGAGAGACAGAGAGACAGAGAGGCAGAGACACAGGCAGAGGGAGAAGCAGGCTCCATGCAGGGAGCCCGACGTGGGACTCGATCCTGGGTCTCCAGGAGCAAGCCCTGGCCAAAGGCTGCGCTAAACCACTGAGCCACCTGGGCTGCCCCACTATTATCTTTTTAAGTAGGTTCCAAGCCAGCACAGAGCCCCAACACAGGGCTTAAACTCACAATCCTGAGATCAAAGTTGAGTTGAGATCAAGAGTCAGCTGCTTAACCAACTGAGCCAACCAGGTACCCCCAAAATAAAGTCTTTCTTTAAAAAAAGAATATCTGTTTATCCCTAAGATTACCAACATAGTGTGATGTCAAGCTTTGGGACTTTTAGCAGTCTAGAAGTGGAAAGGGTGTGAGATTTTACCTTCCTTGCATGATAACAAGATAGCCTTAGTGAGTGTTGCCAGAAGACCTTAGACTCTTAGGTCAAAAACAGGAGAATCTATTATTTATGGTAGAGCTGGAGCCTGAGCTTCATGTTGGCATTGGTTCATCTTGCCCCTCAAGTCCCATGGGGATGAGGAGGAGCAGCCTAGGTAGATGCTGTGTCCAGGTAAGTTTGTATCATACCAGAGGAACAGTGAGCCTAGGAAACCACCGAACTTATATAAGGGAGCTGCTACAAAACCCACCCAATCTTTACTCCCAAGGAAGATATTATTATCCTAGTCAGAAAACAAATCTGCCCTCCACTGCATTTGCATTGCTTTCATGAAGAATGATGCTGAGCACTTTTTCAAATGTTTCAAAAGCAATTGCCTTTCATTTCCTGTGAACCATCTCAACATTTCTGGCAATTTTCCTACCAGGTTTTTGTCTTTGTCTTTTTCTTTTAACAGTTGTATTATTAAAAAACAAAAACAAAAACAGTTGTATTATACTATAATTTACATAGCATGATGCTCACCCATTTAAAGAGTACCATTCAAGGGCACCTGGGTGGCTCAGTTGGTTAAGTATCTGCCTTCAGCTCAGGTCATGATCTCAGGGTCCTCAGATCAAGTCCCACATCAGGCTCCCCATTCAGCTGGAAGTCTGCTTCTCCCTTTCCTCCCCAACCAACGTCCCCCCCCCCCCCCCCGCTTGTGCTCTCTCTCTCTCTCTCTCTCTTTCACTCTCTTTCTCAAATAAATAAAATATTTTAAAAAATATTTTATTTATTTATTCGTGAGAGATACACAGAGAGAGAGACAGAGACAGGCAGAGGGAGAAGCAGGCTCCGTGCAGGGAACCCGATGTGGGACTCCATCCCAGGACCCCGGGATCATGCCCTGAGCCGAAGGCAGACGTTTAACTGCTGAGCCACCCAGGTGTCCCATCAAAAAAATAAAATCTTTAAAAAAATAAATAAAGAGTACCATTCAATCAGTAGTATATTTACAGATATACAACCATCACCATAATACAACTTTGGAACATTTTTAATACCCCCTAAAAATTCTCAGTAGTCATCCCTCATCCTGAACCCCCACCCCTGCCCCATCCAGTTCTAGGTGACCATGAATCTATTCTCCATATCTATGGATTTACCTATTCTATATAGGTATAGGTTTCATACAAATGGTATCACACAGTACGTGATCTTTTGTGACTGGCTTCTTTGGCTTAGCATGCTTTTGAGGTTCATCCATGTTGTAGCATCTATCAATACTCTTCTTTATTGTTTATGTATTTTTTAAAGATTTTATTTATTTAAGAGACAGAGAGAGAGCGCATGAATGGGTGGACGGGAAGAAGGAGAGGAAGAAGCAGACTCCCCATGAGTAGGGAGCCTAATATGACTTCATCTTAGGACTCTGGGATCATGACCTGAGCAGAAGGCAGAGGCTTGATCAACTGAGCCACCCAGGCACCCCCTTTGTTACCTATTGATAGAAATTAACTATTTTGTGTAATTTAAACTGAAAATATTTTCTGCCAGTTTTCCATTTTTCTTTTCACTTTTATTATGATGATTTTGCCAAGTAAAAGTTTTTATCTATCTATGTGTACATATATATAGATAGATACATAAGATATTAGATAGATAGAGATAGGCTTAAAGGTACCAATCTCTCTCCATGGCTTCTGGAATTTCAATTATAATAGAATGGCTTTCCTCATGTCCATGTAATAAAGAAATCGACATTTTATTCTTGAATGTATCTTTTCTTTTTTTATATATATATTGAAATGACTGATCTATTTGGAGTATATTTTAATGTAAAGTAAGGGAATAAATCTAGATATGTATTTTTTCAAATGACTCTCCAGTTGTACTAATACCTGTTTTTTTTTTAAAGTTAATCTTTCCCCTCGATGATTTAAGATGATTCCTTTGTCAAATGCTAAATCTCCACATATACTTGAAATTGTTTCCATTGGTTTCTCTGTTAGCAGGCATCAACACCACATTGTTTTAATTATAGGGTCTCTACCATAATTTTTAATATGTGGTAAAACCAAACTCTCTAATTGCTCTTCCTTTTGAAGACATTCATGAGTATTCTTATTTATTTTTCCATATGAAGTTTAGGATCCAGTGCCAGGAAAAATTCTGCTGGCATCTTTTTGGGGAATTATCCTAAGTTTATACATTAACTTGGAAAGACTTAAAATATTTATGATGCTAATTGGTCCTATCCAAGAACAAGGAATGTGTTTCTATTTTTGTTTAATCATACTTTTGTGATTTTTCAGGACTCTTTCAAAATCTTCCTCATATAGGCTTGATCCATAATCTCTTAAAACACAGAGTTTCCCATTATCTATGTAACTAGATCAACAGAGTATGGTCAACCATAGTAGCAGCTCTTCTCTTTGAGAAGAGATTAGGAAGTGAGCTGAGAGAGAGGGAAACAGAAGGGCAAATATCTTCTATGTTCTACTCTCTCTGAGTTTTGTTCTGTTAGCCCCACTGAGGATTTTACTTACATGTATGTTGGTAGTTATGCTACTATATAGCACTCATTGAAACATTGTCTTTCGTAAGCTTTACTAGATAGTATGGCTGAGTATAGTGTGGGATGGGAAAAAAACTAGAGATTGAATATAGGAACCTAGTTAGTATATAACAGGGCTTTGGACTTGAGTTATTCCATTTTTTACTCAAGTCAAGGCTTGTAATGGAACACCTCATCTGCCCAATGAGTTGACTCCAAAAGAGTCAGAGGGGAAATAACAATTATCAGGAAAGTGGTTTCACAAAGGTGAAAGCAGGACTTCCTTGGTACTCTGTTAGATACCTCTGCTGCGGGAGATAGCTATACTCCAGGTTAATTTGAGGCTTGGAATAACAGAGTATATAAACCAAATGGAATAACATAGTATATAAATAAAGGAAGTATAGGAGAAGAGGAAAAGCTTATTTCTTTTTTCAAACCCTTCCAGTTCCTCTTCAGCTCAGAGAACAAAGAGACTATGTAGGACCAGCAGCAATCTTATGTTAATAATGCTCAGCCATCTCTCTGTTGGCACCATCATCTAAGCCTCTTCTGGGACTCCTGAGTTACCACAGATTAGCAAAATAAAAGGCCTCCTCTTCCAAAAGTTAACCTAGTACCCTTATTCTTAAAATGTATCCATATAATAGGGTACTATACCTATAAAAGGAATAAGGAAAATCTCTATATAGGGATCCCTGGGTGGCGCAGTGGTTTGGCGCCTGCCTTTGGCCAAGGGCGCGATCCTGGAGACCTGGGATCGAATCCCACGTTGGGCTCCCGGTGCATGGAGCCTGCTTCTCCCTCTGCCTGTGTCTCTGCCTCATTCTCTCTCTCTCTCTGTGACTATCACAAATAAATAAAAATTTTTAAAAAATTAAAAAAAAAAAGGAAAATCTCTATATACAACAATGGAGTGATTAACAGCATATATTGTTGAGAGAAAGAAATCAAGACAGAGGCGCATGGCTGATTGGTTGGTAGAGCCTGCAACTCTTACACCTGGAGGTTTTGAGTACAAGCCCCACATTAGGTATAGAGCCTTTTTTTTTTTTTTTAAGATTTTATTTATTAATGAGAGACACAGAGAGAGAGGCAGAGACATAGAGATAGAAGCAGGCTCCATGCAGGGAGCCTGATGTGGGTCTCGATCCTGGGACTCCAGGATCACTCCCTGGGCCAAAGGCAGGTGCTAAACCACTGAGCCACCGAGGGATCCCCCTATAGAGCCTTCTTTAGGAAAAAAAAAAAAAAAAGAGGGGTGCCTATGTGGCTCAGTGATTGAGAGTCTACCTTTGGCTCAGGGCATGATCCTGGGGTCCTGTGATCAAGTCCTATATCGAGCTCCCCACAGGGAGCCTGCTTCTCTCTCTGCCTATGTCTTTGTCTCTCTTTCTGTGTCTCTCACAAATAAATAAATAAAATATTTAAAATAAATAAATGAATAAATGATTTTTAAAAAGGAATAAATCAAGGTAGAAAGAAAGTATGTATAGTATGCTACCATTTATCTAAGAAAGGAGGACTACAGATATAAATACATAGATAATGCTTATATTGAAAACAATGGAGGGATCCCTGGGTGGCGCAGCGGTTTAGCGCCTGCCTTTGGCCCAGGGCGCGATCCTGGAGACCCGGGATCGAATCCCACGTCGGGCTCCCGGTGCATGGAGCCTGCTTCTCCCTCTGCCTGTGTCTCTGCCTCTCTCTCTCTGTGTGTGTGTGTGTGTGACTATCATAAATAAATAAAAATTTTTTTAAAAATCTAAAAAAAAACCAATGGAGATAATCCATAGCCCTTGCCTCCATTCCTGCTGCCAGTCTGACCTGCTCATGTCCAGAGAGCCAGTAGCTCTACTGTGCCATATGTGGCATTTGTGCCCCTTTTGGCAGTGACAATTGTCTCTCCGATCAGTGTTGGAGTGCTTTGAAATCACACACAGAGGTCCAGATTCATCTCATCTTCAGAATGTCAACAGGTACATGAACTGCTACTTTGGATTTTACTGGTTGGCAGTGGTTGACCAAATGTTTGGAATGCAGCCAATTTAGGCAAAGAAACATCCTTACTTGTGGCTCTGTTACAATGGTAAAATCTATAACCACAAGGAGATGAAACACATCTCCTTTTGAATTTAATTACCCTTTAATTCTCCTTTTGAATTTATTTTGAATTTAATTACTACATCAAAATTAATGGTGAGATCATCCCTCATTGTTATGACAAAGGAGGAACAGAGCAAATAATCTGTATGTTGGATGGGGTGCTTGCATTTATTTTATAAATATTTTACACCAATTAGAAAGTGTTCCTGGGCACAGACACCTGTGGAGTCAGGCCTTTGTATAAAGCCATGACAGAAAATCAATTTTTGACTGTATATTTAGAAAGGTCTTGTTAACTTGAAGTACATCACAACTTCTTTATCAAAATGGAGCCTTTCTGGATACCTGCATGGCTCAGTCAGTTGCGTGTCTGCCTTCAGCTCAGGTCATGATCCCAGGGTCCCGAGATCAAGCCCCACATTGGGCTCCCTGCTCAGTGGGGAGTCTGCTTCTCCTTTCCCCTCTGCAGCTCCTCCTGCTTGTGCATGCTCTTTCTCTTTCTGTCAAATAAATAAGTAAAATGTTTATTTATTTATTTTAAAATATTTTATTTATTTATTCATGAGAGACGCACAGAGAGAGGCTGAGACACAGGCAGAGGGAGAAGCAGGCTCCCTGAAAGGAGCCTGATGCGGGACTTGATCCCAGGACTCCAGGATCACGACCTGAGCCAAAGGCAGACCCAACCACTGAGCTACCCAGGTTCCTCTACAATCTTTTTTTAAAACATAGAGCCTTAAAAAAAAAAAATAGAGCCTTTTCAAAAAAAAATAGTGGAGCTTTTCTTTTAGGACACTATCAAATTTTGGACTTAAAGTCAAGTGACAAAGTTGCATCAGTGAAAATGGTTAAATATCATCACTGTAGAGATGAATATCTGCATGCCCTCTACAGCAGTGTAGAGATTCCCCTACTCCCAGGTCTTGACATAGAACTTGTGGAGAGAAGGTGAGGAGAATTAGAGACAGCAAGTATAGACAATTTTTTTTTTGAGATTTTATGTCTTTGACACAGAGAGAGGGAGAGAGATAGAGACAGAGAGAACAAGCAGGAAGAATAGCAGAGGAAGAGGAAGAAGAAGCAGGCTCCTTGCAGAGCAGGGAGCTTGATATGGGGCTCTATCCTGGCACTCTGGGATCATGACCTAAGCGGAAGGCATACACCTAACCGACTGAGCCACCCAGGCACCCCAAGTATAGACAACTCTTTTTTTTTTTAATCTTTTTTTTTTTTAAAGATTTTATTTATCCATTCATGAGTACACAGAGAGAGAGAGGCAGAGACACAGGCAGAGGGAAAAGCAGGCTCCACGCAGGGAGCCCGATGTGGGACTTGATCCCGGGTCTCCAGGATCACGCCCTGGGCCAAAGGCAGGCACCAAACCACTGAGCCACCCAGGGATCCCTAGACAACTCTTTTAAGAACTTTTGCTATAAAGGAGAGAGATAGATGCAAGATGAGAGATAGTACAGTGTCTGTGGATTTGCACATGTTATCAATGGTCCAGTAGAAAGAACAAACTGATGATGCATGAGACAAGAGGAACAATCCTTAAAACTGAAACTCAAGGCAAACCTGTTATAATTCCGCTGTGGTAAAGTAATTAATGTTTGCCTGGGGAAGCAGATTTATTCATGTTCTTTTTATGTTCTTTTTCCTCTTCATGTACATGCCTACTTTTGGATCCTCTTTCTTTCTTTTTTTTTTTTTTTTTCAGATCCTTTTTAACAATGCTATTAAGAAATGTTACAGGGCAGCCCTGGTGGCTCAGCAGTTTAGTGCCACCTTTAGCCCAGGGCCTGACCTGGAGACCTGGGATTGAGTCCCATGTCAGGTTCCCTGCATGGTTCCTCTGCCTGTGTCTCTGCCTCTCTCTCAATCTCTCTATCAATCACATGAATAAATAAATAATATGAAAGAAAGAAAGAAAGAAAGAAAGAAAGAAAGAAAGAAAGAAAGAAAGAAAGAAGAAAGAAAGAAAGAAAGAAAGAAAGAAAGAAAGAAAGAAAGAAAGAAAGAAAGAAAGAAGAAAGAAAGAAAGAAAGAAAGAAAGAAAGAAAGAAAGAAAGAAAGAAAGAAAGATAGATAGATTACATGATAGACAGAAGGACTGGATGCCTTTTATCATGGGGCTTGGATTCCAGCTTGGTTGCTGTCACCCTGTTGAAGTAGCTAAAAGAAGCTCTGGTACTGGGGATCCCTGGGTGGTTCAGTGGTTTAGGGCCTGCCTTCAGCTCAGGGAGTGATCCTGGAGTCCCAGGATCAAGTCCCACATCAGCTCCCTGCATGGAGCCTGCTTCTCCCTCTGCCTGTGCTTCTGCCTCTCTGTGCCTCTCATGAATAAAAGATAAAATCTTAAAAAAAAAAAAAAAAAAAGAAGCTCTGGTACAGTATGTTCTCCAATCATTTGCAACTGGCATGGAAGACAGTCCCCATTTCCTGGCTGCTGAAAAGGTAGCAAATCACTTTGGGAATGAACATCATGAAGTCTTTTTTAACTCTAAGGAAAGCATACAGATACTGAATGAAGTCATATTTTCCTTAGAAACTTATGACCTTACAACAGTTCACACTTCAGTAGATATGTATTTAACTTCCAAGTACATGTGGAAGAACACAGCATGGTGATCTCTGGAGAAGGTTCAGATATACTTCTACAGAGTTACACATATTCTCACGAAAACTTATTTTTCTGTTTTTTTTTTAGGATAGATTTATTTATTCATTCATTCATTCATTCATTCATGAGAGACAGAGAGAAGCAGAGACATAGACAGAGAGAGAAGTAGGTTCCTCACAGGGAGCCCAAAGCAGGACTCGATCCCTGGACCTAGGATCACGCCCTGAACTGAAGGCAGACGCTCAACTACTGAGTCACCCAGGCATTCCGAAAACTTCTTTTTCTAAAAAATCCAACTTGGGCGAGAAACTTCTGAAGGAACTGTTTGTTTGATGTTGTTCTCCACATAGATCAAACTACTGCTACCCATGGACTTGAAATGAGAGTCCCTTTCTTGGATCACTGATTTTCTTCCCATTACTTGTCTCTGCTACCAGCAATGAAAATTCCAAAGAATGGGATAGAAAAACATCTCCTGAGAGATGATATTCAAAGACTCTAATCCTTTAAAAGAGTCTCTGGTGACCAACAGAGCCTTCAGTGATGGGGTAACCTCAGTCAATAATTTCTGGTTTAAAATTTTACAGGAATAGGGGCACCTGGCTGGTTCAGACCATGAGCATATGACTTTTGATCTCGGGGTTGTGAGTTCAAGCCCCATGTTGGGTTTATTTTACTTAAAAATAAAATATTTACAAAAAGATTTTACAGGAATATATTGACAGCAGGTTGATGATGCTATGATGGTAACTTCAAGACAAAAATTTCCTTCAGTACTTCTCAAATTTACAAAGATGATTACTACCATTAATCTTTGAATGCTGCTACCCAGACCAGGCTGACCTGCTGACCAGTTATTGGATGCTCAAGTGGATCAATGCCACTGATCCCTTACAAGCTACCAAAGCTGAGGCACTCTCTAAAGTACAGATCAAAAGTAAAAGTTCCTTCTGTGAAGGGTGGTGGGACTCGGGGCAGGTGGGGACATCCACCCATACATACTTGAGCATGAAAAAAAAAAGTCTCAAATCTAAAAAACAAAGGGAAAATAAATCATAAAAATTTTTTAAAGTTGTTACTAATGAGGTTGGAGGAAGAACAGGATAGAGAAGACAGTGATAAAAGCCAGACATGTTTTGTATACTTGAATTTGAAACAATGTAAATACTTTACATAGGCCTAAAACAAGATGAAATTTTAGCAACTTCTAAATACCTAAAGGAAAATGAAGCAAATGAACTCACTAAGAATCCTTAATGACCTAACTACTAAATCCGATGCCTTGCTTGAGGGCACGTTCCACTTAACCTGTCTATATAATTTGACATTGTTGATCATTGACTTTTTTTTTTTTTTAAGAGTTTACCCATTTATTCATGAGAGACACAGGGAGAGAGAGAGGCAGAGACACAGGCAGTGGGAGAAGCAGGCTCCGTGCAAGGAGCCCGATGCAGGACTTGATCCCGGATCCCAGGATCATACCCTGAGCCAAAAGCAAATGCTCAACCGCTGAGCCACCCAGTCATCCCCATTGACTCATTATTAAAATTCTCTCCCTTGGGATCCCTGGGTGGCGCAGTGGTTTGGCACCTGCCTTTGGCCCAGGGTGCGATCCTGGAGACCCGGGATCGAATTCCATGTCGGGCTCCCAGTGCATAGAGCCTGCTTCTCCTTCTGCCTATGTCTCTGCCTCTCTCTCTCTCTCTCTCTGTGTTTGTGTGTGACTATCATAAATAAATAAAAATTAAAAAAAAAATTCTCTCCCTCCTTGGCTTTTCTGAGACCACTCTTTCCTGGTTTACTTGATAAATCTCTGATTTCACTTCTTAGTATCCTTCACAGGGCCATCTTCTACCTATGCCTTTATTTATTTTTTATTTTTTTTAAGTTTTTCTTTTTTTATTTTTATTTATGATAGTCACACAGAGAGAGAGAGAGAGGCAGAGACATAGGCAGAGGGAGAAGCAGGCTCCATGCACTGGGAGCCCGACGTGGGATTCGATCCCGGGTCTCCAGGATCGCGCCCTGGGCCAAAGGCAGGTGCTAAACCGCTGCACCACCCAGGGATCCCTCCCCATGCCTTTAATATAAGTAGTTCCCATTCTTTTTTTTTTTTCCTTTTTTAAGATTTTATTTTTAAGAAATCTCTGCACCCAACATGGGGCTCAAACTCACAACTGTGAGATCAAGAGTCTCATGCTCTACTGACTGAGCCAGCAAGGTGCCTACCCCCACCTTTTTAAGTAGGCTCCATGCCCAACATGGGATTTGAACTCACAATCCTGAGATCAAGAGCTACATGCGGGGATCCCTGGGTGGCTCAGTGGTTTAGCGCCTGCCTTTGGCCCAGGGTGCGATCCTGGAGTCCCGGGATCGAGTACCGCGTCAGGCCCCCAGCATGGAGCCTGCTTCTCCCACTGCCTGTGTCTCTGCCTCTCTCTCTGTTTCTCATGAATAAAAGCCTGCTTCTCCCTCCTCCTGTGTCTCTGCCTGCCTCTCTCTCTCTCTCTCTTTCTCTCTCATAAATAAATAAATAAATAAATAAGTCTTAAAAAAAAAAAAAAAAAGGAGCTACATGCTCTTAGGGTGCCTGGTGGCTCAGTCAATTAGGCACCTGACTCTTGGTTTCAACTCAGGTCATATTCTTGGGGTCATGAGACCCAACCCCATATTGAGCCCCTAGTAGAGTTCCATGCTCAGGACAGAGTCTGCTTGTCCCTTTCCCTCTGCTCCTCCCCTGCTCGAGCTCACTCGTGCTCTCTAATAAAATCTAAAAACAAAACAAAACAAAAAAAAACCCTGCATGTTCTAGGTAGTTCTCATTTTCTCTTTCTTTTTTTTTTTTTTTTTTTTTTTTTTTAAGTAATTTCTACACCCAATGCAGGGCTCAAACTTAAAACCCGCATATCAAGAGTTGCACACTCCACCAACTGAGCCAGCCAGGTGCCCCTAGATAGTTCCATTCTTAATTTACTTTTTTTTAAACATTTGCACAGGAACTAGGAGATAGTTCATTTTTTTAAATGATTTTATTCATTTATTCATGAGAGACACAGAGAGAGAGAGTCAGAGACAAGGCAGAGGGAGAAGCAGTCTCCATGCAGGGAGCCCGATGTGGGACTCCATCCTGGAACTCTGGGATCACGCCCTGAGCCCAAGGCAGACGCTCAACCACTGAGCCACCCAGGAGTCCCTTAATTTACTCTTTTTATTTTTTTTAATTTACTCTTTTTAATCTACTGATCACTCCCAGCAGTAAAACTATATACTCCCCTGACTACTATTAGTTATATTTACATTAATATGTGATTATAAGAAAATTAAAATCAATATAGGTTGCTGTATTATAGGGAAATATTGCCATGGGAAGGAAAAAATGAACCAATCTCAAGGGAATTGCTCTACAATAGTTTCTTTGAATAAGTCTTGCCTTTCCTTGCCTCAGAGCTTGTTCTGGGCTCTCACTCTCTGCCATTAAAAGTTGTTCTGTGGTGACTCTGGAGTTACAAACTCCCTCAACTATTTGGCTTCTCTGTGAGCCTGTATACCCTCTAACCACAGTCTCCCTGTGGCCACATGGTTGGTGCCACCTTTCCTGTAGCTGCCTCCTACCTTGCTTCCTTTTGAGGCTTAGAGCACATCCACTCCTTTTCCTTTTTCCTTTTTTTAATTTTAATTCAATTTGCAGGGAAGCCAGGTAGCTCAGCGGTTTAGCGCCACCTTCAGCTTGGGGCGTGATCCTGGAGACCCAGGATCGAGTCCCATGTCAGGCTCCCTGCATGGAGCCTGCTTCTCCCTCTGCCTGTGTCTCTGCCTCTCTTAATTAATTAATTAATTCAATTTGCCAACATATAGTACATCATTAGTTTCAGATGTAGTTTGCAATAGTTCATCAGTTGTGTAGAACACCCAGCACTCACCCCATCATGTGTCCTCCTTAATGCCTGTCACCCAGTTACTCCACCCCCAAACCCCCTCCCCTTCCATGATCCTCTTTAAAAAGGGGAGGGGGGCTAAATTTTATGTTATGTATATTTTAACCACAATTTTAAAAAAACTTTTGAAAGGTATTCTACCTTTTGTGTAAGAAATAGGGGCATAACATTCATATTTGTTTATATTTGCATAAAGAAATACTAAACAATAAACATATATGAATGTTTACCTGTAAGAGAATGGTGTGGATGGGGACAGATGTGAGGAGATTACTCCATGTACACTCTTCATATCATTTTTATTTAAATCATGTAATATACTACCTATTCAAAAATGAATAGATGTTTCAAACAACTCAGTAACATTTACTCAGGTATGGCTTTTCTCTGACTAAAGCAGTCACTTGCTTTTTAATTTTTTTTTTAATTTTTTAAAAGATTTTATTTATTCATTCATGAAAGACATAGAGAGAGGCAGAGACATAGATGGAGGGAGAAGCAGGCTCCCCTCAGGGAGCCTGATGTGGGACTCAATCCCTGAACTCCAGCAGCATCAGGCCCTGAGCCAAAAGCAGAGCTTAACTGCTGAGCCATCCAGGCGTCCCAGTCACTTGCTTTTTTAAATCATTCTTACATAATTAAAGGTCACATAGTTACTTTAAATAAACACAGACTCAATTCCATTTTATATTTTTTAAAGATTTTATTTATTTACTTGAGAGAGAGCAAGAGAGCACAAATGGGGGAGTGAGGGAGAAGCAGACTCCCCACTGAGCAGGGAGCTGGATGTGGGGCTGCACCAGGACCCTGAGATCATGACCTGAGCCAAAGGTAGATACTGAGAAACTCAAGTGCCCCTCAATTCCATTTTAAATAAAATAAATAAATAAAAATGTTTGATCCCATAAAAGAATGAAAGCTTCAAGGTTAATTTAATGCTAGCTCTTGTCCTGTCCTGCAGATGGGCTCTGCAGTGAGTTAACTCCTATCAATGGCAGAAGGGAGCATAATCATCTTTCTCCTCTCCAAACTTCTACCATTCCTTAATGGCATTTTACTGCTCTTCCCTTTTTTTTTTTTAAGATTTTATTTATTCAAAAAAAAAGATTTTATTTATTCATTCATGAGAATCACAGAGAGAGAGGCAGAGACCTAGGCAGAGGGAAAAGCAGGCTCTCTGTGGATAGCCTGATGCGGGACTCGATTCCAGAACCCTGGGATCACAACCTGAGCCAAAGGCAGATACTCAACCACTGAGCCACCCAGGTGCCCCACTACTCTTTCCGACCCATCATCCTCCACCAACAGGAGGAAAGAAATGTTCCTACTTTACTGGTAGGACCATAAGATGGTTGTATAGCTTCTGTGCTTGCAGATATTTTAAGCCAACCCTTTCTCTTTTGGGGCTCTTCGTGGATTCTTAAGAGATACACCCTACAAGTCATTGTTGGACTGAGCTGCTGTTCCTTTGACCTGAAAGGATACACTCTATCCCAAGTCCCTTATTCACTCCAAAACACTGGGAATTCAATGAGACTCTTCTAGCTTCTCCTCATTTACATGGCCTTTGAGTCAGATTATGCAATGACCCCAAAGAGCCTCTCTTTCACATATGGTTCATGGGAAACACTCATGCACTGATTACTTAACAAATTCTGGAAGAATGGGCTGATTCTAATCTACTAGATAGTCCCCCCTGCTCTACTTCTAAGTAGCAAGCCAGCTCTTCTCTTGATCTCTAGATTTTCTGAAAAAGAGTCAGATCTCAGTGAACTGTGACCTGATAAATTCAGAGGACATACATTAGGCTTTCCAAGTGGAAGCTGCTCACTTTTGACTTGAGGGAAGGAGGAAACCACATACCTACTTCTCCTTATCAGAGGGGAGCAAGGTTCAAAGCCTACCAACAGCTCTCTCCAAAGAAATCCTTTAAAAAATTCCTCTCCCTTATAGTGGAGAAATTGCAAAACCTTGGCCAAATTATCAAAATTGCTGTAACCAGGGGCTCCTGGTGTCTCAGTCAGTTGAACGTCCAACTCTTGATCTTAGCTGAGGTCTCAATCTCATGGTCATAAGTTCAAGCCCCACATTGGGTTCCATGCCGGGCATGGAGCCTACTTTAAAAAAAAAATTAGTGTAACCAATGAAAGGCAGATAGATATTATACACCTCAAGATGTGATACTCTGAGAAAAATACATCATTTATATAGCATTTTGACTAGGGTCATAAGTTAAATCTAATCATGAGAAAATACCAAGCAAACTAAAAAGAACTGTTCTTTTAAAAACTTTTTTTCAGTATTCTTCAAAACTATCATTGTGATAAAAGACAAAGAAAAGCACCAGAACTGTTCCATATGAAAGAGACTAAAGAAAACAGCTGAATGCAGTATGTACACTGCAACCTCTAGTGGAGGGAAACAAATGCTGTGAAGGATGCCATTCAATTGACAAACAGGAATGTGGACATAAGTCTTTCAAAGGTACTGTTTTACTGTTAACATTTCCTGAAGTTAATAACGGCCCTGTGGTCATGGAACACAATGTCCTTTTTCTTAGGAAAAATACAATAAAGAATTCAGAGACAAAGAGAAATAATGCATGCAGCTTATTCTTAACTAATTTAGAAAAAAATAGAGAAAGAGGAATGAGAAACCTCTAACAAAAAAGCAATTTATGACAAATTGTTAACAATAAATGAATCTGAGTAAAAGCCAAACAAGTACTTTTGTATCACTCTTGCAACTTTTCTGTGAGTTTGAAATTATTTCCAAATAAAACCCTTTTTTAATTTAAAAAAATCTAGCCTAGGACGTCTGGATGGCTCAATGGTTGAGCATCTGCCTTTGGCTCAGGGGGTGATCCTGGAGTCTCGGGATTGAGTCCCACATCCAGCTCCCCTCGAGGAGCCTGCTTCTTCTTCTGCCTATGTCTCTGCCTCTCTGTGTGTGTGTCTCTCATGATTAAATAAATAAAATCTTTAAAAATAAATGAAAATCTGCCCTAAGGGGCACCCAGCTGACCAAGTTGGTGGAGCATGTGCCTCTTGATCTCAAGGTTTAAGTTTGAGCCCACGTTGGATGCAGAGATTACCTAAAAATAAAATCTTAAATAAATAGGGACGCCTGGGTGGCTCAGCAGCAGTTTAGCACCTGCCTTCAGCCCAGGATGTGATAGTGGAGTCCCAGCGATCGAGTCATACATCGGGCTCCCTGCATGGAGCCTACTTTTCCCTCTGCCGGTCTTTCATGAATAAATAAAATCTTTAAAAAATAAATTAATTAATTAAAAATAAACTTAAAAAATAAATAAATAATAAAAATCTCTGTCTTTGGGCAGCCCCAGTGGTGCAGCGGTTTAGCGCCGCCTGCAGCCTAGGGTGTGATCCTGGAGACCCTGGATCGAGTCCCATGTCCCGCTCCCTGCATGGAGCCTGCTTCTCCCTCTGCCTGTGTCTCTGTGCCTCTCATGTGTGTGCGTGTGTGTGTGTGTGTGTGTGTGTCTCTATAAATAAATAAATAAATAAATAATATTAAAAAAAAACAACTCTGTCTTCTCCAAAAACATGACTCATTTATATCCTTGCTAAAGGTAAAGGGACTGAGAGTCAGATATCTGATTTTTTTAACAAATTCTTCTTCTTTTTAATTATTTTAATATGAAAATACCACACAAATGGACAAGTGCATATTATAAACACAGCCTGAAAAACAATAACACAAATACCTGCGTACTCAGGATGTAGCTTATAAAAAAGAACACTATCAGTATCCTTGAAGCCCCTACCCATACAATGCCTTTTCTCAAACACTCCATCACTCCAACCTAAATAATCACAATCCTGACTTTTATAATCATTCAATCCTTTGCTACACGTTTTTATCACGTATTTATGTAGAACTTAAAAATGTATAATTTAAATGTGTTTCAGGGCACCTGGGTGATTCAGTCGATTAAAGTGTCTGCCTTCAGCTTAGTTCATGATCTTTGGATGCTATGATCAAGCCCTGCATCAGGCTTCCTGCTCAGCAAGGAGTCTGCTTCTCTCTCTCTCTCTCTCTCTCTCTGCCCCTGCCAACACCTCTCTCTCTCTTTCTCTCTCTCAAATAAATAAAATCAAAATAAATAAATAAGTCTCTTTTAGGGATACCTGGATGGCTCAGTTGGTTAAACATCTGCCTTTGGCTCAAGTTGTGATCCCAGGATCCTGGGATCAAGCACCAAGTCAGACTCCCTGCTCAGCGGGGAGTCTGCTTCTCCCTCTCCCTCTGTGCTCGCTCGCTCTCTCTCAAATAAGTAAATCTTTAAAAATAATTAATGTGTCTCTTTTACATTTTTTTTCTTTTACATTTTAAACAAATAAATGTGCTATGGTCTGAATGTTTGTGTCTCCCTCAAATTCATCTGTTGAAACCTAACTGCCAACGTGATGGTATTAGGACATGGGCATATAAGCCATGCTAATGAATGGGATTAGTGCCCATATAAAAGAGCTCCATGGAGCTCCCTGACCTCTTCTGCCATGTGAGGATACAAGAAGTATGTAACCTGAAATAGGCTTTCACCCAGCCATAATAGTATCCTGATTCTGGACTTTCAGCCTCTAGAATTGTGAGTAATACATTTTCTGCTGTTTTTAAGCCACTCTATGATATTCTGTTACAGCAGGCTTAATGCACTAAAAATGATATAATGTTTATTTTTCCGACATGCTTTTTTTTGCTCAATATTACATTTTTTAAAAGTTTTTTTTAAGATTTTATTTATTTATTTTGAGAGAGAATGAGAAAGCATGAGATGGGGAAGGGCAAAGGGAGAGGGAGAAGCAGATTCTCGCTGAGCAGGGAACCCAACTTGGGGCTTGATCCCAGGATCCCAGGATCATGACCTGAACCCAAAGGATGCCCAACCAACTGAGCCACCCAAGTGCCCCTGTGCACTTGTATCTTAATAAACATATGTATGAGCTTTCTCTAGGATACATTCCTAGGAATGAAATTGCTGGTATGCACCAGGGTTCAACTTTACTGCTGACTAGTACTAACTACTACTAGATAATGCTAAGATGGTTTTAGCAATTGATTGTGATTGTAGCAATTTACAATGTTACAATGAGAAATGTTTGTTCCATAACCTTGGTCAGTATTTGTTATTATCCAACTTTAACATTTTCCATTCTAGTAAATATGAATGATATATTATGGTTTAATTTGCATTTCCCATACTACTAATGAGCTTGATGTCTTTGCATATACTTATGGGCTGTTTGTCTTTCTCTTCTATGAAATGCCTGTTCATATATTTTGCTCCTTTTTCTTTTTCTTTTTTTTTTTAAAGACTTATTTATTTATTCACAAGAGAGAGAGGCAGAGACACAGGCAGAGAGAGAAGCAGGCTCCATGCTGGGAGCCCCATGTGGGACTCGATCCCAGGACTCCAGGACTACGCCCTGGGCCAAAGGCAGGCACTGAACTGCTGAGCCATCTAGGGATCCCCTCATTTTTCAATTATATATGTTAGAATTATATTATCCTGGTTTGTAGTTTATATTCCCACTCTTTTTTATGTCTTTTTTAAACAGAACTTTTTCTGATCTCAGGGTTGTGAGTTCAAGCCCCACATTGGGTGTAGAGATTACTTAAAAATAAAATCTTTAACAAAACAAAACAAGGGTCACCTGGGCTGCTCAGTCAGTTAAGTGCCAATTCTTGATTTCAACTCAGACTATGATCTCAGGGTTATGACACAGAGTCCCATGTCGAACTCAGTGCTCAGCAGAGAGTCTGCTTGGAATTTTCTCTCTCTCTCCCCTCTCTTCCTCTGCCCCTCCCCCCTGTGCATGCTCTCTCTCTCTAAAATAAATAAGTAAATCTTTAAAAAAGAAACAGAACTTTAATTTTGATGTAATCTAATTGATTAATCTTTCAATTTTGGTTTGAAAATTTTGTTTTGTTAACAGAATCCTTTCTTATCCTGAGGTGATAAATCTATCACCTTTTTAAAATTTTATAGCTTAGCCTTCATATTTAAATCTTTAATTTACTCAGAATTAATTTTTGTTTATGGTTTGAGTAGGAACCAGACTTTGTTTTTCTTTTAATTGGATGGTACTTGGACCATTTTTTCAAAAATCATCTTTTTTACCCTCAGATTTCCAGTATACTTACTGTCCCAATATGGTCATATCTGGGGGGGAGGGGGTCTGATTCTCTATTCTGTTCCACTGGTCTATTTCTCTATTTCTGAGTCAGTTCAACACTCTCAATGACTATATCTGTAAAGTAAAATTCTAAGACCATCTAGCAACCTTACTGTTTTTCATTAGAAGTGTCTTAGATACTATTGGACCTTTGCTCCTTCATATCAATTATAGATTCAGCATCTTAAATTCAAAGAATAACTCTGTTGGAGATACTGGAATTCCAATAACTCTTGAGGCAGAATTAGCATTCCTAAAATATTGAATCTCACCCATTCACATAAAATAGCTCTACATTTATTTAGATCTCTTGAAAATAAATTCTTTTTGTTACATTTTTCTAAAGTATCGCAAAAGTTTCGGTACTATAATAAATGGAATTTTTACCGATTTTTTAAAAGTCATCTCTACACCCAATATGGGACTCAAAGTTACAATCCTGGGATCAAGAATCACATGTTCCACCAACTGAGCCAGCCAGGCACAAATGGAATTTTTAAAAATATATATATTTCTAACAGATTTTTCATGATGTTTAAATGTAATAGTGGTTTTATTTTATGTTTTAAAGAATTTTATTTACTTATTCATGAAAGAGAGAGAGAGGCAGAGACATAGGCAGCTCGCAGGGAGCCCTATGTGGGACTTGATCCCGGACCCTGGGATGACATCCTGAGCCAAAAACAGACACTCAACCACTGAGCCACCCAGGTGTCCCTCATCCTTTTTTTTTTTTTTAAGATATTATTTATTTATTTAAGATTTTATTTATTTATTCATGAGAGACAGAGAGAGAGAGAGAGGCAGAGACATAGGCAGAGGGAGAAGCAGACTCCTCACAAGGAGCAGGATGTGGAACTCAATCCTAGATCCCGGGATCAGGCCCTGAGTCAAAGGCAGACACAACCACTCAGCCACCCAGGCATCCCTTTTTTTATTTATTTGACAGAGAGAAAGCACAGACAGAAAGAGTAGTAGGGAGACAGAGAAGCAGGCTCCCTGCTAAGCAAGGAGCTGGAAGTGGGGGGTGGGGTAGTGAGGGTAGGGGTTGGGGGGGATCTCAGGACCAACTCAGAACTCTGGGATCATGACTTGAGACAAAGGCAGATGCTTAGCTGACTGAGCCACTCAGGTGTCCCCCCACCCCATATGATCATCTTAATAAATGCAGAAAAAT
This sequence comes from Canis lupus baileyi, assembly GCF_048164855.1. NCBI lineage: Eukaryota > Metazoa > Chordata > Mammalia > Carnivora > Canidae > Canis > Canis lupus. The sequence continues at coordinate 11,434,951 of NC_132854.1, forward strand.
AAAATGAGAACACTCTAAACAGGTTAGGAATATAAATAAACTCCCATAACCCGATAAAGCCCACCTTAGAAAAATTCATGGCAAATATACCATTGACTCTTGAACAACAACATAGGTGGAGGGATCGAGTCCCACATTGGCTTCCCTGTGAGGAACCTGCTTCTCCCTCTGTCTATGCTCTGCCTCTGCCTCTCTCTGTGTGGTTCTCATAAATAAATAAATAAATAAATAAATAAATAAATAAATAAATAGTAAATAAGTAAATAAGTTAATAAGTAAATAAATAAATAAATAAATAAATAAATAAATAAATAAATAGATCTTTTTTAAAAAAGATGACCAGGGGATCCCTGGGTGGCTCAGTGTTTGGGCACCTGTCTTCAGCCCAGGGTGTGATCCTGGAGACGCGGTATCGAGTCCCACGTCGGGCTCCCTGCGTGGAGCCTGCTTCTCCCTCTGCTTATGTCTCTGACTCTCTCTCCATGTTTCTCATGAATAAATAAATAAAATCTTTAAAAAAAAAAAAAAAGATGACCATATGGTTTTTACCCTTTAGCCTCTTAATCTAGTAAATTGTATATATTAATTGTAATAAAATCAACTTTCAAATGTTAAACTAACTTGCATTTCTGGGAATGAATCCAATTTGGTCAGGATGTATTTCATCACTTTTACTCATTGATGGATTTAGTTTGCTTAGATTTACTTAGGATTTATGAATGACATAAGCCTATAATTTATTTTCTTATACTATCCTTGTTAGCTTTGGTGTTTCTCTAAATTAATGAATTAATTAATTAATCATAAAGATAATGAGAATTTCAAAGAGAAGTAAAGGTACTGACAATGACAAGAGATAAGACCCCAGATATTAGAATAATTACTCTGACCATCTTCCTATTCCTTTTTTCTTTTCTTTTTAAAATATTTTTTAAAATGTAGGCTGGGTGGCTCAGCGGTTTAGTGCCTGCCTTCAGCCCAAGTCGTGATCCTGGAGACCCAGGATCGAGTCCCATGTTGGGCTCCCTACATGGAGCCTGCTTCTCCTTCTGCCTGTGTTTCTGCCCCTCTCTCTTTCTCTCATGAATACATAAATAAAATCTTTAAAAAAAATAAAATAAAATATTTTTTAAGATCTTATTTTTTCGTTTTTCTAAATATTTTATTTTTTAAAAGTAATCTCTAAAAAAAATAAAAATAAAAATAAAAGTAATCTCTATAACCAGTGTGGAACTCAAACCCACAACCCCAAGACCAAGAGTTACAAGCTCCATAGACCGAGCCAGACAGGCACCATTTTATGATTTTAAGTAATCTCTACACCCAACGTGGGCTTGAACTCACAATCCTGAGGTCAAGAGTCACATGCTCTACTGACTGACCCAGACAGGCATCCCCTATGCCTCCTTTCTTTTTTTTTACTTATTTTTATTTTTTTTAATTTTTTTAAAATTTATTTATGATAGTCACACACACACAGAGAGAGAGAGAGAGAGAGAGAGAGAGGCAGCCTATGCCTCCTTTCTTATTCCCTCTTCCCACTTACAGAGAATGATATAAAAGAATAACGACATATACTATGTCATCTATTTCTTCAATTTTGTGTATTTTGCAGAAATTGAGCAAATACAGGAAAAAATATTAAAAATGATAAATGGATTTAGATTAAGTTTTAATTCCTAATTTCTTTTTTTTTTTTTTAAGATTTTACTTATTTATTCATTAGAGACACACAGAGAGAGAGGCAGAGACACGGGCAGAGGGAGAAGCAGGCTCCATGCAGGAGTCCAAAGTGGGACTCGATCCTGAGATTCCAGGATCACACCCTGGGCCAAAGGCAGGCTAAACCGCTGAGCCACCCAGGGATCCCCTAATTCTTAATTTCTAATCAAACTGTTCACCTGAAAAACTTGCCTATTCATTAAGAAGCAGAAATTGAGGGATGCCTGGGTGCCTCAGTGGTTGAGCTGCCTTTGGCTCAGATCTGGGGGTCCTGGGATTGAGTCCCACATCAGACTCCCCTGTAGGGGCCTCCTTTTCCCTCTGCCTATGTTTCTGCCTATTTCTCTGAGTCTCTCGTGAACAAATAAATAAAATCTTAAAAAAAAAAAAAAAAAGTAAGGACACCTGAGTGGCTGAGTGGGTTGAGTGTCTGCCTTCAGCCCCAGGGTGTGATTCTGGAGTCCAGGGATCAAGTCCTACAACAGGCTCCCTGCATGGAACCTGCTTCTCTCTCTGCCTGTTTCTCTGCCTCTCTCTCCCTGTGTCTGTCATGAATAAATAAAATATTTTTTTAAAAAAAAGTAGAAATTGAGAAGTAAATCATGTTCTGTAATTTTCCATGGAGTTCTTTGGGATGATTTTTCTTTTTTTAAGATTTTAAAGCAGTGACCCCAATGTGGGACTCGATCTGAGATCATGACCTGAGCCAAATGCAGACACTTAACTGACTGAGCCACCCAGGTGCCCTAGGATTATTTCTTAATCCTATGTCAGGCCGACAATTGCTATGTTATTCTAGTTGGAAAGTATGTGGTAAAAAAGTATGAAAAATAATTTTAAGAAATACTGAGGGAAAACAAAATAAAACCACAGACCTAGATATTTTGCTGATTTCTCCAAAAGTTTAACTGTAGCTGCTGAATGCATTCATGTGCTCACTCCATGGCACAGAAAAGTCAGACTTGAGTGATTCCTTATTTGTTAAGTGCAAACAAAACTGCTGACTCAGCCCTCAATAGGGAAAGGCAATGCCTTGTCCCAGGAGTTCAAAACCTAAGACAAGCAAATGCTGTACAAGGTATCCAATGACAACTTGAATGAAAACAAGGCACTTACATTCTAACCTTTTAAGAATAGGAACCCAAAATAAATGTATAAACACTTTTCCTCTTACCACCTTATCTTGGTTTCAATGTGGGACATTATTTTCTGAGATTGCAATTTTAAAAGTTATGGAAGCAATGCTAAATCTCTCAGTTAAAAATATACAGTGTGATTGTTTATGCATTGATTCTCATACTCTGGACCCTTCCACATGTCACATGGCTATATGATATTCCCAAGTCATGGATTTTGCCGTTTGATCTCTAATGCAGCTTGAAGGTATTTCAGGGCTCCAGAGCTAGGCAGTTCTCTGAATACACTAAGTATACATATGAAGCAGCTCAAATGTACAAGTGCTTCCATCAACAATCACTTCAAAGGTCATTAATAACTTACAGGTGTGAGAGTGGAAATGCCCTCTGCACTCTCATGCCCCTTCTTGAACTCTGGTTACTCTCTTTGGACCATTTTTGTAACAGTGAATTCCTAACCTGATATTTCTCTTTCTCCATTTTCTCTTCTCTGGTTCTGAGGCTTTTAAGATGACATTACAAAATCTTCTAGGAAACACAAAAGCAGACAAAAATCCCTCAATGTATTAATTCTAGTATTTTTTTTTCTTTCCATCCTTATGTCGTTAGTTTATTAATAGTAGAGAAAAGCAGGGCAACTGGCTGGCTCAGTTGGTGGAGCAGGTGACTCTTGGTCTTGGGGTTGCGGGTTTAGGCTCCATATTGGGTGTGGAGACTATTTAAAAATAAAATCCTTAAAAAAAAAGTAAAGAAAAGCAATTTAAATCCTTCTTGAGAAGATAACCTATAAAGGAAAGGAAAGACAGAACAGGTGGGCAGCAAAATCTGCCTGGTTTGAAAGAAACATGATAATATTATGATGGACTCTAATATCTGCTTGGTTTCTACCACTGCTGAAGATAGGGTCTAAAACTTTACTAGTGTCTCTGAAATGAACTGTGTGTGAGAAAGCAGCTTAATTCTATATCTAGGTTAGACAAGGTTTCTCAGCAGTAGAAATACTGACATCCTGGGCTGAACAGTTCTTTGCTAGGAGGGCTTTCCTGTGCATTGCAGGATACGCAAAGCATCTTTGGCCTCTACCCACTAGATGCCTGTAGTATGCACCCCCTCTCAGTTGTGACAACCAAATACGTCTCTGAGGGGCAAAATCACCTCCAGGTGAGAAGTACTGTTCTAATTGGAAGTATCTTCTGATCTTGAGCCTATGAATATGAATCAACCCTACATCACAGCAAACTAAATAAGACAGGTAAATGTTTGTTCATTGAGTGAAGGGATATTTTCACTCTATACTGAAGTATCACTCCATATATCATTTTTAACTCCAAAGAAGAAAACGTACCTTTATCATAGAAAGAACTGACAGTTACCACCTTAACAAAGTGACCAAATGTAGCATCACTAATAACGGAACTAAATGACATCATGAATTCAACCTGAGTCTAATCAAACCTCTAGACTTGGGGTGCCCAGGTGGCTCAGTCCATTAAGTATCTGACTTCAGCTCAGGCCCTGATCTCAGGGTCCTGGGATTGAGCCCCACATCAAGCTCTCTACTCAGCAGGGAGTCTGCTTGTACCTCTCCCTTTGCCCCTCCCCCTGCTTATGAATACTAATGGTAGTATATTGGAGAATGTCCTTCTCTCCCTCTCAAATAAATAAATAAAGTCTTAAAAGAAAAAAAACCCTCTAGGTTTATAGAAAAGAGAAGGGATAGAACGGGTTAAATGACACCATGAGGAAATAATCAAACACAGAATGTGAGATATACACTATTAGAAAAGTAGAGGGGATTCCTGGGTGGCTCAGCGGTTTAGCGCCTGCCTTTAGCCCAGGGCGTGATCTTGCAGTCCGGGGATAGAGTCCTGCTCCCTGCGTGGAGCCTGCTTCTCCCTCTGCCTGTGTCTCTGCCTCTCTCTCTCTGTGTATCTCTCACAAACAAATAAATAAAAATCTTTAAAATAAAAATAAAAGTAGATTGGACCTTTCAAAAACATTTACTATTAATGTCATAAAAAGAAAATTAAAAGTGAAGGACTTTGGGTTCCTGGGCGGCTCAGTTGGTTGAGCATCTGCCTTTTGCTCGGGTCGTGATCCTGGGGTCCTAGGATCGAGCCCCACATCGGGCTCCCTGCTCAGCGAGGAATCTGATTCTCCCTCTCCCTCTGCCTCTCTCCTGGCTTGTGTGCTCTTGCTCTGTCAAATAAATAAATAAAATCTTAAAAAAAAAAAAGTGATGGACTTTTTTTTTTAAGATCTTATTTATTAATTCACGAGAGACACACACACACAGAGAAAGAGACAGAGAGAGAGAGAGAGGCAAAGACACAGGCAGAGAGAGAGGCAGGCTATATGCAGGGAGCCCAATGTGGGACTCAATCCCCAGACTCCAGGATCACACTCAGCGAAAGGCAGACCTTCAACCACTGAGCCACCCAGGCATCCTGTGAAGGACTTTTTTAGACCAAAAAAGACTAAGAAGATAACAGTGTAGAAAACTTTGTATGATTTTTAACCTATAAAAGGTATCTGTTAAAACAATTAGAGAGGGACGCCTGGGTGGCTCAGTGGTAGAGTGTCTGCCTTTGGCTCAAGGTGTGATCCTAGGGTTTGGGATTCAATGCCACATGGGGCTCCCTGCAGGGAGCCTGCTTCTTCCTGTCCTATGTCTCTGTTTCTCATTCTATCTCTCATGAATAAATAAATAAATCTTTTTTTTAAAAAAAAAAAAGAGGGGATCCCTGGGTGGCTCAGCGGTTGGGCACCAGCCTTGGACTCAGGGTGTGATCCTGGAGTCCTGGGATTGAGTCCCACGTCGGGCTCCCTGCATAGAGTCTGCTTCTCCCTCTGCCTGTGTTCTCTGCCTCTCTCTCTCTCTGTCTCTTTCTCTCTCTATGTATGTGTCTCTCATGAATAAATAAATAAAATCTTAAAACAATTGGAGACATTTTTAAAAAGATTTTATTTATTTATTTATTCATGAGAGACACAGGAAGATAGGCAGAGACATAGGCAGAGGGAGAAGCAGGCTCCATGCAGGAGCCTGATATGGGACTTGATCCCAGGTCTCTAGGATCACGCCTTGAGCTGAAGGCAGACGCTTAACCACTGAGCCACCCAGGCATCCCGCAATTGGAGAAATTTGAACATGAACTGGGTATTAGATGTTATCTAAGTTGTGATAATAGTAGTATATTGGAGAATGTCCTTAAATCTCAGCATGTGCACGTTGGGGTGAAGTTTCATGATGGTAAATTACTCATGCAACTGTGTTTGAAAAGTTTTAAAATAAGGGCATCTGGTTGGCTCAGTTGATGGAGTATGAGACTCTTGATCTAAGGATCATGAGCTTGAACCCCACATTTGGTGTAGAGGCTACTTAAGAAAAAAGTTCCAGGGATGCCTGGGTGGCTCAGTGTTTGAGTGTCTGCCCCTGGGTGAGGTCGTGATCCCAGAGTCCTGGGATGGAGTCCTGTATCTGGCTCCCCACTGGGAGTCTGGTTCTCCCTCTCCCTGTGTGTCTGCCTCTCTGTGTGTGTCTCTCATGAATGAATAAATAAAATATTAAAAAAAAAAAAAGGAAAAAGAAAACAGAAAAAAGTTCCAAAATAGAAAATTAGGGAAAAACAAAAGATAAAAGTATTTAATTTAAAGGATCACTAGTATTTATATCATTACCAATAATAAGTATTTATTAAGTTTATACTCAATGCACATGAGAGATTCAAAGTTATATAATCCCTGGCCATGAAGTGATAAACATTTATACTCTCCTAGAGTCTCCAGAAAGAATGCAGCCCTGCAGACACATCTTAGACTTCTGACTTCCAGAAATATAATAAATTTGTGTTGGGTAAGCTACTATGTTTGTGGTAATGTGTTAAGCAGCAATAGGAAACAAAGGGTAAATCAAATGTAAGCTTTCTGTATATTGCCAAATTTCCCTCCATAAAGTTTGTACCTTTTTGTACTTCTACCAGCAATGTGCATATTTTCCCACCATCTCTCCAACAAAGAGTGTTATCAAACTTTTGAATTTTTGCCCATATCCTAGGTGAGAAATTATTTATCTCAGTAAGGTGTTTTTTTTTTAAGATTTTATTTATTTATTCATGATAGACACAGAGAGAGAGAGAGAGAGGCAGAGACACAGGCAGAGGGAGAAGCAGGCATCATACAAAGAGCCCGACATGGGACTTGATCCAGGGTCCCCAGGATCACACCCCGGGCTGCAGGCAGCGCCAAACCGCTGCACCATCGGGGCTGCCCTCTCAGTAAGGTTTTAACTCATGTGTGAAAATGAACATCATTTCACATATTTAAAAGATTTCTAAAAAAACAAAACAAAACAAAAAAGATTTCTTGGGATCCCTGGGTGGCGCAGCGGTTTGGCGCCTGCCTTTGGCCCAGGGCGTGATCCTGGAGACCCGCGATCGAATCCCACGTCGGGCTCCCGGTGCATGGAGCCTGCTTCTGTCTCTGCCTCTCTGTCTCTGTCTCTGTGACTATCATAAATAAGTAAAAAAAAAAAAAAAAAAAAAAAAGATTTCTTTTGGGGATCCCTGGGTGGCTCAGCAGTTTGGTGCCTGCCTTTGGCCCAGGGCGCAATCCTGGAGTCCCGAGATACAGTCCCACATCGGGCTCCCTGCGTGGGGCCTGCTTCTCTCTCTGCCTCTGTCTCTGCCTCTCTCTCTGTCTTTCATGAATAAATAAATAAAAATCTTAAAAATAAATAAATAAATAAAATTTTAAAAATAAAAAATATATAGGATTTCTTTTTCTGAACTGTTAAAATATGTTCTACACTTTTCTACTGGGTTGTTGCTCTGGTCTTGATTTCTTTCTTTTTTTTTTTTTTTAATTTTTTTTATTTATTTATGAGAGTCACAGAGAGAGAGAGAGACAGAGAGGCAGAGACACAGGCAGAGGGAGAAGCAGGCTCCATGCACCGGGAGCCTGATGTGGGATTCGATCCCGGGTCTCCAGGATCGCGCCCTGGGCCAAAGGCAGGCGCCAAACCGCTGCGCCACCCAGGGATCCCTTGATTTATTTCTAAAAGCTCTTTATATTTTAAGGATCTTATCCCTTTATAATATGAATTACAAATATTTTCCCATTTAGTCATTCGTCTTTTCACATTGCATGTGGCATGTATTGCTATGCATAAATTTTCATTATTTGTATTTATTTTTAGTTTATGTTTAAAATTGTCCTCATATGGACGCCTGGGTGGCTCAGTGGTTGAGCACCTACCTTCAGCTCAGGGCCTGATCCCAGGATTCAGAATCAAGTCCCGCATCAGGCTCCCTGTGAGGACCCTGCTTCTCCTTTTGCCTGTGTCTCTGCCTCTCTCTCTCTCTCTGTGTGTCTTTCATGAATAAATAAATAAATATTTTTAAAAAAATTTTTTAAAGATCTATTTATTTGAGAGAGAGAGCACACAGGTGCACAAACATGAAGATGGGAGAGGGGCAGAAGGAGAGGAATAGAGAGAATCTCAAGCTGACTCTGCACTGAGCTTGGAGCCCTGCTCAGGGCTCGATCTCATAACCCATGAGATCACGACCCGAGCAGAAACCACCAGTCAGATGCTCAATCAACTGGGCTACCCAGGTGCTCCTATAAGAGTATGTTTTTTACCGAAATGTATTCTTTTATTTATTTATTTTTTTAATTTATGATAGTCACACAGAGAGAGAGAAAGATTGAGAGAGAGAGGCAAAGACACCGGCAGAGGGAGAAGCAGGCTCCACGCACCAGGAGCCCGACGTGGGATTCGATCCCAGGTCTCCAGGATCGCGCCCTGGGCCAAAGGCAGGCGCCAAACCGCTGCGCCACCCAGGGATCCCCAAAATGTATTCTTTTAAATTTTATTTTTGAGAAGCCTATTTGTATATCTATGGCAAAACATTCTCCTAGCAGTGTTATTTATAATAGTGAATGATGGAAGTAGCCCGAGTGTCCATCAATAGATGAATGAAGGGCACCTGGGTAGCTCAGTCAGTTAAGCGACTACCTTTGGCTCAGGTCATGACTCCAGGGTCCTGGGATCAAGTCCCAAATCGAGGTCTCTGTGGGGAGCCTGCTTCTCCCTCTGCCTATGTCTCTGCCTCTCTTTCTGTGTCTCTCATGAATAAATAAATAAAATCTTTAAAAAAATAAATAAAAATTTAAAAACAGATGAATGGATAAAGAAGATGTAGTATACATATACAATGGAATAGTATTCAGCCATAAAATAGGATGAAATCTTGCCATTTGCAACAACATGGAGCTAAAGAATATAATGCTAAGTAAAATAAGTCAGTCAGAAAGAGACAAATGCCATATGATTTTACTCATGTGTGAAATTTTAAAAACAGAACAAATGAGCACAGGAGAGAGAGAGAGAGAGAGAGAGACCAAGAAACAGACTCTTAACTATTGAGAAAACACTAATGGATACCAGAGGGGAGGTGGGTGGGAGGATGGGTGAACTGGTGATGGGGGGCAGGTGCCTGAGTGTCTCAGTTGGCTAAGTGTTTACATTTGGCTCAGGTCATGATCCCCAGGTTCTGGAATCAAGTCCTGCATCAGGCTCCCTACTCAGCAGGGAATCTACTTTTCCCTCCATCCTTCCCCCCTACTCGTAATATTTCTCTCTCTCTTTCTCTCTCTCTCTCTTTTCCTCTCACTATTGCTCTCAAATAAACAAATAAACTCTTTTTTAAAAAAAGAAATAGGTGATGGAGATTAAGGATTATACTCGTCTTTATGAGCACTGGGTGATGTATGGAATTGTTGAATACCCAAAGGTAACATAACACTATTATACTGGAATTAAAAGAAAAAAAAAAAAGACATTCTTTCTCTTAGTTAAAAAGAACTAAGACCTGGCAGCCTGGGTGGCTCAGCGGTTTAGTGCCACTTTAAGCCCAGGGTGTGATCTTGGAGACCCCGGATCGAGTCCCACGTCAGGCTCCCTGCATGGAGCCTGCTTCTCCCTCTGCCTGTGTCTCTGCCTCTCTCTCTACCTATGTCTTTCTTGAATAAATAAAAATTAAAAAAAAAAATGAACCAAGACCGCTTCAGGATCACAATAAAGAAACATTTAACAGGGGCATGGCTCAGTTGGTAGAGGATGTGGTTCTTGATCTCAGGGTTTTAAGTTCAACCCCATGCAATGGGTGTAGAGATTACTTAAGAATATTTTTTTAAAGAAATATTTAATTGAGTTACTACTAATTAGGACAGAAATTTAAGCAACTCAAAAATGAAGTTGTATAGCCTAGAAAATTTTGCTAATATACGTTATCACAAAACTATTTTAACTTAGATTATAATTTAAACACTGTTGGTAGTGGGAAAATATTGTTTATAAACTTTTTAAAGATTTTATTTGAGAAAGAGAGAAAAAGAGCATGAGTGGGAACAGGGGCAGAGGCATAGAGAGAGGGACAAGCAGACTTCCAACTAACTGGGGAGCTCAATCCCAGGACCTTAAAATCATGACCTGAGCCAAAGTTAGATGCTTAACCAACTGAAACACCCAAGTGCCCCTCTGTTTACTTTTTTTATAGTGTGTTGCTTTCAAGTTTAACTTTTTCTTAACTTTTCCAAAGAATGTTTATATAAGTGTTGGGATTGTTAGGTTTTTTTAAAGATTTTATTTATTTATTCATGAGAGACACAGAGAGAGAGGTAGAGACCTAGGCAGAGGGAAAAGCAGGCTCCCTGCAGGGAGCCTGATGCAGATCTCAATCTCAGGACTCTGGGATCATGCCCTGAGCCATGAGCCAAAGGCAGACACTCAACCAATGAGCCACCCAGGCATCCCAGAATTGTTAGTTTTTTTTAAATGTTATTTGGTCATAAAGTTATATACCTATGTATGGAGAGAAAAAAGCTCTTTATGTTGTTCTTGAGGGTAAGCCTACATTAGACTTTGCATTGGGGCCTATTTTTACTCCTTAGATTCTACTGAGTATTGGCCACCAAGCACTGAGACCAGAAAGGGAGGCCTTATCCAGATCATAACAAGCCACAGCGAGTATCTCATCCACTCCAGTGACATCAACAGCTATTTTCCTCTTCTTCCACAGTAACAGCTGGAGCCAGACATAGGTCTACCTAGCTAAGCTACATTTCCCAGTCTCCCTTGCAGCTTGGTGGGACTCAGTTGCCAATAACAGAATGTGCCTGGAAAAACTGGAAACAATGTATACTGCTTCTGGGTAAAAGCCTTCAATTATTAGGCACACGTGTTCAATTGCTGTTTCTTCATCTTCCTTCACATTGTCATGTTAAATGTTAAAACTAGAGCACCTTACAAGCTATATGTTGAAGATAACAAAGCTGTCTAGTCAGCTAACTAGTCTAGATCTCTAGGATGGCTTTATGGAGCAAAGTCCATCTATCTACCCTGAACTATTACATGAAAGAGAGTTAAATTGCTATCTAATTGGCTACTGCATTTGGGCATCTTTTTTTTTTTTTTACCAGAAACTGGGATCCCTGGGTGGCGCAGCGGTTTGGCGCCTGCCTTTGACCCAGGGCGCGATCCTGGAGACCTGGGATCGAATCCCACATCGGGCTCCCGGTGCATGGAGCCTGCTTCTCCCTCTGCCTGTGTCTCTGCCTCTCTCTCTCTCACTGTGTGCCTATCATAAATAAATTAAAAAAATAAAAAAAAAATGTTTTTTTTTTTACCAGAAACTAAACCAAAAATGCCAAATATGATCAAGAATAATTTCTTAGGGGGCTGCCTGGGTGGCTCAGCAGTTGAGCATCTGCCTTTGGCTAAGAGTGTGATCCCAGAGTCCTGGGATTGAGTCCCACATTGGGCTCCTTGCATGGAGCCTGCTTCTCCCTCTGCCTGTGTCTCTGCCTCTCTCTCTCTCTCTGTCTCTCATGAATAAATAAACAAAATTTTTAAAAAAAAGAAGAAGAAGAAGAATTTCTTAGAGACACCTGGGTGGTTCAGTGGTTGAGCGTCTGCCTTCGGCTCAGGGCATGATCCTAGAGTCCCGAGATTGAGTCCCACATCAGGCTCCCTGCAGGGACCTGCTTTTCCCTTTGCTTATGTCTCTCCCTCTCTCTCTGTGTGTCTCTCATGAATAAATAAATAAAATATATTTTTAAAAAATAATGATTTCTTAGATGGGGCACCTGGGTGGTTCATTTAGGTGTCCAACTCTTGATTTCAGCTAATGTCATAATCTCAGGATTATTAGATCAAGCCCTGCATCAGGCTCTGCTTTCAATGCAGAATCTGCTTGGGATTCTCTCTCCCTCTCCCTTGGGCCCTCCCACTAGTGCTCTCTCTCTCTCTCTCTCTTTCTCTCTCTCTCTCTCTGAAATAAATAAATAAATCTTTTTTAAAAAAAAGAATTTCTTAGATAACACATAAATAGTTATTTTAGGATGATCTATGTCTAGTAGGAAGTCCCTCTTGAGATAATAAAGATATTCTCTTACATTTTTTTTCTGAAAATGTTTAACTTTTGCTTTTATTTTTTTAAAGGTTTTATTTATTTATTCATGAGAGACACACACAGAGAGAGAGAGAGAGGCAGAGACACAGGCAGAGAGAGAACAGGCTCCACACAGGGAGCCTGATGTGGGACTCAATCCTGGGACTTCAGGATAATGCCCTGGGCCAAAGGCAGACGCTCAACCGCTGAGCCACCCAGGCATCCCATAAGTTTTGCTTTTAAGATTAAGGTTTTAATACTAGAACATGGTTTGTATACAGTTAGGGTAAAGATTTATAGTTTTTATATGCAGTTAGTTGATTGTTTCAGTACTATTTATTGAATATACCATCCCATTGATTTATAATATCACCTGTGTCATACCAAATTACTATAGGTACATGACTCTCCTCTGTTCCATTGCTTATAAGCTTGTGAAAATGTCACAATACTATCATTACTAAAATTTTATTTTTTTTTTAAAGATTTTATTTATTTATTCATGAGAGACCAGAGAGAGAGAGAGGCAGAGGGAGAAGCAGGCTCCACGCAGGGAGCCCGATGTGGGACTCGATCCTGGGACTCTAGGATCACACCCCAGGCTGAAGGCAGGCGCTAAACCGCTGAGCCACCCAGGGATCCCTAAAATTTTACATTAAATCCTATATTTGGCAGGACAAATCACTCATTATTTTTCAAAATCATCTTGGCAATTCTTGACATTTTACTTTTCCTTTTTTTAAAAAAGATTTTATTTATTTACTTATTTATTTATGAGAGTCAGAGAGAGAAAGGCAGAGACACAGGCAGAGGGAGAGGCAGGCTCCGTGCAGGGAGCCCGACATGGGACTTGATCCAGGGTCTTCAGGATCACACCCTAGACTGAAGACAGGCACTGAACCACTAAGCCACCGGGGCTGCCCAACATTTTACTTTTCCATTTAAATTTTAACATCTGGGCAGCCCCGGTGGCTCGGCGGTTTAGCGCCACCTTCAGCTCAGGGCGTGATCCTGGAGACCTGGGATTGAGTCCCATGTCGGGCTCCCTGCACGGAGCCTGCTTCTCCCTCTGCCTGTGTCTCTGCCTCTCTCTCTCTCTGTGTGTCTCTAATGAATAAATAAATAAAATATTTAAATAAATAAATAAATTTTAACATCCACCTATCAAATTACACACATACACAAGTATTAGGACTTATAGTGGAACTGTAGGGAATGCATGAGTTAATACAGGAACAAATTACATCTTTACAAAATCAAGTCTTCCCACTCATGAGCATGTTACGTGTATACATTATGTACTTAAATAAATTCTTTAATAATTTTCTCCATAAAAATCTTCAACATCTTTTGTTAGATATATTCCAAGGTCCCTTATAGCTTTTTCACTATTTAATATGTTATTTTTTAATTTTTATTTTAAAAAAATTTTAATGTAACCTCTAGGGGCACCAGGGTGGCCCAGTCAGTTAAGTGTCCAACTCTTGGTTTAAACTCAGTTAGTGATTTCAAGGTGCTGAGATCAGCCCCTGTGTTGGGCTCTATGCTGAGCACAGAGTCTACTTCAGATTCTCTCTACCTCTCCCTCTGCCTCTCCTGCTCATACTCTCACTCTCTCTCAAATAAATAAATAGATCTTTTTAAAAAGAAAACAAACAAAAAAATCTCTACACTCAATGTGGGGCTCAAACTCATAATCTCAAGATCAGAAGTCACATGCTCTACCAACTGCGCCAGCCAGGTGCCCCTTCATAAAGTATTTTTTTAACTGGATTTTCAATTTGTTGTTGGCACACAGGAATATTGTTGGTCCTCTGTATACTAATCCTGTAACCTATAATTTTGCTGAATTCTCTTATTAATTTTAGTGGTTTGGCTTTCTTAGATTTTCTATATAGGATTTAAAAGAACAATTTACGGGGATCCCTGGGTGACTCAGAGGTTTAGCACCTGCCTTCGGCCCAGGGGGTAATCCTGGAGTCCCAGGATCGAGTCCCACATCAGGCTTCCTGCATGGAGCCAGCTTCTCCCTCTGCCTGTGTCTCTGCCTCTCTCTCTCCCTCTCTCTCTGTCTCTCATGAATAAATAAAATCTTTTAATAATTAACTAATTAATTAATTAATTAATTAAAACAACAATTTAGGGGGTGCCTACGTGGCTCAGTCAGTTAAGGATCTGCCTCCAGCACAGGTCATGATCTCAGGGTCCTCGGATCAAGCCTCTCGTTGTCGAACTCTCTGATCAGCAGGTGCCTGCTTCTCTCTCTCACTCTGCCTGCTGCTTCCCCTACTTGTGCTCTTTTGCTCTCTTTGTCAAATAAATAGATTGAAATCTTTCTTAAAAAGAAAGAAATTCGGGCAGCATGGGTAGCTCAGCGGTTTAGCATGAGCTACCCATGCCTTCAGCCCAGGGCCTGATCCTGGAGACTCGGGATCGAGTCCCGTGTCAGGCTCCCTGCATGGAGCCTGCTTCTCCCTCTGCCTGTGTCTCTGCCTACCATTCTCTCTCTCTCTCTCTCTCTCTCTTTCATGAATAAATAAATAAAATATTTTTCAAAAAAGAAATTCCTTTATTATTCCTACAGAGATAAGTTTGCATTACAAATGTTTTGAATTTTACCAAAACTGTTTTTGAATTTTTTGAGATGATCTTACCATTTTATTTAACTTGTAAACATACTGGATTATACCAGTTATCAGTTAAGTTTTCTACTGTAGACCATCCTTGAACTCCTGGAATAAATTCCTCCTTAACCAAGATTGCATTTTTTTATACATGCCACATTTAATCTGCTCATGTTTTATTTAGGATTTTTAAATTATAAACATAAAGTGTATAAGTAAAACTGGACTATAATTTTTTCTTTTCTTAATACTTTATTAGCTTTTACCATACTCATCAAATAAATTGGAAAACTTCCCTTCTTTTATAAAAACTGATTAAATTGATGGGATGCCTGGCTGGCTCAAAGTGTAGAGCATGTGACTTCCTCTCAGGGTCATGAGTTCAAGCCCCACATTCAGCACAGAGCTTACTTAAAATAAACAAACATGCAAATTGTTGACATACAATAGGCATTATCTGTTCTTTGCAGGTTAAAAGCCATTATGAGCCTTAAAGGTTTAAAAGCATTATGAGAAATACATACATACACACACACACACACACACACACACACACACATGCATGTATTATGGGCCTGGTATGTTTTACTGTGGAAAATTTTTAAACAAATAATTCCATTTTTTTAAACGGTTATATGTTCACATGGGTTTTCTATTTCCTCTTAAAGTAATACCTCAAGTAAAGAATACATTAAGCTAGGGCAGCCCAGTTGGCTCATTAGTTTAGTGCCTGCCTTCGGCCTGGGGCATGATCCTGGAGACCCAGGATCGAGTCCCATGTCAGGCTCCCTGCATGGAGCCTGCTTCTCCCTCTGCCTGTGTCTCTGCCTCTCTCTCTCTGTGTCTTTCATGAATGGATGAATAAAATCTTTAAAAAAAAGAATACATTAGGCTAGAAATAAGAGAAAAACTGACTTTCTGTAAAAACAAAACAAAACAACAACAAAAAACATTTACTTTTTCTTTTTTTTCCCCCTAGATAAAGTCTGTTCAGAGAAGACACAGCTCCTTAATGATGCTGTCAGGAAAGTAGCCTTTAACCTTCCATTCCACTACCCTTAGCTTAGAGGTCTGCACCTCATGCTTGGTACACTTTGGGCTCAGAATAGCTGCTTATATTTCCAATTCTCACTTTTTTTAGGTAAGAAAGAAACTGAAGCAGGGATGCCTGGGTGGCTCAGTGGTTGAGCATCTGCCTTTGGCTCAGGGCGTGATCCCAGAGTCCTGGTCCCACATCGGGCTTCCTGCATGGAGCCTGCTTCCCCCTCTGCCTATGTCTCTGCCTCTCTCTCTCTCTCTCTCTCTTTCATGAATAAATAAATAAAATCAGAAAGAGAAAGAAAGAAAGAAAGAAAGAAAGAAAGAAAGAAAGAAAGAAAGAAAGAAAGAAAAAGAAAGAAAGAAAGAAAGAAAGAGAGAGAAACTGAAGCAGAAAGAAGTAACACCCATATCAGGAAATAAAACGCTTTCATCTCATTGTCCAAAACTATATCACAAAGCTCATCTAGCCACAAAGAATTTTAGGGAAGTATTTTTATTTGGGCACGTTACTCTAAACAAAATCAGAACTAGGTTAATAAAGAAGGCTGGATTTTGAATTGTCAATTGGTATCTGCTGTACTCACTTTGAATAAGTTACATTATCCTAGGAAATTATCCATACCACCTAAGTTTCTAAATTCTCTTATCATTTTGAAAAACATCTCTGCTATATCTATAGTTTGTCACCTTTAAAAATTCCTAGCATTGTGCACTTGTGCCTTCTAAAATTAAATTTTTAGGGCAGCCCAGGTGGCTCAGTGGTTTAGTGCCACCTTCAGCCCAGGGTGTGATCCTGGAGACCTGGGATTGAGTCCCACGTCTGCTCCCTGCTTGGAGCCTGCTTCTCCCTCTGCCCGTGTCTCTGCCTCTCTCTCTCTCTCTCTCTCTCTCTGTGTGTGTGTGTGTCTCATGAATAAATAAATAAAATTTAAAAAAATAAAAAAATAAAATTAATTTTTTAAAGATTTATTTATTTTAGAGAGAGAGAGCATGAGAGGAGGGGTAGAGGGAGAAAGAATCCCAAGCAGACCCCAGGTCAAGTGTGGAGCTCGATGCAGGGCTTGATCCCAAGACTCCAAGATCACAACCTGAGCTAAAACTAAGAGTTGAATGCCCAACCTATGGCACCACTCAGATGGCCCAATTAAAAAAAAAAAAAAAATTTTTTATTTATTCTTTGATGAGAAACACAGGGAGAGAGAGAGGCAGAGACACAGGCAGAGGGAGAAGCAGGTTCCATGCAGGGAGCCTGATGTGGGACTTGATCCTGCGACTCCAGGATCATGCCCTGGGCTGAAGGGGGCGTTAAACCGCTGAGCTACCCAGGGATCCCCCCAATTTTTTAAAAGATTTTATTTATTTATTCATGAGAGACACAGATAAAGAGGCAGAGACACAAAAAGAAAATAGAAAAAAAAAAAGAGGCAGAGACATAGACAGATGGAGAAGCAGGCTTCCCACAGGGAGCCCGATACAGGACTCAATCCTGGGACTCTGGGATCACGCCCTGAGCCGAAGGTAGACACTCAACCACTAAGCCACCCAGGCTTCCCCAAACAAATAAAATCTTAAAAAAAAAAATCTTTAAAAATTAAAGATTTAATAAAGAGAACCAACTTTCACTTTCTTGAGCCTCCCAATTGCTTCTTTGATTTCCAGTGCATTCATTTCTGTACTCATTATCATTACTTAATTCCCTCCTCATAGCTGTGTTAGATTTTTTCCTCTACCTTTTTTTTATATCATTGTAAAAGCATTTTTAAAATTTCCTTTCCCATTTGTGTCTTTCTGCCATACAGAAGTCCAAGTGATATTTTGCCTTTTGACCTTGTATCTACCTATTCTTGCTAAATGCACTTATTACTTCTGAAAGTTTGTAGACTCATTTAGATCTTCTACCAATGCAGGCTCATTCTCCACAAATAAATTTGATTTCTTCTTTATCAATCCTTATGCCTTTCCTTTTTTCCTGACTTACTGCAACTAGCTACAAGGCTAGGCCTTCCAGTATAATGTTGAATAGAAGTGGCTTAACATCCTTAAGCTGTTCCCAATTTGAGGGAGAAAAGTATTCAGTTTTTTCCTTTGAGTATTACGTGAGCTGTGGGTTTTGTAGATGCTCTTTATCTAGCAGAGGAAGATGCCTTCTGGTCTTAGTCTGCTAAGAGTTTCTACATGAACTGCTATATCAGATTCTCTCAGTTTGGGTAAGTTGTGTTGCCATCATGTTTTGAAACACCCTGAACTAGTCCTCATCATATTATTTTATACATGCAGTAACTATTCAATTTCCTGCATGTCAATGAACAACTTCTTTGTACCATTTCCTGCTGCAGCCCACTCTCTCCTTCTGGATTTAGACTCTTTTCCTCCTGCACCTCCTACAACTTCCTATAATTGTTACCAAAGGTGAGTGGTAAATTCCCACTATTTGGGTCTGAAAATGGACTTTTTTAAAAAAGATTTTATTTATTTATTCATGAGAGACATGGGAGGGCGGGGGAGGTGGCAGGCAGAGACACAGGCAGAGGGAGAAGCAGGCTCCATGCAGGGAGCCCGACGTGGGACTCGATCCCTGGTCCCCAGAATCAGGCCCTGGGCTGAAGGCGGCGCTAAACCGCTGAGCCAATGGGCTGCCCTGAAAATTGATTTTTTAAAAAGATTTTATTTAGGGACGCCTGGGTGGCTCAGCAGTTGAGCGTCTGCCTTTGGCTTGGGCATGATCCTGGAGTCCCGGAATCGAGCCCCACATGGAGCTTCCTGCACAGAGCCTGCTTCTCCCTCTGCCTATGTCTCTGCCTCTCTGTGTGTGTCTCTTGTGAATAAATAAAAATCTAAAATATATATATTATTTATTTATTTGCTTGTTTATTTATTTATTTATTTATTTATTTATTTGAGAGAGAGTTAAAGTGAGCACAAGCTGGGTGGGGAGGGGCAGAGAAAGAGGGAGAAGCAGATTCCCTGCTTAAGGTGGGGCTCAATCCCACAACCCTGGGATCATGACTTCAGCCAAAGGCAGATGCTTACCCAACTGAGTCTCCCAGGTGCCCCGAAAACATATTTATTTAGCCTTTATTTTAAAATAACAGCTTAGCTGAGTATGGCATTCTGGGTTACAGTTATTTTTCTCTCAGACCTTTCCTTTGTCTTCGACATCTCTTGTTGATGTTGGGAAGTATATTGCTAGCCTAAATGTTGTTCCTTTTACAGTTTCTGATGTTATTTTATCCATCTTTGAACACTCTGTGACAATGTATAAATATTTCTTTTAAGGCACTCACTCATGGGCAGCCCGGGTGGCTCAGCGGTTTAGTTGAGCCTTCATCCCAGGGCGTGATCCTGGAGACCTGGGAACGAGTCCCATGTCGGGCTTCCTGCATGGAGCCTGCTTCTTCCTCTGCCTGTGTCTCTGCCTCTCTGTGTGTGTGTCTCTCATAAATAAATAAATAAAATATTTAAAAAAAAAATAAGGTACTCAACTCACTCATTGTGCTTTATTTAGTCATTCTCCATATTCCAGTATTATTTACTTTGTATTATTTAGTCATTTTACATAATTGTCTTAACTCTACCATTAGAGAACAAGCTACTTGATACTGTAGTAAATGCTGTACATCTTTTCCTTTAAAGAGGCACCCTGTTCTCTTATGGAATAGGGAGTGGCACACAAAGAAAAAGATCAAAATGTCCTATCTGAGTTTAGCAACAGAGGCTTGGCTCAGAGAGTGCCTGAATATCAATTTGTTGACAATTGGCTAATGTTTAAGAACAAACAACAAATGAGTAAATTATCTATGCATTGACTATTCTGCTCACTATTTATTGTTTGGCTTTCAACAGATGGTTGGCATTCTTATTAGAGGCTGTTTAAACATCAAAAAGGTATTTGTTAAGCTCAGCAAAGTCTTCATCTGCCAACCTGGGAATTTATCAGTATGCATACAGAGCTGATTCTGAGTGAATTTATTGGGAAGGGGAGTAGCCCCAACTATTCCCCAACTATACAGTCTAAGCTGTTTCCATCATTGAGGTTCGTAGATGTCTGAGCAATTCTGAAAGAACAGTAAGATGACCATCTGAAATCTATTTACATGAGTGCCTTAGAAACCTCCTGAGAGTAGACTCATTATCTTAAGCAAAGAGAAGGTTAGGTAGCTTGCTCTTAAAACAAAGTGCTTAGTTGGTGCTTAGAGGAGATGAGGAATTTTTAATGTATCTTAGTTCCTGAGACTAGGCATTATTCCCAGCTCAGACCACCTTAGATTCAAAGTGAGGTTCTAAGGAGAGAGAAGGCTACAAGTAACAATGAAATAGCTCTTTATATTAAAACCATTTTTGGCAGACCATTTGGGAACCTCTGACAACATATATCACGGATAGCCAACAATGAACACTGCAGCACTCTGCCATCTCCATATGATCATTACATTCATCACCTGCTATATCCAGAAGCAGTAGCAACACCGCACACAGAAGAGATGACTGATCAGCGTTAAGACATTCGAAAACGGCTAGAAATAGAATGCCCACAGACATCTTTCCTGGAATGATGATCTGAAGGATGGATGTAACTCTAAAGTTCAATCTAATTCTAAAACAAACATATGTCATTTTACTGTGAAATAATACTCTGTACTTACGTGTTACTCAGGGGATCTCAAATCGTGTTAGGGCAGTCTCTTTTTTTTCGGCTTTCCTAGGCAAGAGAATGAATACAAACACTTACATGATGCTCTAGCCTAGCCCAGATCCCAAATTAAAGCCCAGAACTTGGGGCACCTTGGGTGGCTCAGTGGTTGAGCATCTGCCTTTGGCTCAGGTAGTGATCCCGGGTCCCTGTAGGGAGCCTGCTTCTCCTTCTGCCTATGTCTCTGCCTCTCTCTCTCTCTCTTTCATGAATAAATAAATGTTTTTTTTTAAATTCTTTTAAAAAAATGAAATAGGGACGCCTGGGTGGCTCAGAGGTTGAGTGTCTGCCTTTGGCTCAGGGTGTGATCCCCGACCGTCCGGGGATCGAGTCCTGTGTCAGGCTCCCTGTGAGGAGCCTGCTTCTCTCTCTGCCTACGTGTCTGCCTCTCTCTGTGTGTCTCTCATGAATAAATAAATAAAATCTTTAAAAAAATAAATAAAAATAAAATAAAGGCCAGATCTCATCTGTCTTACTGCTTTTTATTTTTCCCTCAGAAGCAGCCCTAACCTTCGTTCTAACAAGGGGTGCTGGCTCTCATGGCAGTGTCACAGCAGCGGACACTCCGAGGGAGAGGGAGCTGAGAGGCAAAGCTGAGAGGCAAAGGTGACCTCCAAGCACCGAGTGAAGTATCACCTCTCTATTTTCCAGACTTCCGCGGAGCGCTCTAAAGTCTTTCACCGAAGGGACAAAGGCATTGCTCCTGAGGCAGCAGCGTGGGGACTGGAGGTGAGGGAGCTGAGGTACGGGACGGGCTCCTGAGGGGCCACGTCGTCCCGCAGCCGTTTCCTCACGACAGTCCCACGGCCAGAAATAACCCAACAGGGACACGCAGCCACGCCAAGTACTCCAGGTATCCCTTAAACTTCCTCCTCTTCTTTATGAATTTGTATTATTTATAAGACACTTGACACGTGTTTAAACACAGAACTCCTCAGTTTCAGGAAATATGGCTTGTTCAGCGGAGGAGAAAAAAGCATATAATGAGGGAGTTAACAAGGGCTGATATTTTTTTACGACATTCTTTAAAAACTGAAAAACCTCTTTAAACACCGGGAACAGCTTAAATAATTCAGTCTAGGCCTGCGGGGCCCATGTGGATGTTTCCCTCTCCCCTCTCCCCGGTCCCTTCCTGGCCACGTTCTCCCCGGGGTTCACCTGGGAAGGAGGCCCCGACGGGCTGCCACCTGCGGCCTCAAGGCCACGTCGCCACCAGTCCTCCGCCTGCTGGGGGAGGGGGCGCGTGGCCCGAGGCGCCCGCGCACGCGCGCGAGGCCCGGCGCCGGAAGGGGCCCGGGCCCTTTGACCCCCCGGGCGCACAGGACGCCGGGAGCGGGCGGAAGGACAGCGCCGAGGCCTGTCGAGGCCCGTCGCGGCCTGTCGCGGCCTGTCCTGGCCCGGAGGCAGCGGCTCTAAGGACGCCGCCCCGGACGAGGGTAGCGGCCGCGTCAAGCAAACGGTGGCCGAGGCGCTCTTTCGCAGGCCCTACCCCGGGGACTTGTACGACCACTGGATGGGACCTAGCAGCTCCCGACCCGGGGCCACCCGCGCCCTCCCTGGGCTGCGGACAAGGGCGTCCTATGGGTAGCGACCCGCGCTGAGGCCCTGGGGGTGGCCTCTATGTAGGTCGGCTTTGCGGACATCCGAGCCTCGTGCCGCCTGTTTTGGGGGAGGGATGTGGATGGGAGCTGCGTCCCCACATCCCTCGCACTGGGGGGGGGGGGTCCGAGGATGCAGAAGACCAGCCTGCGGGGCCCGGGAGGACCGGGAGGAAGGATGAGAAGGGCGGCCGCCGAGCGCGGCCGGAACGGCGCCGGCTGCCGGGCTGCGGGGCGCTGGAAGCACCTGCCTCCGCCCACCTTGACCTACCCTCCCCCCCCCCCCCCCCGCCCCGGCCGCCGCCCCGAGCTCCCGGGCGGCCCTCGCGGAGGTCCCCGGAGGGCCAAACCCGGAACCTCGCGGTCTTTGAGTGTCCTCTGCCGGGGCGGGCGGGGCACCCGGAAACCCTTGACCTAGGCCCGCTCCCCGGGGCGCTGAGAGTTCGACGCTCCCAAGGAGGGGGTCTCCTCGGAGGAATTCCTCTTGCCTCGCTTTCAGACTTGAAAGCCCGGAGGCCGTCGGTTCTGCAAAGAGGAGCGGTCGGGCGCGGGCCAGCAAGCAGCTGATGAAAATAATTGTCCTAGCGCACACAGCCCCGAGCCCAGGGGCGCGTGTGGGCGCGCGCACACACACGCGCACACACACACACACACACACACACACACAACTTGCCTCCTCTAGCCGCCCAACCTTAGTATTCCGGGCATGCGGTTTTCAACAACTTGCTTGACACAATAACAAAGACATTTAAATGCCAGGACGCAGACTTCACTTTTTAACCTGCTGAGAGGAGCTACTTTCAAAGCTTCCCCACCGCGAATAAACTGACAAAAAATATGGGGTGCACTTATAAATTAAACACCTTACCCTCAAAGCGACGTGCGTTAATCAGGTTTCTAAGGCAATAGCCATCTCTGTCTTTTCCTATTCACCCAAATAATGCCACAAGAAGGAACCCCCTTTCACAAGAGAGAGCCAGGAAAAAAAAAAATGAATTATACCCATTGCTAGTAAAAATCATCTTAAATCAATAGAGCACCACTTGAACTTGAGTTTCCATTGTTTCACTGAATCATCAATGTTTTTAATTAAACAGAGCTACCCTTTCTGTTAAAACATTACATAAAAGGGTTAGGTTTCTACTTTTGTTGAGGCAGCTGGCGTTTGTTGGCTGTTGTGTTTGAGCAACAGACTGTTCAATAGAAGCGAGAAATAGCTCAACGCGCTCTTAATAGACCTGTTTCAACAATGTACCTTGAAAAGGAATACATTGTGTTATTGTGTTAGTTTGCTACAAACCTATTAAAAGAAAAATAGCATCCATCAGGTCTAACAAAACGCATTTGTATTATATGTACTTATCTGCTTCAAATACACTTCTTGGCACAATGTCTAGAATTCAACTAGATCATCAAGAGCTGGACAGAATAACACATACCAGTTAGGTAATGATACACGGGCTAAAAATAATAATAAAGGAAGGTCTAAGCAGACGGTAATCGTTATCTTTTGTTTGTTTATCATGAGAAATGCAGGCAAGCCTCCTTCAATTGAAAATACATTGCAAAAGTGCGGATTCTAATGACAATTTTTTTTCTAATGACAATTTTAAAAATATTCCTTAAATTCAAAAATATTCTAGCATGGGAATATTGATTTAAATCACATATTTGGAACGAATCTGATACACTTTTGATAGCAATTTGTTTCATACTAGGATTCAAGGCACAAGTTTCTATGCATTTTTTTAAGCAGAATTAAATAGCGCAAAGAGCCTGGTTCTTTAGGGAAATGCGTGAAACAAACAAATCGAAAGCAAGGGTTCCAGCCAAGAGGTTGGGGAGCAGCGTTGTCTGGCAGTAGGAAAGGAAATGCTTCTTGAAAGTACTCTCTTAAAGATTATTTTTACACCGACTTTATTATATTTTAAACACAAAACGAAATTTGAAGCAAAGAAATAGGAGACTCTGAGTCACATGTGACAGAACCTACGGCATGTTTCAGAGAGGGCTGCCACTTGGACCGCAAACCTTGGAAAAATAGTAGCAAGTGATGACGCTAATTTAATTCCGAGATCCGCTTGACAGCAAACACACCTAAAGTAGCATCTGTCAGAGGAAGATACTTTTGCTTCCACAGAAAGCATTTGATAGGGTTTCCAACCTCAGAGTGCCCAGCATTTAACTTTCAACTGCAAAAATGTTGGGGGCATAAGTGAATAGTAGACTACAAGTGAACTCAATTGTCAAAAATAAGAGAACTTACATAGATTACAATAGCACTCTATGGGCGATATCTATGTTAACAGATAGATGATGCAATACTTTGCCCGATAAAATCAATTATTTTTTACATGTCTGAATTAGTAAATTAGCATGTAAAGATTTAGAAAAATGTCACCCTGAAACTTTTGATGACAGTTTTGCTCTATTGTAAAATAACTATGATAGACTTTTCCAGAAGGCATTTGAAGTCAGATGATCATCGGTATGACTGCTCTCTTCAGTTAAAACATTTTCTTTTCTCAGGAAGGGTGTGTGTATGTATGTAGTAGGAGGTAGTTGAGATGTGTCTGATTTATACTTTAGGACTTTTCATTGATAATACCTCCTCCCTAGTGCAAATCAGTTTTTGACTTAATTCTTTTGGATCTAAAAAAAAAAAAAAAGGAAATGAAATAAAAGATCCCAATTGCATATCATGAAAATAACTCCTCATAACATTGACAGAACAGTTGATATTTTCAAGGTGAGATTTTTATTTTGATGTATCAGATGATTTACCTAGGATGAAAGGAAGTTCACTATAAATTGGTTTGGTCATGATAAGAAATATTGTTACTGAGGCTTTATTTTTTTTTAAATCTTTGAATTTCATTTAGAACTTTTAGAAATATTTTGTGTGTCAGCAGTTAAACTGTCAAGGGGAAAATATTCAGTTCATTTTAATTTGAACAGATAGTTCAGATAAACAATCACCAAAGATATCATTTGAAAACCCAGCGGAGGAAGACATGTATTTTAGAGAAAGATTGTAATCTGATTCCTTGTTTTGTTCTTCATCTTGAAAATCCTTGTTTCTCCACTCTTGCGAAGAATTCTCAATAGTATAATATGTGAGGGCTAGATATTTTTTATTATTTCTCTAAAGTTAAAAAAAATCCAAGTAGTATGTACTGTAATTTATCTCGCCTTAAAGAACAGGAAGAAGAGGATCACATATAGATTATTTTCTATATGCCCTCCAAATTATTTCTAGAAAGAGACTTCTAGCCTAACTCATTATCACTGATATCTAGAAAAGTTTTAACCAATCAAATCATTAAACAGTTTTTTACTGCCGTTGATCTTAAGCAGCACCTAATCTGAAAGATTCTGTAGAGCACATTTTCAAAGCATCAAGTTCTTACAAGTTTCTTGTCTGCCTTGGGCAGGTAAATGAATATCATTTCAGATTTCCTCTTGGCTTCTTTTGCCTTTTAGTTCAGAAGTATGGGAAGTAAGAGAGGTTAAATACTATTTTTTAAACATTTCTGCCACACGCAATTATTTCAATACCCTTCTCTGATGTTGTGTCTGAAAAAGGGGTGGCCGAGCCTGCAGCCCGCAGCGCCAGACATTCAGCCGGATCCACCCCTGGGCACAGTCGTCAGAGGGAAAAGATTCTGCTTCCAAACTTGATTAAAAACAGCCTACCAGTTTCTGCCCCGTTAAAGAACTGCGTGGCTTGAGAAGCTGAGTAAACTGCCTGGGAGAGGAGTGGCTGAGGTCTATATCCCTGTCAGATGGGAATCCAGAGAAGCTTGAAAAAAGCAGCAGATAGTGGGCTGCAGAAGGACAACTTGTCCATCAAAATCTGCAGTTAAAATCCGCTTCACACGATTTAGGTGCTGAAAAACAGTGATTTTACCTTGTAATTTTTCACCTTAATTTTAAGGGAAAAAGGAAACGCATGCACACACCAAAAACCTACCCAGATGCTTGGGAAATGTTGTTTCTGAGTTACTTTTTTTTTTTTTTCCTCCTTCCTGTTGGCAAATACTTCAAAATATCCTCTCCTTTAAGTTATATTCTGGATGATACAATTAAAAGAAAGATACTGAGATAGAAAAACATCCTAGAAATAATGAATGTGTAGGTTTGTGACTAAAATAGATGCCTATCAGTATCTTCTTGAAGATCCGTTGCTGTTGTTGCTTCTGATATTTTTATAGGAAAAACTAAAGACATCCAAACAGGATTCAAATATGAAGAGAAGTGGGAAGTTTCCTGATGTGTTTCAATAATAAAATGAAAATCGAGTCTGTATGTGCCTGTGTGTTCCCCTTCGATTTGAAATTTTATTCCTGAAAGTGCTACAACTTGTTACTTTTTTGTGGGCACAGAAGGAGGAAAAATATGATACATTGGGGGATTTTTCGGCAGAGCTGTGTTTAGTTTTAATTTTCCTGTATTTTAAAATAAACACTTTGACCAAAGCATGTTTGATCTTTGCAAGAAGGAAATATACATTGTGGAGGAATGTGCAGTGGTTGGGTATGAAAATGGGGTTGTGACTCACAGCTGCAGGCTGAAAAAAAAGGCGTCGTGGTGTCAGCCAGAGGTGTTCAGTCTAATAATTCAAGCTGTAAACTGTATCCCCTAAAATTACCTACATAATAAATCATTGTGTGAAGAAAAAAAGTTTGAACTGAAAAGTGTAAGTGAAACAGAATCCTCAGGAGACTTCAATGCTGGGAGCTATTGACAATGATGTAAAATACAGTTTATTTTGTACCAAACTTTGAAGATCAAAATAATACTGGAAATTATTCTAATACAGCTGGGGGTTTTGTGTGTGTGTGTGTGTGTGTGTTGTTTTGGTTGGTTTTGGTTTTGCCTTGAGTTGCATAATCTGTTTCAGAAATCGGGTTTGCTTTTTTTTTTTTTTTTCTCTCTCTCTCTCCTGATCATACAGCCGAAACTCTTTTATGGGATTTACAGTCAATTTATATATTTTCAAGGGAAAAATCAATTCAAGAATGAATCTATTTTAAGAAAGACAGTATAACCAAGTTATCAAATGCATATTAAGAATGGAGGCAGAAATGTTTCTGGAAATTCCCTCAGGTTCCTGTCTCAGATTTCACTGTTGCTTACAGGTACCAAAGAAAACACTGCAATTATGTAAACTGATGAATTAGCCTGCCTGAGAATTCACTGCTAGATTGAAACGCTTAGACACTGCGGTTGGCAAAGCCAGTGTCAAATCCTGGAGACTCGAGAAACGGGAACGTTTGGGGATGGAATACACCCGTCTGGAGTAGAAAGGAGCTCAGTGCCTGGAGAAAAGATGCGATCGTCAAGAGGAAGTTTAAAGGCCAAGAACACACGAAGTCTTGGAAACAATAAGGGTGAGGAAGTCAAGAAGCAGACTCGCCAAAGCCACATTGAAACAATTTATTTTATAGGATCCCCTACATTTCCAGAATTAGTGAGCAGAAGAAGCGCCCTGCTGGGAACGCGGGCTGTGGGCTCTCGCGCACACACGGGCACAGGGGAAGGGATGAAGTCAAGTTGACGCGGGTCTCTTTCGCCTGGGCATTTCAAATGAAAGTATAAGAAGGAGGGCGGGGAGAGAAGGAGACAAAACGAAGCTCGAAATGACGACTCCGAAGTCTGCAGTAAAGATTAACTGGAAAAAGGAAGTCGACAGCAATTAAAACTCCTACCCTGGCTCATTAGTATTCATGACCGAATGTCCAGCTTTTCTGTTTATCTTTCTCCCGAGATCAATATCGGGGCAGCGCGGGCCTGGGAGGAGCCCAAGCCCGGCCCTGCGTGCGCCTGACCTCTCGCGCCCTCCCTACAGGTCAGAGCATCTTCAGAACCGCCGGGCCAACGCCGCGCCCAGGATCATTAAAGCCACCATTCATTCATCTGCCGGCGGGGAGGGGGAGGGGGAACAGGCCTGGGCTGGGGGGATGGGGTGGGGGCGTCGGGCAAACAGACCCAGACGACTCCAAAGAGTTTCGAGAAACCACACTCCGCCACACCAACCACTGTGGGCCCAGTGGGCCAAGAGAAAGAAAAGAAAAAGAACGAACCGTGCGCGTTTGCTGCGAGAGGCCCAGCGCGGCTTCTGGCCAAGCAGTCGCTGGCTCGGCGTGGTTCCAGACCCAGGATGGGGGGGATGGGGGGAGACAACCTAAGAACCCCTTCCGCACCCTCCCCCATGAAGGACCCCACGCCCACTCCCAGCCCGGCGCGGTCTGTATCCGCCCCAGGCCTCCGTCGGCCTCTGAGGAGCAACCCAGTCAGGGAGCGTTAACTAGGATGATTATCTTTGACATTATTAACATTATTATTATTTCTACCCCCAACCTCTCTGGCGGCGTTGAGCCCTGTTCTGCTCCCCTGGGCCACCAGGTTTGGCCTCGGGGACAGAAAAATACTGGCTTCAGGGGGTTAGGAAAAGAAGAGGCTAAATAAAGGCGGAGGTTGGAAAGGAGCGAGGGTTAGAAAACTCTTTCCCTCCCTTCTGGTTTAGCTGAGAGGTGAGGAAGCGACCTTCCCGCCCGCGCACTCGGGGGTGGGGGGGTGGGGGGAGCGGACAGTCGGGCCTGTCACCTTCCCCGCGGAGTGAGCCTGAAGGATCGGGCCTGGGTGCGGGGGATCCCCCGCCCAACTTGGAAGTGCGGGCCTGAGCCTTGGAATTAAGGCCCAGGCAGTAAGACTCTCAAAACCCAAGTTGGATGGAGAGTTCAGGGCAGGCCGGGCCCTTTAGGAGGGAGGCCGTAGGGGGTGGGGTAGCCGAGAAAGAGTGGACGGGTGAGAGGATCATCTCTTGCTGGGATTGCTTCCATGCGCCCCCAATCTCTGCAGCTCCGGTCTATCCCATGCACGAGAGTGGGTGGCTGGGGGTTGCCGAAGGAGACGAGCATGTGAGTGCATGTGTGTATGTGTGTATGTTGACCGTGGAGAGAGATTGTGAGAGAGAACTGTGTGGATGGGGGGGGGGGGGTGGTGTCTGTGTGCAGCACTCAAGTGAATGCGGTGCCCCCAGCTCTGGCCTGGTGGCTGCGCTGAGCCTTAACCCGAATGACCCGGCAGGCAGGATGCGGGATGCGGGACCAAGGACAGGATGCAAGGCCCCCCGGAGACGAAGCGAGGTGTCACCTCTTGAAAAGCTCGTTGAGGGGATCCCTGGGTGGCTCAGCGGTTTAGTCTGCCTCCAGCCCAGGGAGTGATCCTGGAGTCTCAGGATCGAGTCCTGCATCGGGCTCCCTGCATGGAGCCTGCTTCGTCCTTTGCCTGTGCCTGTGCCTGTGTGTGTGTGTGTGTGTGTGTGTGTATCTCATGAATAAATAAGTAAAATCTTAAAAAAAAAATTCGTTGAGCCTTGGGAACAAAAGGAAAGGTGCAAGTGCGAGGAGTGGCCCCAGGACCCACCGTCCGGGGGACCCGGCCCTGAGGGGCGGGGCGGGAGTGGGAGGACCCTGGCTCCGCGCGCCCTGAGGGCGATCTGGGCCGCGGAGGAGCAGGGGCGGAGCCGGGCGTGGACTCTGCGGCCCCTGTAGCCCCACAGCCTTGACCGTGAACTCCAACCCAACTCCAACCCTCGGGCTGCCCTGGTTATGGTTTACAGAAGTTCTCATTCGCAACACCCTGTTGAAACTGCCAAGGCTGCCTTTACTTTCACAGGATCCCAGAGGGACGACCTGAGGGTTTATGCCCCATCACTGGACCCAGTCTAAAAGGATCTAGATTCTTCCCTAAAACAAAACCCCCCCTCAGCAATCTGTTGGGAGCTTAGGGAGGGGGGTGAGCGAGGAGGGCAACGCGTCTCCAGCCCTGTTTTAAGCTGCCAGTTAAAAATAGAAAACGTTTATTGCGTTCTGCTAGGGGTAGCAGTTGGCCGAGGAGCTCCAAGTTTCTATGGAACCAAAGCGATATCAGACTATATAATCAATCCTCAAGTATTTATTGAACGTGTATTGTGCATCGCTTTCCGGTCTGTTTAAGTAAAAAGGCATCCAAGGGTTCAACCAAGTCTTGATGAGGTATTATTTTGAGGCCTTTATTGCTTAGCTTTTGGACACAGGCCTAGGGGGCCCTTTGGGTTATATCCGTGGGGTGATAGAGGGGAGGGCTGGACCCCAGTCCCAAATGAGTACTTGGTGGGCCCCTGCGTGTCCAGGTGTACTACTGGTGTGCTCACCAGGGACCCACCAGAAGACACCTCCCCCCCCCCCATCAGGCCTGCCTACTCAGCAGGCTACTGATCCCTTGGAAAACCCAGGCCTTCCTGGTCACACCTGGAATTCGAGAGAACAGCCCAATGTACAGGGAAACTCCGAAAGTCCAGTCCAGCCTGTAATCTGTCCTAATCTCACAGTTTTGTGCAGAAAATGCACCATTTGATACTGAAAACATCCGTCTGAAAAAGACAAAAGGGGCAGGGGGTAGGGAGGAGGAGGAAGAGAGAAGGTGCCCGCAAAAGGAAAGAGGCTGTGACAGCGGGACGGGGTGTGCAGGGCCCGAGACCTGTTTCCTCTCCTCCCATCCCACCGGGCCTCGACCTTAGCAGCCTCCCCTTGCTCAGGCCCAGAGCAGAATCAACACGGCCTCTGCTCCAGGAGTGACCTCCTCCCCGCCTGGGACTTGGGGGACTTCACTGAACCGGGAGGAGCTGATACCGATGCCAGTTATCATTGTGATCATTAATAATGCAGTGAGGATCATGATAATTAATAATAATAATGATGGGCCTCCCAAGGGGGCTCCAGCTGCCTCCGGATAAAGCGGCTCTTGCATGAGGGGAGGTATTTGGTGGTGGACGGAGCGGCGCGCATCTGGAGCGAGCTTGGGCGCCCTGAAGTTCAAGTTGATGGCAGTGACCGGCACAAACAGTCCTCGGGCGGGCGGAGGCAGCCGAGCCTCCCCGCAACTCTGGCTCCCCGAGGGAAGCGAAGATGGGCTTCGGTTTTGTAGCCCTGGAGTCCAGAAGAGGGCAGGTTAGAATTCAGGTCGGTGCAGGCAGTGGGCAGACACGCGCGCGCCCCCCACCCCCGGGCCTGGCGCCGTTTGCGACGCAGAGTCTTGCACCGCCAGCCCCCCTCGCGCTTTCCAACTTGAGCAGTTCTGACGCCTTCGACCACTTTTGCCATCTCCGCCTCCCCCCGCCATCCTGTCCCCGGGCTTCGAGGGGCCGGAGCGAGAGGCGTGGAGCGGAGCACACCATCGGGTCGGTGCCTAGTGTGGACAAAGCGCTGGGGCGCCAGGCCCTGGGGACAGGAGCCATTTTGCGGGAGAGCCGCTCCCACTCGCTCCTCGCGTCCTAGGGAGGACTAGGTACCCGCTCCCAGGCTGCGATCTCCCTTCGCACGCCAGGAGCCTTCCCTTTTTATCTCAAGCTGAAAACTAGGATGAGCGCCCCGGGCCTGCAGGGCCCCCCGGTAGCTCTCCGACATTCAGCGCTGGAAAGCCAGCCAAGCCAACTCAAGACTGTGAGAGCCACTGCCTCTTGTTGCGCAGTTCCTTCTGCTGCTGCCAAATGAGAAGAAAAGCCCCAAGCCTTGACCTGATACTAAAAGTTGCCTACCTCCCTCCATTCCACCCTTCTCTTTAGATTTGGGAAGATGTCTCAAAGCCAATAATTTCCACCAAAAACAAAAACAAAAACAAAAAAAACAAAAAAAAAACACGTTTAACACATTTAGGATAGACTATCTCTTTCTTGCCCAAGTGATGATAAATATTTCATCCAATTCCTTCACCCTTCCCCTGGAGGGGGGTCCCCCCAGGTGGGGAGTGGGAGGTTGGGGTTGAAAAACTAAACACTTTCCTCATAGCTTATAATGTGTTCAATGAAATCTTCCAAGGATCAGTAACATATGCCAATTATTTTAATAATTCTCCTTAATATTATTAGGGGTTATAAATTTGACTTTAATAGGGGGCTGATTGCTTCAGGAGCTGGTGTTTGGGCAGTTGGTTGGGCCACTGGAGAGGGCTAGCCAGGTGTCTGTCACCCTCTGGGACACACACACACACACACACACACACACACACCAGGCTGGAGTCTTTCCCTCCCCTTTGGATAGGTGGTCTCGGGGAGGTCAGGGTTGCCCTTCTCTTCAAGCGGCCCTCTGGCCTAGCCTGCCTGGCCCTACAGCTCAGTGGACTGCAGAAAGAAGGAGACAGAAGCAGCTGTCTCTGAAGCAGCCACCCGCGCCCTGGGTCTCCCCCCGCAGAGTCCGGAGAGCCCACTGGGCCATCCTCGGGAGGTGTCGCTGCTGGTACTCTCTCAGAATATCTACTCAGTACCGGGTGGTGTGTGTGTGTGTGGTGGGGGGTGACTCAGGGTCTGCCAGGGACTCTAGAGGATACTCAGGAAGAGATGAGAGGTTTTTGAGTTCTCAGGGATTTCAAAATAATTTCCCCCGTTCCCACCCTTTGATTATTAAAATTATCTTTACCTTCTTCCTTAGAGCATCTTTGAAATTTGATCAATTGTTTTCAGGGGAGGGGAGTGAAGCTGCAAACCTTATACACAAACTGGTGGTTGGGGCTCTGCCTCACTTCCACCTGACCATTTGAGTCTTTATCTTATTCGGTTTTACTGAATTCTTAAAGAGATTCTCTTGTTTGGGGCCAATAGTTTGTTGCTTTCTGAAATTTAAATGTACTATCTCCTTTTCCTGAACATCCTAGTTATGGGTGGTGCAGCAGTTGTGCAGATAAGCAGAATTTGAGCTGGCTCTCTAAAATTTCAAGAAAAAAAACTTGGTAGAAAAGGGCCCTTAAACTACAATCACTGGACCAAGTTCAAAAACAAAGTACTCAACTCAGTTTTAAATGTGCAATTAAAAATAACTGTACCTCAGCTTTTCAGAGGGAGGGAGAGGAAAGGGGGCAGGGAAGAAGGGGAAACAAAGAATAAGGAAATGTTTAGTGCTCTTAAATCCAGTCCAAATAGCTGAAAGAAAGGCATTCCCTCAGATAATGGAGCCATTAGAAACTCTGAAGGTTCCTGCCGCCATTCCTCACAGGGCCTTTCCAAAAATTTAATTCACTCTCAGCCACAAACAAAGGACGTAGAAAATAATTTTGAGACTTTCTGCCAAAGGGGCAGTTTGGCCTGGTTTCTATGCATACATACACCTTCCTCCCCAGGATGCAAGGTGGTACCTCCCATTCATTTAGGCAGCTGAGCCATACCCACATCAACCCTCAGCTGTCCCCTTCCCCTTGTCTTTAATAACTTTGCTAGAAAAAAAAAATAGTATGTTCATGCAGTTTCAACACATTTTATTATATTTCTGTATGCATTACTCTCAAAACATATCACGAGAAATGATCAAACCACTTAAAACCTTCAAATAAAAAATCTGAAACAGTTTATGCCCACAATTGTACATATTTATAGTTAAGAAACATTCTTTATAAATATTGTTTCCTCTGTAGCAAGTTAATACCATAATTTAATTACAAATGGATAAATATGGTAACGGGTATTTACAGAAGGAAGGGTGTTATGACGGAAAAGCTAACGGCACAACGTTTATTTTCCCCCACAATCTTTCATACAGGAACTAACGAATTGAACTTGCAAAAGCACTAAAACATCACATGTAAACCCAGCTAACAGAAAAAAATACATTCACAAGCATTGGTGGTGGTGGTGGTGGTGGTGGTGGTGTACATGTGTGCTGTGGATCAACGTGTTGAAGAAACAGAAGGGAGACTTTGGCACGGCTCGGTTTTTTCCAGTCTATAGTTGCATGAAGTTTACAATCAAGTTGCCTCATGAAAAGGAACACAATATTCAATACCACAATACAAAATAAACCATTTTCTTCCACATTACTTAAAAAGAAACCGGGTAAACTAAAAAGAGAAAAGAAATAGCCCATCACTTGAGGAAGGGAAGGGAAGAAAGGCAGGAAGGAACGCAGTCCGGAGAGTTACAAATGGACAAACTTCTATACACCAAGAAGCCATTAAAACCACCTTGGAGAAGGAAGGAGTTCACTATGTACAGTTTGTCAGAAGACTGGGAACTGGGTGAGAAGGAAAGAGGACACGGGGGCAGGGGGGAGAGGATGGGGGTTTGGTTCAATATTTTTTATGGGTTTTTTTATTTTTTATTTTTTTATTTATTTTGTTTTCAGCTTCTGAGACTCCGGAAGGGATATTTTTGCTTTTCATGCCTAGATTATTATTATTTTTTTTTTTTAAAAAAAACGTTTAAAAATCCTTCTGCTGGTAAAATCATTTTCATCATCATAAAAATCAGATTCATAATTTTAACAACACATCACAGGGTGCCCTTGGCGCTGGCCACCGGGAGGGAGGGCTGCGCCAGGGTAGGGGACTGGGGGAGGGAGAGAGGCCCCCGCCTCTCACACGTACCATTCATTGAAGTTGGAGGAGAGGCCGCTGTGGCCCCCGGCCGTCCCGCTGCCCCCGCCGGAGCCGCCGCCGCCCCCGCCGCCCGCCCCGCCGCCGCCGCCCCCGCCGCCGGAGCCGCCGCCCGCGCCGCCGCCGCCGCCGCCCGATCCTCCTCCGCCCCGGTGCACCGCGGACACGGCCGCCGCCGCCGCCGCCGCCGCCGCCGCCGCTGCCGCCGCCGCAGCCGGGGAGAGGTTAGAGCTGCTCTGGGGCTCGGCGCTGGGGGACACCAGCCCCGGGGGCGTGGACGACTCGTAGCCAGAGCTGGCGGCCGGGGAGGACTCGGAGCCCTGCGGGGAGGACTCATGGACCTGCAAGACAAAAGCCGGGAGGGGAGACCAAAGGGGACTGGGTGTGAGTGCAGCTGCTGTGGGGCCGGGCTCCCGGGGGGGGGCACGCCCAGAAATGCCCTCCTCCCGGCACCGGGGAACCCTGGCCTGCCCAGGCTGGTAAGGGTTGTCCAGGCCGGACGGGCACCGCGGGCCAGCCACCTCGCACTCCTCCCGGCCTCCCCGGTGGTACCTTCATGTGTTTCCGCAGCGAGCTGGGGTGCGTGTAGGACTTGTCGCACATCTTGCACAGATAGGGCTTGTCGGAGGTGTGGACGTGCATGTGCTTCTTCCTGTCGCTGCTGTTGGCGAAGCGCCGGTCACAGCCCTCGAACTCACACTGGAACGGCTTCTCCCCTGTGGATAGAAACACTGGCGCAGGCTGCCCACACCCAGGGCTTCCCAGAGCCCCCACCCACCCCGGAGGGAGCAAGGCCGCTGCAAGGCGAACCAGAAGGGCCTGGGTCCCTTAACAGGTCGGATCGCCTCTGCCACAGAACTAAGATGAAATTAACCGCCTTCCCACCTGACAGTCCTGCTCATTTATTTCATATTTTAATTTTCTTCTAGACTGACACCCATTTCCTCAGATTTGTAATGAATTTGGGGTAGAACCCGGCCCTGCCCACCTTTCTATAGGACTCCTTGGATTCGCAGCTTCTAACAAATTGGTCTCGCCATGGAGAAGCTGTTATTATGACAAAATATTTAGGGCATTATCAAAATCACACAGGCGGCTGGGCTGCTGTCGGTTTGTCTCTGGAGCCAGTAGGCAATTACATTTGGAGTTGCTATGTTGTTTGGGGACGGGGCTGTGGATCGTAACTGAGCCAGTATTTTTCATCCAAAATTCTGCAAATTAAATAAACCATTATTCTAGTCTCTCTTCTAGTCATTTTAAAAGAAGTCGAGGGTTGGGGGGAAGGTAAATATTAGGGATAAGACAAGCATCTAGCGATGGCAGAGGCACAGGCTGGGCAGTGGGGGGTAGGGGGGGCGTCAGCAAAGCCTTTCAAAATCTCCCTGTTTAATTTTCTGGCGGTCCCTGCATCCTGTTGCCAGAATTCCAAATGCTTGGAGTCATTTAGAGGTGTGAGAACTCAAACATCATTCCTCTTGGAAAGGGGACCATTTAACGTTAAATTCCATTAACACCTAAATTGTTTTTTAAAGACATCCGCTCAGACACAGGACTCGAAAGCATTTCATGCAAATAAATTTCTCAAATTTTAAACCTTGTTAAAAGCTTGTCTCGCACCTCGGCTCCCTCCCTTCCCGGAAGAGAACAATAGGCCGCTGGCTCATCCCCACTTCGGAGTAAATATTGACGGGGGAAGTTGCTAAAACATTTGGCTTTCTTTTAGGAGATCGTCTGGCACGATTTTGGCTGGGACCTGGTCAGAGATGAATAATCTATGAGTCGAGAGGCGCGTTCTGCAGCTCCCTCTTCTCACGCGATTACGCCCCGGGGCTCTGCTGCCCCAGGGTTTTTTCTCTGACCGGGTTGTTGGTCCAAGTTTGGAATTGAAAACCCTCTGGTGCCCATTAGAGAATTTCACAAACTACTGCGAACCCACCGTAAAGCCCTGCGACCTACCTCGAAATGGGCTTAAAAAAAAAAAAAAAACAAACAAACAAAAAAAAAAACAAAAAACTTTCTTTTTTTTCTTTTTTTTTAAACGAGAAATGCTTCGGCTCACACCAGACTAATTTAATGGGAAGAGTCCCTGGAAGGACTTTTGGACCGCGAGTAAAAGAAGTGGGAAAACACACAAGCCACCCAAACACAGACACACAGCCGGAGCAGAAAAGCACATCCAGACAAGCTGGCAAAATCCTCTCTAGGCTCAATTCCCGGGCACCGAGTTGGAGAGCAGTTTTATTTTGTACGTTCTATTTAGATCGGAAATTATTAACTGGGGCTGAGCAAACGAAGCAATTGCATCACCCAAAGCGTACATTTGATGTTACACCGATCATTTTAAACGCAATTTCCGTACATGGAAAAACCCAGCCCGATAATATTCTTTCATTCTCCAACAAAAACAAGCCGCTGGCTGTCTCGCACACACAAAAACCCCTCCTATCCCAGAGCAGGAGCTGGCGGTCTGCGCGTTTCTCCCAGCCAACCAACCACAGCCTCTCCTCTCTGCGCCCCATCCCTGTCCCAGCCCGCAGTTACCTGTGTGGGTCCTTTTGTGGATCTTGAGGTTCTCGGAGCGCGCGAAGACCTTGCCGCAGCCCGGGAACGGGCAGGGGAAGGGCTTCTCGCCCGTGTGCACGCGGATGTGGTTGACCAGTTTGTATTTGGCCTTGAAGGGCTTGCCCTCGCGCGGACACTCCTCCCAGAAGCAGACGTGGTTGCTCTGCTCCGGGCCGCCGACGTGCTCCACGGAAACGTGGGTCACCAGCTCGTGCATGGTGCTGAAAGTTTTGTTGCAGCTCTTCTTGGGGTTGCTCAGCTGCTCGGGGTCGATCCACTTGCAGATGAGCTCCTGCTTGATGCACTGCTGCCGCATGTAGCGGAAAAAGGCACCGGGGTGGTGGTGGTGGTGGTGGTGGTGGGCCGCGGCCGCTGCCATGTTCATACCCATGTTCATATTCATGGGACCATACTGGTTGTGGAGCTGCGCCGCCGAGTAGGGGTCGGTCCGCGGGCTGGCCACCTGGCGGTACTGCTCCGAGCGCCCGAACACCTCGCCGGGCAGCCCCAGGCGCATCTGCCCGTTGAGCACATTCTGCGAGCCGTGCGGCCCGTGCTGCTCCGGGAGGCCGGGGAAGAGGAGGTGGCCCTGCGCGTCCGAGTGCGCGTGGTGCAGGCCGCTCGCTCCTGGCCCAAACAGCCCGTGCTGCCCGCCGCCCGGCGCCGAGTCCCCGAAGCCGCGGCTGCGGAACAGGAAGTCCCGGGTGGAGTTGAAAGGCGGCCCAGAGTAGGAGCCGACGTGCGCCGCATGGGGCCCGAGAGCGGCGGCTGCGGCGGCAGCCGCGGCAGAGCCGGGGTAGGCGCCGGGGCCCTGCGACGTGAACGCCGAGCTCTGGCCGGGGGACAGCTCGTGCGCGCCTGGGTTGAGCTTGAAGGCGCCCATGTGCGCGGCCGCCGAGTCCACGAAGCCGTTCTGCGCCGCAGCCAGGCTCAGTTCGCGGTCCTGCATCTCGGCAGCCGCCGCCGCCGCCGCCGCGGCCGAGTGGTGATGGTGGCGCGCGAAGCTGCCCACCCCGATGGCCGGGAACTGCGGCCCCGCGTCCAAGAGCATGGCCAGCGCGCCCGCCCGCCCCGCCGGCCCCGGCGAGCCCCGCGCCTCCTCGCTCCCACTCCCGCCCCGCGCGCGGCGCGTCCGGCGGCCGCCCGGCTCCGAGCGCAGGCGGCGGAGTCGGTGGCGGCTTCAGCCCGCGGAGCCGCGCTCCTGCGCCCGCCGCCTCCGCCGCCGCCGCCGCCTGGATCTGCCTCGGGCGGCCGGGCGCGGAGCGAAGGCGCGGAGAGGAAGAGGAGGAGGAGGCGGCGGCAGAGGAGGCGCGGGAGGAGGAGGAGGAGGAGGTGGAGGAGGAGAAGAGTCCAAAGCCAGGCGGAGAACCAAAGTGTATTAAAGGAGCTGCGGCGGGGGCGGGCGGGCAGGGCAGGGGAGGGCGGGCGGGAGGAGGGAGCGGGAGGGAGGTGTGGGGAGCAGAGTGGAGAGGGGGGCCGAGGGGGGCGAGCGCAGCGCCGCGGCCCCCACCCCAGCGCGCACCCGCGCGCGCACGCACACACTCACTCGCTCGCAAGCCCCGCGGACCCGGGGCCCGGCAGCGCCGAGCGGCGCCCGCAGAATGGAGTCACGGCAGCGGCGGGGCCACGGTGCCCGAGCGCGGTGGCCGTGCACCGGCCAGGCAGGCGCGCGAGGAGGGGACGCAGGCGAGCTCCGCGCGGGGCGCCCCGGCCCAGCGCGCCCACGGCTCCACCTGACGGCGGCGGGGGCCCTGGGGCGGCGGGCGGAGGCCGGGCGCCCTCTCCCAGGCGCGCCGGGTCGGCCGCTCCCTCCCCCGCGGCCCTACTCGCGCCGCCCCGCGCGCGGCCGGTATTGTTCCGCGCCGCGGCCGCGGTGTTTAGCCCTCCGCGTCCTCCGCGCTTGGCATTGGCTGTGCTTCGCGTAGTAAACTTGCGGCAGCCACGAATTCCCCCAGATGAAGGAGGCTGCCGCGCCGCTCCCTCTTTCTTTAAGTTGTGCGGGAGGAGGAGGCGGGGGAGGAGGAGAGAGGGGGGATGTGGGAGGGGAGAAGGCTTGCAGAGGGAGGGGAGGAGGGGAGGCTAGGCTGAAAAACAATAACAACAATAAAAAAGTAATCTCCAGCTCTCTCGCTGCCCTCGCCGCCGCTCGCCGGGCGGCCACAGGCGCCGGACCCCGAGCGGGCAGCCGCGCTCTCGAGGACCGACCGGAGTCCGAGACCCGAGCGAGTGCGAAGAGGCCAAAGCAGGTCCCTCCCCACTTTTGGGCTGCGCTGGGCTCCGCGGTCCACCTCCGCCTCTGCTTATTTCGGTGGGCGCTGCAGCAGGCGCCGCAGCCTTTTATTTATTTATTTATTTTTAATTTTTTGTCTCCTCCTTTTCCTTTCCTCTCCCCCGCTCGCCCCCGCTTCTCCCGCCCCGGCCTCCCTCCCCTCCCCTCCGTCCCCTCCCTCCCCTCCCCTCCGTCCCCCTCCCCCCGCTCCCCGCTCCCCGCTCCCCCTCCCGCTCCCCCTCCCGCTCTCCCTCCCGCTCCAGGCCGGGACTCCCGGTCACACCGCCCCTTTAACGGCGGCTCCCGCCCCGCCCGCCCTTCCGTCGTCGCCATTGGCCGCCGAGGCCCCGTCAATCCGGCGCCCCCGCCCCGCGGCTGGCCTGCCCCTCCTCCCCGGCTCTCCCGGAGCTCCCCGCTGCCCCCGCAGCCGCGGCTCCCGCGGACCGTCGCAGCCAGCCCGGCCTGCCGGCGGCTCCTCGCCCGCGCGCCCGGCGCCGCGCCTCCCCTCCGCGGCCGGCTGCGGCTCTCCCCGGAGCCGGGAGGGCCGCGTGTCGCCGGTCCGCGCCGCGGGGTCACCGTGCCCTTGGCTGGGTCCAGAGGAGACTGCACCCCGCACTCGAGCCCTTCTGCAGAGGCCACCGGCTCCCGGGTACCCGAGCCAGCCCCGGCGGGCTCCGAAAGGGCAGCCGCGGTCACACGCGCACTCGGCTAGCGACCGGGCGCGCCGGGCGGGAGGTGGCCGGAGCCGGGATCCGACAGGCCCCGGGCGCAGTCGGGAGCACGCGGCGGGGAGCGGCCCGGGGACAGGTCCCCGGGAGCGAGTGGCACGCCCTGCCTGCTCCCTCCCCCCTTTAAACTTACTCTGTGGCATCGAAAGCACGGGGGCCGGATGGCGGGCCTAGGGGAAGCCAGACTTGCCCCTGCCCCCCGCCCTCCGGACCCTCACCCAGACACCGCCCCCCGCCCTGGCGCTGGCCCCGCTCGCAGCTCCGCGCGCTTCGCTCCCCCCGCGGCTCGCGTCCTGCTCCGGTTACAGCAGTAAACACTGGGCAGCGGCCCCCGTGACGGAGGGGGTGGACTGGAAGCCCTTTAAAGACAGTGTGGTCCTGGAGGTGGATGCCCAGATGCCCCGGCCGCTGCTACGGTGGGGTGGGAAGTATGGGGACGCCGGAGGCGCGCGGCGAAGCAAGGCTCAGGCTGGAGCTTGGCTGAGGGTCAGGCGCAGGGCCCCCAGAGAAGAAACCTCCAGACTGTAGGGCTGAAACCTTCTAGAAGATATTTATCACTCCTTCTGCGGGAGCTGGGAACGCCCGACCCCACCTTCGGGCGGTGGCGGGACCCGGCGGGACCCAGGGCCCTTCCAGGCCCGCCCAGCGGCCCTGGGGCTACAGCCGCCCCCCGGGCTCCTGGTCGGCCGTTGGGGACTTTTCCCGTCCCGCCGCGGAACGCTTGCGCTCGGAGGTAACCGGAGAGGGTTCGCCGGGCCGGGAGGCTGCAGAGGTGTGAATGAAAGGCCTCAAGCCAGCGCCTTTCTTCGCC
Organism: Canis lupus baileyi; assembly: GCF_048164855.1. Classification (NCBI taxonomy): domain Eukaryota; kingdom Metazoa; phylum Chordata; class Mammalia; order Carnivora; family Canidae; genus Canis; species Canis lupus. Next base: position 11,475,992 of record NC_132854.1, read on the forward strand.
CAGCTCGCTAGAGAACTGCTTTTATTTACAAATCTCTTCGAGTTGAAATAAAATTCAAAGAATAGAAAAGAATCGACATGCATTTGCAATTTTCATGGTGAAATGGAATCAACAAAAACGCGGGAAGACAACTCCGGCTCGCTATTGCCGGGAAAACCTGGTCTCTCTACCGCCGGCGCCGCCGGCAGCCAGCCACTCCCGGCTTCAGCGGCTCTCTGAAGGTCGGAGCTGGCCGAAGCCCCTTGCTTACAGATGTCCTGTGCCCTCCCGATGTCCCCACCCAGTTGCGGTTGGAGGGGGGCAAGAAGGAGGGAGGCTGGGTCATCTTGTCTGAAAGCCCGAGATTTTTGTCTGAAAGCTGAAGATCCTCGCCTTACCTGAAAGGAGGAAATGTTCCTCATTTCCACACACCTCTCTGTTGGAGGGAGGGGAAGCAGATGCTAAACTGCCCCCTAAGCAGAGAGGGCATTGAGAGAGAGAGAGAGAGAGAGAGAGATCTCCAAGGAGAAAGGCTGCCTCTGGACATTGAATCAATAAAAAGATTGCCCACAGCACAGCCTTTACACTTGCTTACTTTCTTCATTAATTTCTATGGGGGTGGGAGTAACTGGAAAAGCCTACTCCAAAAATATTTACTAAATAAAGTATTTTCTTAGAGATTGGTCGTGAAAATAGCAGACCTGCACATCTAAAAACCTCACTTCCCCCCTTTTATCAAGGCACCAGACTTCAAGTTTTCCTCCTTTCACACTTTGTCGCCTCGTCCCCGTCCTCCGCCTCAGCCTTCTCTTTGCCCCATTCTCTCCTTTTCGCTCTGATTCCCCTTTTGCAGCGTCCGCGCGCTTCGGCTGGCGCGGCTGGGCGCTCGCTCAGGCTGGATTCGGGGGGCCGCCCGCGGCCGAGTAGTGGGCAGGCTCCTTAATTCCCGCCGGAGAGCCCGCAGGCTGGGCCCTCCTGGCTATTCTTCCCCAGCTCCAGTTCTCCTCTCTCTGCAGGACACAGAAGAGCTGAGCCAAGTTCAAAGTCATGTCGCAGTCCCCCTCTTAGAAGTGCTTTATTTCTCTACAAACCGCAAAACGCCTTTCTCCCATGACACGATTTTTTGTTGTTTTTTTGTTTTGTTTTAAGGAAGAAAAAGGGAAGAGAGAGAGAGAGAGAGGGCGCGCGCAAGAAAGCAAGGTGGGGGGGAGGGATCCCTGCAAAGGCTTTCAGAGTCGTTGCCTCAAAAGTAGATTTGGGCTCCTTGGCCGAAGGGAAAAAAGCGGCTAAGATTGTTCTGCACCTTGTTTGTGATCAATTTTTCAACAGGTCTTTGGAAGGGCCCGCCTTGGCGATGTCAGACGCAGGGGACTCACGACTGTCTCCATCGGGTAAATATGTCCCCTCTTTGTAAATTTTCCAAAATTGTTCTTTGATAATCTCATGGACCCTGCCAGGTCTGGTGCCTGGGGCTGGCGAGAGTCGGAGCTTTGCTGTCTGTGGACGGCCCTGCATGGCTGGCCCTGGCGCATGGGCTGGTGTCCCCTTACCCCGCAGTGCCAGAGAGAATTCAGGTTGTCTTCAAAAAACGGCAAATCCCTTCAAACACCCAGGCACCCTTGAGCACCTCATTGCGGTTTAAGGGCCTCTGTGAACGGTTGACTGACTTCTTTTGTAGCATGACCGGTATGTTGTGTGTACATACACACAAAATATAAAAACAATGTGTATGTACACACAACACATTCTCACACACACATAGGTGTGTCTTGCTGACCAGAAGAAGTAAAAAACAAACAAGCAAACAAAACTGACCTTTGAATTGGAAAGCTGAAACACTCAGTGGCCATATCATTTAAATTTTTAATTTCCTCTTAGGGAAAGAAGTGGGAATGGGGTAAAGATGGGAGAAACAAATGTGGAATCAACTGTCTATACACACCATGCCTCCCCCCGCCAAAAAAAGAGGATTTTAGCACCATCCTCTGTATCACAGACTCATAAATTCAACAAGATCATCAACAGGATATTAAGTTGCAGAATACCTTTGATTTAGCCCTCTCAGCCTCTCCTGGGCTGGGTGACCCCTGACCCTGAAGGACCACATGTGTGGTGGGGGAGCCCCCTCTCTAAAACCTACCTCGAACAAAAGTTCTTTGTCAGAGCTTTAGAGAAGCATAATGTAAAAAGAGAGAGAGAGAGAAAATTTGTAATGTAAAAGAAGGGGAAATGATGAAAATCTCAGCCTCTGTTGTAACTTTTAAATGCCATTTTTAGAAGGGGGAGGTTGAGTGGAGGTGGGGAGGTATCATAGGACAGGGCCCTCTCCAGTCTGCTAAAAATACTCTTCTCTTCTTCCTACTGTTAAAATTTACTGTTCTGTAACTGGACTTATAAAAAGTCTCTATATAAAATATATGCTCACCAGTAGTTTAGTGATAGGAATACAAATGTTTGTCTATTTGTCGCTAGGGACTCAGGAAAAAAAAATAGTCAACACTTCTACGTGACAGTGATTGTGGTTTTGCAAAAAGGAAGACAACTAACTAATTGTCCTGACTTCATCCCCTCTTTCCTGATGGGAGTGTTTTCTACGGCTGCAAAACAAAGCAAAACAAAAACAAAATAGAAAATGGGAGGCATTAGCTTACAAGAATGTGTTTAATTATTTTGAGGACCGTTATCCTTTGGGCTCCTAAATGAACTACATCCAGGGAGGTTGAATACTGGTGACAGGGGAGCAGCTTTCCAATAAACTGCAGTATTATTGCAATAGACTTTGTAATACAATTTATGCTGTCATTCATAAATAACAATGCCATATGTCAACCATATTGCTTCCACAAGTAAATCCGTCAACGTGTCACTATTTGATTTGCCTCAACAGCTTCTTCAAATATTGAAGTATAGTTATTGGAAGGGGTGTGGAACAGGGGGAAGTGCCCACAATAATCTGGGATCAAAAACCAAAAAACTCCACGCAAACTCTACTCCTCCTTTATCTCCCATCCAAAGACATCCTAAAAGATAAAGAATGGAAGGGAAGAGAGGCACATCTTGGATCCAACATAAATCGTGGGTGGTTATAGGTACCGTGAACATGTAAGGGGGTTTTGTGGTTCCTGTTTTGACCTTCTAAGCATATTTTCTAGCGTAACAATTAGGCGTTTCCCACGAAATTACCAAACCTAATGGTTAAATGTGGGTCAAAGGCCATTCTCCTACAACCCCTATCTCAGAGGGTAAACATGATTGATAACCAAATGAGAATATTTGATGACAGGCCATTTTTACCCAACTTATTTTTTAGTAATGGGGAAGTAAAGAGAGCCATAATTTTTCAAGGGCTTTTAAGCACCAAGGTCAGGTAGACATGGGATGGGTCCCCCTTCTTACTATTCAAAATAAACAAACCCCGAATCCAACCTTTCAGGCACAGCTACAGAATCTCGGTCTTGTGCCTTAGAAAGACGAGAGAGAGAGAGAGAGAGAGAGAGAGAGAGAGAGAGAGAGAATCCTCATTAAGTCCAGGTACATGGGACAGGGATCATGAACTTTAGCAAGAAGCACATTTTTAGGTTACTCCTAGCCCGGCAGGTATCTGTTAAGCCTGAGAGGGCGAGCTCAGAAGTGCAGAAGGAGAGCCGCCCCGGAGGGACACTTAGAGGGCTGAGAATCGCCCAGCGTCGGGGAGCACCCAAGGCCCAGGGCTGGCTCGGAGCTCCCAGGTGGTTGCACCGCGAGTGCTGAAGGCGGGAGGGCGGGGAGCTGGTATTTGCCGAGACCAAGCCGGGCAAGGGGCCGAAGAGAAGTGGCTGCCTAGACGCCTAGCGAGCCTGAGTTGAGAAAAGCCTTGAACCCAAAGTCCTCACCACTTCCGGCAAGACAAAGCTCAATGAAGAGGAACCTCTATGGGCTCCTGAGCCCACTTTGCCTGGGCTTCCGAGGGGTCTGAGTGTACTCCTCCCCACCTTCTCGGGGTGCGGCTAGTGACTCCCCCTCCCGGTTGAGTCCCACTGGCGCCCTGGGGCCGGGCTCCGAAAGTCCTTTGATCCCTGGAGTAATTCCGGGCACCCTGTTCGCCCTTGAACGTGCCTCTGGCGCGGCCCAAATGGCACGAGGTGCTTCAAACCCGCCAGGCACCCAGTCCGTCTGCAAGGAGGCCGCCCTCGCGGAAACCACGCGGGACTGGCCAGCGGTAAAGCAATTGCAAAGGCAATAAAAGGCAGCTCAGTGGGTCCCCCAGATCCTTTCTTGTCCACCTCACCGTCCCCGGCTTATGCCCTCCCTCCGCCTGCAGAAACAATCAAACAAAGGCTCAAAAGCCAGGAAATGTCCAATTCACTTCCCTTAGAGTTTATTAATCGCCCACACCCATCACAAGGAAACTTGGCTCTGCTCAGAGACGAACGAAGGGAGGGCTCCGGGGAGCCTCAGTCACCCCCCACCCCCGCCCCTGCGCAGCGGGAAGCCAGCCGGCCAGCCTGGGCATCCTCAAGACCCGGTCCCATAGCCTCAAGGCAGCTGAGCGCGGCGGGGCCGCCGGGTTCGGGCCAGCTCGGCGTTTACTGTACCTCCTCAGCCTCCTCAAGCCTTTGTTTGGCTCTGGAAGGAGGCTGGGATTCCGGGTGCAACAGGGAAGTCTGAAAATCGACGCTCCCCAAGAGCACCTGTTGACCCCAGAAAGGGCATTTCGATAGATTGCCACATCGCTGCCCCCCTACACAGCACCTTTGCTGCAAAAGCGCAGACAAGGGCTCGAGTTTTAGGGTCGGCCCTGACAGCCAGCACCACCGCGGAAACATGGGGCTGAATCCACAGATGGGAACTGACTTCTATCCTCTCTCTCTCTCTTTTTTTTTTTTTTTTTGAAACCATTATTATTATTTTCTTGAACGCCCTGGAAATTGCTGGTGTTTATTTAGGAAGTGTGACACAGTTATTGGGTCCTTAGAAACTCGGGATTTAAGGGGTTTGATTTGGCTCACAAATGGCTTGAAAAAGAAACAGCGCACCTGGGGTCAGGCGGGTCATCACAATAACAAAAAGCGCGTCTACAAAATAAAAAGCCCTTTTATAAAGAAAGGCAATCCCGGAAATCCACTGCGAGCCTTCCTGGTGACCATCTAGCTAGGCCTATTCTCAGGTTTAATTGGCAGGCGGTTTATTGGCGCCTTATTGGTGTTGATTGAAATTTTGCTCTCAGTTCTTTCTCTTAAGAATTAGCATCTCAAGTCGATTTACCTGAGTCAATTATCTTTTTAGAGTCTGGGTTTGGCCATAAATTTGCAAATATTCATTAAACGCACTTTGTAAATATCCCTCTTTCCAATCACCACCCAAACCTCTATTATTTCCTAAGAAAGACTTGTTTTTTTTTAAGGCTTCCATAAAAAGAAATTGATCAGGGAGCTATATTTGAATTAAGACATATTAAATCGATGACAGATACATATCATGCTGTGTTTAACAAGAGTTGTACAAGGAGGCGGGTTCCAGATTCCGCACGGCTCTGCTGCACTATTATTCACATTTTTACAGCCTTTCCTTCATGCCTTCACCCATTAAACCATTAAATTTCAGCAATTCAATAAAACAAAGCAGTTATAATTTTGAGGAAAAGCTATTTTGAAGGGGGTGGAGGTACCCGTTTTATTGCACAATAAAAATGCTCAATAGTCCATATTAAAAGGTAGGTTGTGTTTATTTTCTTCTTTAGTCGTTCACTTTTTTTTTGGTTTGTTTTTACTTATAACCTGCAGGATTGAATGCAAAGCTATTATCGAAGTAATGATGCTCATTGCCAAGGAATTCAAATAAGGGAAACTCCTTTGAAATTTTCTGAGAGAGGATGAAGACAGTGGTGACAATTCCAAAAATGATGCTTCCCCCATAAACCATCCAAAGAGATGGCAGTCCTCGCTCCACTTTTGCCTGGTTGGCTAGAGACATTTTAAGTCTCTGAAAGGAAAATTGTCAAAGGACTCATCCTCTCCAAATACAGATGCGGATTTAGTCTCTGTTGTTTATTAATTTTTTTCGTTGTGTTTGCACTCATGCCTTTCTTATTTCCCCATATATGAACTTCACTGAAATTAAAGAAAAAAACCATTTGAAATTTGATTGTAGTATTTTCTTTGTTTGCTTGTCAGTTTTATAAGAGGAATGACATTCCCAAGGCTCACGGGGAAGTTCCCTGTTAAACATTGCTCACACCGACGTAAATGGGACTATCAAATCAGTTCTTTTGAAAATATTTCTTACCACTTTTCAGGACCATCTATCTCCCAGGACCCTAAAGATGATGGCTCTACACAGTCTATTTTTACTTGGACTGCAAACGAATTAACCTGATAACTTTTTTTTTTTTTTTGTATCTCCAAGGGGGGGGATCATATTTAAGTCATTATCACCTTTTTTTTTATTTACAAGTAATTTTATACAGGGCAACAAAATACAAATTAAAAACCCTGACGTTAATTTTTGAGCATCTTAGAACATCACAAAATTTTCAGCTCCTACAAAGGAGCTGAAGTGACACTTGGGCAGCAATAACCCTAAAGTTTGGGGATGCCACATTTCTCCACCCTCTCAAAAGTGACGCAGGAACCTAGTTCTCTTTTTAAAGAGGTGTGGTAACAAATCGCTTGGAAAGAATGGGGCTCACTTAAAAAAAAAAGGGCCAGTTTATAGTTTTCAAATAAGACATCTTGCCTACTATATCAGTTTATTATAAAATGATGACAAGGTAAAAGGTATTCTATTAATAAATAGCTTGATTTTAAAATATTCACTTTATTGGATTAATTTTAATTTATGGTCCTTTCAAAGAAACTGAGGCACACATATGGAGTACTTTCTGGGACGGAAAGAAATTCTGCGTAAAGGATATTGTTTACTTAGCCGCTTCCCTCCGGAGAGATGCTGTTTGGCCTGCCCTGCCACTGTATCTCAGAAAGGCAAAAGTTAGAATCGCTACCCGACGCTCCCCCCCCCCCAAACTCCCTCCCTCCCGTAGATCTAATTGGAAGTGGCAGATCTAGAACTGACGAGCAGTGAGATTACACTTCGAGCCAACTCCTTTGAACCACGTTGAAAAGGACTGCATGAGCGAAAAAGTCGAGGTAAAACGGTTCCTTTTTCGGAAATATTTATTTTGACTTCACCTGGTGTCTTGCGGAGCCAAATCACCTAAATTGTTTTGCAACCAATAGGACGTCCTTAATATCCGTCCTCAGAGAGGGCCTGTCTCTGCGCCCTACGTGAGCGCTCGGCAGATTGGGTGTCCTTCCCAAATACGAAGTTTCTAGCATCACCTCTAGAAGTACGACGACGGGTTATACTCTGTTCACCTTCCTCCTCCAGAGAGCAGCCCAGCGCTCTTCCAATGGAGGAGGTAGAAAGTGTTTGCACGCTGGGGGAGACGCTGCGTGCGGCGAGGCGGAGGTTTTTGAAGTTGGGGGCTATGCCCCTTCCATCTTTTGTCCCGGGGTGGGGGGGTTCCCAGCCCCCACCCACCCCGCTCCCTCCGGCCGCGTGCCGGCGCACGGTCTCCGAAAGGAGCGTCATGGGAACGCGGGGCGCTGCGCGCGCAGGCCCAGCGCAAACTTTCTGCAAGTGCAACTTGGGCATCCCCCTGGAAGGCGGGGACGCAGGGCTCCAGGGGAGGAGGGGGCGCGAAGCGAAAGCGAAGGCGGCGGCGAGCACGGGGGCGGATCCCTGCTGGGCCGGAGGCCTGAATGGGAGCCAATCCGGCAGCCGTGGCTGCTGCCAATCACGCTGTTCCCTCCAATCCCACCCGTGCCATTTCCAAAATCTCGGTCCCACTGTGCAGCTCAAATGTGGTGTTGGCTCTGCCAATCGCTGGAGGACAGAGTGGGAACAGGAATAAGCAGAGTTAGGAGGCCAGGACAAAGAAGTTAAAGGGAGCCTAATATATACATGTTTTTGAAGGTGGGCAGAGGGAAAAAAAGTCCCCCCAGTGAGGGTCTATGGGTCTGATTGTGTAGTTCTGATGGAGCCCCCTTTGAGCAAGAGGAACCCGCCAGCGCTGAGATTAGCGGATTTGGCAACGGCTCAGGCCAGGCCGCTTCAGAATATGACAGGCTTCCCGGCGCTGGCCAGCCCGCCCGCCCACTCCCAAGGCCGCGCCACAGCCACGCACCTCCGCCCTCGGGACCTGAGCGCTGACCCCGGCGTGGCCATCACTCCGCTCGGACCCGAGCACATGGCTCAGGCGAGCGCGCTCGGCCTCAGCCCTCCCTCCCAGGCTCTCCCGGCACAGCCCGAGGCGCCGGCGGCCGCCGCCCGTGCTGCAGCCTCGGACACGCACCCCGGCGCCTGCACCTACCCGGGTGGCGGGGGCAGCAGCCGCGCGCAGCCCTCCGCGCCCCCGCCCCCAGCCCCTCCTCTTCCTCCCTCCCCTTCGCCCCCTCCCCCTCCTTCTCCTCCTCCCCCTCCCCCTCCCCCTCCTCCTGCCCTCTCGGGCTACACCACCACCGACAGTGGCGGCGGCGGCAGCAGCGGCAAAGGCCACAGCAGGGACTTCGTCCTCCGGAGGGACCTTTTCGCCACGGCCCCCGCGGCGGCCATGCACGGGGTCCCGCTCGGAGGGGAGCAGCGGTCTGGCACGGGCTCCCCCCAGCACTCGGCCCCGCCTCCCCACTCGGCCGGCATGTTCATCTCGGCCAGCGGCACCTACGCGGGCCCGGACAGCAGCGGCGGCGGGGGCCCGGCGCTTTTCCCCGCGCTGCACGACGCTCCGGGAGCCCCCGGCGGCCACCCGCACCCGCTCAACGGCCAGATGCGCCTGGGGCTGGCGGCGGCAGCGGCAGCCGCGGCAGCTGAGCTGTACGGCCGCGCCGAGCCGCCCTTCGCGCCGCGCTCCGGGGATGCGCACTACGGGGCGGTGGCGGCCGCTGCAGCCGCCGCCCTGCACGGCTACGGAGCCGTGAACTTAAACCTGAACCTGGCGGCCGCGGCTGCTGCGGCGGCGGCCGGGCCGGGCCCCCACCTGCAGCACCACGCGCCGCCCCCGGCGCCGCCGCCGCCGCCGGCGCCCGCGCAGCACCCGCACCAGCACCACCCCCACCTCCCAGGGGCGGCCGGGGCCTTCCTGCGCTACATGCGGCAGCCAATCAAGCAGGAGCTCATCTGCAAGTGGATCGACCCCGAAGAGCTGGCCGGGCCGCCGCCGCCGCCGCCGCCGCCGCCGCCGCCACCACCGCCCCCGGCCGGCGGCGCCAAGCCCTGCTCCAAAACTTTCGGCACCATGCACGAGCTGGTGAACCACGTCACCGTGGAGCACGTGGGCGGCCCCGAGCAGAGCAACCACGTCTGCTTCTGGGAGGACTGTCCGCGCGAGGGCAAGCCCTTCAAGGCCAAATACAAGCTCATCAACCACATCCGCGTGCACACGGGCGAGAAGCCCTTCCCCTGCCCGTTCCCGGGCTGCGGCAAGGTCTTCGCGCGCTCCGAGAACCTCAAGATCCACAAGCGCACTCATACAGGTGGGTGTCTGTCCCCGGCCGCGCCGCCGCCGCCGCCGCCTCCCGCGCCGCCGCCGCTTCCGCCGCTGCTTCTCCTCCTCCTCCTCCTCCTCCTCCTCCTCCTCCTCCTCCTCTTGCTCGCCTTAATTTTTCCCTACTTCTGCTGCTTCTCTTCGCATACGTATAACCCGGACATGTGACTTCTTTTTTTTCTCTCCCCCCCTTTTTTTTCTATGAATAAGTAATTCGATAGCACACACAGGCCCCGCGCTGGGTTCCCACACGGTGGAGTCTCCAGCGCGTCCACAGCCCCTTCGCCGGGACCGGCAACGCGCTCCAGCCGCCGCCGCCGCCGCCCCGGAGCAGAAGCAGCAGCAGTCGGAGCAGGAAGGCGCCCAGGACGGTCGGCAGCCCACGTTCGCCCGGCCCCGGGAACTTGGGGAGGGCGCTGGGGAAGGAGGGCTGGAGCCGAAGCCGCCCCGGTGGCTCTTCCCCCCGCACCCGGTGGCGGACCCCGCGCGGTCGCCGTGCTCGGAAGAGCCCGCGTGCAAGGGGGCACGTGGGATTCACTCCGGTATTGGGGCCACTAGGCCAGGCTCACTGTGGCCCTAACAGGAGGGGAGGGGTTCGGGGTCTCCGGGGCGTGGTGCGAAATGCCAAAGGAATGCGCCTTTGGGCCCCCCCCTCCAGGCCTTCACACACACACACACACACACACACGCGCACACTCACGCACCCCACAGGTACTCCTTCACGTGCACGCGGCCCGTCAACAACTTCACACATCTGCATCTCAGACTACCCACCTCTGCCTCATTCCGGGAACACGTATGCTCGGACACCCTCCTCTTCCACCTACCTCTATACTTAGGCACACTTCGTACACACCCATGCGCCATCACACAGCTCTGTCACACACATTCACACGTGTCCTAGAAGCTGCTCGAGAAATTTACTCTGTCCTTTCAAAAAAGGTCCTCGGTGGAGGAGGACAGGGTGAGCTGAGTCTCCTGCGGTCGTTGGTACCTGCCCCCCCAGGAACGTGGGGGCCACCCCCGGCGCGGCGGCGACCCCTCCCATCCCAGCTCCCCATCCTACCCACCCCCCAGTGGAGGCGGCTGCGGCGTGGGACCGTGGGGTGTTTCCTGTGCGTCGTGTGCCTCCGTGGAACGGATGAGCGGGTTGGTGGGAAGCGCTGGTGAGCGCGAGCAGTCGGGATTTATAGGGACAGACAATATTACCCCTCGGAGGACACTTAAGTAACTGGAGTTTACATTCAGTAATTACTTGGCTGATTTATCGGCGCTGGGCGGCGAGGAGGCAGCCGCCGCGCGTGGGCCCAACGCCTGGCTGGCAGCCGGGGCCGGGGCCGGGGGCACCGGGGGCTCCTGGGGCTCCTGGGGGGAAGCCGGGGCAGGGCGGCCAAGGCGGGGCCCGGGGCCTTGCGCCTGTCGGCCCACACCCGGCCGGCCGCCTGGGGACCGATGATGGCCTGGGAGGAAGTCTCCCCTGGAGCTCCCGAGGCCGGCCGCGCTCTTCTCGTCGGGAGCAGACCGCCCTCGAGAGTTTTCCAAAAGGAAGCTCCCCCTGAGGCTTTTGGAAAACCTCCGCGGCCCGCCCCCGTGGCCAGCGCTTGCCGCCAGGGCAGGGACCCGGGGCCGGGGCGGCGGGGCGCGCGGGGCGCAGGAGGCGAGGCTGCCCGCAGCGCGCTCCCCTGCGGGCGCCCTGAGAGCTGAGCCTGCGCCCTCGGGCCTCCGCCTTTCCAGGCCTCCGAGGGCGCGGACGTTGCCTTCGCGGCGGCCGGAGCTGCAGGCGCGGGAGCAGCGCCGGCTCCCAGGTGGGCCCTGCGGCCGGAGGCCCCCGGGGAGGGGCGCGCGCGGCGGGGCGGAGATCCGGGACGCCGGGCCCGGGCCGAGGGTGCACTGCCAGCCCGGCTCCCCGGGCCGCGTGGTTCTCGCCGGGCCCTCGGGGAGGGGTGCCGGCCCTCGCGGTCGTGCTCCAGCCCGCGCCTGCCGCTTAGCCCCGGGGCGCTGTGTGCGGAGAAGGGCCATCCGGGCCCCGTCCTGCCACGGCACTCTCCCTTTTGGGGGTTATCCGAGATTCCGGAACAGATTGATCAAAGGGAGGCCTTCCCCGGTCGCTCCCGAAGGCCCATTTCCTGGCCCACGTGCCCCCAGTTCGGTTTATAGCCTTCCTCCGGGCCGGACTCGAGTTCTGTCTGGGAGAGGCAACTGGTAGACCTGAGGGTGGCTCACGTAGCATCCCTTACTCCCTCAGATTCTGCAAGGAGCTGAGTTCTGATTGACCCCTCTGTCCGCATCTGAAATGTAAACACTGGGGTCTCACCCTCTCCAGTTAGCTAGAATTTGCTCACTGCCCTCTTAGGCCCCCTGAATAAATCAGGCAATTCTTTCACCCTCACTTTTTTCCCCCCACTTTTCCCCCCTGCTTCTACTTTCTTCCTCTACCTCTCCGTTGGCCCTCCTTTTCTACTCCCCCCCCCCTCCCCATTCCATATCTCCCTTCACTGGGCCTAATTCTCTTTATCGTGGGCAGTGGCAGGGCAGCAGTGTCTAAGCTGTGTGTGTTCTTCACAACCCGGGATATATAGCCAGCCTAGAAAACAACTCCAAACAACACTGCACATTTACATAGGGTGAATAAAACCACTTAGGCCTACCAATTGAAGAAAGGCTGATGACAATTTTAAAAATTATGTTGTATTAAATTAGTATTATCTTCGAGTTAAAGTAGAACACAAGTCAGGACAGATAACTGATGTTTTGATAAAAAAACAATTAACGTTTTTTGTTGTTGCAGCTCATCTGCAGAGAAGGTTGTGATTATTGTGTTTTGTTGTGTTTTTCTCCTCTCTGGATCAATGCAGGACCTATATTTGAATAATATCTAATTTCATGTTTAAACAGTCTTTCTAGGTAGGATAAGTAATATTCCAGCCATCTGAATACTTTCAGATTGTGTTAATACGCTCTGGCATAGAAGCAGTTATCATTGGTGAAATTAAAAAAAACAAAACAAAACACAGAAAACCCTGCACTGAAATATTTGCAGAAGAAAATTCACCACAAAAATTTATATACACTGAGCTGTTTTAGTAGTTGTTCGTTTTTTTAAAAACTGTATTATCCCAAACCAAGGAAAAAGCCATACCTCGCAAGCCACCAGAATAGCTGCGGTAATGTAGAGAAATTCAACTTTATTTTTAAAATCATGTAAATATGAGGGAAATATTATTAAACAGTAATATGTAAGAGATGACTTGTTCAATCATGACTCAAATACATCAAGTTCATAGATACTTAGTGAGAGAGAAAATTCATACTGTTATCTGCAGTCTTCCTTTTTTCCTTTTTAATACCAATGTATGGTGGCTGAATTTCTAGTTGTCTTATTAAGCATTTCCGCTTCCTGCTCTAGGGGCCTTGTGTTTAAAGACATTGTGTTCCTGGGGTGGTTAGAGCAGCTTCAAGGGGCAGTGGGCCAAAGACTGGTAAATAATAGTCCCTTTTCTGACTATTAAATAAGGTAGGAAGCTGTCAGCATCTGTTTCTGCAGGGCATCAGGTATGGGCTCGGTTCTGGTGGAGGTTTTTTATTAACATGCTAAAGTTCTATTCCAGAGGCTCTCAATTGCCCTGCAAGTTGGGAGGGAAGGTGGTAGAATGAAGAGGCCGTCAGCCTAGTCTCTGCCCTGCCAGGCTTATACAAAATCTAGTGATGGGATTGTGTGTTTCACAGGTGCCTTTGTTTCTGAAGAGAATGATATTTTGCGTTATTTCATTTCTTTTCCAATCGGTAGAATCCTGGGGCCGCTCTGACACAAAATGCCATTATTGTAATTTTATGGCACTACCCCCACTTCACTTTTAATTTAGTGGCTGTGCTTACTTTTTTTTTTTTTTTTTTTTATATATCCTTCACCCAAGCTGTGGCTTTAGAAGAATCATTTTATCAGCATTTATTTTGACAGGGGATCTGCTTGTGTTTTTGCAGGTACAGACCCTGAGGGCAGTGAGGATCGGGTATTTGGGTACTTGTAGGGTTTCAGTGTGGCTTCTTGGACCAAGAGTTCAAAGCACACTGGCTGGTTCAACACTCTGGCTCTCCTGCCCCTGAGCCCTGTGGTAACCCAGGGACTGACAGGCCCATCCCTGGAGTATCCCTTCCCCTTTGCCTTCTGGAACATAGGGATTAGGAAGAGAAGCCAGGCCTGGGGTTGGTCTTCAAGAGAATGGGAAGATGCATTCACATTTCTGCTCCAGGATTTCTCTTATCAAGTGAGGGGTCTCTGAAAAGCAATTGTTGACCTTCCCTCTATTTTGTTGCAGGGGAAAAGCCTTTCAAATGTGAATTTGATGGCTGTGACAGGAAGTTTGCCAACAGCAGTGATCGGAAGAAGCATTCCCATGTCCATACCAGCGACAAGCCCTATTACTGCAAGATCCGAGGCTGTGACAAGTCCTACACTCACCCCAGCTCTCTGAGGAAACACATGAAGATTCATTGCAAGTCCCCACCACCTTCTCCAGGAGCCCTTGGTTACTCATCAGTGGGGACTCCAGTGGGTGCCCCCGTTTCTCCTGTGCTGGACCCAACCAGGAGTCGCTCGAGCACTCTATCCCCTCAGGTGACCAACCTCAATGAGTGGTACGTTTGCCAGGCCAGTGGAGCCCCCAGCCACCTTCACACACCTTCCAGTAATGGAACCACTTCGGAGTCTGAAGATGAGGAGATATATGGGAACTCTGAAGTTGCACGGACGATACATTAGAATTTACTAGTCATAATAAAAATAAGTCATAAGTGGGAGTCCTTGGACCATATCCTAACCTGGGACAATGCCGAGCCTGAGACAAACCCTTGACTCAGACTTGCCACCGGGTCTAATTAGCCCTATTTATTCAGTATGAAACCCTATGGTGTTTGTACATTTAATTAATTTAATTAAGATATTTGGGCTTTTTTTTTTTTTTTCCTTAGAAAACAAACAAACAAAAAACCAACCAAGCTGGACTTGTATGTTGCAGGGGGACAGGGCTAGGAGCAAAATGTACCAAGGGTTAATCGAGATACACACTGCCAATACAATACATGTATACTTTGAGAGGAGTGAGAAAAAGCTTGAAGTCAACTCCACAGAGCAACAAGGCCCTCTGCATTTCCTGCAGTGCCTCCAGAATGCCTTTAACACCATAACGTGGGCTTCTTTAGAGCCCCCTTGCCTCCTCCTTGGGCCCGAATTCCAAAAAAAGGCCCCTTGATTGTAAACCACACACTTGCTGCATTGCCAACAGATCTTAGACTGTACATGTGTCCAAAAAATATTTGTAAAAACCCTTTAAGTTCTAATAATTGTAATTTTAAATTTCCACTCTTTTCTTACTGATCTCATCCTAACACACTATTTTTATACAGGATTATTTCCTTGGTACCACGCTTGTATGATTTAAAACGAAAAAGATGCAGCAGCCTTAAGACGTCTCCATTTATTGTGCTACTGTGATTGTTTCAGCAAAAGTGGAGAACAGAAAAGGCTGCTGTGTAGACAACTGTGAAACTGTGATATTTTGTGAAATAGAAGAAATTCAAGTGCTTTCCTTTCCTCTCTCTTTTTTTTTAAAATCTGAAATCTCAGATGCTGCCTCTTTACTGTGTGCAAACTTCTCGTGTAATAAAGAGATAAGTCTTAGATAAGTTCTTGGGGATGTCAAAATTAACAGGCAAGTCTAAGGAGGTGTGATGTTGGCAACATGCCTATTTTTGGGAAAAGCTGTTGTTTTTAAAACAGGCCAAGCCCTCTTTTATACTGTTGTATCAGCCTTTTAAAAAAGTGTTTATTTTTCAATGCCCGAAACTGCATTTTTCATGAGTTTTTTCCCACCTGAGCACTGAGCACACGCAACTGGATCCCATTTAAAAATGACAGTGTGTGAAGTGTATGATTTACATTAAAAGAGGGGAGGGAGTTGCTATACATATTAAAATTTTTTAAGGGTTTATAGTTACCACCAAACATTGTTGAATGTGTGACCTTTGCCAGAGCTGTCATGCTAGGATAAAAAAGGTCAAGGACCTAGGACAATAACTCTTAGTCAATTTATTTTCAGTTCGTGCAACACATCTCATGCAAAATATAGCTCATCATAAACATCTTACAAATATACTAAAGAGCACTAATTTATCCTCAGAGACCCTGAAGACACCCCCTCCCCAGGGTTTGTAGAAATTTGTTCTGTGTGCTGTGAGTGGTTGATGTAGTCTTGTCATTGTTAATAACTTGTATGTGAACACTATTATTTGTACAGTTGAATTAATTTATTTTCAGACATCATCCTTTGTTTTTCCTGGAAGAGTTCAAAGCACACCAAAGAATTATATTATACATTTTGGTGAAGGATTGTTTATGACACACGGTTTATTTAAAAAAAAAAAAAAGGAAAGAAAATGGGGGAATATATTTTTAAGCTTACTTGAATGAACAACGTAATGTGAAAACCAGGACTCTTCCTGCATGTCTTTTTTGCATTGTGTTGACAAGATTCTATATAGTTTATAGATATATTATATTACTAGTACAGTGCATGGTGCTGTCACTTTGAAAGCCTTTCAATGTTGTCTTCAGATTGTTACAGTGAATATGAAACATGCAGACCCTCCTTTATAAAGAAAAAGACCATAAAACTTGAATATAAAATAATTCTACATTTTTAAAGTTTATTTGATTTTCATATTATTCACTTTCAAAGCTCTTTCAAATAGATAAAATAGGTATGAACTTTGGGGGGATAATTTATGTATCGTAAACTTATTAGAACAAAATATTCCTGATTTATAATGAGTTGTTTTATTTATACAACTTTTTCAATGGTAGTTTGCACTATTCTTTATTATGCTACAGGTTTATTTATTATGAAACAAAGGAATATGTATTTTATGTATTTTGCCATGCATAGGTTTACTCTGCCACAGATCTATTGGTTCCTGATACACCTAAAATAAAAACTTAAAATGTGTACCTCCAATAGAAAGAAAGCAAGAATGATTATGAAGTAAAAAATTTAATAAAGGTATTCTTCCTATGTATTGCTTATGTTTTACCTAATGGCATTTTTCTGCCATTCTTTTACAAACAGAACAGGTTGCTGACTAGTGAACATTGGGGTTCTCTTGAGCTCTTTATTCTTAGCCTCTCCCAAGCAATAAAATATTTTTACAGCTTGGTTTAATTTACAATCTAATCTAGAAAATACAATGTACTTATGAATACTAAGCCCTATAAGTTGCATGTAACACTAGCATAAGTCTTAGGGGTTACTGCATCCATTTGTTAATAATATCCTTAGTGATCATAATCAGTGAAAATCTGGTGAGTGAATTTGAGCATTTCTTTGGTGCCTAGCTTCTGACGTAAAAGGGTAAAAAGACTGAGGAAAAGCTGAAGGGACAGTGATAGGTTACCAGACAAAAAAGGTGAAATCAGGAGCTGGCATGGGTGCGGGGTTAAAAACACCTGGTGAACGAATAGTGGGCATCAAATACCTCTACCCATCAGGTATTGGGGAAGGTGGGGGGGGCAGGCAGCATCCAGTTGGATTGTGGTTATTTGCAAGTTGAGCTGATCTAGGAAGCCTAGCTCAGCTTTTTTAGTAGGCAGTGTTAGCTAGAAATTAGATTCAATGGCAACAAAATATCCAAGTAGCTCAAACTGATGTAATTGGATGTCCACTTGATCCTCTGCTTGTTTTTCGGTTAGCTGATACAAAAGGGATAAAAGGCAAATAGTTAAAAAAAAAAAAGATGAAGAAAAAACAATTGGTAGTAATGTCAACAAGCAGTTCTCCATAAGGTTATGGCGGTTTTTAAAAGATTTGTTAAATGTAGTAAAAGTGAAACACGTTGCAAAGAGTTGTTTTAAGCCAGATGACAATAACCACCACACGAAGGAGAAAAACACTCATAGCTGAGGGCCCCAATCAATGGGAAAACTTATAGCTCTCTAATGAAGTTTCTGGTGAAAGGGGTGACACAAAGCCACCAAGACATGAATCATTCATGGGAAATATAAAAGATAAAAGATATCTGACAATGAGCAGAACCTTGTATAGAGTGTATAAAACAAGTTTCCCCTTCTTATTTTCTGCTTTAAAACGCACAATCTCCCACTCCCAGAGTTCTCTGTCCAGTCTATAGAGTTAAAATTGACCACTGCTCGTCCTGCGCCACTTCAAAGTAATTTAGTCCAGAACGGAAGGCTTGGCGCTTGGACAATCTTCATGGTGTGTTAAGATTTCTATGGCAATTGGCAAGCAAGACGTTCCCATCTGAATATGTCTCAAAGAAAGCCACTTATTGACACTAAGTTGGCTATCATCAAAGACTTCATCTCTTCTAGGCAAAGCGTGGCCCTTGTGGCCCTCACAAACATTTTAAATCATCTACCTTTGTTTTCCAGGCTAGGAGAATCTTCAAACGCATGGTTATTTGTGGCTTATGTTTATCTTTAACCGCATTCATGATTCTTTGGTAGAACTAATGCTCCAAAAATCTAAAGCACCGGGAATAGCTTGAGGGTGGGAATTATATTCTTTTAAGGAGTTGGAGATGGCCACACAAGAGGGATAGCGCTGGGGGACAGGAACAGGGGGCCCAAAGTCCTTGAAGGCGAGGCCCAACTATCTGCACACATGTTTGTATTGCACTCTTGTCTTTTACATCCGGCATTTTGTGGAAGTTTTTTGAGACAAGAGTGGTTTGTTCTGCCTACCCACCCACCCACCTACCTACCTACCTACCTACCTGGCAACTAATCTAGCTAGCTATTTCTCTATTTTCTATCTTTCTATCATCTATTTATCTATCATCTATGTACCTCTCCTTTCTCTCTGAAATGGGATGAGATGTTCCCCCAGAAGTATTTTTTAGCCCAGTTCAGTTAGGAAATAGAAAATGGGGGAGAGAGGAGGAGGAGAGAACCTGATTTCTAGAGAGATCATTTGAGTCAGAGAAAAAGATAGCTGAATACAAGAGAAACAAACAATCTAGATACTTATTAATACTTTCAGCCTGTCACATCACAGGACCCATCATCTACCAAAATAGACACATGGCCAGGAAAACCCACCCTCCAGAGCTGGAGGGATGGCTAAGGAGACCCACAGTGACACTGCCCTGGGGTTGCCAGCACACCACTTTCCCTACCTGAACAAAAACTCACAGATCACCCCCCACATGCCCACGCCTAAACACTCCTGGGCACACGCATTCACACAGGGCACAAGTGCCTAATCAGGCAGGGAGAAGTTCAAAGGCATGTTCTTTGAAATTCAAACTACTGCTTTTATGGTACACCCACACCGAGTGTTCAGAATTGCTATGGCAATGGGCTGGGCCAGGGGAGTCCCTGGCAGAGGGTCCACAGCCATTCGAGACACTATTAAGATACAGTTGCAGTGACCTGCACTTTCATGCCCACGTAGCTCACTCAATTTTCACCTCATCGGAAATATAGGTATTACATGTAATATCACCCATATAATATGACACGCACGACCTATAATAACCTAGGTCTTTCCACCCACTTGTTACGGTGGCCCATAGAACGTCCGAGCTCGCCAGAAAGGGGAGAGGGAGATAGGAGAGGAGGAGGGAAGGCCGGGTGGGGGTGGGGTGGGTGCAGTTAGAGGAGGGGACAGAGCAAGGGGCGCCCGGGCTCCAGTTCCTCTTCCTTCTCTCCCCACCTAAGTACTTTTATTTGCAGAGCGATTGTTCTTTGTTTATTTAATACAAGTACTGTGTGAATGGTGAAAAATAAACACGATGAAAAATAACCAAACAGATGATTCCTCCGAGTGAAAAAGCCCGGACTTAATAAAAGTGCGAAGCAGTCACCGCTGAATGAGAAACCCTTTGAAGTGGAACTTATTATAGGAGGAATACTTTGGGGTTGCCTTAACGACGCCGCTGAATCGAAAGCGCTCGCCTTTGTCAGCGATTTGTTCTCCTTTGCCGGGGTGCCCGCAGAAATTACTTACATGGACTGCCTTAACATGCAGCCTGCAAATCAGTAACTTTGCAGCTCAGACTTGCAGACGCCACTCGGCAACGGACAAAAAGAAGTCAGGGGGAAATGCTCCGAGCGTTCACGCCGAGCCTCTGGGGATGGGGGCGCACCGGCGTGTTGGGGGCGGCAGATAAGAAGTTGTATTACAACCGGCCCCCCTCACCCCGGTCTCCCCACCCCGCCCCCGAGCCTGGGCTTGGGCCACGGCCGGCCGCGGGCCGCTCGGCTGCAGGGGAGGCCCGGCCCGTCTGGGGCGCTCCAGCGAGGGGCGCTCTCCCACGTGCTGGCCGGGCGCAGGACTTTCCCAGCGGTCCCGGCTATATTTAATAAGGGTCGTTTATCACCCGGGCGCTTTGAAGGGTCGCCTCCAGCCCTGTGCCCATTAGAAAGGCGGAGGTGACATTTAAACTCCGTTTTCAAGGATCGCGGGGGGATTTCAATGAAAAGGCAACTCGTTTGTCTTATGAGCCTGGAAACAACCCCCTTCTCGCTCCTTTTGACCACATGGCATAACTCAAAAACAATAGTTCAAAAGTGAAATGGCATCGTGGTGTTCACTCGGAGACAGGCCCCCATCTAGCACCAGAGAAAAGGGGTAGTCCGCAAGACAATGCGCTTTTTGTGTCTGACTCTGTCACAAGGATTGTGTTGTTTGCTTTGGAGGCTGCGCCTGTTATACTTTGCTGAAAGTGCTTGTGTTAAACAAGAGTTATAAGTCATCCAAAACAACAAACATTTTGATTTTCTTTGCCTAAAGGGCTTTCCCTGGCTATGGGCACCGTGAAAAAATAATGTCCTCGCTGAGAAAGGAACACCAGTAGTAGCATTAGAAGCGGGCGCATTAAATATTGAATGACACGGGGAAAAAGAGCTTGTCGAGGGGCACTCAGCCTTAAAGTCTTTCTTCAACTTTGTCTTCGGTGGCTGCTGGACTATTTAAGATGGTATTAATTAAGGCAGCTTCGGATGCCGCCGAGCCCGCCGGCCCCTCGGCCCCACTAGGTCAATGGGCCTGTGTCCCCGCGCTGTGCTCACGCGGTGGCTGAGCCCAGTGCAAATGTCACTTCTCATTTGGAGGCTGAAGAGAAGGGCCCATCCTGCATTAAGGGCGGCAGGGATGCAGTCCTCAGCAGGCGTTAAAGGAATCCGAGGGCTGAGGGCTCGGGTGAGGGGAGGCGGGAACAACTTGGGAACATCTGCCCCCGGCCGGGAGGTGAGGGCGCCGGCGGGCACCGCTTTGGGCACAGGTGGGAGAGTGCAGTTCAGCGGACCAGGGCCGTGTGGGACCGGCCGAGTTGGCACACTCGCTCTCTGTCATTGGCTCGCGTGGGGAACATTAAAACCCCAGCCTTGCAAAAATCCGCGAGGCAGTCTGGCCAGGTGTTATTTTACAAAGGAGCTGGTTTGTGCAAAGAAAACCGAAAGCTTGGTGCAAGCAGGCATCTTTACTGACTTCCTCCTCTCCCAGAGCACAAAGGAGCTTTGCCA
Source organism: Canis lupus baileyi (assembly GCF_048164855.1). Taxonomy (NCBI): domain Eukaryota; kingdom Metazoa; phylum Chordata; class Mammalia; order Carnivora; family Canidae; genus Canis; species Canis lupus. The sequence continues at coordinate 11,497,027 of NC_132854.1, forward strand.
AGGACCTCCTCCACTCCAATTTTACAGACGGTGAAACTGAGACCTCAAGCAAGCCTCAAGGGAAGATGTTTGTCAGGATTCCTTCCGGGCAAGGGAAGACCAAACACCCAGACAGAGGGAGTTCTCTTTAAGGGCCCCAAGAACCGAGCCAATACACCTCTCTCCTCCCCGCTGCCAAGCATTTGACTCAAAATCAAATGGAAGTGTATTTCAGCAGCTGGAAATTACTAACGTTAAAAAAAAAAAAAAAAAGGAATGGAGCTTATTGCTAACTAACTGTGACATACATGAAATGAGTACTTTAAGAAACTTTGTGAACTCTCAGTTCTTGACCAGGACAGACAAGACCTGGCTGGCTGGAGGGGGGGAGGGAGGGGGGGTGCAGGGTACCCTGGTGGATTGACTTTTGGGGCCAGAACCCCCACGGGAGGCTCTGGCTCCTGGCGTGGAGTTCCAGATGGACATGGGCCCTCTCCTTCATTACTAGGTACCCAGAAGGTGAAGGGAGATGCAGTATCTCGTGCCCTTGCTGCAGAGGGCAGGGGGTTAGCATCCTTAACGTTAGATCCGTTTGCAATGTCGGCTTCTCCACCTAGGGCCTGTGTCCCCTCAGGGGTCCCCTCGGGCTCCAGGATAAGGGGCGGTTACATTTCCCTCCAGAGCAATCCCGCAGCAGAAGCAGTTGCCACCTTCCAGCGGGGTCTGGGCTCTGCGCGCCGGGCGGGGAGGGAGCTGGGATCTCTCAGCGGGAGCCTCGGCCTGCGGCCTACACAGCAGCCCCACTGGGAGCTGGAGGCGTTGCTCTAGGGCGGAACCCTCAGGCCGGGTCGGGGCGCTGTGCCAGAACAGCCCCCTCCTCCAGCGGCGGGTCTGCAAGACCGGAGAGACTAGGCTTCCCATGCCCAACTGCCCCCATGGGTGATCTTTTTTGCACCTTTTTCTTTGGTCCCCTTCTCCCTGCCTCTACTACTTTCTGGCACACACAGGCCGCAGGCCAGGGTAAGGGATGTAAAAACGTGGCCTCTAGGTCTGAAACGCAAGGGCGCGCGCGCACACACAACTCTCTCTCTCTCTCACACACACACACACACACACACACCCATGTACAACTCAACCCCCTCCGCCCCCGCCCTAGCCAGTGCACTGGGCACACGCTTGGGTTCCAGGCACCTTGCCAAGAGCGCGCGAGCACCCTGCGTGGCACACTGGCTGCAGTTCCTGCACGGAGTGGCGGGGGTGGGGTGAGGAGGGAGGGGTGGGCGCGGTGGACGCCGCCAACTGCTGGCGGTGCGCACAAGTTCAGCGCTCAACTTCCCGCTCTTAACGAGACCAGGGATCCCTTTGGAGAGGCCCTCGGGAGCCGGCGGCGGGGCTGGGAGTGGCGTGGGTAAGCTGGCCGGCGCGGGTGCGGGCGGCGGGGCACGCGGGCGCGGCAGGAGGAGGGCGCGGGGGTGCCCGCGGCCGGCCGGGCGCTCCGAGAAGTCAGCGCGAGCAGCTGTGACTTCACCTATTAGCCCCGATGTCTTTCCGAGGAGCCTGGTGGAGTTAAACAGCCCACAATGGGCGCTCTGGGGCGCCTCCAGCCTGACCTCCACCCGGGTTTAATAGTTTCATAGGAACTTCATTAAATCAATTACTTAGTGAGCACATCATCATTTATTTGTAATTAGCAGCGAGGAGCGCGTTCTCCCCCCCAGCCCGCGGCCCGGGTCCCAGCGGGGTTGGCGGAGTTGTGCAAGCACTTTTGTTTGCTCGAGTGTTGACTCCCGGCATTATTCGGCGCGGGTAATCTTTACGTCTTAATCTAGCATTCACGGGGCGAAGGGAAAACAAACAGGGCGCAGGCCCGAGGCCAGCCCTGCGGCCCCCGCTGCCCGCAGCCCCGGCCGTGCTGGGCGCGCGGGGCGGCTGCGCGGCCGCTCTCCTCCCGGGCCGAGCGGGCGCACGGGAGCCGGGACCCGGCGGCAGGAGCCAGGCCCGGGGCGGCCCAGGGCCGAGCGCGTTGGCCGGGCCGGGAGGCACCTCCTGCGAAGCGCCCAGGCTCGCGCGTGTGTGCGCACGTGGGTGTGCGCGGCTGCGCGTGGACTCGCCTCCGTCCCCGCTGCGGGGCGCGCGGAGGCAGCTCGCTGGGTGTCCAGGCCGCGGAGGCGCCTTCCGTTGGGGACTGTAGCCCCGGGCGCAGCTCCGCGGCGGCCCACAAACTGCGAGCGCGCGCCTGGAGAGGAGGGGGAGCCGCTGCAGGCCCCGCCAGGCCCCGAGCGCCCCGCGCCGCGGCTCCCGGGGGGCCGTGACCCCGCTCCCCCCCCCCCCCGCAGGCCGCGGCGCCGGCCCAGTTCCGTGCGGCCCCTGGGGGTGTGGGCGCCCCCCTGCGCCCCCGCGCCCCTGCCCCGGGCCCGGTTTGCGCTCCAAGTTGAAGTCCCTCGAGCACGGGCAACGCGCTCCTGCTGCGGGAGCTCCCAGCCCAGGAAATGGCGAGGCCACCGAGGGCCGGGGAGAGGCGGGTCCCTGATGATCCGGTTCTCCCAGGAGCCTGCGAGTGCGGACAGCCGCGAGGTTAGGAAGAGGCCCGGGGAGTACAGCCTGCCACTGGGCCTGGGAAGCCAGTCGCTGGGGGGCCTGGAGCTTGCTCTCCTAGGTGGACCCCGTGTATCTGTGTTTGTGAGAAGAAGGTCTTCGATTTCTCCACTGGTTTGTGTGGCCAGGCGTGTGTGATCCAGTTAACTGTTTGGAGGTAGTGAGTGTGTAAAGGTAGCTGTTGCCTTGTTGGTGATCTTCTGACCTGTGGTTTCAATACAGACTCAATCAGTTGTGTGGAGTTTGTGCTCCAGCAGGCCCAGAGAGTGCATCAGTGGGTGGCTGCATGGTGACAGGGTCTGTCCTGAGGGGAGTGGCCCCAGGGCCTCTGGATTCAGCTGGCTGTGGTTGTGCTCCTGGGGCTGGAGGCCTAGCTTGTCAGGGACCCAGACATGGGCTCTCCTGAGGCCTGCAGTCTGCTGAGCCCAAACCCATGACAACTCCTTCTTTGGGCTCCTAGGAGGTTCCAGCTTCCTCAGTCTTCCATTTTTCTCCTCCTTTCCTCCGGTCTCACGATCCTAAACTCATCCTGTTTTTTTCTCCAGCCTCCCTTTTGTAAAGTTGACTTACAGGTCACTTGGCCCTCAACCCCCGGGGTCTTTGGCAGCCTAGTGCCTGGTGGACAGAGGATGAGAAAGAGGCGGTGGCTCAGATCCTGGCCCGGAATAGGCTCCCTTGAATTGCAGAGATCCCGCTGAGACCCCCAGCTGCTGAGACCCACCCCGGATAGTCTGAGAACTTGAGTCAGCCTGAAAAACAGGAAATGTATCCAGAGAAAAACCATCGACCCACTGGTCTGCAATCCTGGAGAAGGCCCTTTTAAATATGAAAGCACTTTGCAGCTTTGCATACCCTCCCTGCTCCTCCAGTGAGTCCATGCTGAAGTAGTTGAAACAATCAGGCTTCCAGAAGAATTACAGGTTTCTAGAAGAATTACAAGCAAAAGCAAATATGTATGCACAAAGCGAAATATGATTTTTTTAAATGTATCTCCAAATACTGTAAGCATAAGCACTTCTTGAAATTGACATGTTTCTGCTCTGTTAAAATGAGTACCTGTTCATATTAAGTGTATGTTTGGTCAGGATCAGAGAAGTCTACACACACACACACACACACACACACACACACACAATTACGTCACATTTAAATCCAAGCTGGCAAATTCTCAGAGCCTACACATCCTGGACCTAACCAAATTTAGCACAGCCTTGAAAGAAACAAAACTGAGAAAGACTGAATTTAAAATAAAATTTCTTTAAAAGATTTATTTATTTATTCATGAGAGACACACAGAGAGGTAGAGACACAGGCAGAGGGAGAAGCAGGCTCCCCACCCAGAGCCGGATGTGGGACTCCATCCCCCATGCGGGATCACACCCTGAGCTGAAGGCAGATGCCCAGCCCCTGAGCCACCCAGGCTTTCCTAAAATAAAATTAAAATGTAATTCACCCCTGAGTTTTCTCTCTGCTCCCCCACACACCCCCCCCACACTGGTTAATAAAATCATTTGGAGAAAGGAAGGCAAGTCAGGGAAGCATTTTACGAGCTGGCAGGTAATTTGGTGAAGTGGCTGATTTAGAAAATCTGGATGCTGGCTGTGAAGTTTTCTTAGTGATACTTAGACGATGCATCTCTCCTGGCTCCAAGTCCTGACAGCTCCAAGTCCTAACAGTGTTTGACCTAGTAACTGGCTCACATCTCAGGCTCTGAACCGGCTGCACCCTGGGGCCAAACCACCTGAGGCCCTCCCTCCATATTGGGAGCCCTATGCTCTGCTTGCCACCTTCCAGTGGGGCTCCTCCTATAGACTGTGTGGGGCCCTTCTGGTGGGCTCCTCTTTTTTGTAGGGGGTCCTTAACATTGGGCCCATGACCCTGAAAATTCACAGGCACCGTGTTCCGTTCTGTCCTCATCTCTATGGAGGGCTTTGAACATGCTTCTCATACCAGCTGTGGGGGTCATCTTTCTGACTTGCAGGGAGAAGACTGGCTCTGATGCGTTGTAGATGCAAAACTGGGCCAAAGCCTGTGTGAGGGGACCCAGGAGCTCTTGGCTGCCTGGCTTGGGGTAATGGAGTGTAGGGAAAATTGAAAGGAAGGCCCAGGGAGACTTGGAATAGGAAGGATTATGCTAATATTTTTCTCCTTTCAGGGGGAGAGGGCCAAGGGTTTGACTGCTCTGGCCATCTTTTTTCCTAAGACTTATTTTTAAGTAATCTTTACACCCAGTGTGAGGCTCAAACTCACAATCCCAAGATCAAGAGTCACATGGTCGGGGCGCCTGGGTGGCTCAGTGGTTTAGCGCCTGCCTTCGGCCCAGGGCATGATCCTGGAGTCCCAGGATCGAGTCCCGCATCGGGCTCCCTGTATGGCGCCTGCTTCTCTCTGCCTGTGTCTCTGCCTGTCTCTGTGTGTCTCTCATGAATAAATAAAAAAATCTTAAAAAAAAAAAAAGATCTGTCTTTGCTTTAAAAAAAAAGAGAGAGTCACATAGTCTACCGACTGAGCCACACCATGCTCTGGCCTTTTCTTAAATAAACTGACCCCAAAGAACAAGTTAGAAAAACCTGTGGTCTGTGTCCAGTGTCTGCCGTGTTACTGAGAGAACTTCTAGGTAGGTGCCGGCCTCAGATTGGGCCTCCCCTTTCTGCCTTCAGATCCAACCTTTGGGGGTTCCCAGGTTCCCCTTCTTGGACCTGTGTGGGGGCAAAATCACAAAATGATTCTAGGCAAGAGCTTCTCAGGAATGAGGAACCCAAAAAGACAGGCCAGTCCAGGAAAACACTGCCATCTAGCCAGCGCCTCCCCTCCCGGCCCACCCACCCTGTTATTTGTCACTTTGGCTCTCTAGACCCTTCCTGTCCATCCTGGGAAACAGGGGGCTGAGGTGCTCCAGCCACAGAAACATACCTCGAGAAAACTTTAGTGTCTGTGGCCACAGGCAGGGAGATTGGAGCATTGATTTTCTGAGATTCCTCCGACCTGAATGCTGCCGGTTAGGAACAGAGAAATTGCATCATGAAAATGTCATTCTTGGTTCCTTAAACTCCCTTTTCAGGTTGGAAGTGGGTTTTCCTGGAGAGGCTTCCCTGAGCTGCTCGGGCGTTTGGGAAGTGTAGACACAAAACCTCTCCTTCTCTCTCTCTTTTAAAGATTTTATTTTTAAGTAATCTCTACATCCGACATGGGGCTCAAACTCACAACAGCAAGACCGAAAGTCACATGTTCCATTGACTGAGCCAGTCAGGCGCCCCAAAACGTGCCATTTTCTTAAGGGCAAAGGATACCAGACGTGGCTGGTTCAGGCGTGGGTGGTGCTGGGAGCTCCAGGGCCTGGGGACGGGCTGCAGGCTCTGCAGAGGAATACAAGCAGGGGAGGCAGGGTGTGGAAGATTGTTGAAAACCCTCATGTCCCTTACACGCTTTTCTTCTCCCATTTAAAAAGTTCTGGTAGGGATCCCTGGGTGGCTCAGCGGCTTAGCTCCTGCCTTTGGCCCAGGGCGCGATCCTGGAGACCCGGGATCGAGTCCCATGTTGGGCTCCCTGCATGGAGCCTGCTTCTCCCTCTGCCTGTGTCTCTGCCTCTCTGTCTATGTCTATCATGAATAAATAAATAAATCTTTAAAAAAATGAATTTGCAAAAAAAAAGTTCTGGTAAAGTAAATGTAACATGAAATTTACCATGTGAACCATTAAGTATACGGTTCTGTGGCATTAGGGGATTCACAATGTTGTGCACCCATCAGCACCCGCCCCCTGGAACTTTGTCATCTTCCCAAACAGATATACGTCCCCTTCCTCTGGCCCCTGAGAACCTCTTCCACTTTCTGCCTCCGTGAACCTAAGGGCTCCAGGTTCCTCATGTAAGTGGAGCCCTGCAGTATGCGTACGGCTTCTGGGACTGGCTTATTTCACCGAGTGGGATGTCCTCAAGGTGCATCCGAGTTGTAGCACGCTTTAGAACTCCATTCCTTTTTATGGCTGAGCGATACTCCAGCACCTGGATATATGCTATTTTGTTTATCTGTTCATCTGTCAATGGACATTGGGTTGTTTCCACATTTTGGCTGCTGTGACTAATGCTGCTAGGAACACAGGTGTGCCTGCATGCTTTTATATGTTTGCATATTTTTGCATAAAAAATATACCTTTTTATGAACCGATGTAAAACACTTTAAACTAAAGGGGAGCTCCAGCCAATAATTGAAATCTCAGATTTCTCACTTGGATCTGGCTTTCTGAGGTCAATCAAGTGCAGCTGGAATTCGAGGGAGAGCCAAAGCATTGTGTTTTCCAGTGTGGTATTCTGTGTGTGTGTGTGTGTGTGTGTGTGTGTGTGTGTGTGTGTGTGTCCAGGCCTACCCAGTGCTGCTGCTTCAGAGGAACTATTAACACATTAATATTATCAATAGCAGGCAGTGCCTGAGTCATTAGGGATTTATGAAAACATCTGAAGCAAGTCGTTTCAAAGCGCTGATTTGTTTTATAGTCAGTATTACATTTTATGACAGGCTCTTTTACCAGCAAAATGAGCGTATAAGCATCATACACAGCTCAGTCGATGGAAACTGGTGCCCTGTGCTGCCCTACAAATTTGTGTTCCAGATCCCTTGGGAAGCTTTGGCAGTTTGCAGACAGCTACTGACCCTTGGCCAAAGGGTCAACCCACCAGAGATGGGGAGTCCACCCCCCTTACTTTTCTAGCTGTATAAAAACTAGAGCCTGGTCCGGTGTATGTGGTCGTCCTCAGACTCAATAAGGACAGAATAAGAAAGGCAGTATCCAGTAGACTAAGGCCAAACAGAGACGTTTTCTTGGACACTTTTGCTTTTCTGTTGTGGTTTTTTTTTCTTTCTTGAATTTCCAGAGCTTCCCAGGGCAGATCCTCTAGCTCTGGATGGGTCCTATCAGCCGGGGCACCTGGAGGAGGTGGATGTGTGTGTTTCTCAGTTTCCCTCTCACTCCCTCTGCATTCAGACCTCAGAGATGGGGGTCTGGGGGGTGGGAGGGTCTGGCTGACAGGGTAGGGGGACTCCTGGTGGAAGGGGGAAAGAGCGCACCTCCTCTTCTTCTACCTTTCCCCCCACCCAGGCTGGGATTTGTGGGTCCACTCTCACAGGGCTCCTCTCTGGGAGGGAGATAGCTCTAGAAAGTTCCTTCTCAACGTTCCCAGGGAGCAGGGTTTGTAATATTTTACAGCAGCTGTTTAACATTTCCCTACCTAGTTATTAAACACGAAAGGGAGTAAATTAAAATGGCAAAGTAAAATGAAATAAAAGGCGTCTTTTCTTTCTGTAAAGAGACAACACCTAATTAAGGAATATTTGAATCCCACAAAAATGCAGACTCTCATGGGTGACATAAAACCTCCTTTAAACCAGGAACAAAACCCAGAAAATTGGGGACAGGCCCAAGAGGTAGTCCTTACAGCACAAAGCTCCATCCTCCTGAGACTTCTGACTTGTTTCTCCCTTCCTTTCCCCCTGTTTCCACAGTCCTAGGGGACGGTTAAACCCAAGGGAGTCTTTTGAACTGAGGTTTCTGGGCAGCGTCCCCCCCCCACCCCCTTGAGCAGAGTGGTTGCTCCCCTGTCTGCCCTCCCTGCCCCTGTGCTCCCCTAGGCCTCTGCAGCTCCCCACTCCCCATCCATCCCATCTTGGCTTCTCTCTTTGTCCCTTCCCTGCTCTGGGTTTTTCGATTTTTTGGTTTCTGGTTTTTGCAACACTTTCTCGAACTCCCCCCATCTTTTTGAGGAGCTTCCCTGAAGGGACACCCCGCCCCCTCAACCTCCCAGGGCTGGGAGAAATGGGACCTTATGCCTTTTTCTGATCTCGTTCTTGATGAGACCCCAGGAGCCTGGCCTCTCCTGCCGTTCCACCCTGGGGGCCCAAAGGCGCTCCTTCCTTCCCACTGAGCCCCACTGTCTTCCATGGCCTTTGGTCCCGCTGTGGCCCCAGAGCCCTTGGCCCTTTACTTGGGAACTCTGTTGAGTGCCCCTGCCAGGAATGGAAGTTGGAGAGCGTGTGGGGTGCTCACCGCACCCAGGGGAGAAGGCACCAGCCTGGGCTGGGCACCTCTGCCTCTCTGGGAGGGACAGCGCTGCTGCAGCGGCTGGAGCACAGGTGGCAGGACCGAGCCCCTCCTGTGGTCGCTGCTCTCACCTTCACTGCCCCCGCCACCTGTTCTTTTGGGAGAGCATTGTGCTGGCCCTTTAGTCCTGACCTTGGGACGAAAGAAAAGTAAGGATGGGGAGGCTCAAAATAGATGGACTGATGTGTCCTGAAATGTCTCTGCAACTTAAAGAAATTCTGGGTCATGTCTCTTCTCAAGTTTGACTTTTTTTTTTTTAAGATTTTATTTATTCATGAGACACAGAGAGAGAGAGACAGAGACAGAGAAAGAGAGAGGCAGAGACACAGGCAGAGAGAGAAGCAGGCTCCATGCACCGGGAGCCCAACATGGGATTCGATCCCGGGTCTCCAGGATCACGCCCTGGGCCAAAGGCAGGTGCTAAACCACTGCGCCACCCAGGGATCCCAAGTATTTTATTTATTAATTTGAGAGAGAAAGTGAGTGAGAGAGAAAGAGAGAGAGAGAAAGAGAGCACAGGCAGGGGGAACAGCAGATGGAGAGGGAGAAGTGGTCTCCTCACCAAGCAAGGAGCCCAGACGACATGGGGCTTGATCCTTGGACTCCAGAATCATGACCTGAGCTGAAGGCAGCCGCCCAACCAATTGAGCCACCCAGGAGCCCCTGCATATGATGTTTCTGACTAAAACCCTGGGTGGGTTTTCCTTTTAGGAAAAGACCACAGTAATAAATCCATCTGACATCTATGTGGTATCTCCCCAAACCTTGGCATCTTGCTCATGTTCTAACCCAGGCACTAGCCCTCCAGAGGACAGTGGGCGGGCTTTATCATTTTAGGGGCGAGTGGATGGACTCACATGGTAGAAAGGGTAGGACCAAATTAGTTCAAATCTTTTTTTTTTTTTAAACCAAAACATAGGGATCCCTGGGTAGCTCAGCGGCTTAGCTCCTGCCTTTGGCCCAGGGCATGATCCTGGAGACCCAGGATCGAGTCCCACGTCGGGATCCCTGCATGGAGTCTGCTTCTTTCTCTGCCTCTCTCTCTATGTCTATCATGAATAAATAAATAAAATCTTAAAAAAAATAAACCAAAGCATAATGGACAGAAATAATAAAAAAAAAGAATAAGGTAGAAAGTGATATTGTGGTTTGGTGACCAGCTCTGTCATGTTTTCTGATATAATAGGATCAGCAGATGACCAGCATCCCATTATCATCTCTCCTTCAAAAAACAAACAGATGAGTGAATGGGGAAAATGGATGTTTGCCTGACCCGATTTGTAAGCAATGCTCCAGGCCGTGGTGCGTCTTCTCTGATGTAGAACATAACTTTTCCACGGAGAAGCGCCTCATTATCCTTTCCATTGAACTTCACCTTCTCTCAGAAGTCAGCCCTTTCACCATCTCTGTCTAGTCCCAGAGGCCAGGCTGGTGTGTCCTCTGGAGCCATGCACTCTACCGACTGTAACTCACTTGATTCCACAACAAGGCTGGGAAGCAGGTACTTTCATTACATCCGTGTTGCAGATGAGGAAACCGAAGCATAGAGAGGTGAAAAATCCAGTTCAAGGTCACACATCTGGAAGTGGCTGAGCTGGGATTGGAGCCTCACTAGTCTGGGCTCCACAGTCCATACTCCTGATCCTGCACAATGCTGCCTCTCAGCTCTTACCCTGCTGGCATCTTTGTGTATTTTTTAAAAGATCTATTTATTTATTTTTCAGAGAGATTGGGAGGGGGTGGGGGTTCGAGGGAGGGGCAGAGGGAGAGGGAGAGAATCCAAGCAGACTCCGCGATGAGTACAGAGCCCAACGTAGGGCTTGATCTCATGACCCTGAGATCATGACCTGAGCCTAAACTGAGAGTCAGATGCTCGACTGACTGAGCCGCCCAGGTGCCCCTCCTGCTGGCATCTCACATGCAGTATCTCACAACTCAGTGAGCGCCCTTCCCCACATGACACCACACTGTCTCTGTATAGTGCATGTACTGACTGTTCTGCCCAAGATGTGTAAAAACACGTTTTTATCCTTCTTAAGCAATTGTAAGCTGCTTGAGAGTGGAGACTGTGATAATCAGCTTTAAATGTCCTGAGGTACCTATTGCTTATACAATGTAATAATAGATACTCACACATATTTTTAGAATCATGCTAAATCAGCTAGAAAAATCATCTGTCCCCCAGGGATTCAATGAGTACCAACTATGCAACAAGCACTTATTAGGCCCTGGTGAGCAAGTTAGATAAGATTTCTGCTATTAAGAAACTTAATTTTAGGAAGAGAAACATGATAAACAGATAAAACAAGAAAACTATCAGCTAATACATTGGAAAATTAAAATAGGATATGATAGTGATACTTCAGAATGGGGATGAGAAAGGACTTCTCTAGGAAAATAAGATCTAAGGCAGGCTATGAATGACTAGAAGGAGTGAGACATGCAGAGAGTAGAGAAAGGGCAATTCTAGATAAAGGAATAGTTCAGGCAAAGGCCCTGAGGCAGGGAGATTGCTGTCCAATTTCTTTAGCAATTTGCAGGATTTCCCAACCTCAGTACATGTCTTAGCTTGAACTGCCATAACAAATTACTATGGACTAGGTGATTTAAACAACAGACATTTTTTAAAAATATTTATTTATTTATTTTTGAGAGAGAGCATGGGGTGGGGATAGGGGTAGAGGGAGAGGGAGAGAAGCAGACACCCCACTGGGGGCAGACCCCAATGTGGGGCTCAATCCCAGGACCGCAGGATCATGACCCGAGCTGAAATCAAGAGCCAGACACTAACTGACTGAGCCACCCAGGCACCCCAGACATTATTTTCTTATAGTTCGGAGGCTGGAGGTCTAAGATCAAGGCTCTAGCAAAGCTGGTGTCTAGTGAAAGCCTCTTCCTGTTTTGGAGATAGTTGCCTTTTTGCTGTGTCTTTCCATGGCAGAGAGTCTCCTCCTCTTCTTTAAGTGCACTCATTCCTTCAAGGGAGCCCCACCTTTGTGACCTCACTTAAATCTAATTATTTCCCTATGGCCCTACCTCCAAATATCACCCTGGGCATTAGGACTTCAGCAAATGAATTTGGGGCACGCAAATATTTAGCCCATGGTAGCACTATTGACCTCTGGGCCGGGTAATTTTTTGTGTGTGGGTGGTGGTGGTGGGGGTGGTTCCTGTGCCTTGTAGGACATTTAGCACTGTTCCCTCCCTCTGATCTATACATCAGATGCTAGGAGCAATCCACTCCCCTCTAAACTGTAGAAATAAAGCAATATCTTCAGACTTTGCCAAATGTCCCCTGAAGACAAAATCATGCCCAATAAGAACCACCAAGTTAGAGGACAGGAGGGCGGCTGGAGTGGCTAGAGTGTGGTTAGGAAGATGGGTGTGTAGGGATGCCTGGGTGGCTCAGCAGTTGAGCGTCTGCCTTTGGCTCAGGGCGTGATTCCCAGGTCTGAGTCCCACATCAGGCTCCCTGAGAGGAGCCTGCTTCTCTCTCTGCCTTGTCTCTGCGTCTCTTTCTCTCTCATGAATAAATAAATAAATCTTAAAAAAAAAAAAAAAAAGAAGATGGGTGTGGTTCAAGACGAGCTTGGAGAGAGAGAGGCTGGGCTCAGATCAGGTGAGGAGTTTAGATGTTTAGATGTTACCAGAGGTTCAGTGCAAAGGTTTAAACTGGGGCCTGGAACGATGTAAGTAACTTTCTGGGAACTGAGTCCCAAGTAGGGGGACTGGCTATTATGCTGGGGGCAAGAGGGGAGCAAGCATTGTAATGGCCCGGGAAATGGGGGAATGGAGGCGGACGGCTATCTCCAGGGTATGTCTCAGATGACAAATTGGCAGCACTTGCTGAACCAGCAGAAAGAAGTGGAGATGATGGAGAGAAGCATCAAGGATTTGAATCCAGCAACAGGGCAAGCAGCAGTGCCATGAGGAAGGTGAGGCCTTTAAATGAAGGGGCAACAGCAGAAGGAGAGGGAGAAGCAGACTCCACTGAGCAGGGAGCTCGACGTGGGGCTCGATCCCAGATCCCCGGGATCATGACCTGAGCAGAAACCAAGAGGCTGCCACTAACCAACTGTGCCAGCCAGGTGCCCCAAGAGAGTTTTTAATTAGTTGAAGTATTTTTATGTTGTGTACAAAGAGTTACACTAAGGTAGGTAGCCCGGGTATCCGCAGTTAAGGCAGGTGCCCTGGGTGACCTATTCAAGGAAGTTGACCTGGTCTCACTACTGCAGCCTGTATCCTCCATACACTGCTGAGAACCCCCAGAGCTCCAGTACCCAGGCCCTGAGGCCGTATTCCCAGACCTCACACCGTATGGTTTGAGCAGAGGCAGCAGGAACGACAACCCTGGTCACATTTCCTCAGATGGCTTCCTGAGGAGAGGAAGAGCCGCTGGTCACTACCTTGCTCTCTCGGAAGCAGCGAGCCAAAAGGCCAGAGAGGTTTTGATAAAAGCAGGACATCTTAGCCCTAATAACAAGAGGGAAGGCATGGACTATGGCTGAGGTAGGGTAGGCTGGTGGTCTTGTCAATGGGCAGATAGGAGAGGCTCTGGGGATTGCTCACCTTTTCTCATTGAGGCTGGAGAGTGAGCACTGGGGTAAGAGCGTAGGAAGAGATGGAAGAAAGTGTGCAGAGGCATCTGAAGAGTGGGAAAGTGCAAAACTAAAGACTATGTCGTTGGCCGTGTCACGTGTCCATTTGCTGTTCGTGTCTTTGAATTAAAGTGACACCAGCCGGTGCCTGGGTGGCTGTCAGTTTACCGTCTGCCTTGGGCTCAGGTCATGGTCCCAGGGTCTCGGGATGGAGCCCCACGTCAGGCCCCTGCTCAGTGGGGAGTCTGCTTCTCCCTCCCCTTCTGCTGTTGCCCCTTCTTTTCTCTAGGTCTCTCTCTCTCTGTCAAGCAAATAAATAACATCTTAAAGAAAAATAAAGTGACACCAGCCAGCAACACTGAGCAGTTTTTAAACTCTTTCATTATTATGGTGAAATATACGTGACAAGAATTTACCACGCTAACCAGTTCCGCGGTATTAAGTACATTCACACTGTGTGCAAGTGTCACCGCCGTGCTTCTCCAGGTCCGCCTCGTTGTCCCTTGCCGACACTCTGCAGCCATTAAATGGTAACCCCCACCCCCACCCCCCAAAGCTCCTGGGAACCGCAGGCGCATGTTTCCTACCCAGCATGTTGGGGTGCGGACATGCTTGGGCGCCCAGCCGAGTGACGTAGGCGTGCTGGGGAGGTAGAAGGGAGCAGGGGAGTTATAGGGGTTTGCGAGGCAGGGGTGCCAGGGGTGCCAGGGGTGGACCTTGTACGTCAGGCTGTGTAAGCCCAGGCTGAGAGGGTGGGAAGAGGTGACCAATGATGTCTTTGGAGTCCAAAAGATGGTGCTGTCGTCTTTCCTTTCCTTTCTTGTGATGCCGTAGATGGCAGGAGTCAAAACTCATTTCAAATTGATTAATTAACATGGTTCCCTATTGCTCGACACCCCTGAAGAATGTTCCACACAAGAGCCCGAAGTAGCCGCTTGAGGCACCCAGCATCACCTCCCCTAGGACACATGCACCCAATTAGGTAGGAGGAGACACATACGGGGTTTATTTGGGGAAAGAGGTACATTTTCTATGAATAGCATAGCTATGTGAACAGACAGGCTGACAGATGATTCCACTTTATCTGATCACACAATATGGGCATCCGCACTGTGTGAAAACCCCCAAAGCTTCAGGAACTTGCAAACGTCCTTCTTGCTTTCTGCATCTCTGCCCTATGCTTTTCCCCTCAAGACTGAAGTGGAGGTAGAAAGGCCCCTTCTCAAACTCTATGGGCTTTCTGCTCTGACATCTCCTCACACCTCACCTCTTCCGTGCTTCTCACGCCCTGGGCTGTTTTCTGCATTGTTGACTGAAATAATCTCTTCTTTCCAATACACCAATCATCCTTTCTGGTGACCGAGTTTTCTGATGTTGCCTATGTATATATATTTTTGGCCTACAGATTATGTTCCTGGAAGATGCACTTGCACTATGTAGAAGGCTACACCTGAGAAGGCCACACCTGAGAAGGCCAGTCCCATAACCCAGATGCCCTTGACGAGGAGGCAGAAAGACACAGGGGATGGGCTGTTCCACAATGGGAGAAGCTGAAGAAGGTCACCTGATACCATGGCACTGGATTAAGTGATTCATAGACAAACCTAATCTCACATGAATAATGTTTCCAGGAATACTTTAGAAGACCTAGGAGGGCATCAGAATGGCACTACAGAGACCCTGTAGGGCTACGTCAAATTTCGTATCAACGATGCAGAACATTCTGTAATAATGGCAATGTTCCATACTGTGCTGTCTCGTGTGGCAGCCACTAGGGTCCTGTGCCTGCTGAACTCTTGGAACATGGCTAGTGCAATCAAGGCACTGACATTCTAATTTTATTTAACTTGAATTTATTATTATTTTTAAAGATTTTATTTGTTTATTCATGAGAGACAGAGAGAGAGAGAGACAGAGAGAGAGAGAGAGAGAGAGAGAGGCAGAGGGAGAAGCAGGCTCCATGCAGGGAGCCTGACGTGGGACTCGATCCTGGGTCTCCAGGATCACACCCCAGGCTGAAGGCAGGCGCTAAACTGCTGAGCCACCCAGGGATCCCCCAATTTAACTTGAATTTAAATGGCCACATGAGACTAGTAGCTGCCATACGGGAGTGGAGCTTGTAGGAAGTACCGACATGCTAATCAGTTACAAGCTTTTCAAGAAAGATAACATCACTTTAATTAGATTTACTCGGTATCTAAGAGATCATGATTGTCTTTGGCTGTGAGTGTTAGGAATCTGAATAACCAGGGCCATGCAGGTGGGTTCATATTCTCCCACGGCAGGAAGGGCAGTGGTGGGCAGTGAAGGACTGGACCGGTGGGTAGGACGGGCCTTGCAGAACTCTTTCACCTTCCAGTTTTACTATCCTTGTGGTGTGACTTTCATCTTCAAGGTTATGAGAAGGCTTCTGTTCTTTTTAGAATCAGCTCTGGATCCTAGACAGGAAAAAAAGAAGATAGAAAAAAAAAAAAAAGCAGAAGGCAAACCAAAAGCTTTGCAAATCAAAATGGTACAACTTCCGGGCCCCTGGGTGACTCAGTTGGCGAAGAGTCTGCCTTTGGCTCAGGTTATGATCTCAGGGTCCTGGGATCAAGTCGTCCCACCCCCTCTGGGGGTTGGGCTCCCGGCTCAGTGGGGACTCTGCTTCTCCCTCTGCTATTCCCTCTTCTTGTGCTCTCTGGCTTGCTGGCTCGCACTCTTTCTCTCTGTGAAGGAAAGAAAGAAAGAGAGAAAGAGAGAAAGAAAGAAAACCTTTAAAAATATATGGTACAACTCCCGTGGCACAGAAGTTGGCAAGCTACAGCACAATTACTCACGCTATTGCCCTTCAACCAGCAATCCCACTTCTAGGAATCTGTCCTGAATGGTATCAGGCATAATACAAAATGACTCATGGGTAAGATTACTTACTGTGGCATTACTGGTGATTAAAAAACAACAACAACAAACAAACCCTGGAAATAACCCAGTGTCCATCAACGAGGGACTGTTTGGATAAGTCATAGTAGACACAATAATATTGTGCAGTAAAAAAGAGGAAGTGCTACACATATAGCCACGGGGTAATCGCCAAGATACAAGAATAGGAAATAAAGAACAGTGAAGACATCGATGTAGATAGTGTTGATATGCATCCTTTTGTGTGCACACACCCACGGACTTGCTCATACTTGCAAGGGAGACACAGGAAAAAGAAACAATAGGACTAGAGGAGGAAGGGAACAAGGCTGGGATGGGTGGGGGTGACATCCCTCTTGACTTACAAATACATAAAGGCCTGATTTCCGAACCCTCACATATAGAAGTGGTTGATAAGAGCAACCTCACCCAGTTTCTCTTTCAGTTCCTTGGTTAGACTTGAGTGGCATGGGCACAGCCACTGCCAGCTGCCAGGGCATGTGGGAGGGGAGTGTTTTACTGGGCAGGTGGCCCCTTGAGCCCAGTGGGGATTCAGTAAAAGAGAAGAGGGGAGGGGATGAGCCTTTGGGCAGCAGCGTGTCCAGCCCGCCCGAGCCACCCCAGTGCCAGGGCCTCTTGCCTGGGCCGCGACTGTCTGTCGCCGTGACTCCTTCACGCCCGTGCCAATGGGACCGCGCCAATGGGACCGCCACCATAGTTTCACTGCCTGTGCAGGCCATCCACGAACTCTGTGCCTCATTTCTCACTCACAGGCCAGGGAGATGGGCCTGTGTTCATCATCCTCTTTCCAATACAGCAGGAAACATGTGTAAGGCAGCTGGGCCACTTCCCCAAGGCAGTGAGTGACAGGGGACAGGCTGAAAAGGAAGTACCGACATATTAATCAGTTACAAGCTTTTCAAGTAAGATAACATCATTTTAATTAGATTTACTCGGTATCTAAGAGATCATGATTGTCTTTGGCTGTGAGTGTTAGGAATCTGAATAACCATAACGTGAATAATTCACGGTGACCTCACATGTTCTCTCATAAGAAGTGATCTGGAAAGTATCACATTTAAAAGTATCTAGGAGTGGGCAGCTCGGGTGGCTCAGCGGTTTAGCGCCGCCTTCAGCCCAGGTCGTGGTCGCGGAGACCCGGGATCGAGTCCCACGTCGGGCTCCCTGCATGGAGCCTGCTTCTCCCTCTGCCTGTGTCTTTGCCTCTCTCTGTGTATCTCTTAGGAATAAATACATAAAATCTTTTTAAAAGAT
This sequence comes from Canis lupus baileyi, assembly GCF_048164855.1. NCBI lineage: Eukaryota > Metazoa > Chordata > Mammalia > Carnivora > Canidae > Canis > Canis lupus. The sequence continues at coordinate 11,514,468 of NC_132854.1, forward strand.
TTTATCTAACAAAGGGCACCTGGGTGGCTCAGTCTGTTAAGTGTCTGACCTTTGATTTCAGCTCTGGCCATGGTCTCGGTTGCAGGATCGAGTCCCCTGTCGGCTCTGTGCTCAGTACAAAGTCTGCTGGAGATTCTCTCTTCCTCTCCCTCTTCTCTGCTTCCTTTTTCTCTAAAATAAATAAATCTTTAAAAAGAAGAGGGTTCACTCTTGGTGTTGTATATTCTGTAGATTTTGACGATTATATAAGGACATGTATCCACCATTATGGTCTTATTCAGCATAGTTTCACCGCCTGAGAAACCCTCCATGCCTACCTTTCCATCCCTCCATCCTCACTAACTCCTGGTGACCGCTCCTCTTTTCACTGATTTTTGGTGACATTTTTGATTATCATAACTGAGGGGTTAGGATGATACTGGCATCTCATGGATAGAGGCCAGGGATGCCGCTAAATACCCTACACGGCACAGAATAAGGACTTTCCTTAATCAATGATCATGTGGTGTACACAGTAGATAATAAATATTCAGCGAATGAACACTTACCAGTGAAGCATTTGGATAACCCAGGCAGAGTTTATATACACAGAGAAAAGCAAAAGAAAACATTGTCTAATAAAATTAAAGTCCTGGGAGCCCGGGTGGCTCAGCTGGATAGGTGTCTGCCTTAGGCTCAGGTCATTATCCTGGGGTCCTGGGACCGAGCGCTGGGTTGGACTCTGCACTCAGTGGGGAGTCTGCTTCTCCCTCTCCCTCTGCCCCTCCTTCCCTGCTCATGCTTTCTTTCTCTCTCTCATAAATAAATAAATAAATAAATAAATAAATAAATAAATAAAATCTTTAAAAAATAAAATAAAGTTCAAGCCGTGTAGCTACCCAGTTTGGTAGAGTGGGCAGGTAAGGAGAGGGCATTTTGACAAGAAGCAGGCCATTTTCTTCAATCACCATGCACAGAGATTGCATGTACCATGTGGGATAGAGTTTGTGCAGATATGGTTAGTGGCCCGTCAGCATGAGGTATGAATTATATGACTTTCGAGACATCTGAGTCTGCACTGTTTGCTCTATAAGACAGAGGAGATCTCTCAAAGTATTTAAAATAGTCCAGAAGCACATTTTGGTACATTCTCCTTTGTTTTATGCAGTATCCGAGATTCAGAAATGAAGACAGATGGGGGACGGGGTGGCAAGCTCTTAAACATCACTTGAAAAGTGCATTTTGGGGATCCCTGGGTGGCACAGCGGTTTGGCGCCTGCCTTTGGCCCAGGGTGCGATCCTAGAGACCCGGGATCGAATCCCACGTCGGGCTCCTGGTGCATGGAGCCTGCTTCTCCCTCTGCCTGTGTCTCTGCTTCTCTCTCTCTCTCTCTCTCTGTGTGTGTGTGACTATCATAAAATAAATTAAAAAAAAAACTTCTGTAAGAAAAGTGCATTTTGGGGTCCTCGGAGAGTTTTTGATATAGTATATTGAAGAACTGTCAGGGAGATAACAGAAACGGAAGACTTTTGAAATTTAGTTTGAAACAAAGCATAGAGACATGAGGTTCAAATATAATGAAGGGAGGGATTTCGAAAGAGCAAGTGGGCCACGCTTCCTGGTTTTTACTCTCACATATCAAACAAAGCCCACCTGTCAAAGCCGCTGCCAGTCTGCCATCTCGCTCTGTCAAGGGACCTCGCACACTGGTGCCAGGAGGCCTTCGGAGGCCCCGTTCCCTTTTGGTGTATTCAGGCCCTTACTCAGGGGAACTTGGCCCCACTCAGACATGGTCAAGGGTATCTTCTGTATCCTGAAGTGGGTCTGTGTCCTTGGTATTCCAAACTTCCTTTGACAATATTGGGTCCCACTCAGACCGTCTTCTACTGAGTGAGGTGGATAGAGATGCAGGCACCCGGGCAGGCAGATAGTTCCAGTCCATGCTAAGGGGAGTAAGACTGTCTGATCGCAAGGAACTCATGGCTCAGTGAGGAGGACTGTATGCAGGTAAACTGTGTGAGCCACATGAAAACAAAATGATCCTTCTATCATGGTATTTGCAATGTGCTCTGGGGACGCTGGAGGTGGGCCAACTCTGTGGGGGACGTCAGAGAAAGCTTGAGAAAGAAGGTGACTATAGGCTGGGTGTTAAAGGATGAATAAGAATGGAAGTAAGCGGGGATCCCTGGGTGGCGCAGCGGTTTGGCGCCTGCCTTTGGCCCAGAGCGCGATCCTGGAGACCCGGGATCAAATCCCACGTCGGGCTCCCGGTGCATGGAGCCTGCTTCTCCCTCTGCCTGTGTCTCTGCCTCTCTCTCTCTCTGTGTGACTATCATAAAAAAAAAAAAAAAAAAAAAAAAAAGAATGGAAGCAAGCAAGAGTAGAGGGAATGTTCCAGGCAGCAGGGACATTCATGAAAATCCACAGGGTTGTAAGTGGGCTGTTGTGTTTGATGTTCTGTGGGGAAGAGGGTTGAGAACTAGTGGAGGTAATGAGGCTGGGAAATAAATTAGAGTTTGACCATGAAGGACACTTATAGGTTAAAATGCGAGACTAAAGTGAGGGATGCATGGTCACACAACTCTGGGGGGCACTGTTGGTAGCCTAGCCTGAGTGAATGGTACCACAGTGTCATGGCACGCACAGCCTATGGGACTCTACCTGTTGGCTCAGTTCATGGTTGTTGAGGGATCACTTCTGGAAGGTACACTGACAGCTCTGTTTATTTTATTTTACTTTTTTTTTTTTTAAAGTAGGCTCCACGCCCAGTGTGGAGTCCAGTGTGGGGCTTGAACTCATAACCGTGAGATCAAGAGTCAGATACTTAATCGACTGAGCCACCCAGGCGCCTTTTAATCTGACTTACTTCTTTACCTCATGAGGTAAATTCTATTTCCATTCTCATGGAGAGATGAGGATACTGAAGCACACAGAGGTTAGCATGTGCTGGTACGAAATGCTGGAACTGGGATTTAATCTAGGCAGTTTGCTTCAGAGCACAAGGCAGAGTGCCTCCCAACTTTTGTCCCAGAGGGCACTCATAGGCAGTGACGTTTTATGACACAATAGGGTAAAAGCCTCAGATGCTTACAATCTGAAGGGCCTCAGCCCAGGGACTCCTGTGTCCCAGGAGGTACCCTGGCCACCCTGATGGCTGAGGGCCTTCTCAGGGTCCTGGCACACCTGTGACTCACTTCCACAGCACACCTGGGGGACAGGTGGACTTCAGCTCTAGGGAATACACTTGAGGTCACTTTTCAGCTAAATTCTGGTTACATTACAATTAAACTCTCAAATGGGATGCAGGAAAAAATGCTCCCTTTAGGGTTCCGGATAGTTGATTCTCTGTTTTGTAGTTTTGTAGGTCAAGGGGCAAAAGGATTGTAAAAAATCATGGGCTCTGGAAACACATAAAGCAGGTCTTTGTCACGTGACCTTGGCCAAAGTATTTGCTAGCTCTGCGGCTCAATTTCTTTACAGTTAAAAAGGCCAGAATGAAAAGACACTTCATAAGTTTGTTGTATTAAATGCAGTAGTTTACAGGGCACCTGGGTGGTGCAGCTGGTTAAGCACCCGACTCTTGGTTTCAGCTAGGGTTGTGATTTCAGGATTGTGAGATCGAGCCCCATGTTGGATTCTATGCCCAGCATGGAGTCTGCTTGAGTTTCTCTCTCCCTCTCCCTCTGCCTTTCCCTGTTCACTATCTAAAATAAATAAATAAATCTTTATAAATAAATAAATGCAGTCGTTTATGTAAAGCAGCTAGAACTGCCTCTTCGTAAATACCAGCCTGCGTGACTGGTATTTCCTTCCAGTCTTTCCTTCCTCTCCCTCTCCCATGGATATTTCTGATAGGGGATCACAGTGATGCCGTGCTGGGGAGCCCTGGTTTAGGGATAGCCAGGCAATAGCCATCTGTCAGGAAAGCCACTTATCTTTCTTTAGAACCCCTTTCTTTTTTTTTAAGATTTTTATCTTTAAAGATTTTTATTTATTTATTCATGAGAGACACACAGAGAGAGAGAGAGAGGCAGAGACACATGCAAAGGGAGAAGCAGGCTCCATGCAGGGAGCCCGACATGGGACTCGATCCCGAGTCTCCAGGATCACACCCTGGGCTGAAGGCGGTGCTAAACCGCTGGGCCACCAGGGCTGCCCTAGAACCCCTTTCTTATGAAAGTACTCCTGAGTTTTGTTGGCACGAGTTCACAGGTATCAAACATTGTCCATGAAAACAAACAAACAAAGCTGTCCTGTAGCCATTTCCACTTTTTCCCACACTTGTTTCCATGTGGTAATCTTCATCATTAATTTTTAAAACTATCTGCATTTATTTTACAGCAAAAACACAGATGACATTTCCCAACTTCACCACTTTTAAATGTGTATTTCACTAGTGTTAAGTTCATTCACATTGTTGTGAAACGGATCTCCAGAACTTTGTACCTTGCAATCTGAAATTCCCCCTACTGAACAGCTGCTCCCCTGTCCCTGGAGCTCTGGTTACCACCTTCATCATTTAATTTTTCAGAGGGCAGTTCAGTTTCCTAACAAGATGACCATTCTGCCCTGCTGGTCTAGCAGGTTGCTTTTGAAATTATGACTACGTCAAACACTCCTGTGTTACAGGCTGGTCAGAGTATAACTGTGCCTTTTAACAAAGATTAGCATTCAGAAGAGATGATGATCAGTGGTACCACTCGAAGACACATATACCTCACAGACCATCCAGATCCTTTTTTAAAAAGTAGAGTCTGTGCCCAACACGGGGCTCAAACTCATCACCCTGACATCAAGAGCCATATGCTCTATCAGCTGAGCCAGGCAGGTGCCCCTTACCACCCAGATCTTTTTTATCCTAATAGTTGATTTATCCCATGTTCACCCAGGGGTCTGAAAGGACCCTCGGTTTTACAGGCTCCCTACAAGGTGTGTTACTGACGTTGGCACTGATTAGGTAAAATAGGAGTGAACGACTCGGTGCTGGAAGGGTAAGAGTCAGTGAACAGCACAAGCTTCTGGAATGTCTTCCACCACTTAGGAAGACAGTCATGGCTCCTGCCTGGCACACCATAGGGAATTGATGCCTCCCAAACCTGCCTGTAAAATCCTAATGGTGGGGATCCCTGGGTGGCTCAGTGGTTTAGCGCCTGCCTTCAGCCCAGGGCGTGATCCTGGAGGCCCGGGATCGAGTCCCACATCAGGCTCCCTGCATGGAGCCTGCTTCTCCCTCTCCCTCTGCCTGTGTCTCTGCCTCTCTCTGTGTCTCTCATGAATAAATAAAATCTTAAAAAAAATTCTAGGGGAATGAAAATAACATGATATCTCTGTTAGATTTAGTCCCTACGGGCACCTGGGTGGCTCAGCGGTTGAGTGTCTGCCTTTGGTTTAGGGAGTGATCCTGGGATCTGGGATCGAGTCCCACATCAGTCTTCTTCCGGGGAACCTGCTGCTTCTCCCTCTGCCTGTGTCTCTGCCTCTCTCTGTGTTTCTCATGAATAAATAAATAAAATCTTAAAAAAAAAAAAAGATGTAGTCCCTTGCCTTAAGAAGGGGCTCATGCATGCTAATCAATAAAAGAACAACTCTGGGGGAGGAGAAAGGAGAATCCTAAAGAGGGGCAGCCGAGGAGTGTTTTTCAGACTTTGCAAAATCCAGTTTGTATTGTTCACTATTGTCTGTATGATTCTGGCCCATTCATAAAATATCAACAATAAACGGCCCCTTTTCCCAAATAAATTACTCTGGGAACTAGAAGTCAGCACAGAACAACTGAGTCACTGGCAAGAGTCCTTTCAGGTCTGGCTGCGTGTCACCGTCTCTGCCTTGCTTGGGTGTTATCAGGGAGTGAGGTGCCATTTAATTTTTTCATGGTGTGTGTGTGCGCTTGTGTGAATGTGTGCACGGTGAGGTGTGTGTCTGCTTTTCTTCCACAGGTGGGAGCTTCGGACATGCTTTGCAGGCAGTAACAGTGTTCTGGCTGCCCCAGGGTCCCTTTCTTGCTAATATGTTTCTGAGCTGGTGGGTTGCCGCGCCCTTGTCCAGAAGATAATGATCTGCTTTCCTTGGCTGTCCATGCTTCTGTTTCTGGGGCCAGAAGCAGTGTTTGTCTTTCTGCTGGTGGGCTCTTGCTCATGTTGACCTGTGCGCGTTTTCTGGATCCCATACCCTGGTGTTAGACCTTGGTTTCATTTCCAAGGAAGCCCCGCCCCCTCCAGCAAGCTTCCCTGTTTTGTTCCCTGTACTAGTCAACTCCTGCCCCCTCCTTTCCCCTCCCTACTTCCCATCCAATCTCTGTGACTTCTGTTTCCTCATTTTGGCTCCCTGTTTGTGGCATAAATTTGGGACCTGGGCAGATACTTGAAAGTTTTTCAGTGACCACAAGTCATGCATCCCTGCCTCTGCTTGGTACTTTCCTGGGCCCACCAAGGGACAATTAATAATAAACCAGTGAAATGTGTTTCAGTGAATCTCCTTGCCTTAAATTCTTGGAGATAGCTCTGAGGGAGGTATAAGGAAGGAAGGGGCAGCCCTCAGAATTTCTTCTATCCTGCATCTTCAAACAGCCTGGTGTTGCTTGGTGTCTATAAATAGTCAACAGGGTTAGAACTCAGGGAAGGAGGAATGCTTTAAGGAAATACGAAGACACTAGGCTCAGTATATTCTTGTTACTCTGGGTCAGTACAGGACTCAAATGTTCTCTGGGTATACAGCTCCCAGAGCAAATAAGGAACATCAGTGGAGAAGAATGAGAAGGAGGAGAGAAGACCCAGTAAAGACAGCAAGTGTTGAGCGTTTGCTGGGATACTCTGGGATAGAGAGGGCCAGGAAGCACATCAGTTTTCATAGTTTTTGTCATTCGGAAAAAATATGGGCTCCAACTAAAACATGGCATGGGGAGGGAGAAGCTCTTTAGTGATGAACTTCACAGGAAGACCCAAAGCAACACTTAACACTCCAACCACAGGCCGAAGGGCCAGGAGAGGATAAAAGGAGTCAGCTGGAGCTGGGCAGGGGGATGAAGGAGGTGGAAGGAGAGGGATGGAGAGGGTGGGAGCACCAGTGGACAGTTTGGCACATCCCTGCCCTGGTGTGGTCAGTAGGAGGTCCAGTGGAAAGTCCTCCCTGAAGCAAGCCGAACTCTTCCAGAGTTTTCACTTCCACCCTTCTACAAAATCCACTTCATATCTCTCCTTGTCCTATTCTCTTCAGCTTATATTAGTGTGGTTAATTCATGTTTTCCTTTGATCAGCTTCGTTATAAAGGGCCACATCTGCGACCCCTGGCTGACTTCGTGAGTTAGAAGCAGGTGTGAACAAGCCATTCATTCTCCCTTGTTCTACTGGCTTGGGGAGGAGCTCTGGTGGTTTCTGCTTGGTGGATGTAAGATGTGGGGGCGCCTGGCTGGCTCTTGATGGTGGAGCCGGCATAGCATGTTACTCTTGATCTCAGAATTGTGGGTTTGAGCCCCACAATGGGTGTAGAGATTACTTAAAAATAAAATCTTAAAAAAAAAAAAAGATGTCCAAAAGGAATGGAACGTCATCAGTAGGTACACTTCGTAAGTGGAGGTTATGGTAATCACTGTTCCAGGGGAACAAAATTGTGTGTACTTGATGGAGCAAATACTACTTTATTTGTGTAATACTTGTTAATAATATCCAGACCAGTATATTCTGTAGGTTGGCACCCCAAGCTCTAGGGCTCTGCCCTGTAATTTATGGAACTATGGGAGAAGGCATTCTTCATGTTCCATGAGAGGCAGGAGGGTGTTTGTGGAGGTCTATTCGTGGACACAAAGTCTGGTGGTGCCTGCCATCTTCAAGCCTCAGGTGGTTCTCTAATTCTCCTCATGGCAGAGGCTCTGATGCATGTGGTGGTGGGGATCTTGGTGAGAAAGTGAGTATGCTTTTTTTTTTTTTAAGATTTTATTTATTCATGAGAGACACAGAGAGACAGAGAGAGAGAGGCAGAGACACAGGCACAGGCAGAGGGAGAAGCAGGCTGCCTGTAAGGAGCTTGATGTGGGACTTGATCCTGGATCCCAGGATCGCACTGAGTCAAAGGCAGACGCTCAACCGCTGAGCCACTGAGGCGTCCCAGAAAGTGTGCTTTGAAGCAGTAAATGTTGAGCTTCATTTTGATTCCACACTCTTTTAGGAGCTAGGTTAGTTAGCGTGAGGTGAATTCTCGGTTACTTGTCTGCACGTGTGGACAAACACCGGGTTCATTATCTCCTATTAAAAATATATCACTATGATTAATACCCATGTTAATTAGGTGCTTATTGTACACCAGGCTTTATACACACATATGCTAAGTGCTTCATACAGTCGTCTCATTCATTCCTGAAAACAGACCCATTAGGGAGGAATCCTATTATTATTCTCGCTTTATAAATGAGGAAACAGAGACTCAAGGCTACATGGCTTGGTCACAGAAGTGGCAGAGGCAGGATTTGAACCCAGTTCTGTCTGATTCCAAACCCAGCCCTCCAACCTGCAAAAGAGACTGCCCTTCATTTCCAGTCTCGGGGTGTGAGCAATTTACTTTCACGTTCAACATGGTCAAGACCACCATCTCCTTATCCCTGCTCCCCCAACACTGGCCCTGCTCCTCTTGTGCTCAAAATTAATGATGGTGGATAACTGCAAGGACATCCAGCGGCCTCCCATGGTGAGCTCCCCAGTCCAAACCAAATGGTGAGATCAAGCCCATTGGGGGTGTCATTTCCTCACCCCTCCACAAGTAATTCAGTTGTTTCTGCTTGTCAAACACTTCTGTTTCCTCGCTAAGCCCGTATTAGTCATCGGGATATGTCAGGATGTGAATGGATTTACTGCGTTCTAGCAGCTGCTGTGCTCCAAGCACATGCCCCACACATGGCAGAAACGAGCTGGGCAGGTGGTGGGGGGAGCAGACAACCAGGATCTCTGAAATTCTGTCCAGGGCTTGAGAGCAGAGAGTGGATGCTGGGGGAGAAACCACTGCCCTGATATTCAGAAGCGATCTGCCCCCTTTTGGCCCCCACCCTGGCAAAGAGATGAGACATTTTGTGTGCGGGGAGGAGACAGCTCTGTAAAAAATTTCCTCTGTGAGGTGTGGTTCTTCCCTACTCGGAACAGAGCCCATCTGTCCAACAGTGTCTGAAATAACACCGGGCGGCCAGCAAAGGAGTGTCCATTGTCACATGCACATTTGGACTGCAGGTAGTCCGCATGGGCTCCTGTGATTCAAGTCAAAACAGCTTCTTTGGTGACGGGGAGGCGGGGAGTGAAAGTAGTAGTTGTGATTCCAACAACCAGAATGATTGTTTTTCTAAGAATTTCTGCCAGTGGCCATTGAGGATGCTTTGTGTGCGGCACCTACGGGAGATGTCGAGATTTAGGCAGCTATCAAATTCCAAATTAAACACCTAAGTGCTGCTGGCGTGCTGGAGAGGCAGCCTGGTCATACGGATGTGTATTTGGGAAAGACCAGCTTTTGATTGTATTTGATGCTCTTTAATGGAAATTCTCCTAACAGGCTTTCCCAAGATCATGAATTAGACACTGGAGTTTAAAGCTAACGTGCCACTGAAGCTCCGAAAAGTTTGCTTTGAACCTCTGGTCTCAGAATTTCCTAGATTGGGCTATAGTTATACAGTCACAGGTTTTTTTTTTTTTTTAATTTTAATGTTTTTACACACACTGGGACATTTTTTTTTTTAAAAAAACATTTTATTTATTTATTCATGAGAGACAGAGAGAGGCAGAGACATAGGTAGAGGAAGAGGCAGGCTCCATGCAGGGATCCGGATGTGGGATCGATCCCAGACTGGGATCACGCCTTGAGCCGAAGGCAGACGCTCAACCGCTGAGCCACCCAGGCGTCCCAACACAAACTGGGACCTTTAGCTTACACCTGGCTTGCTGTGAGCACAGGTCAGGTTGTAGCAAACATTTTCTCCTTTCCTATTTATTTATTTATTTATTTATTTATGATAGTCACACACACAGAGAGAGAGAGGCAGAGACATAGGCAGAGGGAGAAGCAGGCTCCATTCACTGGGAGCCCGATGGGGGATTTGATCCCGGGTCTCCAGGATCGCGCCCTGGGCCAAAGGTAGGCGCCAAACCGCTGCGCCACCCAGGGATCCCCATTTTCTCCTTTCCTTAAATAACTTTAATATCAACGAGGGAGAGAATCAAGATGGTGTCATCCAGGATTGAAGCTTATAGAAGCCTCTCATAGGATCACCTGGGTGGCTCGTTGGTTAAGCATCTGGCTTTTGATTTTGGCTCAGGTCATATCTCATGGGTCGTGAGATCGAGCCCCAGGACAGGCTCTGTGCTCAGCAGGGAGTCTGCTTGAAATTCTCTCTCTCTCCATCTGCCCCTCCTCCTGCTCTCTCTCTCTTAAATAAAGAAATAAACCTCAAAAAAAGAAAAAAAGATTTTTCATGGTACGGCCTCATAACTGAACACAGACTGTCAATCAGAGTGCTGGCTTCCTATCCTGAACATGTAGCTCTCTGTCTGGCTTTGGGACGTTGGGCAGATTACTTAGCATCCTTTAGCCTCAGCTTCCTCACTACAAAATGAGGATAATGGGAACAAGAAGGACCCCTTTGTGAGATTGGGGTGTGAATTAAAAAGAGATAACAATATGCTTAGCACGGGACCTGGCACATAATAAGCATTACTTTAGTATTATCTAAAGATGAAGATTGGAAATGGGTTTTGACTATTTCTTTGCCCGTTCATCCCTCTTGGGGGGTGGCAGTGTAAGGTTACTCCTGGGGTCTGGGGCACTGGCTTTTGAGCACAAGCCCAGGCCACAGACAGGCAAAGGCCAAGCCATTGGGAGGTCAGTGAGTAAAAGCTGAGGTGTAGAGAGTGGGGAAATGAGCACCAAGTGGGGGCTCGGGCACCAGGGATGCAGAACTGAGGCTTGTGCTTGCTGTCAAGGTCTGGGTGAGGCAGGCCAGGGCAAGTTAGGGTCTCGGATGAGTGCTCCACAGTATGCACAGATGCATCAGGTTGGGTTTTAGGAATGGCAGGCAGCAGGTTATTTTTAAAAATTTTGTTGTGGTAACATATACGTGACATACAATTTTCTAGTTTTTTAAAAGATTCATTCATTCATTCATTCATTCATTCATTCATTCATTCATGAGAGACCCAGAGAAAGAGGCAGAGACTTAGGCAGAGGGAGAAGCAGGTTCTCTGCGGGGACTCTGACATGATCCCAGGACCCTGACATCACGACCTGAGTAGAAGGCAGATGCTCAACCACTGAGCCACCCAGGCTCCCCCATACAATTTTCTATCTTAAGGATTTTTAAGAATATGATCAGTGGCATTAAGAACATTACCCAGGTGCCCCCTTACGTTGAGGGGCACCTGGGTGGCTCAGTTTGTTGAGCATCTGCCTTTGGCTCAGGTCGTGATGTCAGGGTCCTGGGATTGAGCCCCACACTGGGCTCCCTGCTCAGCTGGGAGCCTGCTTCTCCCTCTCTTCCATGCTTGTGCTCTCCTACCTCTGTCTCTGTCTCTCAAATGAATAAATAACATCTTTTTAAAAACCACAAAGGAATATTTACATTGGAAAAAAAATAAAAACATTCACATTGTTGTGTGGCCATCATCACCATTCATCTCCACACCCAACTGAAACTCTATATACATTAAACAATAGTACCTCATTTCCCCCAACCCATGGCAGCTATCATTCCAAGTTCTATGAATTTAACTCCTCTAAGTGTACCACATATAAGAGGAATCATATAGTATTTGTCCTTTTGTGTCTGGCTTATTTCACTGAACATAATGTCCTCAAGGTTCATCCATGCTGTAGCATGTGTCAGAATGTCCTTCCTTTTTTAAAAGATTTTTTTAATTATTATTTTTATTTTATGATAGTCACAGAGAGAGAGAGAGAGAGGCAGAGACACAGGCAGAGGGAGAAGCAGGCTCCATGCACCGGGAGCCCGACGTGGGATTCGATCCCGGGTCCCCAGGATCGCGCCCTGGGCCAAAGGCAGGCACCAAACAGCTGCGCCACCCAGGGATCCCCAATGTCCTTCCTTTTTAAGGCTGAATAATATCCCATTGTATGCATACACCACTTTTTATTTATCCATTCATCTGTCAGTGGACATTTGGGTTGTTTCTACCTTTCAATGATTGTGAATAATGTCACTAGGGACATGAGTGTGTAAGTATCTATTAGAGTCTCTGCTTTCAATTCGCTGAGGTACATTCCCAGAAGTGGAACTGCTGGATCATATGGTAATTCTATTTTCTTTTTTTTAAGAGAGGGAGGTGGGACAAGGGGCAGAGGGAGAGAGAGTCCGACTCAGGGCTCAATCTCATGACCCTGAGATCATGACCTGAGCTGAAATCAAGAGTTGGATGCTTAACTGACTGAGCCACCCAGGCGTTCTTTAATTTTTGAAAGAACCGGCCTACAGTTTTCCACAGTGGCTGTACCAGTTTACATTCCCACCAGCAGTGTGAAGGGTTCAAATTTCTCTGCACCTCACTACCACTTCGTTTTTAATTTCAGAAAAAGAGAGAATGTTCGTGGGGTGGGGCAGAGGGAGTGGGTGAAGCAGGCTTCCCTCTAAGCAGGAGCCTGACCTAGGGCTTGATCCCAGGACCCTGAGATCATGACCTGAGCTGGGCACTTAACCCACTGTGCCACCCAGATGCCCCAAGGAGGGGCTGATTTTAAAGGCATCATTAGACTCAATCTCTAGACAAAAGGCCTGATTAGCACGATGCCTGGCACATGCTGAATGTTCAGTAGCATATGATAATAGCAATGTCCCTCTTTGAAGGAACTAGCAATTTGAGCATGTAGGACCAAGTTGTTTGAGTTCCCTAGATCTACACTCCCTCTGGGGCTGTATTAGGAGACAGTGGCAACCTTGATAGTGGGATTTCACGGCACCAAAATGTCCACCTGGCGCCAAAGATAGTCTTTACCAGGTGGGTGTGGTGCCTAACATCCCCCCGCAGGAAACTTACCTATTAACATGGTGCGCACCGTGGCTGGCCTGCGGCTGGCATGGAGTCCTGGGAAGGTGGGCCAGGGCCCGCATGTTTGGCCACGAGGAAAGCTGAAGGTGGAGACCTCGTTAGGCAGCAGAAGCCAGGACGCCTGGGATGGAAAGAAGTCCAGAGGTGGCAGGTTGTTCATGTGCTAGTGGCTACAACACGGGGAAATGTCACCAGTCGTGTCAGAAATTTTGTGTGGGCTCATACCATTTGCCCGATTCCTGTTTACTCCATGACCTCTTCAGAGGCTCTGTCCCTCATTCACCTTCTTCTGCCCGGTCCTGAATGCGCCCATGCACATGTTTCTACTTCCTAGCTTCCTCCCACTTTTTTGGGAATTAGTACCTGTATTTTTACCACCTGGGTTATTAGAAAATTGAAAAGGTTGATTCATCCTCTTCTAGATACCAAGTAGCTCCAGGCTAAATGTGCTAAGTGGGATTTAGAAAATAAATCATGGATTCCAGAAAAGCCAGGTATTTGTTTTCTCCACACTTATGAGTACATTCTCTGTCAGAGTGGTTGTGGCAGTTGATGGGGATCCAGGTGATGCAGATACTGCTTCTCACTCTTGAGGAGTCAGTTGTGCAGCCAGGGACATGAATGTAAAAGCCAATGAATGGGGATGTGTCAAATGTAATGGGTTGTAGAGGGTCCAGTGGGGGTGTGAAGGAGGAGTTTGGGGTGCATGGATCAGGAAAGCCTTCAAAGAGGAAGTGACACACAGCTCACTGAACCCAGGTACAGAATGACATGATTGGGAGTTGGGAGCTGCCAGTGTCCAGAACGCACTGTGCTATTCTGTACATGAAATTTTTTCCACTTATTTTTCTTTTTTGTGCATTTATATTTTAAGAGAGAAGATATATCAGAAAATGAAAGGCCCTCGGCCAGGGTTCCAAGCAGACCTGCATTATTGCTGGATCTCAGGCTATAGCTGTCGTGTTGCATGCTTCCTTATTGCTTCTTCCCCATGAGACTGTTGGGGATTTGCTAACTGATGCTTCTGAGGCTTTGAAAACCCCATGTCAAGAAACGTATTAGGTTAGTATCAAGTAGAAAGCACGTATTTGCTTAGAGATGGTTAGACAACAAAAGTATATATGAGGGACACCTGGCTGGGTCAGCTGGTAGAGCATGTGACTCTTGATCTCTGGGATGTGAGCTCGAGCCCCATGCTGGATGTAGAGATTACTTAAAAAATAAAATCTTTCGGGGTGCCTGGATGGCTCAGTTGGTTAAAGTGTCTGAGTCTTGATTTCTGCTCAGGTCGTGATCTCAGGGTAGTGGGATCTAACCCTGGGTCAGGCTTCTCGCTGGGTGTAGAGTCTGCTTAAGATTCTCTCTCTCCATCTCCCTCTGCCTCTCCCCTCTGTGTTCTCTCTCTCAAAATAAATATTTTTAATAAAAAGTAAAATCTTTTAAAAAAAAGAAGTACAATGAAAGCAGCTTTAGCTATTAGATTGATCAAAAGGAAAATGAAAAGATGTTAAAACATACTTTGAACTCCTAAATGAAAAAATACAAAAGAAAAAGGAGTTTCACTACTATTCAAACTTTAGCAATCAAAAGAGAAAATTGGGGCACCTGGGTGGCTCAGTCAGTTAAACATTTGACTCATGGTTTTGGCTCAGGTGGCAGTCTAATGGGTTGTCATCTCATGGGTCATGGGATAGAGCCCCTATGGGGCTCCACACTCAGCAGGGAGTCAGCTTGATAATTCTCTCCTCTGCGCCTCTCCCTACTCGTGCCCACACATGTACTCTCTGTCCAAAATACATAAATCTTAAAAAAAAAAAAAAAAGTAGGGATCCCTGGGTGGCTCAGCGGCTTGGCGCCTGCCTTTGGCCCAGGGCGCGATCCTGGAGACCCGGGATCGAGTCCTGCATCGGGCTCCCGGCATGGAGCCTGCTTCTCCCTCTGCCTGTCTCTCTGTCTCTCTCTTTCTCTTTCTCGTCTGTCATGAATAAATAAATAAATCTTTAGAAAAAAAAAGTAATAGAAAACGGAAACAAACATCACCATGAATGAAATTCAATTGGCTCCTGTTGACAAAATAAGGAATATTGTTAATCACCAGTATCACACAAATTTGAGGTCCTTGGGATATCTGGACATCCGAATCAAGTTAAATTGGCATGATCTACATTGTATATGATTTGAGTAAGAGGCTGATTCGGGGGAGTGCTTAATGTTTCATTTATTTATAATCACACTGCAAAAACTGTGTTCATCTCTCTCCTCAAAGGCTGGAGCACACATAAGGTTCATGAATGATAACCAGTAAATCCTCTGTTATAATGGATGCAGATGAGAGTGCAGTGTTTCATTTTCTGTCAACTCAGCAAATATTTAAAAAAAGATTTAATTTTTTTTTGCAACTTGCAAATGTACATTATTTTATTCTAAAAATAAAATGTAGGGGCACCTGGGTGGTTCAGTGGTTAGCCTTCTGCCTTTAACTCAGGTCATGATCCCAGGGTCCTGGGATTGAGCCCCACATAGGGCTCACTGCTCAGCTAGGAGTCTGCTTCTCCCTCTGCTTCTGCCCCTCCCTCTCTGCTTGTGCTCTGTCCTTTGCTTTCTTTTTCTCAAATAAATAAATAATCTTTTAAAAATAAATAAATCAAAAGAAAATGTAATATTTTCTGTGTATTTTTATTTTGGGGAACCCATCACATAGTTTTTTCTAACTCCAGATATTGGCTTTAAAAAAGTCAGTTTTAGGGATCCCTGAGTGGCGCAGTGGTTTAGCGCCTGCCTTTGGCCCAGGGCGTGATCCTGGAGACCCGGGATCGAATCCCATGTCGGGCTCCTGGTGCATGGAGCCTGCATCTCCCTCTGCCTGTGTCTCTGCCTCTCTCTCTCTCTCTGTGACTATCATAAATAAATAAATTTTTAAAAAAAAGTCAGTTTTAAAATGACTGCAAGTGATTTTCAGGCATTTTTTCAAATACATCCATTTCTAAAATACACAGAAAAGTGATAGGATGGCTTTCATAAAGGATTTGCCAGAGATTATATCCTTCAAGGAAAGTGATCCTGAATTCAGTCTGGTTGTCAGTTTCATTAAGAAGGAAGTAGCTCATCTCGTATAAATATTCTTCAACAACGCCCTGTAATACTGACAGTAATGCTTTCTAGGAGCACCCAGATGGGGGACCTTTCTAACTACAGCTGGAAATGGTCTAAGAAGAATTAATTTATTTAGAGTTAGTGGTGGTAGGTTTCTTTTTTTTTTTTTTTTTTTTTTTTTTTTTGCCGCTTGGTGGTAGGTTTCAAGAAAAGACTTATTTGTGGGTCTGTGGTTTTTCTTCGACAGCAAAGTGAAATCTGGAGACCTAGGGGCTTTGTGACAGTGACAGATTTAGCAGACTCTCCCAGTGCCACCCCAAAAGGAGAGGAACACCCACACTCTTGACTTTACATTCCTTATTTTATGCCAGATAACCTTCTAGTTAGTAACACTGCAGTTATATATTTAAGAAACAAGTGCTTATAGTTCCTTATGATTTAGCAATGATTTCTTTTCCCCAGAAGTTAAGTATTTTTGAAATGGTGTATTGACTAGGAAGTTATGGGTCAGGACTGTGTCAAGGATCAGTTAATGTGGTTGAAATCTTGGGCTGTCAGCTTGGATTAACTGGTAAAATGCAGAGAGATAGTTTTATTCTCTAATAGCAACACAGTATGGGCTAGAAAAATATTTAAGAATTAGGTATTCAAGACTTTGAAAAGGACAGATGAAGTACAGCAGACAATTGTCAACATTCTGTTGACTCATACAAAAGTCTGAATCATAAATTAATCCTAAGTGGGTGGCATACTGGGACACCTGGCTGGCTTGGTCAGAAGAGCATGTGACTCCTGATCTCAGGGTCATGAGTTTGAGCCCCACGTTGGGTGCAAAGATTAAAAAAATAAACAAATAAACTAAGTGGATGGGATACTTCTTAGTTTACCAAAATTATGAAGTTGTTGCTAGGAAAATGATGTGATCTGAGTATTAGGTGATGAGACTGATCCCAGATGGCCTGTCTGGTCAGGGACTATAGGGACTTTTGTGTGCTTAGGGGTTTGGGCAGGGAAGGGCTGAAAAGGTAACTGTTTGGGATCCCTGGGTGGCGCAGTGGTTTGGCGGCTGCCTTTGGCCCAGGGCGCGATCCTGGAGACCCGGGATCGAATCCCACATCGGGCTCCCGGTGCATGGAGCCTGCTTCTCCCTCTGCCTGTGTCTCTGCCTCTCTCTCTCTCTCTCTCTGTGACTATCATAAATAAATAAAAAAATTTAAAAAAAAAGGTAACTGTTTTCAGGGTACTCTGTGTTAGTCAGGACCCAAGAGACTTTGCCTGCCTTGTTTATTATGTCTGAGTTTGAATTTGGTTCTACATGGATTCTATGTAAGATTTTATTTTATTTTTTAAAGATTTTATTTATTTATTCACGAGAGAGACACAGAGAGAGAGGCAGAGACAGACACAGGCAGAGGGAGAAGCAGGCTCCATGCAGGGAGCCGGACGTGGGACTCGATCCCGGGTCTCCAGGATCAGGCCCTGGGCTGAAGGCGGCACTAAACTGCTGAGCCACCCTGGCTGCCCTTCTATGTAAAATTTTAATGTCTGCTTTCATGGATTCTTTCTAAAGAAAGAATTCCTCTTTTGAGGAATATTTGGAATGAAGCTGGGAGCCATTTATCTGGCATAGAGATTCTTCCAGACACTTCTGGACAAGACAGAGCTACTATAGGAAAGGGGCAGATGCAAGGAATCAGCAAAAGGAATCTCCCAGGAAAGGGAGGTATGAGCTGGTCTCATTTACTACCATGTGGCCAGCAAGGCAAATTCCCAGATGTGGGAGCCAGGGAGCATTTCTGAAAGGGAATAGTACAATGGCATTTTCTTTCCTGTCAAAGTACACAAGGGCAGATTGTACCATAGATGGCCAGATCCACGCCACACTTCTTTCTAGAAAATTAAGGCCATGGAAATGATGAAAGAGATGCAGAAAGCAAAGGTGGTGGATGCGATAAAAGTGAAGAAAGAGTTTAGGGGCACCTGTTTGGCTGTCAGTGGAACATGAGATTCTTGATCTCAGGGTCATAAGTTCGAGCCCCCATATTGATGTGGCGCTTACTTTCAAAAAAAAAAAAAAAGCAAAAAAAGCGAAGAGTTTATGTAATGCTTCCCAACTTGTTAAACACTGTGGCACACAGAGAAAATAATATTTTTATAGAAACTGGGCAGCTCTTGGCCAGCCATTCCTGGCCCTGTCTGGACTTAAAGACCCAGGCACACATCTGTAACCTGTTCTTGCATGTTGATTGAGGAAACCCTGGTCTAGTGAACATCATGAATGTACAGTGACAAGACAGAGGTCTTGGAGCCCTTTGAGAATCTGATTAAAGTTATGTGTCCTCTCCCTAGAAACACTGTGCATGTACATGCATATAGAATTTTGCCCACAATTTCCAGAGATTCATAGAATTGCTCAAGTCCACTTCTGAAACTCAGGATGAGAACTCTCACTTTAGATAATTAATCAAAGAAAGAGTGTTGATGAAGAAATAAAGGCAAAGGATAAATTCAGCCACTTGGATCAAAAATCCATCTAAAGAACGACAGAATCACAGACTCTTAGGGTTTTCAAAGACCTTTTCTATAAAGCTCTGGCTTTGGAAAAGGTTCAAAGGCTGGGGATACCAAGCAGAAAATATCCAGGCCAAGTAATTAGATTCAAACAATTGAGCACATTGCAATGGTTGAGCAGATTGCTTAGCCCCACGTTGTCTACTTTTTAAAGGTATTGATGTTAACTTGGTCAGGATGATGATTGGTAAATGGTCAGTTCATTGGCACAGATTTAGTTTCCGAATCCCTTCCTTCCCAACATTTTTAAGGGGAACGTTCTCTGATTTATGTGACGGAATGGGGAGGTTGTGATGGAGTATGCCCTTGCATGGACTTCTAAGTTTGACAGAGGCTTCTGGGGCACTTCTTCCTTAGGGCTCTGCTGCTTGATTCATAATCAGTCATTCTGATTAACTCAGCCTTACTTGCCCAAATAAGCCCATATGTACCCTCAGAGCACCTAGAGAGGGAAGACGATGGGTACCCAAAACAAGATCACTTAGAGCTAAATGCCTTACTAATTATTTCTGAAACAAAAAAGCTGGATCTCAAAAGACTAAGTGGTGAGTAAGGGATGGAGCAGCAGTGTTACCTTGAATAATGTATGACTTCTGTTAGTTTACTCTCAGGTCTCACATCACTTGAAAGTTGTCTCTTTGTAAAATACAGCCTAGAGGGAAATTTTGCCAGTGTCGTGCTCTGGTGAGTTAATATGCATTTAAACAGTTTTATAACAGATTATTTACCAACGGGAACAGAATGCCTTGGCACGGGATGCATTTGAGAGAGCTGTCCTAGTGGGCTAGCTAATTCCATATTTCAAAATAATTTCCACATTACCTCCTGCTTCTCGTAGGTTCTCTCAAACTCTTCCCTCTACTGGTGAAATGAAAGAAATGACAAGTAGGTAAGATTATGTTGCCCTCTGGTGTCAGCCAACCCAAAAGAAAGACTAGAACTCAGGAAGGGCACGAGAAGTAGAGGGACGATAGAAAGAAGACACTCCATACCAGGGGAAAGGTGGAGACTTGGAGAGGGAAAAAGGGAGATGAGCATGGTACTGGATTCTTTTTACTGGTAAATGATGGGATTTCAACTCCCCCTTGGCTGAGGAGAGTTGATACCTCCATGGCTATTTGTCTAATAAATCTGGTGCCTCTGTGATTTGTGATGAAGAGTAGGTTCATGGAGGCATGGGGCTTGGCCTTTCTCTTTGGGGGACTAATAGGGAAAAGAACTGGGTGATGACCAACCATCACAATGGCAGATCCCTACCTGAGAACTCACCTCTTCCTTGAGATGGAGAGGTACTAGAGATTTCCATTCTTTTTAGGGATTCTATCAGTAATCCCCAAGGCAGGCAGGGCCTCACTGTCTAGCCTTTTAGCATATGCCTGGACTTGAGGGCCTTGTTGGGGGAGGGGAAGCAACTACTACTGGCTCCTGGAGCTCCTTCTCACCCCAGCTCCTCCCCTCTTGACATATTACCAAGCTTTGCCCACTCTTTGGCTATGGTTGCCAGAGCACTTGAGCAGGGTATGATTGGCTTGTCCAGCCTATTAAATCTTGACTCATTTTCGAATGTGTCTATCCTGTCATTGACTTTTGGTGTCCTAGAGAGGGACTGGCATTATGTCTTCTTGTTGCAAGCTGTGAAAAAGTCAGTGGAATATTGTTAATTTTTTTTTTTTTTTTTTTTACAGAAACAACTTTTGTCTTTAAGAATAAATGGAAGCCTAGAGCAAAAATGTGGGTTAAGTTTGGGCAGATCACGAATTTCATCTTTGGTCAAGACTAGAGGGGATAACAGAACCATGGAAAGGAATCCTTCCAGTAGCAGAGCCCTATGGGGAACAAGGAGAGGGCCAGGATCTGTAGTTAACTGGAAAGAGGTAGGAGTTAAGGCAAAAGAGAAAAGTGAAGTTGGGAGAAGGAGGTGCCATCAGATGCAAGTTCCTGTTGTAGATTCTCTTGGTTTCTTCAAATCTTAGTTCAAAAGACAGTAAAGTTGGGACTTCTGATGTATTCCTCAGGCTGGCACAACTCTTGAGTGAAGGAGGATTAATAGTTTAGCTCCTAGCACCTGGTAAGTTCAGGACATATTATCGAATGGATGGGTGTGATATTGCAACTGATTTTATTATTGGTTTTCAAATAGAAGGCATGTGTATGGATGGTAAGTAATAAGAGAAAAAGGGAAAACAGATAACTCCTCCCCACCCTCACCCACTATGTTCATGTAAGAAACTCAGGTTAGAGCTATTTAGAGTTGTGGAAACCATGAAAGACTGAGAATTACAAGAGAAGTCCAGAGGGAGAAAAATAAACAGTGGAATAATTTTCAAAATTAGCTAACTTATGGATTTGTAAGTTACTTTAATTTGTTTAGTGGTTATGCAATTGAAACAAAAGTCTGCATAATTACTAGTAGTTTCCTCAAATTCTATTCTACAGGCAAGGTAATACACTGGGGATTGGGTCAGCTACCCCGCTGGGCACTTCCCGTTTCTTACCCTCCACATATTTTTCCTAAAGGTGAGACGGCTTAGTTAATGAATAAGAATACCTAGCATTGGCTTTTTGGGCAAGGAAACTGCAAAAGGACACTTGAACCCAATGTGATGTGATGTGATGTGATGTGATGTGATGTGATGTGATGTGATGTGATGTGTGATCCTACCCATTTTACACAGGTGCCTTCCAGGAAGTCTATGCTTTTGAACTTCAGGTCTCCAGTACGCATCCACCTCAAGCCACTTACCTTGCATTTGCTCCCTCAGAGCACATAGCTTAGCTTATTCTACTTTAGCCCTGGCTTTGCCCGTAACCTTAGTGCTCTTTTCTCAAAAAAGATTTGGTGAGATTTATTAAATTCAGACTTAAGAAGTTGGTTAATTTTATTTGTCAAAACATGAGATATACCACTATGGATCAATCATTTTGTGAAACCTTTCTCCACCCTGTACCCCTCCCCCATCCCCGCGCCCCATCTTTCTTTGTAAGTCAAAGCAATTTTGTATCACCCAAGCAACAAAGTGATTTACGAAATGAAAGAGAGGGACAATCTATTCTAATGGTTAAGAGGCAATAAAAAATATTTATGTGTGGCTGGCTGATGTTGACTTTTGGAGAGCGTACGTACGCTTGTAAACTCAAAGCTGGGGAAAATGAAAGATGAAAAGCCAGCCCTTGGGGTTCTAATTCTGAACACAGATCTTCTTAGGAAAAAAAAAAGTCATTGTTTTGGTTTCAGATTCTGCATTTGTCAAGCGAAGCTATTAGCGTGGACCCCTCTCTCAGCACTTCTGGGCAGTGTTCTAGCTGATTGTCATAAAGTTGATTCTCAGACCTGGGCTCAGAAGTTGGCAGTGCTGGGCAAGGGGCTGGGGCCATGCTGGCAGTCTCCTGGGGCTCACACAGGTGGGGGTAGGGTGGGTTGTTGAATTTGAATTCTTCCTGGGCCTCATCTTTTTCTTTTATCTTCCTTGTCTCTCATAATAACACCCTTGTGAAGCCAAACATTTTAAAAATTAGATAGCAGATGGTTATATATGCTTGTCTCCTTGTGCTGACATCTTGCACCTTGCCCAACCCTACCTGCAGCCCACTGTTGGGTGTGCAGGAGATTTAGGGCCGATGGGTTGGATTGTAATCTGTGTGCACCCCAGCTGATGAATCCATGGTAAAGCTTTGCTCTGTAATATTTGTAAGGAAAATGCAATGTTTGCACAATAAAGCTCTCCAGATTTTTTAAGCCGTAGGAGTGAGGCCAGTTTACAATCAATGATAACAGGTTTCCTGTGCTGCCATTACCACAAATAGTATCTTATTTCAGCAAAATGGTGGCAGTCAGCAGGAGGTCCAACAATGCAGATTTTAATCAGAAAATTTAATTTTATATACAATTCACAGTTTGTGCATGGTGAGAAATGTTTCTCACTGCATGAACTTTCAGGACTCGGCTCTGAGCAAAAGGAGTTTCAATTTATGTAACGCCTTTTTCAGCAAACAATACCCCAAAGCACTTCCTGGTAATATATGGCTCGTGCTGCTTGGGAAGCTACTGCAGCAGTCTTTCTTAAAATTACCCGAGATATTTATTTGGAGCAATTAAAAGAAGCACTGTGTTCCACACAAATCCGTTTTTAATGTAGACATTAAATTGGCCGCCCTTTCAACACCGACTCTCTTTGAGAGCATCACTGCACTGTACTCTCTCTGCCCTTGTAAGGCAACTTTCCGCTTGGGCTCATTTCGTTTTCCAAGTTAACTTGTCAACTCTCAAGAGAGAAGTCTATGATGGAAATGTTGACAGGGCCTTTACATGAAGGGCTCTGGGTTTGGAGGTGTCAAATCGCAGGCCAGGCCCAGGAAGTGGTGGATGCAGGGAGGAGAGAAGGGTCACTTGGCTATCCCGCAGATGACCCAGAGATGCCAGGCCTTGACTAATTTGCTGCTCTTGAACATGGGTTGGGGCTAAGGGTGCCAGGCTGCTTTCTCTGGAAGGCCAGTGGGACCTGCTCCTCTCTGTGAGGGTGGGGGGATATTACACACATATTGGTAAGAGCAGGCAAAGACAGTCAGAGAGAGGAGGCAGAGTCAGAGCAGGAAAGCAGAGCGGAGAGGCAGAGGCAGCGGGAGAAGACTGCGGCTAAGCTTCTCAGGGCACAATGCTCCCATCTGCGGAAGGGGCAGGAACTCATAACTGAGTCATCCATACCAAGATCCAGTGGGAGGAAGTAAGGGGAGTGCTTCCAGAAATGGAAAGTCTTAGGTGAGTCAGCGCTGCATTCAGAGGAGCAGGAGGAGGCAGACAGGTGGGTCACCATCGGCCTGGTCTTGCCCCTGGTCCCTGCCTGAAGAAGACACCCTCTCGGCTTACTGGAGCCAAGTGCCCTCTCTGTTGATCCTTAGTAGGGTCAGTGAGTCCTTGCATGCACCTTGGTGATCCCCTCACTCCCACTCCCCATCCCCAAGCTGCTGCCCCCACCTCTGCCCCTCCCCCCAGCCACTGTGGTGGAGCCTGTATGACCTTGAGTTCATGATGGACTATTAATCCTGTGTTGGGGGGAGCCGGTAGCAGTGGCTTAAACAGGAGCATCCCAGCCTTGTTTTAGGTTATGCTGGGACCCTGGGGATGAAGTCACGAAGGCACTGGGCCTGGCTGGAGGGAATACAAAGCAGGGCTTAGCAATAATGGGACCTGCCATTTACTGGGAGCCTCCTCCAGTATTCCAGCCAGATCTATTTATATGCATTATCCTATTTAATCTTTGCAACAGTTGAGAGAGGGAGAGATCCTATTTTCCTAGGAAGAATCGGATTCTGAGGCTCAGAGAAGTTAAGTAACTTGCTTAGCTGAGGTCACAGAATTAGCCATCAGCCATGGACCCACAAGGGAGGGCAGAATGGGACCCACTCCATTAGTGTTTTTTCAGGAGTGGGGTCTGGCAGGGCATTTTGGGAGCTGGGCTTCAGTCATGGGAGCAGGCGGTTCACCATGCGACTGTGGACCCAGTGGGAAGGACAACCCTGAGGCCAACCATAAGGATAGGGGTTAGGCCAGAGATCCAGTAGGCCTTGGTTAGTAGTCAATACTAACCTAACTGTCCTTTTTGGACAATAATTTGGACCCTGAATCTAGACCCCGTTGGAAAGGATACTGAGGTTGATTAGCAGTCTCTGTCCTGGACTAGGTAGAAGGGAGTAGTGGTTGTTTAGAACGAATTTGCAGTCCTGGTTTAGGTATCTTGGCTTGGAGAATTTTTTCCATTCTGCCAAATGCTTATTTTCCACAAGCGGATAGGAATCTCACTTCTCCTTCCCTTCTTAAGCTTAGCCCACAGCTTTGGAGTTGCATTTGGTTGTATGTTTTATCTGGGGAGAATATCAGGCATGCACAAAGAAAAAGCCAAAAAGTTCTTAGAGTTTAAAATTCAAAGAATACAGGAAAGATTTTTTTCACATATATTTATCATAATACTTAGTATGAGCTTGGCACTATCTTGAGTATTTTACAGGTATTAACCCAAGTATTTCTCATAACAACCTTGTAAGGTAAGTCTCAGTATTATCCCCATTTTACAAGTGGAATGATTAAAGCCCAGAGAGGTTAAGCATCTTGTCCAAGGCCACACAGCTTTGTGAACTCAAGCAGTCTGATGTCAGAGTTGTCTGTATGATGAAATCACGGCATGCTGCCTCTCTGCAGTGTACATATTTCCATTTTGCTTTCCATGTGGTTTTGGGCTTTTTATGCTTCATGCTTGCTTTCTGGACCAGACTGTGAAGGAAGGGGTTATGTTTTGCTGTGTATACCTGAAATAGGAGGAGCTCCTATTTGGAGCCATGAATACTGATGATCAGTGGTATGATTTTAGGAATCTATCACTGCATTTGAATCATTCTCCATTTGTAGGTCTGGTTCTGCCACCAGAGTGAGCTGCTAAGAGTGGGACCCTGAGTTACACACATTTTTATATCCATGGCATCTAACACAATAGAGAGGAGAACATCTTTCATTTGATTCACTAATCTATTACCTCATTCATTCAACAAAAAATTATTTTTTATATGTGTATCTTTTTTGTTGGAGTTCGATTTGCCAACATATAGTGTAACACCCAGTGCTCATTCTGTCAAGTGCCCCCCTCAGTGCCCGTCACCCAGTCACTCCATCCGTCTGCCCACCTCCCCTTCCACTATCTCTTGTTTGTTTCCCAGAGTTAGGAGTCTCTCATGGTTTGTCACCCTCTCTGATTTTTCCCACTAATTTTCTCTCCTTTCCCCTATAATCCCTTTCACTATTTTTTATATTCCCTGTATGAGTGAAACCGTATGATTGTCCTTCTCCGATTGACTTACTTCACTCAGCATAATACCCTCCAGTTCCATCCACGTCAAAGCAAATGGGGGTATTCGTCCTTTCTGATGACTGAGTAATATTCTATTGTAGCAAAAATTGCACCTTGGATAAACCTCATTGGCTACGATACCGCCACTGTGCAAAGCTTATTCTATTGTATATACAGACCACATCTTCTTTATCCATTCATCTTTTGATGGACACCGAGGCTCCTTCCACAATTTGGCTATTGTGGACATTGCTGCTATAAACACTGGGGTGCAGGTGTCTCGGTCTTTCACCACATCTGTATCTCTGGGGTAAATAAATACCCAGCAATGCAATTGCTAGGTCGTAGGGCAGGTCTATTTTGAACTCTTTGAGGAACCTCCACACAGTTTTCCAGAGTGGCTGTACCAGTTCACATTCCCACCAACAGTGCAAGAGGGTTCCCCTTTCTCCACATCCTCTCCAACATTTGTTATTTCCTGCCTTATTAATTTTCACCATTCTCACTTGTGTGAGGTGGTATCTCATTGTGGTTTTGATTTGTATTTCCCTGATGGCCAGTGATGTGGAGAATTTTCTCATGTGCTTGTTGGCCATGTATATGTCTTTGGTGAAATTTCTGCTCATGTCTTCTGCTCATTTCATGATTGGGTTATTTGTTTCTTTGCTGTTGAGTTTAATAAGTTCTTTATAGATCTTGGATACTGGACAGCCTGGGTGGCTCAGCAGTTTAGCGCCGCCTTTATCCTAGCATGTGATCCTGGATACCCGGGATCAAGTCCCATGTTGGGCTCCCTGCATGGAGCCTGCTTGTCCCTCTGCCTGTGTCTGTGCCTCTCTTTCTCTCTCTCTGTTTCTAATGAATAAATAAATAAAATCTTAAAAAAAAAAAAGATCTTGGATACTAGCTCTTTATCTGATATGTCATTTGCAAATATCTTCTCCCATTCTGTAGGCTGTCTTTTAGTTTCAACAGAAATTTATTAAGGGCCAGCAAGCACCATGCTGGATGCCAGGAATGAACAAACAGATAACCCTTCTGTCTCTGTGGATTAATTCCTACCTCACAAGAGTATGTGTAGAAAAATGATGTTGACATTTTTTAAATGGGACATATTTGTCTAAAAAAAGGCCACCAAAAAACCCCCCAAAATGAAAAAAAAAAAAAACAATGCAGTTACTTGTCATTGCAACTTATCAATTCCTTCCTTATTATAGCATGAGATGAAATAAAGTTGTGAACAGTTATTTTCTTCCAATTTTACTTACCAAAAGCACTGGTTGCCTATGTTAATCGGATCTAATACTTACAGTTAAGAGAAAGCCCTTTTGGTGTAGAGCTGATGGAAGAATTATCAGGCTCCCACAATGCGAGGTAGGGCTGTTTCTTCCCCTTTTGTTATATGAAAAGCTTCAAGCATTAGTAAGTGATGACAGATAGTACACTTGGCTTCTGGTATTTCTTTGAAGGCCTGCCTATAGCGTGCTGCTTGGAAGCAGGAATGATTCCACAAATGGTCAGGAAGCCACCTCCTCTAAACCGCCCTTCACACCAGGTCCAGGTGTGTAAACAGAGCAGATGGGCTCTCTGCCCTGGAAGGAGAGCTGGAGTGGAGTATTACAGTTTTCAGAATCACTTCTTCTACCTCTGAGGCAGTATCTCAAAAATTCCCTCAAACTGCTTTTCTCTTTCTCGGAGGCTGCTAATTGCATCAGAGATCCTTCCTTATAGAGAAGGAAGAGTGTCATCCCAAGACCTCACTGGGAGTCGGTGCCAGAGTGGGGACTGGGACTTGTGTACTTTCTTGCAAATCTTGAGTGGCCTTCCGCCGCCCAGCACAGCTGAGCCTGTC
Source organism: Canis lupus baileyi (assembly GCF_048164855.1). NCBI lineage: Eukaryota > Metazoa > Chordata > Mammalia > Carnivora > Canidae > Canis > Canis lupus. Next base: position 11,541,825 of record NC_132854.1, read on the forward strand.
CTCCCTGTGATGAGAAGTGGCCATGGTGGCCAAGTCAGAAGGAGTCCCTGCCTAGAGTCCTGGCAGCAGCATGTCTCCAATCATGTGAAGACAACCTGCTAGGGCCTCTCTTTTCAGGGTCTTCTCAGTATGATCATATAATGATCAAAAGCAGTGTTTCAGTAGATTTGTATTTGTAATTAGCCCCAACTTGGTTTATAAAATTTTGATATATTTTAATATTTTATTTTTTAAACATTTTATTTATTTATCCATGAGAGACACACAGAAAGAGGCAGAGACACAGGCAGAGGGAGAAGCAGGCTCCTCAGAGGGAGCCGGATGTGGGACTGGATCCCAGGACCCCAGGATCACAACCTGAGCTAAAGGCAGATGCTCAACCACTGAGCTACCCAGGTGCCCCAGTTCTTTATATGTCTTACCTCATCTAAGTTTCCTATCAATCTATGAGATAGCTACTAGTATTACCCCTTTTCACAGATAATAAAACCGAGGCACAGAGAAGTGAGTACCAGCAGTAGATAATAAGCGGAAGAGCCCGGCAGTCTATCTCCAGACTCTGCATATGAAGCTTGGTATTTGTTTTTGACCTTAGCTTTATATTAAGAGCATTTTCTTATTTTCTTCAGAAACACCAGCTTTCAGGGCTGCTAATATTCCATCCAAGAAATGTTCCATGGTTTACTTAACCACAGCTCAGTAATTTAAATGATATAATTGTAAATCAAGTAGTCTTAGTGAATGAGGCTTTTTCTACATTTAGGATCACAAAATTTCCTTAGGATAAATCCTCAGATCCAGGTTTAAAAGGTACAAGAAGATGATGACAAGTCCATTGGTATACACTGCCCAAAACTTTCCAGGAGGACTGGACTCACACTGCCACCAGCCATGTGAGTGTCGGCCTCAGAGGTTACCACTCATAAAATGATTAATTTGATAGGCAAAAACATATTGCCTTCAGCAGTTCTCCTTGCCCTGAAAAATTTTTAATCTTTTTATAAACATTCGTTTTTATGGTTACATGAGAATTTACCTGTAAGATACTTGTAAGTTTCTTCCTTTTTTTTTTTTTCAGACCTCGAGCTAGGTTCTTAGTGCATCTGCATATTTGTTATAAGGGATAATAAAGAGTAATTAGAACGGAATGGGGATGGAGAAAACCAGAATAAGAAAGGTCTCAACAGCCCATCCTGCTTTCACTCCTGACAAAACTCCTGGACCATAGAGGACATAGGACCATCTCTAGGATTGCCCTCTTAGCCGTCATGAACGCAGTGCCATCACTTAGCATAGGCACATAATAGGAGCTCAATAAATCCCCTCTGGAGGAGCGAATCAATAAACTGTTCTATCTCAGTCGGCCACATGTTAACCTACTCTCTCCTAGCAACTCTATCCCTTGAATCACTGCACCTCAGTGTCCCCTTTGGTTAAAAAAAAAAAAAAAAAAAAAAAAAAGTTTGCATCTGTGATCCCAGGTCCTGGCCTTATTAGGATCCTAGAGTAGTGGCCAACCAGAGGTCTTTTAGCCCAAAGCAAATAACTGAGATCAAAGTCTCCTGGATCTCTCCCGGGAGGTCCTTGCCTGAGAGAACCAGGACCTCAACTCAAAAAAGACTGGGCTCTCCCCTTGCCTTTGTGACCTGTGAGCTTGCTGTCTCTGATGGGAAAAGAGGAGAAGGAGGCAGATTTGGGGGAGTGTAAAAGGTGAGGGAGATGATGTTCTTGGGGGAGGCCAGTAAGGGTGACTGTTTACAAAGATGGCTCAAAAGTCTGCTGAGTCCCAGGCTGAGGCTTCTTACTATAAGGAGCTCTTTTGCTCAGCATGGCCTCTCTTGTTCTCTCGGGGCCTTCAGAGCCTTCAGAGCCTTCAGAGCCCCGATGGCTGAGCTCACTCCTGCCTTCGGGGGGGAATGTGGGGACTCACTCACTCAAGATGAGTTGTTGTTTGACATCCCTGACTCCATTTCTATAAAAACTGTACAATGTAAAATTCAGGTGTTTTGAGATCTTCAGATGATACTGGGACAAATACTGCTTTCTGCTTGAACGTTTTAAATGCATGTAAAAAAACCCCTACAGAATATTAGTCATGAAGTATGACGCTGCCACTGAAGAGTTCAAACTTTTAAGTACAATGTATAGGAGGGTAACCATCCATATAAATGTGCCATATTTTAAAAATTAAGTGTGAGACATTTTAAGACTATGATTATACTAACCTTTTCTGTGAATCAGTCAGGGATGTGAATGTGTAAACATTAGAAAGTACCATCACATGGGAAGAATCAATCAACTATTTTATAATTAATGTGACCCTAAACTGAATTATGGAAATTTACTTGTTACTTACTTGTAAGTAAGTTTGCTTCTAAAGGTTAGCCTGGCTAGGAGTTCCCAAAGTATGTTACAGCATAATTAGACTCAGATCCCTAATGTAAAAGGCATATTTAATCTTTCAGAGTTTTGCTTGGTTGTTTTTGTTTGTATCTGAAAAATGACAGGTCAGACCAGCGCCTGATTTAATGAGTCTCAGTGGGGCCCAGACATTGGTATTTATTAAATGCCCACCAGGTAATTCTAATGTGTAGAGTTAAGAACCATTGGCCTAGGTGATCTCTAGAGTCCTTCTATGGCACCTAAATGCTGTGATTTTTCTAATTTAAAATTTAAATCAAAATCAATCAGAAAATCAGGTTCATTTCATAGAGCATTCTGCTTAAAAACATCTTTCCAAATTCAGAGGTCTCAGAAATCCTAAAATGAAATTTATTTCATAACTAGCCCAACTCCAACCCCATTAAGGTATTTTGGTCAGATTTTATGAATTTTGAAAATTTATGTTTGCCCTGCATTTCAACACTCCTAACTGAGTTTTAAGGGAATTACCCCCCTCCCCAAATTATTTTTCCCCTTTGATGGTCAAGATGTGGTCAAAGTGTTTGATTTGGAAATCAAAAGGACCCAATGAAGTGAACAAGGGGTAGTGGAAGGGGAAGTGGGCAGGGGGATGGGGTGACTGGGTGACGGGCACTGAGGGGGTCACTTAACGGGATGAGCACTGGGTGATATGCTATATGTTGGCAAATTGAACTCCAATAATGATAATAGAAAAGGGACCCAATAAAATGTTTGTGGACAAAGGTATGGGAGAAATGAAGATATTGAATCTTTGCTGTTAGCTTGGGATGACAACTCCCTATGCGTGAGTGTGTGTTTGCACATGAGCGTCTGCTGGGATCGGGAGGAGCAGTTGATATGCGTGAGGGGATCTCATAGACACGAAAAGGACAGATGATGGCACACTGCAGCCATGGGGCCAGCATGCTACTGATTTCAAAGCAACGTCTACCTAGGAACTGTTCTTATTGAAGACTCGTTCCCAGAACCATCAACTTTTTAAAATGAGTTCAGCTGGGGATGATTTTTATTTTGTTATTATAAAGCCCAGGCATCCACACTGAAGGCTCAAATAACCACATCCTTACTTGTGGACTCACAAGTGTATCTGTGGCAGAGATGCGAGGTTGAAACTCTCTGTGAATAAGTCAGGAAACAGATCCAAGTTTGGTATTTAGATTAGAAATACAAGTGAAAGAAGTAATATTACCATCAGAAATGTGCATTTCTAAAGATTCATTTGAAAGTTTTGAAAAAAAGTAAAGCTCATGCCCTGGGGCTTCTGGGAGTATGTACAAAATACAATAATTAAATTAAGTCCAGCAGTTAAAATTCCTCATAAAAAGAAAAAGCTGGAGCGCTTCCCAATGGGGAATGGTTGACTTAAAAGGAAGGTTTTACTCCGTGGCCTGAAGGTCAACAAACTGGGACTCTGTGGGAATGTATAAAATTTCTTAAAGGGTTCTTCGGTCTTTGCTTTGTTGAAAGAAAATAAAAGAGTAAAAAGGGACAAGTTTTGAAAATTCAAAAAATGGAGGTGCAGTCCTAAAATCATCACAATTTTTATAAATGCAGCACTGGAGGCTATGAAATCATGCTCTTTTCTGAGTACTAATCTAACACATATGCTCTCTGAGAAGGAAGGAAAAAGGCCAATGGCTCCGTTTGAACAAACCATTTTAAAATGTGCTCGTTTTCAGAGGCAGTGCATGCAAATTTATGGCCCATTCATTTGCTCCTTACTTTGGAAATATTTACCTTAAATATTCTCATAAATATATTCCGCAATTTAAAGTTCCTTAGACGACACAAAGGCTAATTGATTTTTTTAAAGGCTTTTACAAAACATAGTTGTAAAAAATGATTGGGGGGGGCGTCACACCTTTAGTTATGTAAAATGGAATGTTTATCATAATTTGAAAATATCTGTTTTTGTAAATAATCACTTATTGCTACCTGTCTAGTAATGCTCCCCCTCGCCCTGCTCTGGCCCCAAAAGGAATACGGTTAAGAACAGGACAGAAATCAAATTTTATATCCTTGAACATTGTTACTTATAAGTAACATAAATTTCAGGCTGCATATCAAATAATTTCTAGTAAAACATAAAGAACCAGTAATCAATTTGCAGGATCCTCATCTTTATCGCATAAATAGAATCTGAATGTTGCCTTTGCATTAAGACAACATGATCAAATGCAGGATATTAGGAATAGCAGTTTTGGCAGCGATATTTAATTTACTGAATAATTAGCAGTCTCATTGGCATTTCTACTTTGATTCCCAAAGTACAATATTAGCTGTCCTCTGCACTCGGGTTCTCTGCAGTAAGATGGGCTAATAAACTTACTGTGCCAAGTTCATAGTAAATGAAGGACTATGGAGCCTCCTGCACACAATTTAAGATGTTAGATTTACTTCCAAAATGTGGACACAGAATTAGGAAAAAAAAATTTTTTTTTTACCCCATTTCATTTTCTTTCCTACATTTGTTGGTTTTGCATCTGGAATTGCAAGGGGAGGAAGGAAAGGGAGACTCTAAGGAAGAGGGGAGTGGGAGTGGACACAGGCCAACAGTAGGTACAGGGATGAGAGAGGAGACAGAGAAAGAAGGCCATGGAGGGAGCCGGGAGGCTGGAGCCAAGGGGAATCCCAGAGAGCTTAAATAGCTCTGTCCTGGAGGTCTTCAGACTGCTCCTTCATCCCTCCACTGGTATTCCTTTCTTTAGACCACCCAAGACATTCTCTAGCCATTCAGACCAGACCTCAGTGGGCAGGCATGGGAAATATTTAACCTAGGAGGTGATCCAGGCCTACAGGAGCCAGGGGCCATCAGGATGGCGTTTGCCTGGTGATGGAGCTTCCTGACTGCGTTTGAGGACTAGTTGTTTCAGTTGTGATGAGCTCAAATATCTCTGCTGGGTCAGGCCCTGTGTCTGAGGGAGGGAGTTATTGAAAAAGATGATTCAGGGGCCACTGGCTGGCTCAGTCAGTGAACCGTTGATTCTTGATCTTGGGGTTGTGAGTTCAAGCCCCATGTTGGGTGTGGAGCCCACATTAAAAAAAAATGAAAAAGAGGTTTCAGCTATTTTTCTCATTGTTTCAAAAAACTTATTTGGAGCTTCCTTAGTGGGGAACTTAATGTAAAACCAGAAATCTGGTTTTAGGAGAGGAGTTCTTGGGTGTGGAGCTATGTGGTTTACGGTTTAATTTTGAGACATTAGTCGTAGTCTTGGTTTTGCCAGCTGTGTGACCTTGAGCAAGTCCGCTAGAAGGGCCAGTATTTGCACAACTCCATTTTTTTTCCTATGTGAATGGAGCCCCCTTCAGCCAGGAATCGGTACTGTATAATCTTTGGGAGCTTCCAAAATCAGGGTGGTTGGACAGAATGAAAACATGAATTGGTAGTCAGAATAGCTCTATAGCGGGAGAAATTTCCATAGTCTGGGAATGGGACTAGGAAGTTCTGAACAACAACAACAACAACAACAACAGAGCCACAAAGCTCCCCTAGAATGTGCGTGGCTGTTGGGAGTGCGCTGCCATGCCCAGCATGTCCTGGGATTGGTCCCACCAATATGTTCTCCTGTGAGAACATATCCTTCACCTGCCAATAAAAGTAAATGAGAAAATGGGGTTCACTTAATAGAAATTCATTATCCAGCCAGTTTGCTGCTGGGGGTGTTTCCCATCCTGGACTACAGCACAGGTTCAGCACTGGGATGGAAATTATTTGGCCTTTCTGAATGCCTGCTGTGCACCAATCGTGGTGTTAGTACTTTTCAAAAAGTACTATATTTATTCATTTGGTTTTTTTTATTTATTTGACATTCATTCTTTTTTAAAGATTCTTTTTTTAAATCGTGGTAAAATCTACACATCACCGGATGCAGGCTGACATGAGAAGGTTGAGACCCTGGTCAGCTGTCTGCATCTGAGGCAGATGCTGAAGGAGGAGGAGCTGACAGCTGGAGGCTGTCTGCTTACCTCACTGTCCCTGGCTGGCCGAGCCAGTGAGTGGGAGCGGTGGAAGGGGGACCCCGGAGGTGCATTTTGGTGCCCACTGCCTCCTCATAGCAACTCTTTGAGTTAGGTATTATTATTCTAGCTGAAGAAACTGATACTCATTTATTCTCTCTAAATGTAACACAATCTGGTCATCAGAAATGACCAGGATTAGAACCTAAGTGTCTGATCGAGGAAAAACTGTTCCTAATTTGAATGAATGCACTTGTCGCAAACTCTTGCTGGGGGTGAGAGATGAGCAGGAACGCATGGCAATGTCCAGTATTCAGGGCATCCACACTCTTCTTTGGGGGTGGGGGACACACACACAACAAGTACTACAGCAGCCATCTGATCCAGTGCAATAGAAGGACTGGGGGAGGGACAGCAAGTCGTCTGTGGGAAGCTGGGGAGATCTCACAGACTGACCTTCAAGGAATGTCTGGAAGAATGGTTAGGAGTTTGTTGGGTGTGCCAGAGAGGAAGAGGTTGCAGCTTATGCACAGGCTTTGCAAAAGAGGGTCAGTAGCTGCAGCGAGTTGAAGACCAGGGCCCCTTGACAGAGGTGATGCGGCACTAGTGTGGAAATGCTGGTGGAGCTCCCAGCAATGGGAGCTCCCTCCAGCCAGATTGGGAGAGGTCTCACAGAGCTCCCCAGAAGTTGCTGCATGATTCCAATCCCTGGAAATCCGCTGGAGGAAACGGGTGTGTTCCTTTCCTCGTTTGGGTGCTCAGGTTATTAAGACAGTTTTCCCAGAGAATCTAAGCCAGAAATTCATGTTAGTTTTTATGTTCTTCCTTCCATGGACCTCAAAAGAGCCAATTAAAAAAAAAAGCCACAAGCCTAGAATGTATAGTCTTCTGAAGAAACTCTCCACCACAAGGCTATCTGAAATGGAATGTTCATTTTTCTCTTGATTATTTTCTGGTCTGAATAACTAAGGCAATTTGTGCATTGTTTAAAAACAAAGCAGAACCCGGCCAGACCAGCTATCTGGCATTGTGTAGACCAAAAAATCCAGTTTCTTGTCACTGAATATCTCCGTTTAGCTAGACGTTTTAACATCACAAAATGTAGTTGGTATTTGGTCTCTCTTTGTTTTTCACAAGATTTGAGTTTTCAGTATATCAACTCTCTTATAACATGTAATAAAGGGAATCTTAAAAATTCCTTCCAGGGCTTAGACTAATCTCTGGGACCAGTTTTCTAGATGTTTACATGTTGCACACACAGTGTGAGAAATTGATTTTGACCAGTGGAGAAGTCTAAGGACCGAGGACTCCCTTGGTCGATAGGCACAGGTGATCCGAGGGTGCGTTTTCTATCCTTTCTGATAAATAGAAAGCTTGGTCTTTGACTTAGGGTTCAGCATTTAAACCAAAGGAACTTCCTTGGTTCCTGAACAAGAGCCCATACTGGAGGACGGCACCTCCATTTGGTCAAATTCTATCCTAAACCTGAGCACGGCTTTCCAATTCCCTGTGTAAAGTCAAGGGGAGAATGGGACGAGATCGAGTGTTTGTTCTGATAAGTCTGACTGGCTGTTTACAAACTGACTTCACTCTTCAGACTTCAGGCAGGACTCCCAGCTTCAGGACTGCAGCCTGGCCGAGCATCTAGAGACCAAAAGAGGAGGGCAGAAGGAGATAAAACAGATGAAAAAAGTGGCTGGTTTTCCAAGCATATGGTGTATAGTTTTTCAAATGTTTTAAATTCTTAATCCGCACCTCTCTTGTTACTATCACTACTGTAGTCAATGGCACTTTTTGTTTCCGCATTTGACATTATTTTACGCCTTTGCTCTTCCTTTGACTTCACACAAGAGCATTTTAATTTTGAAAGAAAAGTGCATCCGGAACCAGTCCTATGACTTTCATACAAGCTAGCTGTTTGGCACCGGGTCAGGCTCAACAGATGTTTGTTGAATGAATAAACGAATGAATGAAAGGATTCTCTCAAAAAAGTGCAGAGGAATCTTTACTTTCAGAAAAGTTTTGTTTTTAAACTCGGGATTATCACTCATAGTATCTATCCTCTATGGATTTCAGAGGGAGATTGGCAAAGTTGGTTTTGAGTCTTTTGAAGAATCTCAACCAAAAACCAATCTAAAATGGAATGCTCGTTTTTCTCTTGATTCTAATACGGTGTTTGAATATCGTGGGAAATCCAGTCCAGTGACTGAGTGCGGGGGGTGGGATCCGATTCCTCCGAAGGTCCCTCCGGCCAGGGATCCAGATCTGAGCCCGGCAGCCGAAGGGCGCGCGCGGGGCTCTGGTCAAGGCGAGCTGGGCCCAGGGGGCGCGCCGGGCGCTTGCAGGGTCCCCAGGGCTGGGCCTTGCGCGCTGCCAGTGCCGGAGGGACCTAGGGGCCGGCGGGTCCCCAGGGCGGGCGCGAGGGCCCCGCGCAGGTGTCGGGCCTGCGCGCAGGGTGCGCCAGGGGTGCTGGGGGCCTGGGAGACCCGAGAGAGACGTTATTGTTACACTGTAACGAGTCTGATTAACATGCTCCTGACACTTTCCCTTAGTTTCCCGAGCTCCTAGCAACAGCTCACAAAGGCGCGGGATTGTCCCGGGCTCCGCGGGGACACGGGGCAGCCTTTGATCTGCCACCATTACAGCCGGGCTGCGCGACAGGCTCGCGGGCTCCGGGGGCCCACGGGTGCGCGGCCCCGGCCCACCGGGCTCTCCCGGCCCCGGCCGCCCCCGCGGGGTAGGGACGGCGCGCGCGGTGCCTCGGGGGCCGCCGAGCTCCGCGCCCCGGGGCCCCCTTGCGCCGCCGGCCGCCCTGCGTCCTCGGGGAGCGGCGGGGACGCGGCCTTGCGCCGGGCCCGGGGGCGCACGTCCTTCCGACGGGGCGCGCGGCCCGGGCTCGCCGAGCCCTTCTGTCGGAAGAAGCAGCAACCGGCAACGCCGAGCCGTTTGCTTACGAACAAAATTCAAAAAAAAAAAAAAAAAAAAAGGAAGGGCGAGAGCGAGACATCTCGTCTTTTACAAGACTTGTAAACATTTTTTTTTTTTTAAATAAAAAAAATTCTGCAGGCTTCAGACCGCTTAGCTGGAACCGGGTCGGATCGACAGCAAACCATCGCAAAAGGCGCTAACGACGCTTTTGGTTCCTTCCCACCCATCACTTTCTTTATGTCGTTGGCAATTCTTACCGATTCGGAAAGAAATATGCTGCCAAATAATTGCTGGAATGTAAACAAACTACCACGACCAACAGCCACAATCGCCCGTCACAGGAGAGCAAAGAGCTGCCCAGTACCACGGCGCAAGCTTTTCAGGTACTAAGTTAGGTATTTTAAAGTTAATTATTTGCCATTTTGTTCGCTCGGTTAGCCCCCGCCCCCGATTTAAAATAAAGCGCGGAAAGGAAGATTAAAGTTTTAACATTTAAATGCTGAGCTCTGCTAATGACTTTCCTCCACTTTCCCCTCAATTACAATGCAGTGTCCCCGAGCCTGGGGCACAAACTCTTCAGTGACCCACCGGTTCGGTGCCCCTCGCCCGCATTAATATGCACGAGATCCTGCTGGTAATCTTATAACCTGTTTTGTACCATCAATTGCCTTCCAAGGACTAGAGGTACAAATAAAAAACAAAACGGACATTTAGCCTTCCAAGATGAATGCAAACCTTAAAACCAGAATGTCCTTCAAATTAAAAAGCCATGTACTCCTCTTTATCCTCTTAAGACGTCCTTAGAAAATATAACCTCTCCAGTGTAAGGTCAGTTTCCCAAACTCGGGCAGAACTATTAGGGGTTCATGTGTTAATGATCGTAACAGGTATATTTTAGAAAAGGAAACAAAACAAAACAAAACAAAACAAAACCCAACAACCTACATGGTCTATTCCATGTGCCCAGAAATACATGGCAAGCTACGAGCTACTTTCAAATTCAAAGAGGCTGTGGTGAAGTCTTGAGGAAGCTTTTCCCAGCCTGTCCCTGGAGGAGAGGACCTAAGGGCAGCCCGCGGTTCAATACTTGGAAATCTGAAGGGAACTGCACCCAGATGCCCGAGAAATTCCCAACTTGTGCTCACAGACAGTGCCTGACTCCGCTGGACTTTCCCCTGCACCATTTCAATAAAACATGATTGTATTGATATAATCCTCTATACATTAAAATGAGGTTGTCACAGATTGTCATTAAGATCTCAGTAAAACAATGAAGACATTATTGGGCACCCCCCCTCAGGCAAGGTATTAGGGGAATAAAACAATCTACACCACACGGGTCCTATTGAGATTAATGAAAAAATTATGCAAAAAAAATCTCAATTTCATTTTCCCGTGACAGGGCTTTGCATACATAGAGTCAGCCCTGCCCTGCACCTGATGATTTATTAAACTAATCTACAGTGATCACCACTGATGTTCTCAACTCAATCTTGTCCTGGCTCATTTTCTAAGTAATTGTTTCTCATTAGTTCTGATAATGTTTTAATAGTGTTACCCATAATTTAGCCCCCAAGAATTAATAACAAGGGGGTGATATGGCAAAGCAGCTTGTGATGAGCTACACAAAATATAAACAGGTATGGTTTTTAATTAATCAGATTGCTGCAAGTTCCTCTTCTTGTAGGCCATTGCTAGCTGGAGGAATTCCCCAGGATCTCTGACTCTAACTTAAACCCTCTTCTGGGGCCCTCCTTAGGGTTTTTTGCTCAGAGTACGATGTTGGTCCGCATTTTTGGCTCTAGTGGGTCTTCGTCTCATGATATTACCATAATTGGGAACACTGGGTTGTGAGAAAGAAGATAAATGCAACATTTAGGTGTCAGATCAAAGGGTGTGGTGACCAGTCAGTCCCACGTTGTAAGGTATCTAGGAACCCATGGGTCTGTTGGTAATGGGGGTGGGGAGTCCTAGCCACATCCAGGCTCTCAGCACCCAGAGACAGTGCTGAGGGTCTGTTTTTCCTGAGGTCCCAATGCCTTCACCCCAGAATCTGAGGTGCCCTCAGAGGGAGGGCTTAGCTCTCAGTGGGCCCTTGGCCTGAGGACGTTCACATGTAGGGTTAGGGGGTTTCCTATGTAACTGGGGTAGAGAGTATAATGTCTGGGCTTTCATCCTGTCAAATCAACTGGTTATCTGCACCAACATACAAGAATAGGAAGGGCAGTTGGGTTGAAGTGGGGGCTGATGTAGGGAAGTATGAAGGAAGGCTTTCATTTTCTTTTTTTGTTTAAGACAGGTCCTGCATGGGTTAGTTCTACAGGTGAGGAGGAGGTGTGTGTATGGGACAGGTCAGGATGAGAGGAGGCCTCCCTTTGCCTTCTGCCTTCTGCGGAGTCCTCCTGTGTCTCTGTGCTCTGAGTAAAGGGGTCCGAACCAGGTCTATGATCCTGAACTACCCTGGTACACACATGGCTGCCAGCCCACACTGGCATAGCTGCAAGAGTGGTGGTGGTGGTGGTGCTGTAACTGCTGACTGCTGCCCCAAATGGCTGGAGGCCAGTTTTCTCCCACTTTGGCTAAGGTGTCATCCTCCTCCTGCTGGTGGCTCCTTGTGAGGATGGAGCGAGCACCTACCTTCCTTTCCAGCTAACTCAGTGGCAGCACAGGATGACCTAGGTGAAGGGTGACAATGCTCTCATGAGGGACTGAAGAGAGGGGTGCACAGAAGAAAGGAGACCCACTGCCCAAGGCAGCCTAGGACCCCGGCTTAGCATGTCCCATCCCAGTCTCCTCAGATCCCAAGTTTGGGATTATTAGTTGGTGTTTCAAGAATGTGTCCCCCTGCAAAAAACTTTCCTGCCTAGATCCAGTTCCTTCCGGATGCCAGTTAGAAATGAATCATCCCTTTTCTTCCTGCCTAGATTCAGTTCCTTCCGGATGCCAGTTAGAAATGAATCATCCCTTTTCTTCAGTGCACTGCATGCGTGGGTGTTGCAGGACGGTGTGTGGGCTTCTCCCACTCTGCTTGGGTTCCATGGCGCCCTTCCTTGTATATAACCTTCAACTCTACTTCCAACTCTAGGCTTCCTGTAGGAACTGGAAGAGGCAGGGACAAAGTGGACCCCTGAATGGGTTGTACAGTAGAGGCCATGGAGGAAATAAACAACAAGGGTATAGGAGGAGGTGAAAAATGAAAATAAAAAAACAACTGTTTTCTATTTACAAATTTAAATAAACAGAACAGCCTTCCCTGCAGTGTTTGTCTAAGAGTAGCAGCTTTGCTGCTGTGTAGGTCATGAAAAGGTTGGTGTAGAGTTTAAAACTTCCCATTCTGTTAATTTCTTAAAGAACAGTCATCCAGAGTCTCAACACAAAAGCTCATGATTTAATGAGGAGCAGAAACAAAATCTCTGATTGTTGGTGTTTCAAATTTCATTGGCGTCCTCTGGCAAACACAAGTTGATCCTTCCCAGCTTCAATACCCTTTAGCCTTCAGTATAAGAGCACATGCTGAATAGGGAAGAATGGCTGGTTGTTATGTTTATTTACCCTTACTACAAGCTGGGTTAACCTCTTCAAAACAGCTTTACTAAGCCCGTTAACCATACCGCCCATATGACCTGCAGCAGCATCTCTAATGTGATGCAAATCTCGCAGGGGACCATATGCACCAGCTCTGCTGCATTGTGTCTTCTTAGAGTCTACAAGTTTATTGCTGAGGGGGCCCTGTCCTGGCCATACATTTACAGGGGGGAAGTGGCCTCAATGGCAAACAGTTAAATGGGGAAATTAAGGGAGAGAATGGATGGTCTTGTGTTTCTGCACATTTTTTTTTTTTTTAATTGCTGGTATCTGTTGACCCATAGCCTTCACCCAGGATGAGGGCTTTCAGAGTTCTCACCTAGCAGTTCAAATGTAGGGATGTTTCATTTTGGGAGGTGGAGGTTAAAAGTAATCAGTTTTGAAGATTTATTTTTAGAAGCCATCTGTATGAACAAAAATGATAACTTTTTCTATGTCATCTCTCGTTTTATCAGATTTCTAGTGAAATAAACACAACCCCTTCACTTAACTACCATTTTTTAAGATTGGCCTTAAAATTATTTATAGTGTGGAGTAGAACAATGTGGGAAACATCTAATGTGAGAAATGTGAAGGGAGAAATATTCGGGAAAGATCTGTTTCATTAAAGTCCTAACAGCCCCTCAGCCCATCTCTCTTCACTATTTTATCTCCCTGTGAAATCATTAAGTGCATATTTGTAACACATTAATGAGCAGTAAAATCATAAGCTTGGAATCAAAAAGAAGGAAGTTCATTTTTAAAGGAATAACTGGCCAGTGAGATAATAAAAAAAATTGGATTAACATGAACTGTAAATGGGAAAAAGGTTCCGATCTGGCATACTAACAAGTTGCCTTGAGTATTATGGTTTGTCTTTAAGAAACCCACTGTATATGTTCAGCCCACCTGATGAGAGTTTCATTTAACAGATCATTTTTCCTTGATGGATGTGGCAAGCGTAACAATGTTCTGGGCTTGCTTCAGTAATGGCATGTCGATCATACTCCCTCGGAAAGTAAAGGCTCCCTGGAAAACAGAGAATACAAACTTCCTAAAAGAATGTTCAGAAATTATAGGCTTCCTTTCTGTGCACACTTGTACAACAAAAACACTTTAGATTCTACCTGAATTATATTGACTTCCCTACCCAACTTTTGAAAAAACCAAAGTAAATTACAGGGGTAAGATTTCTTTTTTCCTCCTCAAAAGGGGAAAAAAACCCCCAACCCTCCAGCATTTTAATGGAGGGGAAAAGCATCATACACAAGGCATTTGAAACTGTTCATTTAACTCTTGAAATCAAGCAGAACACAACTATGGAAGGAAAATGCAAATACTTCCTTATATAGCTTTCAAAATATTACACGGAACTTTAAAAATAGTAATATGCTCTGGTAACCAACTGATTGTTGTTTGAAAAAATAGCTGTATGATCAGGTTAATGGCAAATGCTTCCTTCTTGTAACATAATTGAGGGGTAACACTATCATGCGATGAGAAAATGTAAGGTAGGATTGTACTCAATAAAAATAAAAATAAAAAGGGATCCCTCTGGTGATACAGAAGTGCAGAAGAGGACTAGAATGACAAGGGACATGAGCCTATAAAAAAGAAGTCACAGGTCTGTTGAATGGTGAGTCTGGAAAGAATTTCTGAGATCTCCTGGTTTATCACCATTTTACAGATATATTTTCTTTTCAATTTCTGCAAATACCAAATTCAATGTGTCATGTGATCCAAGTTCTGTTCTAGATGAGGAATCTGAGTCCTAGAGTAGTTGTGATTTTTCCAAGATCACGTGACTAGGAAAAGTTAGAGCTGGAGCTAACACTTGGGTATCAGAACCTCAAGCCTTGATCAGAGACTCCTATATTAAGGTAACAAGGTAATGTCTTTACTGCATCAGAAAAAGAAAAATTAATTGGACAGAAGGCAGTATGCCCAGAATCTGAAGTTAATGTCTGGTTATTTACATTCTTTTAATCACTCCTTCTTGCCATTTACAATCACAGCTCTTCATATTTCTCCTTCCTTCCACGTAACACGTGGCAAGGATAATAGTGGGTGGGAGCAATCATAATCCTTGCTGGTGGTCCATCTGCATACACTGCCGTCCATTTCTGATTTCACAAGTATCACCTCTTGACAGTCTATATTGTCATCACTCAAAAGTTCTGGGATGGGTCTCCTGGTCTTTCTGAAAACCCTTACCTCCCACAATTACAAGAGTTACACATAGAATGGAGATTTTTAAAAGTGGCAGGGAATCCTTAGCAATGACTTTGGAATTTATTTTTCAATTAAGAGATTTAAAAGCCACTGGGATTAGAGTACCAGTAGTACTCAGCCTTACAATCTGATTCATAAGAGCACCTGTGCTGGCCTAACATCCTATACCTGAATTCATTTTCCAACCCTCTCATTTTTACTATTTATATCTCTAGATTGACTTTTGCCTAATTTCATTCAGCCTAGAGCAAATTTTGGTGATCTCTGTGACCATGATGAATTTTATGAATTCAGTTAGAGAAGTTCCAAGGATATTCCATGGGTTAGCATAGCGTGTGAAATCAGGGTGTGGGACTCACGCTGTTTTACAAGGCAATAGTCTAGTTTTCTTATTGGAGTAAATGATGAAGACCAAAGGCCTCTTGGTTATCCGCCCACCAAGTGGATTATGCCCCTGTAAAACAGCACATCTGTCCTGCTAAGGTTTAAATAATAGGCTGGAGAGAAGAAATTAGAATAGATGCACACAAAATCAAAATGATGCACAGACAATCAAAATTACGGCCTTGGGTTTATGCCATGTTTCCCAAATCTGCTTTGGGTTCCATGTGCACATCAAAGATGCAAAATATTTCATAAAGATCATTTCTTTCTTTTACAGTAGCAGATTTTGCTTGGCCTCCTTCATTAAGCTTAAGCTGCAAAAACAAAATTAAACATTTTTGTCTCCATCTCTGCAATTGAGGATCTTAGTGTTAGGAATTCAACTGCCTAATCCTCCTGCTTTCACATATTGACCTGTAATATGGTTGGGTTTTTAAACATAAGGATCTACATGTGAAATGTGAATGGGTCTGTTGCTCAGGATTTGGAAAAATGCAGTTTGTCAAAAGTTACTTGAATTTGTGGGGAGAGATTGAAACAGTCCTTAATTAATGATTAGAAATAAGTTTCCATTTTTAAAAAGATTTTATTTATTTATTCATGAGAGACACAGAAAGAGAGGTAGAGACATAGGCAGAGGGAGAAGCACGCTCCTCGAGGGAAGCCCGACATGAGACTCAATAGGGGGACACCGGAACCACACCCTGAGCCAAAGGCAGAAGCTCAACCACTGAGCCACCCAGGTGTCCCAATAAATTTCCATTTTACAGCCCAATGCTTTCCTGAAAAACTGGCTTACCATTTCAAAAAGTATAGAGAACCTCCATCAGCTTGAAGATTCAGTCTATAATTTGGTTTAAAATGCCTTTAAATAGTAACTTATTCATAGTTAACTACCTTAACAACCAGAACCATGACAATAATAATAACTGTAATTTTTTGAGCAGTTGCTAGATCACGGACTGCGCCGGATACTTGACATACTTTATTTCATGTAATGCTCTTAACAACAGTGTGAGGTAGATGCTATTATGCAACCCCATTAAAATTTTCTTTAAAAAATTCTCTTTAATTGTGGCAAAAACACATAAAATTTATCACCTTAACCATTTTTTAAATAAATTTTTATTTATTTATGATAGTCACAGAGAGAGAGAGAGAGAGGCAGAGACACAGGCAGAGGGAGAAGCAGGCTCCATGCCGGGAGCCCAATGTGGGATTCGATCCCGGGTCTCCAGGATCACGCCCTGGGCCAAAGGCAGGCGCCAAACCGCTGCGCCACCCAGGGATCCCGCACCTTAACCATTTTTAAATGTACATCTTAGTAATGTTAGGTGTATTTGCATTGTTGTACAAAAGATCTCCAGAAAGTTTTCATCCTGCAGAGCTGAAACTCTGTACCCATGAAACAAGTTACTCCACATCCTCTCTCCAGAAGCCCCTGGCAGCCATCATTCTTATTGTGTATCTAATTTGTACATATATCCCCATTTTATAACTGAGGGGGCTGGGCTTAAGAAACTTCTATATGTCTGCCCTGTAGCTACTGAGTACAGAACTGGGATGAAAGCTAGCTCTAGCTGATCTAGAGTGTGCTCCAGGCTTACACTGTAGGCTCACAGACTGAGAAATGTTCTCAACCAGATCAGAATCATCTAAGGGGGATGGTAGGGGATGTGGCTTGTTAAAATGCACATACAGTCCCATCCTACAGGATCTGATGCAGAAGGTTGGGGGTGGAGGGTTGTCAGCAATCATCTCATGATTCTAAAGCCAATATTCAAGTTGGAAAAGTTCTGTGTGTTAGCTCCTCTGGTTAGAAATAGTTAGGCTCCCTTTGATATGGATATGACCTGATCCTTGCCCTCAGGAGCAATGTGCTGGAAAAGAAGCAGGTGCCATAAAATGCAACAAGAATTAGAAAAAAGCCCAGTGTGATGAGCACAGAGAGATCTGAGGGTCTGAAAGGACTGCCCTTGTCTACTCAGGATCGTTTGCCCTGTTCACATGGATATGATACTGTGTACCTAGTACATATCATGCATTCCTGGCTAGAGCTGCCACGGAGCAATGGGGTTTTATTCCAGAGTTACCTATTGAGTTATTTGTTGTAGTAAATCATTGGTCAATCACTTTGGCACATTTCACTATATACATGTTTAGAGTCTCAAATTCCTGGAAGTGAAGGGCAATATCCTCTTAGCATACATGTTATCTGTATAGCAAAGAAAACAATTACTCTTGGGTTATAGTTTCTCTAACAATGTAGTTATTGCCCATTGGTAAAACAAGCACTGAGATAACCTGAATTTCGCCAGACTCAAAAGTTCTTCATAGGGGTGAATTGGACTTACAGTTTGGTAGCAAAAGTACAGATGATAGTGGTGGTGATGACAAAAGGAATCATCTATAGGAAATATTAATATATTTTGCATTTTTGGCACTTAATACTTGAGAATTTTTTTCTCTAGAGTACTAAAAGAGTAATTTACTAGAAACACAAATGGGTTTAATTCTTTCCCTCCTCCTTTATTTTTCAAATAATGTCTTTGAGCACTTGGGGAGTTCTCTCTGGCATGCCAGTGATGGTGGTGCTCTGTTGGCACAAATGATAACATTAGTACAGCTGTCATGGTCCTTCTTTTTCAGGGTGACACTCCTCCTGTATGACTCTAAGCCTAATGCCCAGTGAAATATTTGCCTCACAGCAGTTCCCAGTGAATTCCTAAAACTTTTGTCAGCGTTGGCCTTTATGAAATTTCTCTTCAAGATCTAGGTTGTGCCCTCTATTTGCTCAAATCTCTCAGACCCAGCATGGTCTGTGATTAGTTCTTCCTTAGAAAATCATCTGCTCCTCCCTACTCCAAAAAGGAGGAGGATGATTACTCCACTGAGGTATTCTGATGGACACTTTCATTCTTCTTTCTTTCCCATTTTTCACCCTATCACCCTCGAGAGTCCTTGGAGAGGCCCCAGGGTAGCCCTTGGTTGCCCCATGAGTTGTTAGGACATTTTTTTCCAACGATGTTAGTTTGGTTGCCAGGCAGGCACCCACAGCTCAGTGGGGATGTCTCACTGAGAGACTGCTGGGATGTTTACTGGGATGTTGCACCTCCCTAACTGGGATCATGTTGTTATCTTTCTTTCTTTCTAAAGATTTTATTTATTTATGAGCAACACACACACACACACACACACACACACACACACACACACACACAGAGATAGGCAGAGGCAGAAGCAGGCTTCCTGCAAGGAACCCGACATGGGACTCGATCCCAGATCTTGGGATCATGCCCTGAGCCAAAGGCAGACACTCAACCGCTGAGCCACCCAGGCATCCCAATCTTTCTAAAGCACTGGATAGGATCATCCATTTGCTTATACCTGGCTTTGGCTCTCTTTGGACTTACAAAATCAATGCAATCTCCTTAGCAGGGATCCCAGGCTTCCCATGAGGACACCAGACTCTGTCTCTGCTCTCAGCCTTGTCCCCTGCTGGTCCACCCACTATACACACACACACCCACACACCCATACAACACCCCCCCCCCATAGTTACATTCTTCTGTACCTCTCCCATATGCTCTATTCTCTGCTCTGAGGATCTTTCCCTATCTGTCCTATAAACTCATCCTTTAAACCGTCAGAAGATGTCAGGTCTATAAAGTGTTTCTAGACTTTCCTGGTAGGGCTGATCTCTCCTTTTTTTCTCCTTTAAGTAAACTCTATGCCTAATATGAGGGTCGAATTTACAATCTTGCTATCCAGAGTCCCATGCCTGGGGTTGCCTGGCTGGCTCAGTTATTAGAGCATGCAACTCTTAGTCTCAGGCTGGTGAGGTCAAGTCCCACATTGGGCGTAGAGCTTACTTAAAAAAAAAAAAAAAAAAAAAAAAGAGTCACATGCTTTACTGACTGTGCCAGCCAGATGCTCCTATCCTTCCTTTCCCTACACAGCCTCCCATTACAGCCCTTGTCACACTTCATTGTAATGATTTGTTTACTCTGCTGTCTTTCTCACCAAGTTGTAAGACTCTTGAAGAAGGGGTCATGTCTCATATATCTTTGAATACCCAGAACCCAGTACTCAAAACATAGTTTGGAGTCAAGAAACTTAGTTCTTTTGTGGGCCTCGAGTTGGGTGGCTGAGGGGAGAGTGATATGGGAAGATGCTATCCATCATACCTATCTACTCTCCCTCATTTTCAAACATCCTTCTATGCCACTTGATCTTTCCCTGGTCTGGTAATACTCCCTGGTCAGTTGGCTAACACTTGCTGAGCCTCCAGTGGGACACAGTGATTTACCTTAAGAAATGTGATGCTGGGTTGGGGTCAGGTTAACTCATGCAAGTGACTTAATAGTTTTTTTTTTTTTAAATTTTTTTTATTTATTTATGATAGTCACAGAGAGAGAGAGAGAGAGAGAGAGAGGCAGAGACACAGGCAGAGGGAGAAGCAGGCTCCATGCACCGGGAGCCCGACGTGGGATTCGATCCCGGGTCTCCAGGATCGCGCCCTGGGCCAAAGGCAGGCGCCAAACCGCTGCGCCACTCAGGGATCCCGCAAGTGACTTAATAGTTAAAATACAAGCAAGTCTGTCATATTTGTGGCATTTAAGGACTGAGGAACTAGAGAGAAACAGGGCCATCAAGATGGAGGTGGTTTGGCCAGAAAAGGCTTCGAAGAACAGGTACATTTAAAGTCAGGTTTAGAAGGTCAGGGATACCAAAGGAACAAGAGAGAGGCAATGGATACTAGGAGCAGCATGTAGAGACACATCAGTGGGGTTGGCTTTCTGTGTCTGCAGGACCCCTTCATGCCTCTGGCCACCAATGATTCAATAGGTCAAGCAAAATGAAGGAACACAGTATGAGATACTGCATCTGTCTATGGCTGAATGGGATTCTCTAGGATCTAAGGAAAGGGAACCTGATCTAGCCTATATTAATATGGATGATTACTGGTTCTATTATTCGTTGGCTGCTTGGCTTTCCTTATGCAAGGCACAAAACTTAGCTTCTCCTTGATGAAGCTGGACTGGAACCCACTGGAATCCCTTTGTTCTTGTATGCCCTGGTGAACCCAGTACTTGCTCCCTTCCTGGACCCTAGGGGAAAGAGAGTGAATCACCTGTTTCCTTTCCTTTATTCTAGGCATTATCTCCCTGTCTAAGGGTGGTCTGGGGATCCAACAAGCTAAGAGCTGGCTTGGTTCAGCTTTGCTTCTGAGTGGGACCATCATAAATGGATTGACTTGGGCACCAGGGGGATGAGAAGGATGTTCATTCCCTTTTGAAGAGGAAATATGAAGATTCCCTCAGCAACTATAGCCTAGGCTCTAGTTAGCAATAGACCTTAGTAAGGCCTGGAAGATTTATTTCCAAACTGAAAATCGGAGAGGTACAATCTTTTTTTTTAAGATTTAATGTACTTATTTGACACATAGAGTGCCCACAAGTGGGGGGAGGGGCAAAGGGAGAAGCAACTATGCCAAGCAGGGAGCCCAACTTGAGGCTCTATCCCAGGCCCCTGAAATCAGGACCTGAGCCCAAGGCAGACACTTAACCAACTGAGCCACCCAGGTGCCCCGGAGAGGTACAATCTTATTAGGAAGACCCAATACCAAAAAAAGAGATTTCATCTAATAGTACTTTAGGATTTTACAAAACATTTCAAAGACATCTTCTTACTTGCAGGGGGTAGGGCATGGCAATTTCTGTTTTACAGATGCAAAAACTACAGTTCAGATTTAGTTAACCTTTTTAAAGCAACTTATGGGAAGGACAGGACTAGAATCTAAGGCTTATCACCCTAAATCCCAAACTCTTCCTCCTAATTGGTATACTCCAAAGTATGACTGGTGACAGTGCTATCTGAGATGGTTATAAAAATGTTTAAATATAAAAAATTAAAATATATATTTATTTTACATAATACTATATATTTAAAGATTTTATTTTGTGCATTATAAGAAATAACCACCATATCTGAACTGCTATTTCAGAGATAATATTACTTAGGATGAGGCTGAAAAAAATGATATACAGATAAGGTCAGATAAGCAAATATGTGAAAATGTAATTTATTTCATTTTATTTTTTAAGATTTTATTCATTTATTTGAGAAAGAGAGAGAGAGAGAAAGCACAGGTGGTAGGGGAGGAACAGAGGAAGTGGAGCAACTGGACTCAGTGCTGAGCACTGAGGTTGAGGGCTCTACATAGGGCTCCATCTCATGACCCCGAGATCATCACTTGAGCTGAAATCAAGAGTTGAATGCTCAACTGACTGAAACACCCAGGAGCCCCCAAAATGTAATTTTAATAACTGAATTCAGGAACAACTGAAATATAAATGCTTCAATCCTGAGTTTCCACTTAACAGCTTTTACTATAATTAAAAATTTTATTTATTTATTTATTCATGAGAGACACAGAGAGAGAGGCAGACACATAGGCAGAGGGAGAGGCAGGCTCCCTGAGAGGAGCCCAATGCAGGACTCCATCCTGTAATCCCGGGATCACTCCTTAAGTCAAAAGCCGACCCTCAACCGCTGAGCCACCCAGGCGGGTGGTTGTATGCATTGGTGAACCCACTTTACTATAATTATTATGATATTAGGAATACTGAAAGATATTTTCAATGAGAAAAAATCAATAATAAATATGTGAATGACATCTAAAGTCCTCAAAAAACCTAAAGCATTTCTAAGAAGGACTAAAGGAGGTGACATTTGATCCTTATATATACTTCTGAGTATCAGTAACCCTTGGTTTATAGATAAACACTTTTTAATGTTACCATTAAGAGGGTAAAAGAATATTTCTGAAGACTTGGAAAATAGAGAACATGTTTTTCTTATTTTCACACTTATGTTGTAGTGATAATTTGATAGGTACTTTAACAATATTTTGAATTAAAATTCAATAGCCAGGGGCACCTGGGTGGCTCAGTGGTTGAGCGTCTGCCTTTGGCTCAGGTCATGATCCTGGGGTCCTGGGATCAAGTCCCGCATCAGGCTCCCCACAGGAAGCCTGCTTCTCCCTCTGCCTGTGTCTCTGCCTCTCTCTGTGTGTCTCTCATGAATAAATAAATAAAATCTTAAAAAAAAAATCAAAAGCCAATTACTGCTATGGCCAGAAAATTTCAAATGTTAATGTAGCTCTACATGAATTTCTAAAAGTTCAACTGAAGCCATTCGACTTGGTCAACACTTCACATTGAGCTGATGTGTCATTACTACTAGCGCTGAAATTCTGACAGATGACACTGCATGGCCTTTGGTGGGGAAGCCCTTTAAATGATTCCTAAGAATGTAATAGTTGGACTATCTGAAGCGGGTTTGTATTGTACCAGATTGGGGAATGCAGTGACAGTTCAGGACTGTAAAACTGTTAGGAAGGCCCCTCAGCACCTGCCTCAGACGTGGACTCAGAAAGGGTATGAGGTCTGGGGGATCCTGCATCCTGGGCAACCTATCAGATTTAGTTTCCAATTTCTGAAAGGTGAAAAAGCCTGGAGAAGCTCCCTCCTTATTCTTCCCATCTTTTCTCCCCCATAGCTCTCTGACTGTAAAAACTCCAGAGGGGTTTGAAGGGCAGGGTTCTATTCCAGAGCAGTCCCACCAGCTGAGGCAGTAGTGGCCCAAGAGGACACCAAGGATTGTCTGTCTAGGAAGCCCCTTTGTGACCTTCCACCAAACAGAAATAGGCAACTCTCTAGGATGGGCATTCTGAAGTGGTATTCTGTAGCTTGCAGCTGAAACAAAAAGTATACAAACACAAACAGAGAAAGGGTCTTGCTTCTCCTATGTAAGGCATCTTAATGCAGAGGTTAGAATATGGGCTTTGGGGTCAGCTACACCTTGAATCCAAGCTCTGCTATTTCCTAGTTGTGAGCTACAGCAAACAATGTTACTTTTCTGAGCCTCAGTTTCTTCACCTGTAAAATTGGGGTGAAAATATCTCCCTTACAGAATTGTTGTGAGAATTAAGTAAAATAATGTATGCAATGGCCTGTCACAGAACAGGCTCTCAGTATATGGGAGCTGCAACTTCTAGCACCACTCCCATTACTGTCACTACCACTGTGACTGTGTCCCCTTGAGACTGCTGCCACTATCACTACCAATGTTATCACCTCTACCTGATTGCTGTCACCACCAGCATGATCACTGTTGTTACTGCCACTGCTATTGTTAGCCAGAGATGATTCAATTCCATTTATCACAGAAAGGTGCAGTGAGAAGCACAGTATTTTTTTTTAAGATTTTATTTATTTATTCATGAGACACACACACACACACACACACACACACAGGCAGAGACACAGGCAGAGACACAGGCAGAGGGAGAAGCAGGCTTCATGCAGGGAGCCCCATGTGGGACTGGATCCCGAGACTCCAGGATCACGCCCTTGGACCAAAGGCAGGAACTAAACCGCTGAGCCATCCAGGGATCCCCTTTGCACAGTATTTGAATTATAACAGGATTTCATGATTTCAGAGTAGCTTTAAAGATTCTAGGGACGTCAACATTCTTGAAGATGCAATGAGTCAAGCCCGACTCATGCCTAAAGCTCCCTGCCTCCTCTAAGCTATAGCTTAGATCATAGATTGAATTGTCCCTTTAAGAAACTAGACCCAGGTGCTATATATGTATTTGAAATTTGAAAACAAATACATTTAAAATCATTTAAAAGCTTAGAATATCAGCTGAGGAGATACTAATCAAATGCAGATGATCTGAAATTTACACTGGAGAAGGCAGTAAACAGAAGGACAGGGTTTCCAGCAACAGGAGAGCAGAACAGAAGAGTGCTAGCAAAGCACATGGCTTGATGCATTTATAAAAAGGAGGAAATTCCTTGGGATGTGGACATTGAGTGAATGTAAAATGAATAGGCATCATTAACATTTTGTTCTTTAAAAAGGAAGCATGAAATCATTTAGCTGTAGCTCTGCACAGAAGGCAGAAACTCTCGTGTTATATGCTGTTAAGATTATTTGGGGACTTCACCAACAGTTTTAGGAAGTGGGAGGAGAAAAGAAAACAGTGAAAGGCTTGCAAAATGAAACTGGCAGGGAAGACGGAGGTGGCTGGACAGTAGGGAGGAGAGCAGAGGTGAATGTTTGGGTCAATTATCTTAATATGTGACCAGTACTGAGTTGTCTACTTGCCCAGATGGACGGTCTCAGTGGACCAGAGCCATCTTTACTATACAAACGGATGGGGAGACCAAAGGTACCTTTTTTTTGAAAATTCTTCTCAGAGCTCACAAAATGTAGGCTGCAAAACTTATCTTTAAAAGTACCCAGGCAGAATGATCAGATAGGGACAGGCAAGTCTTTATTTTAAATATCTTTTGATAAGGAAATTTGGAACCAAGTATGCCATGTGGAAAGCTACCTAATGAGGTGCAACAATTGGATTTATAAGCATATTGTAATTTAAAGGAGTTTCCACATTTGCTAGTGCATTAGATGTACTTAATTTTTTTTTTAGAAAAAAACTGAGGTATACTGAGGTATAATTTGTATAACCATACAATTCACCCATTATTAAGTGTGCAATTGGTTGATTTTTAGTAATTATATAGAGTTCTGTAGCTATCACCTTCCACTCAAATTTTTTTTAAACTAGAAATCTTAGTTGAAAATATTTTTAACACTGAGTTAAATATGTAAACATTTTTTATTTAACTTAGGATATTTCATGTCAAATTTAAGCTGGTATTGCCTATGAGAAAAGCAGAGAATGGAAGTCATTTTAAAGCAGCTTGCAGCTAAGAGCAATAATGTTAAAACTTCTATTTTGTACACCATAGGTTTCTTCTTTCTTTGGAAAGCACATATAAATTAACTCAAAGTCACTTTAAATTTTAAAAATCTATTAAAATATAACTGATGACAATGATAAAATAACTGGTGAAAATATTTTTTCAATTATTCTAGAAGGAAACAAAAGGTCAGTATGATATAACCTGTTAAAAGTAGAGTGAATCATTTCTTTCTAGGAGAGTCAGAAATTTAGAGACCAGTTAGCCAAATAGTATTTACTAAATGCATATTGTATACCTATTTCTATCCAAGATGCTGTGGGGAGGTATGTGTTTTAGTAAACAGAATTCTTTACTCTCTAGGGTAGTGGTGAAAAATTTCCTTACTTTCTTTTGATTCAGGTTCACTAACCTACAATGAAAAAAATTATAGAAACTCGATTTATATTTTTTAATAAAATAAAAGTTCCATTTGCTTGCTTTTTAATATAAAAAGAATTACAAAATTCTTTAATAAGTATAACAAACAATTCAAAGAATGCTCTGAACTTCTTTATTTTAGTCGGCTAAGGGCGAGAAGGCAAGGGATGTCGGTGGGGTGTGGAGATGATGTGGGGGGAGAGAAAGATAAAGAGGAAACACGTGAGAGCTCATGGAAAGGAAAATGAGGAAGGAATAGGCAAGCTATACAGAGAAACACACATCCGACCCACACATACAAAAAGGGAGAAATATTCTACGAGGGAAAAAAGAAGATGTCCAAAGAGTAAAAACCATCCTTTCATGGCTCGTGTTTGGATCTTGCTTATATTACAGACGCTGAAAGCCATGGTGTTTGTGCAACCACAGGTGTAAGTGAGACACAGGACATTGGGAACCTGTCCTCGAGCGAGATGAAATGGAGCTTGGAGCTAGATATGGCCTCTTTGCCAAAGGCTCCCAGTCTAGCTAGGAGAGTTTCCAATCTACATTGGGAGATGGAACAAATGATGACTAATACAACAGAGCAGGATTTGCAGTGATCTGAGCCAAAAAGTCTTTCTGGGGCAAGAGAGAATTGAGAAGGAGGGTGCGATGTGGGGAATAAGAGCAGTGAGTGTTGGGAAGGCACACAGAAAACTCTGTGTTCTTTCCCTCCTCATCGGTTTCTGCTCATGCAAAAAAAAAAAAAAAATATATATATATATATATAGCACTAAGAAAAAAATACTAATCCGAACTAACCAAATTAACATTTTGTTAGTGACTGAACAGTTTTAAGGCTCTATCTACTTTTGGTCATTAATGTGGACGGAGGTTTACTATGATCCAAGTAAAACTACATTTGTGTTAACTGTGTTCATATCTTTATTTACAAAGTTAGCCCTGAATGCTGGTAGGGGCTCTATCACTACCTTGGTTGTGAGTGACCACAGGTAACTTCTAAACCCTTGCTGAGTCTTAGTGTCTTAAGTTGTAAACTGAAAAGATTTAACTGGAAGATTTCTGAGATTTTATCCAACTGAAAGAATTATATTTTTAATTGAAATTGAGCCAAAAAATATCCTGAGAATATAAATCAGGAGAAAAATATTTTGATTAAAATATCCCTAAGAATGTGTTATAAATTAAGGACAAAGCAAACAACTTTAGAAATCATCATATTTAACCTCAATGATATAATCTATCTTCTAGTACTGAACCATTTGCCACTAAAACTATGAGAAATCGAATATATTGCCACCAGAATTGTATTGTCTTACTTCATATGTTTAGAAATCTGCAATTTGTTGCTAATCAGATCACCCTTGAAGTCCTCCTTGCCAGACTCTCAGCTTTTTAATGAACTTGACTGTTCAAAATCAAAATTATGGCATATGGTTCTAGAAATATTAAATGAAAAAGGTAATAAAAGGAGTAATGTAATAACTGAGCATCTCAAAAATAGGGTTGTGTTTCTTCAGTTTTCATTTTCACTACACATCACTTGGTTCTGATTTTAGTATTCCTACTTACAATTAAAAGGGGGGGGAAGGCTGTGGGTGGTGGGATGCGTGGGTGTGGGAGGGTATATTGTTGTCTATTAGTGGAATCAACCCTTTCAGACGACAAAGACAACAACCAAATCTTTAGATGGTTTATTTGATCTGCGTGAAAGAGTGGCAGTGGGATTTCTGGCACTTGAATAAGCGGAAACAATATTTTTGGCTAGAGAGACTTCTGAGTTCTCTCAGGGAGCCCTCTAGAAGGCCATCTGGCCCAAACAGTATTTCTTTTGTAAAGCCCTGCATTTGGAAACACAAATGAAAGGTGTGTGAGCAGCAATCAGATACCTATGAAAATAATTTGCTTTCAATATTTGGAGGGGGGTTATTATTCTTTGTAATTTTCTAGATGAAAAGACTTATACGAGGGGGAAAAACCCTCTTTCTTTATTGATATAAATTCCCAATTTATGTTCCAGTAGAGGATTTGCTTATTAATGTAAACTTATTAATTTGCTCTATGGTTTTCTCATGAGTGAAATTAGAATGTTTCAGTGATGCTTACAGTTGTTATGTCAGTGACCTTATTTTTGACCTTTATAATTGTTAATTGAACCTAGATTTTAAAGATGAACATTTCCCCTTCCTTGGTTTTTAGCTAGCTTGTGAAGCTGTAACAAATGAAAAATATTGAAAAAGTTCAACGAAATCCTTCCAAAACCAAATTATAATGATATGAATAAAACTGAAAATGAAGCAAAGCCATATTTGTGGTCAGATACTACAGAAAACGGGACTATTCTAGCAAAGTACCTTTAAAATCTATCACATGTAAATATACTTTGCTATTCTCTCACATTTTTCTTTTAGAGTCTTTACTTAGAAAGAAATGGTAAGTTCTTATATTAAGATACCTTAGATTACCTATTGATCAGTTCCTTTAGCTGTCATTTCTGCCCAAGAAGAAATGAATATGAAAAGAGAAAAAAATCAGAACTGAATTTATAACAGGCTTGAAAAAATATACTGTATCATAATACATAAATGTATAAATATTGCATAAATATTTAAATGTGCTTATATGTACATTATAGTTTTCACTGATATATATTAACTAAATATTTTCTTGAGATGTTTTCATTTCAGTTATCCAATTTTCATACTATACACAATTTTAAATTGATACAAAAAGAACTGTCAAAATTCTATTTTTAAGAAACAATACTAAATTCAGTTCTGAATGGAGAATTTTCAAATACTGGAATCACCACTGTTACAGAAAAAATAACATCAAAAATAAAATTGACCTTTAGGAAAATCTTCTATAGTCTTATAATAAATTACATGGAAAGTGATTTATCCTGACTAAAGTTTCTACCAAATAATTTAGAGTTAAAATAATTAATGACATGCAAGTTGTATCTCAAAATATATTTTTCTAGGACAGGAGAAAAACTCAAGTTTGATGAATACTGAGGATATATATATCTCATGGCTGATGTCAGCTAAATTTGACATATTTAACTTATGGGAATTAAAATAGCATAGAGTATGTGAAGTGTTTAAGCTTTTTCTAAAAGATTTTAATAAGAGAAGATGGCCTTTAGTCTCTAATTTCAATCTACAGCCTAATTCTTATTAGTGAGGACTACTGTGCCAGGCAAAAGGCTTTTGCTTGTAAATAGCTATAGTTTCCTGAAGCAAAGCAGTCACAAGTATCACTAGCTGCCAAACAGATTATATGAGGAGATTATTATTTCTTAATGTATTTTTCACCTGACATCAAACTTTATTTCCTAAGAACTTCCAATTAAAATGAAACAAATAATTCTGTGACACCAAAGATTGAGCTCCAATAATTTATCTACTTTATAATCTAAGTATTCCCACAAAT
The DNA here is from genome assembly GCF_048164855.1 of Canis lupus baileyi. Classification (NCBI taxonomy): domain Eukaryota; kingdom Metazoa; phylum Chordata; class Mammalia; order Carnivora; family Canidae; genus Canis; species Canis lupus. The sequence goes on from NC_132854.1 coordinate 11,570,951, forward strand.
TTTATTTGAAAGGAACAGAAGAAAGGTACAACTTTTATTATTGATAATAATTATTATTGTTGTATAATGATAATTATTATTATCACTATAGAAAATACAAAGGACCCAGCATTACCTGTGAGCTTTAGCTATACCCTTGGTTTTAGGGCAGAATATAATTTAAGATGGGAGCAGAAGCAGAGAAAAGCAAAAATATGTAATTTTGCCTTCTTGGGTCATTCCTTTAAAAACATTACTTGAACGAAATTTTCATCTGAGGGGGGAAAAAGGTCTTTTGGAAATTTGTAACCATCTCACTAGGACACAAACTATCAGTTTCCCATCACTGACAAATTCACCTGTGCTTTGGATAAAGTATCTGAGGGTGTATGTTTTCATCACGATTCACATTGGAAATAAAACAGATTAGATGTTTGTTGGAAGCAATACTTTCTACAATTGAACAACCTATTTATACTAAATCTTTACAAACAGAATGCCACATTATTTAAACCCCAAGACCCTTCAAGACCCAGAGTCACCTACCTGCAGACCCAATTTTTGTGACCAGCCAATTTATAGGCAAAGTGAAAGAAACATGTGAACTGGATAAAATAACCATATGTCCCCACTGGAAGCCCCATTACTTGACTCATTTAAACCTTGCTGGACAAAGCACCAGGAGAATTTGCTGTAGGAAACAAACCTACACCAATGGGGCAGGGAGGAAATGACCTAATAGTGAGTCTCCCTTCTGCTCTAATTTCTGTGGTTCTGTGTTAAGAAAAGCTGTCCTGCTACACTGTTATGAATGCTTATGCCCCAACAAGAGAGCATTTCTTATGGAAAAAAAAAAAAGCCAGTTCAGAATTTAACATTTAAGTTGCCATCATCAAAAGGTAAAGACACTTTGGAACAATTTTGTTTGGGAACACTTTTAAGATACAAGGAAAAGTGTGGTTTTTTTTTCGTTCACTCGAGAACATAAATGCCAACAAAAGAGTGTGTTTCCAATTTGAATTTTGTTCACTGGCTTCCCGAAATTTAGGGTAACCTTTTCCATGCTCCTGGCTGCTTATAATGCTAAGTGGCATCCTTTAAACTGTTATTCAATGTGAAACCCAGTGTAGATGGTTAATGGAGGCAGTGCTGGTCCAGAGTGGAACTCTGCTTGGTCTGCCATTTTGATGGCCCATATCCTGCCTCAGTTTATTTCAGTCAGAAGTATTTATCAGCTGACTATAAGGTACACACAGAGAGGTGGAGAACATTTAGTGAGTGTGTGCACAGGTGGGACAGGGGAGTGGATGGAATTATTTGCATATATAGAATGAAAAGGTACATGGTGGGATGCTTGGGGGGCTCAGTGGTTGATCATTTGCCTTTGGCTCAGGTCGTGATCCCGGGGTCCAGGGATCGAAACCCCGCATTGGGCTCCCTGCAGGGAGCTTGCTTCTCCCTCTGCCTATGTCTCTCATGAATAAATAAATAAATTTTTTTTTTTTAAAGAAAAGGTACATGGCTCTTCTCTCTAGGCAAATATTTATGTGCATTCATGGAGGAGCTGGGTTTTGGAGTCAGGATACAGAAATGGACATTAAAATACAATGTCAATTTCAAAATATATTTCTATAAACTGCAGTGTTTTTCCAGTAGCCCACTCCTGATTTGAAATGAAGTAATGGTATTTATGCGGAAATTGGCGTAAGTCCAAATGGGATGTTTCCAATGTCACATATTTTGTCTTTTGATTTGAAGTGCAAGTTTGTGCAAAGATGAACCTCTGAGTGTGTGAGGATGAGCAAGGTCAAAGCTGAAGGCAGGTATTCGTAATGGGAGGGAGGGGGTGACCCACTTAATATTGCTACCCATGTTCCCAAGTCCTGGGATTTTCAGGTGTTTTTACTGCCAGTGAAAAGTGCAAGTGATACTTCTCACATTGATGTCACCAGTTCACCACTGAAGTCAGTTTTGTCTTTTTTTTTTTTTTTTTGTAAGGGGCTGTTTAGCATTTACAACCTTGGTAATATTTCAGCATTCTTTCCCCCCCAAGTACTTTTGCATCACAGGTTTTAAAACTTCACTCCTTATGTAGGTAACAAGGCTGAGTTCAGATAGTACCTCTAGGATAGATTTATAAATGCAACTTTCTCCCCATTCTCTTACAAAGAGGCAAACGGTATTACTGCAAATAACCTTTAAGATAATTAACTGACAATGCTGCAACTAGCATAAAATCTTCCTTCAGGCGACACCTAATTTAAGTGTTACTGGCACAAAGTGGAGACAGATTGCGCATCACCACTGCAATATTTACATAGCAGAAACCCACAGAGCAGGAAACGCGAGGCTCAATGATGCACTAAATTAGGAACAACCATACTCCAGTGTTAATTTGCTCTCCATTCTATCCAAATCTCAGGTCCAGAAATTGGTACAAACACATACACAGCCTCCCACTCTTAAATGACTAAACCGGAGGAGCTTTTTGTACATTTTTGCCCTCAAATTAAAATAACTCGAAAATTTATATCCTCTCTCCACAAGAACCATTTGATCAAACTGCATTTATTTCATTACAACTTGCTCTTACTTTGATCTAAAATTATTTTCATGTGAATGCTGCATCAGAGTCTATAGAGTAAAACTACAGACTTCTATTTTCTCAAAGGCTGCCAATATAGTTTATAAAAAGAAGAAGCTATAGAGAGACTTGAGGGCCATGTAGTGAAATATTCAGAAACATGGAAGGGCAAATTTACCTGAAGCATATTTCTCCCTGATGAATGTTGTCCCCGCACGGCCCCTCCTCTGCCCCCGCCACAAGCCAATTAATTTTTGAAACAACTCAAAGGATCTATATTTTAGATCCCCCCCCACAGTATTTTAAACACCAGATTCACCCGAGGCATTAACAAAACATTTACCTTTCCTAATTGTTGATGTTCTTTAAAGGCAGTGATCAGTTCCTCAGCCCACTTGATTTTTTCAGGGGAAGGAGAAAACTGTTCCTGCACGACGGCAATTTGGTTAGGGTGTATCACCTGCTTACCTACAAGAAGATTAATAACACCAGAAACACGAAACAACAAACAGATGTTCAAACAAAATGTCTCAACCACAAAAGGCTCCTAATGCCTCACAAACTGTATGTAAAATAACTAATTATTTTAGACTTTTTAAAAAGAAAGTAACTGCAATCTGGCATGCTTTTCCATAATACCACATAAGAAACACAGAAGAATGGAAGTAATTGTGTTTCTGATCCTACAGAAATGCCACCTTAGCGCAGATAATCTCTCATTTTTAGTTACAGGTGGGTTGACTAGACAGCTTGTTGACTAATCCTTTGGCTGGAACTTTAAAGGACAATATCTGCAAATTAGAGTGATTATTTTGAGTTAAGGTAAAAAAAATTATATGTTAACTCTTTCAAATTTTATAAGTTGTCTTTTGCTTATTTTGTACCATTATCCCACCTACCATGATTTCTTTTAGAAGTGGTCTGTTGATTTTCATAAAGCTAACAGGAGCAGATGTTACAACTATATTAATATAAAATAGTGGCTTACAATAACACATTTAATTTTCTTTCTTTTAGACAAATATAGTGTGTGTCATTTCTAACCACTAACAGAAAATTGGATTTCAATGAAAAGATTTTACTCAGTACAGTGAAACAGAAGGCAGATTTGAACACAGTGGTCTCTAGGTTACTCCATTTCAAAATATTTAAATAAAAAAGTGCCTGAAAGTTTCTCTAACCAAAAACATAATCAGGTTTTCCCTTTTTTCTTGTAGAATGAAGATTAAATACTTCCCTCTTATACAGATATTTAAATACCCCAGAAGAAAAGCTTATCTCTGTGCTAATAGCTTTAGAAAAGCTTTCTGCTTCTTTTTGGAGTTTAAGGATCTTGAGGAAAAAACATTACACAAACATAAGACTCACAGGCTTCTACGAAATCATGCAGTCATTAAAAGAAACAATTTAACAATCAGGGAAGTGTAAAATCGAATCAGGTCATTAATAAAATACAACATAATTTAATGTTATAATAATGATGAGATTATATTTTATTACATGATAAAATTATGGACATATTTGGTTTTTTAAAAATGAATGTACACTTAATGATAATTTGCTCTCCTAAATATATTTGACCATATATCAATGTGCTTTGCTTTTGAAATAGTTGTTTTAACATTTGGCCAGTACAAATTATACCTTTGATGTAAAAAAAAGTTTTTTAGTATTTCATGGAAAAAGAGTTAAGTGAATAAATATAGCAGTATCTTTTCTTACAGTAGCATAATTAGAACACCTTCAACCTTGCTATTTCATTCGCATATGTCAGCATACTAATAAAACATTAAAACCCTATACAAATAAAGATGCTTTAAATTATTTGAGGAATCATGCTTGCTTTGGCAGCAACATATATTAAAATTGAGGAATAATTTCAGGGAACAAATAGTATCAGTGATGACAAATGAGAGCTTTTCTCAATGGTAGGTATTGCAATTATACTAAGTCATCTAATAGCTGTTACAATATTATTAATAAAGGATGTCAGTTCTGGTAGTCATTTTGTACTAATTGTTAGTCCTGAATTTTATAATTTATGTACATAATTTACACAGATGTGTAAAAAGCCATATTTCACGGGAACTTCTTGGTACAGATACTATGACTTAAGGAGCAAAACAGAAACTATTTAGGAATACTGGGAAACCACTGATGGCCTGCAAGTACCCATATTTCAGTAGTGAGGCTAATTTTAGGATATGTGTTAAGTTTTAGAAATTTATGAACATCCATGTATGAAGTTATCTTTTGTCGATTCTTGTGCACCCCAACAATGGAACATCACACTTTAATGTCATGTGAGAGTGAGGCAAATATTTTATACAGAAGTGCTGTTATTGGCAAGTTACCGAGGGTACAAAATTGGAAGACATTAAAATTTATGACCATGAAATCCTTTTTACAGTACCACTTGATATATCGTGCTTTAAATCAATACCTGTCAAGTCTTTTAGGTGACTATATGATGGTGTCATTTTTGTCTTCTACAAAAGACTGCAAAAAAGAAGAAAACCTACAGTGCTTCATATTTATCATCTTTCTTCTCAGCATGCAGGACTGCAATAACTGTGATGACCAAGTCAGCTGTTGAAGCTTTATTACAAGATTTAGTTTTGGTTTCTTTTTATAAAAATAATTCCTAATGTGAATAGCCACTTGTATGGCCAATGCATTGATTTCAAATCAATCCACATGGACTATGGCCCCGTGAAATAACGACTGCAGAAGAGAAACCATAACGCACTGTTTGATGCCTGGCTAACTTTAAAAAAAACTACAAAACTCGTTTAAAAATGTATCATTTTTAAAAGCAGAGAAAATCCTTATGGCATAGACTGTTGCTCATCAGTGTTGTGGGTAACATGATACTTTCATGAGATTCTAAAACTTTCAAACACCTGCTTCAGAGAGGGTGTGTATTTCTCCTTCCTTGCTTTTCTCTCTGCTTGTGCAAAGCCCAAGTTATGACAATTAAATGACAATTAGGACAAACAGATCACAAGTGGGTTTAAAATACTCAAAGCCCTTCTTATTTCAAAATACTACAAATAATCTGGTATCTTATTATTGGACTAATTACCTTTTTTACTGGTATGTAGAAATATAATTGGGACAACAAAGATCTTCCTTTTAAAAATTGCAAACTGGTTATGAAGTATAGCTCCCTAGTTTACTGACTTATTCACTTGAATATATAATGGGCACTATACCCTCTATGTCTCCCCATCCTCCCCCTGCTTCCATTTTTTGTGTGTGTGTGTGATTTAATACTCCCTGTTGTTGAGAAACAATAGTGCCAAGCGCATAAGCTCCTCATGCTGAGTTGGGCACAGTCTAGAAATCTAAATGTGATTTGAAGTAACGTGTCTTCTGCGACTGAATTAGGGACCAATTTAATTCAGCCCTGTTTCTTGGAGAAATTCTCAAACTCCTTTGTAAGTTCTGGAGCAAACATTTACCCCAGAGGTAGCTGAGGACACCCAGGTTATACTGAGCGATGGTGATACAGGCTAGCATCAATTCAGTGTTTTCAAAAATTTTTTAAAATTTTTATTGAATGAGTACCCATTTCACAGCAACATCTGGCTGCTTGGCAGCTAATGCCACACATTTTAGACCAATAACATCGAGGTCTATTAGATAGATTTCATGGAGTGTTTCTCTTAACTTTTCCATTTGGGCTATGTCCTAACTGGTCATTGGAAAGAGGCAGATGTAACAGGCCATGGGGACAATGGCAACCTTGAGGCCAGGATAGAGGGACTCTTTCTTTCTTAGTCACTGTTAAATGTAGGGAGGATTAATTTATTAATAGTTCAGATGACTGGAAAATATTTCTCTATACAAGATCACATTTATTTACTTATTTATTTATTAAACAGATTTGAGGGGAATCACATTTTATTTTAACTCTTCATATTAAAAACATAACAAATAACACAATTATTTAAGTCTAATATAACACTAAAATTGTTTCTCCAGTTGTTTGATTTTATTTGGAGTTAAAGCATCATTCATTAAGATATGTTTAACATGTAAGGTCACTTTATGAACTCCCTAACTGGACACATTTCAAAAATATTTACAAAAGGGACAGCAAGGATGCTTGTCTCTTTTTCTCATTATTTGAGTTCATTTCTGATCATGATATTCTTAGAACTTGTAGCAGAAGAATAAATAAGCATAAAAGAATTTATGGCTTAGCCATGGTTGCGTGTGTGTGTGTGTGTGTGAGAGAGAGAGAGAGAGAGAAAGAGTGTGAGTGCACACAACTGCAGATATGTGTTTGTGTATAGAATCCCATTGTGGTTTTGGAAAAAAATGGATTTCTGTTTCAAAAACATAATTTTCAGTTGCTCCCTGGACTCCTGATGCTCAGTGATCGGACACATCAATCAACAGATATCTGCCAGCGCTCCAGGACTGGATTGTAGGGAACCCACTGACCTTAGTGCCAGCCAATGCCCGTAGGTGTCGCCAGGTGCATAGACACTTACTAGGAGGTGGGAGAGAAATACGGGGCTTGAAGTGGCAGGAGAATAAAAAGCTAGTTATGAGTAAAAAAAAAAAAATCAAAGAAGATATCAACAAAGTTTCTTTCAGAAATGAGTGAATATTTTGAATGTTTAAGGAAATTTTTGTTCTACCCATCAGCCCAAATTCTTACGGCTGTTCATTCAAAAACACTTCTATAATAGCCTCATCCCTCCTCCAGGGTCAGCAAAAAACAAAATACTTAGGAGGACAGGACAGAAAAAAAATGGTAACTAATGTAAAGAGGAAACAAAATGAATGCTTCATTGTTCGACTTGCACAGACAAAGGAAAACATGACAATTTGTTCAGCAGGTTCTTGCCCTAGATGGCTTTTTCACATTTCAAATAGCAGAATAAGTATATGAGATATATGGCTACATTAGAAACTCTAATTTCTGGTTCTATTTCTACTTTTCTGGAATGTTTGCTAATTTAGATCCTGCTTTCTAAGGTATCATCAAAAATCATACCAGTAAATCCCATTGCAGCTCCTTCCCTTGACTGCCTGAGGAGCCCCTCTCCATCTCGAAAGTCGATGTACACCAGATCTATAGCCTGTAGACCAAAGGCTTTCGCTATGACAATAATCTTTTGTCGGGCGTACAGAATATCTTGGGTTTCTTTACTACTTGTTGCACCTGAAATGGGATGTAGACAGAAAAAAGAGACATGAACTCGGAAACCAAACCTAGCCATCTGTTGTAAAAACTTGGTTTGTAAAGACATCGTCCTGGGGATTGTTCCCCAGCAAAATGATGACTCTAATATAAATGAAGAGAGGGATATGTGGAGGCAGAGTTAAATCTCCTATGTGTCTCTTTATCTTGGAAGGCATCTTTCAGCGTCATTACTTGTGTGTGTTAAAAAAAGGATTCTCCTGCATCTCAGGAGATACAATCACAAATGACTTGATAGGTCACAAATTACTTCTGGTATATTTTTTTCCTTTTTGCCGTTGCTTGGAAAGTATCGGTCCAAAGACAGTACCACAAAAGGTGGCCAAGTGGCTGTGTGAGGAAATGGTTAACTTCTCTCACTGAGCACAGAAATTTGCGTGCTGGGGTTGCAATGCTCTGCCATAACTAAGGTTCTGAGCCAAATAGCGCAGCTTCAGGGTTTGGATGAAGAACTCAGGGAAACGGAAGGGCACTCATTTTGAAAGAGGCAGAAAGTGTCCACTGAACTGTCGGAAACACAAAGGTCTCTTAGAAAGACTGGTATTAAACTAAGTTCCTTTTCTTTCACCCTAAGGGCGGGTGTGTGTGGGGTGTCACTGTTTGCATTTGGACCGTGACACTCCGCTCAGGGAGAGCTCCAGTTTCTAGGCCACCGGGACTGTGGTTCTGCACATGCTTTGTGGCCTTGCTGTCTTTTCTAGGTGTGCCCAGAGTCACTATGTACACATGTACCCAGACCGGAGGCATAGTGCCCAAGGGATGGGGAAGATCAGTGGAAATGAGCATACTATCTCAATAAATATTTAATAAGGAGTTCTGAAATGTGTTTTAGGAGGAACTTAAGATCTATTTAAAATAATATTTGCATATTACATTTACTGTAGAAAATGATCTAAAGCAAATGTGAAATTATGTTAAATTTGTGTTACAAGCCTAGTTAACTCTCAGATGGATGTGAAAACAAAATATTTAAGCAACAGAGAGGCTATTCATATATTATACTCAAAATGAATAAAGTAGATGTCATATACTCCTGAACACATTTGAGGTTGCAACAGGCTTTTTATTACTTTATAAATGAACAGAAGTAGTAATATGGTGTTCTGGAAGCAGGACAGTTCTGAGGTGCCCTAAATTATCAGAAAGTACTGCCCATTCAGCTGAAAAACCATTGTCATGATTGGCAAATATATATTGTCATGTAAATGTCCTTTCATGAAGGGGCAAAGAAAAAATACATACATACACATACATAGACACACAGAGATACATGCACACACGGAGACTGAAAAAGAGAGAAATGTGTTTGATACCTATGCTGGCTCGAAAGTCTTCTCCTCCAAAAACAACTGCATCTAGAAAAAGACCTACTTGAGGTCCACTCTTTAGTGCTTCTTCACACACGGCCTGTAAAAGAACAGAACAGAACCAAATCTCATAGAAATGCACAATATAGAGAGAAGCAGCATGGTGTATTTTCAGTAACAGAAAATTCCAACTCTGAACACAGTTTGGCTGAAAGCAAACCGGCAGTCCTAAAAATGCAGCCCTAAATTTACCCCTTTTGAAAGGCATTTAATATTGTCCAAAATAATTATGCTGTATAGATTTGCTTTGCTTAGTGGATTATATTTAGTTCCAAATATATATGAATACAGTTATAATGTTTGAATCACAGTTCATCTAATTTCTAAAAAAACTTTGAATTCACTTTGATTGTTCTGTAAATTGATTCTCTTTTCCTGAAATTTGTTTTGTTTTAAGAGACTCTCAAACAATAAACATAAAACCACAGGAGAGAAGGAAAGAATTTTTAAATCAAATTAATTGGATTATTTGTGTTAGGATCAGGATTTCTTAGTAAATGGTCTCAGGATTAAAGACATACAGTACAAAAATCTACAACTCCAGAGGGGAAAATAAAAATGCAACAAGTCATCCAAGATGTATTAATTAGCAACTTCCATATTTCTATGTGAAAATAAAGATTAATAACATTTGTCATAGATGTAACAATCTACTGAGATGGAGATTCAGCATGCTAATGTATGTGGGTAGGGAAGATCTGAAAATTGGGAGTGGACACTGTTGATTAATTTCAGGGGTTGAAAGTGCTTCTAGGTACAATATGAAATAAAACGGGGCGGTGGAGTTTAGAATTCAATCATCGTATGAATCTAGTCATATCTAAGGGACATGCTTTATTTATATCTCAGAATTGTGGGGCAGCCTAGAAGAATTTATGATCAGTTGTGTAAATGCGCTCATCATGAGGCTTGAAGCAGCTTCCCAAACATGTGCCCTCTGCCCCTCCTGCATGGTCCAGTAGGTCTCAAAGTTTCCTCTCAGAGCATTTACTCCCATATTATCTCTCTAGGGAAGTGTTCAACTATCTCTTTTCTTTGGTTTTAGGGATTTCTTCCCTTTTGCCCTCTGAGATGGGGTGCAACATTGATGTTCATGAGTCAGGTGAAATGTGAGGCATATTTTGGAAAACAGTTTAAATGATCAGTGATAAAGGGGGAAAAAAACAAACTAGCCATGATATCATTAAGGCAAATTATTTAATGCAACCATACAATGCTGGAAAACACTTGGCTCAGCTGATCTTCCTGAATGCATATCAGGAAATATTTTATGTTCTAATGTGACAAACTGAATTAATATACTGCAAATTATTGATGTATACTAACTGACAAACAGCAGTCTTATATGCTAGACGTTATGGATACTATTACTACAAAGAGGCCAGAAAATTTCCCACTAAAAGGCAATTGTTACAAAAGAACAATCGAAAGTTAATTCATAAGGACAACAAAATAGATTTTCATGTACAATTCATTAATAAATATAATTCAAAGCGTGTGTTTACATAGGATTATTTAAAGTGAGAATATATAAATATTTCACTTAAATATTTAGGATTGGGAAGTCTTTTCTTGCTATTTAGCTAGTTTCTTTGTTTTCTAAGATGCTCACAGCCTGGTTTTAGATTATTATAGATAACAAATGGTGTTCAAGGTTTACTTTGCCTATAAATCTTTCTAGAAAAATATTTTAAGTAGATGTCAAAATTGAGAACAAAAGTTCTCTTTAGGTAATAAATAAAGCTAACTTATTAGTTACATTATGTTCTCTTACCTTAAAATTGAGCAAACCCATTGCAGTTTCCACAAAAGGGATTAAATTCATAGGTTGTTCAAGTTTTCGGCCTTTTAAGTAGAATGAAAATTTGTCTGAAAACTAAAATCAGAAGTGTCATTGGTAATTAGTAGGGGGAAAAATGTACAATCACTGAAATGTAGACACGGTAGTATTTGAGTCTTTGGCCTAAGGAAGTAATATCCCAGTCTATTTCATACATGAAAAAGAATTAAAACAAAACAAAACAAAACAAAACCAGGAGGAAAGACCAAGATAAAAAGGTAACAAAGTTTCCACCAAACTAAATAGTAAATAGTAAATTTAGTGCATTATAATGCTTGTTTTTTTTTTTTTTTTTTTTTTTTTCCCCCTAAAGGAACAGTTTGAGGCCTAGGAGTTAGAAGTGGAAAGAGAGATTCTGGAGTCAAAATGCTTTCCTTGAAAACATATTTACTTAAGACCTCTAGCCTTCACTTAGCTAAATGCAAATGATAGGCCCCCAAAACAGCGAAGTCTTGTTCTACCTGCCATTCTGTTTTTGTTTTGGACCAGGCACTGACATGAGTGTAACTGTTCAGCAGCCTTCTACGTGGAACCCATATTATTCATTATAGCACCATTATCCTTTGTTCTGAAGGTTTTTCTTCATAATTTTTTAGCTTACCTAGGAAGACCTTAAAAAGGAAGTTTAATTCTTTGAAGACCAAAGCTCGCCAATTTTTTCCATGAGACCAGTTCACAGCTAGCTCTGTGCTGCCAGTGGGGTAGCCCAAATTCCAAAATCTATCATCTGGAAACATACAAAAGCTCTTGCACAGATCTCCACCACCACCACCACCCCCCCTTTCAAAAGGAAAAAAAAAAAAAAAAAACCACAACCCACCACACTCTAAATTGTAAATCTATTATGTCTATCTAGATCTAATAAGATGTGGGGAGATAAAAAAGAAACAACACAGGTATGATAAAGATATTTTTGTAAATAAAGATGAAAACATATATATCCATTTTAAATTTAAGGAATATTCAGCCATTAATGGATATCAAAGGAAAAGGGAATTTTAATCATCTCTCCATTCAGTCTCAGTTGGGTAAATCATATCTAAGAGATTTGCATAAATATAAACCATCAAAGACTTTTCATCTTCAAAGGGGGTTTCAAGACCCTATAAGCTTTGTACTGTAATCATCGCAGGTCACCACCCTGCAGGAATAGGGCTGCTATGGCAACATAAAAAAACTAATGCTTAAGGCTTAGCATAATATTCTGACTAATAGAAAGGAAACTCATTTTAAAAGCTGGCAGCCTATTTACCAGAAGCAGGATTAGAGGTGTTATTTCCCCTTTTAGCTGCCCCCTCCTTGCTTATGCAGCACTCCCTCCCCCCCCCCCCCACCAAATCTAATCACTGGGATCTTTAAAAAGCTTTTGAGCAATTTGCAGTAACTTTACAATTAGGCTAAAATAAATCACAGCTTTCAGTAATGAAGAATTATTCCCATGTTGCCCCTCCCTGCCTCAGACACCACCATCATCACCTCCTTAGTAACTTTTCAAGGGAAGGAATAACTCAAGCAAAACAGCAAGAAAGAAGAGAAGGCTACGATGTAAGGAGACAAAGTGTATAATATTCCATGAAAATAAAAATAAAACCTAACTTATGTCACATTTAAGTTAGAAAATGGGGAGTGAAATATTAGGGGTTTTGGTGTTATGGATGCACCGGTGGAACTTTTTTCTCATTAAAACAACAACAACAGCAATGTGCAACAGTACTTGCCCCATTCTTTGTGATAAAGGTTGTACCTACAACAAAATCATGAAGTTTAAAACTAGTTAAATACTTTACACTCTATTTCCTGTTCTTAGAAAAAATCTCTAACCACCTTTTGTTTTTAAGCCAACAGGGGCATTTAAAAATGAAATATTCTGGCCCATTCTCCTTCTCCTCCTCCCCTTCTTTCTTAAAAAATTGCATTAAATACTGACACAAAAGGTAACTAGTGGAGAAGTTTCAATTAATTTTTTCAAAAGGAGACGATTAAATGTTTCCGGCCTGGTAAAGTGTTCATTTCAGTGAGGTGGTGGGGCTGGGGAGGGGGGTGAAGGAAAAGAAGGGGAAAAAATCACAAAGAGATTGGGGAGGAGATGAAGTAGCAGGGCTCAGCAATTCTTTCAATTCCAGTGCACACCCAATAGTGTGTTGGAAGAATGCACACTGTTCGGGATTTGTGGGAGAATTGTCCCACGACAAAGGAGGCAGAGTCACGCTTGTTATAGTCCAATAAGCCATGCCAGTCAAACAAGAACCCACACTAGCGACAAAAGGCCAGCAAGAGATTCTCACACAAAAGAAAACAAGGAAGCCCATCTTTCAGTTGTGCATCAGGGCTCTGGGTTTTATGCTTCACATAAATACAAACGGAGAGGAAAAAATAAACAGCCCAAAAGACTTCTGTTAACTAGAAATCCTATTTCTATCCAAGGATTTAAAACAGCGAACAGAAGCTGTAGCTGAAGGCTGGGTTGGGTCCTCCCCTCTTAAATGAAGGGTAATAACGGTGATAAACAGGCATTAACATGAAACCAAGAGGGAACAGTGGCTTCAGATTCCATTTCAATCAATTTAAGACACATTCAAATGGGGTAGAGGCCTCAGGGATTGTAACCTACTGTAACGGGTATCTCCTAGCTTCTGAGGGGTGACCCTGGAGAGGAACTCCAGTTTAGAAAGTAAATATGGGTCCTTGAACATGGGGTCTTCAAGAAGACCCCAACATGGAGCTGTCCAGCAGAAAAATAGTGGCAGCTATAGATGTAATTTGAAATTTTTTAGTAGCTACATTAACAGAGTAAAATGAAACAGGGGAGTTTAATTTTAATAATGTTTGTTCAACCCAGTATATCTGAAATATTACCACTTTCAACATGTGATCAATATAAAAATTACCCAGATAATTTACATTCTTTTTTGGGGAGGGGGCTACTAAGGCTTCAAAATCCCATGTGTATTTCACACTTATGGCACATCTCAATTTGGACTTGCCACATTTCAAGTACTCAGTGGCCACATGGGGCAGGCGGCCACTGTGCTGGAAAGTACAGGTTCAATGCATCTACATGCATGAAAAAGGTGAGTAGTAGTTTGCTCCAGTATTACAACTGTTCCGTGTATGGCTACATTTGCAGCCACAGCCTCAGGGATAATCCCAGATCTAGCGTCAAAAGCACCGTCTGCATACCCACGGACATGTCCCAGGCTTTGTGCTTGGAGTGGCACAACTGGCAGGTATTTTATTTGGCAGAGATCTGCAAAATCATAGCAACCTCTAAATAAAATCTAGCCTCCCCCTACTTTAACAGTGAAAACAATCATAGTATAATTAGGCCTATTTCAAAGTTTTCTTAAGTAATTTGAAATGCCAGGTTTTTATTGGCCAAAAAGTCTGTCATGAAACACACACACACCTGTCAGCAATTTAAAAAGGACAGACTAGAGAGCTGGTCAGGAAATAATATCTGTGCTAATTAAAACCACTAGTTAAAAGCTTCCTGTTACTTCCTCTAGTTGCCCTCAGGAGTGACCTTTCCCTCTCCTCTAGGTTCATTTTTTCCTTCGTGGCTAATGTGCTTTCGCTGTCTATGAAGACTGCAAATGAACCTGGCTAAGAGCCATTTACTTCACTGCTCTTTCAGGTGGAGGTTAGGGCCTGGCAGGCTGTGAGAAGTGATCCAGTTCTCAGGCCAGCCTGTTTCCAGGGATTGCTATGTGAGGCTGCTGAGGAGGCGGTTCTGGCCAAACTGCAAGTCTTGAGTAGGGAGCAGAAGCATCATCCCAAGAGCAGAGTTGTTCCTTTGAACACTCTGGGTAAGGCCAGGCTCTCCTTGTGTGAAGGGAACAGTCTCTGGGGCTCCCCTCCCCTTTCCCTCAGTTCCCTTTCTCTCTGCTCCGTGTACACATTTTCAAAATCTGTGACCCCCACATCCTTCCCTTCTGTTACTCTTTCATAGCTGCTCCTGAGACTTTAATTAAAGCAGGACATCAGCTACTCACCCACTGGATTTCTTCAGGACCTTCCACCTTGGGCAGCATCAAGCTAGATGGAAGAACCCGGGACTGCAGAAGGGTCTCCAGGTCCTCTTCGGCTAGACCACTGGATACCGAGTTGACTCTCACACACGTTTCAGTTGGGCCCAGGTCAAAGTCTTCAAGAGTTTCTACTATCCTCAGCCTAGCGTCATTCTGTCAGTGACAATAAAATGTATCTCCTAAGGTTATTTATCATTGAGGGGATATGTTATGTGGATTCAGATTCTGAGCACCAAGACTATATCTACACATTTCCTGTCCAGCAGATAGATGGTATTTGAAATAAGTTGTCCAATCTGATAGACAAGTGATTGATTTCCAGATTTCATTCAAGATAACAGAGATGACAGCAACCATAATGCATACTGGTGCATTTCCAAATAGTTCTGTGCTCTCACCCATTAGCACTGTTTTTCAACTACAAAGGTAAAATAACTGATAGGTAACATTACTTACTTATTTTTTTAAACGATTTTATTTATTTATTCATGAGAGACACACAGAGAGAGGCAGAGACATAGGCAGAGGGAGAAGCAGGCTCCCTGCAGGGGGAGCTTGATGCGGGGCTCAATCCAGGACTGTGGGATCACGATCTGAGCCAAAGGCAGATGCTCAACCACTGAGCCACCCAGGTGCCCTAGGTAACGTTTATTGAGCATTTATTAAGCTCTAAGCATGGTTCTAAGTCCTCTACCTGCATTTTCTCATTTCATAAACATAAGGAACTACATAACATGTGGATAATGGTAGTCTCGTCTGTCAGCATATTCACATTAGGGAAAAAATAAGGATTTGTTTTTCTCTTTCCATATGTGTCATGTTTTTTAGTCACTTAAAATATTTTTGCTACTGAGTTGAATTTTGACATTCAATTAAGCCGCTCACAGGAAAATGACACTCCATAGTACAAAAAAACTCCAATTTATTCAGATGGAAGGTAATAACACCACCAAGAAATCTCTTCATGAAGTGGAGGACAAATACATTTTTTTCCCCTTGGATTTGACAGTCTGTGCTCCATAGTTAAGAAAAGCTGAAAGGTTGAAAGCCTGCTTCAGTATATGAACTATCCCTAGAAAAATTGTATGAAACCAAACATGTTATTTATTGGCTCTGAGTTGGAGTGTTGAAGGTGGGGTAGGGGGTGGGAAGAGAAAGGACACTGAGGAGCTGGGGGTTGGAGTCAAGAGAAAGAAAGCACTTGCGGTCATTACTTCCTGCCAATTTCAGTTTCAAAAACAAATTCCTTCAACTTGCCAAAAGCCCTCAACAAATTCTCATTGTCAGAATGAACACTTATCAAAAGTAGTTTCATTTGGGAAGGGTTTTTATGATACTAATAAAACTTTAAAGCTTCTTACTGCTGACGAATGTGGTTTAAAAAAAAAAGCCTGAACAATATACAGCCATTTGAACAACAATACTTATCTGGGAAATAGCAAGCCAAAGTGGAGACAAAAAGAGAATTATTAGAGCCGATATTGGGTCTAAGTCTAATCAACAAGACAAGCCAGGACAGTAGATTTAAAGCAGACGGATGTAGGTCTACGACCGAGTGGAAACGGGGAAGGCTTCCAAATGTGGTCTGAGTTAAACAGTGTGAGGAAACAGTGGCTTAGAGTTGTCAGGTCAGATGGAAACAGAATACGTAGACCAGTTTAAGACAGCCCTGTGGAGCCCTGATTTACAGAACTCTGACTGCAGATAATTAGGCCAAGCTTAGACAAAAGCAAGAAAGAGCGCACACTAGCTTCTAAAGTGAAGGGCGATGTGGCCAGCAGTGGCTTGATTCCACATCATGCCGTTGGCTATTCCACAGCTATAAAACTCATCTGCTTGCTCTACCATGCCTTCTTGTTATATTCACTAAAGAGGAAAATCCTGAAGGTGAAGGGTGGAAGTGAGCTCAGTATCATGGTTCCAAGAACATCTAGAACTGTGGAGAGAATGCCTTCAGCTCTGGCAGTGCAGGTATTTAGATCCATGGCCTCCGAGAACCTAAAATGTGTTATGCTCTGTGTAGCCCGCACAAGCTACAAACTCAGGATTGCTCCAACTTGTAAATATTTCAGTTTCCAGGATTTCTTTTGATAGCAGGTTGGGCTTGTCAAAGGGTCTCCTGGGACAAAGTAAATAGAAAATGGAAGGGAACTAAACTAGATCATTTAGCCTGAAATGCATTTTAAAACTTGGGTTACTCGAATCATCATATACGCTCTACTTTAATCATCCCGTGTGCTCGAGGTATAGGATCCCTGGCAAAGTCAACTTCCTAAATTGTTCATGTCGGTGTCAAACAAAATCTGACCTCTAAGCTGTTTTGTTATTTCATTTGGATTAGAAAGGGGCTGTTTGTTCAAAGCTCATGTTCTAAACCTGTTTGTGATTTTTATCTAAAGTCAGATTGCCATGGTTTCAGCACATTCCGGTTTACTTAGTAAAATTCAACCTTTGTGAAATTGGCTGCAAATGAAGTACCTAATTCCAATTTTAGGCATAATCTGATTAGTACTTTTCGTGTTATAATAATGAATAGTGAATACTCAGCATTTTGTTAGGCTTTTTTTTTTTCTCAGAATTAAAACAAGCTCTTTCCACTTCATCATTCTGTACCTTTCCAAAAAAAGATGATGGCTTTGGAGGTATATTGCCACACAACACCCTTATTAACAGGCTGCTGCTTGTTGCAATTTACATAAACTAAGTGTGCATCCCTCTGCTATGTATCCCAAAATATCCAACAACTTCACTGAATTTACACCAACCAACAAGTATGTTGATTTTTTTTTTCTTTTTAGTGCTTTAATGGTGAAATATGTTACTGTGCTAGCAAACACACCCATGCCATCTGTTGGGTGAGAGGAAGGCAGTTTCTAAGAACAATTAGGTTTAGTTCTGGGTGCTCAGCTAGAGAGAGCCACAGTCCACCCAGTTGTGAAATGAAAGAAATTCTGTTCATTCTGATCTCTCCCTCCTTCCCTCTCTCCCTCCCTGTCCCTTCTTCCTCTCTCCCTGATACCAATCTCTCTCTCTCACAGCTCTCTCCTTTGCATCACCATACTCCCTTCTCTCTCTCCCTCCTTCTCTCTCTCTCTCTCTCTCTCTCTCTCTCTCTGGCTCCTGTTTGGCCCTGACTATCCTTCCAATTTTTATCTCATTCGGGGGATCCATAAGACACAGCTTGGCAGACAACTCCTTCTCTGAAGGGCTATATATGATCTGCTGAGATTATTGGGAGGTAATGTTTCCTGGCAAAAGAAGGAAGAGGAAATCAAAGCAAAAAGAGGCCACTCAAAAAAAGACCTTTCTTGGGGGGCGGGGAGGGGGAGGAGTGTCTTATATTCTGATGGCAAGACAGGTTGTTCAAAGTGAAGTTTAGAAGGAACTGCATTCTAAATGTGTTAACACTACAGAACGGCCTTGGTAAGCATTTCTTAATCTATGATGAATTTGTCCCTCTAAAATCTGTCAACCTGGAAAAAACAGAATAATGGCATTAAGGCCTTTCTCAACAGTTCCATTAGATCTTTGCAGAGACTAATTACTGAAGTATGTTCTATAGCATGTCTGATTCCAGAGGCGAACTTTGCAGAAGTCACAAAGAAAGTTGGCACGGATCAGACTCTTCACCCGCCCTGTTCTAAATGAAAAGTGGTGTCACCAAACTTCCCACATTCAATCGATATTTCGTGCCACGGACTGCTCAGTGCAGTGGACCAGTGGCTAATAAACTTGTCCTTCTACATAAGCCACCGTATTATGTGACTCTGTCTGGGCCAGGAACCAAGGCGTGCTATGATTTCAGAGACCCGGTTCTTATCACCTGGGGAAGAGACATGCTCCGGTGACGTAACAGAGCGGATAAATCAACCGTCGCCAAGACCTGCAGACTCCAAAATTAAAGGAGAAAATATGCGTGCAGTTGGTTCAATTGGCACCCATTAAAGCTAATAACTAATCATCCTCGCAAGTTTCTAGCTCAGAATGATCAAATCTGCAAAGAAAACAACATCCGTCCACTTTTACACTCCAGTGGAAGAGGTGGTCCCTCGCGGCAGGGCGGCACAGTCTCGCCATCTGGAGAATAAATCGAGTGTGAAGTACAGTATAGTTTGGGACCAAGCTCCGTGGCGGCAGCTCAGCAGTCAGTTCATTAGTTCCCAACTTCCAGGGATTAGAGCGGCATCAATTCTACTGTCGGATAGGAAGAGACAGACAGGATACAAGATTCAAGGAGGATTGTGACAACCAGGAGGAGCCCCTTGGGTTTATTTATAAAACTACAAAGTATAAACATACCCAAATAAGTGCCTTAAATAATAGCATTATCACAGTTTCATAACATCTGAATTAACACCTTTCCCTTCTTCCACCCCCCACTCAAACCTTGTATGTTAATGTATAGTCCTTTTCAGGGGAAACCACAAGCTCGCCCTTGATGCAACAGGAGCAGTGAGAAAGCCGAGCGGCCGAACCCAGATTTGGTAATTAAGAAATATGAAAGACTTTCTAGACTCCAGGGAGATGCATAATCTTGGTGATTTTTTTAAAATGTGCAATTAATATTTCATCATGCCAAAAGGCAAATTGCCATGCTACATCCTCAAAAACACTAGTGAATTCTATCTTTTCTGAATTTGCCCATCTGATTTCCATTTTATCTAATTTGTAAAATGATGTCACACAGGCATGGGGGTGCAACAAACTTTGGGCAGATGGCCTTGCTATCAGTATCCATGTGAAATTTTTTAAACTTTGAGGTTGTTTGGTTTAAAATACAAAACTTGGAGTGGACTTTTCCATTGGAGGAGCTCGTTTTCCATGTAACTTCTTTTATATATTTATGTTTTTAAAAAAGAAGTGCTTGTGACATAAGATAGGTCATCACTTGTAAACTATGTTACCGTATTTTTCTCATAAAAATGTATATAAATCCCAGAGACTGTTGTAGTGACTACATTGGACAAAGGCTAATAAATTCCTCATTAACTAACAACAACGTGGTAGTGTTTCTTTAGGAAGGTAATAGTGTTGAATTTTCTATTCCAGTGTTTTTTCCACATGAAAAGGAAACCTTGGTTTGCTTGTTTTTGAAAGAAGAAAACTGACAACAATGAATATACCATGAATATACCATGAATTAACTGGTTTAAAATTTCATTCATGGGTAATACCAAAGGTGCAGGTAACAAAAGAAAAAAATAGACAAATTGGACTTCGTGAAAATTAAAAAGCATTTGTACATCAAGAGACTATAAGTAGAGAAAGAAGGCAACCCACAGACAGGGAGAAAATATTTGCAAATCATTTAACTGATAAAGGATTCATATCTAGAATATATACAGATCTCCCTCCTAACACTCAACAACAAAATAAACAACACAATTCAAAACAAAACAAAAAACAACAAAAAAACCCCAACACAATTCAAAAATGGGCAAAACAAACAAACAAAAAACCCCAACACAATTCAAAAACGGGCAAAGGATTTGAATAAACATTTCTCCAAAGAAGATATACTGATGGCCAGTAAGCACATGAAAAGATGCTCAACATCATTGATCACTAGGGAAATGCAAATCACAACTACACTAAGCTACCACTTCACACCCATTAAGATGGCTACTATAAAAAAACAAAAACAAAAAACAGAAAAAAAACAAGTGTTGGTGAGGATGTGGATAAACTGAAACCCTAGTACTCTGCTGATGGGAATGTAAATTATAGCTGCTATATAAAATGGCATGGCAGTTCCTCAAAAAGTTAAAAATAGAATTACCATATGATCCCGCAATTCCGCTTCTGGGTGCAGGGTCTTACAGAGATTATTTGTGCACCTATGTTTATAGAAGCATTATTCACAATTGCTAAAATGTGGAAGCAATGTAAGTGCCCACTGACAGAAGAATGGATAAGCAAAATGTGTTATGTATGTACAACGAAGTATTATTCAACTTTAAAAAGAGAGGAAATTCTGACATATACTGCATTATGGATGAACCTTTATTTTATTTATTTATTTATTTATTTATTTATTTAATTTATTTTTCCTTTTTTTTTCTTTTAAGATTTTATTTATTTATTGATGAGAGACACAGAGAGGCAGAGACACAGGCAGAGAGAGAGGCAGGCTCTCTGCAGGAAGCCCGATGTGGGACTTGATCCCAGGACCCCGGGATCACACCCTGAGCCAAAGGTAGATGCTCAACCACTGAGCCACCCAGGCATCCCTTTTTTTTATTTTTAAAAATTTTAATTTTTTTCAATATGGATGAACCTTGAGGACATTAGGGTAAGTGAAATACGCCAGTCACAAAAAGACAAATACTGTGTGATTCCACTGCAGTGAGGTACTTAGAGCAGTCAGAAAGTAGAATAGTGGTAGCCGGATACTGGGGGGAGAGGGATTGGGGAGTTAGTGTTTAATGAGCACAGGGTTTCAGTTTTACAAAATGAAGAGTTACAAGGATGGATGGTAGTAGTGGTTGCACAACAGCGTGAATATACCATTAACAACCTAATAGTACACTTAAAAATGGTTAAGATGGTAAATTTTGTTATAGATACAATACACCATAAAAAAAAAGTGAAAAAATTAAAAAAAAAAAGTGAAAAAATTTTCACTCACTGTTTTATCCCACAACTTCTTATATTCTAGGCACTCTGTTTATTCTGAAAATGTAGATTTGGGTAGAGCAAAGTCTCTGATGTGTTAATTATAAAAGGTACATTAAAACACAAGTTTAGGGACGCCTGGGTGGCTCAGCGGTTGAGCCTCTGCCTTTGGCTCAGGGCGTGATCTCAGAGTCCCGGGATTGAGTCCCACATCAGGCTCCCTGCATGAAGCCTGCTTCTCCCTCTGCCTATGTCTCTGCCTCTCTCTCTCTGTGACTCTCATGAATAAATAAATAAAATCTAAAAAAATAAATAAATAAAACACAAGTTTATGGTGAAATGCCAAATCAGTTTTCATTCAAAGGACTAAGAAGACTCAGGGTGTATGGATAGATAGTTCATAACATGCAATGGGCATTTCTGCCCCTCAGAGATATAATGGAAAAAGAGAAAACTCTACAAGAAACAATACTAGGATACAATAAATCTATGAAAAGAATTTAGTCTGAAGATCTCTGAGCAATTAAAAATATTTTTTAAAGACACTTAAAAATGACTTTAAGTCATATAGGCCTATACGTTCATCAAAATTTATAGAATGTATGCTTAAAGTTTGTGTTTCATTTTATATAAAATTTACCACAAAAGAGCAAAGAGAATGGTAAACAATTTTTGAAATCTGGTTAATGATATACACATTTAAGTATTTAAAGGGAAGTCTATTGCTGTTGTCTGCAACTTATTTTGAAATTAATTAAAAAGTAAATGAATTGACTGATGGATAGAAGGACAGATAGGTGGGTAAGGTTTTACTCTGTAAAACATTAATGGGAGAATATAGGAAGTAGGTTTTTCACTGTACAATTGTTCAACTTTTGTGATGTTTAAAATTTTTATAATACAATTTGAGAAAAAAAAATTTAAATCTGGGATCCCTGGGTGGCGCAGCGGTTTGGCGCCTGCCTTTGGCCCAGGGCGCGATCCTGGAGACCCGGGATCGAATCCCACGTCGGGCTCCCAGTGCATGGAGCCTGCTTCTCCCTCTGCCTGTGTCTCTGCCTCTCTCTCTCTCTCTCTCTGTGTGTGACTATCATAAATAAATAAAAATTTTAAAAAATTTTAAAATCTTTTTTAAAGATTTTAAAGATTTAAAAAATTTATTCATGAGAGTCACAGAGAGAGAGAGAGAGAGAGAGGCAGAGACATATAGGCAGAGGGAGAAGCAGAGTCCCTGCAGAGTCTGATGTAGGACTCGATCCTGGGATTCTAGGATCACACCCTGAGCTGAAGGCAGATGCTCATCTGCTGAGCCACCCAGGCATCCCAAGAAAAAAGAAAATTTCTTAAAGTGCCTCTAAAATGTTGATAATTTTTGGAGCTGATTCATGAATACATGGGGACTCTTGACACTATTCTCTTTACATTTGCATATACAGATCTTCCTCAGCTTATGATGGGGATATGTCCCAATCAATTCATTGACAATAAACTCATTGTCCCAATAAACTCTTAAGTCAATAAATACTGTAAGTGGAAACTGTGTTCAATTCACTTAACCTACTAAATGTCATATTTGAGCCTAGCCTACATGCTCAGAACACTTACACTAGTTTACAACTGGGCAAATCATTTAATACAAAGCCTATTTCATAATAAAGTATTGAACATCTCATGTAATTTACTGAACACTGTACTGAGAGTGAAAACCAGAGTGGTTGTATGGTACAGATAGTTGTCAGTGTATTGGTTGTTTACCTTTGTGATCATGTGGCTGGGTGGGAGCTGTGGCTCCCTGCTGCTGCTCAGCAACATGAGAGAGGATCTTACTGCCTATTGCTAGCCCAGAAAAGATCCAAATTCAAAATTCAAAGTGCAGTTGCTACTGAATGTGTATCACTTTGCACCACTATAAAGTTGAAAAATCCTAAATTGAACCATCATATTAGAATATTTCCACAAAAAATGTTAAAAACTGGTTAAAATGACAACATATGATTTCACTCATATGTGGAATTTTTTAAAAAAGATTTTCTTTATTTATTTTAAAGATTTTATTTATTCATGAGACACAGAAAGAGAGGCAGAGTCACAGGCAGAGGGAGAAGTAGGCTCCATGCTAGGAGCCCGATGTGGGACTCAATTCCAGAAATCTGGGATCATGCCCTGAGCCAAAGCTAGATGCTCAATCGCTGAGCCACCCGGGCGTCCCAAGATTTTATTTATTTGAGAGAGAGAGAGAGAGATCGAGAGGAGCAGAGGGAAAGAGACAAGCTGACTCCATGCTGAGTGTGGAGCCCGACACAGGGCTTGATCCCACAACTCCAAGATCACGACCTTAAAATCAGGAATCAGGAATCAGGAAAATCAAAAATCAGGAATTGGACACTTCACCGACTGAGCCATGCAGGTGCCCCTCATATGTAGAATTTAAGAAATAAAACAAATTAACAAAAAGGAGGCAAAAACAGACTCTTGAACACAGAGACCAAACTGTTGGTCGATGAAGGACACCTGGGTGGCTCAGCAGTTGAGCCTCTGCCTTTGGCCTAGGGCATGATCCCGGGGTCCTAGGATTGAGTCCCGCACTGGGCTCCCTGTGGGGAGCCTGCTTCTCCCTCTGCCGATGTCTCTGCCTCTCTCTCTGTGTCTCTCATTAATAAATAAAATCTTTTTTTTTTTTTTAAAAGATTTTATTTATTTATTCATGATAGTCACAGAGAGAGAGAGAGAGAGGCAGAGACACAGGCAGAGGGAGGAGCAGGCTCCATGCACCGGGAGCCCGATGTGGGATTCGATCCCGGGTCTCTAGGATCGCGCCCTGGGCCAAAGGCAGGCGCCAAACCGCTGCGCCACCCAGGGATCCCCAATAAATAAAATCTTAAAAAAAAAAAAAGTACCTCATTGAGCACTGAGTAATGTATAGAACTGTTGAATCATTTTATTGCACACCTGAAATTTATACGACACTGTATGTTAATTATACTTCAATTAAAAAAACAAGTTAAGGGATCCCTGGGTGGTGCAGCGGTTTGGTGCCTGCCTTTGGCCCAGGGCGCGATCCTGGTACCCGGGATCGAATCCCACGTCGGGCTCCTGGTGCATGGAGCCTGCTTCTCCCTCTGCCTGTGTCTCTGCCTCTCTCTCTCTCTGTGACTATCATAAATAAATTAAAAAAAAAAAAAACAAGTTAAAAAAAAACAAGTTAATGACAAGTGAACTTCATCTTGTTATTTGTGGGAAATAATTTGGGGGAGATTATTTTTTGGCTTGTGATTTTTTTGGCTAACAGCTTTATTGACATAAAGCTCAAATAAAATAATACACCCATTTTGAGTGTACAATTGAATGAATGTTAGTATATTCATAGTGCAACCACTGCCATCGATTTTAGAATATTTTTGTCATCCTAAAAGGAAACCTCATACTCTTTAGCAATTACTCCCAGGTCTACACAACCACTAATCTATCTTGTTCTCTGTAGATCTGCTTATTCTGGACGTTCATATAAATGGAATCTTGCAATATGTGATCTTTTGTGACTGGTTTCTTGCTTAGTACAATGTTTCAAGGTTCATCATGTTGTAGCATGTATTAGTATTTTCTTCTTTATTGCCAAATAATATTCCATTGTATGAATATACCACATTAAGTTAATCTACTATCAGTTAATGAACATTTGGTTTGTTTGGCCTTTTGGCTGCTAGGAAAAATTCTGCTATGAAAATTCATATACAAGTTTTTG
Organism: Canis lupus baileyi; assembly: GCF_048164855.1. NCBI lineage: Eukaryota > Metazoa > Chordata > Mammalia > Carnivora > Canidae > Canis > Canis lupus. Next base: position 11,596,324 of record NC_132854.1, read on the forward strand.
TATGGTTATCTGTTTTCATTTCTCTTGAGTACTATCTAGGAAAAAGTAGAATTGCTGGGTCATAAAGTAATTCTTTGTTTAATCTTCTGACAAACTATTAACTGTTTCCGGAGTGGCTGTGTCAATTTATATTCTGACCAACAGTATATGAAGGTTCCAATTACTCTCATCCCCACCAACACTTGTTATGATCTTTTTGATTACAGTCATCCTAGTGGGTGTGAAGTGGTCTCTCACCATGCTCATTTTGGTTTTGATTTGCATTTCCCTGATGACTAATGATGTTGAGTATCTTTTCATGTGCTTATTAGCCCATTTTATTTTATTTTTTAAAAAAGATTTTATTTATTCATGAGAGACACACAGAGAAAGGCAGAGACATAGGCAGAGGGAGAAGCAGACTCCCTGCAAGGAGCCCAATGCAGGACTTGATCCCAGGACCCAGGATCACGACCTGAGCCAAAAGCAGATGCTCAACTACTGAGCCACCCAGCTTTGCCATTATTAGCCAATTTCATATCTTCTTTCGAGAAAGGTCTAGTTTGAATCCTTTGCCCATTTAAAAAAGTATGGTAAAATACATACAATACAAAATTTTCCATCTTAGCCACTTGGAGGGAAGGGGCAGAGGGAGAGGGAGAGAGAGAATCCCAAGCAGACCCTGAGGTAAGTGAGAAGCCCCATGCAGGGCTCCATCTCACAACTCTGAGATCATGACCTGAGCCAAAATCAAGAGTCAGATGCTTACCCAACTGAGCCACTCAGGTCCCCATTTTAACCATTTTAAGTGTACCATTTGATGGTCTTAATTATATTCATCAGTGTTGTGCAACCATCATGATTACCTATATCCAAAACTTTTTAATCATTCCAAACAGAAACTCTAAGCATTAAGTAATAATTTTAATTCCTGTCTACCTCCAGACATGGTAACCTCTAATTTACTTTCTGTATCCATTCTTTTGGGTATATATCTAGGAGAAGAACTGCTGAGTCTTATCCATCACCTTTACCCACTCTACTCCTCTCTTACTTTGCCTTTCCCCACCTGCTTCTCATGGATTTGCTTCAACTGTATATGACAGTTTTTTTTTTAAAGAATCTTGCCAGGCACCCCTATGGGCCTCTGAGGGGCCAAACTCACAGGCAATGGGGAGCTAGTGCTGAGAAGATGTCCCTCGTGGGCACAGCTGCCTATGCTTTCTTCATTTCTTGTTAACTTTGACTTAGCATTGTGGCTTTGAGGTACACTTTGCACATCACCTTTTCAAAAGACAAAAAGTATTTACCTACTAAAGGCATGTATTGCATTTCCCCATGTGAATAATAACTGCCATGCTCACATGTGTTTATGGAGCTCTGGAGTCCTCCTACTCTTACTATTTTCTTTGTTCTCACTCATCACTTGTTCTCACAGCCTCAGAGGGGCAATGGTATAACTTCTGGTTTCTAGCAAGGAAGCAGAGGCACAAGAAGCCATGAGACTTGTTCTAGGCAGGACAATGTGAGTGGAGGAACAGGGTGCTAGCAGGGGGCCACTAGCCATGTCTAGATGATGTGAAGGATCCAGAGGAAAACTAGACAACACCACCACTAGTTAGGTATTTTATGTACTTAAGGCCAAACATCCCTAGATACTTGAAAACACTTAGATAACTGATAGGATTTGTCCTTTTCTTTAAGAACATTTGTGATTCTGAAAAGAAAATTTCCTGAATACTATCCCCAGATTGTTTAATGTTTTTGGTCTGCTGCATTTAAAATTTTTTAACCAGTACGAGAGGGATCAATCAAATGCTATCCACTGTGCTGGGAACAGGTGTAGAGGGATAGGGAAAAATATATAAATAACTTTATATTGATATATAAATCAACAGAGGACTGTGTCATCTAGTTGTGGCAATGAAAGATCTATAGAATGAGAAGTGAAATAGTTCAAGTGGATGGAACAGACAATAGGACTGTGGGACTTAGAAATAGGAGAGGGCACTTCAGGCTCAGTTAGGAGGCAGTAGAGTTGGGGATTTCTGGAGGTGCATAGGGGCTAGCACCCAGCAAAGAGCCAGTAAAGGGCAGAGGGCAGAGGGCAGAGGCAGGAATAGTGAATGAATTAAGAGGCAGATGGTCAATACATATGAGGTGAGGTAGGGAAGGTTCTGGCACCAGGAGACAGAAAGACAAGAGCTTCCCAGATGGGCAGGAGTCAGCCCCAATTTAGGAATACAAGGGTTGAAGCCTTATATTTCCCCCCTCATGGAGGGAGAAGACAGTTTTGGGGGTGGTGGGACAAGAATTGCAGTTCACTTGAGATAGTACTCTCCATAGTGGAAGCTGCTGGTGCACAGCCCTGGACTGGGAGAAGGTCTATCCCTTGAGTGCCAAGTGGAGAAGCTCCCTGCTTGAGCCTGCTCTGCCCGTGGGCAACTTCTCCATTGCGGGAGCGAGCGTGAAGCATGCTTTTATCATCAGAGGGCCTCTAGTCCTAAAGCTACTCAATTTTGTCTTTGGAATGGGTGCTTTTTTGTTTTTCCTTTTTTCTACATGGGTCTCTGATCTGGGATTCAGTGTCCAGTATAGGTACACTACAGTGAATTTTCTCTTCTGAAAAAGAAATGTAAAGTACACATAGAGTGAGAACGAGGCCCACCTCCCTCCCTTTTGCCTTCTAATTGGTCTCCCTCTGCCCTGAGAATGGCGAAGGTGGCTCCATTCCCACCTGGTGCAAAGCACAGCCCCAAGCAAAGCTGCCCTCTTCCTCTCAACTTGCTAGATTTCTGTTTCTCGACTTCTCTGGGTTACAGAAGGTAATTAACTGTTTGGGTTTTAAAGCCCTCCTGCTGGGTTGCAGTCTGTGTGGGAGAATAAAAGTAAACAAGCGAAAGGGAATAGTGTCATCAAAGGACTCTGTACCTACCTTTCTTCATTATAAGGATGCAAATACTGCCATTTGCCACAGGTGCCATAGACTACCCACCCACGCAGGGCAGGGTCTGTGGGCCTTTTATTCCTTTTTAACGGTAAGTCAAGAGTGATTGGGTCATCATGTAATGAGGCAGCTCTGCCATGGTTTCAAGGATGCTTCAGATAATAGCCATGTCACCTGGCCTGGCCTGAGCAGTTCTAGTGTGATGCTCACAACTGTTGTGGCTGATGACTTCCTAAGATATATTGCTAGGGGATCCCTGGGTGGATCAGTGGTTTGGCGCCTGCCTTTGGTCCAGGGTGCGATCCTGGAGTCCCGGGATCGAGTCCTGCATGGAGCTCTCGGCATGGAGCCTGCTTCTCCTTCTGCCTGTGTCTCTGCCTCTCTCTCTCTCTCTCTGTCTATCATGAATGAATAAATAAAATCTTAAAAAAAAAGATATATTGCTAGCAACTAATCCAAACTGTCCCATAATCTCAGTAGGAAGAACCAATTTTCTTAGAAAGCCAAAGCTTCCCTTCTATGTGGGGAAGCATCTGTTTGCTGGCCTGTCACAATTTTGGAGGCGAATCAGGCCAACTTCTTCCCAAGGCCGCATTAAGGTGGGTTCCACAGGAGCTCTGCTGCGACCACGGTGCTGCTGGGAAATTCCTGTCCATGTGCCAACTGCTTCTACAACACTTCTCTAAGGTGCTGACACAAAGAATCTTGTCTCTGTAAGTAGGAGGTTATAAAAGCTTACAGATAGAAGGATAAATGTCTAATAATAAGGCACAAACAGCCACGCAATTCAACAAACCAAAATAATGGGCATTTCAGCTAGTTGTAGGCACAAGGCCTTGACTTCACATTTTGGGAAAGAAGCTTTACTCTGTGGAAGAACAGCATCCCAAGCAGGATTCTTAATTAGTCTTCCTGGCAGCCATGAATGAAGAAATCGAGTAACTGAATAAGCTCTGTGATAGCAGAAATCGAATATGAAGAAGTATTTCTTACAGTAAGCTAAACTGGATTATTATTCCCACAAACTACTTTTAATGTAGTTGAGGCTTTAAAATGAAAAGGAATTTTAAAATCCCTTGCATATGACCAGTCGGTTCTATCTTTGTAGATTTTGATTTCTATTGCTCAAATAAATACCCATGCTTCATTTTATAGTAGGTAATCATATCTTTTTCTTTTTTTAAAGATTTATTTATTTATTTATTTATTTATGATAGACATAGAGAGAGAGAGAGAGGCAGAGACACAGGAGGAGGGAGAAGCAGGCTCCATGCCGGGAGCCCGACGTGGGACTCGATCCCGGGACTCCAGGATCACGCCCTGCGCCGAAGGCAGGCGCTAAACCGCTGAGCCACCCAGGGATCCCCTCATATCTTTTTCTTTTATTTTTAAAGATTTTATTTATTTACTTGACACAGAGAGAGAGAAAAGAGAGAGAGCACAAGCAGGGGGAGTGGCAGAGGGATGGGGAGAAACAGGCTCTCCTCTGAGCAGGGAGCCCAACATCATGACCTGAGCCAAAGGCAGAGGCTTAACCAACTGATCCACCCAGGTGCCTCTATTTTTCATGGTTCATTGTTGATCTCGTTTGTCTTGCTTCCTAATTATTTCCCAAAGAAAGTGGTCATTAAAAAGGCTTTGTTTCTTTTAGGTGGCAAATTCATAGGTATTTTATTATTATTATTATTTTTATTTTTTAAAGATTTATTTATTTATTTATTTGAGAGAGAGAGAGAGAGAGTGATTCGGGGGAGAGGCAGAGGGAGAGAATCTTTAAGCAGACTCCCTGCTGAGCATGAAGCAGGACATGGGGTTTGATCCTACGACCTATGAGATCATGACCTGAACTGAAACCAAGTCTACTGCTCAACTGACTCAGCCACTCAGGCGCCTCTAATTATTTTTTTCTAAGATTTTATTTTTAAGTAGTCTCTACACCCAATATGAAGCTTGAACTCACAACTCTGAGATCAAGAGACACATGCTCCACCAACTGAGCCAGCCAGGTACCCCAAAATTTATAGGTATCTGAAAGAGAACTTCTCTATCCTATTCTTGACATTTTATTTAATTCTAAAATCAACAAGGAAAAGAGAAGAAAGGCACAATGTGGAAAATTGAAGAATGAAGGAGGAGGATGGCCATTAGAACATCTTATTTTTTTAAAAAAGCAGATTCTATGCTTTGAGAACTATGGTTGGCTTACAGCAAAGGTCCCTTCTCAAGGACCAAGCCACACGGGAGGAAGTTTATTTTTTCTTTTTAAAAAATTTTACTTATTTATTCATGAGAGACACAGAGAGAAAGGCAGAGACACAGGCAGAGGGAGAAGCAGGCTCCATGCAGGGAGCCCAACGTGGGACTCGATCCTGGGACTCCAGGATCATGCCCTGGGCCAAAGGCAGGCACTAAACCACTGAGCCACCCAGGAAGTTTCTATTTACAGTCCATTGGAGCATGCCATAATTTCTCTCAAAATGGGTACCATGGAGAAAGTGGCAGAGCCCAGTATCATTTTACCTAGTTCATGAATACCAGCTCTTCTATAATTCAAGGTCTTCCTTGAGGAAATGCTAATAAAACAATGCAATGGCCCGCACCACACTTGATTTTCATTGTGTTGTACACCTTGTCCTCTTGCCAGCTCTTCATGTTGACTTTCTCGGCAGCTTCATTCCTTCACTGGTGCCAGGCAGGCTCAGTGCGGAACCACTTGGGTTTTCTTCCCTCTTTTATCGCCCAGTAAATTTTCATAAAGCATTTAACGTGAGAACAAGCAGGTTAATTTGCCATGCCGGTGAGCCAGGCTCTCGGAAGGCTCCCTGCAACACTGCCATGTTCTGGCGTCAGAGTCAGAGGCCTTGGTCCCAGTGGCGAGGAAGCTTGCCAGAGCCTTCTCTGTGCAGACACCAGGTGTGATTTAGCATAACAGATTGTGTGGACGCTCAGCAGCTTCTATAATCCATGCGTCAGGACCAAATTGTATCTTTCGTGCAAGATGAAGATGGAAGTCTCAGGGGCTAAAAGCTCTGCCAGGAAAGGCTTCTGGACATACAGGAAATAGGAACATCATCCCACTTTGCACCACATGCCTGGTTTCAGGAACATCAAAGTCCTTTTTAACAATGTTAGTACCTTGTAGAAATGCCCTGTTATATCACAATGCTATTTTTCCCTAATGATAGGTGGGCAATGAGAACCAAACAATTTAAAAAGGTCCAAAAAATAGGGGCACCCGGGTGGCTCAGTGGTTGAACATCTGCCTTCGGTTCAGGTCATGATCCCAGGGTCCTGGGATCAAGCCCTGAGTTGGGCTCCCCGCTCAGTGGGGGGTTTACTTGTCCTTCCGCCCCTCCCCCTGCTCATGTTCTCTCAAATAAATAAATAAAATCTTTAAAAAATATATCAAAGAATAGAATTATAAGGAAATTTAAAGGCTTCTTAAATCCAGCCTTCATTATATACCTGGGAAGTTGCCCAAATCACACATGAAGTCTTGGTTGATAGTGACTTTGAACACTGATGTTCCAGAGGTCAGCCCTTGGGATGCAGCTTAGGGAAGACTTTCAGGGAGACGCCAAACTTTGATGCTAGACACTGCAGATCTCACAGATGAGAATAGCATGTTCCATGCAGATGGCAAGCTCACGGAGTCTCAAGAAAAGGACAGGCCTGAAGCAGAGGTGACCCCACAGAAAGAGTAACTGAAGGCACGTGGAAAGGGATTTAGTAAACAAGACTGCCAAAATTACCAGCTTTTTTGTCTAGATCACTGCCATGTGTAATTTAATGCTTCGTGATGTACAGTTAGTAGATAGGACCAGTGGCATCCCAGTGGCATTTCAATGCTGAGTAATATGGCTTTAAAAGAAGGACATATGTTCACACATTTAGAATCATTGGATAATAAGGATGTAAATGTTTTTTTCTTTAAACTCTGTTAATGTAGTTTACATACAATGTTACATTAGTTTTAGGTGTATATCATAATGATTCAGCTTCCCTATACCTTATGTTATGCTCACTACAAGCATAGCTACCATCAGGCAACATATTACAATATCATTGACTGTATTCCCTATTCTGTACATTTTATTCCCATGACTTACTCATTTCATAAATGGAAGCCTGGATTTCCCACTCCCCTTCACCCATAAACTCCCTTCCCTCTGGCAACCATCAGTTTGTTCTCTGTATTCACATGTCTGATTCTGCTTTTTGTTTGTTTATTCATTTGTTTTTTTTTTTTTTCAGATTCCACATGAGTGAAATTCTATGGTATTTACCTTTCTTAGTCTGACATTTCACTTAGCATAATACCATCTAGGTCCATCCATGTTGTCACAAATGGCAAGATTTCATTTTTTCTTTTTTTTTAAATTTTTTTTATTTATTTATGATAGTCACAGAGAGAGAGAGAGAGAGTGAGAGAGAGAGAGGCAGAGGCAGAGACATAGGCAGAGGGAGAAGCAGGTTCCATGCACCGGGAGCCCAACGTGGGATTTGATCCCGGGTCTCCAGGATCGCACCCTGGGCCAAAGGCAGGCACTAAAACGCTGCGCCACCCAGGGATCCCAATTTCATCTTTTCTATGGCTGTGTAATATTCCATTGTGTGTGCATGTACACACACACACACACACACAACCTTTCTTATCCATTCATCTATCAATGGACACTAAAGTTGCATCCATGTTTTGACTATTGTAAAAAATGCTGCAATAAACATAAGGGTGTATATTATCTTTTTGAAATTTTTGAATTAGTGTTTTTGTTTTCTTTGAATAAATACTCAGTACTACAATAACAGGATTATATGGTATTTCTACTTTAAATTTTTTGAGGAACCTCCATCCTGTTTTCCACAGTGGCTGCTGCATTCCCTGAAAAGTGCATGAAAGTTTCTCTACATTCTCACCAACCCTTGTTATTTCTTGTCTTTTTCAACAGGGATGTAAATGTTACATGGTACTTTTTAAACTTGTTTTTATACCCCATTGCTTTTTTCATTCATTCATTTACTTTTAAAGCAATCTCCACACCCAACGTAGCCCTCAGACTCACAATCCTGAAAGGAAGAGTTGCATGCTCTACTGACTTAACCAGCCAGGTGCCTGATGGAACATGTTTTTTAACTTTCCATAGGGCTTGTATTTCATGTGCCCTAATAGCAGTCGTAAGGTGTAATGGGGAAAGTTTTACTCTCCATATTTGCTTGAAAAACATGGGAGTTACAACAGTTAAGTTTTTCAGAGATTGCATAGTTAGGAAGCAGTGGAGGTGATGCAGAACTCAAGTGTCATGCTCCCAATCTTGTGCCCTGTCTGTGGAGCCCCTCTTGCATTGTATAGGGTCTGTGAGTTACCCAGTAGTCTATAATAAACTATTTTGTTTTCTGCTTTTACTTGGTAGAGTAGATTCTGTGTCTGGCTACCAGGAGTCCTGACTAGTACAGGGATCATCTTAAACGTGCATCACCTACTTTTTTCACCCAACAACAGGCACAGTATATCTCTAATGAAGGAGAAAATCTCCACAATAATTTGTGATGACTGCACAGTATTCTATTACATAGATAGGACATAATTTAGCTAGTCAATCCTCTAATGACTAAGATATTAAATTTCCTCAATTTTTTGCTATTAATTCATTCATTTTACTCAACAGATACTTACTGAATATTCTTTATGTGTCAGGTAACAGAAATAACAGATCCCTGCCTACATGGAACTTATATTTCAGTTAGGAAAACAACTAATAAATAACTGCAGCCTATGAAAAGATCTTTAAAAGGACAGAATTTAGTTAGTAATGGGATAGCATGCTGGGGGGGTGGTGGTAGTACTTGAGTAGGGCAGCCAAACAGCTTCTTTGCAGACATGACATTTGCCCTGATACCTAAAAGATTATACACAAAGCTGTAATGAATACCCCAGAACATTCATTTCAGAGCACTTGTCTGAATATTCCCTTAGGATAAATCCTAGAAGTGCAAATGCTAGGTCAAATTACACGCTCATTTAGGCTCCAAAGGACTGGCCATGAAATTCCAACTTTCAGAGCCTCCCTCTAAACCAGCTCTGATCCAGCAAGTCTAGTTTTTTCAGAGGCAATCCCACATGTTAGAAATGTATTGAAACTTGTGGGTGACTCTGATGTACCTAATTCTTCCTCTGATGCACCTGGAGTTTTGCTTTCCTGTGTAAACACTCATATACATATATATCAACTCGTAAATGTTTCCAACTGTGCAAATTCCTGGCTCTGTAAGAAACTGGGCAGTTTCTCAACCTCACTGTGACTCAGTTTCCTCATCTGAAAAGTGGGGACATGGGCAGCCCCGGTGGCGCAGTGGTTTAGCGCCGCCTGCAGCCCAGGGTGTGATCCTGGAGGCCCGGGATGGAGTCCCACATCAGGCTCTTTGCATGGAGCCTGCTTTTCCCTCTGCCTGTGTCTCTGCCTCTCTCTCTCTCTCTGTGTTTCTCATGAATAAATAAATAAACAAATTAATTTAAAAAAAAAAAAAAGAAAAGTGGGGACAATAATAGTGCCTGACTTAGGGATTGGTGAGGATTAAAAATAGTATAAGTGGTTAATAAATGTTACATTGAAAACAAAATACATGCTCATTTTAATGTGTATATGAAAACTACTTTTAAAAAAAGGGCTGTCCAAATTTAAAATCCCATTTCCAAGGCGCCTGGGTGGCTGAGTGGTTGAGTGTCTGCCTTTGGCTCGGGTCATGTTCCTGGGGTCCTGGGATTGAGTCTTGCATAGGGCTCCCTGCAGGGAGCCTGCTTCTCCCTCTCCCTCTCCCTCTGCTGCTCCTCCTGCTTGTGCTCTGTCAAATAAATAAACAAAATCTTTAAAAAATAAAAACATAAAAAATCCCATTTCCTGGAGTCCACTTACTTGGGGTTGGTTCTGAGCTAATACTAGCTTGCCCTATTTTTGATAACCCAGTATCCTCACACCAGAACTATAACCACATGATAACAGGGATTTCATGGCTCCTGTGTCCCCAATGCCTAACTGAAAGGAAAACACATGGGGTTGGTCTTCTAGCACTAAGGACAGTCCCCAAAGGAACCAAATTTACTCACAGATAATGGGAGATAGCCTGTCCCCCAAATCTTAGAACTTTCATTTTGAATAAAATCAGATATTAAATATCTAGAGTCTACTTTCCTATGGGTACTATAGCCTTCAAGTTACTGGGTTCTTCAGGGAGACAGCTAGGTCCAGTGTGCTTGATTTAAAAAACACCATTGCTTGATTTAAAAAACAAAAAAGCAACCTGCTAAATGTTTTTGTTCCAACTTAGAAACCCCAAACCCAGAATCTTGATTCAGTGCCTCAGGAGGAATTAAAGACCACAGGTTGCAGATGGCACATGACTTACTGCAATCTGAAAAGGTCTATATTGCTGGTATAAAATATGACCACGTTCCATTTCTTCCTTTGTCCATCTGCTGCTATTTTGGTCTAGGAACGAGGATGATTTTAAAGATTTAAATTTGGACTATGTGTAAACTGATTTCTCAAGCCATATTTACTATATTTTGGCAACAAACACTACTTTGGTCATGTTTGATTAAGAAGGCAGGAGGGAATAAGAGGTTTTTGATCTTTTTTTAGGTTGTATGCATTTTTGAATGGAGGTGGTTGTGATTAAGGTACTAATACATAGATGAAGTTAATTTTTTTTTTTTTTTAAGACTGGAGAGCATGGAATAGGGAGGAAAATGAAGACTGCAAAGCACAAGAGCCCCAGAATAATTCCTGGTTTCTCTTTCATCTTAGGCATATCAGTCTTGTCTCCATAAGCAGGTAAAGGAAATAAACTCATTGAGATCTGACCATGATTTGAAGCCCTCAAAGTTCCTAGGGTAGGGCAGGGCAAGGAATAGATGCCCTATCTGGAAAGATTACCTAGGGAGTCAGATGTGAGATCTCACAGGAGTGAGCAGATCTCACATCTCTTGCTCATACACACACACCTTTTCTTTCCCTCTCTCACTTTCTCTCTCTCTCCTACACATACATATGCATTGTTTTTTCCATGTCTGTTAGGTTCTTGCACCAAGAAGTAGATGCCCCATTCTTAGGTATGATGGATTCTTTCTTATGTTTTGTAAACATGATCAGTAACTGAGGTCCTGGAGTAAGAATCACAGAGAATCAGAGTCTTAGAGTTGGGAGGGGTCTTCGAAATTAACCCCAAGAAGCTCTGGCCAGGGCAGGACTCCCCTTTGATCCTCTTGGCAAGTGATTTTTCTGCTACTGTGTAAGCATGGCTATGGGAAGTCCTACAAAATCTTCAGGATGGTCACTCTATTTCCTAAGTTTTTGGTCTTCTAATGCTCCTCATTCTCATAGCTGTCTCTCTGGAAGTCTATGATACAGATTCAACCTCCCCGCACCACTGAGTTGTCCTCCTCTGGACATAATCCAGATTCGGCTAAGTTCTTTCTAAACTCAGAACCAGGGATCCCATTGCTCTTCATCTGGATGTTATGTGGGGGCATGACATCTGGCTGGCTGGATAGTTGATTCCTAAGAAGGCTGGTAAAATTGTTGGTTGACAAGGATGTTAGGATGTTAGACTTTTTATACATTCAATGTGCTTAACAACATGGCTTTCATTACAGTGTTCTTAAATCCAGCCATTGTGAATAACAATTTTTCAGTTTTTCAAAAGGGTTTTTAAGAATGTTATATGTTGGGCAGCCTCGGTGGCTCAGCGGTTTAGTGCCTACCTTCAGCCCAGGGCAAGATCCTGGGTCTCCAGGATCCCATGTCAGGCTCCCTGCATGGAGCCTGCTTCTCCCTCTGCCTGTGTCTCTGCCTCTCTCTCTCTCTGTGTCTCTCATGAATAAATAGATAAAATCTTAAAAAAAACAAAAACAAAAAGAATGTTATATGTTTAATAACATAATCTGAGAAAATTACCATATCTCATAAAAGTCAGTCTTTGTCCTAAAGATAAACAATGATATGTATATTCAGAATTTTCTTTTGGCAACTCATTTTTTTTTCATTTTTATCTGCGATAGAAAATATGCCACAGATGGAAGCTTCCCAAGATAAAAATTTCACATGTTTTGGGCCTCAGTTTCTAAACTGATAAGTTCTGAGTTGCTTTCTGGCTTTAACATTTAACATTTTCTGTATATCCCTACCCTGGGTCAAGTGTCTCAAGAAAAGCCTCTCAATTCATAGAAATACACACCTCTATCATCTCCTTTCAGGTAGAAGTAATAACATACTGCTAGGTTAACATTTCAACTTAGTATTTTATAGTAGGAAAATGCAAAATATCCAATATTTTGAGTGTTCTATAGTTTTAAATATAAAAGCTTTTTAAATCATTTTGGATAAAATGATGTTTTTAAAAAGTCAGCTGAAATTTATTATTAGCCTGTATACATTAGCCTTTATACACATATATGTAATATATAATTATGCATAGTCAAAGAATAGATAACACCTACCTATCTTTAAACTGGATTAAAGAAGTATTAGTGGATATTAAAGCTACTGGGATTTTGAGGACTTAAAACCAGTTCTGCAAAGATGAAAACGTTCTGGAGATTGGTTGTACAGCAATGTGAATAAACTTAATACCACTGAGCTGTACACTAAGAAATAGCTATGATGGTATATTTTATGTGATTTTCACAACTAAAAATATTTAAAAGGGACGCCTGGGTAGCTCAGTGGTTGAGCGTCTGCCTTCAGCTCAGGGCGTGATACTCAAGTTCCAGGATTGAGTCCCGCATTGGGCTCCCTGCATGGAGCCTGCTTCTCCCTCTGCCTGTGTCTCTGCCTCTCTCTCTGTGTCTCTCATGATTAAATAAATAAAATATTTTAAAAAATATATTTAAAAATGCATCCTTCTTGGGATGCCTCGCTGGCTCAGTTGGAAGAGAACATGACTCTTGGTCTTGGGGTGTGTGAGTTTGAGCCCCATGTTGGGTGTAGAGATCACTTACATAAATTTTTAAAACGCACCCTTGAAATAAACAGGAATGAAAAATTGCAAATCAAGGTGATAATATATACAACAGGGCAGACATCATGTGGTGGTTGTATAGGGTATAGCAAAGACTGCTCATGGCTCCAGTACCCATTCTTGCCTCTTTGAGTTTTACCAGGGTATATATATCGTTTACCTCTCAAAACTTGCATGGCCCAGCCCTACTTATGACTAGGATATGAATGTAACAGAAGTGATGTGTCTGATTTTTTAATCTCTCAAGGAAGCCACTTGCTCTTCACTCTGTCTTTTCCTATTTCACAGGCTGGAACTCAAATACAATATGGAGCCAGTCTCAGCCACACAGATTAAGGTGTCATAGAAACAGGGTAGAAGTGACTTGGTCTCCCAATGACCTCAAGGAAGAGTGCTGCCTACCCACCTGGACCACCTGCCTGCCTCTGCATCGTTAGGTGAAAGAGAGATAAACCTCACTTGGTTTGAGCCAATGCAGCTTTGGGTCTTTATGTTATAGCAGCTGAGCCTGAACACAAAAGAAGAGAATAATCACCTACATATAAAGAGTGGGGAAAATGGTGAGAGGGTGAGAGTAGAGTATGCAGCTGGGAGAAGAAGACTGTCTGGGAGAATATAACAACATGAAGGTTCTGCTATAAAGTCCAACTTCCTAGCCTCTAAACCCTGGGCATTGACTGGTATTCCTTTTACTGGTTCTAGATAATTCCCTTTCTCATTGCTCTGTATGTGTGTTGGGAGTTGGGAGGCATGTTTCAAAAATGGAGGGGGAAGACCCAACAGAACAGGTGGAATTTTGGAGTCTGTATGTGTAGATGATTAATTTGATTTTTAGATGTGTTTCTTTATTATTTCAATAAATAGGGGTACCTGAGTGGCTTAGCTGGTTAAGCATCTGCCTTTGGCTCAGGTCATGGTCTCAGGGTCCTGGGATTGAACCCTGAGTTGGGCTCCCTGTTCAGTGGGGAGTCTGCTTCTCCCTCTGTCCCTCCCCTACTTGTGCTCTCTCTCTCTCTCAAATAAATAAAGTCCACCAAAAAAAAAAATTCAATCCTTCTTGATCATCAAAATTCTGAACCAAGAATCAGCATGAGGAGAATCAAAACATCTATTTATTTATTTTTAAAGATTTTATTTATTTATTTATTTATTTATTTATTTATTTATTTATGAAAGAGAGAGAGAGAGAGAGGGAGAGAGAAAGAGCATGAGTAGAGGTATCACATTGAACTGATCTCCACTGGTGGTCAAATGGAGCCATTACTGATGTTCTGCTTTCTTTCTAAAGCTATATTCCTAATTCTGATTATAAGGAGTAAACAGCCAACTTGCCCTGTCCACATAAGGGATGAGTTCTTGGGTTCCCTCAGAAGGTAACTTGAGAAGTCTGACAATGAAACTCCTTTCCAGGGTATGTCTGTTTTAATAAATCTGAACACACTAGCTCACACCCAGGCTAGGTCATTCCTTATTAACCATCTACTGAAATGATCCATATATATGCTGTTTTTTTTCTTCTACCTGGATAGCATGCTGTGGGTATTTAACAAATGTCTACTGAACTGAATTGAATAATAAGAAAAAGAAGTAGAAGTAAGGTAACAGTGGAATCTAAAGCAAGTTCTTTCAAGAGATCATCTTAAGATTTGAAAGGACAAACAAGTGGTACAACCCAGTCAATGCTTTCATAGTTTTTCTGATGGAAGTGAATCATCACAGCAGAGTTGCTCAGATATTGACCTGGATTCAGAAAAACAAGCAAGTACACAATGTGCTGTTATTAAAAAATCACTCATTTGGGAATAAATAAATCCAGTATTGCTACAAACATTGTAACCTGTTCACCCTCAACTGTGAACTAGTAATCTGATTAACATCACATTCTAATTTTGAAATGAAGACTATGTTGGGAAACAGCTATTAAAGGATATATTGAGGGGCAGCCCGGGTGGCTCAGCGGTTTAGTGCTGCCTTCAGCCCAGGGCCTGATCCTGGAGACCTGGGATGGAGTCCCATGTTGGGCTCCGTGCATGGAGCCTGCTTCTCCCTCTGCCTGCGTCTCTGTCTCTCTCGCTCTCTCTGTGTTTCTCATGAATAAATAAATAAAATCTTTAAAAAAATAAAAATAAAAGATGTACTGAGACAGAGCTATTGATTGAAAGGACACGCCAACAAATTCTGGCCAAAAAACCAGATAGCGGACTATTTGATAAATGTATACAGCAAAATTTTATTGGTACTATTACTCTAAGAAGCTGAAATGCCCTACAATGGAGAGGTTATTGGAGAGTATATATCTGATACAGAAATGAAGTTACCAAACAAAGCTGAGGATGGAGGAATACCATCATGAAGCCTTTTTCTCTGATAATGAGGTGTTTATTTCCACAAAAAAAAATCTTAAGGAAACAGTAGTTCATTCAGAGGGTGGTATTTATGGACAGTTTTTTTATACAGTTTTTTAAAAATTTTATTTATTTATTCATGAGAGACACAGAGAGAGAGGCAGTGACACAGGCAGAGGGAGAAGCAGGCTCCATGCAGGGAGCCCGATGTGGGACTCAATCCCGGGTCTCCAGGATCAACACCCTGGGCTGAAGGCAGCGCTAAACCGCTGGGTCACCCAGGCTGCCCTGGACAGCTCTTATGTGAGCAAAAATGTTTATCTCAAAAGAGATCTAGTATTCCTGTTTAATAATATTATTAATATGTTTTAAGTCAGTGTTCTTTGATTTTAATGATCAGTAAGACCAGCTATGAGGTTAATAGGAAAAGAGATTAGAGTTCCTGATTTATGGTGTCCATCCTTTAAGATATACTCATCTGAAGTATATTAGTTCCTAAGGCTGCCATAACCAATTACCACAAACTCTGACTGCTTCAAACAACAGGAATTTATTCTCTCATAGCTCCAAAAAGCAGAAATTTGAAATGGAGGTATCGATCAGGCTGTCTCCCTCCCTAGAGAATCTTTCCTGGCTGTTCCCAGTTTGTGTTAGCTGTGTCATTCTCATCCTGCCTCTCTCTACACGTGGCATTCTCCTCTGTGTCACTTAAAAGGACACCTGACATTGGATGATCAAGGATGATCTTATCTCAATGACTGAATTACATCTGTAGAGACCCTTTTTCCAAATAAGTTTGCATTTATAGGCTCTGGGGATTAGGATATAGTCATGGCTTTTGAGAGCTACATTTCAAACCACTAGAGTATTTTATATATATAAAATGTATATTATATATTTATATATATTTAAAATATTTTTATTATATATAAATAAAAAATATAAAAATATGTCTCATATATGTATTATTTATTTATTTGAGCAAGAGAGTATGCACAAGTGAGCAAGAGGAGGGGCAGAGGGGGAGGGAGAGGAAGAGAGGGAAAAAATCCCATGCAGACTTTGTCCTAAGCATAGAGCCTGATGCTGGGCCTGATCTCATGACTCTGAGATCAAAAATGACCTGAGCTGAAACCAAGAGTTGAACAGTCAACTAACTAAGTCACCCAGGCACCCCAGTAATTGAGGTATATTATTTCAATTATTCCACCCTTAATATGCTTGCAAGAATATCTTCAGATGGGTAAATACCAAAAGGCTTCCAGTTATTTTTTTTCAAGTTTGTTTAGTTATTTTTAGGTAATCTCTGCACACAACATGGGGCTTGAAACCACAACCTTGAGATTAAGAGTTGTGTGCTCTACCAACTGAGCCAGCCAGGTACCCCCAAAGCCTTCCAGTTCTATTTATCTGTTTACCTGTTTATCTGTTTATTATCTATCTATCTATCTATCTATCTATCTATCTATCTATCTAAGAGAGAGAGAGGAGAGAGAGAGAGCATGAGCAGGGAGAATGGTAGGCAGAAGGAGAGGGAGAAGCGAGTCCCTGCTGAGCAGGGAGCCTGATGTGGAACTCGATCCCAGGACCTGAGATCATGATTTGAGCTGAAGTCAGACGCCCAAATGACTGAGCCACCCAAGCATCCCATAAAGGCTTCCAGTTCTTAGAGTAGAAAATCAAGAAGCATTGGGTTGTGATAGCCAAGAATCATAGGTTAACTAAAAGATCATGATACTACTATTTTATTAATAACAAATGAAACCAGACTTGTCTAACAGATTTGCCATCAACAAATATTATGGACAAAACTACTGCCTGTGTTTTTTTTTTCACACCATGACACTTACTAGAACTGCTGAGAGAACTAGATATATGATTTTAAACCTAAGTTGAGGGATGCCTGGGTGGCTCAGCAGTTGAGCGTCTGCTTCTGGCTCAGGGTATGATTCCAGGGTCCAGGGATCGAGTCCTACATCAGGCTCCTTGCATGGAGCCTGCTTCTCCCTCTGCCCATGTCTCTGCCTTTCTCTCTCTCTGTGTCTCTCATGAATTAATAAAATTAAAAAAAAAAAAAAAACAACCTAAGTTGATTTTTTTCTTACTCTTGAAAACAGTACTTTGTGAAAGCAGTTCTTACAGCTTTGTTTTCAATCAGCTAAAAAAATTTTTAAAGATATTTATTTACTTATTTAAGATTTTAATTTATTTATTCATGAGGGACAGAGAGAGAGAGAGGCAGAGACATAGGCAGAGGGAGAAACAGTCTCCATGCAGGGAGCCCGATGTGGGACTTGACCCCAGGACTCTGGGATCATGCCCTGAGCCGAAGGCAGATGCTCAACTGCTCAGCCACCCAGGTGTCCCTAAAAATGTTTTATATATCACTCCAATCTAGTGTCCTAAATTGTACTGTTTTCTAATTTGTATTTATGTCTTGAGACAGTAACTTTTTGAATAAAAATAAACCTACTCCCTAAAATGAACACAAACAGTGGGATGAATGGTTCCTTAAAAGAGATACTAGACCATGATCTCACATCAGTCAGAATGGCTAAAATTAACAAGTCAGAAAACGACAGATGTTGGCAATGATATGGAGAAAGGGGAAGCCTCATACACTGTTGGGAATGCAAGCTGGTATAGCCACTCTGGAAAACAGTGGAGGCTCCTCAGAAAGTTGAAAACAGAGGTACCCTATGACCCAGCAATTGCACTACTGGGTATTTACCTCAAAGACATAATAATCCAAATGTAGTGATACGAAGGGGCCCCTGCACCCCAATGTTTATAGCAGCAATGTTCACAATAGCCAGACTATAGAAAGAGCCCACAAGTCCATCGAGAGATGAATGTATATATACTATATATATATATGTGTATATATATATACACAATAGAATACTACTTTATGTGTGTGTGTGTATATGTATATATGTATATACACACACACAATAGAATACTACTAGGCCAAAAAAAAGAAAAAAAGAAATCTTGCTATTTGCAATGATGTGGATGGAACTAGAAGATATTACGCTAAGCAAAATAAGTTAATCAGAGAAAGACAATTATCATATGATATTATTCATATGTGGAATTTAAGAAACAAAACAGAGGATCAAAGGGACAGAGAGGAAAAAATAAGACAAGATAAAATCAGAGAAGGAGACAAACCATAACAAACTCTTAATCATAGGAAACAAACTGAGGGTTGCTAAATGGGAGGTGGGTGGGGGCATGGGGTAACTGAGTGATGGACATTAAGGAGGGCACGTGATGTAATGAACACTGGGTGTTGTATAAGACTGATGAATCACTGACCTCTACCTCTGAAATCAGTAATACATTATATGTTAATTAATTGAATTTAAATAAAATTTAAAAATACATATATAAATACATTTTTAAAAAGTGGTACTAGAAAATATGTTAATCATATGTTAATATGATCTCTCTCTTTTCTATCCACCCTCTCCTCCCCTTCTCTGTTTAGGTGAACATGCCTGGACTACTACCTTTGACAAGGTCTCCAGGGGTGCCACTGTAAGATAGGGAACAGGGCTCAGTATTGTCAGAATCATAGGGTAGTTGAGTTGGGACAGATCTTAGAGGTGACCTGGGACAACCCTAACTGCATACATAACTCCCCTCTGCAAAATTTCTGGCCTGAGGGGCACTCACAACCACCTGAATGCCTCTGAGTCCACCTCTTTGTTCTTGGCTAGCTCTAACCACTACATTGTAGGCCATAGTGCTGTCTCTGGCCATATTCAGCCTCCCTATTTATTCTGTGCATCAGTGCCTTTCTCTCCCTTTTTTGCTTCTTACTCCCACTGAAAGAGCACCTAAGGATAAGGGAAGAGGAAAATAGTACTTCTGATCCACAGTCTTTAGGCTATGTGCTTGGAGAAATTCTTTCTACCAAAAATGCTGGTTTTTCCATGTAAGCCTCACAGATATCTTTCATCAACCACAAAATGTATTTTTAGATAGTTGGCAAAGGTTTGAATCATAAAATCATACAATCTTAGGGCTAAAGAAATCTCAGCAATTATCTAATTGCTTTAGAAACAAGGAGATAAAAGTCCCAGACAGATCAACAAATTACTGAAGGCCACTCTACATGATGGGGGCAGAGCCAAGACTAGAACTCAAGTCTCCTGATGCCTATGTAAACACTTTCCCACTCCATCACACATGATACAGAATGTGATGCAAAGCTTGCTCTACATGAATTACTCTTTGAGATGTTGGCCTCATTGGTGTCAGCTAATGAAATAATCAACCTTCTATGGTTTGAATGTTTGTGTCTCCCCAAAATCCGTATGTTGAAGCCCTAACCTCCAATGTGATGGTATTTGGAAGTAAAGAGGTGATTAGGTCATGAGGGTGAATACCTTGAGTGGGATTAATGTCTTAAAAGAAGAGATCAAGGAGAGATGACCTTTCTTTCTGCATTGTGAAGAAAAGTCAAGAAAACAGTCATCTATGATTTAGGAAGTAAACTCCTGGGCAGCCTGGGTGGCTCAGTGGTTTAGTGCCGCCTTCAGCCCAGGGCGTGATCCTGGAGACCCGGAATCAAGTCCCACGTTGGGCTCAATGCATGGAGCCTGCTTCTCCCTCTGCCTGTGTCTCTGCCTCTCTCTCCCTGTTTCTCATGAATAAATAAATAAGATCTTAAAAAATAAAAAAGGAAGTGGACTCTTAGCAGGAACCAAATTGTCCTATACCTTGATCTTGGGCTTCCCAGTCCTGGGAACAGTAAGAAATAAGTGTTTGTTGTTTAAGCCACTCAGTCTATGCTATTTGTTATAGCAGCTCAAACTGATGAAGACATAACCTAATGAATATATTCACTGAATGTGTGCTATGGGCAGACAAGGTCTTTGCTCTCACAGAGCTTGCATTCAGGTAAGTGAAAGACTGATGGAACCCAAAAGGCTGCAAGGCTCTGATCCAGCTTTACAGATCTGTTAGGGCACTGATTGGGACTAGGGACACCTAGTTCAGCTCTTAATTCTTCACTATCTCCTTAGAGGAAAGGTAAAGTACCTGAAGTCAATGTCCCCACTTAGAACTGTTCTGTAACTTGTCAGATGTCATCATTGGAGTCCAAAGCACTTCTTGACTTAGAAGATAAGTCTCCTTATTTCCTCTCTAGTACTCAACTCTAAGAATTAGCAGGAACTCAAAGTCAACAATAAGAACAATAAAAAAGCTGTTTTTTTAAAAAATTAAAACTCATTACTCTCCATAAAATAAAGTATATCTCTTGGGAACAGTGAAACCATCAACTAGCTACTTGTAAATGAGAGAGGTGTTTTCTAGTTGACACAGGAGCGAGAAAGACCCAGATGGTGGATCCTTTTGGCATAGACTTATCTGCTCCGGCTGTCTAATACATTTATCCACTGTGTTAACTCTTCCTCCATCAGAACCATCACAGCAGTTTGCTTATTTCTAAGGAAAACAAAAACAGAAAGGTTTTTATCTGTAAGATTCCTACCCTCCTCCTTCAATACTGGGGAGGCCTATTCACTGCTGGAGGCAATTTAAATGACCTGAAACCTCTGGCAACAAATCTCAAAGCTCTGGCCCATGCAAGGTTCAATACAGTCTCTTCCTCATGAAACAGAAAAGGGGAGTAGACTTTTGGAGGCTATGTTACCTGAGATGGACCTGATTCCTAATGGAAGATTCAGAATTTATTTTAAAAAGGGTTTTGGCTTGTTGGATGGAGCATGTTGCATGACTGCTGGCTGGAGAATGAGTCCCTTGGGCTTGCGGCCCTGTCTTCTTTCATGAGGAATCTCTGCCAATCCAGGATCTGTGAACTGCTTCTGCCAGCTAGTCTCTAATCTAGCATATGTACAAAGCCAATTTCTGGACACCATGATGGAACCTGGCACCTCTGCAGCCCTCCATGTTTGTAATACTCAGTGAAATAACAGGTAACTAGGAAGAAAAAAATATGACAAGAAAACGCTTTCTAAATTCACAGATAAATTGTCTATGTATTATATATGTATATGGGTCTCCCTCCTGCTTTTCCAATATAAACTTCCCCCATGTAAATCCTTGTAGTTATTTCATTTAGATTTTCAATCTGGGATGCACTTAGCAATAGCCAACAGTGACAAAGATAAAACCCTGCTCCCCACTGAGAACATCTGATTTTTTAAATGTAGAAATGCTGCTCTTTAAAAAATAGGACATTTCCCTTTTAATTAGTTTCAAAATATACCCAAATACTTTGCAACTAGGAAATAATACCATTTTAGAGTACTTAGAAATAATTCCCATGCATGCAAAGCCAATTTGATGAAAGGCACAAGCTAGTGAAACCTTCAGTTTTTAGAAAAACTTAACTATTAATGTGGGGACAATCATCACTAACAGAAAAATTCACCTAACTCTCAGGCTTTGATCCTTGTCTTCTATCAGAAAACCCTAGTCTAAGGTATTTTCTGAATATTTGGGGACAACTGCTAAGTGAGGGTCAAGTGTACCACCCATCTTTTAGCCTCCCTCTCTTCTATAGATCTCCTAGCCTCCTTCTCTTCTATAGATTTTTTTTGCCAACCATCTAGTTTTTTAACAGTCCTTCAAAAAAGAATGGTAGCCACAAAAGCTCAATGGTGTCAGGTCAGGCTATCTTTGAAAATAAATACATATATAGTGCTCACTCATCCTTCAATGTGCTGGCAATGAGTCCCAGAAGGGGCATCCATCAGGAAAGGTATTTTGACTTTTGCCTGTGCTTGAATTAAATCAAACCTCTGAAGAAAAGGGAGGGGGAGGCCATATTATTTTCTGATGTGTATTTCTTCCAATGCATGGATTATGACAATGACGAACTTTTTAGCTCTTTTTGTAAGTGAGATCTCTGCTCTCCTGGCCAGCTGAACCACTGCTGATAGGTTTGCTAGCATGGGATGAACAAACTCTCCCAAACCATACTCAGTCCTTACTTGCTATGGTAGAAAGAAAGTCTGAGCCATGCATGTATAAATATAAATATTTTAGGAGCTCGGCTGATGGTGAGCTCTGCATGGCCACGCAGAAGTCAGCTTGAGTGCCCTGGCCTGGTGTGGGGCTCCCCAGGTGGTACGGGCTGAGAGCGGGCAGTGAGTTGGTGGGGGGTAGAAGTGAGTGCCTCCAGTCATTCTGAGCAGCCCCTGGGCTGATTAGTGACGAGGGCTGACAGGCTCCTAAGGGGAGGTCCTGTCCAGTTTCTTTCTGCAGCAGGGATGATGGGCCATGCATGGGGTCCTGAGGCAGAGACTGGGGATTTTTTTGTGTGACCATGACTACATTCCTCATCAACAGGCCACACTCATGGTCTCTTTGGAGGCCACTGACTCGCTGGAGGATTACCATTAAGGGACGTCTGCTCAGTGGCGCCAGGTTCTTTCCCCAGCCCTCAGGGGCCAGCATGGTGCCTCCATGCTGCTTGTCCCAAGCCAGACAGAAGGGCAGGGCACCAGGTCTGGGAATTAGAGAGGGCGATCGATATGTGTATACGGAACATAGTCACGGACAATTGAAAAGGCTCACACGTAACCCCACTGGGAACTGCTTAAAACTGAAGTCTGTGATAAATGACTCACGGAACCCAGACCCTGACTTAGTCTGCCTGGGAATGGCCAGAGGTGAGGTTCATCACTTTTGTGATTCATGGGAGTTCAAGTGACTAGAATGTATGTAAAGAATTCCAGGGCTGGCCCTGCAAATAAAAATAACTACTTAAACAGGGAAGAATTTTTTCACCCCTGACTGATCTTAAAACCTTGAATTATGAGATCACTACCTTTTCAAGTTTAGTGTCAAGGGAAAGACTACTTCTTTGAAACATAAAGCTTACAACTTGGGTTCTACTGCCTTGGCACCCTGTGACAACTGCCACTTGGACAGTACATTGAGATTCTTTACTGATGAGCATGTATTCATGGGGAGACCATTTGGGGAATAATTAGAGACTGTATAGCTATGAGAACTAAGGCAGATACAGGATTAGAACACAGATGTTTTGAACTTTTGAATTTGATGAGGTAAAATCAGTAAGGGTTAAAAAAGTATATACTTTAGTTATACCAAAGTTTAGTAGATTCTAAGATCAGAGTTGGTTTATAGTTTGGGGTCAATTTACACGGTTTGTTGTTCTAGTAATGCAGTGATTTTCCTAGTGAAAAGAAAACATTTTGTATCCTGGATTGATGAGAGTTGGATTATAACAGAGTCAAAGAAAAGGTAATCTCTGGGTAGAGAAAAGCTGTATCAGTCAGGGCTCTCCAGAGAAACAGAACCAACAGGAGATACTTAGACAGACAGACAGGCAGATTTATTTTAAGGAACTGGCTTACAAGGCTGTGGACTGACAAGCTCAAAATCCATAAGGTAAGCTGACACACTGGAAACTTGGGTAAGAGTTGATGTTATAATTCTAAAGCAGAATATCTTCTCCAGGAGATCTTCAACAGATAGGATAAGGCCCACCTACATTTTCTAGGGTAATCTACTTTATATAAAGTAAACTGATTATGGATATTAATCATATCCACAAAATACCTTCTTAGCAACATCTAGATTTGTGTTTGATTAAATGACTGGGTACTATATAGCTTTACCAAGTTGACACATAAAACAGATCATCACAGTAGATTTCTTTCAAACTGTAAAAAAATAATAAATGTCTTCAGTCCATGAAGATTCAGCTTTCTTCCTTTTGAAAGGGTCCTGCAAGCCACACCTCATCAAATGAGGCATGATACACTAACAATATGCAGCTCTACAGTGTTCCTCACCAGATATCTATTGGAAGAGGATGCAGATTCTGAGCCTTCTATAAATGTCCAGAGAAGGTACTGGCAAACAAGCTGAAATGGAGAGGAGAAAAATCACTTATTCTATAGTTTCTGTTCTGGTTCTACCAGTGTCTCCAAAGCAGTTACTCCAACTGCAATAGTTGTCTGTGTTGCCCAGCCAACCAGGTACTAGCACGTGTCTTTCCTGAACACTGTTTCCTAAGTATTCACTAAGTGTGTCCTTGGAGCATGATGTACTCTTACCATGTGGGTAAACTTCACAAAAGGAAATTGTGAATATACTGGGCCAACAAGTCATGGGTGTTCTCATCCTAAAGAAACATAAGCTTCCTTCCCGGCTAATTGTACTATAAATCATAATTTTTATATTTATAAAACAGTTTATTTTATTTTTTTAAAGATTTTATTTATTTATTCATGAGTGATGCAGAGAGAGAGGCAGAGAGAGGGAGAAGCAGGCTCCATGCAGGGAGCCCGACGTGGGACTCGATCCCAGGTCTCCAGGATTAGGCCCTGGGCCAAAGGCGGCGCTGAACTGCTGAGCCACCGGGCTGCCCCATATAAAACAGTTTAAACAACAAAGCATCCTTCATCTAAAGAGGACTAAAGCAGGTAATAAGAACCATTCACATGACACTTTATCATTTATAAAGCGCTTTCACACACACTTATATTTTATCCTTGAGGATAAAAGGTTGATTGTATGACTCCCATTTTACAGATGATGCCATAAAAAGTTTGGAGAGGTTAGCAGCCTCTCTTGCTACCATACAGCCATCAGACTGCTAGGCAGGGATTGGAGGTGTAGCCTTCTGCTCCTGGCTACACCTGGGGCTGCTCAGTTCATTCCAGGGCTTGCTGCTGGTGACCAGCTCAACTCTCCAACTCTAGTTTATGGAGTTACATAAAGGTGGCCAGAATCCAACTGTCCACCAAATCAAGAAGTGACTCTGCTTCTGGAAAATCTTCATTGAAGGTATTGTTCCTACATACGGCCAGGTACCCTACCTTTTTCCCTTCCATGTGTCTTTCCTGGGTGCAGAGAATTCTCTGTTGGAATTCAGTGTGTGGGGGGGGTGTCTCTGCACCATAAAGAGCAGGGAATGAGAAGCAGGATATGAATCTATTCCATAAAGTGAAAACTGAATGTCCTAACAAGTAATTAAGAAAAAATTTGAGGTTGTTTCCTCAGCTGATCATCACCGGCAGAGCCAACTTTGGATTAAACACTTCTGCTCAGTGGTTTTGACATTCTCAGTCAGGCATATCTTGATGAAATTAGAGATGCAGAAAATATTTTTTGATGGAGCGCAGGGACAAAACAGCTAGAAGGGAAGCCAATTTTGTGTGCAAACTTGTACAGACAGAGATAAAGAGGAAAAGAGAAAGCAAGAGAATAAGGAGTGTGCAAGTGTGTATAAGTGAAAGAAGATGAAAGAACTGATAGAAGAGGAAAGGCTGATGCTCATTAATTAGACTTTAAGATCCTGGCAGCAAGAGGTGTGTTTATAAACAATCTTCACTAAAACATACCTTTCTAACTACTGACTGTTTTATTTGCCAAAAAGTCTCTAATTATTCTGTCCTGTTTCAATCCAAAAGGAGAGAGAGCACGTGAATGAACATAACCACTCTTATGATATAACATATATCTCTGCATAGAAGCTAATATTTCTAATGTTCAATTAATCAAGCATGGCTAGTTCAAATTATTTTACAATAGGATTAGGTAGGGGGCTATTAGTCAGAAGGCTTTCAAATAGTAAAAAAAGAAAAGCTAGACCAAAGATATAATAGTAGAATGTAAACTATTCAGGAATCTTAGTAGCATGCTTATACTAAGCCATCAGTAAACCAACTAGTTTTCCTCTTAGGATTTAAGTCCAGAAAAGTCTGATCTGTGAGAACAGAATAAACATGTGTAGATACGTCAAAACTTTTTTGTAAGTTATCTCCCATGCATCCTTTCTAAGGAAGTTCCTAGAGTATGTACTCCCTTAAAACAAGAGAATAAACCAAGAAAGAAAAAGATATGAGATCTGATATATAGAAAATCCAACTCAGAAATCAGACCAAAGGATTTCCCAGGATGACAGGAAAGGAAGTTACCAGATAACAAGCTATTGGGCAAACAGCACAGACTGGAGCAGTGGATGATGGTTCTGTTGGAGAGTTTGGGATTGAATTAGTGAGAAATATATAGAAAATAAAGCAAATTCAATAGGTGAAAGAATAAACCATGATACTCATTTGATGGAATATTATGCAGTAATAAAAAGAAGAGTTCTCAAGTCACAAAAAGATATGAAGGAATCTTAAATGCATAATGCTAAGTGAAATATGCCAGTCTAAAAAGTCTACATACTGTATAATTCTTTTTTTTAAAAGATTTTATTTATTTATTCATGATAGACATAGAGGGAGAAAGAGGCAGAGACATAGGCAGAGGGAGAAGCAGGCTCCATGCAGGAAGCCTGATGTGGGACTTGATCCCGGGACTCCAGGATCACGCCCTAGGCCAAAGGCAGGCGCTAAACCGCTGAGCCACCCAGGGATCCCCCTACATACTGTATAATTCTGACTATTTGACATTCTGGAAAAGACAAAATTATAGAGATAGTAAAAAGACCAGTGGTTCCCAGGAGCTCACTGGAGCAGGCTGAATAGATAGAGCAGAGGGGATTTTTAGACTAATAAAATCATTCTGTATGATACTGTAATGGTAGATATATGACATTATGCAGTTGTCAAAAGCCTGTAATCTGTACAAGACAGAGAATGAATCGTAAGGTAAAGTATAGTATATAGTTATAAATATATAAAATATATATTAACTTTGGTTAATAAAAAATTTGTAAATAAGTAAGTAAAACCAAGGCGCCTACTAATTTCAAGAAGAACGAGAAAGAAAATATAATCACAGTAAACCATATGACTCAGTTGTGAAAATAAGTATGTTAGGTAAACACTGAATATTGATTTAATCCTAAACTATATTTATATTGGGAGGACGGGGGTAAGGAAGAGAGGTGAGAGAGTTCAATCCTCATCTTACATAAAAAGAAGTCAATAGGTAATATATAAAACTGAAAAATGAAGAAGTAACAGTATAAACATGCTATTTAGAGGCAGTAAGAAAGTTAGAAAAGTTGAAAGTAGTTTTTTCTAGGAAGCAAGGCCTGAGGAGGGGCAGGAAATGGTGGATTTTCTTTATGAGCTTTATTGTAAAAGAAAGGAAACCCCTATATCAGCTATATTTCCCTGACTCCTCAGCACTTTGGGTCACAGTTATGTAGTAGGTAGGACATAATATTAATAAAGTCAGAACTATGATCTTGTTCTCTGAGCACATGAATCTTCATCTCATTGCAGTCATGTGCCATTTGTCTAAATTAAAACAGGGGCTACAGGGGATCCCTGGGTGGCTCAGCAGTTTAGCGCCTGCCTTCGGCCCAGGGCGTGATCCTGGAGTCCCAGGATCAAGTCCTACATCGGGCTCCCTGCATGGAGCCTGCTTCTCCCTCTGCCTGTGTATCTGTTTTTCGCTCTCTGTGTCTCTCATGAATAAATAAATAAAATCTTAAAAACAAAACAAAACAAAACTGGGCTACAGCAAATGGAGTTGCTCAGCACAAATCCATAATCACTACTTACTAAGATCCATTGGGTTGATCTCTGGGTGTGTTGCAGGACTCTTTTAAGTTACCATGCCTGTTCTTACCCAGACTAGAGGGATCTTCAGGTTTCAGGAATCTCAGCCTTACTCGTGAACCACTTCTTTGACTTTTTTCATGACCCTGATCCTGTCCCAGTTTTAGGCTTCCCAGACACCGGTTCTGCTGTTTTGCTATCCCGTTTACATTCTTACCTACTCATTTAGACTTGACAGTATGGACCCTATATTTGTGAATAAATCACTCCAGAAGTCAGTGGCTTAAAACCACAACCATTTTATTGGCTCATGATTCTGTGGGTCAGAATTTGTGCTGGCTTATCTGAGTGGTTCTGTTGGTCTCACTGGGGACTGCTAATGTGCATCCACTTATCTCGTGGCTTGACTGGGCCTGAATGATGTTAATGGTCCCATCTACCCGATTGTTGGTGCAGGCTATCATTAGGGCCATGTGTCTCGAGTAGGAAAGCCAGGAATCCTTTATGAGATGGCAAAGTTCGAGAAGGGCAAGCCCCAATGTGTTCCTTGGCCAAGGCAAGTCACATGCCTAAACCAGAATTAATGCAGGAGGGGGCTACACAAGAGTGTGGATATAGGAGGCATGAATCATTGGAATCTACCACAGACATATTCTCTGGTTGTGATCTGGGTCCCTGCTTGATTTCCAGGCACCAACCCTCAATGGAGACAGAGCTCTCTCCCCAGGAAATGGAGGTAACATTTTTTCTCTCCAAGAAGAATGTAAGCTCATAAGGATTTATCTTTCTCTCTTTTATTGCCCCTCCATAAAAGAAAACAAAGGCAGTGTGCTTTCTATGTAGGAAACTAGGTTCTCCTGAGTCTGATCTCAACACCACTGAGGTAGGTAACACCAAAGAGAGGTAAGGAAAAGGCAGCAGCATTTTTGACTACACACATGCAGTGCCTTGGTGCTGCCCTGCAACACACACCAGAATCCGTTGGCTATGTCCTTCACAGAGAGGAATTAGTCCAATTTTCCACAGAAAATGAAAATTAGAGATATGCTTATCCAATAACAGTAGCAATTTTAGATAAATTATGCTTATCTGTTCATTCATTTACTTACAGAATAATGTGAATTAAACCAACTAAGTGCCAGGCACTGTACCAGATGCTTGGCATACAGAGATGAATACAGGGACTCCTGGGTGGCTCAGCGGTTGAGCGTCTGCCTTTGGCTCAGGGTATGATCCTGGAGTCCTGGAATTAAGTCCCACATTGGGCTCCCTGCATGGAGCCTGCTTCTCCCTCTGCCTGTGTCTCTGCCTTTCTCTCTCTGTATCTCTTGTGAATAAATAAATAAAATCTTAAAAAAAAAAAAAACCCAAACAAAGATGACTACATTACAGCTCCTGTCTTTTTTTTTTTAACTTTTTATTTATTTATGATAGTCACACAGAGAGAGAAAGAGAGGCAGAGACATAGGCAGAGGGAGAAGCAGGCTCCATGCACCAGGAGCCTGACGTGAGATTCGATCCCGGGTCTCCAGGATCGCACCCTGGGCCAAAGGCAGGCGCTAAACCGCTGCGCCACCCAGGGTTCCCATATAGCTCCTGTCTTAAAGCCGCTTGGAACCTATTAAGGATACAGATAAATATAGACATCCTTCCATATCCAAATCTCTCATCCTCTGCCCCTCCCGCTGCATGTGTGTATGCATACTCTCTCTTTCTCAAATAAATAAATAAATAAATCTTAAAAAAAAAAAAAAAGTCCTTGGTAGAGAATTCTTTTTTTTTTTTTTTTGAGAATTCTTTTGATGAGCAAAATTCCCCTAACTTTACTAGTCACCTCCCTGATTTAAGTGTTTTGATAAGTTGGATTGTCTTGAAGCAGGGTATAACAGCAGCATCTCATACTTGTTTTAGACAATTGTGCATCAGCTTGATGGAATATTAAGCAGTCATTAACATTTATAATTATGAAGACTGTGGTGATGTGGAAAAATTCTTGTGTATTAAGTAAAAAATAGCTAACTACAAAATTATATTCAAACTATTACTGCAACGAAGTGAAAATGCATGGGGAAGGGCTGGAAAAGAACATAGAGTAAGGAAAGCATTTTTACACACATCACATTTCTAGTGGATTAAGTAGAGCTTTACACAAAGCAAATCCTACCTTACAGCTATATAAACTGAAGAGGGCAAACGACTTCACATTTTAGCTACAGTGATATGAGCTGCTATAACAGAAAACTTACAATCATAGAGGCTTAACACAGTAGCAGCTCCTATCTTGTTCATGTTGAATCTCAACTGTGGAGGAGTGGAGGGCGGGGTGGCTGTGCCTTCTGCTCTACCCTATCTTCCAGGACTCAGGCTGCTAGGCCTCTATCATCTTTAACTCACAAGTTGTCTCTTTGGCTATTAATAATAAACAAGGAGAAGGAACACGGAGGACAGCAAAAAGTTTTTATGGGCAAGAGCCAGAAGTGATAAACATCACTCCAACCCACATTCTGTGGGTCAAAACATAATCACACGGTAATATGTAACTGCAAAGGTAGATGGGAAAATATCATCTGTGTGCCAGGAAGAAGTGGAAATGGGTTTGGGGGAACAGCTAGCTGATCTCTGCTACACAAATGCTCCCACCTAACTAGACAGGGCAAGAACTGGAAGCCAGTCTTCCTTTCTTGGTTTTGTGCTTATATTTTCATTTCTCATTCACTCATTCATTCTCTCTCTCTCTCAAAATAAATAAATAAAATCTTAAAAAAATAAACAACTAGAAGGTTCAATTCCTATTCTCTGAGTTCAGTCTCTCTGACTATATGACCTGGGTAAGTTCCTTACTTTTGCATGGGTTTTGCAGCCCTTAAACCAGGGCTTGCAGTAACCCATAATATCTATATGATGAAGTGGGAGAAGATGACAACTTAAAGGCAGGCATCTGAATTATCAAGAAGAAAACTATCTTTTAAAAAAGTATTATTTTAAAAATCACCTTCAATATAGTTAGCATAGAAAGGCTAATGGTAGAGAGAACTAGCTCTGTTTGGTTAAAAAGAAATAAACTGTTTGTGGTAGTTGCTAGTGGAAAGATAACCCTGAAGGTGAGGCTGAGATGGATTCGGAGTGAGAGAAAGAAAACCAAATTTCTTTGCAAAACGAAGTAAGAAGAATGAAGACATTCTAGCAGTTTGAGAACGAAGGGGAGAGGGAGTTAGAAAGGTGGTGGGACTTTGGTCCATGACAGTGGCCTATGTTCTGTTTCAAGTATTTGATTATCCTATGGTGTGTTTTCTAGTAGCTGGAAGACCCGGGGACAGCAGAGTGGCTGTCATCTGATTTACAGGTAAGATATATTGAGCATTACATGTCAGGCACTAAGTTATGCAGTAACCATGCACATTCTGATTTAATCTTCATACCGGCTCTGTATGACTATCCTGATTTTATAGATGAGTGCTCAGAGACTTGCCAAGGGTCAGACACCCAGTAAGTGAGAGTTCAAATCTGAGTTTGATTGATTCCAAAGTCCATCCTATTTATTAGTCACTAGAGCATATTATCCTCATGAACACTGAAAGACTGTAGTTCTAAGCTATGGAGCAGAAATTATTGTGGTTTCCTAATTAAGGGCAATAAAAGCATCTCAGAAATGCAGAGTACTAAATAAATACTAGTATTACTGTTCTTGTACTTGACCATTGACATCTGAAGGAAGCACTGTCATCTGAAATGGAAACGTGACAAGCCAGCAAGGGCTTATTAATGTCAAATGAAAATGATATAGTTAAATACTCATGTTTGCATTACACCAGATATTTATATTCTGCAGACCATGTTCTCAGGCACTGAACTCCCATTAAGGTCAGCATCATTTGCAAATCCAGAGAAAATACAGCTATATCACTTTTTTTTTCTTTCCTGAGACAAAAAGAAGAAAAGTGGTTCAGCATTTTGGCTCAGAATTGTAGAGCAGAAATCATGGTGCCTTTACCACTCTTGCTTCAAAAAGAAGAAATTATAGCCTTTCATTCTCCTAGCAGCATGTAACTAAGGTTTAGATGAGTGAACAGATGCATGCAAAAATCAGCCACGCGCATAGAAAACATTCATTTTCACAATCTGGTAAATCTGCTAGGTATGCATGAAACGGAGCCAAATTGATTTCAGCAGAATGCAATGTCACAGCCTCGGCACAACAGGGATCCTTCTCGGCCTCACTCAGTGCCAGGCCTGTTACCATCCGGGGTCCTGGGTGTATTGATCACCCAGTCACCAAGGGTATGTGAATAGTCCCATAAATGGTGGCATGATTCGCTGAACCGCAGTTGACTGGCTTGTGTTATTTCCATTCCTATTAACGTACTGGAACATGAGACTATATTCTTGCTTTTCCCACCTGGAGGCCTATTTTGAGCTTCTTGCTACCCAGCACCTTATCCCTTCTACAGGTAGTTCACTGAACTATGGAATCTGAAAACAGAAAGTGTCCTTAGAGATTATCTTGTCCAATTCCTTCATTTTATGGATGAGATACAGGGAGAAGAAAAGTCTTGCCCAGGCCACATGGGTCATGAACAATGACTCAGGCACCTTCTGACTTCTAAACCTTTGCTTTTTTTTTTTCACTTCATGCTGTCTCCATTGAAATCTGGTCTTAGCCTCCATTAACAGGAAATTTCTGTAATTCCATCAACCTAAATCTCTAGATGTCTTTGAAATATTTTATAATGTGAAGGGCTCTATTTTGCCTGCTCTTGGATTTCCTGTTTGTCTATTGGACCACAGGTCGTCAAACCCATAACGATACCAGATTTACAATCCCTTATTAGAAAATCTCAGAGACAAAGATGTTTTGGAATGAAGCATTTTTTTTTTGAACCTTGCAAAAGTAAAACAGTACCCAGATAGTCTGTTTTGTTTTGCTTCTCCCAAAACCTGGATCAAAATGTAGGACTAGTCAGGCTAAGGTGATGGAGTCTACAAACTGTTTCACATCAGTATAGGTCAGGTTTTGCTGCTGAGTAAGTCGGCTGCAAACTTGTGATAAAACCTGTGGTTTCTGGAGCTCTTTGGATTTGGAACTGTGAATAAAGGACTGTGGATTCATACTACTCTCTTCACACGGGTGGCCTTGAACAAGTGTCATGGACCAGTTGGATAGTATCAATCACTTTTATCAGTAAAAGGGTGGTTTTTCAATAGCTTCTTCTTGTTAGGACTTTTGTTTTTCTGTAGACTTCGGTTATTCCCACTGCCTTTCAGTTATATCCCAGATAACAAAATGGAATGGTCCCATGCTGGATAGACCTTAGAAGAGCTTGGGTTCAGAAGCTGGCTGCCCTGTTTGTTTCTTAGATTTTTTATGAAACAGATCCTGCTGGGATCACCGGAGGGGCAGGTGCTTTATGAGGCAGCTGGGGAGGTCATGGTGGGGACTGGAAGCAGCACCTGTCCTCTTGGGCTTCAGTAAAAGCTGAGCAGGGAGGGCTTGCCACCAGGTCCCCAACGGGCAACTGATCGTGCCTGTATCTCTGGGCTTTCTCCGGCTCCAACTGCTTCTCAGCTTCTTCCTTCTCATCAGATGGGCAGGTTTCCAGGGCTGTCAGATTTTCTTCTGCCCAAGTTAACAAAGACATTGATTTTGGAGGAAGGGAGGCCCTTCCCCCAGCCCATGCTTCCCTCACTCCTGGCTTAGCCACGCCAGCTCTGTGGCATTGTCCGGTTTTATTAGTACTGCCTGGCTGAGGCCTCCTTTCCCAGGTGGCCCCTGTGATTTCCAAGCCCTCTTCACTTGGCATGTCGACATGCAATTCTGGTCTCCCAGGGAGAGCCTGCTTACCTGGATAATGGGCACTTGACCCCCTGGTTTCCAAAGTGGGCTTCTGTACAACAGCAGGGTTTGCATCTGTTTTTATTGTTTTCTGGACTGTTGCCGGGAGGGAGTCCTATAAACGTGACTTTGCTTGGCTGACTTTGGGGTTGATGGAAATCAGATCACTTTGGGGGTTCTAATGGGCCTCGATGGAAGAGTTTTGGAGTGATACAGGAAGGAATATTGTGATTGTGCCCTTTGCCCCTTCAGAACTGGATCACAACTTTTCTAAAATTTTTCATCTGGCATAGAATTGTAGGCACCTGTTTCTTTGAGGAATTTCACCATAGGGACAGGAGGATGGAATTTTACTTAGTAAACCATAAAGGTCTTCTAAGAAAAAAGAACCCATGTATGTCTTTGGAGCAATCATGATGGGTAGGTTTGGATGAGAGGAAGGAAGGAAGGAAGGAAGCAAGCAAGCAAGCAAGCAAGCAAGTAAGCAGCAAGTAAGCAAGCAAGCAAGCAAGCAAGCAAAGAGAACTTTGTCTCCCACATCTTTTGTGCTTATTTCTTCTCACTAACCATGGTGACTAATAGTGGCCTCTTCCTCCACTTTTGCCCAGGCCAAATCCACTGTACTGCACCCAGAATGATATTTTGTAAGACACTCATCTCTGTGTTTAAAACCCCTAGTGGCCTTCCATTACTCTTAGAATGCATGTAGTCTTTACCATGGCCCTTGGTCCTGCATCAACTGGCCCCTGACCCCTCTCTAGCCTCATCCTGCAGATCCCCATGCTCACTGGCCTTCTCAGAGGTTTCTTGCTGTTCCGGGGTCTTTACACACACCTTTCTTCCTGCCCAAAAGGCTCTTTCTCTGCTTCCCTGCCACGTTTCCCCACCCCTTAATCCAGTTATTTCCTGTTCATCTCTCAGATTCCAGTTCATTTTTCTCCAGCCTGGAGTCCTGTTTCCTACTCTCACAGCACTCTGGACTTCGCCTTATCACCTATCACAATTGACAACTTGCTATTTCAGCAACTGTTGGGCTGATGTCTCTCTGTCTCTCCCACTGGCCCATCAGCTTTGTGAGAGGAGGGGCTGAAATTTTGTTTGCTCAGGATTATCACCTCCAGTGCTAGCTCTGCATTCCCAGAGGGTAGTTTCCTAGTAATTATTTGATGAGGTACCCAGTGAATGATTTATCTAGCTAGTGTGACAACCTCATGAACAATACTACTCTTATGTAAGAAAAAAACTCCTATGTTACTCCACTATGGAGTGGAAATTCCACTTGCTGGGAAAACTCAGGCATGGTTTACTCTTAAGAGTCTGGATGAGTGAGCCAGTGTCTCCACTCCCTGGAGTCAGCTGTGGAGACTACATCCAGCTTGATGTTTCTCTCCTGAAGCTCCAAAGGCTCTCTCTGATGGCAGACTGGCATGTCTTCCCCTAGTCTTCATGTTGGCCAAGAGGAACATGTCACATTGGTAATAATGTCAGTAAACTCTGAAGCTGCCAAGGAGAGCAGCAAGCGAAGGCCAAGAGGAAGCCGGCAGAGCCTTAAACATGCAAGCCCTGGAAATCATCTCATTACCAGAGGTGCCAGCCGTCACACCCTGGATGGAAGGGCATAATTGCTGAAAACAGCTAATCACTAACAGCATGACAGCCAAGGGCCTACAGCCGTCCTTTTCTTCACTTCAGGATCTGTCCCACGAGGGGAAAGGTGCCAAAAGAGGAAGCCATGCATGAAGACATGGCTCCTGTCTCAGAGAAAGGGCATTTCTTCCCCAACTTGTACAAGATGCTTTGGGAAGCGTCTCTTTATTTGTTACTAAGCTTGAAATCTTGATGCTTTGATCCAAATGTAGTGCCTCTGGACTTCAGAATTGTGATCTTAATTAAGCCCAGTATGGCAGAGGATGGCCTTCTGTGTGACACTGGCCATCTGCAGAAAGGGGTCTCACAAAAGTAACATTTTGCTTTTAGGAAAGTATGTGGGCAAATGTGGATTGGACACCCATTGTGTAGATACTCCTACATAAGGTTCCTAGGGGAAAAATAAAATAACTAACAGTCCTCATAATTTCTTTGTTTAATTACATTATTATGGTAATCTATGATAATAAGTGGATGGTTTCATCTAGCAAATGTCCACAGAGATATCAAAACAGAAGTTGCAAGTATCTGGGAGGTGTGTGTATACAAAATTAACATAGCACCTGGATAAGTTCAAGCATATCTCTTCTCCTTAACTCATCTCCCTCAACCATTAGTAGAGTACCTTCTGTGTGTCTGGAGCTATATACTAGATGCTTAGGACAGAAACATGGTTGTGGCCCTCAAGGAGCTTATTATGTATTAGTGGAAGAGAGCCACGGACAAATCAGCAACTATGTTGTAGAGTAGAAAGTATAGGATTGGAGGTGTCAACATGAGTTTCTTTTAATGTCTGAAGGCAGTTTTTGTATACAGAAAAGATCATGTAGGTTCCTTTGGTTTTAAAAATTATCAATTCAGAAATCTATTTTCCTTAGGCCTTTGAGTTCAGCCTATAATCTTATTATTCTGTTTATAAATGAAATGGATTAGTTCAAATTGACTAGATTTAAATAAGTTCAAATTGAAGGGTGCCTGAGTGGCTTAGTCAGCTAAGCATTTGGTTTAGGTCATAATATCAAGGTCCTAGGATTGAGCCCTGCATTAGGCTCACTGTTTGGTGAGGAGTCTACTGCTCCCTCTCCCACTGTTCCTTTTGCTCATGTTCTCTCTCTCTCTCTCTCAAATAAATAAATAAATAAATAAATTAATTAATTAATAAAATCTTTATAAATAAATAAGTTTAAATTGCAATTTACTTTATTAAATTCCCTTGAACTTTTAAAATCGTATTTATGATTTTACCCTCTTTTTCTTTTTCCTAAAGATTTTATTTCTTTTTGATGAGAGACAGAGAGAGAGAGAGAGAGAGAGAGAAAGAGAGAGAGGCAGAGACACAGGCAGAGGGAGAAGCAGGCTCCATGCAGGGAGCCCAATATGAGACTCAATCCCAGGACTCCAGGATCATGCCCTGGGCCAAAGGCAGGTGCTCAATCGCTGAGCCACCCAGGTGCCCCAATACCCTCTTTTTCTTAAGTGCTTCAAATACTCGACTGAGCAGGCAAAACCTCCCCCAAATAAGCACTTCAATAGTGCTTGTAAATCTATAAGATACTCTGGAAACTGAGGTTGCTTATAGGCCAAAGATCCTCTGCAGGCACACAGGCCTAGGTGATTCTTCCTCTGCCAACAGGATCCTGAGCCCTCTTCTGGTTGCCATGATTATAGGGAATTTAAAGTTCATGCCCTTCAGATAGAATTGGTTTTCTTGAGTCTAAATTACAGTTGAGGGATGCCTGGGTGGCAGAGTGGTTGGGTGTCTGCCTTTGGCTCAGGGCGTGATCCTGGAGACCTGGGATCGAGTCCCACGTCGGGCTCCCTGCATGGCACCTGCTTCTCCCTCTGCCTGTGTCTCTGCCTTTCTCTCTGTGTCTCTCATGAGTAAATAAATAAAATTTAACAACAAAAAAATTACAATTGAACCTAATTCTTTCCTCTGCTTTGAGAGGCAACCTTCTCACCCATTTGCTTTTTTCAACTAATCTTTCTTTGTTATTGTTTTTTTTTTTTAACATTTTATCTTAATTACTTATTCATGAGAGACATAGGGAGAGAGGCAGAGACATAGGCAGAGGAGAAGCAGGCTTTCTGCAGGGAGCCTGATTTAAGACACGATCCTAGGACCCTGGGATTATGACCTGAGCCAAAGTCAGGTGCTCAACTACTGAGCCACCCAGGCATCCCTCAACTAATCTCTTTTCATGTTCTTCATATTCTTGGTTGGGTCCCAATTTTGAAAATATTTTATTCTGGTAAAATATGCCTGATATAAAATTTACCACTTAAACTATTTTTAGGTATAATTTAGTGGTACATTAAGCACATTCACATGGTTGTGCAACTATCACCACCATCCATTGCCAGAACTTTTCTCATCTTTTCAAACTGAAACTCTCTACCCATTAAACAGTAATTCCCCTTCCATGTTCCCTGTAGGCTGTGGTGACCACCATTCTACTTTGTCTCTATAAATCTGACCACTCCAGATGCCTTATATAAGTGGGATCATACAGTATTTGTTCTTTTGTGATTGGGTCATTTTCTTTTAGCATAATGTCTTTTAAGATTCATACATGTTGTTGCACATGTCAGAATTTCCTTCCTATTTAAGACTGACTACTATTTAATCGTATGGATACACCATATTTAACAATTTTTTTTCATTTATTTTAAAAAGGGGGGGGGGAGGAAGGGCAGACAGACAGAAAGAATCCCTCAAGGAGACTCCCTGCTCAGCATGGAGCCTAACATGGGGCTCAATTTCAGGACCCTGAGACCATGACCTGAGCCCAAGCCAAGAATCAGACACTTTACCAACTGAGTCACCTAAGTGCCCTTACACCACATTTTTTAAAAAAGATTTTATTTATTTGACAGAGAGAGAGAGAGAGAGCACAAGCAAGAGGAGCTACAGGTAGAGGGAGAGGGAGAAGCGGGCTCCCCATGAAGCAGAGAGCCCGGTGTGGGGCTCAGTCCCAGGACCCTGGGATCATGACCTGAGCCGAAGGCAGATGCTTAACCGATTGAGCCACACAGGCTCCTCTACACCACATTTTTAAATCTATTATCTATCATGGATATCTGGGTTACTTCTACTTTCTGGCTATTGTGAGTAATGCTGTTCTGAACATGGGTGTGCTGGGTTCCTATTCTTTTTTTTTTTAAGATTTTATTTATTTATTCATGAAAAACAGAGAGAGAGGCAGAGACACAGGCAGAAGGAGAAGCAGACTCCATGCAGGGAGCCCGATGTGGACTCAATCCCAGGACTTCAGGATCACGCCCTGGGCTGAAGGCAGACGCTAAACCGCTGAGCCACCCAGGGATTCCCTGGGTTCCTGTTCTGACAGACATTTCTATGCTACACAAATATAATTTTACATGGACTAAACCGTAAAACAAAGTTTAAAATAAATATATAACGTGGACACACTGGTACACCCCAACACTGCTGCTGAAAATGTATCATCAATCTTTCAAAAAGAAATTTTTTTAAAAATTTTATTTATTTATGATAGGCACACAGTGAGAGAGAGAGAGAGGCAGAGACATAGGCAGACGGAGAAGAAGGCTCCATGCACCGGGAGCCCTACGTAGGATTCGATCCCAGGTCTCCAGGATCACGCCCTGGGCCAAAGGCAGGCGCTAAACCGCTGCGCCACCCAGGGATCCCAGAAATTTCTTATATATACCTTCTGTAAAACATTTTAGCAATACATAACAAAATCCATAAAAACGTTTCTACCCATTGAGCTGGTAATCCTAGTTCTGAAATGTATTCTATTTCTTTTTTTAAAAAATATTTTATTTATTCATGAGCGACAGAGAGAGAGAGAGAGAGGCAGAGACACAGGCAGAGGGAGAAGCAGGCTCCATGCAGGGAGCCTGATGTGGGACTCAATCCCGGGTCTCCAGGATCACACCCTGGGCTGAAGGCGGCGCTAAACCGCTGAGCCACCCAGGCTGCCCGTATTCTATTTCTTTTAAGAGATTTTATTTATTTTTTTATTTGAAAGAGAGAGCCCAAGTATGTATATGTGTGAGTGGAAGAAGCAAACAGAGAGGGAATCTCAAGCAGACTCCGCGTGGTGCAGGGCTTGATCTCAAGACTCTGAGATCATGACCTGAGCTGAAATCAAGAGTTGGAAGCTTGAGACACCTGGGTAGCAGAGTGGTTGGGCATCTGCCTTTGGCTCAGGTCATGATTCTAGAGTCCCAGGACCGAGTCCCATATCGGACTCCCTCCATGAAGCCTGCTTCTCCCTCTGCCTATGTCTCTGCCTCTCTCTTTCTCTGTGTCTCTCATGAATAAATAAATAAATTCTTAAAAAAAAAAAAAAAAGAGTTGGATGCTTAACTGACTGAGCCACTTAGGTGCCCCGTGGTCCTGAAATGTATTCTAAAGAAATACAGTTTAGGGACACCTGGCTGGCTCAGTCAGGAGAACATGCTACTCTTGATCTCAAGGTTATAAGTTCAAGCCCCATGTTGGGTGTAGAGATTACATAAAAAAATAAAATCTTAAAAAAAGAAAGAAATGTAGTCTAAGGAGGGAAAAGTTATATACATAAAGCTCTATAGTGCTAAGGTTATAAAATTTTAAGTTATATACTAATCATACAATAAAATTATATAATAACTACATCATAAAATTGTAGTGAAAAACCAGAGACACTTAAATATTCAATAATAGGGAAATGGTTACCTGAATTGAAATGAAACCACTTGATGCATATTATATACCTATTAAAATAATAAATACATTAAAACAAACAAAAATAATAAAAACAAAAATTTTTTATAGCAATAAAAAAGGAAAATATAAAATTATAACTACTCATTCATGTAAAAATTATGGCTGCAAATGGACAAAGCCTAAAAAAGAAC
Organism: Canis lupus baileyi; assembly: GCF_048164855.1. NCBI lineage: Eukaryota > Metazoa > Chordata > Mammalia > Carnivora > Canidae > Canis > Canis lupus. Next base: position 11,636,449 of record NC_132854.1, read on the forward strand.
AGGGGAGTAATTAATAAAATGAATTTTGTGGATTGGTGGATTCAAAATGACTTCTTCCCTTTTAAAAATATTCTTTGTTGTTGGTAAAAGCAATAAAAATTAAAATTTGAAGTAGCTGACAAAACTTGTTCATTAATAAAAAAAAAAAAAACTTGTTCATTAAAAATAAGGGCACCTGCTGGGTTGCCTTGATGATTAAATAATGGATGCAAAAGTAGCAAGAGATAAGTCTGCAGGCACTCGACAGTCTCCCCCCAGCCCTCTCTGCCTCACCCCTCCTTCCTTCCAGCTTAAGCATCCAGCAGATACAGGATCATCACTGGTCACGCAATACCTCCGTACCTTTCTCTTTCTCAGTAAGAGTGTTCCTTTTGCTTTTTATTCTTTTTATCTATAATTTCCAGAGCTCAATATGATCTGGACACTTATACTTTTGGATTCTCTCATCAAAATGAACTTGTTTTTTCCTCCCTACTTAATATATGGTTCTAAAAAAGCATGTAATATTATGTAACAATCTGGTCAATCTCCCCTACCCCTCAAATTAAACAGTTACTACCATAAGATCCACAGCAATTCCATCTTTGAGTATATGTCCAAAAGAAGTAAAGTAGGCACTTAAACAGATAGTGTATACTCATCATATTCCTAACAGCATTATTCACAATAGCCAAAAGGTGGAAACAACCCAAGTGTCCATCAACAGATACACAAAATATGGTATACCCATACGATGATATATTATTCAGTTTTTAAAAGAAAGGATATTCTGTGGGCACCTGGGGGGCTCAGCCGGTTGGGCATCTGCCTTTGGCTCAGGTCATGATACCAGGGTGTTGGGATAGAGCCCCGCATTGGGCTCCCTGCGGAGTGGCATACACAGGTCTGGTGCTGGGTGCTGGGTATCCAAACGCAATTCCTGCCCCTCTGGGACTTCTGATCTAGTACGAAAGAAAAGAAGCACTGTACAAGTATAAGAGTATGATGCATGTTATAGAAGGGAAAGGACATGGAGTATGTAGAACAAAGAGTCTGGAAAACTGCTGAGTCTCAGTGGTTCTGGAAGGCCTCCTAAGGAATGATGATCTTGGAGAGACTCAGACAATGCTGAGCAGAGGGAATAGTGGAGTGGAGAATGAGTTGAACAACTCTCACACTGAACTCTTCATTCTTGGGACACCTGTCAACCAGAGACCAATCATTTGTTTAGTCAGTCATTCCTGATGCATTCGTGACATAAATATCTACCAGCAGTAGGTGAGAAGGTATGCATGTCATCGGTGAAAGGGACTTAAGAGCTGATTAGTCTGCGAATGAGCCATGCCTTACACTTCATCTCTCTTTTTCACTAGCCATACTATTGTTTATTTAAACTTCCACTGCAGTCTGGACCACCTCAAAAAGGTGAATTTCAAACCACAAGTGGTATCTTTAATGTTTGAGTTAAGTTTGATTAAAAAAAAAAAGAATTTGGAATTATTAAGGTGCAGTTTTAAGATTAAAGTAAATTTCAATTATTTGCATTCTCTTATTAGGTGTTTCTATGGATTGGGCCATTCATTTCTTATTTCAAATCTCAGCATATATACAGGTGATAATATCAATAAGAATACATGAGGCACCTGGGTGGGTCAGTCAGTTAAGCATCTGACTCTTGGTTTTGGCTCAGGTCATGATCTCAGGGTCCTGAGACCTAGTCCAGGGTAGGGCTCTGTTCATTATGGAGTCCGCTACAGAGTCTCTCCCTTCCCTCTCTCTCCCCTTTTATTCCTGCCCCTGTATGCTCTCTCTCTAAAATAAATAAATAAAAATCTTTAAAAAAGGGGGGGGCAGAGAATACAAAAATACAAACCAAGGGGAAAAGAGATAAACTGCTTAACACATAGAATTTGGTAAATAAAGCATACACATTCCACTTAGCTTTTCTAAGACATGTTCTATTCTGGATAGCAGTGGATTGATTATACCTCAAAGACAATTATTTCTATTACTCCTTTTCCAAAAACTATGGCTTTCTCCAAATCAATCAGTAATCAATCTAATGTAGTATTCAGTCTGATAAAAAAAAAAATCCAACTGTCTACTGCAATGTCAATAAAAGAATACCTTGCAACAGAATGAGTCTTGCCATTAGGACACACACACACACACACACACACACACACACTTTTTTCATTTATTTGGTAGTAGAAACTAATTTAAACAATGATATGTAACTTGTACATTGGGAACATTTGATAAACATCAAAATAGTAAGAATAGGCAAGGGTAAAAAGTGAAAATTGGCTGCATTTAAAGGTTTTTAATAAATACTCCTCACAACTTGAGCTCAAATGCTTAAGGGCCAGCGGACTGGGGCACGCCAACACAGCCAAGTGCAGCCCCGGGGGCAGGCTGAGGGCCACAGTGTTGGTCTTTAACCAAACCCCTCCTCTGCCCTCACTTCATCCCTCAGAGCTGCTCTTCTCCTACAGGGCCTGCTCCAGTGAAACCTTGTTCTCAGGAAAAAATCTGATAAATGTGTCCCATCAGTTAGGACTCTGAAAAAAAAAAAGGGCAGAAAACCACCTCCCACAGGCTTAGGCCCAAAGGGACTTTAATGTCTTAAACGAGTGTTTTCAGGCCAGGGATTTTGCTTCAGGGCTTCCTGGAATCAGGTCCAGAGGACGACCTTAGGGCTGGGTTCTCCATTTCTCAGTCCTAATTTCTCTAGAGAGGCTTCATTTCTGGCTCCACATTGTGGACCCTGGACATTCTTGGGCTACTGTGGTCTGAGGGTAGCCACAGTGCCAGTTCACCTCCGCTCACAGAAGCTCCAGCCAGAAAGATCTCCTGCCCCTTTGTCCCACAGAAGTTCCTAGACTGACTCTGATGGGCTAATGTCATGTGCTCGTGGCCAATCACTGCGGCAAGAAGAATGCAACTCACTGATTGATTATCCCTGAACATCTGACTCAGAGGGCAGAGGGATGGGGGGGCTGGGAATGGAAATCAGGAGCCATCCTCTAAAAAAGGAAAAATGGATGCTCAGTAGCAAATCACAAATGTCTTCTATACTCATTCACATTATTCCCAGTATTTAAACTCTTGCAGGACACAAAACCTTAAAATGAGTCTCAAATGGCTCTCTAATCATGGAGTTGCAAACACTTGACTGTGGATGGCACTGCTTCCTCTACCCATTAAGCCACTCGGTAGCCACCAGACCTGGTGTGTGTACAGGGACATCAGGCCTCTTCTCGGACATAAGCAAACACGTGATATGATTGTTTTACATGAAACCTCTATGAGAAAACCAGGGTGTTGATGTAATTGCTATGCATGTAGTTCTCACCATTAGTACATGCTGTAGATATGTAAAGGATTATCGACCTCAATACCTAATGTGATTGATACCTATGCGATTATCTGCCATGAAGATACACCCTTTCCTGCTTCTAATGCAATTACCTTCCTCTATATAGATGGAATTGGTGCCCATGTGATGACTTGCTCCAGATCCATATGCGATTATGCTTGTGCAATTATCTAACACAATGATATGCCAGTGATTGAAACCCATCTGATTATCTGCTAAGATGATACCCATGCAAATGAAAATTGGCAAGTCCTGTGAGCTCTAATAATAACCCTCACTACAAGCCAAAACCAATGGCTAAGACTTAAAGAAAGGTTCTTTAAAAATAAACAGGCACTTAACTGTGTATGTATGTGGTGTGTATGAATGTATATGCAGGAGAGAGATTGAGATTTATTTTTCTGTAGTGTTTAAAACTTAGAATAGGACTACAAAAATGAAAGAAAAGAAATATCAAGGTAATTTTCAGCTCCAGAATTCTCAGATTCTAGGGTCTTAATAATAACCTAAGACCTGTTACTGATTTCATAGGAAGTAGCATTTTATTCCACAATTTGTGTTTTAATTCACAGACTTTGTGTCCTAGTGACTTTTTTGCCTTTTGGTGACCACATAAGGAAACGAGAGGTTGAAAATTACCGATGTAAACAACTACATACAACTGAAGGTACAGCACAGACATATAAATCACTAAGACCACATTTCCAACTCCAGAGCACGTGCCATTATTACAGACAAGACCACACTCAGCTGTTCTCCCCAGCCTCCACTGCTCTTCTTAAAAAGAAACAGTCTAAGTAATAACATGTTTGGTCATTTATCTTGCTCTTTTTTTCCCAATTCGTTATTCTGACTTTTGAGAAAAGCATGTAATATCCCCATAGAATTTGATGATTTTCTTTGTTATTGTCAAAAAATGCTAATCCATGAAGCGAACCTTTCTGGGTAATGTTAATTCAGCTGCCTGTTTTATAATAGGATTATGTTTTCCAGGATTTAAAAATCCCACTTGTTAGCTACCAAATAGACTTCTACAACAGCTATAAAATCGAATTTAATCCCTATTGGCATTAACAAAATAGCCGAGGTAAAATTCATGTCTAACTGCACTTAACTTCTTACAACCTCCAATAAATATATAACATTTCTTTTGAAGTTATAAAAGTAAACTGTTCAGTGGATAGCCAGTCTCATGGGTCCAATCATGCAGTATCTCTAAGGCAGAACAAATGCTGTTTACATACAGTAAGGACTACGGGAAACATTTATTTAAACGGATTAATCCATGTTTACATGTATTAATGCTCCTTTTTCCAACACGCAAATTCAAGTTAAAATGATCTTCATTCCTCTCTTTTAAAAACAGTCATAGGGGAGTCAACTATTTGGTCTGTTAACATGTAAAAAATCTAGTTAGGTACAAATAAATTTCAGAATAGAATACTATAACACAATTGAGGTAGAGGCTAACATTATATCTCACTTTACAAAAGAGAGGGCATTTTTTGGAGGGTGGGTGAAGATAAGGAAAGGCAAAGGGCCCCAAAAATGATCTCACTGCTTACCAAAGTGAGGGTGGTAAGCAGATTCCCTTTTGTCTTTGGCTCTTCATTCCTATATCACTCTGTCTTCAAAAATGAAGTTGAGCTGGCATTAAAGGGCCTTCTGGGAATGCAAAATTCAAGTGTGGTGAAACAGAGACATATTTCTCTTCCCTTCTTCCCTCCCCTCCTCTTTCAAGCAGGTGACTCCGGAAGCTTATGGTGGGCCAGATGGGAACAAAGATATGCTGGCAAATAACCGTTTCAAGATGAAGGAGAAGAAAACAAGGAGGCTGACATGTAACATATCAAAGAATATTCAGGCACTCGGAAGTTGAACATGAATCTCAGGGCAGTCCAACCTCTTTAAAGATGCAAATTGCAGTCAAACACAGAAAACAGTAGGGTTCTGTTTATCCTTTCACAAAGGGTGCAAACTGCTAATCAGGCTCCATTGCTGGGCTGGCCACTTTGTTTATCAATAAACAGGAAGACAGTTAGACTATAATTTTCCTGCCTCGCACTGGTAGCCAAAAGGAAATGCTGGCAGCTTGGTAGTACTGAGTTCCAGTTGCATCAAAACCCAATTATTATTGTAATAATGTATGGGTGTTTGCAAGTTGCACAGGCGCGCTACACATGTCCACAGAATCATGTGAAACATATTGGCAGAGAACGAGCTTGGTGATACATGGACTAAGGGGAGCTGTCAAAATAGGCTGGTCCTCCAAGAGCTCAGCTGTGGAGTGTTGTTTAAAAACACACACACGCTGGAAAAGAGTTAACACGGCAGATATGGAAATCTTCTACATGTTAATACAACACGACAAAAATATGGTTTGATGAACATCAAACAACAAATAGCCTTCAAATGGGAAATTTGGTTGGAGTATGCTATAATTGCCACTACAAACTGCTACCACAGAGTACTCATATACCTTCTAAAAAAGGCATTCACAGTTATTTTCATGTCAATAGGAACTATCTTCCTGAGATACTATAAAATCCTAAATCTAACTTTGGGAGCACAAGCCCCCAAATCTAACATATAACCAAAGTTCAAATGTACATGTGTTTAGGCCTTCGAATTGTCCAAATCATGGGACGCCTGGGTGGCTCAGCAGCTGAGCGTCTGCCTTTGGCTCAGGGCATGATCCTGGATTGAGTCTTGCATTTGCTCCCTGCATGGGGCCTGCCTCTCCCTCTGCCTATGTCTCTGCCTCTCTCTATGTCCCTCATGAATAAATAAAATGTTAAAAAAATTTTTAATTGTCCAAATCATGACCTTAGGGCATTTTTCTTTTGTCTGTATAGATGCATCTATAAGAGATTAAGACGCATTCCAAATTTCGTATAATGCCCAAGATGGGGCATGACAAATATAAAATACAAAGAGACTATATTTTCCATAACATAGTGTTTCTATTTTTTTTCAGATTTTAACAAATTTACAGTGCTTCTATTAATGTTGAAATAGTACATGTGCTAATAAGAATTATATTGATCACATGCAACTCATTTATTCATCAAACGTTTGCTGAGTACCTACTATGTGTCAAGTACTATGGTAAGCTGTGGGGGATACATTGGCACCCTCTTCATCTAACTGAGCCTACCAGGAAAGCAGATGTGGAATAGGTCATTACATTAAGGTGTAATGGCTGTTATGATGGAGTAAGTCAGTCACTCTTTTTCTGTACACCCAACCAGTCTTCACTGTGTGTCTGGCTCTCCAAGATGCCAAACCACAGCACTACCCTGGCAACTTGAGATAGGGGACTGTAGCTCACTTCTGCTTGGACAAAACATAAACAAGTGAAGTTCAGTAAGTTCTGTATGGTTCTGATAATAACTCTCATTTGCAAGTGTAGTTGATGAAGTTTTGGAATATAGGTGAGGTGTGGTGGGGTGAGGTCGGAGTCGACGACCAAGAAAGAATTCTTGAGACGTCTTTGGTGCAAAATGGTGGTTTTATTAATGTACGGGGACAGGACCCGTGGGCAGGAAAAGCTGCTGCTCCAGGCCTGTGAGGGGTGGCTGATTATATACCTGGGAGTTGGGAGGGGTTTGAGGATACTGTACTCTCTAAGGAATTCTGGAAGCAAAGTTTCCAGGACCTTGAGGTAGCTATTGTTGGGAAAAGGTCACTTATTACTGTCTAATAAAACCTGAGTCATGAAACCCTTCAGATGTATATCAGTGGGCCATGTGCTTGGAGAATGATTGCCAACATGTATCTTGGGGGTTTAGAGATAAAGGGAAATTTCTTTTTTCTTTTCTTTTTTTTCTTTTTTTTTGATAAAGGGAAATTTCTAAAGCAATTTTTATGTTAAAGTAGACTTACAAGATCCTGGCAGTCGGGCTAAGATTGTTTTTGCCCTTAGCAAAGTATTAACATGGAGGCAGTTGAGTCTGTAGAGGAATGTCCCTTTGCCTGTTTCAAGGACTTGTCAATGTGCTGTCCCAGGCTTGTGCTTTGTCCTCAGCTAGTCCTCTGTTCTCCCATCATAGTGACCACAAGTGAAGCTCTAGAGTGTACAGCTTTCCCACTTATTGGCTGTGTGACCTTGGGCAAGTTTGTTAACCTCTCTGTATTCCAATCTCCTTATCTGTCAGTGGGAATAACAGTACCTCCTTCATAGAGCTGGTGTGCATATGAAATGAGGCAATCCATGCAAAGCACCTAGAAGTAGTGCTGGCACATAGACATATTCTAAATGTTCTCTAGTATTGGTCCCATATCACCTTCAGCACCACGGTCAGCTCCAAGGCTCACTCCAATTAGGGCAGAGGCCAGAAAGAATGATTGTAGATAGCTAGCTGCCTTTGGCCCAGGAATGGACCAAAATTCAAAATCCAAGGAGAACCCAGGAAGGAGTGGTGATATTGTCCATACCTGCTATGACCCTCAGAACTGAAGGGTGATATGCTCAGTATGTCTCCCAGGCAAATGTGGAAAGAAAACCCAGTCACAGCTCCCAGCTCAGAGAGTGGGAGCTCCTTGATCAATGGAATTCTTGATAAAGGTCTCCCTAACCTTCTCATATGTTGGTTCCAAACTTGGGTGCTTCATACCCACTTCAGGCTCCTTTGCTTTGACAGCCTATTTGTTAGTTCTTTCTTTTTTTTTCTTTTTCTTTTTTTTTTTTAAGATTTATTTATGAGAGAGAGAGAGAGAGAGAGAGAGAGGCAGAGACATATGCAGAGGGAGAAGCAGGTTCCATGCAGGGAGCCCGATGTGGGACTCAATCTTGGGGACTCGGGGATCACCTCCTGAGCCAAAGTCAGACGCTCAACCGCTAAGCCATCCAGGCATCCCTTGTTAGTTCTTTGTATTTATTGGCCCTACTTTTCTACTTTCCTTCCCCTATGCATCTAGCCATCCAGAAAGAGAAGCTCTTTATATTTATGCCAGACCATCAGCCTCCTGCCACTATGGAAAGGCAATTAGATAATGTTTATAAAAAGGCTTAGTAGAACAGCCTCTTGGGGCTTAATCTAGCTTCATTCTTCCACCCTCTGAGGTTCCAAGAATTCATCCTCTACTGGAAAAACTTGAGGCATCTTTGGGAAGCCTACTTTCATCTCAGGCCAGTTCCCTGGCTCATCTTTCTCTCTAGGCTTTTGCTCTTCTGACACATGTGTAGGAAGGTCTTTCTGGTCTAGTTACCTGGAGCTATTCAGTACTTTTCCCAAAAATATGTGCTTCTTAGACAAGACTTGGGTGGAAATTCAGGGTACAACTACTAACTTTTGCAGGTTAATTTATGACCACTGATTTTATTAAGTGGGAAAAAGTTGCAAAAACATATCTGAAACAGACAGCATATCTTTATTAGAAAGGCAGGCTATGCTTTGGGTTAGTTTTTGACTTGACATTTGCTTCTGACAAGCCACACTTTTCTTTTCCCATCAAAACACCATCTTCTCCAACCTACTCAGCAGGTATAGAATAAGAATTAAATTCTCATCATCCTGAGAAACTCTGATGTATTAAAAAAATACATGGCAAAAGTGTATTATTTCTTAATCACCTCTCTAACTCAAAATGTTAAATTATGCCTTAAAATATACCCAATAATTCATTATTGAAAACATGGTGGCATTTAATACTTATAAATTGTGGTCACTGAAATAGGAAAACTTGAAGAATATACTATTCTTTGATATCAAGTATGTTGCACTGCAAAATTTCATGCTGTAGCTCCTTCATTTTGGTTGTGGCTATATGTACTCAATTTTTTAGTGACTGAAATTTACCAAACTGAGGTCTCCTAGGCTTATTTTGTGAAAATGACCTGAGGTCCCTTGATAAAAAAAGAAGAGATTTTTTTTCACCGGTAACTAAATTTGGAATAAATCAGCTTAATGATTTTCACTACAGATTTCAAGTTATTTCTTACTTCATTTTGAAGGAAATGACTATAGTTTCTACTTTTATAAAGTTTCAGCTCATTTAAGCTGGGTTCCTTTCTTTCAATCTTAATTTTGAACTGGAGCTCAAAGATCTGTTCTAGGCTTGGGCTTTCCATGGTCAGGTATATCATATTATAGATCATACTGTCTTAATTGGATTCCTAGGAATTGCAGGAAAAGAAATAACTGGTTATTTGAAGCCTGTATTTCTTTGTAAAGAGATTTTGTTGAGCTCATTAAATGGAAATTGCTGACTAGTATGACCCTAATAGAGATATTTGAATCCTTGCATTAAAAAGAACCCTGTTTTGAAGAATAAAACAATGAGGGGGGAAAAGGTCAGAGTTTTTCTGGGGGAGGTTAAAGCAATTACTCCACAAAAGGGGAAAGGTTATTTAAGGGTATGAAGGGATTAATAAAAGACCGAAAACACTTTACTATTTCTTTGAAAACCTGGAAAGGTATTTGTATCAGAACCTTTAAGGATCAAAAAGACCTTGCAGAGTTCCTAAGCACAGTTCAGCTTTCCATACTGTTCCAAAAAGACTCACAGATACCCCAATTCCTATTGAAGAAATCTCCCAAGCTTTCAAGTCGTTTAATAAAGGCAAGGCCCCTGGGAGAGGAGCCTTCCATCCCAATTTCACACCCCTACTGAAGAGGAGTTAGCGCCCTACGCCCCTGTATACATTTAATCATTCATTGCACGTCAGTTAGCTTTCTCCCTGTAGGGAGAATACACCTCACTACTCTACAAATTTATTTCAACTGAAGTAACAGCACAGGTATTTAAAATTTAGCTAAATGGATTTGTGTGTGCATATGGTAAGTACAAATGGGGTGTAGTAATAATGTACTTGTGTGTATTTGCACACACATGAATGTGCACAAAAAGAAACCAAATGAAAGAGCACAAATTAGAATACATGTGTTCAGGGTAGAAAAGGATCTGTATGACAATTAAAGGCATTACAAAGGAACTCAAGAGTTAACTGCTTAAACTGATGAGTGTCAGGAAGTCATAGTCATATTTTTCAATTGATAATATAAGCCAAAGGCCTTGACTGACATTTATTTTATTTATTTTATTTTATTTTATTTTATTTTATTTTATTTTATTTATTTTATTTTATTTTATTTTATTTTATTTTATTTTATTTTATTTTATTTTTGAGAGAGAGAGAGAGAGAGGAGAGTGCATGTGCAGGAGTGGGGAGGAGGGAGAGGAAGAATCCCAAACAGGCTCCACACCCAGCCCAACTCAGGGCTTGATCCCATGACCCTGAGATCATGATATTTGGTGTTTCTTAATGAGCAACTCAAACTCTCAAATGCAACTGACTCCAGGGTTCTGCAATCTGACAGGTAATCAGGAGCGCTTTCTCAATTACTGTTTGTGAAGAGTACTTAGAAAGTTGCTCTCTACTGGGGACACAACTGCACTTCCCTTGCCTTTGCAGTGTTGCCTGAAATTGTTGTTTCCTTCACAACCACTAACCTTTCTGTAGGCCTCACATGTGTACTGATATCCAAAGTGGATAGAGGGAAGAGAAGCATTCAAAGAACATGGCCTCATGGAATGATCCTATGGGGCTTCTGAAGCACTGGTGGTTGCTTAGAAGGCAAATGGCTCCCTCTTGCTTTTTTTTTTTTTTTTTTTTTTTTTTTTTTTTTTTTTTCCCTCTTGCTTTTTATGACAGTGGGCAGCTTTGACAACATGGTCCTCCTGGCAGTCCTAGGTCCTCTGCCAAGCAGAGCAAGTGGTGGGAAGAGAGCTGCTGTTCCAATCCCTACCAACCAAGAGGCTCCCCCTGACATTCTACTAAGGGAAGCTCTGTGACAGTCTTCCTCCTTCAGTTTCCCAAAATGGAGAATGTCATTTTAAACAGGTCTTTCTCAGGACCTAGACCACAGCCTAGCTCTTCCTTACTCTAATTATTCTCATGGGGCCCAGGCCCTCACAGGCAGATCTGTCTACCTTCCTCTACCATCTTCCTACTCCCTTTCTGCCAAGAAAGTAAATGCAAGGTAAAAATTTATTGATTAGCTACTCAAGAAAGATAATCTCTTTTCTGGTTTCCTAAGAAAAAGAATAAGTAAGATATTCCTGACATAGTTGTCTCTAGCCTCCTAGTGTTAAGAAATCTGCGAGGGAGGGACACCTGGGTGGCTCAGTGGTTGAGCCTCTGTCTTAAGCTCAGGGTGTGATCCCAGAGTCCCAGGATCAAGTCTTGCATTGGGCTCCCTGCAGGGAGCCTGCTTCTCCCTCTGCCTATGTGTCTGCCTTCTCTCTGTGTCTCTCATGAATAAATAAATAAAATCTTAAAAAAAAATCTGTGAGGAAAGTAGAAAAATTGGTATTTTGTCTCTAGGGTCTTTTCTTTATTTGTCTACCATTTTAAGAGAAAGGTTAAAAAAATAGCAAAATTGGCAAACTCCATCACATTTAGAGCAAAAACCTATCTATGCCAATATATTACCCTATGAGAGTCAAGAATCTAAGGTATGAATCAATACCAGTGAATCTTGGCATTGCAAGGAGACTTGAATTAATCCATCAGACCCTTGGTCAGGAATATAGTTAAGACACTTGCTCTTTAAGTATTTATCAAACCTTCTTATAGCACTTACAGAAGGAACACTGAGGCACAGAGAAGCAGAGTAATTCGCCCAAGGTCACACTATTAGGACAAGATATTACCAGAATCCACACATAGGCAGCTTGACTTCAATATGTGTGTTCTTGATCATCAAATAACTTTCCTCTATGTGAAAGGGACATCTTATGGAACATATTATCTATTCTCCTAAGTTTTCTAAGCTTTATTCCTTTAAGAATGATACAACTAGGGATCCCTGGGTGGCTCAGCGGTTTAGTGCCTGCCTTTGGCCCAGGGCGCGATCCTGGGGTCCCGGGATCGAGTCCCACGTTGGGCTCCCGGCATGGAGCCTGCTTATCCCTCTCTCTCTCTCTCTCTCTCTCTCTATCATAAAAAAAAAAAGAATGATACCATTACTTAAAGAAATATTTTTTTTTTATTTTTTATTTTTTTAAATTTTTATTTATTTATGATAGTCACACACAGAGAGAGAGAGAGGCAGAGACACAGGCAGAGGGAGAAGCAGGCTCCATGCACCGGAAGCCTGACGTGGGATTCGATCCCGGGTCTCCAGGATCACGCCCTGGGCCAAAGGCAGGCGCTAAACCGCTGCGCCACCCAGGGACCCAAGAAATATTTTTGTAATGCGTGAGAGTTTACAAAGTGCTGTTCTGTTTGAACCTCAGAGCTGGTCCTATGGTGGGCAGTGCAGGTTTCATTATCACCTATCTTATGGAACACAGAAGGAAACAGAGGCTCTTGAGTTTATAAACTCAAGTTTCCTGACTAGCTAGTGTTAAAACTGGGAAATTTAAATAGGCTTCATGTTGTCAAGTTCTCTACCCTTTCTACTGAACTGGGTTCCTGGTACCAAGTCAAGGTGCCCACAAGTGACATCCCAGATTTTACCTTAGGTTCCCACAGAAAAATCTTCCCTGAATTACAATTCAGAGTTCATCCTTTGGCTTCCTGAAGGGTAGGTGTAATACCCCTCATGACTATAAAGTCCTAATACATCCCCACTACTTGCAAATCATATTAGAAAAAAAAAATATACTATGTTCATGTAAGTTGCTTTTGTCCTTCAAAATAGAACTATCGGGACGCCTGGGTGGCTCAGCGGTTGGGCATCTGCCTTTGGCTCAGGGCCTAATCCTGGAGTCCCAGGATGGAGTCCCACCTTGGGCTCCCTGCATGGAGTCTGCTTCTCCCTCTGCCTCTCTCTCTTTCTGTGTCTCTCATGGGTAAATAAATAAAATCTTTTTTTTTTTTTTTTTAAAGGAAGAATAAGAGAACTATCTCTCAGGAACTCTTACAGGGGATGAGAAGACACAAGGACACATTTCCACAAGAAGATGAAACATAAAATACTGGATGCTTCTGAACATATTTAGAAGAGATTTAGATAATTAGTGAGGAAGTAAGTTTTCACTTTGTAACAACTGAATATGAAACAAATTCAGGGGAAAGGAAAGGTAATTATGAACTCCAGGGGAAACAACAGGTTGGCAGGGGGAAAAAAGATAACTGATTTATTACTACGTAGTTAAACTCTAAGTAGTTTTTACACTGAATACTAATCTTATCAAAGTTATATATAATTTTATCGAACTGAGAGATGAGGAAATTCACACATAGTAGTAAGGGTGGTGGTGGGGAAAATCCCATAGCAAGGAGTCAATATCATGCCTGAAACTGAAAAAATAATTCAAGAAGTCTATCATTTAGAGATAGGGGAGTTATTGCCACAAAAGTAAGCTAGAAGAGATAAAAGGGACTGTGTCTGAAGGGGAGAAATGGAATGATGTTTAGGGACTGCTTATCTCATAACTATTTGATTTTTTACGTATAATTTTAGATTATTCTGTTCAAGTTTATAATTTTTAAGAAAGATTTTATTTATTTATGAGAGACACACAGAGAGAGGTAGAGACATAGGCAGAGAGAAGCAGGCTTCCTGCCAGGAGCCCAATGTGGGACTCAATCCCAGGACTCTGGGATCATACCCTGAGCTGTAGGTGATGCTCAACCACTGAGCCACCCAGGCATCCCTTTAAGTTTATAATTAAAAAAAGAAAATTAAAGGTTGGATACTTTACTTCGGCAATATGGCAAACCAGATTCTCTAAAGGGCCATCCAACCATAAGATGGATCCATTTCAACATGAGTACTTTTCATTGCATTGCTGGGCTCATAAGAATGCAAGGGAATTTTCCCAAGGCCATTGTAAAACAACAACATAGAGCTGATGTTTGATTTATGAAGGGTCAGAAAAGTAAGAAAGCTTAGAACTAAATACCTATATCAGACCTGGTATCAGGATACTAAGTCTGAGATCACTGCAAAGTTGGAGGAGAACAAATTGAGACTCCAAATTAGTAATATCCCTGACTCCCAGCAGAAGCAAACACAATTTCTTGGAGGAAAAGCTCCCTACTCTAGGCCCTTGGGATTCCCAGGAATTAATTTCAATCAATATGAGTTCAGATCATGACTATGAGTCAGTGAACAACAAGAAGTGATTTAAAAGCAAAAAGAATTAAAATTGGGGCTCCTGGCTGGCTTAGTTGGTAGAGCATCTGACTCGCCCGTGTTGGGCGTGGAGCCTACCTTAAAAAAAGAAAAAAGAAAATAAAAGAATTGAAATAGTCATTCAAAATAGACCAAGTAGATATGAAAAAAGTCAAACAGAACTTCTAGATATGAAAAATATAACAACTAAAATAAAAAGCTCAGAGGATGGGTAAAATAAATACAACCGAAGAGAATGATAAAAGTATTGTTCAGATATGAAGAACTAACCAGCAGTGTAGCACAGATAGACAAAAAGACAGAAAATATGAAAAGATACTAAGAGACATGGAGGATAGGATGAAAAGCTCCTAGTAGGTCTACTTACACCCCTGAAGGAAAGAACAGAAAGAATGGAATAGACGTGATATCTGAATTGCTAATGGTAGAAATTTTACAGAACTGATAAAAGACATGAATCCACAAATATGGGAAAAGCAACTTATACTAAAGAAAGTAAGAAAAAGAAGGGAAGGAGGAATAAGCCAACATCTAGTCAATATTTTTTAAAGATTTTATTTATCTATTTGAGAGAGAGAAAGAGTGTCTGTGAACAGATGGTAGGGGGTGAGAGGCAGAGGGAGAGGGAGAGAGGGCATCTCAAGCAGAATCCCTGCTGTGTATGGAGCCTGATACAGGGCTCAATCTCAAGACCCTGAGATCATAACCTGAGCCAAAACCAAGAGTCGGATGTTTAACAGACTGAACCACAAGGCACCCTAACACTTAGTCAATATTTTAGTGAAATTTCAGTACAGCAAAGACAAGAGGATCTTAAAAGCAGCCAAAGAAGAAAAGGCAAGTAACCTTGTTTGTAGACTGACAATGGAGTTCCCAAAAGCAATAACAGAAGCCAGAAAAAAATGAAATAACTATGACCAGAAAAAAATGAAATAACATCTTCAAAGTTCTAAGAGAAAATAACTATTAGTCCTGATTTTTCTACCTCACCAAACAAAAAGACATTTTCAAACAAATAAAAACTGTGATTACATCATCAAAACTTTGCTATAGGGGAAACTCTGAAGGAGGCACATCAGAAGAAAGATGATCCCAGAGAGATCTGAGATGTAAAAAAGGGTAATAATGAGCAAGTTAAAGAAATGATGAAGTGGGTAGGTTAATCTAAATAAATGCTGTATATATAAAATAATGACAGCAACAATACAAAATTTGTGAGATTAAAAAGAGATAATTGAAATACTAGGCAAAAATAACATCAATTACAAGGGAGAGGATTGGATTTAAAGTTTTCTAAAATTTGGGGATCCCTGGGTGGCTCAGTGGTTTGGTGCCTGCCTTTGGCCCGGGGTATGATCCTGGAGACCCAGGATTGAGTCCCACATCAGGCTCCCGGCATGGAGCCTGCTTCTCCCTCTG
Organism: Canis lupus baileyi; assembly: GCF_048164855.1. NCBI lineage: Eukaryota > Metazoa > Chordata > Mammalia > Carnivora > Canidae > Canis > Canis lupus. The sequence goes on from NC_132854.1 coordinate 11,652,316, forward strand.
CCTGTGTCTCTGCCTCTCTCTCTGTGTGTGTCTTTCATGAATAAATAAATTTTAAAAATCTTAAAAAAGAAAAAGGTTCCAAACCTCTCTAATTGCAGGTAACTTATCATTAAATAATAATAATAATAATAATAATAATAATAATAATAAAAAAGTTTTCTAAAATTCTTGTGTTGCCCAGGAAGAAGGTGTAGGTTAATTTTAAGCTTTGTTAAGTATACTGGTAAAATTTCAAGAGTAACCAATGAAAGTTAGAAATACAGTCATAACTTCTAAACTAAGAAAGGAAAACAAGGACTAAGAAATGAAAAAAGTCAAATAATCTTTAAAAGGCAGGAAAGATGAGAGGGAAAAAACACAGAAAGATGAGAAAAATAGAGCAAAAATAATGTAATATTTAAATTTAAATTTTTCAGTAATTACATTAAAAGTAAATCTGGTTGGCTCATTTGGTAGAAGCATGTGACTCTTGATCTCCAGGTTGTGAGTTCAAGCTCCACAATGGGTGTAGAGATAACTTAAAAATAAAATAAAAATAAAAAGTAAGTGGATTAGTGTTCCATTCAGAAGACAGAGATTATCCACAAAGGTATTAAAAAAATTTAAAAACAATAGGAGAAGGGATCCCTGGGTGGCTCAACGGTTTAGCGCCTGCTGTTGGCAAGGGGCGTGATCCTGGAGTCCCGGGATCAAGTCCCGTGTTGGGCTCCCAGCATGGATCCTGCTTCTCCCTCTGCCTGTGTCTCTACCTTTCTCTCTCTCTCTATGTCTATCATGAATAAATAAATAAAATCTTAAAAAAAAACAATAGGAGATATATTTAAAATATACAGATATGGAAAAGTTGAAAGCAAAAGGCTAAAAACAATATACTGGGCAGATGCAAACCAAAAGGAAACTGGTGGATTCATATGAGATCACAGAAACTTTAAAGCAAAACATTTTAGGTGACAAAGAGGGTCAGTGCATAATAATAAGTGATTCAATATACAAGGAAGATACAATAATTCTGAATTTTTATATACTCAATATCATAGGCTCAAACTACAAGTAGCAAAAATTGATAAAACTAAAGGGGGAAATTGGAAAATTATCTATTGGAGCCTAAATTTCAACTAGCCTCTCAATTATTGAGCCCCACCGGGGCTGCCCCCAAATTGGTTCTTTACCGCAGAGAGGAATGCATTCTTTACTGGCTCCTGGTTCAAGAAAGATATGAAAATAGAAATTAAAAAATACTTAGAACTGTGGCACCTGGGTGGCTCAGTCGGTTAAGTGTCTGACTCGTGATTTTGGCTCAAGTCATGATCCCATGGGTTGTGAAATGAAGCCTCACTCCACCTTCTTCATCAGGCTCCTCAATCCTCAGGGAGTTGGGTTGGGATTCTCTCTCCTTCTCCCTCCCTTCCTCCCCCAACTCATGTACGTGTGTACTCACGTTCTCTCTCTCTAATAAATAAATCTTTAAAAAAATACTTAGAGGGATCCCTGGGTAGCTCAGTGGTTTGGCGCCTGCCTTTGGCCCAGGGCACCATCCTGGAGTTCCGGGATCAAGTCCCGCGTCCGGCTCCTGGCATGGAGCCTGCTTCTCCCTCCTCCTGTGTCTCTGCCTCTCTCTCTCTCTCTGTGTCTATCATAAATAATAAATAAATAAATATTTAAAAAAAATACTTAGAATCCAATGAGAACAAAAAATATATGTTCTTATAGACTTTTATGGTTAGATTATAATTTTTTATTTTTTACTTTTTCCCTGTCTCACCACCAGCCTTTGAGTCCTCCACATTGGGGACCATGCAATCATCTTTGTTCCCCTCCTTCTTGCCATGGTGCCTGGTTGAGTAGATACTCAATATTTATTTAGATATCCAGTGTCTAAATTTACATATTTAAGCTTAAATATTAAATCAATTTAAGTATTTACCTTAATATCTGCTCACTAAAATAGCAACCCTGGAATCCTGTCTCTATTTATTCCACTCCTACTTTCTTGGCCTCACCCAAGTGTCATGGAAATTCACCAGAAATCTGTATATTACTTGGCTTATTTTCACTGTGTCCCAGCAAGCAGTGGCTTATGCAGTTCTGTATCTCTCACACATTTAACAACAAAAAGAAAAATGTAATGAAGGGAGTGAAGACAGTCTTTTCATCATCCATACTTGGGAAGGTGAGCTGGTAGTGCCATCCTTGACATGAAGGAGCTACTTAAACACAAATTGGATTAGCAGGACAGGCTTAGAGCCTGCAGGAAGGTATTATACACTGCTCCGTGGAAACTCCTATTGTTTTCATTACAAACCCATACTCCACAATGTCAATCAAATGAAAGATTGATTTAGTCTACTAATAAAAAAGAAATAAAAAGAGTTACAAAATGAAGCAAGTTTTAATAGTGCCAAGAAAGTTGATTAGACAATAGTTGAGTTTAGCAAAACTATAATGAAAACATCTGAAATGAAAAAAACGATCTGAAATGAGGTTTTTAAAAAAAGATTTTATTTATTGAGAGGTATAAAGGGAGAGGGAGAAGCAGACTCCCTGCTGATCAAGAAAGCCCCCATGTAGGGCTTGATCCTAGGACCCTGAGATCACGACCTGAGCTGAAGCAGAAACTTAACTGACTGAGCTACCTCCTGAAGTGAGTTTTAACATGTATTTCTTAAGAAATACACTCCCGGAGATCCCTGGGTGACTCAGTGGTTTAGCACCTGCCTTTGGCCCAGGGCATGATCCTGGAGTCCCGAGATCGAGTCCCACATCAGGCTCCCTGCATGAAGCCTGCTTCTCCCTCTGCCTGTGTCTTGGCCTCTCTCTCTCTGTGTTCTCTCATGAATAAATAAATAATATCTTTTAAAAAAAAGAAAAGAAAAAGAAACTCCCTAAAAATGGTCTCTACTCCATCTTGTTCATCAAAAAGACTAATATTCAATAAGAAATATGATTAAAAGGGCAGCCCCGGTGGCGCAGCGGTTTAGCACCACCTGCAGCCTGGGGTGTGATCCTGGAGATCCAGGATCGAATCCCATGTCAGGCTTCCTGCATGGAGCCTGCTTCTCCCTCTGCCTGTGTCTCTGCCTCTCTCTCGCTCTCTCTGAATAAATAAATAAATAAATAAATAAATCTTTAAAAAAAAAAGAAAAAAAAGAAATATGATTAAAAGATGACCTCAACAAAGAAAAAATAATATATGTGTGATATGTGAGAAGTTTCAGATGTATCTGGGCATTTCAAATGAATCGAAGTCCCTAAATCTATTTAGACTTAATCTAATTAGATTAACAATCCCAGGACAGTACAAGAATTTGCAGTGGTGAATACAAATCTCCCATCAGTAATCTCTGAGAAACCATCAGGTCACAAAGATGACAAAAGATAAAGAAAAGCCAAGGTATAAATTTGCCAAGAAAGAAAAAAAAGTTTAATTATGGGATTATGCAGACAGGTGAACTTGAGGCTGATTCCTGGCAAAAATTCTAGGAGATTCAAATCTTGGTTCTGTATTTAATGGCACTGTGATCTTGGACATATTTGAAAACTGCTGCAAGGATTAAATGAGATAATACATAAAAAGCATTTAAAATAGGGATGCCTGGGTGGTTCAGCGGTTGAGCGTTTGCCTTTGGCTCAGGGCGTGATCCTGGAGTCCAGAGACTGAATCCCACATCGGGATCCCTGCATGGAACCTGCTTCTCCCTCTGCCTATGTCTCTGCCTCTCTCTCTGTGTCTCTCATGAATAAATAAACAAAATCTAAAAAAAAAAAAAGGATTTACTATAACACCTCCTATATAGAAAATTCTTGGTAAATGGTAGCTATTACTATTTTTCTATCTCCAGCACTTCAAAATGAAGACAGCTAGGTACTGTCTGAGTAAGGGGTCTTCAGGATCAAGTCTCATCTGCTTAACTTCGTTTTTGTGGCAAGGTGTTAAGTGCAGGGGGAGAAGGCATTTCTAGGCAGTTAATTGGGATGGTATCTTTATTTTGAAATGGCATTAGATAAAAATCTCTTGTAAATCCTTATGAAAAGATTGGATTTTAGGAGCATTAGGTGATTGAATAACCAAACTCACAGTACTGATTCATAAAATTGACCTCTCCATGCCTTAGTTTCTATCTGTAGAAACAGTATAGTAGTACCATACTGGGTTTTTATGCAAATTAAAGCTCTTAGAACAGTGCCTGGCATTTAGTCAGCATTATACAAATAAAACATGAACAGAAGCTTCTAGTTGCATGCTTTTGCAGTACTTGGCTCCAACCTCTTCAACACTTCCATCAAAAACTTGTTACATTTTCATATGATATGCTGGTCAAATTTTCAAATGCTATAAATAATGGATGATGGAATCAAAATAAAAAAAGATCTTGATAGGCAAGGTAGAAATGAAATAAAACATATGAGATAAAATTAAGTCCTGGATAGAGATCTTAAGAAAAATTTTTTTACAAGCTGAGCAATTAATGGGAAGTTTAACTGCATTAAGAGAACCGGAGTGTCCTGATGAAGACATTGTCTGGATATAGACCCAAAGATGGCAGGCATAGCCTGCCCATCAGGAATTCCTTCCTCCCTTTCCTTAGCTTCCTCGTCCTCATAAGTAGAGGCTCTGGGTACAAGGATGCGCTTGAGAACACAGGTGAACACTAAGGAAATGTGAGGCAAGAATGGACCATATTTCCAACTTATTTGGGTGGCAGAAAACATCCTCTGGTTGATATGGGAAGATAGCCTCAAGATTTGTGAATGTAATTAGAAGTTTATCAGGGTACCTAATGGCTCACTGTGCTACATGCTAAAATAAATTCTCCTCTAATCATGATTACTATAGGATTTATCTAATCTATTTCCTATAGGAAATCAAGCTACTCCCAGGCATTTTATCAAACTTTTCTTCATAATAATCCCTGTCTCTGACAAAAGAAGATTTTGTCATCCCACAGTATAGATAAGAAATTGAGGCAAAGAAGTAAAGTGAATTGCCCTGGGTCACAAAGAACTGAAATTACAATTTAGTATCTAATCTTAGAGCGCACTACATGATATTTGGAAGGGAGCATATTGGAAGCACATTATATCCTCCAAGAAAAGGCCTATTTACCTTAATCTTTGGGAAAAAGAAGATTAATTGTATTTTCCTTGGGGCATGCCAAAGATGTCGAGGAGGCTCTTTAGATTCCACATGCTTATTCTAATCCTTTTCCAAATACTTGGAAAGTCTTGATTTGACCATTAGGAAGATGTTGGAAGTTAACTTTGTCTTTTTTTTTTAATTAAGGCAAATATTTGTTTGCTAGACTCTCCAAAGAAAGCAACTAATCAAGAAAGCTGTACAGTACAGCCATGCTATTTCAGATAACTTTAGACAAGAAAGTGTCCAGATAGGCATAAATCCAGATGGCTATCTCCCTCTATCACCCAGCCCTACAATTTATTCCCAGACAACGTCACTGTCTAGGGACTAGATAGAAAAAGGTCAAGTAGGGCAGCCCCAGTGGTGCAGTGGTTTAGCGCCGCCTGCAGCCCAGGGCATGATCCTAGAGACCCGGGATCGAGTCCCGCATCGGGCTCCCTGCATGGTGCCTGCTTCTCCCTCTGCCTGTGTCTCTGCCTCTCTCTCTAGCTGTGTCTCTATGAATAAATAAATAAAATCGTTAAAGAAAAAAAATCTTTAAAAAAAAAAGGAAAAAGGTCAAGTAAAAACAAGGTTTTAACTTCAAAAGTTCCATACAAAGAGAACTTATTGTTAGAATGATTTACACTTAATTATTTCACCTAAATACTAAACAAATCCATCTTAATTATAAAAACCTGGAAAATGAAGTTAAGTATACCAAATGAAACAAAAAGCATCCATTATGCCACCACCCAGGAAGAACCTCTTGTACCTGTTACAACGGGATACTTTTTAAGGCTCAGTCCTCTCTGGTCAGGCCATGAGGGAATCAGCCAAAAGCTGCAACCCTAAGGTTCTGCATGTAGTTTCCCTTAAATTAAGTAAGAAAAATGGTGACTTATTTGTAAAAGTCTATCTTTTATTTTCTTGGCACTTGTCCCAGAAAAGATAAAGCTATTTCTCAATATTAAAATTAAATAAATTCCTGGGGCATCTGGGTGGCTCAGTCACTTGAGTGTCCAGCCCTGTTCAGCTTAGGTCTTGATCTCAGGGTCCTAAGTTCAAGCCCTGCATTGGGCTCTAGGGTGGAGCCTACTTAAAAAAAGAAATAAATTCCTAGTTGCGTCTTTCTGGTCTAAAAGATTTATATCATAATTCTCAGATTAAACTCATTTGCCCTAAGTGGTAAATTGTATAGCCAAAATAGATTGTCTTATCTCTTTATCAATATATACACATAGTCACATATACTGAAGGTCATGATTTTAAGTATATTTTGGTTGGGTTCTTCCTTTCTCTTGGAGAAAAGAGACACATTCAGAACCCATAGGAAGACTGGGTCAAGAATATATTAGTAATAGCAAAAGGTGAGGGTGGTAGCATCTTTTCAATTAGTGAGCAATGTTACCAAGACAGCACCAAATTTCAATCCACTTCTTTTTCCTGTCCTAAGGAAAAATCATGCTATTACCTTTTTATTCATAGCCACACCATCCTCGCAGTCGAGCACCGCACAATCTACATTCAGGAAGGGAATCTTCTTTATTTTCTTCTCATCATTTCCAGGTACATAGAGCACTGCCCTCCGGGGAACGTACCTGTGATTGGATGAGGAACTGTACCCAAGCCTGGGCACATCAGCTACCAGAAATGGTTTCCTGCAGGAGACATAATTGGGGTTAGTCTAGAATAGAATCTATTTACAAATTTTTGAAAAACTATATTTTAATGCAAAATAAAACGGGAAACATGATTATTTTAATTTCAGCAGATCACAATCACATATAACTAGGAAAACAATAATAACAGAAATAACCAAGAAACAAAATGTCCTTTTGGCTACAGTTTAAAAAATATATAGCGCTGTTTATTGAGACAATCTTCAGACAAAAGAAGGAGTGTGTACCTATTTCATCTTGGAAAAACATTCCAGTATTAATATATTATCCAGATAGTATCCATGAACAGAGAGAAAATAAATTTATATCCAGAAGGTCCTAAGTAACTATCTATAATTATTAGAAAACAGAAGCAGAAAATAAACAACCTATATAAACATTAGTCTATGGCCCTCTCCCTGCCAATGAGTCTAAAATCGGCAAATAAGTGATTGAAGTTCAGTTTTAACAACAGACAAGGATGCTTGGCTACTCTGTAAGGGAGCAAAAAAGATAATGAATGGGAAAAGATCACTACTAGCTCTGGAATGGAAGGCAACTTCATTACTGAAAACTTCAGGTCCTTCATCAATAAAAATAATACTAATTTTGCAGGTTGTTGAGAGGGTTGAGTTAAAGAAAATAAGGCACATGAAGCACCCAGTAAGGGCCTGGAAGATGTGGTGGTACGCTTTCCAGGAGTACAGACAGTTGTTATTCTTTTTTTTTTTTTTTTTTTTTTGACAGTTGTTATTCTTAGTGGAGAAACTAGGTGTCAGTGGCCCCTGCCTGCTTCTGACACCTGCTCTCTCCTTCCATTCCCTACTGGACTCAGTTTAGGCTCTTGTGGAAATAAGAGGAGTTAGCCAGAAGCTTGTTTGGCTCATTACAGCCCTCACCCCTAACCTGGTCCATACTTTGGAGCTGGGAAAGCTATGGTTTAGCCCATAACATATGGTAAAGGAAGGTGAGATCAGGACCAGCTACGTTATTTTTGGGCCCAGTCTACAATTAAAATATAGGCCCTTGTTCAAAATGTATTAGGAATTTTAAGATTGGTGACAGAAGAACATCAAACCAAGCCCCAGACCCTTTTAAGCACAGGGCCATATGTGACTGTCCAGATGACATATCTACAAAGCCAGCCCTCCCCACGACAGACAAGCTATATATGTCATGAAGTGCCCAGTTAAGGAAAGGTTAAAGCCACAGCAAGCCAGAAGCACCCTAATGTTTTACTCTGCCCTGAGTACACAGCATCATCCTTTCCAAATATATATCAGCTCTACTTTTCATGAAAACTCCCTTTTTGGAAGTTATCCTAAGTTAATGCCATCAAGTATTTTACATGGATGTAACATTTTGCCATGATTAGGGTACCTTGTGAAAATGAATCTCAAGAAAAATCATTCATTCTTTGGTGGTCTGTCAATTTTGTGTGTGACTCCTCATTCCTTCTTGTAGCCAACCTAAATACACTATAAAATTTGAGTCTGGGTCTTATTTTCCACAGCATAAGCATTACGCTACATGAGGTATGGCGAGATACAAATGGATTTTAAAAGTGGTGCATGTGTTGGGATGCCTGGGTGGCTCAGTTGGTTGGGCATCTGACTCGGTTTTGGCTCAGGTCATGATCTCAGAGTTGTGAGATCAAGTCCTGAGTTGGGCTCCATGCTCAGTGGAAAGTCTGCTTGGGATTCTCTTTCTCCCTCTGTCCCTCCCTAATGCATGCACTCGCGTGCGCTCTTTCTCTCTCTCCCTGAAATAAATAAAATCTTTTTAAAAAACTGTACAAGTTTTATAAGACATTTTATTTAATATAAAATGCATTTTGAAAGAATATATTATGGTGAGCTAACTGAAGAAAACTGAAACACCTGTCATTGCTGTGCACTGACTAAAAATATCTGGTTTATCTTTTAAAAGTGAGAAAATATAATGATGTAACAGCAAGAATCATATTTTACTTATTCATACTGGAATCCAAAATTTGCAATGTATCCATTTCCTTAAAATTGGTAAAAGTAATTAAACAAGATGAAATCTTATTTACCAGGAAATGCTTGGGGTCAAAATTACTCTTCATCAGAATTTGTTGTAACTGCACGTGTAAAACCCAAATAGAGGATTGAGAATGGCTCTAGTAGAAAGAGCTTCAGTGGTCCTTCCTAGATCTCTCACTTCACCTGACAGAGTAAATGTCTGGACACATCTGTTTATTGGCAACCGACAGTCATTTAATGAAAACTGAGCTTTCTTCCACGTGAAATAGCTTCTGACCACCATTTCAGCTCCAGCCACTGTGGTCTCCAAGCTACACTATTTGAATCTCAAGCCTGAGCTCCCAGCTATAGCTCATGTTGTAAATCATATCACCATCATGCTAAGCACTTGAGTAAATCTTTCCTAGCACATTTATATGAAGTGTAATTTTAAAACAGATGATCGGGATCCCTGGGTGGTGCAGCGGTTTGGCGCCTGCCTTTGGCCCAGGGCGGGATCCTGGAGACCCAGGATCGAATCCCACGTCAGGCTCCCGGTGCATGGAGCCTGCTTCTCCCTCTGCCTATGTCTCTGCCTCTCTCTCTCTCTCTCTCTCTGTGACTATCATAAATAAATAAAAATAAAATTAAAACAGATGATCACTTAAAAAAATCTGCCACTGTTAATGTTTCTGGTTTCCCAGATAGTCTTCTATAATCATTAAAATATTATTTTGCTCATCTCCTGGTCAAAAACTGTCAACAGTTCCTCACTACCTATATGATTAAGTTCACTCTCAGCTGATATTCCTTTTCTCAACTTATATCCCGTTATTCCCATTCAGTAAGTATCTTAGGAAACTTAGATTTTGATCATCTCTAGAACATGCCACAGTCACTGTTTCCAGAGTACCTTTGCTTCTGCTGTGCTTCTGCTGGAAAAGTCTTCCCTTTCAGTTTATTAGAATATTAAGGATCCTTCAAGTTCAGTTCAAATTCCACTCTGAATCTTGAGGCTTTCTTGACTATTATTTAAACTCTCTCATCTTGGGGCAGCCCTGGTGGCTCAGCGGTTTAGCGCCGCCTTCGGCCCGGGGTGTGATCCTGGAGACCCAGGATCGGGTCCCACATTGGGCTCCCTGCATGGAGCCTGCTTCTCCCTCTGCCTGTGTCTCTGCCCCTCTCTTTCTGTGTGTCTCTCATGAATAAATAAAATCTTTAAAAAAAATTAAAAAAAAAAACTCTCTCATCTTAAACTCTTACAGCATTTATCAATCATAACCAAACCAGAACCAGCAAAGGACTGCTATCAAGGCTGCTACTAAGGCTAAAGTTCTGCTATCAAGCTAAAGTTAATTAAGATGGCAGAAGAGTTCTGGAAAAGCAACTGATGATACAAATCAAAAGACCTAAAAAGTTTTCTACTTTTTGACCCGGTAATTTTAAGTTGTTTGACAAAATTCCTTTTGGAAATTGTTATAGACCGAATGTCTGTGACTCCCTAAAATTCATATGTTGAAATGTAATCCCCAGTGTATTTGGAGGTGGGACCTTTGGGAGGTGATTAAGTCCTGAGGGTTTTGCCCTTAGAAAAGAGGCCCTAGAGAGCTCCCTGTTCCTTTATGCCATGTGAGGACATGGTAAAAAGACTGAAGTCTACAATCAGGATGTGAGTCCTCATCAGACACCCAATCTGTCAGAGCCTTGATCTTGGATTTCCCAGCCTCCAGTACTATGAGAAATACATTTCTGTTGTTTACCAGTCACCCAATCTATGGTATCCTTCTATAACAGCTGGAACGAACTAATAGACCGGAATCTATCTTAAGAAAATAATTAGAAATAAGACTAGAGGGGTGCTTGGGTGGCTCAGTTGGTTAAGCATCTGCCTTCAGCTCAGGTCATTAGCCAGGGTCCTGCGATTGAGCCCCACATTGGGCTCCCTGGTCACAGAGAGTCTGCTTCTCCCTCTCCCTCTGCTGCTCCCCCCGCTTGTGCTTTCTCTCTCAAACAAATAAATAAAATCATGGGATCCCTGGGTGGCGCAGCGGTTTGGCGCCTGCCTTTGGCCCAGGGCGCGATCCTGGAGACCCGGGATCGATTCCCATGTCGGGCTCCCGGTGCATGGAGCCTGCTTCTCCCTCTGCCTGTGTCTCTGCCTCTCTCTCTCTCTGTGTGACTATCATAAATAAATAAAAATTAAAAAAAATAATAAAATAAATAAATAAATAAAATCTTTAAAAAAAGAAATAAGACTAGATATGTGTATTAAGAAACCGAAGGGGTCCCTGGGTGGCGCAGCGGTTTGGCGCCTGCCTTTGGCCCAGGGCACGATCCTGGAGACCCTGGATCGAATCCCACATCGGGCTCCCGGTGCATGGAGCCTGCTTCTCCCTCTGCCTGTGTCTCTGCCTCTCTCTCTCTCTGACTATCATAAATAAATAAAAATTAAAAAAAAAAAGAAACTGAAAACCACTTTTAGGTCCAACAGTAGGATGAATTATAGTATATATATTCAAGGAATATGATGCTATTGTTAAGAATTAAGTTTATAAAAATATTTAATGTTAAGGTAGTTACTGCTATTTTTAAACAGAGGATATAACATTATATATACAATAACATTTCAAATTGTAAAAAAATGCAAGGGAAAATATCGGAAAGGAAAGACACCAAAATGTTATGAGGGATACCTCTGAACTGTAGAGTTTGGGATTAAGATTTTTCTGCTTCTGCACATTTGTTCCTATTTTGCATATTTACTAGAAGAAGCATTACTCCTTTTTTAAAAAATTCATTTTTTAAGGTTTTACTTATTTAAGTAATTTCTACACCCAATGTGGGGCTCGAACTCACGACCCCAAGATCAAGAGTCACATGCTCTTCTGACTGAGCCAGCCAGATGCTCCTTTAAAAAATCTCTTCTAGGGGGATCCCTGGGTGGCTCAGCGGTTTAGCACCTGCCTTTGGCCCAGGGCGTGATCCTGGGGTCCTGGGATCGAGTCCCGTGTCGGGCTCCCGGCATGGAGCCTGCTTCTCCCTCTTCCTATGTCTCTGCCTTTCTCTCTCTCTATCATAAATAAATAAATAAATCTTAAAAAAAAATCTCTTCTATAACTGGCTTAAAACAAATCAATAAAATCACCCAAAAGGTCTCAAATGGCTTCATAATATAGTAGAAAAGATGGACTATATGCAATTTAGGATATCTGACCATTTTTGACTTACAAAAATAGCCATTTTATATGGTTCAATCCAATACCGTGATTGGCATTCAGAAGATGGGATGAGAAGCAAGCCATCATGCAGCCTCAGTGGCACAGCAGTTTAGCGCCGCCTGCAGCCTGGGGCGTGATCCTGGAGACCTTAGATCTAGTCCCACATGGGGCTCCCTGCATGGAGCCCACCTCTCCCTCTGCCTGTGTCTCTGCCTCTCTGTCTCTCTGTCTCTCTGTCTCTCTCTCTTGTTCTGTGTGTCTCTATGAATAAATAAATAAAATCTTAAAAAAATTTTTTATCTTAAAAAAAAAAAAAGAAGCAAGCCACCATGTCACTCTAAGTGTTAATTCCCTCTTCAGTAAGAAGCAACAGATAGCTATATGTTGCTATATCTTATACAGGGGAGAGTTCACCACAAGCAGTAAAGCATCATGCACTTAGCTATTATGATTATCTGAAACTTGTCACTCATGTTCAATGCTGGTCAGCACAGCCCTAAATCAGGAATCTTGTCTCCAGCACCCTCTTCCACTAGGTCTTGAGTTCTATGAGGGAGAGAAAGGCCTATGTCTCCTCCACACTGCTCAGCACAGGGCTTTACACACAAGGAGACAAACAATTCCTGTTACCGTATCATCTAAAAAAGCCAGCAATCCAGAGGTGGGTATGTAGGACAGATTTGCAACCACAGTGTCTTTATTCTTCTTGTGGAAGAGTCAAGTTTTAGTGGTGATTATAGGCAGGAGGTCATTTTTATTCCCTCTTTCCTTTGCCATCCTGGAAACTCTAATCCGACCCATAGTCTGTTGCTTCTTTTTCCATATTTATCCCCTCCTTTCCATAAACACAGTGTTAACAGGCTAGTTTATTTAGGGCCTCATTAACCTAGACCTAGATGACTATGGAAGCCTCTTATCAATCTTGCCTTCCACTATACTCTTTCATTTATTCGTTTGTTCATTTGTTCACTTATTCAGCAAGCACTGATTAAGCACCTACGGAGAGACCTACACTGGGTCACCACTAGCATATGTCAGGTCCTTCTCTGCAAATAAGAAAAGAGGGCCCCCTGGCACCTTCCAGCAGGTAGAAGGGCAAAACGACACCTCCTACTTCTGAGGCAACATGCTTTGGTGAGTGGAGATACACTGAAGCTCAGTCCTGACACATGCCTCTCTGTAGGCACCCCCCGATCAGGGCATACCTCCACACAACTGTATGTAGGGGCTCTGACTCACTCTGTGCTGAGTGCAGTGGGGAGGTGGCACAAAAGAAACAGGACATGCCCCGAAGGTCCAGGGAAGAACACCCAAACAATGGTCCGCAAGCAGCTCAGGAAGTCTAAAGTACATAATGAAGCTCCAGAGAAAAAGATCAAAGGCAGTAAAACTGGAATAATGAAAAGGAGAAAGGTATAGAGAGGGTTCGGGTTTCAGGTTCTGTTGCAGACTCTGAGGTTCAGGAGGGGGCTGTTGCTGGGTAGGTGGCAGAAGCCCATCTCAGCTTCCTCAAGCCTCTCTCTCATCCCTATACTGCTTCTGTGTCCTTTCCTTCCCCATCTCCGGCTGTTTCAAAATCTGTTCCACACTTGAGTTGTGCTCAGCACTGACTATTGTGTATGAATACAATTGTAGTAGGTGACAAGAGCTAACTTAATTTTATCTTACATATTTGGAGTTAGGGCCTCTTGATAGTCAACATGTAAATGTATTCAAACAATATGCAAAACAGGGCTTAAGAGGCGTTGAAAAAAATCTGGTAGCCTTATGGTGAGTTCTCTCTACAGAGGGACCTTCTTTTGGATGTAAAATATCCCTTGGCAGGTCCAAGGGTTCTTTTGGCTGGAAGGGGGCCCTCCTGGCCCTCCTTTCCTCCTCTACCTGGTAAATTTTTATAAGCCACTTATATAACTAAAGGTACCCCTAATGCTGCAGGGGTTTCCCACCTGGGATTCAATATAACCATCACTCGGGGACCTTTTAAAAATGGTCAGGAGTACCTAGGTGGCTCAGTTGGTTGAGTGACTCTTGATTTCAACTCAGGTCATGGTCTCAGGATGGAGACCCGCATAGAGCTCTGTGCTCAGTGGGGAGTCTGCTTGGGATTCTCTCTCTTCCTTTACCTCTGCCCCCCACCCTGCTCACACACTCTTTCTCTAAATTAAATAACTAAAAAAATTTTTTTTAAAAAAAGGTCAAAATTGGAATGCCTGGGTGGCTCAGCGGTTGAATGTCTGTCTGCCTTTGGCTCAGGGCATGATCCTGGAGTCCCAGGATCGAGTCCTTTATCGGGCTTCCTGTATGGAGCCTGCTTCTCCCTCTGCCTCTATCTCTGCCTCTCTATGTCTTTCATGAATAAATAAATAAAATATTTTAAAAATAAATAAATAAATAAATAAATAAATAAATAAATAAATAAATATTTAAAAAGTCAAGATCAAAACCACAATGAGCATCACCTCATACCAGTCAGAATGGCTAAAATTAACCAGTTAGGAAACAACAAATGTTGGTGAGGAAGCTACACTGCTGGTAGAAATGCAAGCTGGTGCAGCCACTCTGGAAAACAGTATGGAGATTCCTCAAAAAGTTAAAAATAGAACTACCCTAGATCCAGCAATTGCACTGCTAGGTATTTGCCCCAAAGATATAAGTGTAGTGCTCCAAAGGGGCACCTGCACCCCAATGTTTATAGCAGCAATGTCCATAATAGCCAGACTATGGAAAGAGCCCAGATGTCCACTGACAGATGAATAAGGAAGATGTGATCCATATATGTAATGGAATACTACTCAGCCACCAAAAAAATGAAATCTTGCCATTTGCAATGACATGGATGGAACTAGAGGGTACTATGCTAAGTGAAATAAGTAAATCAGAGAAAGACAATTATCAAGATATCACTCATGTGGAATTTAAGAAACAAAACAGAGGAGCATAGGGGAAGGGAGGGAAAAATAAAATAAGACAAAATCAGGGAAGGAGACAAACCATAAGGGACTCTTAACCATAGGAAACAAACTGGGGGTTGCTGGAGGGGAGAGGGGTAGGGGATGCGGTAACTGGGTGATGGGCATTAAGGAGGGCATGTGATATAATGAGCACTGGGTGTTATTTACAACTGATGAGTCATTGACCTCTACCTCTAAAACTAGTAACACACTATATGTTAATTAGCCCCATCCAGCATAATCAAATTCAATTCATTGGTAATAGGGCCAGGCTCTCTCAAATATATATATTTGAGCTAAGTCCTTGTGAATTATGTGAGGTGTTGCTGCAGACCAGTACTACTGGTCTCTTACCTGTCCTCATGTGAGAATTTCCCATCTCTCATAATAGCATCTACTATCGTCATATGGGAGCTTGTTAGAAATGCAGAATCTGCCCCCCCTCCCCAAGTCCCTCTGAATCAGAAACTACATATTAACAAATCTCCAGGGGCTGCTTATCACATGGAAGTCTGAGAACCACTGCTCTAGGCTGATTCAATTTGGGAGCATGTTGAAATCATCTGGGGAACTTGCAGATATGCTGTCATTAAAGCTCCAGGCACAGAAAATTTGGTGTCATTGGTCTGGGGTAAGGCCTAGGCTCTGGGACTTCTAAAAGCTCTCTATATGGAGGTCTTCTGAGGAGGACCAATGTGTAGCCACTATCTTAATACAGGAAATTTTGCCCCAACAAAAATTTCTCAAGTCATGTGCTACTGCTATACATAAGTAGATGCCAGGAAAAGAATAAGATCATAACTGAAAATGTAGCAAACTTAGAAAAAAAAAATCCATGTTTAAAGAAAAGTTGTTCTAGTAAAAAAAAATTAACACACCAACTGCTAACAATATTTGAAATAAGAGCAATACTCAAATGAGCTAATAGCCATATTAAGATCTACAATTTGGTACGCAACTTCTATACCCAACTTAGTGGTGTCTTTATCTAGCTGATAGCTAGTACAGATGTCCCTATAGTAGCTGCCCATCACAATCACCCAAGGAACAAAGAAAAAGAAAAAAACCCTAGGCCACACTCCCCAACCCAATGAAATAAGAGCACAGCGGTGAGTTTCAAGCATCAGTGTTTCTTTAAAGCTTCCAGGGAAAGTCCAAAGTGCAGCCAAGGAAGAGAACTTCTGCACTACCATTTGCAAGGACAACCAAAATGTCTAATTGGTCCTAGAAAGGACTAAAGGTTGCTGGACTTCACCAGTTGCCAGAACTGAATCCTACCATATTTAGGCAGGGGAGCTGGGTACCAACTATGCAAATTATCCTACTAATCAAATGGCTGGGGAATGATAATTTTGAGAGGAGTGAGGAAAACCTTCTTGGCCTAGAAATCATGATGTTCTACATCCCCCACTCACTGAACCAGTAGCCATCACCTGCAGGGGCTTGAAAGTGGTGTGGGGTGAACAGGAAGTCTCTGCTATACTAGGCACTTCAAACTAGAGTCTTAGATCAAGTCCACAGTGAAATAAAAAGTTTGCCTTTGTTTTTAAAGATTTTATTTATTTATTCATGAGAGAGAGAGAGAGAGAGAGAGAGAGAGAGGCAGAGACACAGGCAGAAGGAGAAACAGGCTCCATGCAGGGAGCCCGACGTGGGACTCGATCCTGGGTCTCCAGGATCACACCCTGGACTGAAGGCAGTGCTAAACCGCTGAGCCACCCAGGCTGCCCCATAAGTTTGCCTTTGTTAACAGAAAAGGAAGTCTCATTTCCAGTAGCTGGAGGGGCTGAACCTGCAGCTCCCAGGAAGCCGAGTGAGAAAGGATGGGGGACTTAAAAGTAAGCAAAATCCCTGCCACCAACAGGACCCAAGACGAGCATACTATATTCTTGCTTAGTAGTTCCTTTTCTTTTCTTTTCTTTTTTTTTTTTTAAGATTTTATTTATTTATTCATGAAAGACACAGGCAGAGAAAGAAGCAGGCTCCATGCAGGGAGCCTGATGAGGGCTCGATCCCAGGACCCTGGGATCACGACCTGAGCCGAAGGCAGACGTTCCACCGCTGAGCCACCTGGGCGTCCCAGCTTAGTAGTTCCTCATGACCCATGATACTGAGGTAACAAAATTAGTTAAATTTCGCTACAGCGAATACTGGTGCCTCTGATTCTGGGTTCAGGTATACTGCTGAATTTTTTTTTTTTAAGATTTTATTTATTTATTTGAGAGACAGAGAGAGAGCATGCATGTAAGACAGAAAGCACAAGCAGGGGAGAGAGAGAGGGAGAAGCAGACTCCCTGCTGAACAGGGAGCCTGATGCAGGACTCACACCCATGACCCTGGGATCACGATCTGAGCTGAAGGCAGATGCTTAGCCAAATGAATGCCCAGGCGCCCATAACTGCTGAGTCTTATCTGCTTTGTATTTTCCAAGGAGTCACATCTTCCTCTACTTGGAGCCAATTTAATTCAAATTTACAATTTTTGCAAAAATCACAGTCATCTGAATAGATGCAGAAAAGAGCAACTGACAACATTTTTAATGATAAAAACATAGAAATGAAAAACATAAAAATGAACTAGATTTGAAGGGAAACTTCCAAATCTTGAAAAAGAAAGACTAAAGACTAAACTGAAGGCAGTAGAGACAGAATCCCAAGTTAACAAATAACAATCACCCAGCCTCTAGTTTCCTGAGAACCCACCAGTGCTCCACCAAAGTGTCCAAACTCATGCTGTTTTGCTTTTGAAGTTATAACAAACTCATATTCCAAGAAGAGCCCTGTATATCAGATACTTTTACAAATGCTGGGCCAACTGACTATTGGTCTATTTAACAAATGTATTTTTATTTAGGTGAAATGTGTTTATACAGCAATTGGAGTTTTTAAAACAGCAATTTGATTTTATTTTATCATATTTAATTTTTGTTAGAAAATTTGACAGGCTTTTCAAAGTTGGAGAAGGGAGGATTTTTTTTTTTTTTTAAAGATTTATTTATTTGAGAGAGACATTGCAAGTGTGAGGAGGAGCAGAGGAAGAGAGAGAATCTCAGATTCCTCACTGGGCAGGGAGCCGAAATGGGGCTTGATCCTACAACCCCATCATGACCTGAGCTGAAATCAAGAGCTGTACACTTAACCAACTAAGCCACCCAGGTGTCTCAGGAAGGTAGGATTTTATGTCAGTATACACAGGTCCGGGACTGGGGCCTGTTGGCTGGATGCTGCTTTCAATCCCAGTTCTGATTCTAGTTATCATCAGACAATTAGTGATCACTAGGGGGCCAGACCCCTGGAAAAAATACAAAGATAAAGAGAGTTTCTGCGATTCTCAGAAACTGACCACTCAGACTCTGTCAGGAGGCTGAGGCATTGAGGGGCCAGAGTCCCTGACGAGATAGGGAGAATATGACCACATAGAATAGGAAGCAGGGAGGACTTGGGGGTGTGGAGAAGCCCGTAGATGCCCTCTGTGTCCTGGGAAACATCCCAAGGAAGCAAGCCACCTCCCTAGGAAGCAAGAGCTACAGGAACTTGGCATTAGAAGAATTTTCTGCTATATTCTGTAAGTAGGAGGCTGAGGTAGGTTCTCTTCCAGTTGCCCCTCTTCCACCATCTTAAGTCAGAGGTACCTTTCCTTGGGTCCCTGCAACACCAGGAGCTGAGGCCAGGGCCTCAGTACTGACTCTGATGAGACAGTCACAAGTAGGTCAGTGGAAACTGGAGGAAGAAATGCTCTCCTCATACTGGGGTCAGGTTTGCAGAGGTGAAGGCTGGGAACCCACAGGGCCAGTGAAAGGTAGCCCTAGCTCCCTGCCAGGACCCCACAGATTCTGCCTTGGAAGCATACCTGGGCTTGCTCATCAGGACCCTGCTGCTTGGCCTAGTTCTCATCGTGGTCAGTAGACCACCAGCTGCTAGAGCACTTCAGAGCATTCCTGCTAATTAGAAACTTCTGCTTCTCAGCCTTACCCCCCCAACTAGTTGTTCCATGGCACAGATGCCAGCTGGCTGGTTCCTCCTGCCCTCAAGCTGCTTGCCCAGACTTGACTCCTTTCCTCTGGCCTGGGCAGATGAGGCTGTGGAGTGCCCTGATGCTGGGTCCCACCCAAATTATAACCAATGCAGATAGAGAAGAAGTTTGCCTGAGCGCAGTCAAGTGTCCAGATCCACAGCGTGGGATGGGCAGAGCAGGACTGAGGGATTACGCCTGAGCTGGTCTCTTCACAAGCAGCAGAAGGTCTCTGAAAGCTAATGTGGGGTAAAATATGATGATCAAGGTCCAGGGACCCTCCCTCAGTATTCCATGTCTTCTGCTTGACCCTGATCCTTGACCCAAGATGCCCTTGCCTCACCCATGGATGCCCTCCATAAGCACCACAGGCTGGCGAGCTCAACAACTTTCAAGGACTTCTAATGTTTCCATTGTCACATCCCTACTATCATTTCATAAACACAAATGTTTTGAGCCCATAAGTTTTTTTTTAAAGATGTTATTATTTATTCATGAGAATATACAGAGAGGAGACAGAGAGAGAGGCAGAGGCACAGGCAGAGGGAGAAGCAGGTTCCATGCAGGGAGCCCGACGTAGGACTCGATCTGGGGTCTCCAGGGTCATGCCCTGGGATGAAGGCAGGCGCTAAACCACTGAGCCACCCGGGCTGCCCGATCCCATAAATTTGGAATCTAATACTTTCTCGGAATCATCTAAATAGCAGGCTATCCAGGGTTGCCTGGGTAGCTCAGCTGGTTAAGTGTCCAACTTCTGATTTCAGCTCATGACCTCGGGGTTGTGAGATCGAGCTCCACATTGGGCTCTGTAATGGGCATGGAGCCTGTAGGGCTTGTTTGAGATTCTCTCTGCCCTCCCCCTCTCCTTCTCTAAAAAAATAAATACAAGAAAGAAAAGAAAAGAAAGAAGGAAAGAAAGAAAGAAAGAAAAGAAAGAAAGAAAGAAAGAAAGAGAAAGAAAGAAAGAAAGAAAGAGAAAGAAAGAAAGAAAAGAAACAAAGAAAAGAAACAAAGAAAGAAAGAAAGAAATAGGGGCACCTGGGTGGCTCAATTGGTTAAATGTCCGACTCTTGATTTCAGCTCAGGTCATGCATAATCTAAGGGTCATGAGATCAAGCCCCATGTTGGGCTCCACACTTAGCATGCAGTCTGCTTCTCCCTCTCCCTCTGCTCCTCCCCCTGCTCACACACTCTCTTTCATATGTAAATAAATAAGTGGGTAGGTAAATAAGTAAGTAAATGGCAGTCCAGACTTAACCAAGTGCAGATAAGAACTTTTTGATTCAAGACTTATCATCATCCCATGTCCTCTCTGCTCCTCTCCAGTCTCCTCCTCACATCACAGCCAGGCTGGACCTTTACAAGTGTCGATGAGATCATGGTATTTCTTTTTTTTTTTTTTTAATTTTTATTTATCTATGATACTCACACAGAGAAAGAGAGAGAGAGAGAGAGAGGCAGAGGGAGAAGCAGGCTCCATGCACAGAGAGCCCTATGTGGGATTCGATCCCAGGTCTCCAGGAGAGCGCCCTGGGCCAAAGGCAGGCGCCAAACCGCTGCGCCACCCAGGGATCCTGAGATCATGGTATTTCTCTGCTCCAAATACTTTAATGGCTTTCAGATGTTCTCTCATTAAAACCCAAATACCTTACCCTGGCCAACAAGGGCCTGGCTGCTGTGACCTGTCCATCCCTCTCTGCTACTAGCCTTGGTCAAGGGATCTTCCCCCAGTTCCCTGAATGAGCCTCATTTTTCCTGTCTGCCTCAGAAGCTTCCCATGCTATCCCCTCTGGAAGTTTCTTCTCCTGGATCCTAGCATGTCTAGTTCCCTCATCAAGTCTAAATGTTATCTCCTCAGCAAAGGCTTCCCCAACCTCTTAATACTAAATCAAACTCCTTCTGTGACCCTCTACTCCAGATTCCTGTCTATTCATTTCATAGACTTTCCCCTTTTGAAGTGAATTATTAGCCTGTTGACTTGTCTCTTGTCTTCCTTCCACAAAACTGACAAGAGTTTTTTTCATTTCAGGTATCCCATCCTTCTTATTTGGCAGGAAAGAAGTAGGCAACCCAATGGTCCTTAAAAGCAAGGGTGAGCACACATGGCACAGTGTGGCCACTGAGATGCTAAAGACAAGCCTTGGAGCCTTGAGGAATGAGGCAAAGATGGAGGACAGTGAAGACTTCCCTCATCCCAGTAGTGGCAAAGGAGGGAGGTGGCCGAGGATGGTGGTGCCAGGAGCCTGGGAGCTGGGGGCAGCAGGAGGGTGTCTTGGCCTGACTTGGGCTGTGTTTTCAGGTGTTTGTCACTGCCCACTTTCCAAGCCCAACTCTCCAGCCTGCCCACATCCCTTTCAGAAATTCCTTTTCTGCCCAAGTCAGTCCCAGCTGGTATTGGCCATTTACAACTCTACACACCCAAGGCACAGGATTCTGGTGAGCAAGCACCTGCTTTGCGTTGTGTACTCAGCACTGAGCCTCCCATATTTAGGGACTCAGGAAATGCAAGCTGAATGCAGGGAAGAACAAACTCAGGGCTAGCTGGGTGGTGAGAAAGGGCCACATATTTCCACTTGCCTCTGTCCCTCAAGGGCTAACGAGGAGAGCAGGCATAGGTGCTTGCTTACCTGACTTAGTTGGTAGAGCATGCAACTCTGATCTCAGGGTTATGGGTTCAAGTCCCATATTGGGTGTAGAGATTACTTAAAAATAAAATCTTAGAAAAAGGATAATAGGGAAATGGTCATTGTAATGCTCTGCAGATTTCATCAAATTTTCTTTCCAAAAGGTACTAATTCTACTCCCACTAGCAGTACAGGAGCCCAGGCTCCTGACATCCTCTTAACTTTTACACTGTGGTTTTGGGGTATTCAAGGAGAAGAGGTGTGATGTAGTGAGTGAAGACTGCCATGGAAAGGGGCTGGAGGGGTGCCTGGCTGGCTCAGATGGTGGAGCGTGCAACTCTTGATCTCTGGGTTCTGAGTGCGAACCCCACATTGACTGTAGCGATTACTTAAGATCTTTTTTTTTTTTTAAGATTTATTTATGTACTTATTTATGATAGACACAGAGAGAGAGAGAAGCAGAGACACAGGCAGAGGGAGAAGCAGGCTCCATGCCGGGAGCCCGATGCGGGACTCGATCCCGGGACTCCAGGATCGCGCTCTGGGCCAAACCAAACCGCTAAGCCACCCAGGGATCCCCCTTAAAATAAAATCTGAAAAAAAAAAAAGGAAGGGGATGGAGATGTGAAGCCTTGGGAAAAGGTTTACAACAGCCCTATTTGAGTAATGATGAAACAATTTATGAATTGTTTTTTTTTTAATTTTTATTTATTTATGATAGTCACACAGGGAGAGAGAGAGAGAGAGGAAGAGACACAGGCAGAGGGAGAAGCAGGCTCCATGCACCGGGAGCCCGACGTGGGATTCGATCCCGGATCTCCAGGATCACGCCCTGGGCCAAAGACAGGCGCCAAACCGCTGTGCCACCCAGGGATCCCCAATTTATGGATTGTATTAATCCCTTCAAAACTGGCATTCCCCACCTTGAGCTGACCTATATTCTATCATTTTACACTCCTACCATGTCAATTTTTTTTATTATGGTAAAATATATAACACAAGATTTATCATTACATTTTTAAGCACACATTTCAGTGGCATGAAATATAGTCACGTCATTGTGCAACCATTACCACCATCCATCTCCAGAACTTTTCATCTTTCCAAACCCACTAGACTCCCCATTCCCCTTCTCCCAGCACCTGGAGACCACCACTCATTGTTCTGCCTCTATGAATTTGACCACTCTGGGTATGTCATAGAAGAGGAATTATACACTGTCTTTTGTGCCTGCCTTTTTTCAGTATAATGTCCTCAAGGTTCATCCATGCTGTAGGATGTGTCAGAATTTCCTTCCTTTTTAAGGCTGAATAATATTCCGTTGCACGGACATATTGCATTTTGTTTATCCATCATCTGTTGGTGGACATTTGGGTTATTTCTACTTTCGTACTACTGTGAATAATGCTATTAGAAACACTAGTGTAGGGGATCCCTGGGTGGTGCAGCGGTTTGGCGCCTGCCTTTGGCCCAGGGCGTAATCCTGGAGACCCGGGATCGAATCCCACGTCGGGCTCCTGGTGCATGGAGCCTGCTTCTCACTCTGCCTATGTCTCTGCCTCTCTCTCTCTGTGACTATCATAAATAAATAAAAATTAAAAAAAAAAAAAGAAAGAAAAGAAACACTAGTGTAGGGCATCTCGGGTGGCTCAGCGGTTTAGTGCCGCCTTTGGCCCAGGGCCTGATCCTGGAGACCCGGGATCGAGTTCCACATCAGGCTCCCTGCATGGAGCCTGCTTCTCCCTCTGCCTGTTCTCTGCCTCTCTCTGTGTGTGTCTCTCATAAATAAATAAATAAATAAATAAGAAACACTAGTGTACATATATCTATTTGAATCTCTGCTTTCAATGACTTAGGGTACTTACCCAGAAGTGCAATTGCTAGATCATATGTTAATTCTATATTTAATTTTTTTTTGGAATTCTCATACTGCTTTCTACAGTGGCTGTATCAATTTACATTTCCACTCAGATATTATTTTTAAATATTTTATGCTGCATTTGAATACAGTAATGATTGAACAGGTATTTTGGACCCCCTCCCCAAAAGAATCGTCTTTTATGTTCCCTTTAGAAATTTCCTTCCAGGGGTGCCTGGGTGGCTCAGTGACCTGTCTTCAGCTCAGGTCATGATCTTGGGGTCCTGGGATAGTCCTGTGTCAGGCTCCCTGCTCTGTGGGAAGTCTGCTTCTCCTTCTCTCAAATAAATACTATCTTTAAAAAAAAAGAAATTTCCTTCCAAAAATTTTAATAAATTTTGGTAGATTCTCATTTGTTTATAAACCTAAGAAATAATAAGAAAACAAAGCACCATTTAAAAATAATACATCAGGCACCTGGGTGGCTCAGTGATTGAGTGTCTGCCTTTGGCTTAGGTCATGATCCTGGGATCCTGGGATTGGGTCCTGCATTGGGGTCCCTGTAGGGAGCTTGCTTCTCCCTCTGCCTAAGTCTCTGCCTCTCTCTGTGTCTTTCATGAATAAATAAATAAAATATTTTTTAAAAATAATAAAAATAAAAATAATGCATCAATAAATTTCTAGTTAGAATACTGCACAGAAATGACAAGGTCCTTTAAGTTCTTTTAGAGATTTTGACTTGGGGTACCTGACCGGCTCAGTCAGTAGAGTAGCAACTCTCGATCTGGGAGTTTTAGGTTCCAGCCCCATGTTGGGTGTAGAGATTACTTAAAATAAAATCTTTTAATAAAGAAAATAAGATTTTGACTCTTAAGAACTGATCAAAGTTAAAACTAAAAATTTCTTGGAGTGTCTTGCTGGCTCAGTAGGGCACGCGACTCTTGATCTTAGGGTCATGAGTTTTAGCACCCAACTGGATGTAGAATTTACTTAAATAATAAAAAAAATAAAATAAAAATTTCTTTTTTTTTTTTAAATAAAAATTTCTTATGAAAAAAAATCTGCACAAATCCATAGCTATAGGACAGATTCCTGATGGGTTTCCTCTATTTGGGGCTGGATCTTCATTCCTTTGAGACGGCTGGAGGAGTATAACTGAGCTATATCTTTGTTTCTTCTAAGTTTATACACTAGGAAAAACCGAGTTCTGTGTTGCATGGCCCATAGGTCTGATCTTGCATGACAATTCTGGTGCTTATGGAAGAATATATGTAATTAGAATGAGGATAAAAACTCATTTAACCGGGCAGCCCCGGTGGCGCAGCAGTTTAGCGCCGCCTGCAGCCCAGGGCGTGATCCTGGAGACCCTGGATCGAGTCCCATGTCAGGCTCTCTGCATGGTGCTTGCTTCTCCCTCTGCCTGTGTCTCTGCCTCTCTCTCTCTCTCTCTCTCTCTGTCTCTGTCTCTATGAATAAATAAATAAAATCTTAAAAAAAAAACTCATTTAACCAATCCTTTCCTACCCCCACAAAACAGTAAAATTCTCCTATGAATTTCAACCATGCTTATGACTTAATAATAGGTATTTATGCCAGCATCTATAATAACGGAGGCCTACTTATGTTCTCACTTTCCTAAGTTCCCAAGTGCCAGAGAGATTCCCTATTCTGAGGACTATTTCAGTTACTATGGCAACAGTGCACAGAGAAGGGGAGAGCTTTCCTTGGGCACGAGAGTAAAAGAACAGCTATTTGTCCTCCCATTGGCAGAACAGGGCCATTCGTGAGATTAGCATGTGGTGGAAATACAAATAAGCGTGCAGGCTGCTTCAGAAAAGCCAAGAAAACATTTTCAGGGCAAATTCTCTCATGAAGCAATTCTATCACACCTTAATCAAATGCTCCATTTTGTACTGAAGTGAAGATATAGTTTTTTGTGTCCAAAGTAGACACACAAGATAGCAGTTTGTGGTCCACTGTGGGTTTGCTTCTAAGCCCTGGACATAGGATGGGGCAACCCAGGGGCTGTGGACCAGCCTTTTAGCCATTGTGGGGTGTCATGTACAAAGAGGGTGACTGGTGAGGGAATTCCCTTTTAAACTATCCTTGCCATGGAGCCCCAGAAAAAAAGAGTGGACACTGGACAAAGGGCAGACTTAGCAGGAGTAGGGGGAAGAAAAAGAATCTATATTTATGCCCAGTTTGGTGAAGTTTGTGTCATGCTATTTCACAGCAGATCTCTGCCTCCTCAGACCATCAGAATACCAAAAGGCAAAGCAAGTGACCCCCTGCATGGAGGTCTTTTTTCACACAGAACAAGAAAGCAGACAACCAACCATGTCAAAAATTTAAGATACTCGTTATGCTAAGTGAAATAAAAAGCCAAATACAAAAGGACAAATACTGTATAATTCCACTCATATGAGGTACTTAGAATAGTTAAATTCAGAGACAGGAAGTAGAATGGTGGTGGCATGGGGAAGGGGAGTTCCTATTTAATGGGAAGAGATTTCAGTTTGGGAAGATGAAAAGTTCTGGAGATGGTGGTGATGGTTGCACAACACAGAGAATGTACTTAATGCCACTGAATGGTCCACTTAAAAATAGTTAAAATGGCGAATTATATATTATGTATATTTTACTGCAATGAAGAAAAAAGTTACCAAATCTGTTTCCCTTGTCATATCCATGCTATCATTTCATAAACACAAATGTATTGATCAACTTTAGTATTAATCATGCATCCAATAAATACTGAGTCCACTGCAAGCTGGTCCTTGCTCAGTATAGGCTGTGTGGGGGCTGAGCAAACACGGTTATAAAGCTACGCGTCCAGCACACCCTCAATGTTGCACATGCATCTGCCTGCTATAGCTGCAGGACTCTATTTTTCTAGATGTGTGCACAACTTGTGTGGGGATAAGTTCCAGAATTGGGGGGAAAAACACCTACAATAGTGTGACCATGAATGGGTCCCAAAGAAGGGGGCAAGTTTTCCATGAGAACAGAGACCCACATTTATATCCCATATGGGTTAGTCTTTTTTTTTATTAGTCTTTATTAATAACTGTTATGGGCACCTTTCAGAGTTGGTCTTCAGACTCAGGCATCTGGTAGCACCTCTGAGGGTCAAGACTGCCATTTTTCTGAAAGGAAGATGAGGGAAGGGAAGGGTTTGATATTGGCTAAGCCAGGCCAGCCCAGCAGCCAACAAGGAGGAAAAGAAGAGCAAGAAGACTATTCTGGAGGAGGTGAGGGAGAGGAAGAGGATGTGAAAAAGGAAAGGAAGGAGGAGAAAGAGGAGTTGCAAGGGGAAAGTTGGGGTGGGTAAGAAAAGTGGGAGTGAAGGAAGGCAGTTGGAAGTGAGGGTGCAGAAAGGGACAGTGGAGGAGGGGAGGGGGTAAGAGAAGACCTTTGTTTTTCCTCAAAGTTCCTTGTTTTGTGTTGAGGAGGGGATGACAATAGAGCATGTGCCTGTTACTGGGTATTCACAGTAATCCCACTTTCTTGCTCTACTTTTGGTGAGAGAAGGAGGAGCAGAAGTTTTATCTGAACGGAAAACTGGAAGGATTTTTTTTTCTTGGAGTGACACTGAGGTCAAGAGGGAAACCTGCACTCCTTCACTGAACACGGTTAAGAACACAATGAGATTAGCATCTCTTCTATTTCTGGGCTGCTTCCACCAGGGGCTCCTAGAAACACAAAGAAGTCCAAGGATATTGTTCATTAATGGTTAACTGTTGATGTTGCTGAGGACTTGGTCCAGGAATGACACTCAGGACCTCTGCCCACAGAGATTTGATAGATGAATTAACAAGTGTAATTCCACCATCGCATACGAGATATAGTACCTGTCGTAGCACAGAACATGGGAGCTTTTTGGTAAATTGTTATAAAAACCTAAAGGACATGCCATCAGATTTTCCTCTGCCTCTGTAGAGATGATATGGAATCTCTGAGCCTGAGGAATAAATAGCATACTGTTTCATTTCTGACCAAAGGTGAACATTCAGAGTATAGCTTTCTGTTTATATGGTTCATTGTTTACATCCCTTGCCTAAGAAGATCCATTCTAAAACAAGTTGCAGAAAAGACAATATTTAGTAGTTAATATATTAAAACAGCCAGTGGAGAGTATAGGAAATATTACCATAGGTCTACCAGAAAATTTTATAAAAAAGACCATTCACAAAATTTCTCCCTTTAGAGATTCCATTAGTAACTAGGTATTCTATCTCAAAAAATAATAAATTAAAAACTGAGATGATTATTTCCTAACAGAGCTTTAGAGGTAACTGAGCAAATGTGAACTAGAAAGATCAATTTCTCCTTAACTTTTTTTTAAAGGTCACGAAAGAAGACTGTCAACCTGACAGATGTAACCATGGATTCTTTCACAGAGCTCTTCAAAAGCTCAAAGGCTGCTAAATGTGTCAAATTAATGCATCTCCCCCATGACCGGGTTCTTTGATATGAAAGTAATCATGGGAGATTTTTTTTCCCCTTCCAGAAAATGGCTCTGCAATTTTGAGAAAATAGTTCTCTCCACATCTTAAATTTTTTTTGTAACTGTCATGAAAATGATGTGGGTTAATGGAATCTCCATTTTTCTCCCTAGATTCTCTCAAAAATTCCTTTCAAGTGTCAATCTCAATGAAATAAGGCCAGAATGTTACATAGCTTAGAATTTTGATATTGTTAGCTATGGTCCTTTGATTATCCTGATTTGTAGATTTTGGGAGGATTTAATATTGATCTCTCTCTAGCACTGAATAGAAAAAAAAAAAAAAAACAGTCTGAGTCTAATTGCCAGACCCATACCACACACACGAAAGCTGTGAATACAAGCTGTGATCACGAATCACGTGTATGTGGCTTTGATTGTGTGGGACCCACAATAAGATTAAGATTGTTTTTTTTCCTTCTTAATTATTCAGAGCTAAGTGTGATAAAAATTAAAACTAAACATATGGATGTGATCATGAAGGCTTTTTCTAACATAGTTGGTTGTTTTTTTTAAGTACGTGTAACATGCTACAGGCACTAATTCCTTTAAATATCTATTTAAGGCCAGATTTCCTAGAACTTGCTCTAATTTTAGGGGAGCTTAGGTTTTTTTTTTTTTTAATTCAGTGCCACACTTAGCATGTACCAGCTTGAAGTACAAAAGAGCTTCTTTTCCCTTTATTTTTGGTTCCCTCTCAAACCACTCTTTTTTTTTTTTTACTTTATAACTACACCAATATTTTTATTTCTTTTTAATAATAAATTTGTTTTTTATTGGTGTTCAATTTGCCAACATATAGAATAACACCCAGTGCTCATCCCGTCAAGTGCCCCCTTCAGTGCCCATCACCCATTCACCTCCACCCCCCGCCCTCCTTCCCTTCCACCACCCCCAGTTCGTTTCCCAGAGTTAGGAGTCTTTATGTTCTGTCTCCCTTTCTGATATTTCCCACACATTTCTTCTCCCTTCCCTTCTATTCCCTTTCACTATTATTTATATTCCCCAAATGAATGAGAACATATAATGTTTGTCCTTCTCCGATTGACTCATTTCACTCAGCATAATACCCTCCAGTTCCATCCATGTTGAAGCAAATGGTGGGTATTTGTCGTTTCTAATGGCTGAGTAAAATTCCATTGTATACATAAACCACATCTTCTTAATCCATTCATCTTTCGATGGACACTGAGGCTCCTTCCACAGTTTGGCTATTGTGGACATTGCTGCTATAAACATCGGGGTGCAGGTGTCCTGGCGTTTCATTGCATCTGTATCTTTGGGGTAAAACCACTCTTTTTATTAAGTTTTTTATTTTAATTCCAGTAGAGTAAACCAAAAGACTACTCTTATTGAATGTGTACTGTTACTTAGTTTTTGATGGAATAAACCGGTCAAACTCAGACAGTAACATTCTTTTGTAAATATAAGGGAATAAAATTAAAAATTAAGAGGTGAATCTTTTCCACAAGGTGCATGTCAATGATAATCTATGTTTTGGTTTACTTGTGACTTGATTCACAGTTTTCTGGCCTAATGACAAGAGAGATAAAATAGGTTATACAGAGAGTAAGATAGCCAGACAACTTTTTAGTATTTGTCTTTGGAATACATTAACTAATTTTAAAAGCTAATTTAATTTTACATTCTATCTAGACCAACACTGATGTTTTGTCTTCTATTGGAAAGTGCTAATGATATGCTACAAGTTAAGTGGCTCAGAAGATCATTGGATGACAATGACAGACCACTTGAGAATGAAAAATTGTTGAAGGTTTTGTGGCACCAAATGGACAATTTCCAAAAGATTCTTCCTTTGATTCTGGTTTCCAGAAACGCAAACAAGTTACAGAGAAATACTAAGCTACAAGTCAGGAGACATAAAACATCCATTCTTAGATCAGCCTCAGATTTTAGCTACTGATTGCCTGGCACATTTCCCAACAGCTCTTGGTACCCGGGTCCCATTCTTTCTTCCATCTCATATCTTCTTTCCATTCCCACTTGTGTCTCCCAAAGAAGTGCTTCCTTTAGCTGAACTCACATTTCTTTCATAACCCCAAACTCCTAGATTCATTTCCATGGGGAATTCAATTGCTGTCTATATCTTGAAATTGGGCCTTACTCTGCTGGTCATTTTTGTCTTCCTCCGGTTCCACTCCCTTAGCTCGGGTTAGGCTGGAGGATTTAGCAGAATGCTGACTGCCCATATGGGCCAACCAGTTCCCAGTTAGTTTATGTTTGATTAGGTCACCCTTGCCAGATCTCTGTCACCATAATACAAATTCTAAATACAAAAGAATCTATTTTGGTTCAAAAACCAAGTAAGAGGGACACCTAGGTGGCTCAGTGGTTGAGCGCCTGCCTTCGGCCCAGGGCGTGATCCGGAGTCCCAGGATGGAGTCCCACATAGGGCTCCCAGCATGGAGCCTGCTTCTCTCTCTCTGCCTACATCTCTGCCTCTCTCTGTGTGTCTCTCATGAATAAATAAATAAAATCTTAAAAAAAAAAAACAAAAAACAAAAAACCAAGTAAGAGTAAAGTTTGCAGTTTTCCAGGGTATCCAGCATTTTAAAGAAAGCATTTTAATGAAGCACAACCCTAGAGCTCAGTTTATCCCATTCCCAGCAAGACCAATAGACTGCAATAACAATCTAAAGTCAGGGAAAACGATAGGATATTAAATTACGAAATACCAACATTTGCATAGTAATTCCCACTAATTAAGAAAGAAAGATATAAGTTGTTTGTTATAAACACCACCAGGTCTTGAGCAAACACCAAGAGCTCACCACAGAGCCAAACCAAGCATTTGTCTAATCAAAGCCACTTTCTAAAGCGTTTTATTAGTACAGCTGCAGAGCACACATTTTATCACACATGCTAATAATCCCAGTTATGGCGCCTACATTCTAATCATTTGTTCTAGGCTTGTTTCTCAAACAATTAACACTAATGAATGGTCAGAATACCTCGGATCATATATGTCTAATTGCAGTCAAGAGCAGTTCTTGTCTGCATGTACATTTCAATTTACCTCTGGGGATAATGTTTGTTAATTGTATTTCTTTATACGAAAGTGAAGAAAAAGGCAGTTCAGGCAAAAAGGGACTAAGTGTTCTCCTCGCTCCCTTTGTTCCCACAAGAAGCTAAA
Organism: Canis lupus baileyi; assembly: GCF_048164855.1. Taxonomy (NCBI): domain Eukaryota; kingdom Metazoa; phylum Chordata; class Mammalia; order Carnivora; family Canidae; genus Canis; species Canis lupus. The sequence continues at coordinate 11,683,398 of NC_132854.1, forward strand.
GTCACTTCAAGAGGCACTTAATCCCATCATCCGCGGTTACAATTGCCTTGCAGCATCAATCAAAAAGAATCTGAAGTAAAATGATGCAGCTTTATTGTGTAATTAAAAGCAATTCAGGTAGTTATTGCTTGGGGCCCTCTACGGGTCCAAATACTAAAAATGGCCCCGCAGGGATCCTAAACACTGTAGTGTTTTAAATTTGGTCAGCAACAATATCTGAAGGAAAGGGAGGAATATGCAAAAAACAAAAACAAAAACAAAAACAAAACCTCCCCACAAAATCCTACAAACACAAAAACCCGAAACAAGAACAAAAAAGCCTACCACCCTGTCCTAATGTGTATTGTAAAGGAAAAGAAACAAAGAGGGTGAAAAACCCCCACAACCCCCAGCTACAAAATGAAACAAACACAGAAGGATAGGATGGAGAAAAAAGAAAACTGATGTTTTCTGAATTCAACAGTCCCTGTCCCAACCTAACTTTTGCACTTAAGGAAAAAAAAAATTGTGTACCAATGTCAGCTGGGTCTCTTCAACATTAAATGGAACAGCTTTGTAAGATCTATAACATGACAGGTAGAGGCTATCTGAAAATCCAAACTTACTAAGAAAATAGGAAGTAAATTTATTGTATGCCTATTCCACAGTTACTTATAAGGGCAAGATGTGAGAAGTACTTTCTAAAAGTTTGGCACAGATTTCTACCGCAATTTACTTAATATTAAGAAAAATTAAGCACTGAAGCTTTCAGGCTTCTTTGGCTTTTTAAAGCCAATGAGAGTTTGACATAGTGTTTTCTGCTGTATGCCTTTAACAAACAGCCATCATTGACAGAAGGTTGGGAAACAGGCATAATCCTCTGGTTTTGATTCTCGGCTAAAATATTTTTAAGTAAAAACACAACTTCTCAACAGATTTAAGACTAGATGTTAAAATAACAACGTGTGTTTAAGTTTTATCATCATTTCCCCCTTTATAATAAAACCGGGAAAGAAGGCTTCCTGTTGATTTACGAAAGAATTTCTGGAAAAAATGCTAAGTGCTTGCATGAATGAGCTACTGGATATTAAGGAACTTTTGAGAAAAAATACCAGGTTACTCTCAGAATAAGGTACATTCTGCCAACAGATGCTTATCACTAGAACAGGGCATTCATAGCAGCATCTATAAATACTTTCTAAGGGACAAGTTAGCGGCAAATTTAATTGTGGCCTAAAACCTACTATGTGTGTGCATGTGACGGTTACATGATTTAACTTTCAAGTCACAAAATCAAGTGAGATATCCAATAACAGTTCATTTAAACACAGAATTGCCCTCATTTTCCACATGAACATTCTAGCAACTTGAGTGCAAAACTTACAATTATGAGAAATGCAAAAGTACCTCCTCAAAGCTAAAGCATATATAGGAAGTACTGATTTGCAAAATGGCAGAATGGAACCAATTGTGTCTCCAACTCTAAAAGAACCAAACTTTTAAAAATCTGTCATTAAAAAAAAATTTGCCTACCTGCTTTCCCAACTATAATGACCATAGTGTTAGCGATATTACATACATTCACATCATTTTGTGTTGTGAATTAAGTATTTTCTGTAAGTGGGGCACCTGGCTGGCTCAGTTGGAGGAACATGCAACTCTTGATCTCAGGGTCATGAGTTCAAGCCCCACACTGGGTGTAGAGATTATTTTTTAAAAAGTATTTTTTTAAAAGATTTTATTTATTCATGAGAGACACGGAGAGAGAGGCAGAGACACAGGCAGAGGGAGAAGCAGACTCGCAGCAGGGAGCCCAATGCAGGATTTGATCCCAGGAACCCAGGATCGTGCCCTAAGCCAAAGGTAGACACTCAACCACAGAGCCACCCAGATGTCCCCCGAAAAAAGTATTTTCTGTAAGTTTAAACCTATTTATTATTATTCAGCACTCAGTCTTCAACTGTCTATTCAAATTCATTAACCTTTGGGCTCCGGGGTGGCTCAGTCGGTGAAGCATCTGCCTTCGGCCCAGGTCATGATCCCAAGGTCCTGGGACTGAGTCCTGTATCAGGCTCCCTGCTCAGTGGGGAGTCTGCTTCTCTCTCTGTATGCCTCCCCACCCATGGTTGTGCACTAGCTCTCTCTTTCTCTCTCTCAAAGTCTTTAAAAAAATCATTAACCCTTTTTAAAAATTATTTATTTATTCATTCATTCACAAGACACGCAGAGAGAGAGAGAGAGAGAGAGAGAGGCAGAGACATAGGCAGAAGGAGAAGCAGGCTACATGTAGGGAGCCTGATGTGGGTATCTATCCCAGGACTCCAGGATCATGCCCTGGGCAGATGGCAGGCGCTAAACCACTGAACCACCCAGGGATCCCCCACAAAAATCATTAACCCTTAATGGGTGGGAGTCAAGGGTCTGAAATCCCCCCCCTCAACTGCCATATTTCTATCACCCTTCCCTTCTAGGTAACAAACACACTACCCATGAGAATGAAAAGAGCAAGTGGATAACAGAAGTGCCCTACAGCTTACTTGAACTGAATACCTGTCTCTGTACCTCCACCACCAAACTTATCAGATAATCTATTTCCAAATCAGGCATAGGTGTTTCTTTGCCATAACTGTGCTCTCAAGTAAGCTACCTGAAGGCAGAATGTGAAATAAAGACTTTATTTTTTGGGATCCCTGGGTGGCGCAGCGGTTTGGCGCCTGCCTTTGGCCCGGGGCGTGATTCTGGAGACCCGGGATCGAATCCCACGTCGGGCTCCCGGTGCATGGAGCCTGCTTCTCCCTCTGCCTGTGTCTCTGCCTCTCTCTCTCTCTCTCTCTCTCTGTGACTATCATGAATAAATAAATAAAATCTTTAAAAAAAAAAAAGACTTTATTTTTTATCCATCAAAGCTTCTATTTCGTGTCCTACAGGTTTGTTTTTTGTTTTGTTTTGTTTTTTTTCTTGACTAGCTTTTGGATTAAGATATGCAGGTACTTTCTCTTAGGAAAAGGAAGTATAAAGTTTTAACAGGGGATATTTTAAGAACACCCAAAACTGAACTAGGCAAAAAGGAAAAAAATGAATTCACTGATAATGAATTTCATGCAAAGTCTGTACTGTGATCTATCCCTTATAACAATCTTTAACACAATTCCCACTGACAGGTGTTTTATCAATATCATATTTTTCTTCTCTTGAGTTCCAGGTCTCAACACTGCTCCCCTGTCCCTGATGCTCCCCTGGAACTCCCCAGGGATGACGCCCACCACAACTGGGTCCTTCAGTTCCTGCCATTGATCCAGCTGTGCGCATGCTGACTAAATGCTGCCAGGTCAAGTTGGAGAGCAGGACTTGAAAATTCAGTGCTAATTACTGTGATTACAATCTGTGTGTCAAGCAGCCAAAGCCTCTGGGAAGTGTCCACAGGCAACCTGTCTCTGAATCAAAAATCTCAGTTTGAGAGATGAAGAATCTATACACACCGACTTTGCCAGCTTGTTAAGTCATAATATGGGCGTCAAGTTGTTCATGATACCTTCTCTGGAAGCGTATGGACTAAGGTAAGCCCAGCACGTAGAATGTACAAGACAGAGAGGGGGAAATGATCAAACAATCCATGCACCCTCCTAAATAGCAAACACCAGAGCTCTGCAACATCATGTTCACATGGCAATTTTCTTGAGATGACTTGAGACCCTCTGGACTCAACCAGGGAGTGAGTGCACACTTAATGAAAACATGCTCATGGGCACCATCGCTCTGTAAAGAGCAGGGGCAAATGTGTCATGAGAAACTCCAAACCCCTTAGTATCCGTGTAAGTTGTGTATTTATGACAGAGCTCCCAAAGACAGATATACTCGAGTCAGAAAAAGTGATTTCACAAATATATCTTACATGATATTAAAGAATCAAAAAATGTTGATGGGAGAGAATGCTAAGATACCATTTTGTTTTCCTAGGTTCACAAATGTTTCTTAAAGTAAGTCTGAGTCATTTGGGAATAGGTTAAAGAATAAGGTGTATTTATATCTATTTGGGAAGGTAGCTAGTTTTGCTATGAGTGTATGGCTCATTTGCCTTTCTTCACAGACTATGTGCACATATGCTTGTTCTTGTCAAACTTAAACAAATACAGTTCTTCCCAGAGCATGATATTTAAAACAGAATTAATCCTTTGAGTCATCACGTAAAATCTTAAAGGGATTTCTACACTTGCAGGGACATTACAATGTTAAGTTTCCAGACACTGTCCAAAAGTTGTGATTTCACATCTAAACCATCACAGGACCCTTCTGTAGCTGATGAATACCACATAGGCTTTCTATGTGCCCACAACAAAGAAGAGAAGGCTTTTTAAGGGACACACTGTCCAGTGTGGTCCCAGGGCAGCAAGTAAAATCTTACCTGTCATTTTGAGCCTGGCCTGAATTGGCCATACATGTCTAAACACAGCCTTTATGAAAATATGACTTCAAATATTTTTCTCTCCTCCTTTCATTCCCTTTCTTCAAGTACTCCGTTCACAAAGTATATCTGTGTTTTTACTGAAAATGAAGTCACTTTTAGAAGGCCCAGTTGGGGGGATCCCTGGGTGGCTCAGCGGTTTTGTGCCTGCCTTTGGCCCAGGGCACGATCCCGGAGTCCCGGGATCGAGTCCCGTGTCGGGCTCCCAGCATGGAGCCTGCTTCTCCCTCTGCCTGTGTCTCTGCCTCTCTCTCTATCTCTCTATGTCTATCATAAATAAATAAAAATAAATCTTTATAAATAAATAAATTAAAAAAAAAAAAGGCCCAGTTGTTGGGCAGACTGGGTGGTTCAGCGGTTTAGCGCCACCTTCAGCCCAGGGCATGATCCTGGAGACCTGAGATCAAGTCCCACATTGGGCTCCCTGCATAGACCCTGCTTCTCCCTCTGCCTGTGACTCTGCCTCTCTCTTTGTGTCTCTCATGAATAAATAAATAAAATCTTAAAAACAATAATAATAAAATAAAAGACTCGGTTGTTTTATATCAAGAACCCTAAATAACAGAAGGTAATAATTTCAGTTATGAACTCATTCTATAAAATACCATTATTTGGGGCAGCCCCAGTAGCTCAGCAGTTTAGCACTGCCTTTGGCCCAGGACGTGATCCTGCAGACCTGGGATCGAGTCCCAAGTCCAGCTCCCGTGTGGAGCTTGCTTCTCCCTCTGCCTGTGTCTCTGCCTCTTTCTCTCCCTGTGTCTCTCATGAATAAATAATAAAATCTTTTTAAAAAAAATACCATTATTTGATTAATTATATAGGTTATTTTCTGATAATTCAACTTTTATAAAAATTTAAAAATACAGGTGATCAGGGGCCCCTGGGCGGCTCAGTCACTTGAGCATCTGATTCTCGATTTTGGCTCAGGTCATGATCTGAGGATTGTGAGATCAAGCCTCGCGTTGGGCTCTATGCTCAGTGCGGAGTCTGATTGAGAGTCTCTTTTTTTTTTAAATTTTTATTTATTTATGATAGTCACACAGAGAGAAAGAGAGAGAGGCAGAGACACAGGCAGAGGGAGAAGCAGGCTCCATGCACCAGGAGCCCGATGTGGGATTCGATCCCGGGTCTCCAGGATCGCGCCCTGGGCCAAAGGCAGGCGCCAAACCGCTGCGCCACCCAGGGATCCCTTTTTTTTTTTTTAGAGTCTCTCTCCCTCTCCCTCTGCCCCTCCCTCGGCTTGTACTAAATAAACAAACAAATAAATAGAAGTGATCATATGTTTGAAGATTTTGGTAGCTTCAGATAGTAATTTTTCTCTTTTTAAGAATTAAGGAGTGTAAGGGTGGCTCAGTGCTTGAGCATCTGCCTTCGGCTCAGGATGTGATCCTGGAGTTCTGGGATCAAGTCCCACATCCAGCTCCTACATGGAGCCTGCTTCTCCCTCTGCCTATGTCTCTGCCTCTCTCTGTGTCTCTCATGAATAAATAAGTAAAATCTAAAAAAGAAAAAAAATTTAAATGAAATCACAGTGTAAGCTTGGCAAAACAAACCATTACAAACTTTTTAAAATGCCTCTGATGTACACTCTTGTATACTTTTTGAATTCTCACAAAGACCTCTGTTTATGGCACAATGAGAATTGTAGCTGAGTGTCCAACTAAAGGAAAATTTAGAGTGGGACAAGGACAGATGTGCTGGCAGCTCATTCCCCACCCCCAACCCAGGCGCTGGTCCCCACTCTTCTTTTCACAAGACTTCACCAAGCTCCATTCAAGGGCTTCTGCCACTCAAAGTGAGGAATCTCATAAGTCAAAAATTTTGAATATCTCATTTTCATGTTTTTTGTTTTTTCCATGTACAATGAGAAAGCTCACAAATCTCCTTAGTCTGTTTCTGAATCTGAGTCTTTGGCTTTGTTCAGTTGGCAATAAGAACTCGGCCCTTTGGCTCGTGGACACTGACTCAAGTTTATCAGCATCTAGCATGAGGCCTTACATGTAGCCACACTCGTGTTTGTTGACTGATTGACTTACTGGCTTCTTTACTGGTTAACTGATGGTCATCATCATTGGGTTTCTCCATGGTCATTAAACAATTATATTTGTTCCATTGCTCAGATGAAGTCTAAGAATTGCCTGTGCTGTACTATGCAATAGCCACAATCTGTCCCTTGCAGGCTGAAAAACAGCTTACTCTATAAGACTACTAAATAGCAAATACACCAAAAATATGCTCTGGTCAATACAAATAAGTACAATGAAGACTGTCCCAGAAATAATTTCAATCAATTTTATGCAATTGAGCTATTCTTTCAAGGAGACCTTAATTTACTCAATCCCTGATTGAGTTGTTACATGAATCATGAAGGCTTAACTATGAAGATAAAGACAGATACTTCAATCAGGGAATACCCACGATGGTTTAATTAAAGAATTTTTGCATCTCACTTACAGAATATTGCTCCTTAAGTATGGCGTGGCATTTATTTAAAATGTCCCAGAGGCAATTAAGTCCTTGATTAATAATAAAATTTTCTTCCTTAAATTCATTCTCAATTACCATGCAGCTTATTTCTCCTTGCCTGGAACTTTAGCACGTAGTACTCAATGGATTTAACTCACATGTATTTCTGCACAATCCCATCAAAAATGGTTAGAAGAATTCAAGTCCACAGGAGCTAGCCTTTCCTAAAAGTTGGAGGTCATACGTGCAGTTTGCCTCACTTTTCACCTGCAACTTGCAGTCTACCCACATCCAGGGGTGTGTGATGACTCTCCTCTGAGTTATGAGAGAATAAGGGGACAATGACCAGGACATAACTAACTTCTAATACTCAGAGTTGTTTTTCTTGAGCTCAAGGAGAGAGGATAGTGATACTTGCCCACCTGACTCCGCTAGTCTGTGCTATGAGGAGAAAGAAAGGGTCATTTGTCCCCAGACCTGCCATCTCTGAATTGTTCTTCTACTTCCCTGGAAAGGAGGTGAGTGGTAAGGAAATCAGAGCAGTTAAGGGCATGGGCTCTGGAATCCAGCACACCTGGATCTGGTGACACCTTCAGTGTGTTACTTGGTCTCCCTAAATCTTAGGTTCATATTATGAGTTGGGATTTCTGTGAGAAATCAGTGAATGCAGGGAACACCTGATAAAATGTCTCACATTGGGACGCTTGGGTGGCTCAGTGGTTGAGTGTCTGCCTTTGGCCCAGGGCGTGATCCTGGAGTCCTGGGATCGAGTCCCACATCAGGCTCCCTGCATGAACCCTGCTTCTCCCTCTGCCTATGTCTCTGCCTCTCTCTCTCTGTGTCTCTCATGAATAAATAAAATCTTTAAAAAATAAAATAAAATGTCTCACACACAGGAAGTCCAATCAATAATAGCCACTATTATTAAAAAGAAGGCATTTCCCCCTCCTCTTCTCTGACCTCTTTGAGTTAGACATGGGGGTCTGGAACAGAGTGTTGCCTGGGATTTTTTACAGGTGTGCTGTCCCCCCCACCCCCCCCCACACACACACAGATGGTGAGAGGCACTCTGCCACATCTGGGAAACACACCTACCAATGGGACTGGGACCCCTCATCCATGCTAAGAGTAAGCAGCGCAGAAAATAAAAACGTCAAGTTATATCTCCTCTATAATATATAACCCTCTGGGTCTTCAGAACTTAATAGTTGGGCAAACTAGATACCAATTTTGGCATACCTATGAATTTTTAAACAGCTCTAAAATAATGTTTCATGTTTACCTATGCACATTAATCTTACATCTAAAAAGAGAGGAAAATCCAAAGGGTTTTGCCATTCATTTTATCTTAATGTTAGGCAATTTTTTTCTTTCAATGATTCTACAAATAGGCATTAGATACCTAAGCCTAGCCCTGGGGATATCAATGAGGAGAGAATCAGCTGTCTGGGAAGTTGAAGTCTAGGTAGAGAGACAGACCCAAGAAGGGGTCTCTAAGGCAAACAGAGGCCAGAAGCCCAGGAGTGGGAGGAGGCATTCAAAGAAGGCTTCTCAGAGGTGGTAACAATGTTGGAAGGGGGCAAACTCCAGAGGCAAAAGGTGCATTGTGGGTGCAAAAGGATGAGGAAGAGCACAGGTGAACTCACTGATTTCATCTCAATTATCACCAGTGTTGTTGTTTTTAAATATAATCACTATCCATATTTTTAAAAAGATTTTTATATTTATTTATTTGAGAGAGACAGAGAACGTGCAAGGGCGGGAAGGGCAGAGGGGAAAGAAAAGGGACAAGCCGACTCTGATGAGCTCAGGCCTCCATCTGGGGCTTGATCCCACAACTCTAAGATCATACCTGAGTCAGGCTGGACACTCAGCTGACTGAGCCACCCAGGCGCCCCTCACCAGTGATTTTCTTTCTTTGCAAATGCCATGCCCATCTCTAACTAATATGTTGGCTTCGTGCATGTGCTAGATTCCCAGATGTAAACACTAACCATATAAAACACCAAAAAACTGTCCTTTTTCTGATCCTGTCCTCTGTTACAGTGAGCAGAACAGTGACAATCCAATATCCTGAAATTTTCTGAATCAAAAAACCTCCCCTTTTGGCTCTCTGATAGGATTCATTTATGCTTTAAAATTATCTTAGACTTGGGATCCCTGGGTGGCGCAGCGGTTTAGCGCCTGCCTTTGGCCCAGGGCGCGATCCTGGAGACCCAGGATCGAATCCCACATCGGGCTCCCGGTGCATGGAGCCTGCTTCTCCCTCTGCCTTTGTCTCTGGCGCTCTCTCTCTCTCTGTCTCTCAGTCTTTCATGAATAAATAAATAAATAAAATCTTAAAAAAAAAATTATCTTAGACTTAACTAATAATTTTGTTTTAAACAAGTATTTCCAACAGAATCATGTTGAAGAGATACAACCATTACGATTTGTATTATCTGAAGCTTAGGAGCAAAGCAGCATTATCTAGGTAACTCCAAATGCACAAGGGATAATACACAGATTCGAAATGTTAAAATACAAGGTAGCCATACTCATTCTAAGGCAAACAAACCTAAAATCTCTTTTTTTTTTTATTTTTTTTTATTTTTTTTTATTTTTTTATTTTTTATTCATGATAGGCACACAGTGAGAGAGAGAGAGGCAGAGACACAGGCAGAGGGAGAAGCAGGCTCCATGCACCGGGAGCCCGACGTGGGATTCGATCCCGGATCTCCAGGATCGCGCCCTGGGCCAAAGGCAGGCACCAAACCGCTGCGCCACCCAGGGATCCCCAAACCTAAATTCTCAATGGTAGACTTTGTTCTTTCTAACATCTATTGAGTTCTTTATTTACAGTTCTCTTAATCCTTTCAACAATTGTATGAAATAGATACTCTTATTGTCACCTATTTTATATAGGGGAGCACTTCTAAACTTCAGTAACTTTATTTAATAATTTTAAATTTATTTTATTCAGTAACTGTAAATTTTCAAACGGGCAGCTGCTGACAATACTGTGCCACATTAACAACTGATACATTTTCTCAGGGCAGTGCACAAGCCAGAACATATTAACTGACATATATATTGATCAGAAGAGCTTCACTATTCAAAAAAAAAAATCAAAACAGATATTCAAACAAGGAATGATAGCAAGAATGCCTCCTCCCTCCCCTTCAAAATTGTCTCTATGTAGGACAGTCTAGAAGAAGGCTCAGCAAATGTTGTCTGAAAGGGTTAGATAGTAACTATTTCAGATAGTGAGCTGAGAGATAAATGCTGGGATATTATACAAGGACTTGTACAAGAGAGAACACAAATTTCCCATATTTTTTTAACTGATGAAACTCAAAATAAAATTGAGTACAACTTTTGATAATATAGTTCTAACCAAGAGAAGAATTTCTTTGCGGGGCTGGGGTGGGGGGGTGGGGGGGTGGGGAATAGCATTTTGCTTAATTGGGAGTTAATGGTAAATATGTTCCCTTCATCAGAGCATGCATCTGGAAAAACCAACTCAGTTCAAGAGCTGTATAAAAATAAGTAGTGAGCAAAATTTGGCCTGTAGTAGTGAGCAAAATTTGAATACTTATTTAAGGGTTTAGCCTAAGACAAACCTAAACACTGTGGAAAAAATAAAAATAAAAAATAAAAATAAACACCGTGGAGACCCAGAGTACACAGACATAGGACCCAAATTACAGAGAAGTGCCCTCACCACAATCATGGCAACAGAGCAAAATGGTTAAGACTCAGGTTCTCAGCTTTGAACAGCAGCCATGCACCAGCCCTGTTTATTATTCAGAGATATCAACAAATACAAAGTTTCCAGGGCTCCCCACTGCCCTCCCATGGGATTCTCGTTTTTTTTTTATATTACTTGCTAACTTTGGAGGTTTGAAGTTGCTACCACACCAACTAGCTTGTGCTACACTAAAGTCAACTTAGTGTTGAATCACAAAAAGTATGTTATATTCACTTGTTTGTGGCATTTAAAAAAAAAACAAAACCTCAATTTCTCCCACTTTCCTTATTCCCCGTATCCTGAGGCCAAAAAACTTCTTTTTTGGTAAAGTTTTAACAAATCAGTTTTGTGTTCCTAAGTCTACCAGAATTTCATCCTCCTTTTAAATACAAAACCCAGAAACTCACTCTTTTGTGGGCTCCCTGCTCTTTGTGTGATCATAGGGTAGAGGTGGGGGAGGAGAGGGGAGTGGGGTGAGGAGGGAGGTTATTGGCTCACAAAAGTCCAGACAGAATTTGACTACAAAAATGCAGCACAGGGGAGCAGGGTGGAAGAAATGAATCAGAAATCCCACAAACAGAGGAGGGTTATTTTTCTTTTAAAAGATTAAGGATTGTAGGTTTTCATGCTTACTCAGATGGAACAAGAAAAGATTTTAACTTCTTTGCCTCATTCAGTTTGGCTCTGAACAAAACAAAAGTTGAGCACATTCAAAACATCCATTATAATTTTCTTCTTCCCTTTAAGATGGTGAGGCAACATCTGGTGAAAGATTTGGGGTTACATTCTACTCAATAATAATCACAAGGAAGAAAAGTCGAAGGCTCACCAAAAACGGAAAGGGAGAGGGAAGTTGTAAGGCCTTTCCCCCTCCTTTCCTGTGGACAGACATTCTAGGTAAAGCTTCTTTGCCATTGTGAATTAAATTCCAGTTCTAGCATCAAGCGGGACACCCTGATTCTAGTTGTTCATAATGAATGGGGAAATGCACATAGTTATTTTACTGAAGTGTCCAAAGGAGTATAAGCAGTTTCTTTGGAGGGAAGGAACCATATTTTCCAAATTAGTCCAACTCGTAGTTGATGGGCTGACTACCCATTTATCTACATCCATAACGAACTAGTGCTCCTGATGACTAATAATGCTTTCAGGAAGTAGTTAAACACCACTATGTTGTACACTGGTAACACAGAAGATAAAAAAGCAAGAGGAATAGGCAAATGAGGAGAGGGAAGGAAGTCACGGCAGTAATTTGAACAATAAAGTAGAAAGAGTTTCAGTCACAACAGGGTCTCAGTTCAGCCTGAGCAACCCTCCATCTCTATATGGACAAGTCTGATCATTTCTCTGCTAGAGTCATCCCCCCCACACCTCGTAATTAAAATTTCTTAAAGATTTCTCTTCTCTGACCATACCTACTGCATATTACACGTCACTGGGATTACAAAATCTTAAAAATTAACACAAAGCTTTGATAACAATGATAAGGTAGAAGAGAATATTGGAGGGGTGAAAACAGAGATAAAGAACTGATTTTAAGAGCCATGATTTTATTTTATTTTATTATTATTATTTTTAAAGATTTTATTTATTTATTCATGAGAGACACAGAGAGAGAGAGAGGCAGAGACACAGGCAGAGGGAGAAGCTCCGTGCAGGGAGCCCAACGTGGGACCCGATCCGAGGTCTTCAGGATCACACCCTGGGCTGCAGGCGGTGCTAAACCGCTGCGCCACCAGGGCTGCCCAAGAGCCATGATTTTAGGGAGTTGTGATTTTAGAAAGCAGCCTTGTTGCTGACCCTGGCACTATACCAGGCATACAGTAGATGATAATTAAATTTATAAATGTGTAAATAAATGGGTGCGAAAACCAAGTATCTTAAATTAGCTTTGTATAAATTTCCCTTCCTTAACTGTATGACAGTGATAATAATTATTTGTAGAGAATTGGAAGAACAAATAAAATTATACTATTTGCCTACTAACTAATGTGCATATGTTAATCATTCAAATAGAAAACAGTGATACATAGGCAGGAAATTTCTTTTTTTCCTTTTTTTAAAAGATTTTATTTTTTAAAAAAGATTTTATTTATTTATTTGAGAAAGAGAGGTAGAGGGAGGGCAGAAGTAGAGGGAGAAGCAGACTCCCCGCTGAGCAGGGAGCCCAATATTGGGCTCTATCTCAGGACCCCAGTAATCATGACTGAGCCAAAGGCAGATGCTTAACCAACTAAGCCACCCAGGTGCCCCTAAAGATTTTATTTTTAAGTAATCTCTGTACCCAATGTGGGACTCAAACACACAACCTCGAGATCATGAGTTGCACACTCCACTAACTGAGCCAACCAGGTGCCTCATACTCAAAAGAGATTTCTGAGGAAGATGATGTATTCTTAAATATCTTTGGGTGAAATATAAAATTGTCCTGTTGATAGGAAGGGTGAAGGTAATGAAAACCTTTTTTATTACAACACTCTATTTTCATATTTAACTCTACTTTTAAGCTCTCAACATATTTATAGCATCTAAGGTTTATGGATATGTTCCCAGTGATCATGAACTAGCCACAGGTTTTATTTTAAACTCACTTAAAATAGCAAAATTACAAAACAATGACTCATTATCATAATCCTCCTGTGGATATAGCTTAAAATACACAGGAAATCAATTTCTCTCTGAAAAGAGAAAAAAGAAGATAACACCTTTAAAATGCCACATAATGCTGAAATCCTTAAAACAATGTGGTCTGGAAGATGGGAGTTTTTATATATTATATACAGAACAAAGAAAAAAGAAAGAAAAGAAACAACTATATACTCTTAATAAAAGTGAAGCCCCAACAGAATATACTGTTAAAATGCATAGCCATTGGTACTATTCATGCAAGAGTACCTACACTTCCTGTGCTTCAAAATATGTCATCCCAATAGCCTCCAACAGAGGAGCATAGTGACAGTTCTCACTAAAAAACTGAAGTACTGGTTCCTGAAAAGCTAAAGCAATGTGAAACCGCATTGTGGGAAGTCTGTTATTCAGTTTACTCCTTAGCAAGAAAACAAAGAAGTTAGAAGTGCCAGCACAGACCTTTTTTTCTCAGGAGATTTCTCCGTTCTCTTCTCCCTGCACCCCCTCCATCACCCAGTATTGCCACTGTCCATGTCGCCCCACACCCTGTGCATTACAAATGTGCATCCACACTCTCCTGCTAGCACTCCCTCACCTCATAACCTCTATCTTTACATGCGTCTGAATCCTTGTATCACCATCTGAATCCATCACCTATCAGCCTAATCAACAGCGAATGTTTCCATTCTTTTGGTGGAATCACCAGTAAGTTTTATTTCAATGCTTTGAGGCATTCTCCTCCCCTCCCCGGCATCCTTTTTTTGAAAGCAAGCCAGTCCACTGCTAGGCTTTTTATTTAAGAAATTAAAGTCATCTCCAACTTTTTAAAAAAGATTTTATTTATTTACTCATGAGAGACACAGAGAGAGGCAGAGACGCAGGCAGAGAGAGAAGCAGGCTCCCCATCCCAGGACTCCAGGATCATGACCTGAGCCAAAGGCAGATGCTCAACCACTGAGCCACCCAGGTGCCCCAAGTCACCTTCAACTTTTATTTTTTTTAAATAATTTTTAAAAAGATTTTATTTATTTATTCCTGACACACACACACACACACACACAGAGGCAGAGACACAGGCAGAGAGAGAAGCAGGCTCCATGCAGGGAACCCGACGTGGGACTTGATACTGGGTCTCCAGGATCAGGCCCTGGGCTGAAGGCGGCACTAAACCGCTGAGCCACCGGGCTGCCTCACCTTCAACTTTTAAAGCAGGCTTTGCTAGCCCTATTTTGACTGTATTAATCCACATAACTTTTCATCCTTGTTTATTTTTCTTATTATGGCGCAACCTGCCAGTATCTGGCCTATACTAACAAAGTACTACAAATCCATGACCCTCCTTCCTGAACCCTGACCAGAGGAGCTTGCTCTGGGGCTCCTGGGGGAGGGGTCCTCTCTCAGGCTCCTAGTTATGGGTTCCATGGTCTTCTCCACTGAGACTCCAGGCTGTAGCCTTTGTACCTTGGCTTCCCTACAGAATCATCTTGGGCTGCTCTGCTGCTCCCTGGGCTCTGGGGCCCATGTGTCGCCATTCCTTCTACAAACTACTGCTCAGAAGCTGCCCTGTCCCCCAGTCCCACCCATCCCTGCATGGGTAGAGAACCACTTTGCCCCTCCTCTTCAACCTAGTATGGCCTGTACTGAGGAAAGACAAAGGGGCAAGTGCTTCAAGTGACAATCCTTGATCCTAACTAACAAAGAGATCAGTGATGTAGCCAACTGCTCTCTGTGCAGACTTGGCTGGTGCTGGGGCTGCCCCCATAGGGCCCATTTGCTGTGCCTCCTGCTTGCCACCAGGCCTGCCACACTGTCCATGCACCTGCAGACTGATGCAGACCAGTTCTACTACATACATTAGTCAAACTGCAAGAGGTAGACCCAGATACTGGATGGAACACATTAAAGCAGGAATGTGACACCTTCACTGCCCAACTAGGAGGTCAGTTTCTTGAATACCTGCTGGTGTAGCTTGAGATCCACAGCTATGGTGACAGGCTCCCAGAAAGATAGCACTCCAGGCCCTGCCACTGTCCAGCCAGGGGCTGGTCTGGCAACAACACTGACAATAGTAACAAAGCACTGATTGGCGCAGGGAGTGGGGTGCAGTGGCATCTAGGGGTCGAGACAGTCATACATGCAAAACACTCAAGTACAAGCTGACAGTGGTCCAGGATGCAGTGCTCTTCTTTCTCCTTTTTTGTAAACTTTTGTAAACAGAAGAAAATTATATGTTGTTAACCGACAGAAATAAAAAGAATAGTTCAATGACTTTGGAGTGTCTAGTCCATGGGCCAATGGCCATCTGCACTTTTCTTTGGTTCCCTCTGGAGGGGAGGGAAGGGCTGGCGATGTATCTTCATGGTTTCTCTTTCCTATCCTATTTATGCACATTTCAAGAGCTCATCAAACTCTGAGGATATTCAGTCAAAACAGACCCATGTATCCAAAGGCAGACATCTTACTGACCAGATGAAACTGTGCTTCAGAGACACATTTACAGTAAGTAACATCAATCAAAGACACTTCCTGTGTCTTTTCCTTAAAGCATAATTGGTTCAAGCAGATGGCTGAAAAAGGAGTCCAATCTAGGGATGCATGGGTGGCTTAGCAGTTTAGCACCTGCCTTCAGCCCAGGGCATGATCCTGGAGTCTCAGGATCGAGTCCCACATCGGGGCCCCTGCATGGAGCCTGCTTCTGCCTATGTCTCTGCCTTTTTCTGTGTGTCCCTCATGAATGAATAAATAAAAATCTTTAAAAAACAAAACAAAAAAAGGAGTCCAATCTAAAAGGCCATTAAAGACAGGCTTAGCAATTGACATATAAGTGGAGGGCCTTTTGGCTAAGATCACACATATATTATCTTCATATAAATGACTGAGTACATTTGCTGGTCACCAGCAATATATAAGGCATACTGACAGCACACAAAAACACACTCTCTCATCTAGGGTTCACATTTTGAAAAGACAAGAAAAATCAGTATGAATCATTTTTTTCGGGCAGCCCGGGTGGCTCAGCAGTTTAGTGCCGCCTTCAGCCCAGGGCCTGATCCTGGAGACCCGGGATCAAGTCCCATGTCAGGCTCCCTGCATGGAGTCTGCTTCTCCCTCTGCCTATGCCTCTTTCTCTCTCTCTCTCTCTCTCTCCCCGTCTCTTGTGAATAAATAAATAAATAAAATCTTTAAAAAAAGTTTTTTTTGAATCATTCTTTTCAGTGCTACTTGTTTCCAATTATTAATGAGTGAGAACACGTAATACAGTCCTTCAACTTGATCTACAAGAAGAAAACAATGAGATGGTCCTTGTCATTATGCTTTTTTCTAGCTCTAATAGCAAAGCACTATTTATGCAGAAAGTTTTCAGCATTCCAAAGCAGAACAAACAACTGTCTTGAATATCTCAAAAAAGCTAAGTTTTTTTTTTAAGATTTTATTAATTTATTCATGATAGACATAGAGAGAGAGAGAGAGAAGCAGAGACACAGGCAGAGGGAGAAGCAGGCTCCATGTCAGGAGCCCAACACAGGACTCAATCCCAGGACTCCAAGATTGTGCCCTGGGCCAAAGGCAGGCGCCAAACCGCTGGGGGACCCAGGGATCCTCAAGCTTCTAGGTTTTAATTAAGTATTGAGAAGGTTCCAATTTATACTGAATGGATTTTGAGGAATTCTCATCATAAAACACATGAAAAGCAGTATAATGGAACCTGCAATATCAATCCTAATATCCTCTGTAAATAAAGGCAATGGTATCATTCCCTGTGATATCTATCATAAGGTTAAAAGGATAATTTTCTTCAGTTTGTATTTATTATACATTAGCTATGGGAGAGAGAACTAGGTCTATGTTTAAGCCCAGATCTCTCACTTGCATTATGTTTCAAAGGAAATAGCTCATTTGCTAGGTGACCTATTTTTGCTACTTACTGGATCCCAGATTTGACCATAAGGAGGTCTGAAGGAGGCTGAAACGTGCTTGTGTTCATCAATTTTTTTCCCACTTGGTTTCTGAAGATGAGGAGTCCAGAGGATCATAGTCCTCCGATTATATGAGAAGACAGTCTGCCCTGTGAGACCTTTATCCAAAAAAGAACCTGCAACCCTGGAAGAAATGTGGTGGAAGGCTTGATTTTGTTGAGAAAGTAAAGGCTGTGACTTCTTTCTTCTCAGCAATTATCATGCTGATTTTGTGTAAAAAAGCAGCATTTAGAGTATTTCCATTGTAGGGAATACCAAAATGTATGCAATTGTGTTTCATATAAAGCAAATGAAGCAGGTATTCCCTGAACCTGAGTCTTTGAGGATTTTCTACAGTGTGAGGTTCCAAATGGACATCTTCACACCATTTTTGGTGGCACAGAGAAAGCATGACTAAGTAACTTTCTGACCCTCAACATGCATGATGGGAATCAGACTGCAAACACTGGATGCCCTGTAGATACCTATTTCTTGGGAATAAGCAGGGGGTGGGGCACTCACAGAGGAGTCACTGTGAGCAAAGCCCTGTGTTGGTTCCTTCACCACAATCGGAGAACTTATTCTCACACTGTCTTGACTTAGTGGCTTTTCCCTTTCAGATAAAAAAAAGTAAGTGACAGCCTTTATCTTTTTCATGACACTACTCTGCCTCCATGGCTCTTTACAGTTTCAAATATGAAAAAATCTACTTGAGCACTTGGCTAGTTCAGTCAGGAGAGCACACAACTCTTGATCTCAGGGTTGTGAGTTCAAGCCCCACACTGGGTGTAGAGATTACATAATGAAATAAATAAACTTTAAAATTTTTTTTTTGAAAGAGACAAAAAGAAAACATCTATCAAGCATGCAACTTTGGTTAGTATTCCAAGAACTATGGTCAGGCCTGAGTAATCTATTCACAGACATGCTTCACAGAGAACATGTTCACTCCCACAGTTAAAGCTGATTATCAAAAACTAAATACTTAGAGGTTTCCACAATTTATAATAATCACTGTAGAAATGAGTTAAAAACCAATTATATTGACAATGATAACAATGCTGCTGTAATTCTATGAGCCTAGCATAAAGTAGGAGTTTAATAATTAGTATTCGATGAATGAATGAATAAGTTCAGCTTTGGTGTTTAATCTGGAAACAATACCAAAAGAGAATCTATGAGAAATCTAATATCTTATTCATTTTAAACTAATAATTTAAAAAACTCTTATGATTGGCTATTAAATCTTTAGCAGGACAGTAGTAATTGTCATAAGATGTACTTTAAAATTAATTCTAAAATCTTGCCTTAACTTGCCTTAATAAAAACACATCTGATGTATGAATTCATGAAAATAAATACAACTACCTCACTTTAGCTGAAAACAAATGTTTTAACTGGAAGCAAAGAGATTCTATCTGCACACACATCTAAAACTATCTTCTTAAAACTATTAACCTGTTGCCTTCATGCGCATGTGCGGTGACTGAATTATCAGAACAGAAAGCAGCAGCCCTAAGAGAGCCGATCTAGTGCGTCCAGTGAGTAAACCCACAAACAAAAAGGGATTTACACACCATCACAATGGCCCCTGGGAGCCGTTCCAGTCCATCAGAACCCAAATCCAACTTTTCAATGACACCTAAATATACAGACACCTAACAGACCTTGCATTTGCAATAAAGTAAACACGATACACCCTTTCGAAATCAGCTTATAAAAAATACAATAGGTATGTGCTTGAGTTTTTTTTAACTAAGTGCTTGAAATATACCCTAATTTGCTACTAGGTCAAAACAACCGAAAGAGTTAACAATATTCAACCCTGGGTTTCTGCAGCATAGTGCTAAATGACCCTTCATATCTCCGATGGCCTCTCAACAAACAAAGTTGGTAAATAAGAGAAAACAAATGACAATAGAATCCAATTTCCTACCTGATCCTGACCATCGCGGGGGCCAATCTGCAACTCCCCCCACAGCAGCCTCAGTGAAAGCACACAGTGGTAGGACTTACTTGTCCCTTTCTTGCTTTTGTTTCCTTTGAGAGCCATCCCTGAAACTTACCCAAGCTGTGCGTTTCTGAGTTAAGAGGCAGATCCAGTACCTTTAAAAAAGTTAACCGTGATAAATCACCATCTTCCTTACTGTTGAGTCTTTTTCCTTCTTTTACCAAGATTTCTTTCCACCAACCTGAGAGTAGAAACTTCCCTACGCTAAGATCTCAGATAATGGTCATGTTTAAAGACCAGCCCTGCTTGTCAAAGATTAGAGAGCTGTCTGGAGCATACACTCCTCTTCACCATCGCCAAGTAGGCCCGATAAATGCTAATACTCAGCATGACGCATCAAGAACTTTAAGCCTCAGCAATGGCTAAGCAGAAAGTATCACAAATTTACTGAAATTATCTGTGGCACAAAAGAAAAGAGAAGGAATTAATCAAAGTCTCTCTCTTAATGCAATGCTTGATTGAACTACCCCAATCCCTTTTTAAATAGGATACTGGTGGCAAGTGACCCTGATGGCATGCCCTAGTGAGATACACAAGGAACACTTGTTCCATTTTTTTCTTTTATGACCTCATTAAGGAGGATTTTGAAGATTGTTCCTGAATATGAGAACAAAGTGTCTTAAGACATCTCTAGCTTTTTATGTCTTTAGCCTTTTACTGCTGGGATGGACTTTGGGTCTGTGTTTATAACAGTATACACACTCATGCTCATACTTACCTCCCCCATAAAACAACAATCAAGCAAGGTGACTTGGGGGAAAATAGCCAAAGTTGCAAACCTCTAAATGCAGAGATGTGGTACTTTCTCACACTGGAAAGTTCTGCCAAGACCAACTTGTGATCCACTCTTTTTTTCCTTCACTCTGAGTTTAGCTACCATTAATTAGCTCTGGCGGCTGTTTCAAGGCTCTTATCAAGGGAGGGCGCAGACTGCCAAATCTGCTAGTGTGAAAATACTCCACCGACAGGAACATTTTTCTGTTTGTTGATTCCATGCTTTGATTTAATATGGAAGATTATATTTCATAATCAGAAACAAACAAACAGATTTATAACCGAAGACATGAAAGGCAAACAGGGAAAAAGCAAGCCAAAGGCTGAGACTAAATGTAGTATTTTTATTGACTTCTTAGAAACCAAATAACCTGGCATATTAGTGTGTGCATTCTGCAACAGACATTCAGCCCCATTGTACTACTTAGAAGAGAATAAAAAGAAACCCTACTGTTTGAAACCCAGCGGAACATCCCCACAACAGGGCACAACTGTTCCCTCATGCATGAATGGGAAGGAGATGAAAGAAAAGATGGACTTCTGAGGTACAGCAAAAAACAAAGACAACAAAAGTGCTGATCATGAGGGAATGACACAACTCATTGCAGCAAAAAGGATGAGAGAAAGGAGCTTAGACAATGGTGAGGACAGCTAAGTGACACATAGGAGAATTGAAAAATCTACAGAAGTGTCTTTTCTCTCCACCCTTGATGAAAAACAATTAAATGTTGGTACATCTGTCATAAAAAAAAAAAAAAAAGATCACTGAAACCTGTTACCATCATTATGTGCGGTAAACTTAACTACCCAAACTGTAACTCTCCAATTAAACCTTGCCACCTCTGTTTCTTACCCTTGCTAAAAGGGAAAGTTTAATTTCCATGACACTTTATAACATGTGAATATGCTATAACAAATTATAAAGCTCTAGGAGTACTTAAATGTATGAATACATGTATACAAAGGTTTAAAACACTCTATGTAAAAGATTGGCTTCAGGAAATTTGTTTATAAACTCAGCTTTTGTTTATAAAATATTTTCCTCTTGACTCACATTGTAATTATAGACATATTTGCTCTAAGTTTTGGATTGGCTTTCATCTAGTAGCAGCTCCAAACATTTTGGCTTTCAGTTTCTTTGCTCTCAAACCCCACTGCCAAGAAGATATTGTTACACTTATTATGAGTGAAGGAAGTTCATGATTTAATGCTACTTTTAGGTGAATGCAGTCATTTATACATGATGGGAATAATTACCTTTTGATGTTTCTGTTTTTCTTAAACAGAGGTACACCTGTCCACACTTCACTAATGTTGAGCCCTGCTAATGAAGTGTTCAGTGAGAAAATCCCATCAACCAAATGTATTAAAAAACCACCATATGAAATCCCCACTAGATGTTTATTGCTCCGGAAGTCCACCAGCCTGGGAAAGCCACACTGTTTTAAAGTGCACTCCTGAATGTGTTTCCTTGCTGGATAGTGTGCAGCCCCTCACAAAATCCTTAAAAAAGCAGTTATTGACTCTGTCAGAATGCCTGATTAATGGATAAACGCTGTAATTGATTAGCAGAGAAGTGTGAATTAAAACAGGGCATGGCATCAATAACCAGCTTCTAACAAAGGTGGCTGACATAAGAAGGAAAACAAGAGCCCACAGCTATAGCTCATCAAAAGCACGCTTTTCTTAAAACAGTGGAGAGAAGGGGAACTAAACTGGCCCAGCGTCCTGTTCTCTGCAATTCTTCAATCTCTCCTCTTGGTAAGCATGCAGTGCAGTATGGGGCCACAGCGAAGGATAGCAAACGATATGAGCACTCATTCCTCAGCCCACTTTCCCTCCATCTTTGGATATCAACTAGTAGAAGGCAGTTAAATGTTCCCATTGTTCCAGAACTTACAGAAAAAACACATAAGAAGTCCTATTCTCTTCTTCATTTTGTTTACGGGGAACTTACATCCTCATAGAAAAGTAAATTCTAAAAAAAAGGAAAAGGGGTAGCCTGGGTGGCTCAGCGGTTTAGCGCCGCCTTTAGCCCAGGGTGTGATCCTGGAGACCTGGGATCGAGTCCCACGTTAGGCTCCCTGCAGGGAGCCTGCTTCTCCCTCTGCCTGTGTCTCTGCCCCTCTCTGTGTCTCTCATGAATAAATAAATAAAATTTAAAAACATAAAATAAAAAATAAAAAATAAATTTAAAAAGAAGAAAAAAAGGTAAATTCCACTTATTCCAATGCCCCTGGAGAGACAGGGGTTGTTACTCACTGGAACATTGCTTACATTTGCTTCCAGAGGTGAGAAACTCATCCATTCATTCATTTATCCAGTCAGTCAGTCAATCAGTCATCAAACATCTGGTACAGACTAGTTACTCTTCTGGGCTGAGGAGTACAAAGATGAATAGGTTTATGGCAAGCTGAGTTGATGCAGAACCCACTCCCACTTAAAATACAGAGATATATTGGATAATATAAAGCAAAAAAAAAAAATATATATATATATGTGTGTTTTTAAGGTTAAATGTATAGCTGAGATTGAAAGAAAAAGTAAAGGGAAATCTTCAAGTGCTGAAAGAGCAGGAATTCCAGGGCTGGAACTCCTGGAACTGACGTTGTAGCCACAGAGGGATATCAGTCCTGGCACAAGGATTAGGGGCAGTGCAGGCATTAAGTTTATACCACCTGGATGTTACACATAAAGAAATTAAAATTAACTTGAATTCAAGACCCTGAAACAACTAAGTCTTGGTGTATAGTAGAAAAAATGCAAAGCAGTGCTGCAAGAATATATCCACAGTCCAGGGCACTTGGACTCCTGGAGATAAAAACACCCCTGCTGAAGATGAGCTTAAAATAGAGAGTTCCAATTATGTGAAGAAATAAGCCACCAGGTGGGACAGTAAGCAAGTACAATGCAAGGGTAACTAGGTACCTGGGAACTAGAAATAGGTGAAAACCTAAGGAGGAATCTGAAATATATGTTTGAAGTTATTAAAGTGATCCAAGAAGGAATAGTAACTATTAAAAAAAAAAAGGGACAGTACTGAAAATAAAAATCTGAAAGAGAATCAAATAGCATTTGATTTCCTTTAAGGAAAAAATAGAGTCATGAAATTAATAAGCACAACAGTAGTTTTTGCTTCTCTTATCAGATAGTAAGCTATAGGATGGATAAAAGGAAATCATACAGAATATGGCACAGACAGGTAGGTGACAGAAATCATGAAGATAGATAAAAATTGAATACTACTAAAAAACAGGAGTGGCTTAAAAATGCAAAAAGAAAAAAAGAAAAGTCATGAAGATAGGAAACAAAAAGGGCAAAATGAGTATATCTAAGAGAGAATAGAATGAGGATTCATGACTTCTATTTTTCAGAACTGAAATGTTTAAGTTTTCAGAATGAAGAAGCAGTCATGACCTAAACACAAATCAACACTAAAACATATGGCAGTGAACCTATAGAATACCTAAATAAGAAAACCACAACAAAACAAAAACAAAAATCCAGAAAAGACTAAATACTCATGAAGAAAAAACATGTTTTGTTGTACAATATACTGTTCCCCAGTAGCAAAAAACCCCAAATAATGGAAAAATATTTTCGAAGTATTAAAGGAGAATAACTTTTTGTCTTGAATTCAACTAAGCTATCATTCAAGATAGGGGTAAAATAAATACATTTTTCAGACAAACATAGAGTAAAAGAAGTTACAACTCTCATACTTTCTCTGAGCAAACAAAGTAACCAGAAATATATTTCATAATACACGAGGCCGAGTCTAGAAGAAGGGAGTGGGATCCAAGAAACAATGATGAGCCAAGAGGTTGCAAATAGGTAACTAAATCTAAAAGAGCCTTTTAGAACAGCAGCAGCAATAATAATGTCATCTCACTTGAAACAAAGGACTAAGAAAACAAAATAAAACAAGAAAATAAGTAGTAGGCTCTGATAATGTATTAGAGGACATGAAAGACTAGGGGTATATATCAAAGCTAAAATATTTTAGAACAAAAAAAATATTTTAGAACACTTTGTTCAGAAGGAGAATAGAGATTTATCAGTTAACTTTAGATTTTGTTAAATCAAATATACATATTAAAATTATAAAAGTAATCGCCAAAAGAAAAAACTAGAATATGTAATTTGTAAATCAACATAAACAAAATCGAAGGAATAAAGCTAAGTAAATCCAATTAAAAGCAGAAAATGAAGGAAAATAAAGCAAAGACAATGGTACATTAAAAAAGTGAAAAAAAAAAAAAAAAAGAAAGCTGCTGGCTGGCTCAGTTGGTGAAGCATACTGCTCTTGATCCCAGGGTTGGGATCTCCTCAACTTGGGTGTAGAGATTATTTAAAGATAAAATCTTTTTTTCAAAAAAGGCAGCAAAAATAAATTTCTGTAAGTAAACACAACAAATGTAAACACATTAAATATCCCTGTTAAAAGAAAATAAACGCTAAGAAAAACAAAAATTAATCAATTAAATACTGTTTAAAAGAGATACATTAAAACATAAGGCTGAAAGTTAAAAAATTTATATATGATGATAAGGATGGTCAGGGGACACTGCCCTGTTCCGGTCATGATATGCCTGGCATAGATTAGGTTCTTTCTTGATAGTCATTGCTGAATTAATGACTGAATTTTTTAAAAATTTTATTTATTTATTCATGAGAGACAGTGAGAGAGGCAGAGACAAAAGCAAAGGGAGAAGCAGGCTCCCTGCAGGGAGATCCCCCAGATCCCCTGAGCCAAAGGCAAGACTCTCAACTGCTTAAGCCACCCAGGCATCCCTGAATGACTGAATTAATTAATGTTAATATCAAACAAGATAGAAATTAAGGCAAAAAACATCCTTAGGGATAAAAAATATATCATTAGATAATGACAAAAGATTACTTTATTAGAAAGACATAGTATTCCTTAAACTATAGACATCTGAAATAGATGCAAATTACCAGAAGTACAGAAGTAATAACAAATTCAAGGGCAGAAACTGATAGGTCTAAAAGACAAAAATTTGGGTGCACCTGGGTAGCTCAGTCAGCTAAGCATCCAACTCTTAATTTTGGCTCAGGTTGTCTCAGGGACATGAGATGGAGCCCCATGTAGGGCTCTGTGCTGGGTGTGGAGCCTGCTTAAGATTCACTCTCTCCCTCCTTCTCTCTCTCTCCCCCTTTGCCCCTCCCCAACCATGAGTACTCACTCTCTCTCTCTGAAGAAAAAAAAAATTTCAAATAAATAATATTAGAAATGAAAAAAAAAAAAAAAAAACCAAAAACAGGGGCATCTGGGTGGTTCAGTCAGTTAAGCATCTGCTTTGGCTCAGGTCATGATCCCAGCGTCCTGTGATAGAGCCCCCCCCCCCCCCCCCCCCCCCCCCCCGGCTCCCGGCTCGGCCTAGCCAGGAGTCAGCTTCTCACTCTGTCCCTCCACGGTTCATGCTCTTTCTCTCTCTCTCTCAAATAACATTTTTAAAAAATGAAAAAAAAGGGATCCCTGGGTGGCGCAGCGGTTTGGCGCCTGCCTTTGGCCCGGGGCGTGATCCTGGAGACCCGGGATCGAATCCCACATCGGGCTCCCGGTGCATGGAGCCTGCTTCTCCCTCTGCCTGTGTCTCTGCCTCTCTGTCTCTCTCTGTGTGACTATCATGAATAAATAAATAAAATCTTTAAAAAAAAAATGAAAAAAAAAAAAAAAACCACAAAACCCTAAACCTACAGGTAGGTACAAAAGAGACTAAGAGATTGCTAGAAACAACCTTGTGGCAATAAGTCTGAAAACCGACAATGTGAACAATTTCCTAGATAAATATAAGCAACTAAAAGGGACTCAATAAGAACCGGGAAACCTGAAGAAATCATGCTATTAAACATACTGAATTAATAGTCAAGATATACACATACACAAGTTGTACAGATAATTACTAGCAACAGAATATTCGTATTTTATACAAACTTTCACAGAAAAGAATGAGGGAAAGGTGCTCAACAATTCTTCACAATATATTTGAAGAGAGTATAAAACCAAAGAAGGAAAAAATAAAAAATAAAAAAAATAAAACCAAAGAAGGTGAATACAAGAAAATTACCAGTCTCACTTAAGGCATAAATGCAAAATTCCTGAATTTTAGCAAACCAAATAAAAAAATGAAAAAAAAATGGTTTCATACCAGTAATAACATTAGAAAGTATATTAGTATATAGTTCACTAACAAATTACTTAAGTCTTCTGAACATCTCAAAAGATGTAGGAAAATCATTTATCAAATTCAATAATGTAAAGAATTTTGTGCATCAAAAGATATAAACAGCAAAAAGGCAACTGACAGAATGGGAGAAAATATTTGCAAATTCTATATCTGATAAGGGATTAATATCCAGAATATATACAGAACTCCTAAAACTCAACAACAAAAATCAAGATAATTTTTTTAAAAAACTAACAAATGTTCATACAGTTGGCTGGATACTAAATCAAAAGCTGAAACATGCCAGATCAACATGCATTTAATTCCATTTCCTTTCAAAAACCCAACTGAAGGGGAGGAGTATGAATCCCCAGTACCAGATGCAATGGAAGAAACCCCTTTTAAGAAATGTCAACTGGGCAGCCTGGGTGGCTCAGCGGTTTAGGGCCACCTTCAGGCCAGGGTGTGGTCCTGGAGACCGGGGATCAAGTCCCACGTCGGGCTCCTTGCATGGAGCCTGCTTCTCCCCCTGCCTGTGTCTCTGCCTCTCTCTCTCTCTGTCTCTCATGAATAAATAAATAAAATCTTAAAAAAAAAAAAAAGAAATGTCAACAAATTTGGGAAATAGTGAGTCGACAGGTGAAAAACTAGCTACTGAACTGCCTGACATACCGGGGCCAAACAGGTGTGGCAGGCCAAAGAAATGCAGCGACTTTCTAGAATACAGCTCTGGAAATGCTGAGGAATTGAGTTTCCTGCAACCCATGATTGGAGGGTTGTGGGCATGAACAAAAGAATTGTTTATAAATCTGTATAAAGAACACTAAGACCCTGCCCCTACTAATTTTCCCATGCTAATAAAGGAAAGGGAGTAACTCTCTAGAGAAACTGAACCAGCTTCCAACTTGTGGATACAAAACACGAGGAGTTAATCATGGGAGTAAGAACTGGGCCCAAGTGAAAGTCAGCTATGAAATGGTGAGGATTCCCCTTGGATCCATCCCCTCCTTGGCTTCCAGAATGCTAGCAGTCAGGTTATTCCTGTAAGCCAGAGGTTAGAGGAGAAACAGGCCCTCTAGACACTAATATTTGTCAGTCCCCTGGTGAAGGTGGCAGGTCCCCATCTGATAACCCTCCATGAAGCAAAGCCCATTAGTTAGCATGCAAAAAGAACTCCCTATCAATTTTTAAGTTCCTTACTCTTTTTTAAAAATATTTATTTATTTGAGAGAAAGAAAGAAAGAAAGAAAGAAAGAAAGAAAGAAAGAAAGAAAGAAAGAAAGAAAGAAGAAAGAAAGAAAGAGTAAGCATGAGAAGGGGAAGAGCAGAGAGAGGAGAAGCAGGCTCCCCACTGAGTAGGGAGCCTGAATAGAGGCCCTGAACCCTTGACCCTGGGATCATGATCTGAGCTAAAGGCAGATGCTTAACTGACTGAGCCACCCAGGTGTCCTTAAGCTCTTCATTCTTAAATATGGGCTGATAGCCACAGATCACCAGACATTTGAGGTAAATTGCTAAAATGAAAGATAAAGGGACGCCTGGGTGGCTCATTGGTTGAGCATCTGGCTTGGGCTCAGGGAGTGATCCCAGAGTCCCGGGATCGAGTCCCACACTGAGCTCCCTGCATGGAGCCTGCTTCTCCCTCTGCCTGTGTCTCTGCTTCTCTCTCTGTTGTCTTTCATGAATAAATAAATAAAATCTTTAAAAAAATAAACAAAATGAAAGATAAAGACTGAAAACAAACTAGCAGGCAGAGCACTCAAGAGAAGTGAGAAACTCTGAGTATATTATTTCATATAAATTTAAATTTACATTTAAAAAAATCAAGCAGCATTCCCACATA
This sequence comes from Canis lupus baileyi, assembly GCF_048164855.1. Taxonomy (NCBI): domain Eukaryota; kingdom Metazoa; phylum Chordata; class Mammalia; order Carnivora; family Canidae; genus Canis; species Canis lupus. The sequence goes on from NC_132854.1 coordinate 11,711,438, forward strand.
CCAGCAGCAATCAAGCACAGATTCTATAGAAAAGACACAAGTCTTGCCTTTGTGGCATTCAAATTTTAGTTGGATTGACAGACATGCAGTCACACCACAATATGGTTAGTGCTAAAATGGAGCCATTATTTAGACTCAAATTTAGGCAGTATACTTTCTAGAAACCTCCTGAAGCCAGACTGGTATATACAGGCTTTAGAAGAGCTGTACTAACATCTAGATTGAAATAAAATTCTGAGACCATCATAAAGGAAAAGAATGTCGTCATCAAGGGAAATGACCCAGGAGAGCAATATTAGGATTTTAGGTCCAATGGAGGATGAAAAATCCTTTTAGGAAAACAAGAAGGAATGTTCAGACATAAAGATGAAGATCTAGGGAGATTAGCATCTTCAATACAGGGGAGAGGGAGGAGAGAATTTAGAGATGCAGGGCATGATCTACAGTACCAAGAACTAGAGAGAGTCAACTAGTATGAGGATTAAACTAGTATGAGTCAACTAGTATGAGGCCTTGGATCTGGCAATTCTAAAGGCAGGGGATCTTCAGGGGACAGGTGCAGAGTTAAAGGGAATAAAATAGGTTCTAATGGACTGAGAATTCAATGTCACTTAGTGGGATGTAGGAAAGGTGGATGCAGACAACTCCTCAAAGAAGTTAGGGATCAAGAGAGGTTAGGACACATGTCAATGGCTTAAAGATGTAGACATAAAGGTAAGTTTATGTTTTACTTCATTTTTGACAGCAATGTGTATAGAATCTCTTTGTAGGCTGTGGAGAAGAAGAATTCCACAAAGGGGAAGGAAGTAAAAAAACCAGGAGAGAGAAGGGCTCAATTGGTGTGCTAACATTCCCCAAGAAGCAGGAAGAAACGAGAAGGCAGCAACCCTGAAGAGAAAGAACAGCCTCTAATTTGAGAAAGTTAGGGAGGCAGGAAGAAGATTCCCTTCCAAGTGCAGCAGTTGGAGACTGAGAAAGTGTGATGTTTGAGTCATGGCCTGCACTTCTGGAAACCCAACAAGTACTTTTCTGCCTTAAAGAATAGGATATTTAGTGGTGCCTGAGTGGCTCAGTTGGCTACACATCTGACTTCAGCTCAGGTCATAGTCTTGGGGTACTAGGCTCAAGCCCTGCACTGGGCTCCCAGGTCAATGGGAAGTCTGCTTGTCTCTCTCTCTTTCCCTGTCCCCCTGCTCATGTGAGCATGCTCTCGCTCGCTCTTGCTCCCTCCCTCCCTCCCAAATAAATAAGTAAAATCTTAAATGTGTGTAAAAGGACAGTGCACAAAGGGCCAAGAAAAGGAGTGGGAAAACTGAAAGTGTCTGGAAAAGTAACATCCCTGGAAAAATAACCCCCCTTTACCTCTCTCCCTTACCTATATTAAAAATTCATATATTGGATGCCTGGGTAGCTCAGTCAGTTGAGCATTTGCCTTCAGCTTAGGTCATGATCCCAGGGTTCTAGGATTGAGCCCCACATTGGGCTCCATGCTTGGCACGGGGAGTCCGCTTCTCCCTCTCCCTCTGCTTGTGCTTTCTCCCTTTCTCCTTCTCTTTCAAGTAAATAAATAAAATCTTTAAAACAAACAAGCAGACAAACAAAACTCACAAATTCCCTCGTGCCCTCCATTGACTTCATAACTCTCAATGACAAAGACCACTGACAAAAATGCTGTGCAGTATAAATAATAACAGCTTTATTATTCCTCCAGCTCCACTGGGGCAGAGAAAAGTAGCAGACGGTCCCTGGGAAGAACAAATGTTAATGCTGCCCAGTCCAGAATGCACCCGGCCACATTGCTCTGGGCCTCTGGGGGGGAAAGAGAAACACTGTCCAATCTCCAATTTCTTTAAAAACAAACAACAAAGAAAAACCCAAGCCACCAATTTAAAGGTAGATAAGGGTGAGGTCTGCTACTCAAGTGCAGTCAGAGGACGCTCTACCAGACCTTTATATTGCTTCATTCCAGACAGCTGTTCATCTACATTTCCTTCCCCCACCCTTTGTGAAGGTATTTATTTTTACTTATTTAGGTTTTTTGAGGTATGGCTTCTACAGGATGTACGAACCTTAACCATGCACTTGATGTACATTATATATGTATATTCATTCTCAAGATCAAGATATAGAACATTTCCAGCACCTGGAAGATACCTTCACGCACTCCCCAGTAAGAGCACCCTAATAAGGAGAGCCACCATCCTGACTCATACCACCACAGATTGACACAGCATGGTTTTGGATTTCAAATAAACAGAATTATATAGTATGTATATAGTATGACTTCCCTTACTCAATATTATTAAATTGTGAACTTCTAAATATAAAGTCTTTTATCTATTTATTTATTTTTAAATATTTTTTAAAAGATACCCTGGCACCACGATCTGAGCCAAAGGCAGATGCTCAACCACTGAGCCACCCAGGTGCCCCTAATATAAAGTCTTTTAAATGTTTAAGTTTGATGACATTTTGTTATAGTTAATAAATATTACAGTGACCATATATTATGTGCATCACAGGGGTGTAGTGAAAAATTACTGGTTGGAAAAGACAGAGATGAAAGAGGGTCTCCAGGAGTATTAAAAAACAAGGAAGGGAAACCTGGGTGGCTCAGTGGTTGAGTGTCTGCCTTTGGCTCAGGGCATGATCCTGGAGAGTCCTGGGGTCGGTCCGAATCAGGCTCCCCACAGAGAGCCTGCTTCTCCCTCTGCCTAGGTCTCTGCCTCTCTCTGTGTGTCTCTCATGAATAAATAAGTAAAATCTTAAAAAAAAAAAAAAAAAAAAGGAGCTCTGGGATACCTTGCTGGTTCAATGGGTGGAGAATGCAACTCTTTTTTCTTTTCTTTTCTTTTCTTTTTTTTTTTAAAGAATTACTTATTAGAGAGAGAGAGAGATAAAGAGGGAGTACACGTATGCATGTGAGCACTGGGAGGGACAGAAGAAAAGAGAGAGAGACAGAACCCTTAAGTATGGATGAGAACCCTTGAGTATGGATGGAGCCTGACATGGGGCTTGATCCCAGAACCCTGAGATCACGACCTGAGCTGAAATCAAGAGTCTGACATTTAACCAACCAACCACCTTGAGCCACCCAGGTGCCCTAAGAATGTGACTCTTGATATCGGGGTTGTAAGTTTGAGCCCAATGCTGAGTGTTAAGATTAATTAAAAACAAAAACAGAGGAAAGGAAAGGAGAAAGGAGAGGAGAAAGGAGAGGGGAGAGGAGAGGGGAGAGGAGAGGGGAGGAGAGGGGAGGAGAGGGGGAGGAGAGGAGAGGAGAGGAGAGGAGAGGAGAGGAGAGGAGAGGAGAGGAGAGGAAAGGAGAGGAAAGGAAAGGAAAGCTCTAGACCAGCAGGCCATGACCCCCACAGGCCTAAATCCATGTCTGCCAGTGAGAGTGTCTCTGCCCTGTGACAGCAACAACAAGACCAAGGTCTGGTAAAGGCAGGGAGAAAGCTAATTTTATTTGTTAATTCAACAAATATTTATCTCGCACATGCAATGTGTCAAACACTCAGCTGGGTATTAGGGAGTCATTAGAGAAGAAGACAGACAACTTTCTGTCCTGTTGGGGTTTATAGTGTAGTGGTGGCAGGAGTGGGGTAAGGTCATAAATAAACAAGATAATACTGCAGTGTTAAATGCTAAGCAGAAAGTGACCAGTGTGAGAAAGAGGGATGGGGATGGTGGCTTGTGTGAAAGGCACACTGGAAAGGGGCAGAGCGATGCTTTGAGGAAGGACAGCTGAGCTGAGACTTGAATGATAGAGGAACACCGAGGACCTGAAAGGTTGCAGGAGGACAGGACAGGCAATGGGTAGCAAGTACAAAGGCTCTCAGGCTAGAATGAGCTCAGTATTTAGGAGATACACTACAGAGGAGATCTGTGGGTAGCTGGGGGGTAGTGAGAGGGAACACCAGAGGAGGCACCCAGAGGTGTTGGCAGGAAGGGCCTGAGCAGCGCAAAGGTTTGTATTTAATTTCAAGGGCAGTGGGCACAATTAGAGGGTTTTAAGCCAAGGGAATATCATCTATCTTATATTTTTAAAGGATCACTGTGGCCACTGTGTAGATAAAGGATCCCAGTGGCCTGAGAACAGGGATGGATGGATGGATGCTGAAGACTGATACAGAGAAGGTGGACAAGGTAGATGGGGGAATCCAGAGTCAGGTACCTGACATCCAGGTGAAGTAGAGTAGCCAGTGATCTGGAGACTTCAGCAAACCACAGATTCAGCTGGGGGGGGGGGTGGGGGGCGCAGGGGCTCGTCAAAACACAGACTCTTAAAAAACAAACAAACAAGCAAACAAACAACAGACTCTTGGGCCCTGCTCCCAGAATCTCTGATTCAGGCATACCAGGATGGACTCAAGAATTCACATTTATAACAAGTGACTAGACCACACTGCTGCTGCTGTCTGGGGACTACACAATGAGAATGAGGGCAATTGGACCCTGGAGCCTGGAGCTCTGGCACTCAGGAGAGACTCGAGGCTGGCCGGGTATTCACCACCTGTTTAAGTACACCACATACTTAAACCTGGGGCAACGGCTGGGATCTCACAGGGATTGAGAACAGAGAAGGGATGGGGTCTAAGGGCAGGGCCCTGAGGTTGCTACTGTTTAGAGGTCAGGAAGAGGAGGATGACTGAGGAGAGAGCGCCAGTGAGGTAGGAGGAAAATCAGATTGCTGCCCAGGAAGTGGTGGTAGGCAGAATGGTTACCCAAAGATTTCCATGCTCTAATTCCTAGAATCTGTGAATGTTACTTTGCATGGCATAAGTGACTTTGAAGGTGCTATTATGGTCACGGACCTGAATTATCTGGGTGGGTCGAATCTAATCACATGGCCCCTAAACAGTGAAGAACATTCTATGGCAAGAGTCAGAAACAGAGGCAGCAGAAAAGGGGGCAAGTGGATTCCAGACCTGAGACATACTCAGCACACTGTTGCTGACTCTGAAATGTGGGGATCTCATGTGCAGGGATTGGAGAATGGCCTCTAAGAGCTGAGGTGACAAGGACATGGGGACCTCGGGCCTAGAACTGCAAGGATCTGGATTTACTAGCAAACTTAATGAGCTCTGAAGTAGATTCTTCCCTAGAGCCCCCAGTAAGGCCGATGCCTTGATTTTAGACTAGTGACCCTGGTGTCAGACTTCTAACCTACAGAACTGAGAGATAATAAATAGGTGTTGCTCTAAACAGCTAGTTTTGTAGTCATCTGTTATCACAATGATAGGAAACTAATACAGAAGCCAAGAGAAAAAAACAGTTGAGAGTTTATAGTTTGCAGCAACTATTCTGAAAAGTTTTTCTGTGAGGAGTCGTAATGGGGCCACCTGTAGCAGGATTGAGATATGGGACAAAAAGAGGGTATTTGTTCTAAAGTGGGAAATTATAGGACACAGATGAGGAAATGATCTGATAGTCAAGGCAATACTGGTGCCAATGGACAGAATACTCAAAGGAGTCAAGTCCTTGAGTAGGCAGGAGTGGAAGGACCCAGGGAACAAGCAGAAAGGGGCAGATCCAGGGCCATTCTCCCTCTGTATCACATGGCAGCAAGTACATCAGATTTTGTGGATTTGGTGATGGGAAACTGAAGGACACAACCTCGTTTTCTCAGGAACTGGGCAGTTTGACCTCAAAGTCCTGTCTGTGTCTAAATTTCTCAGGAACAGGGGAGTCTGGCTGTCTCAGTTGGTAAAGCAAGCAACTCTTGATCTCAGGGTCCTGAGTTCAAGCCCCACCTTGGGCACAGAGTTTACTTAAAGAAATAGTAAGAACCTCAGGAACAAAAAGGTGGAAGGTGGTAGTAACCCATTGCTGCCAGGCCTGGGTTTCTGGGTCTTGACCTCAAGACCTTGCTTTAGGTACATGTCCCACCACTTCCTCCCTTCTAACCATGAGCCCCACTGCTAATCTTCTCTACCTGTGTGTCCCGCTCCCTTCCCTTCCCCATGTGTCCCACCACATTACTCCACCACGAACTCACATGTTAAGTGCCCCAGCAGGTGCCCCACATGTCCTTGCCACATGTCCCACCATGCTCTGGCCTCCCCATTACCTGCCCTATCATGTTCCACACATCCCCACCTTTGCTGCATCTCACATGGCCAGACCCTTCCATCGCCCCATCACATTGGATGCATCCTATCACGCGCCCCAACCCTAGTCCTCACTGCCTACATATACTGCTGGGAGTGACTTCCCCATGGGTCCCATCATGCCCCTACCACATGCCCAGTCATGCTCCACGTGTCCTCCTCACAAGCCCTGTCACACTCTGCCTGTCCCCTTCACGTGCCTCGTCACACTATGAGCACCCCCATCATGTGCTCCATCATCTGCCACAGCACCTCCCCTCCACGTGTCCCCTCCCCTCATGCCTGTATTTCCTTTTTATCAAAAGAAGTCATATGTAAAAGCCTACCAAAACACTCCCACCTCTTGTCAGGACTTCGGGAGAGAGGTAGCAATCTCTAGGAGTTAATTTATAAGGGGGTTATGATCTTATAAGGAAAGAAACATCAGCTGAGAAGGGGAGAAGAAATGTGGTTAAATGAGAAGACAAATTTTTCAACTACAGCTTTTTAGGAAGAGACAGAGGAATGAAAGGACATGGAAATTTTCTTAAACACCTGTTCTTGCTTGGAGTATTTTTTGTGCTATTTCTTGCTAGGAATCTATTTTCATGCTATGTAAGAAAGAAAAGGAAAGAAATACAAGCTGAAAAAAGAGCACGTTATTTCTCATTGGCCAGGAAATACAGGCAGATTCTCAGGTCAATGAGAAACACAGAAGGCTGAGGATGATAACGTCAACCATATTCATCTTCTAGGGCTGCCCTAACAAAGTACCAAAAACTGAGTGGCTGAAACAACAAAATGTATTATCTTGCGGTTCTGGAAGCCAGAAGTCTGAAATTTTTTTTAAAAAAAGATTTTATTTATTTATTCATGAAAGACAGAGAGAGAGAGAAAGAGTGAGAGAGAGAGAGGAAGAGACATAGCCAGAGGGAGAAGCAGGCTCCATGTAAGGAGCCTGATGTGGGACTCGATCCCAGGACTCCAGGATCACACCCTGAGTCCAACACAGATGCTTAACCACTGAGCCACCCAGGAGTCCCCAGAAGTCTGAAATTAAGGCAGAGATCACCAAGGTGCTAACTACTATCCTTTACTCCCTATATAAAAAGACAGGGTTCTAGGGGTGGGGCTGGTTCAGTAGGGAGAGCACATGACTCTTGATCTCAGGGTCCTTGAGTTCAAATCCCAGCAGTAGGCAGAGTTTAAAAAAAAAAAAAAAAAGGAGACGGTTCTACCCACCCATTCAGATATCAATAAATAAATGCCCAAGTGAATGAATGAAGTACATGAATGGGAAATACACAAACTTGGTGGTGATTGAGAACTTCTACACAGTAGAGCTGTGGTCCAAAGCACCCAGCAGAGTTCTAGTAGCATCCTTAAATCCAGGGTGAATGCTAAATGCCACCTAGTACAGAGCATGCAGGTTTCAGAGTCAGAATGAATGTGTTTGGTGGCAGGAAACATATGGATTAATGATTTAATGTGTGTGCCCAATTCTAATTAAACAATTCTGAAATGATTTTCAAATGTAGGTAAAGGCAGCTCTGGTGGCTCAGCGGTTTAGCCCCGCCTTCAGCCCAGGGCATGATCCTGGAGACCCGGGATCAAGTCCCACATTGGGCTCCCTGCATGGAGCCTGCTTCTCCCTCTGCCTGAGTCTCTGTCTCTCTCTCTGTGGGTCTCTCATGAATAAATAAAAAAAATCTTTAAAAAAAATGTAAGTGAAGAGGAACTAGTGAAGCGGCTGCAAGCGAGGCTGCGGCGCTCCTAGGCTGGCCGGCGGCATGGCCGACGAGGAGGAAGACCCTGCTTTTGAGGAAGAAAATGAAGAAATTGGAGGAGGTGCAGAAGGCGGACAGGGTAAAAGGAAGAGACTTTTTTCTAAAGAATTGCGATGTATGATGTATGGGTTTGGGGATGACCAGAATCCTTATACTGAGTCAGTGGATATTCTTGAAGACCTTGTCATAGAGTTCATCACTGAAATGACTCACAAGGCAATGTCAATTGGAAGACAAGGTCGGGTACAAGTTGAAGATATCGTCTTCTTGATTCGAAAGGACCCAAGGAAGTTTGCTAGGGTTAAAGACTTGCTTACTATGAATGAAGAATTGAAACGAGCTAGAAAAGCTTTTGATGAAGCAAATTATGGGTCTTGACACTTTCTGTATTTTCTGAAGCTTCATTATTTTCTGGGGAAACCGTGTATAATAATTGTATATTTTCCACAGTAAGGTCCCAGTATCTATCCATGTATATCCAAGATGGAGAAACAAAGTTTTCAGCTTTTATTTTCAGATCTTCAATTTTATTTTATTTTATTTTTTTTTTTAAATTTTTATTTATTTATGATAGTCACACACAGAGAGAGAGAGAGAGAGAGAGAGGCAGAGACGTAGGCAGAGGGAGAAGCAGGCTCCATGCACTGGGAGCCCGACGTGGGATTCGATCCCGGGTCTCCAGGATCGCGCCCTGGGCCAAAGGCAGGCGCTAAACCGCTGCGCCACCCAGGGATCCCAGATCTTCAATTTTAGAGTGAAATTTGAGCCTTGAATTGCCTGCCCTTATATGACTATACTTGAATTACTTGTTGGGTTTTAATGACCACATGTAAGTTGAAATACCTTGCAAACCATGCAGTTCCTTCCGACTTTGACCGTCTAAATGATGAAGTAGTATTTATGTGTTGAATGTATTTGTGCCATTGTAGGCTATACAATAGCTGTTTAATATATGAAATCTAAAGGGCACCTTTGATTATGATTGCTAAGATGTTTCATGTATTCTAAAGTTTTTAGACTACAGAAGTCTAAGAAATTATTAAGAGAGTGAACTGGTTTGCATTTTTTTTTAAAGGAGAAGATAATACAAGAAAATAATAGTGTTTTGGAGGAATGTTTATCGGTCTTAAGATATTTGTTTTTTAATATTCTTTAGATTACAAGAATGATTTTTTTGTTTGTTTTTTTTAAATGAAAAGTTTCATGTGAATTCTTCCGTATTGGAAGGCTTTGATTTAAAACCTTTTGGACTTAATAATGAACTAGTTGTCAAGTTTTAAGAGAACTCATTTTCCTAGGTCAGATTAAAACTTCTGAAAATAAATACTTTCAGTAGTAGAAATGGTGTTGCTTAAAAAGCTGATGGCAGGATAAGCATTTGAGATAGTGTTTTATTAACATGTTTGGGATCCCTGGGTGGCGCAGCGGTTTGGCGCCTGCCTTTGGCCCAGGGCGCGATCCTGGAGACCCGGGATCGAATCCCACGTCGGGCTCCCGGTGCATGGAGCCTGCTTCTCCCTCTGCCTCTCTCTCTCTCTCTCTCTCTGTGACTATCATAAATAAATAAAAAATTAAAAAAAAATAAAATAAAATATTAACATGTTTGTTAGTAATTGTTCATTGTGGAAATGTGTACTTGACTAAAATTATATATGGCTATGGAAACCACTTTTGTAGTTCAGGATATACCATTTTTGTGTGTGTTAAGCTTATTAAATTATTGCATTTAGATTAAAATAAGAAACTGCAATTAAGGGGATTACTGAATATTTCTCTATGAAATAATGTTTTGTGTGCTGCTTATAAACATAAATCAGTATGTAGGAGAATTTCACTTTCTTAACCTGTTGATACAAGGAATAAAATGAAAAATTAGGTTTATAATTGAAAAAAAAATGTAAGTGAAAAAGATGAGATTTTAGTAGCCAGCCTGGAAAAAAACACAATTTGGTCATCTATACAAATTACCAGGCTTTATCAACTCCCTAATACAAGGTCAACAGTTATTATAGCAGCAACATGTTTAACAGTACAGAAAGAATGCTTTTAATTTTTTAATTTTTTAATTTTTTAATTTTTTTAATTTATTCATGAGAGACACAGAGAGAGACAGAGAGGCAGAGACACAGGCAGAGGGAGAAGCAGGCTCCATGCAGGGAGCCCGATGTGGGACTTGATCCCAGGTCTCCAGGATCAGGCCCTGGGCTGAAAGCGGCGCTAAACCGCTGAGCCACCTGGGCTGCCCCAAGAGAATGCTTTTTAGTAACTAGTTTAAACTTGTATTTTTTAGTTTTTAAAAAGATTTTATTTATTTAAGAGAGAGAGAGAGCAAGAGAGAGCATAAGCAAGGGGAGGGGCAAAGGGAGAGGGAGATGCCTGATGAGTGGGGAGCCTGATGCAGGGCTCAATTCCAGGACCCTGAAATCATGACCTGAGCCAAAGGCAGCTGCTTAACTGACTGAGCCATCCAGATACCCCACTACTGTTTAAACTTTTAAATGTCTTATTATAAAACATATCACCATAAATCATTCAAAAATCAAGGCCAAATCTCTCTCTAAAAAAAATTGTCATGCTTGCATTTATTTTTTTTTTTTTAAGTTTTAACATATTTATTTGAGAGACAGAGAGAAAGATTATGTATGCAGAGGGAAAGGGACCAGCAGACACCCTACTGAGCAAAGAGCCCCAGTTAGGGCTCAATCTCAGGATCCTGAGATCACAACTTGAGCCAGAATCAAAAGTCAGACACTCAACCAACTGAGCCACCTAAGGTGCCAAATGCTTGTACTTTAAGGTACTCAAATTCAACTACATGCACTTGGAAGAAAAAAGGCCTAAAGAGAAATAGAAACACTTTAAACAGTATGCTTGGCTCTACCTGCCACTTAACTCACTAAGAAGAAAGATGTAAATTAGTCTGTGAAAGTCCCCCAGATCTTCTGAGCTTCTCATCCTGTTTAGGGAGCTAATGTGAAGCCTGTGTTTAAAACCAAATTAAAAAATAATAATAATAATAAATAAACAAACAAACAAACAAAACTCACCAAATTTCAGGGCAGCCCGGGTGGCTCAGCAGTTTAGCGCTGCCTTCAGCCCAGGGCCTGATCCTGGAGACCAGAGATCGAGTCCCATGTCGGGCTCCCTGCATGGAGCCTGCTTCTCCCTCTGCCTGTGTCTCTGCCTCTCTTTCCCTGTGTCTCTCATGAATAAATAAATAAAATCTTTAAAAAATAAATAAATAAAAATTAAAAAAAAACAAATTTCAGGGGCTGGTCGAGCCCAGTGGGGTCAGCCGTGGTCAGTCGTGGAGAGTGCCAGGAGCTCTTGCCACCCCGGAGCTGCCCCACCTCTGGCGTCCCGGGGGGCCAGCCTTTGGATGGGGAGTCTTCAGTAGTAACGGTCACTTCAGCCGTCCTGGTGTGGCCGCCAGTCAGCACAGTATTCTGAAATTTTTTGGTCGTTGCAATGATCTTGATAGGGAGATGAGAAAATGCTTGAAGAATGTGTACATGGAAATGAGGACCAAGAACAGGAAGCATGGCAATTCAATGTGAAAAAGACTTTTTAATCCTGCAGAGGAATCTGAAAAATAAATTATAAGCATACCTTGGAAAAAAATTTTTTTCAGGGACACCTGGGTGACTCAGCAGTTGAGCAGCTGCCTTTATAAAGCTCAGGGGGTGATTCCTGAGTCCCAGGATCGAGTTCCACATCAGGCTTCCAGTGGGGAGCCTGCTTCTCCCTCTATGTCTCCACCTCTCTGTGTGTCTCTCATGAATAAATAAATAAAATCTTTAAAAATGTAAAAATAAATTAAACCAAATTTCAGGGACACCTGAGTGGCTCAGTCAGTTGAGTTTCTGCCTTTGGCTCAGGTCATGATCTCCAGGTCCTGGGATCAAGCCCTTGCATTGGGCTTCTGCTCAACAGGAAGTCCTCTCCCTTTCCTTCTGCCCCTCCCTCTTCCCACTGCACATTCTCTCTCTCAAATAAATAAATAAAATCTTAAAAAGAAATCCAGGGGTGCCCAGGTGACTCAGTGGGTTGACTATCAGACTCCTGATTTCAGCTCAGGTCCTGATCTCAGGGTTGTGGGATCAAGCCCCTGTGCTGGGCTCCATGCTCAGCAAGGCATCTATCTGCTTGTCCCTCTCCCTCTGCTCCTCAACCCACTGTCTCTCTTTAAAAGTTTTTATTTATTTATTCATGAGAGACAGAGAGAGAGAGAGAGAGAGAGAGAGAGAGAGGCAGAGACACAGGCAGAGGGAGAAGCAGCATCCATGCCGGGAGCCCGACATGAGACTCCATCCCGGGTCCCCAAAATCAGGCCCGGGGCTGAAGGCGCCGCTAAACCACTGAGCAACCCGAGCTGCCCGAAATTTTCATTTCAACCAAATTACCTGAAGTGGCTTTTCAGCAGAAAGTGTCCTTTTCTTTTTGAAAAGATACTATATTCACAAGGTTCCAGAAAGGTACCAAAGAGTTCAATAGTGAAAGGTATTCTGTTCAGCCACTCTTCCTCTGTCCCCAGTTCACCTCCAAGAAGCCAACCAATGTTATCAGCAACTTAAATAACCTACAAAGTGTTTACATATAAATTCAGAAGCTCTTGAGGCATCTCCAGTTGTCCAAAGTAAATAAGATGGAGCCACAGGGGCTATTTTCCAGGGAGCATCTTAAAATCTTTTCCCCTCACTCCTACTTTATTTTTTTTTAAAGATTTTATTTATTTATTCATGAGAGAGACAGAGAGAGGCAGAGACACAGAGGAGAAGCAGGCTCCATGCAGGGAGCCTGATGTAGGACTCTATCCCGGGACTCTAGGATCACACCCTAGGCCAAAGGCAGGCACCAAACCGCTGAGCCACCCAGGGATCTCCTCCTCACTCCTTCTTTAAAGCAGGAAAACAAGATTCCCAGAATACTGTTTTATCTTGAATTTCCAGGGAATTCTGCATGAGGTTTTTTTAATGGTGAGCCAATTTTTTAAAAGCCCCAAAATAAGTAAATTAAGGTTAAAAAAAAAGAAGAAGAAGAAGATTAAAGTGATAGATGTGGTAAAAACAGTGTCTAATATATAGATTACCAATAAACAATTGTTGGGGGTGGCGCCTAAGTGGCTTATTGGTTGAGCAATTTTGGCTGGGGTCAGGATCTCGAAGTTATGGGATCAAGCACCCCTCTGGAGGGATTGGGCTCCCTACTCAGCAAGGAGTCTGCTTGAGATTTTCTCTTCCCTCTGCCCCTCCCCCCACTTGTGTGTGCTCCAAAAATAAATAAATAAATAAATAAATAAATAAATAAATAAATAAATATATTTTTTTAAAAACCCACAATTGTTGGATGAATGTGAAGGTGCCTCTAAGATATGACATACCTGGGTTCCAATGCTGGCTGCCATTTACCAGAAGTATGACTGAGTCTTGCTTTTAGTCCTTTGTGAAAATGGTGATAAACACATATCCTCGCATAGCTGCAGTTATGTTGTTGGAATTAAATGACACAATATATGTGATGTAGTTAGGGCTCCTGATAGGCATTAATTGCTCTGTAAATGGCAGCTATCATGTCTGCAGCCATGAACTATTAACTATTCGCAACCTTCTATATACTGTTGGTCATGGAGATCATTGGAGATTTGGTCCCCCTAAGGGCACCCAAGGCTGTCACTGAATCATCTCTAAGCTTGCACCATGCTGGAGTGAAGTGACAATCGACATGGGCTTTACATCCTACATCATCCTCTGCAACATCACTGAAACAATGTCAACTTCCTCTCTACTGAGAGGGAAAAAGTCACACTCCCAAACTGACATAGACAAAGGAATCCTGACAATCAGGGAGGAGGAAAAATTCAACTTTTCCATAATGAGTAGCAAATCATTTGTTTCAAAGTTTTTTCATGCTGTGCTCAGACAGACAAGAGCATCTACTGACAGTGTCCCACAAGTACCTTAACAGTGAAAAGAAAAAGCATTAAAATCTTGATTCATGGGATCCCTGGGTGGCGCAGCGGTTTGGCGCCTGCCTTTGGCCCGGGGCGCGATCCTGGAGACCCGGGATCGAGTCCCACATCGGGCTCCGGGTGCATGGAGCCTGCTTCTCCTCTGCCTGTGTCTCTGCCTCTCTCTCTCTCTCTCTCTGTCTCTCATGAATAAATAAAAATCTTAAAAAAAAAATCTTGATTCATAAATCTTTAAAAAAAAGGGGGCGGGGAGCCTGGGTGGCTCAGTGGTTGAGCATCTGCCTTTGGCTCAGGGCCTGATCCCAGATTCCCAGGATCAAGTCCCACATAGGGCTCCTTGCATGGAGCCTGCTTCTCTTCCCTCTACCTATACCTCTGCCTCTGCCTCTCTTTCTGCGTCTCTCATGAATAAATAAAATCTTTAAAAAAAAAATCTTGTTTCATGAGGCATTATGTTTATCACTGTAACAAATACACATTTAGATTCACTGAAAGCCTTTGGTCTAAAGGGCAGCCCATTCCATCCACAAAACGCAAAAAGCCATGACCAGCAACATCGTCAAGCATTATGCTGTGAAAAGAAACAGGCTTCTGCACCACTCAGCTGCTGTGCAAAAGTTGTCTGCTCTCATACTTTGTAGCACAAGGCTGTCACAGCATTGAACCAGGAAGGAGTCACAACAACACCAGGCTTTACAACTCCAACACAACCTCAGAACCACCCTCACTCTCTTCCATCAGGAGTCCCATGCTCAACAAGTAGCCAGTTCGCACCTTCCTTGAGATAGTTTTACACTGTGTTGCTTTTCCTCCTGAGAAGGAGAAGAGGAAGAACGGGAATGCTGAACAACGTTTTCTCTTCTGCATCACAATTTAAAATAGGAAAATGTAATCACGAGGTTTTTGTGGGTTGTTTTTTTCTTTTATAATGGCAACATTTAAAATCTCTTCCAAAAAAATAAAATAAAAATAAAAATAAATATCTTCCATATCAATGACAAAGAGAAAAAAAATCTGACTCCCCAAAACGATTCTTTCCTAGAACATCAGGGTTAGTTTCTGAGTGGCACGTTTTAAAAACATTTAATCCCGTGATCTGAATATATGTCAACACCTTCTGGCGGTGTGCTATAAAATGTGAACCTTGTCAACAGCAACAGAAAAAGGTGACACACTTGGGACACAGAGCTTTTATGCTGACACACAGTAATAATATAATTTTAAAATTTATCATCTGTTTAGCTGCAAGCAACAACAATTAATCTTTTTGACAATTCATACAATGCTTTAAGTAACACCTGGGAAGAAAAACAAGGCATTCTCAGTTTTACTTTCATCGTCTTCCAGGGCTTCATAGCTACAAATGCATAGAAAAACATACACAATAATTTTTTTTAATTTTGTGATTAGAATTAAAATGTTAACAAAGTACATTTCCCTTGTCACCTCATGCTCCTCCTTTCCTCAGTTAATAAAATTACTTAACACAAGAACTGTAATTGAGAGCAAGTCCCAGAGGAAGTGTGGGCCTCTAAGGGTTCATTTCTGTCACGTCAAATGACATTTTATTCCCAAATCATTTAACCTACGACTTTGCATGACTACTTACAGCTTCACTGGAATTCTGGTGGGGGCCCATAAATGACACTAATCCCTCCACTGGAAACTCCATCAAGGCTGTCATCCTGAGCCCATCTGATAATAACAATTTTAAAAAATATAGCCAGGCAAATTGCCTTCAAAATGCTCAGAAGCATGTGACTGTATATGTGTTGTATGGACTGACTGGGGCTTTGGGTGCCCTGCGAGGCTTTAGGAGATTTAGTGTTAGATGGCGTTAACCATCTTAATTAATCCTTAATTAATCTATTTCCTACCAGACATTAAATCAAATGCATGATACCAAATACACTTCCTGACCCACTGCCCTGCTGACCTCAAGATTTAAAAGCCTGTGGGGAAAAGGAAAGGCAACGTCAGCACAAAAGAGGATCCAAGTGAGAGGAAATCACAAACTTACAAGGAAACAAAATATGAAAGTTGTTGCAAACAACCCCACTGTCCACATCCACTTCACAGCCTCCTAAAGCCTTCCAAGACTCTGACTGTACCTACTGCACAGAGAAGGAAACCAGAGTGCTGGCAACTACAACTCCAAGGTTCTGCAAAGCAACATCCAAATTCTAGGTGCTTTCTGTTGTCACACACCTTAAACATCAATTAAGACTCAAAAAGAAGAAAGTAGCTCAAAGAGCTTACCCAAATGGGATAAAGTGTTAGAGGGCAAATGGCCCAAGGTTTGGGAAAAGTACTGGCAGCAGAAATACATAGAAAAATATGAGCTCTGCTATAAAACATAGAGAAGACGGAGTCAGAAGACATAGGTCACAGAATACAGGAATGGACATTTATGAAAAAAACAGAAGTTTGAGTATATGTGGCTCTTTGTCTATAGGTATTTCTTTGTCTTTTTTTTTCATCTTTTTCTTTTTCCTTCTTTGCCAGGATTAGGCCTCATAGGAAGTGATTAAATTAAGTTTTACCACGTGCCATGTGCCTTGTATCTTAGGGCCTGATTAGTAGATTTTCATTCCAATATTTTTTCCTAGTGAATGATCTCTATTACACGGTTTTGGTCTCAGACTTCTATGTGCCCCATGATTTTGTCCAGATGTTTATTAGAAAAACTGCAAAATCTTTTCCAAAAAAGACTGCAGAGAAGAGCATGCTATTCTACAGATTATGTCAGACTTTTTCTTTTAATGTTTTTTTTTAAAGATTTATTTATTTATTCATTCAGAGAGAGTGAAGAGAGAGGCAGAGACACAGGCAGAGGGAGAAGCAGGCTCCATGCAGGGAGCCCGATGTGGGACTCGATCCCAGGTCTCCAGGATCACACCCCAGGCTGCAGGCAGCGCTAAACCGCTGCGCCACCGGGGCTGCCCTATGTCAGACTTTTTCTAACAGACACATTGACTTAGGGACCATTAACTCTAAATTTTTCAGTGTCTCAGCAAAAACTTCATGAAGGTTTCCTTTATCCTTTGTTAATTATTAGTGAACTGATCCCTCACGAGGAAGGGACCCCTATGACATGTCCCTTCGTGTCCCAAGCTCAAAATGAACTGCCTGTGTAGCATCTGAAACTGCAGAAGGAACTTTTTTTTTTAAAGATTTTATTTATTTATTCATGAGAGACACACACACAGAGAGAGAGAGGCAGAGACACAGGCAGAGGGAGAAGCAGGCTCCATGTAGGGAGCCCGACGTGGGACTCGATCCCAGGTCTCCAGGATCACGCCCTGGGCTGAAGGCAGCACTAAACCTCTGAGCCACCAGGGCTGCCCGCAGAAGGAACTTCTAAACATGGTACTTTATTTTGAAAATTATAACTCTAGGATGAATTCTAGATCTGTGAGGGGACTTGTGGAATACCCAGTGTGGGGACCAGGACCTTAGAGAATTTCCTGACATCTGTGCTCCTGATCTCCTGACTTCCTGTCCAGTTTCCTCAGTGCCTCTATAAAGCTTGACCATCTTCCTAGCCCTGAAAAGTGTAAACATTATTTTCCCACTGAGGAGTTCTTTCCCCCAGCTACCAAAGGGGGGAAAAATCGCCCATACTTAATTGATTGATATATAAATTTCCTTTTTAATTATACTGAGTATTAATATTTAAGTCTCAGGCCTGAAACAGAACTCTCCAACTAGTGGAAAAGGCACTGAGGCCTACAGCACATATGCAAGAGAACAACTCTTAAAACGTGTTTAATTACAGGGAGCCCCTCACAGCATGGAACTGGAGCACAGGGATCTCAGAAAGCAATTTTCCGTTTAGACTGTGCTCCTCAGCTAATTAAAAAACCAAACGGGCCAGCAATCTGGACAAGGAGACAATGAACACCCCACACGTTACAACACAGGTAAAGGTATGTGTGAGCCTAAATGGAAATGAAAGCTGCGGGAACCCAAATGTGAAAAGCAGCCATTTATAGCAGTGGCCCTGACGGATGGGTAAGTGCCTGGCTGGTGAATGACACGCTGCCCTCTCACTCCGTGGCTGAAACATGGAAACACTCTGGCCATCTGTTGTGTCTGCAGAGATCTTCAACTCAGAGCAAAAGAAAAATGCCTGCTTTGGTTGCAGCTGTAATGCACATGCTTAGAGCTGATGTGCCTTCTTGACGCTGCCAGCATTTCAGGTTTGAACCCTCAATGACTGATCTTTTCTCCCCAACTGTTCTATCAGATTTCCTAGGTTTCTACAGGAAACTGTTTATTTAGGGGGTACAAGACATACAAGGGATGGAGAATGTGGAGTGGTGGCTGACTTTAAAATGGGTTCAGGGGATCCCTGGGTAGCTCAGCAGTTTGGCACCTGCCTTCGGCCCAGGGCATGATCCTGGAGACCCAGGATCGAGTCCCATGTCAGGCTCCCTGCATGGAGCCTGCTTCTCCCTCTGACTGTGTCTCTGCCTCTCTCTCTCTCTCTCTCTCTCTCTCTGTGTGTCTCTCATGAATAAATGAAATCTTTAAAAAATAAATAAATAAAATGGGTTCAGTTCTACTGTGACTATTGAAATGCCTCATGGATGAAGGAGGTTCCAGTGATTTGGTGCAGTTTTCACCAACCATAAATCCTGCTTAGCTTCCTTCCATTTATAGTTTATTGCATTAACATTTCTTTTGTGCTGGCTGCTGCTGGGAAGCTATTGTAAATTTGGGCAATTACGACTTTTGTTCCATCTGCCCCTCCCCTCCTTGGTACTGTAACATCAAAGGTGGCCAATTCTGTAGCGGCTGCTCTGTCTCTCAAATCCAACCTGAAATAGATGTTATTAGAAATCATGGGCTCTGAGCGAAAGGTAGCAGAATAAATCATAAAGATGCTGCTCCAGCCTTCTGAGAAAGTCTTAAAATAAGCTCTCTTAAACCTCCTGTACAATGCTCCCAAGTCAAAGCCTAGATAGGCATTTTAGGGCCTCCTTGTCCAAATCCCCTGAAAGTAGGTATGTGAACCATGTCAAGCAGGGGGCGTGCCCCCAAATGCTGGGGTTTCCACCAGCCCTGCCTCTGCCTGGGTCTTAGTGGTGCTTAAAATAATCTCTCTTTAGGTATCTGCATAAACCAGAGTGGGTCCTAACTGCTGCTGTGGGGATGACGCAGCCTGGAGAAATCCCAAGATCTGGGAAAAGGCCCTGCTGCAGATAAGGAAGGTCAGCAACCAGCTGAAAAGCTCAATGGACAATACGGAGCTGCTTCTATTCCTGACAAGCTGTCACTTGTTACAGGGAAGAGAGAGACAAAGAGGGAGAATGTCATCAGGGGTGTTGGGGATTTCATAGGCAATAGGACATTGCATTGGTCGGCTCCATTCTCAACAGCTTTCTGAGAACATACTACATGCTACACACCGTGGTGGGTGCCACACTAGAGAGAGGAGGGGTTCAAAGATGAAAAAGGACAACCCCTGTCTCAGGAAACTTAAAACCTAGTGCAAGAGACAAGCCTTGTGATAACTAAGTTGCTTCATAATTAGTTTTATAATATTAGGGACAGAATGCTATGTATCCCAGTCCTTTGAAATGTTAAACACAGAAGTACCCTATAACCCAGCAATTTCACTCTTAGGTATGCCCCCCAAAAGAAAACATACATCAACAATGTACACTAGTGTTCATAGCATTGTTAATAGCCAAAATACAGAGACAACTCAAATGTCCATGATAGATGAATGGATAGATAAAATGTAGTATATTCCTACAATAGGACATAATTTGGTCCTAAAAAGGAATGAAATAGTGATCCATGCTACAAGGATGAACTTTGAAAACATTACTCTAAATGAAAGAATCTAGACACAAAAGGGCACAATTATACAATTACATTTATACAAAATGTCCAGAACAGACAAATCTATAGATTCACAAAGTAGATTGAGGTTGCCAGGGGGAGGGAAGAGGGGCATGTGGGGAAATGGCTGCTAATGGGTATGGGGTTTCTTTCTGGAGTGAGGAAAGTGTTCTGGAATTAGTAGAGATCATCACACAACTTTATGAATAGACTTTAGTAAGGTGAATATTGAGGCATCTGGGTGGCTCAGTCAGTTAAGTATCTGCCTTTAAGCTCAGGTCATGATCTCAGGGTCCTGGGATCAAGCCCCACATTGGGCTCTCTGCTCAGTGGGGAGTCTGCTTGTTTCCCTTTCCCTTTGACCTTCCGCCCCTGCTCGCGCACCTGTGCTCTCTCTCAAATAAACAAAATCTTTAAAAAAAAAGGTGAATGTTATGGTATTTGAATTGATCTCAATAATACTACTATTTAAAACTGCTATTGGAGGGGCACCTCGGTGGCTCCTTCAGTTAAGCACCTGCCTTCAGGTCACGATCTCAGGGTCCTGGGATAGAGCCCAGTGTTGGGCTCCCTGCTCAGCAGGGAGTCTGCTTCTCCCTCTGCCCCTCTCCCCCACTCACTCAAATAAATAAATAAAACCATTTTTTAAAAAAAGATTTTATTTATTCATGAGAGACACACACAGAGAGAGAGAGAGAGATACAGAGACACAGGCAGAGAGAAAAGCAGGCTCCATGCAGGGAGTCTGATGCGGGACTCAATCCCGGGTCTCCAGGATCAGGCCCTGGGCTGAAGCTAAACCGCTGAGCCACCCAGGCTGCCCAAATAAAACCATTAAAAAAAAAAAAAAGAACATGATGAGGATTCTAAGCACTTTCTTTTTCTTTTTCTTTTCTTTTTTTTTTTAAATTTTTATTTATTTATGATAGTCACACAGAGAGAGAGAGAGAGAGGCAGAGACATAGGCAGAGGGAGAAGCAGGCTCCATGCACCGGGAGCCCGACGTGGGATTCGATCCCGGGTCTCCAGGATCGCGCCCTGGGCCAAAGGCAGGCACTAAACCGCTGCGCCACCCAGGGATCCCTCTTTTTCTTTTTTTTTAAGCACTTTCTTAAAATGAAAGAATGAGTGAATACAGAAAACAAATCATTGGATTCATTGTTCACCTCAAACCTCCTGGCCATGAAGAATGTACAGAGTTCCCACATTCTGAAACAATTACTTCCATACAGTCCATAGAAACAGCATTCTAAAAACTCAGGGGCTTAAAACTCTGTGCAGTGTGGGTTTCAGGTTTTGAAGATTTTAAAAAACACCTGCTGTGTTCCCACCACCATCACTTGGAGTGCTTGCACTTATCTGTCCTTCAAGCGATTTGGGAGCAGTGACTAAACATTTTATCTCTATATCCCTAGAACCAGAAACACACAGGGGAATCAACAGGTGACCCTGGAAGAAAGAGAGGAGGAGGGAGGGGGAGGAAAGGAGGAAGTCAGTCACTATTTGCTTATAATGAGCTTATAGCCTAATTCTTCAAGCTTTCGTGTTTTGTTTTTTAAGATTTTATTTTTTTTAAGTAACCTCTTAAAAAGAGATGGGGCTTGAACTCACAGTTCTGAGATCAAGAATCACGTGCTCTACTAACTGAACCTGCTAGGTGCCCCTCTTCAAGCCTTCTTATTTGTTCATTTTCTTATCAGGAGGTGTTGTTATTACACTAAGAAAAATGTTTGGTACTCTAGTTGTCATTTTTACAAGTCAAATTGGTCAAACAGTATGCAATTTCCAATGGTTCAATCTAACACACAGTCACAAGAAAGAATATCATTTTGATCCTATTTCATTACACAAGATGCATTTTAAACCTGGGGCTCTCTGAAAGCTCCTTCAGGGACCAGCAACTGAGAGGCAAAGGGGAGGGATTCTGATCCCCAAGGAACTCCTCCAAAAAAATAAGTCAGAGTTTCTATATAAGAGTTGGTTTGAACTAAAGACTTAAAGATGTGTGTCTAAAAATTAGTTTGTACTGGGCTGCCTGGCTGGCTCAGTCAGATCATGCAGCTCTTGATCCCAGGGTCATGAGTGGGAGACCCACATTGGGTGCAGAGCTTACTTAAATAAATAAATAAATAAATAAATAAGCATAAAAATTCATTTGTGCACCTCATTCATAGCTCCAGATAGACATTCATTAAGAAAAATGGTGCTTTGGTCAAAGAATCAATGCCTAAGGTTTTTACTTCCAGTTCATTCGAAAACCAAACTGCTTTACAAATTTCCATGCTATCTACTCAGGACATCTAGGAGAGCCATCTATGGAAGAGGCTACCATGTTGGAAATTTTGCATAGGGCAATGGTTATGCTAGAAACTCAAAGTAGTAATCCAAGGGTTAGGAAAAACACTAAATCCAGAGAGTACTCATTAACCCAAGGCTTTCTGCATAGTGTCTATACCACCCTGCTGCCTCTAACCATACAGGACACTGTAGGTCTCAGTATGATAGAAACCTTTTGTTGAAGTAGGAGGCTGACAGCTATTTGTGATGAGGGGTTTTTGTTTATTTGTTTGTTATTCAAATAACTTTCCCCCAGAGGAAATTCAAAAGGAAAATGTCAGAAGTATGTGATTAATGATTTTTAAAAGAGGGGATCCTCCCTGTTGAATTGAGAAGTATGTACCTAAAAGGAATCCACTCTATTAAATATGAAATTCTCATCAGTAAGGTTGATACTGATTGTTTCAAAAGAGTTCTGCTTTTGAGTCAGATAAATGACAGGAGGGTCTAAGTATCAACATCCTCTGAGGGGCAGCTGTTGGGTAACATTCTCAAAGCAGGGCAGCCCCTGTGGCGCAGCGGTTTAACGCTGCCTGCAGCCCGGGTGTGATTCTGGGGACCCTGGATCGAGTCCCACGTCAGGCTCCCTGCATGGAGCCTGCTTGTGCCTCTGCCCCTCTCTCTGTGTCTCTATGAATAAATAAATAAAATCTTTAAAAAAAAATTCTCAAAGCATAACAATAAACTAAACTAGAACACTGATGATGTGACCAATTGGTGATGGGGACTTGTCCAGTTCTCTTATCCTCCAAGCTGTGCAGCATTGTGATTCCTAAAGTCATGTTAAAATTTAAAAAGGAAAAGTACATGTTGCTGGGGACAGGGGCAAGGTTGTGTTGGGGTGGGAGAGAGGGAGAGGTGAAAAGATTCCAGAAAGAAAAAACCTACCCTCAAAACTTATTTTTTTAAGGTTCCTTTTAATCAGCTCTTAAAGCAAAGACAGAAACTGAAAACATTCCATGTAAATAAACAGCAAAGAACTCCAAATCCTTAGCAGACCAGAACACCGGAAAGAGCTTGCATAGTACTGCCAGGCATGACCGACTTTAGTGGATTTAACAATAAAAAAAGAAGATGGCGCCAAATGACCAAACTACATACAACTTTCCCTTCTAGCAAGAAAAGTGGATAAAACTTTCCACTGGGTAGGGGGGGAAGGGTCTAGAGAGATAAAATGCTACTTAACACAACAATGTGAATAGCATTTAGGCCACATGCAAATTTCATCCACAGAGCTTGCAAATGGAATGCAATTTACTGCTTAGGGGATGTAACCTATTTGAGACTAGAGAACTAATTAATAAAACAGTCTAAAACAGAATGCAGAGTTAATTGCCATCCATCTCCTGGTCTATTTCAACTCCGTTCTTTATACTTGCTGTTAAACAAAATTCCAAATATTGTTATAGCAATCATGTTTTAGTTATCTTAGGAAAAGGCAAGTTAGGTTTTGATGAAACTTAAGTCTCTTAAAAACACTTGAAAAGTTGAATCTCTTCTCCTCAGAGCTTGTTCTGTGGTGAATAAAAGTTTCAACAACTATAAACGTTTCAAGTCAGGTCACATCTAGGAAGTAAGGGTAAATATATGTGATTGTTCAGTCAACAGTGCTAGATCTGTTTTGCAATTACTAAGGCTGAAATAATTGGGTACAATCTTTAAAAATCAAACCCTCATTTATAGATACAGTTGGGCACAAAGGATGTAAAACCTACTCCCTTCCTTGCTGTGAATCATGGAATTAAAGATAGCAGTGATTTTTATCTCCAATTTTCTCTTGACTTTTTCTTCCCTTAAGCATACCTGCACTAAATAATTTTTGTTTTTCACTGATAACAAGAGAAGTTTGAGCCAGATTATTTCCTTTGGGCCAACCTGTCAATGATTACAAGGATACTTTTCAAAAGATCCTGCAAATAGTGGACCCAAGGCTCCTTCCCGATCCTATTTCCCCCTGAAGCTTGCTGAAGGGGAGCACGACACTTCTCCATTCTGTCTTGGTTTACGTGCTTCTGGAATCCTGAAATTGATTATTAACTATGGCTATTTTTCAATAACAAGGCTTACAATGTCAAAGACACTCTAAGAGGTTTTTGTTTTTTTTTTTTTTTTTTTCTAAGAGGTTTTTGAGTGGAAGAAGATACTTGGAGTTTTATTAGGCCCCAAGGACTAGATCCTGGGAACTCTACATTTCAGCCACATGTAATTGCTAAGGATGGGAGGGGCAATGCCTGGGGTGTGAGGCTTATTTTATGGTGAGTCCTTCAAAACCAAAGTGGGCAGACCTGGAAAATATAGGTCTTCCCCTGGCCACAGTCCCAAAAGTGCATCTATATACCTCGGGCTTTTGTCAAGATGAATGATGGTGTTGAATAATTTCAGGAAAGCAACTCACATGCCAAAATATGACTACCACGATATTTGGAATACTCTGATTTAGCACTTCATGTAATTGCACTTTCTGATTTTACAAATAAGGAAGTTACCTACTGACCATTAGAGCTTTTCTTTTATGCTGTAATTCCTGGAACAGCTATATTCCCAACCCTGCAGGCCATGTAGAAGCTGGAAAAGATACACTGAGCACACCTAATTCACCACTTTCTCATTTTCCATTCACATGTTATTCTTCTAGCAATGACAAATTGGTACACCAAAAAGTACGAGGCTAAGGAAAAGCCAAAGAAATGATGTCATTAGTGAATGCAAATATGCTAATTGAGATAAAAACATAATGCTTAAAAAGTCCTACTTGTCATATGTAAAATTATTTTAGTGACATATTCAAGAAGAATCTGGAGATTATGTTGCCAAGAAGGCGATACATTTAAGGCAATCCTACAAAGTATATGAAATCACAGACTGTCATATCCTGTAACTATTTTAATTTTAAAAGCTCAGTTTACAAATATATATCAATATTTTTCTCACTTTTAATCACTCCCCCACTGTTTCAGCATAAGAGCTAAAATAACCTAAAACGGCCTCCTAAAACACACACAGCAAGTCTGTTACACAGATCTAGAAAACAAAAAATGTATGAAAGAAAGGATTTTTAAAATAATCTAAAACCGAGTAGCAAAAAAAATGTTTGGTTTCTAGGTTTTAGCTACTAATAAAAAATTTTCCTGAGAAAATAGTACTTTAAAGCAACTCTAAATGAAAATGCATATAATTAAGGGAAAGACCATTGCTTCAAACAGATTGACTGTCTTTAACAAGTTTCTCTCTTTCGAGCTACTCAGATATGCTATATTTCCTAATTATCACCTTTTAAGGGCCATCTGGGCCCATTCCTCCCCATCAGGGGGCAATTCCATTTGCATTGTTCCTGGGTTGAGTCATGATCAAGTAGTCTGGTGGTAAAGTTCATTAGAAATTAGAACAGAAGCATTCAACCCAACACAGTAAACCAAGTATCTGATACTCAGGCACCCACTGGAGAGATGCTAAGCACTTCTACACATTCTTACATAACCAACAAGTCTTCCATGTGCATTTTATCAAATTGCTTAAAGAAACAATCAGCCTAGTCCCTGACCAGGTATGAAATGAAAATTTGATTAAGTCTCCTCATACTGCAAAATATTTCTCAATTAAGGCAACATAACTGAGTCCCTTAAGCCTTTCGTTCAAAAGTCTATTAAAAACCCTTTAATGATTCCCTCATTTAGCCTACCATTCACTAGCAGTATACTACTTCCTTCCTGTAGAGAACACACAAGAATTATCCTAATTGTATTTTCTGTGAAATGAATGCACATTACAGAGAAAGCGTATCCAACCCACAGACCAACGCTGACGGGTATAGGTTCCAAAGAGCATTCCCTTTTGTCCTCATCAATAGATCATCCTATACATTCACACGCTCTTTACAAACATGTTGTGAGCCAAAGGCTGGCTTGGCCCCTAAATATGCTAGATGGTGTAGGGAGCTGCCCTTCTGCAGGGCTGATTGGAAAAGGCCTGGCTAATTCAAGGCAGCTTTATATAGCAGTTCCTGCTTGATACCTCGTAAGGTCTGATACATAAAACTCAGGAAATAGTTACCTGCTTCATCTTGCCATTTCTGAGCCTAACTTGCAATGACCATCTTAATCTGAAATGCCAGCCTATTGAGCTCAGGAAGAAGCACTCCCTGCGGAGACCCACAGCTTCACCGAGCTCCACCTTAGTCTTGCAAATGAAGACAGCTGCAGCAGGTCCTAATCTATGCAAGGCAGGTGTAGCCCTGGGGCTCTCGGCAAGTGACCCTAGGAGTTCTTAGGGCTGTGAAGTTAAGAAGCTACTGTCATAAAAAGAACGATTTCATAGCCTCTCATTATCGAGGTGATTATGCTTTTTAAAGGAACAATGGCTTATTTCCTCCGATTTGTACCTTGATATTCTCCCCTGCCTTTCTGAAATTCCCTTATTTAGACAGTCCCTAATTCTGACCCCAGCTGGGACATTTCAAATCAGTGGCACAGTTTACACCTAACTGATGTTATTTGCTCGATGCTATGTTGCAAAATTGGTTCTATGTCAAGTTCTCCATCTTTAAAACTTATCCTAAAATCTCTTCAGACATTAGCAGAAATTTCAGGAGAAAACAATGCCTAACGGATCTTCCCAAGATAATGAAAAAAAAAAAAAAAGATAATTCAATACTGCTTAGTAAAAGATCTACAGCAATTTTGGGAAGAAAAAAAAAAAAGATCTACAGCAAAACAGTACCACTGAAACTGAGCCAACAATAATTAACTCAAGAAGTGGTCACCAACGGGACGCCTGGATGGCTCAGCAGCTCAGTGGTTGAGCGGTTGAGTGTCTGCATTTGGCTCAGGGCGTGATCCCTGAGTCTCAGGATCAAGTCCCGCATCGGGATCTCTGCAGGGGGCCTGCTTCTCCCTCTGCCTGTGTCTCTGCCTCTCTCTGTGTGTCTCTCATGAATAAATAAATAAAATCTTAAAAAAAAAAAACCTGGGAGCTAATATATTAATTTTGAAATAAAGGTGATAAATATATATTTTTTAATTTTATTTACTTATTCAGAGACACACAGAGAGAGAGAGGCAGAGACACAGGCAGAAGGAGAAGCAGGCACCAAGCAGGGAGCCTGACGTGGGACTCGATCCGGGGTCTCCAGGATCACACTCTGGGCTGCAGGCAGTGCGAAACCGCTGTGCCACCTGGGCTGCCCAGTGATAAATATTTTTAAACATTTGGATTTTCTTAAAGAATTATTTTAGGGGCACCTGGGTGGCCCCCCCAACTCTTGGGGGACTTGGTTTCTGCTCAGGGCTGTGAGATCCAGCCCCACAATGGGCTGTCTCTGTGCTCAGTGCAGAGTCTGCTTAGGATTCTCTCTCCCTCTGCATGCCCCCTACCTCCAGTGTTGGTTTTCTCTCTCTCTCTCAGATAATCTTTTTTAAAAATTTAAGAATTATTTTAGAACTTATTTTTTATTTTTTAGTGGTTCTGTATTTTTCTACCCTTTCACTTTTGAAATACACATAATAAGCTTTTTTTTTCAGTTCCTATAGAACTGTTGAGTTTTTATAAAAGTATAAAATTTGAAACAAGTGCAGAAAGCCTGTAAATGTACCAGAAATACCAGGCTACACATCCATACCCATTACTTCTAACAATTTCACAAGAAGGAGCACATTTTCATGAGTTGTGTGATGTTTTAGCAACAAGACTCCTATGGGCTTTAATGGAAGTCACACAGCTAAAACTCCATGCACCACTTTGAAAATTTAAGAGTAATTGCTAAGTCCCCCTTAGAGGGTCATAGAAATATTAAAAACCAAAGTATTTTGCTAAGAACTCCAATTATGCCTGAAGGCTTACATCAGATTTTATAAAATGATTGGTCACATATATAATGTACTGTAATACTGTTTTATTGGCTGGTTGTTTTCTTTATAAAAGAGGGTCTTTGTGAAATCCCATCTGAAAAGGAACATACAATACAGTGAACTTCAGTTCTAATGCTCACTGAAGGCCATGGCTCAATCTTACCAGGGAGGTGCACGTGAGAAATAAGATGGACTTGAGAACATTTTATCTTGTTATTTGTAGACTCGGAGGGGATCATTTAGTTCTCTGTTCCATCAGGCTGGTAGATTTTGAAGAAATACATTAAACTGTTGAATATAACCAATACACCTTGGTGAACGTTCTTCCTAAGAATCCGTTTTGACTAGCTGAGCCATTACAACTGACCCTCTGCATGTGATGCAGTGGCAGGCTTTGTCTGAGAATCTCTGTCATAGTAGAAACCTCTGATTTCTTTCCAGAATCATATACAAAAAGGCTTATTAATCTGAGGCAAAAAGACAGCATTTTGACTTTAATTTTTTAATAAAATTTTAAATAATTTCAAACTAACAAAAAAGCTGCAAGGGTAGCCGAAAAAAATTCCTGAATACCCCTTACCCAGATTTGCCAATTGTTAACATTTTTTCATATTTGCTTTATCATTACTGCCCTCTATTGATTGACTGAGGTTCATATATTACGTATTTATTTATTTTTTCTTCTGAACCATTTGTAAATTGTATTCATTGTGCTCCTTTACCCCTAAATACTTCCTCAAATCAAGGATACTCTCCTACACAACTGTACTAAAATGATCAAAATCAAGAAGTAGAACAGTGATATAATGCTGTTGTCTATTCTGTAGACATTATTCAAATTTCATCAATTGTCCCAATAAGGTGATTAAGTCCATTTTTTCAGGCCCATGACCTGATCCCAAATCATTAACTACATTTAGTTCTCATGCCTCTTTAAAGTCAGTAAAGCACAGTATCACATTATTTCTTAAAGAGACTGTTCACAAATAATTCCCCTTATAATCTCATGCTATGGCTCTGGTCCAAAATAATCACAAGAGGAAAAATAAAATTTATTTTATTTTATTTTAAAGATTTATTTATTTATTCATGAGAGACAGAGAGAGGCAGAGACACAAACAGAAGGAGAAGCAGGCTCCCTGCAAGGTACCCGATTTGAGACTCTATACCAGATTCTGGGATCATACCCTGAGCCAAAGGCAGACGCTCAACTGCTGACCCACCCAGGCATCCCAATAAAACTCATTTTAAAAAAGAAAGAGGACATAGGAGAGGCACAGTAAAACATCATGAAAAATATGTGTTTTCACAACCAAGCTATTTATTTGGTTCAAGCCTGATGCAAATATAACTAAGATTTCAGGCTAGGGAGAGAAACACAAGCAGTCTGTTGTGAGGCCACAGCCTAGACCCTTGATGTTAGTAGCTGTATCATGTCTGTGCTGCTGATCAGAGAAAAGGCTCAGTATGGGGGTAAGGCATTCGGTAGGCACAATGACTAGCACCGGAAAATTACACTCGAAATTCCTGTTCTACCCTGGTGGAATCATCATCATTCAATGAAGGAAACTCACTGGGTAATTCAGGATCTTATTTAGGTATAAAACAAATAAACTTTTCTACTAATCACAACAAATTCTAGGTTTGGATTAGGGGTGAGAAATTTGGTAGGCTAGTTGATCAGTCCTTGATTAATTATTTTTGGAGTACTTTTCTAAGACTAGGTCAACTGAGGCATCATTCTTTTATTCTAATGCAACAGAAGTATCAGTGAAGCAACTGCTATTCTAACCCTACTAATGCCACTTCATCAGGCTATGTTCTAAACTGATTCATAAAACATTTTACATAGAATCTATGATAATGGGAATATGTTTTCTTTTGAGATTTTATTGATTTATTCATGAGAGACACACAGAGAGAGGGGCAGAGACACAGGCAGAGGGAGAAGCAGGCTCCACGCAGGGAGCCTGACTGGGACCCAATCCCGGGTCTCCAGGATCACGCCCTGAGCTGAAGGCGGCACCAAACTGCTGAGCCACCTAGGCTGCCCAGGAATATGTTTTTATGGAAGGGTGCACTGTATCCTTGGAGATTTTCAGACATGAGCAATAAGAAGTACAATGGGTGTTCTAGAAGTCAAAAATGGTATCAGATATTCTCTTCTGAATGTGTGAAGGAAGACATTTTTTTTAAGGTTTTATTTATTCATAGAGACACACACAGGGAGAGAGGCAGACACACAGGCAGAGGGAGAAGCAGGCCCCATGCAGGGAGCCCGACGTGGGACTCGATTCCGGGTCTCCAGGATCACGCCCCGGGCTGCAGGCGGCGCTAAACCGCTGCGCCACCAGTGCCCGGAAGACATTGTTCTGTTTGTCTGTTTGTTTAAGATTTATTTATTTATTTATTCATGAGAGACACAGAGAGAGAGGCAGAGACACAGGCAGAGGGAGAAGCAGGCTCCATGCAGGGAGCCCGACATGGGACTCGATCCCGGGACTCCAGGATCACGCCCTGAGCCAAACGCGGCCCCAAACCACTGAGCCACCCAGGGATCCCCAAGACATTGTTTTTAAAGAAGACCCCTTCTTTGCTGTCATAGGCATTGCCATAGTGAAATTCTCCCATTAGTAGGCCTACTTCAAACCACCATTGCCCATGAAAATATCAGACAGTAAAAGATACTTTATAGCCGTTTGCTTTCAGCCAAAGTCATGAACGCAAAAGTTTCCAGCACAAATACTAAAAAATGCAAACTGAGCATCCTAAATTTTTATATTGACTATTGTCCCATTAATAAAACATGGCCATTTAGATATTATTGTTTAGGTTCTAAGTATATACACTGGGCAGTAATAACATTACTCTTTAAAAATGCTGTTTCTCGGGCAGCCCCGCTAAGGTGGCGCAGCGGTTTGGTGCCGCCTGCAGCCGGGGGTGTGATCCTGGTGACTGAGGATAGAGTCCTACATCAGGTTCCCTGAATGGAGCCTGCTTCTCCCTCTGCCTGTGTCTCTGCCTCTCTCTCTCTCTCTCTCTCTGTCTCTCATGAATAAATAAATAAAATCTTTAAAAAAATGCTGTTTCTCACATCAGGACCCGTTGGCCAACTATTTTCTTTGGATGAAGTTTAACAATGGGTACCTGGAAATCTAAGGGCAGCTGCTGGATTCTGCATCCAGTCAATGGCCAGAGGAATCCACTGATCTGCCTTTCTTCCCATTTCTAGCAGATATTTCCCTCTCTCCCCCCTGTTTTGGAAACAGAAAAAATATGGTTTATATAAAGTGGGCTGTGGTTACTCATTATGTGACCCTCGGACAGATGTATCATTTGCAGATACAACAGGTCTGTGCTTCACTGCCCCCTACACAATTACTCAGATCACCATCTGAGGACCTATAAGAGCGATTCAAAAGGTAAAATCAAAGTCCCAGCACAGTGGACATCTGAGTAATACTCTGATAAACCGAAGCACAGATCTGCCAACTGAGGAACATGTAAGCAGAATACCCCAAAAGGCCACAGTGTTAAAGAGGAATTTGGGGACACGAAAGACCATTTCTTGAGGCCTAGAAAAAGTTCAAGTCTCCTTTTCTAAAACATACCCAGGGCAGAGTTTAGTTAGCTGTACAATTCAGGTCACAAGGCTTTCTTTCTTTTTTTTTTTTTAATAGTTTTTTTTTTTTTAAGATTTTATTTATTTATTCATAGAGAGGCAGGGACACAGGCAGAGGGAGAAGCAGGCTCCATGCAGGGAGCCCGACGTGGGACTCGATCCCGAGTCTCCAGGATCACACCCCAGGCCGCAGGCAGCGCTAAACCGCTGTCCCACCGGGACTGCCCAAGGCTTTCTCTAAGGAACAGTACATCAGTCCATTATAAAGAGCTGAAATATTCTGAATGAGAAAACCCAATTTGTTGCACACATGCTCAGTTTTTCACTGCATGGAGCAAGAATCCAGTACATACTGGGTCCTCCTCAGATATCTGTGAGAGACATGCTAAGCACATTCTCTTATATTTTGTTTTTAAAGAGTTAATCTATGTGAAAATGTCAGGAGAGTAAAATATTTCACACTAACTCCTGCCACCTACCTTTTCTTTAATTATACAAAAGATGATTGTAACAAGCCCACTCTGGTAGTCTCCTAAAATAAAAAAAAGATAATAATACTATCTTAATTTTAGTTTTGTCATAGAAAAGGCAAATTGGTGCATAATTAACAATTTGTTGGTGCAAATTCATCTGCATCTTTTAATTGGTGTTAATTAGATTAGGACTAAAATTTCTTTAATCCTCTATCTTGCCTTTTTTGATGCAAACTAATTTTCTCAGCTGGATGTCAAAGTTTCCCATTAATTACACTTTTCTAACAGGAGCTTCTTCAACCACGGAGAAGCAAACATATACAACAGCAGTTTTCAGAAGGGCTAAGGACCAACCTTTTGGGGAAAATAACGGTGAGAACTGACACTTGGGAGATAACTAGTGAATTCACCCAAATTCACTGGTGAAGCAGGGCTACCACAATTAGCAAATCAGGGACTGTCCGGGATTTGAGAGCCTCCAGCATTTGGTAGCTGTAAATAACACCCTGTAATGTAACTCTGCCACACAGTGCAGATGTTAGAGCAGACTTTCTGAAACAACAATGACAAAATGTTTTGCCTTACAATTAAGAAGATAACCTGCTTTTAAATCCCAAGAATAACAGTTTGCTGCCTTTTACCTAAGAGCTATTCAAAGTACTCAATATACCCACTTCCAGTAGAAAGCGAATGCAAATGTAAACCATCTTAGGTGAATTAAGTTCCATGTTTCATATGGTTTTCTCCAAATATAGTAACTCTTCTACAATGGTTAACATGTTGGGGAGAAAAGCCACAAAATATATTCAATGTCTTTTAATGGCAAGGTGACCCGAAATAAAATTTTATATAGTTAAGGATTTTTGATAGTTCCTTATCCATCTCTTTCCTCTCACTATGCAGCAGTGATGATTGAAACCTGATGTGTACTGCAAAAAAGGCTATAAAACATTTTATGTACAAATAAAACAGTAGCCATTAAGTTTTGCTATGATGTCTGAGTAGATATTCAGTATGAAAACATGATAAAACAACTGTAAACTGATTGTGATCAAATGTAATTACAATGACTTGTCTCCAATGAATGACATGAACTAAACACAGTCACAGACTTCTCCAAAATTACTTTGGGCAAAGAACCAAGAAAACACTATATCCTTTCTTCACTAAAGGCATTTTGCCAAATAAATTGCAAACACACAAGCTTTAATAACCACAGCCAAAAAAGCACTTGGGAACTCATTATGGAAATGTTTAAAACCACACACACGCACACACACACGATCATATTTGATAAAACTCCTTCATATCAATATAATTTCACTGAAAAAGCTATGTTTGAGATTTTTAATTGGTGCTCCCCAGAAATAAATCCAAAGTCTGATAGGCAATTACAAGTTGTTTTTTTTCTCCAAGTCAATGTATTTGGCTGCCTTTCCTGGTTTCTTTATTTTGGTGATGCTATTAAGAAAATCTACTTGAAATTTTAATGCAGCTAAAAGTAAACAATGATCTAGATTCTGAAATAACCTTATATTTTCAGTAAGCCAATGGCAGGTGGACTCTCTCTTTCACTCTCTGCCCTTTTTGATGCAGCTTACTATATAGCATTATGCTCCAAAGCAGAACAAAAAAAAAATATCCATTCATTTAACATTGCAGTAACTCAACAGTAACTATGGCTAAAATAGCTCTAAAAATGTAGGTATCTGGGAAAGAAAAACAGACATGTGCTCTAGGCCCCACTTATCAACTTTGTCTCGTTTTTTTTACCTCTAGCCTGCAATTGTGGTACTATCAATATAGGCTACTGTAATATTAACAAGAAGGTAGAGGGAAGCCCTGGTGGCTCAGCAGTTTACTGCCACCTTCGGCCCAGTGCATGATCCTGGATACCTGGGATGGAGTCCTGTGTCGGGTTCCCTGCATGGAGCCTGAATCTCCCTCTGCCTCTCTCTCTCTCTCTCTCTCTCTCATGAATAAATAAATAAAATCTTAAAAAAAAAAAAAGCAAGAAGGTAGAAATCTAATTTCACTCCTAAGTATAGACACTAGAAAACAAATGTCCACAAAAAAACGTGGATACAAATGTTCCTAATAGTGTTACAGTAACTAAAAGGCAGAAAACAACCCAAATGTCCATCAACTGATCAAGAGATAAACTATGGTATATTCAAACAATGAAACATTATTCAGCCATAAAAAGATATAAAGTACTGATGCATGCTAGAACATGGATGAACCTTGAAAACATTACGCTAAGGGAAAGACACCAGTCACAAAAGATGACATTTTATGATTCTATTTATATGAAATATCCAGAATAGGTAAATATATAGAAACAGGAGATAGATTAGTAGATGCCTAAGCCTGGGGAGTGTGTAGGGCAATGACTGTTAATAAGTATGACTTTTTTTCTGGGGTGATGAAAATGTTTTAAAATTAACAATGGTAATGCCCACTCAACTCTGTAAGTAGACTAAATAGACTAAAATAAATAGTATAATAAATAGACTAAAAACCCCTGAATTGTACACTTCAAGTGGATAAACTATATGATATGTAAATGACATTCCAATAAAGTTGTTATGCATATATTTTAAAAAGTAGAGATTCCTTACATTTTTGGTTCCTTTTGGTCTCAGGAGAAGCTATAGGGTCAACCATAAAGATTGATGAGTACTCCACAAAGAGTATTATTTAAAAATTCTCCTCCTCTGAAGAGGAAAAAAAAACCCATACCTCCTCCAAATCTGTTCTTGTTGAGGCCACCAATGACCCTCACGTTAGCTAATTCTCAGTTTCTAAATTACTTGGCCTACCAGCAGCATGTAGCATAATCACCATCCCTACCCTGTCTTGATATATTGTGTTCATCGGATTTCCAGGACACACACTCCTTAGTTATAATCCTATCTTACTGCTTGCTATTTCTCCATCTACTTTGCTGGATCTTCCCTCCCACTTACCGCTTAATGTTGGGAGTGTCCACAGCCAGCGCTGGGTCCGCAGCCTCACACTCTTCCCACAGGGACCATGCCTGGTATTACTGATTTAAATGTCACCTCTATGCTAGCAGCTTCCACATGTAGCTCTCTAGTCCAGGCCGCTCTTCCAAATGTCATACTTCTACATTCAACTGCCAACTTAGCATCTCCACTTCATTTCCAAAGATTTTATTTATTTATTCATGAGAGACACACAGAGAGAGTCAGAGACATAGGCAGAGAGAGAAGCAGACTCCATGTAGGGAGCCCAGTGTAGGACTTGATCCTGGGACTCCAGGATCACACGCCCTGGGCTGAAGGCAGGAGTTCAACCACTGAGTTGCCCAGGTGTTCCCTCCACCTGATTTCTAATGGAGAATCTAAAAGTCAATATGTCTAAAGCTAAACTCCTGATCCTTCCTCCTCCTCTGGCCCCAACACCCAAGGAAACCACATTCCGTCTGTAATCTCTCCCATCTCATTTTTTTTTTTTTTTAGATTTTATGTATTTATTCATGAGAGACAGAGCGAGGCAGAGACACAGGCAGAGGGAGAAGCAGGCTCCCCAGAGGGAGCCTGATGCGGGACTTGATCCCAGGACCCTGGGATCATGCCCTGGGCTGAAGGCAGGCAGCTTAACCACTGTGCCACACAAGCATCCCTCTCCCATCTCATTTGAAGGCAACTCTTTTCTTCTAGTCACTCGAGCCAAAAACCTTGACAGTCACCCTTGATTTCTTTTTTATTTACAACTGAGGAACATTCAATCTGCCAGGAAGTGCTGTTGGTTCTGCTTCAGAATTTAGCTAAACTACATCTCACCATTTCCCACTCTAGTTTGAAACATCATCAGGTCTTAGCTGGATCAAGGCAACTACCTCCTGACTGGTCTCCCTGCTTCTACCCTTGTCCCTTACAGTCTATTCTCAACACAGGTTACAGAAGGATATGGGCCCTCCCGTGTCTCTCCTTTGCTCAAAACCCCGATAGTTCTCCCTTCACTTGTACTGGGAAAAATCCTTAGAGCAGTTTGGCATCCACTACTTCCTTCATCTCATCTCTTACTGCTTTGCCACCCCTCTCTTATTCCATGCCAGGCCTGTAGGCCTCCTTGCTATCCTTTAGGCACAGGATGTTCCCTGCGCCTAAAGCACTCTTCTCCCATTATATGCATTTATAAGACATATGCATACATATGTGTGTGTATATGTGTGTGTATATGTATGTATGTATGTATATAGATATATGCCCATCCCTCCTTCAAACCTTTGTTCATATTTCACCTTCTCAATGGGGCTTATCCTTGGTATGCTATTTAAGATTGCCACCTGCCTTCCCTTCCTCACCCCAAAGGAAGTTTCCTTGGCTTAGCTGCCTTTTCTTTCACCATCTTCTAAAATTGTGTCTACTGGGATCCCTGGGTGGCGCAGCGGTTTGGCGCCTGCCTTTGGCCCAGGGCGCGATCCTGGAGACCCGGGATCGAGTCCCACATCGGGCTCCCGGTGCATGGAGCCTGCTTCTCCCTCTGCCTGTGTCTCTGCCTCTCTCTCTCTCTCTGTGACTATCATAAATAAATTAAAAAGTTAAAAAAATAAAATTGTGTCTACTTATTATCTCTATTTGTTGTCAGGTTGCTAAAACGTGAGCTCCAGAAGGGCAGATACTTGTTCTTGTTCACTGATGGATCTCAAATTCCTAAAACAGGGTAGTTCCTCAATATGTATTGGTTGGATGAATGAATGACTCCTGAAATCTCACTGGACCCATAACCTGCCAACATTTGTTTAATGGAGACTTTACAAGTTAACGGTATAAAATTTTGCTACACGTATTTTTACACAAAATGAACAGTGGAGAAAATTGATGTAAGGTGTTATTGCTGTTTAGTATTTATTATGGCCC
Organism: Canis lupus baileyi; assembly: GCF_048164855.1. Lineage (NCBI taxonomy): Eukaryota > Metazoa > Chordata > Mammalia > Carnivora > Canidae > Canis > Canis lupus. The sequence goes on from NC_132854.1 coordinate 11,748,302, forward strand.
TGAAACATGACACAGGTGACACAGATGAGATTCTCTCAACTCCACAAATCTTAAAATAAAACTATGAATGTTAAGATATTTACACTCATTTGGCAAATGAAAATTCACAGGTAAAAGAGGAAAATGTGTTCTAGATTTCTGAAGCGCTAACACCAACATTTGGAGTAGAAAGGAAAAGAGCAGATTATAGAGATATCCATCAAATTCAAGTGATCTTCGAGAAGCTTAGATTTCTATGGTGGTGCTCCTCCCTGCAATAACATGTGAAAATGGTCTTTAAAGAGAGATCCAAAAATATCCTGTGTTACAAAAGGAGAAAAGTTAAAATGACCTATCTTGTATCTTGGTCTTTTTGTAAACAAAATTCATTTCTGACTTTAGAAACAAGAACACATTGATCCTCTTCACAATCTGTAACTTTAGAAATGTTGCATGGGGATGCCTAGGTGGCTCAGTGGTTGAGCGTCTGCCTTTGGCTCAGAGCGTGATCCCGGAATATTGGGATCAAGTCCCGCATCAGGCTCCTCCCAGAGAGCCTGCTTCTTCCTCTGCCTGTGTGTCTCTGCCTCTCTCTTTGCATCTCTCATGAATAAATAAAATCTTAAAAAAAAAAAAAAAAAGGAATGTTGCATGAAATTTTCCAGTGAGACTGTGGAAGCACTGCCACATTCTATGTCAAAATTTTATATTCAAAACTTATTGTTACTGTGCTAAGACTAAGAAATTCCCAAAGAAAAAGATCTGAAGTAGTCACCTACAATGTATTTGCTTTTTCTTGAGAAGAGCTTTAACAGGGGCTAATAATCATTAATAAGAATATAGTTATTAGGGATGCCTGGGTGGCTCAGCAGTTGAGCATCTGCCTTTGGCCCAGGGCGTGATCCTGGGGTCCCAGGATCGAGTCCCACATCGGGCTCCCTGCATGGAGCCTGCTTCTCTCTCTGCCCCTGTCTCTGCCTCTCTTTCTCTGTGTGTCTCTCATGAATAAATAAATATAATCTTTTTAAAAAGAATATAGTTATTAATATTAATAGCTAATAATATAGGTCTATATTAAAGAGTGATATCATCTAAAAGACATAAGACAGATCTGACATGTAAGCACCACCCAGGGGGGCCTGCAGCGCCTGCTTCAGAGGTGACAACTCCCAACAAGAAGCAATCTCACCATCCCTGTATTCACAACTATCACTAGCACAGGTGGTGCTTGGAGTCAAAATTAATAAAAACATCAATGATCAATTACAATGTATACCTCTGAGCTTCAGCATGGCTAGAATCTAGCATCTTTTTTTCTTTTTCCAATCTTTTTTTTCTTCTTTAATTACAAAAAGTCCCAGTCACGTCCCAATACTAAGAGGAGAGCTAGAATTTGCTCAGTTTTCTCGTGAACCAGTGTCATTTATGTTGGGTAAACACACACGAATATTTTGAGTTTTACACCAACTCATTAAACAGCTCTTAATACATTCAATATGATTATTTATAATATACTTTCACATAAACTTTAATGGTTTTCCAGAAGTTTCATTTACATAAAAATATTTATTTTAATTTTTTAAAGATTTTGTTTATTTGAAAGAGAGAGAGAGAGAGAGAGAACAAGCAGGAGGAATGGCAGAGGGAGAGGGAGAAGCAGACTGCCCAGTGAGCAGGGAGTCAGTTATGGGGCTTGATTCCAGGATCATGACCCAAGCCAAAGGCAGATGCGTAAACAACTGAGCCACCCAGGTGCCTCACAAATATCATTTAAAAAGATGAGTAGCCCCACAGAATGTGAAGGACTTAAAAAAACAATCCTGCTTATCATCTCAATATATCTCTTACTATCAGTAAACTTTCAATCCCAAATCAAAATGTAGTAAATGGCTCCCACTATGATTGCTATCAATATTAATTATAATAAGTTATAATTAATAGTTATATGATCTAACATTGTACCAGGCAATGATCTTAGAAGTTTCGATACTTGGTCTCATTTGATCATTTTAACAGTATCCTTCATTTTTCATTTTTATTTATTTATTCATGAGAGACACAGAGGGAGAGAGGCAGAGACACAGGCAGAGAGAGAAGCAGGCTCCATGCAGGGAGCCCGACGTGGGACTCAATCCCAGGTCTCCAGGATCACACCCTGGGCTGAAGGCGGCGCTAAACCACTGAGCCACCCGGGCTGCCCTGGGCCTTCATTCTTAACCATAACTGTCTCCTGCCACCAAATTAAAACCAGGAAGCAAAAAACAAACAAAAAAACAGGAAGCAAAGGAATGTGTATTAACTGCTCCAAAGTTACAATATCAATTAAAAGTTTGCATGGTAAGTTGCTTTCAGAATTGATTCATTTATCCAGAAGTATTCATTGAACACCTATTACATCTGTTCAATTAGACACTGAATATAAGTATGTAAGTACAGAGTAAGACATAGTTCCTGGCCTCAATACTACAAGTCTGTGAGGGAGCCTCCCAAAAGGCAGTCAGAGCCTGAGGGCATGAGCTGAGAAAAGGTGAGATCAGGACTGTGCTTGACACTGGGGTGCACAAGTCAGTGACATGAGTCCAGGTAGAAGGGGAGTCTCTCACACATCTCTTCAATGTACAAAGTTTGGGTCCCTGCCATCTTTTAATAGAACTTTTGCAATCACTTCCTCACTTTAGCTTTTTAGCTTCCAGTCTTTCCCTGGCTCCCACAGAGCCCTTGAATTTATCTTGCCCATTGCTATGGATTAATCTTCCTAAAATTCAATCATGTCCCTTCCCAGTTTGAAAATTTTCAGAAGCTCCTTCCAGTTCAATTTCAATTCCTTGGCCTTGTAGTCCAGTCCATCACTGAGTCTCCCATCCTTCATTACGGGTGGGTCTGATGGATGCTGCTTTTAGAACATGTGTGTAGATATTACAAACAAGTTATGTTTCGGGAAATTATAAACTGCCATGAGACTTCACATAATTTGAATAGTGAGAACTTTTTAAGCATCATTTATGCACATGGAAATTTCTAATAGGCCTTTCACTCAAATTAAATAATATAAGAAAATATGCCTATAAGGAAATGTAACAGATTGACTAAAACTAAACTTGTCTTGCAGTTTTAGGAATTCTGTCTCTAATCCTGAGATGTGTACTGTGTGGGGTACAGAGTACAGTTTATATCTCAGTTGTAACAGTTCCTTAAAGCTAAAAATAGGGATCTTTATAGGGAATGAAAAAAAAACTTTGTAATATCCATGCAGTTGAAGGCAGGCTCTTAGTGAACTAGGAAATCTTTCAAAGTTGCAGAAGATGAAACAATAATTTGAAACTGCCATCCAACTTTACATTTCCTATTTGGAAAACTAGGGTTCCTAGGGATACCCAACTTTTTGAAGGCTTATGACTTTTCTCCTTTGATTCTTAAAAGATACTTTGAAAAGAGCCTGTGGAATCTCTGCCAAGACTAGACAGGGCTCTAGAAAGAAGAATAGACAACCTGCATGTTCTTCACAGTATTCTGGTTCCTTAATGCTTCACTATTGTTCAAAGCTGAGGCCCTATAAGAACACCAGTGGTTCTGTCCAACAGCTGAGGACACCTCCAGGGGCTCCATCTCCTGCCTTCCACCTTGAACTAACTGGCCCAGCTCCCTGATTGCTCTGAATCTGACTCTTGTCCCTGTAACTCTTCACCTATATTAATACCTTGATTTGACAGTACCATGTTCTTTGAGTTTAGCTTTATCCCTTAATCTTATTTCCTGGTTTGGCTCCAGCACCTTGGACCTGGCTGGCTACGCAATGCTCAGTTTAACCTCCAAAAGCCAGGCTGGGGTTGCTGTGCCAGTCTCATGCCAAGGAGGGAATACAGACACAGGCAATGAAGAGTGCAGTTTTCCTCTTTCTTCTATCTACCAAAACAATCATCTAGTCTAAATGGTCAACAGTTCATTAACAGTGAAGTATTATTTTTGCTTCTCACTTTTTTTTAGAAGATTTTATTTATTTGAGAGAGAGAAAGAGCACAAGTGGGGAGGGCAGAGGCAGAGGAAGCCTAAGCGAGGCTCAATTCCAGGACCCCGAGATTATGACCTGAGCCATAGTCAGATGCTTAACCCAACTGAGCTACCCAGATGCCTCTCTGGTTCTCATTTTTTTTTCTGGTCCTCATTTTTAATAATTATTTGGCATTAGTGAAAAATGATGGGTGAAAAACTTATTTCTCAGGTGACCACAGAATTCTTCAAACAAAACAAATACACACACACCCCACACACACACATCCTTTTGTTCTTAGACCATATGCCGACTGGAATAGTAGAGAGATTTTAGTCTTTTTTATTTTTTTTAAGATTCTATTTTTAAATAATCTCTACACCCAACGTGGGGCTCAAACTTACAGCCTTGAGATCAAGAGTCTCATGCTGTACTGACTGAGCCAGGCAGGCACCCTGAGAGATTTTAGTTTTTAGAGGAAATCGGGAATATGGAATGAGCTGACTGGTAAAATTTAAGAGAGAATGTTTAGGCAGCCCGGGTGGCTCAGCAGTTTAGCATATGCCTTCAACCCAGGGCGTGATCCTGGAGACCCGGATTGAGTCCCACATTGGGCTTCCTGCATGGAGCCTGCTTCTCCCTCTGCCTGTGTGTCTACCTCTCTCTAGGTCTCTCATGAATAAATAAATAAAATCTTAAAAAAAAATAAGAGAGAATGTTTATTTGGATGATCACGTATATATACTTTAGTCAAAAGGTAAGAAATTGGTTGTTTAATATGATACATTATATTGCTTCATAAAAATAATTTTTTAAAAGATTTTATTTATTTTTTCATGAGAGACACAGAGAGAGAGGCAGAGACACAGGCAGAGGGAGAAGCTGGCTCCATGCAGGGAGTCTGACGTGGGACTTGATCCCGAGACTCCAGGATCACGTCCTGGGCTGAAGGCAGCACTAAACCGCTGAGCCACCTGGGCTGCCCCCATAAAAATAATTTTTAATGTGGGCATTAGTTGCTTTCATTAAAATGTTCAATTTTATTCCATAAATACCCAAAGAAATTGAGGCCAACACACAATGCACATACACACAAAACTGAGTCTTACGGATTACTATTGAGTCCTAAACATTACAGAATGAGATGCAGAGTGGCCTCTCTACTCTTCCAGTGACAGTTTACTGTCTATAAAAAGCAACATCCTTTAAGCATGACTATCAGCAATCCTTTCCATAATCTGGCTCTGTGTGCGTGGAAGAGAGAGAGAGAGAGAGACAGACAGACAGAATGAATGAGAACCGTGATAGTTGCTTACAGCAGATTTAAGATGAAAACAACATATTCTGTGCTTGAAGGTACTCTACTCATTCAAAACCTTATCTAGCTTTATCCCCACAGGATGGTTACACATGGGTGGTTAATTACAAGTGTCAGTTCCCACTGTATTCTGGTACAGCTAGATCTGATTTCTAACTGACCCTGAGTCCCTGAGACCCCCAAAGCTCTAAAGCTTCCAAAGGAACCTCCCCACATAACTTACTTTTCTTCGACTTTTTTAGTGTATATGAAGGTCATTTAATTTTCCTTGGAAACCCTCTAAAGCAAAACTCTAACATGTTTTCAGTGTGCACATACTTCGGTGGGGCACAGGATGTTGGGACCCCATTCCCACGTGCTCGGGCATGCACAAGGGTAAGACCTATCAGCATGCCTTCCGTGAGACTCCTAAGTATATAGGTTTCTCCCATTATCTGAAAGTACAGCATTTTTTTTTTTAAAGTACAGCATTTCTATAAAAACCTTTTGTAAACTGAAATGGCATAAAGTGAAGAAGCAATTACGATTAATGTATATGGAATTTTTTTTAGCATTCCCAAATCCAAAAAATATCCTCTTAGGCTTTTCTGATACAACACATCTTGCTAACAGATACACACAAAAAAATGGAGATAAAGCACAAATGTTCACAGACACAGTTCAAAGCTCTGGTGGCTGGATGCTGAGATGCTGAGTGCAGTTCTTGGGGAAGGAACCTAGTGGAGCCCCTCTGGCTATTGTGGGTTCGCGATGCCTCTATAACAGTTTGCTATAAAACCAACACTGAATGCTATTTTTGTTTTTTTTTCGTAAGAGCAAAAATCCTCTTAGGATTTTTTTTTAAGATTTTATTTATGTATATCAGAGAGAGAAAGAGAGGCAGAGATACAGGCAGAGGGAGAAGCAAGCTCCATGCTGGGAGCCTGATGTGGGACTCGATCATGGGGCTCCAGGATCATGCCCTGGGCCAAAGGCAGGTGCCAAACCGCTGAGCCACCCAAGGATCCCCTAGGATTTTTTTGAGTTGGTGAAAACAGATATTAATATAGGTCTTTCATAAAGGCTAAGTGGCATAATGCAAACTTTCAAAAAGCAGAGGATACCTATATAGGGACCCTCAGGTTAAAAAAAAAAAAAAAAAAAGGAAAACCACCACTAAGCTGGCAGAATACCATCAAAAACATGGTTAAAGAGAGCACGGCATTTTAAATTTTGTTAATGTAGATGGGTTTGCCCATTTCTGATGGCTTTTTGGGGCAATGCAAATTTTTGCATGAATGGTGTAACCTCTGCACCATATTTTGACATCTACTACATCTGATTCAAATGCAAATTAAAAAATTGGGTTTGGGATCCCTGGGTGGCGCAGCGGTTTGGCGCCTGCCTTTGGCACAGGGCGCGATCCTGGAGACCCAGGATCGAATCCCATGTCGGGCTCCTGGTGCATGGAGCCTGCTTCTCCCTCTGCCTGTGTCTCTGCCTCTCTCTCTCTCTCTCTGTGACTATCATAAATAAATAAAAATTTTTAAAAATTGGGTTTGCATAATGAAAAACTATTCATTTTTCCCTTTTCCATCCAAGCAGGAACAGAAAGCAATTCCAAGCCACTCTGCAAATGTATTCAAGGTTAGGGATTCTGGAGGGAGGAGCCAGCCAGAATCTCATGCCCCAAATCACTGAAGCATTTCAGCAAACTGACTTAAAATAGTAATTCAAGAAAGAAAGGGGCGAAAACCCTTCAGGGAAAAACCCAGTGAGATTAGTGAATGTTCTGTTGCAGAACAGGTTCTTCCTAGAACCATTTCAGAGAAGCTTATGTTGGATTTGATCTCTGGGTTCTGCCGCAGGTGGCACACCCACCAGAGTCATCCTAGTAGGATGAGAATCAGACCACACACACCACCCTGGTGTGGGCAGTTGGCACTTGGGCCCTTGCTGGGGTCTAAGCTTAGCAATGCAATAGTTTCTCTAGGCATCTCCATTCATCCACTTCCAGACCCATCCCAAATGTCCCTCTTCTTCCCTTAACTCCTAATGCCACTGCTCTCTATGTGGCCTTCTCAACCTTGCTGCCCAGAAAGTATTCCAAAGCCCAAGTCCACCAGGCCTCTCCCCTCATGTTCCTTCTAGAAGGTGGACCTGTGTCTGGAAGGCCTCTTCATTCTTCTTATCCTCAGCTCCTCCAAATGAAACCCACAGTAAATCCCTCCCCAGACATATCTTGGAAATGATTAATCTCTCAGATTAACCGAATGGGCTCAAATATAAAAATATTTTTAAAAAACAGTAGGGTCGTTAAAGAGTGACAGATTTAAGCGCCATCTGGGCTCGCTGGTCAGGGTGGCGCGAATTCCATCAAACGGCTGAACGGTGCACGATCTGGGAATCCCATCTGTTTTATCTAGCATGAATCAGTCCAACAGTTTGGCCATTTTGATGTTAGAGCTGTTTAAAAAATACCCTGGACATATAATACCAATAGTTTTTCCTTCTCTAAACTTCTAGAATGCAAAATGTGTGCTTATCAGAATGAAAGATAAAAATGAACCTTGATTTGATTCTAAGAGGAACCCTAGAAAAATTCTAAATCAATCTTTTTTTCAGAAAATAATTACTTCCCCAGTTTTATTATTTTTTTAAATCTTTGGGACCATATGCAGAGAATTCTTAGGGTTGTCATATGGAAGTTTATACTAATAATTTTTTTCTTTTTTTATGTGTATATACATATATTTTGGAGATATATAAAATCTCCAAATTACAAAGTCATTGCAACAAATACACCTAAAGAAACACAGCGGAACACTAATAATTTTTTTCACTGAAAAGTACGTTGAGAAAATTTTGGATTTTATAAAATAGGAAATTATTTTGGTTTTCTTTCTCATTTTAATTCTTCCTCTTCTGCTCCTCTCAACAAAATATTTTTTATGAAAATAATATAATATTATAGTGGAAAGTAGTCCAAGTAACACTTAGATCATTTTAATGGCTAAGATTTTTTTTAAAAACAAGTAAAGCCTTCTCCTAGTTATTATAAATTGCATTTAACCTTTAGTACTTTTGGACTGCTTCCCTGTCTTGCTGTGCTATAATAATTCTTAGAAACACTAATCAGATTTTCCTGTCCCCAGTAACATAGTTCTGTTTCTGAACAGTGGCATTAAATTGCCCCAAAACAAATACCATGGCTACCTAGTCTTTAACAAGCAGGAAAAAAAATATGATTTTTAAGAGTAAATATATTTTGACAAATTTGGTATTTCATTTAAAAAATCATAAACTACAAATCAGACTACCTTTTAACTGGAAAATATCCTTCTACTATGATACTGATTATAATTTCTATCTTTAAAAACAGGGGTGGGGGATGCCTGGGTGGCTCAGGGGTTGAGCATCTACCTTTGGCTCAGGGCGTGATCCTGGAGTCCCAGGATCGAGTCCCGCATCGGGCTCCCTGCATGGAGCCTGCTTCTCCCTCTGCCTGTGTCTCTGCCTCTTTCTGTGTTTTTCATGAATAAATAAATAAAATCTTTTTAAAAAAATTAAAAAATAAAATAAAAAAATAAAAACAGGGTGGAATAATTCTATTTGATTATTATGTGACATATAGTATTTTACACATGAAAACAAAGCAATCATAAAACCAACATTCATGTAATTGTGTATTAAAAGGAGGACTGCACATTATCATATGATTTTATTCCAGTTTTTTGTCATCTTTTATAGCAATGATGTGGAACCAAAATAACTTCTTCAGTACTAGATTTATGTTATCTAACCATTTTACATACCACATATATTTCCTAAAACATAAAATTCTCTGGAAATACAAAGCTGGTACTATGTGGCATGTTATGAGTATGTGCATTTATTATTTCCTCATCTATAAGCCAGGATAATAATATCTTCCTGCAGAACTCTTTCAGAGGTTATATTTAATAATGTGTGTAAAAGTATATGAAAAATTATAAAGTTTGTGTAAAGGTAAAGTATTACTAACCGTGACAACAATAATTTCATATTCTATGGAACAAAAACTACTGAAAAATAAAACATCCTTTCTCTAGTCTCCCTTATGATTAAATAAAGAAGCACACTTACATGAATTCTTTCTTAAACAGCATTTCACACACAATTGCCCTTAAAGTATCCACTTCAGAGAATTACAAAATCTCAGAGAAAAATTATTTCTACATTTCCCAAATTTTAAGAGGCAGAAGCAAACAGTCAAATTGTCAGAAACTTTATTTGTATCCTTTACTTTCCTGAAAGTTGCTGGGGACAATTCAGAATCCTAAGAGCACACGAGAACTTCTGTTCAAGGGGGCTGGTCAGGACCTGAACTGGGATATAGCTCTATGTTATGACTCTGATCATCTTAGTAAATGTAGTCCTCAAAAGTTACAATCCGTTTAGGCCATGACGAAGGCAAATGCTGGGACCACCAACTTCTCTTGCTCCTTCAAGCTTATAAAACAAATGACGAAAAAAAGGACAGAACTTTTGGAAGATAAATGCTATTCACAACATCCTTGAGGAGAGAAACTGCACTATTAAAATTTCTTTAAATTTATGGTCTTATCCCTCTCAGCAGCACCTAAAACAAAAGACATGGGTCCCTGCACAGGGCTTCCAGTTGATTCTTCCCCTTTCCCCTGTGGTGACCAAGTCTGTGGCATACTGCAGCAGTAGCAAATGAGATCCACCCGAACCCAGCTTTAGTGACAATGGAGCAGCTGAAGTTGTCCCTGTGAGATGCCAGCTGGCTTCTGCACAAAGGTAACAAGGTTTCTTTGTTTGTTGTTAATCCCTTTGGCTTCTTATCCTCAATTCATGCAAACATGCACTGGACAATTGCATCAGGTGGCTACAGTCCTGATGTTCGGTCTCCACAAAAGTGTTGTGCCCACATCCCTAGGCAAATCCCCAACTCTACAGCCTGAAATATTCATTCAGTGGGCACACCAAAAAAGAGGTCAGTTACACTTGGTTGCAAGATGGTTCTGCTACCCAGCAGTGGAATGTGTGGACATGCTAGGCCATGGGGTAGGGGTGGGCAGCAACGAGTACTTTGGGTAAAAATGACAAGCAGTTACATTTGTGGGAGAACTACCACAGAGACATTCTTCCTTGGCCAGGTAAAAGGACTCTAATGAAGCAGTGTGCATTCAAGGATGCCAAACAGAAAATGTTTTTTATACCCATGCACGTAGCTAGTATCAAACAAGGCCCTATTTGCCCCAGTTTTATATATTGTTCAATCAATGGATACATATCTCTGGGGTTTATAAAGTTAGGAGGAAATATTCCTCTTGAGCTTCACCTAAGTAAGTAGCACAAGGTGAGCTAAGAGAAGTAATATGCTTGTACTGCCTTATTTTCATTCTAGCATATTCCTTGACAAAATACTTGTATTTTGAAATCATAGTTCATTTCCTTATATCTCATTCCCTGATCTGTATGCACTTAATTTTTTTAAAAGACTTTATTTATTTTGGGATGCCTGGGTGGCTCAGCAGTTGAGCATCCGCCTTCAGCTCAGGGCGTGATCCTGGAGTTCCAGGAGCCAGTCCCATATTGGGCTCCTGCACAGAGCCTGCTTCTCCCTCTGCCTCTGTCTCTGCCTCTGTCTCTGTGTCTCTCACGAATGAGAGAGAGAGTGAAAGCATGAGAGCAGGGTAAGGGGCAGAAGGAGAGGCAGACTACCCACTGAGCAGGGAGCCCAATGTGGGGCTTGATCCTGGGACTCTGGGATCATGAACTGAGCCAAGGCAGACACTTGACCAACTGAGCCACCCAGGCACCCTGTATTTGAGTAATTTTTAGAAAATATTTTTTTAAAAGATTTTATTTATTTATTCATGAGAGACAGAGGCAGAGGGAGAAGCAGGCTCCATGCAGGGAGCCCGGCGCGGGACTCGATCCTGGGTCTCCAGGATCAGGCCCCGGGCTGAAGGCGTGCTAAACCGCTGAGCCACCCGGGCTGCCCCAATTTTTAGAAAATATTTTATTTATTTATTTGGCAAAGAAAAAGAGAGAGCAAGCACAAGCAGGAAACAGAAGAGGGAGAGGGAGAAGCAGGCTCCCCACTGAGCAGAGAGCCCAATCCCGGGCTCAATCCCAGGACCCTGGGACCCCAAGACCATGACCTGAGCTGAAGGCAGATGCTTAACTGACTAAGCCACCCAGATGCCCTGCATTTGAGTAATTTTATTAAACCTTGATTTAAAGAAAATGTTCCGTCTTGCACCTGCATGAGATGTTCTTTCTACCAACAGTAAATATCTCAGAGTTCAGCACTGTATTTTGATTCACTTAACAGTGGCCCATTTAAAGGTTAATAAGTACAAAAACAAAAATAATTTCAATAATGTCTCTTTATCTCTTACCAAAACTGGTATACTGTGTAGTGAGAATTGGGAAATACTCTATAAATGTGCTGTACTATGTAAGTTATTATATTGGATGGTGACAAAGGAAGATGGTATCACCCATTTGTCAGGCTAACCCTTAAATCTGTGCTTTTAAATGTGACAGTTTGTCAAATTAGCAATACTAATGAAAAAATAACTCTTCTCCTAAAAATATTAGTTTTCAACTCATTTTAACCATTACCTGACAAAGAAAAATCTTTTAAGGAGTTAGAAGATAACAGGGGCCTCTAACCAGCCCAGTTGGAAGAGCATGCAGCTCTTAATCTCAGGGTCATGAGTTCGAGCCCCATATTAGGTACAGAGATCACTAAAAATAAATGAACTTTTTAAAAAAATAAAAATCTATTTTTTCAAAGCAAGCATACATTCAACAAAATAGAACCAATGGCCTAACATCAGTATCTAATGTGAGTCTCCCTACACAAAAATAGCTATGGGGAAGAGACACTAGAAAAGATTTGGAATCTATTTTGGCTCAAGATAATTGATGAAAATCTATTCCTCTCTTAAAAAAAAAAAACACGTTATTATTGCTGTGCCAGCTTTCTAAATAATTTTAAATGCAAACATCTCATCAAATTACTAAAGATCACACAGCACTATCAAATGTATGCTGAGATTTATCTTAAATAATCCCAAACTTCTAAAACGTCAGCAGCTTTAGTAAAAGCATCATAAAGTACTCGACAACCAGAGTAAACCTCTTTAAAGCGACAAAATAGCAAGGAAAGGTCAGGGAGCCAAGCAGGTCAACAAAGTCCTTCTTCCCAATCTGGGGTCATTCTTCCCTCCAGCACTGATTGGTCTCCCAGTAAATTCCACATTAGCTCCTCCCTTCAGCTGCAGCAGAAACACTTGAACTGCCTTCTCTCTCCACAAAAGTTTAGTTTGCTGATTGGGCATGAAACAAAGGGAAGACAGCAGGGGTACAATTTATAAGGGGGCAGGCGAGGTTGACAGGCTATTGTGCTCTGGAGGCATCCACAAGCTGTTAATTCTATTTTAACATCGTTAATAAGACTGTTAACACATCAGACTTTGTTTAGAGACCTTGAAAACATCAACAAACTATTAAATGACCCACCTGAAATAAAATAGTATCCACTTTGGAAGCATCAAAATCATACTTTTTTTTTAAATCCTTAAAATTGAAAGACTAAAGAAAGGAAAAAAGAAATCCATTACTGTTAAATGTGTGTAAATACCCCAAATTCTTATGTTTAATACTCTTGAAACACTTTTTTTAATTTTGATGTCATCTACAATCTATGAATTTTCAAAATAAGGAAGTCATATCAAAATAGACTCACTTCCATGTACATATGCAAAAAGGGATTAAAACCACAAATGCACAGATTTAAATACTTAAAATGAATAATAAGTCTGACAGATTTAACAGCAGTTAATTTTGCAATAGAATAATATTTTGAGCTCAGTCTTTAAAGAAATAGGAAAACACTCCATTATACATGGGAAGTTTGGTATTATGCCCTCAGGTCCAACTAAAAAACTGCTAAGTGAAAAAAAAAAAAAAGATCAAACTGCTAAGTAATTTCAGCAAGAGTAAAAAGTTCCAATTCATGACTTAAGGAATATAAAATTTTCCAAATACTATTTTGCTTTTTTCTGCTCCTTTGCTTCACTTCGCTTAATTTTAGGAATTAAGACTATTCAAAGTTAAAAGTACTATGCTTAAAATCAAGGAGACCAAATAACCAGTAATCAGTATTCAACAGTCAATGTTTATAAAGAAGAAATTTTCATTTGAATTTTTTGGTGTAAATGTATTTTTTGGTGTCAAACTCTTTTAAATTAAAATAGCATATTACTTATGGGATAATCTACTAAAATTACTATAATTGACATTTAACTATCTTTTCATGTAAAGCCAAAAATATATATTACAAAGAATTTGTAGTAATATCTTTAAAACAATTTTCTGGACACTATATATCTGAAATCTAATGACTGAAAAAACTTGAAGCATTTTGGATTAATTTTCTAACACTCTGTACTACAAATTTGTAGGTGTTAACTTTAAACATCCTTGCCTATGATTTAAAACAACAGTTACTTAATACTTTTGCCAGCACCAGAGAGAAAAATTAAAAAGGATGAGAAGTTAAGATGGAATCAAGTTATGTAGAAAGGATATACAGCTTTTAGAAGAAAACAGAGAATTCTAGGGAATATTTAAATCTTTTGACTCCTTTGAGTGCGGCTGTTTACTGGTGACCGGTGGTGGGCCAGGGTTGGGGGAGATGGTGAATGGTCACACTGTAGAGGCAACTAACAAACAAGGACGTTAATATAAAAACACAGACGTATAAACTTAGGGGCAAACACTGAGGCAACTCTAAATGCAATCTCCGCATTGAAGACAACATAAGGGTGAGTTCTCAACGGGTCAAATGACCAATGAGCAAACGCTGGTTCAAGGCATGGCGACTTTGGGCGACACAGTCTGGGAAAGCATCAATCACCACACGTTTTTACAAGTGGAAACCAAGGCAGTAACCCTCAGTGATGACCGACGAAGAAATAACATTTGGCTACCACTGTTCAGCTGCCTTTTCCAAATACAATGCCGTGCTTATTTCTCTGGCTTCCTACAATCTTTCATGTTTCAGTTATACACATTTCAATCCAAGTGTTTCAGTTGCCATAACAACTTCATAAATTTGTTCTCAAATGTCCTTTTTAATTACATCATTTTTTTAAAAAGCTGGATGGGTCGGGACAGTGCCTCAATTTATTCCATTCACACCTGGCTCTTGAGGAGTGGGGGTATTTTGTTCCTTTAACGATAAGAAGCTCAAACATCTGAAAATAATGCCACTATTTCTCTCTATCCATAGGTAAAGAAGATGTTTTTTAAAAATCTGTTTGCATGTGGCCTTATCATCAAAATTTTAAAACCCAGGCGACAATGCCCAGGAATCATCTCCTGGTTCGTGAAGTACGGAGATTGCTAACGCTGCCCAGTCATGTACAGACGGGCCTTGTGCACGGAGCAGCCGTTTTATTTCCAGATATCAATTATTTATACTGTCAAACAGGTTTTTGATAGAATCCTAGTGGTTTTAACTGGCTTCTAGTGACTATTACTACCTAGTATCTTTAAAATATAATTCACCTTACTATGGAAAAATTAAACCATGACAGTATGTAACAGTTTCAACAGCATGCATTAATTTTTTAATACTTAGCAATATTTTCAGATTTCATTCCAATAAAAAATAAGGCACAGTAACCCTGGCATCATTAAACAAATGACTTTTGCCAACATCAACAACCAGACAATGGAAAACAGGACTCTACCAACAAACGGAGAGCGGGTGTCAAAAAATTCAAGCTGGGATTTTTGCATATGTAGTGAAACCGAAGGCACTTCCCAGAAGGTATTGAAATGCACAGATAAGGTTACAAAAGGCCCTGAAGTGGTTTTGAGGGTCACAATTTGCTATTAAACACAGCAGAAGGAAACATGTGAAAGTCCACTTGAGTGAACTTTAGAATGCTCAAGTATAAAAATCGAGGGCAATGGACAAATTAGGGCAAGCAACAACTCCAGAGTTTTATTTTTAACTGTACCATCAGTTTGTTAGAATAGAAATATATACATATGTATGTACGAAAATATATATATGTATTTAAAATTAGGGGAATAAGGTAGGGGGGAACATGTTGTTTATAACCCCATCTGCCAAAAATTAAAGCACAGGGCGAATGGTATACAACTAAGTACCAGCAAAAAGTAAATATTGGCTATATTTAAGGAAAGAGATAAAAACAGATGTTATATAAAAATTTAGACCTTTAACTTCAAAAAATACTACACATCACTAGTTCTCTGCCACTGGAAAAAAAAAACTTTAATTATGTAAAGAGTGAAGAGAAGGTGAGACTCTTTACCTTTGAATATTAAATTAGGAAGCAGCCACATCAAAGGCAGGCTTGATCCGTTCTGCCTGAAAAATTAATAGGCTTGACAAGTCCTTTACAATATCTTCTAGAATTGCAAAGAAAGAGGTTCTAGTGACACCCACAGTCCCAGAAACAAAATGCAGCTGTAAAGGAGGACTTGGGGTTGGGGGGAGGGCTTTTTTGTTTGTTTGGGGGGTGTGTTTGTTTTTCTTTTATCACAATGGATAAAGCCTTCAGCCCTGACTCTACAGAGGATCTACACCACGACTTCCTCCCAGCTTCTTCTCCCTCTTCTTCCTCTCTCCACCGCCCATCACCAGTCACCTGACAGAGAAGGCCTGTGGCTACAACAGGGCCTGGCTGGAGGGCCTGACCACCCCAACCCTGCGGTTTCAAAGGGCAGGGAGTTGAAAGGAGGGGATAACTGTTAGAGGGGCAGGGATGCTGAGGAGAGACATCAATTCGGCATTCCTCAGTGGCTTCAGATCTTCACACTTGTTTTCTTTTCCCCTCTTCGCTCTTGGAAGGGTGAGGCGGGAACCAGCACTTCAAAGGCGAAACTTCTTGGAAGGACTTGTTTCCTAGCTCTGCTCTTCCCATCAGTGTGATTAACACCAAAGGTTGTTATTAAATGATAAAAACAAAATTATCTCTCTTAAAGAAAACCACTTTTCAGCTCCTGAGTTGCTTGCTGATGAAGATGTTGGTGTTAGGGAGGGTGGGGAGGGTGACAGCACAAAAGGCCTTGCCGTAGCTCTCTGCTCCTTTCAGAAAAATGTAAGGCACACTTCTGCAAAGTGGGGCACATTAGACCCTCATCCTCATCTTTTGTCCACCAGCTCTCTGCACCCAAATCCTGCCACAGGGAGCTGAGAGGGGCCAGAGCTCCAACAGGAAGGGGAGGGACGGAAAAAGGTCGCCAATTCAATAGTAGGAAGCCACCGAACGGGGCAGGATAAGGCAGGCACACAGACTGGGCTCAGTGTCTGGCTGGGACTGAGAGGAAACATGGAGGTTCAAGGCAAATGCCTCCCAATGAAACAAACTTGGCTCACATTACTGGGCGACGCTGATAAAGAAACCAGCCGAAGATGGCTATTTAAAGATGAGGGAAAGCAGAGCTGCTAATTCACTTAACAACAAATGCTAATTGCTCAAAACCAAGCAGCTAAGTTTCAAGGATGCCTAAGAGGCCTGAGAATACGTTTCAAGAATGACTAAGAATGTAATTCATAGCACAAAGTGCAATATTATCTTTGAAAAATAAAAAATTTTCAGGATCAGGATCAACTTGGAACTTAATCTTTTTTTTTAAGGGTTTAATTTTTCCCTCAACACTCCCAATTAGGTCAGAATTTAAATAATATTACAATTTAACAATAAGCCATTTATTTCACTGCCTTTTTAAAAGAAAAGATGAAAGAGACCCATGTACCTTAATCCTAAAGAGCTCAAAATCTGAATTTAAAAGAATAAAACATTACTAAACAATTACAGAGAAAGTCAAGAAGGGTTTCTGAAAGAGCTATCAAAAGACAATATTTGTATAGAATTTGAGCATTAGCAGCTAGCCTGACACAGCAAAACCATTGTATTTTCCACTAGTTTTGTTTTGCTATATACAGCTGTGTTTTCACAGATGCAAAGCCATGTGTCTCCACCAAAAGGTCTAGCCTTCCCTTCAGATGTGAGTGCAGATCAAAGGTTCAAACGCAGAAATACAAGATCCTTTTCCCTTTGGAACATGTTTTTATTTTTCTGCAGTGGCTGCAAACCAGAATTTCCATCTGCTGTCCTTCTGCAGTATACAGGTTAACCTTAGCAGTGGGGCTCAGGGCACTGTTATCTCAGCTAAGAAGTGCACAGATGAAGCACGTCTGCATGTATGCTCCAAACAGCTCCCCAACATGTTCACCCAGCTGCGAGAAAACTGAACAAGGCAGTAGCAGAACCCATTTCAATTGACATATAGAAATTAATTTTTAAATTCATCTGAAACATCAGATTATAAATTTAAGATGGGGTTTTGCTTTTATACAAGCACCCTGATAAAGATAATATCAACTGTGATTTCCTGCCTATCCCTTCTCTCTCCTATCCCCAGTAGAATGAGACATTTTGCATTTGAATCCCCATTTTTGGAAAATCCTCTAATAGAAAATGATTTGATTAAAAATTTCATTAAAATTTTTTTAAGATTTTATTTATTCATGAGACACACACACACACACACAGAGGCAGAGACACAGGCAGAGGGAGAAGCAGGCTCCATGCAGGGAGCCCAATATGGGACTCGATCCCCGGTCTCCAGGATCAGGCCCTGGGTTAAAGGCAGGCGCTAAACCGCCAAGCCGCCAGGGCTGCCCCCAAAATTTCATTAATCTTAAGTGGTGTTTTGTTTCATCACAAGTTAGGAACCTATAATTTTGAATGGATTCTTTTTTTTCTTTTTTTTTACCATTAAAAAAAAAAAGCCTTCATACTCAACATGGGGCTTGAACTCACAACCCTGAGATCAAGAGTTGCACGCTTTACTGACTGAGCCAGCTGGGCACCCCTTGAATGGAAATATTTTTATACATTTCTGTTACCTACTATTTTTAAATAACTCCTTTCCCCTCAGTTTCCATTCCTTTTACTGCACCTATCCTCAGAATGACTAAAGAGAGATATGTTTCCTTGTTTCCTACTCTGAAAATGGATTTACTGCCATGTAAACATCTGCTTAGGAGAATACAGTAAAAATAAAGCACTGAAAATGTGGGAGGCTTTGAAGTTATTTTTGGCAGGTTTTTAAGGTCACTAAATAGAGAGAGAGAAAGAGAGACAGAGAGGCAGGCACATTTACCTATTTGTAGAAGAGCAAGAGAGGTTAGAGGGATGAATGGATGGATGGAGATGACAGATACAAAGCTTTGGCTAGTCCCTAGAGAGATTCTACAAAAAACCCAAAGTGGAAAGTGTCAGGGATTGGTCCCAACGCTAATGTGTGAGTGCCATCTAGTGGTCTGCCTAGAACTGCACCCTGGTCTAGCTACACTTGGAAAAGTCCTCCAATGACCCCCATTTCTCCACTCCATTTTGGCTCATTTCAGTACTCAAAACCCTCCTGCCCGATAAATGAAGCTTTTCTCCCCTATTTTCCAAATAAACCAAAAATACGAACAGCCTCAGAAAACAAGATCAATGATGATCCCAAAGGTTGGGGTGAGTCTCCCAGAAGCAAAGTGTATCACAGGTGTCCCCATTAAGGGCTGCTCCAAGCCATGTGGAGAAACTTAAAGAGTTTCTAGATAATGAGTTGTTGTGACCACACCTGAAGGACCAGGCTAAATAAACAGGGAGCCCTACAATCTACACCTGCCCACTCTCTGGTGTTAAATCTTTAGGCGGGGTGGGGGTGGGGCATGGATAATTAGCTCTATGGCTGGGCATCACTATTCCTGTGCAGGTACTGAGAGAGAACAAGATGTGGATAGTCTGTTATAGCTGAAAAGTACATATTCCAACTCTCATTTTCCAGCTTAAGTGACTCAGAAAGGTGAAGGACCCTCCCCAGGTGACCTGGAGAGACAAAGACTCATTTCATCATTTCCTCCTGCTCCGAGAAGGGGTCACTGAAAGGAGGGTGAACAGTTCACATGAGAATGAGCAAGGGAGGGTACCTACGTTCTTCACATACAGTGCTGCAGAGTCCTAGGCCAGGGTACATGGTAACTCAGAGGGCTTACATAGTCAAAAGCAGCCCCAGCACACTAGGGTCTTGTGCAGTGGTAAGTGAGGCTGATTTTCCTTGGATCACCTGGTCTCACTCCTTCTTTCCCTTTTCACTTTAATAACAATAATAAACAGTTACATCACACTATGCCCACACCTGTTCCAAGTTCTTTCAATTTTATCTCACCGAATCCTCACAAAAATTCTCTGAGGTAGGTACTATCATCCCCATTTCATAGAAAAGGCAACTGGACTAGAGAAGTGAAGCCAGTTCACTATAGTGGCAGTGCTGGGATGAAGTGTAGGAGTCTGGGTCCAGACTGTGCCACCTCCACAAAAGCACCTTTCCCCTCTGTATGAAAACATGGACACTTAAAGAGTTTAACAGTTAAAGAAGGTGTTTAGGGACTATCAGGGTTAGCCCTTGGATATGCAGGGTAGTAAGCATTCTCCAGTAATGGGCTGTGGGCAAGAATATAATGTCAGAGCATCAGTTGGACTATAATACAGGGCTACAATATTTGTCTGCCTCAGAGTAGGTTGCTAAAAATGCAATGAGATCATCTGTGTGGATATGCTCTGTAAAGAGTCAAGTCCAGGGGTACCTGGGTGGCTCAGTCGGTTAAGCATCTGCCTTCCTCTCAGGTCATGATCCTGGGGTCCTGGGATGGAGCCTGCATTGGGCTCTGTGCTCAGCAGGGAGTCTCCTTCTTCCTCTCCCCAACCCCCACTCATGCTCTTTCTCAAATACATAAAACCTTAAAAAGAAAAATTCAAGTCTACTGGAACAGAAGTGGTATTCGTGTTCATCGTGTGAGACCATCCCTGTTGCCTGACACCCAGAGAGGGCCACGTCACACACTGACAACAGGCACCAGAAGCAAGGCCAACAGTTTCCATGCTTCAAATACTTAAAGTTCCATGGAGCACCAACCCATAATGTGTCATTTACTGGGATGAGAGGAACCCCCCTCCCCATATTATGCCATAGCCCAAGAGACAAACCGGATTTAGAAAGCTTGAATTATGAATAATAATGAGAAATAACTGCTGATATTAATCCTCCTAAAACAAACACAGTGGTTAGTATTGCAAGCATACCTCGAAGCACTTCTCCAGCCATCTGAGGCAGTATCCTACAGTACATGTGTGCGGTGGCCCATGAGGGAAGAAAGATGCCCAGAACTGACTGACCCACACGCTTGTTCCACCCACCAGAGGCCACTGTCCTGGCTTCTGTGAGTCACATTTTGTGTGCAGACACCTAAAAGAACATAGCTGTACTGACAGTAACAAAATGCAACACTGTAGAACCTACCATACTCTTCTAAGTTTTTCCCCCCACCCTACTTTGAGATATAATTGACATATAATTTTGTGTAAATTTAAGATATACAACATGATTTGATATACATATACATTGCAAAATAATTACAGTAAGGTTAACACAGCCATCACTTCACACAATTACCATTTTTGTGTGCATGAAATAAGAACATTTAAGATCTATTTACTTCGGTCTGGCAGGAAGAGGGGTTCTCAAGATAGATGGGTCACTGCATGGAAAGAATGGGCTTTGGAGTGGGTCTGGGCCAGAATTCTGGTTCTGCCAAGCATCACCATGTGACCATTGCAAAGATCCTTAACCCTCTGGGTCTTGTGCTCATCCAATATGAAACAGGAGTCACAACACCTGTTCTAATCAGAGTTAAATGAGATGATGTACTCAGAGTTCTGTGCCAACCTTGGAGGGAGGCTCAGTATATATTTACTGAATGACAGAAAGAAAGGAGGGGATCACCAAAGGATGATGGCGGGGAGCATCGCCATGGGAACTCCACTGTAAGTGTATGGCATTGCCCCCATTTCCCCCATGCATGCTAAATGCACAGGTTAAAGTTTCAGAACACAGGTTCTGGAGTTGGGCAGACCTAGGTACACAGGTGCAGTTTTTTGTTGTTCTTGTTTTTTTACCTGTTCTCTCAGTAACCTTGGCCAAATTTCTTAACTTTATTTTTTATTTATTTATTTTTATTTCTTAACTTTAGTAAACATATTTCCTAATCTATAAAATGGGGCTGATAACAGGACCAAACTTATAGGACTGTTTGTATTTTTTTTTAAGATTTTATTTATTCATGAGAGACACACAGAGAGAAGTAGAGTCACAGGCAGAGGGAGAAGCAGGCTCTGTGCAGGAAGCCCGATGTAGGACCCGATCCTGGGACTCCAGGATCATGCCCTGAGCCGAAGGCAGGCGCCAAACCGCTGAGCCACCCATGGATCCCTATAGGTCGGTTTTGAAGCATAAAAGTAGATAACACAGTGAGCAGTCTGAAATATGTGTGGCAGAGCAAAGTTTGAAGAGATTAACCACTGGGTTTGACCCCACAGGATTAATATCAGCACTGTTATTTCTCATTATAGACATTTAAGTTTTGTTAAAATACTTAGTTTTAAAATTGTGAGTTGTTTCAATGTGGCTCACTCTGGGCTTTGAGGTCAGAGGCTCTGTGCTCTGCCCACTTTCACGAATTATTCTGAGATGATTTCTTTGGAGACCTTGACAGTAATCAAGACTATGATGACAGGGAAGCAGGCTAATATAATGCACAAGAAACAACTTGAGACCTGATGATCTGGGCTGAACATGGCCACCCCTCCACATGTGGGCCTCAGTGCACTTGAGTGGAGGCCCCAAGACCCAAGACCCTGCCCACCCTTCCTCTTCATGTCCCTGGTTCAGTCCTGTATATGTGGTGCCTATGCCAACTTGTACATCTAAGCTCGGTGTTTGTCTCAGCCCAAACATCCTTTAGCTATCCCTCAGCTCTGGTGTGTAAATACTACAGTGGCATTGTCTGCCCACCAGGACAGACCCAGGAAGAAGCTAATAGATTTCCCATCTAACGATGACATTTCCCAGCCTCTCTTGTGTCTGGGTATATTCATGAGACAAAGTTCTGGTGGATGGGGTATGGTCAGGATAAGCAGAAGTATGGAGCAGAAGTAAAAGGAAGATCCTGCACATCTTCCAGGTTCCTGTGTCATGGACCAGAGCAGAGCAGCCTTCTTAGGTAGTAAGATGCTGAGGAAGGAAGAGCCACAAGATAAAAGGAACCTGGGCCTTCATAGAGCCATCACAGTTTCTACCACCTACGTATACTTAAAGTGAGAGAGAAATTATCTTAGATAATGCACTGTATTTGGGGGCCTTTTGGTTACAATATCCAAACCTGTACCCTGACTTATATACAAGTTACTCTATATGTTTGAATGAAATGGGCACCTAGCCTACTGTGCCTAGCTATCACTAAAATCAGTCTAAATTTGATCAGGAGAAAGAACAAGTAAACCAAAACTACACTATTGGTCCACTAGGACATCTGGAGCACTATGCGATTTCAAGTATAAGGCAAGGTTAATAAAAACTAGCATGGAGGAAAAAAGAATTTAAAAAAACAGAACAAACGGAAAGCCAAGGAGAAAATAATCAGCTTCTTATGTGGTAGTTTAGTTTTATTTTTTAAAAGATATTTACTTATTTGAGAGAGAAAGAGAGGTACAAGAGCACAAATAGGGGGAGGGGCAGAGGGAGAGGAAGAAGCAGACTCCCCACTGAGCAGGGAGCCCAACACAGAGCTCAATTCCAGGACCCCAAGATCATGACCTAAGCCAAAGTCAGATGCTTAACCAATTGAGCTACCCAGGAGCCCCTTAGGTAGTAGTTTAAATTTTCAAATAGATGCACATGATTAAGGAGACATTTTAAAGTGAAACATCATTATTTAATTTCATCATCATAAAAATGGTGCCATTACCGTCAGATAAAAAAACTGAGGCACAGATACTTCCCTGGAATTACAACTAACTTTAATTTTATTTATTCATGAGAGACAGACAGAGAGAGAGAGAGAGAGAGAGAGAGAGAGGCAGGGACACAGACAGAGGGAGAAGCAGGCTCCATGCAGGAAGCCTGACATGAGACTTGATCCCAGGTCTCCAGGATCATGCCCTGGACCGAAGGTGGTGCTAAACCGCTGAGCCACCGGGGGGCTGCCCCAACAACTAACTTTATTTTAAACTTTGTGAGAGAGAGAAAGCACAGGTGCATGTGAAGGAGGGCAGCATAGAGGGAAAGGGAGAAAGAAAATCTCAAGTAGGCTCCACACCCAGTGCTGAGCCTGATGTGGGGCTTAAACTCACAACCCTGACGCCATGACCTGAGCTAAAATCAAGAGTTGGATGCCTAACTGACTGAGCCACGTAGGCTCCCCACAACTGAGTAACTTTAAGACTAAGATCCTAGGTGCTCCCTCCCAAAGTGTTTTTTTTTTTTTTTTTTTTGGCCAGCCATCTTTGTCCCTAGGTTATCTGCCTCATGACAAAGACTCCTCTGTGACCTATTACTTAACTATAATCTTAAAAAAAAACAAAAACAAAAACAAAAACAAAACACATTACCATACTCCCATTCTGAAATCTACAGGTGCTCCTACTTGCCTAGAAAGCAATGCCTAAAATCAGTAGCCTATAAGTCTAGGCTCTCCACACTCTGACCCAAACACAACTTTCCAATCTCATATCTCACCAGTCCCCACACAAACTGTTGCCTTCAACTGACTTATCTTCTCAACACACTGCATAACTTCCTGCCTCCCCAGTATCACATCCCTTCTACCACGCATGTTCAAAGCCTACTCACGGTGGAAATATTCTTTTATTGCCACTTGTTCATCATTTTTAGGTCATATCTCCCTGAGTTCATGACTGCATCTACTCCCACATTGGCCAACACAGCCCTTTCCACTTGGGAGAGTGGTACCCATCATCTTGATTTGACTGATTTCTTAGGAGAAACAACTTTCAGGGGCATCCTCACATCTAGGGCCCAGCTAAGAACCTGACCATTCTTGCACAAAGGCCCCTGAATGGCTTTACTACAAGTATGACCATGACACCATTGAGCAGGGTGAATGGTACTGCTGGCATGTACACTGCCCCTTCTTACCTCAGCTGCCCAAGCCTACTCCAAACCCTGCATCCACAGGCCACATAGCCAGGCTTGAGAGAGGGTGAATTGCAGGGTCTGTGTTATCCTTTTCCAGGAATATATGCATTCTTATAAAGGACTTTCTTCTCCTTTGGGTAGAAAGTCTTGCTCAGAATCTTATCAGACAGGCCAGTCAGGGTGCCTGAGTGCTAGAAACGGAACATTCATTCAGTCCCATATGAACATTTATTGGTTACCATCCGCCCCAAGATCCACCCCACCTCTTGAGGAATTGCGTCATCCTACCCACAACTGACTGTCTTCTGGAATTAACATCAAGATGCCCAACTCTTTGAGAGCCAAAGGGTGGATCCATTTTAGACCAATCAAACATGTCATCCCCACAGGTAACATTTTGAATAGAGTTAAAGATTGAACATGCTGGTAGCACTTCCATTCTGATGGCTGAGCTGGGACAAGACGAAGGAGTCATGCTGATGCCAAGATGCCTAGGGTTGCCTTCCCAATGATTTTATGAGTGTGTCCATATCCCTCCAATAAATTCCTTTTTGCTTAAAAAAGCCAAATTTGGTATCTCTTGCTTAAGACTGCTCTTGCCTTGGGGCACCTGGGTGGCTAAATTGGTTAAGCGTCTGCCTTTTCCTCAGCTCAGGTCATGATTCCAGGGTCCTAGGATTGAGCCCTACATGGGGGGGGGGGGGGCGAGGAGGTCCCTGCTCAACAGGAAGGCTGGTCTCCCTCTTCCTCTTGCAATCTCTCTCTCAAATAAATTTTTAAAAATCTAAGAAAAAAAAACTTATAAAAAAGCAATTTTTGTTTTCTTCGTCTGGCTGGCTTAGTCGGTAGAGCACGTGACTCTAACTCTGGGTGCTGAGCTCAAGCTCCACATCAGATGTAGAACTTTACTTTAAAAAAAAAATTTTTGTTGTTGCTGTTACCTTAAAAGAGCCCACTTCAGTATCTGTTGCTTAACCAAGAATCTTAACTGATAGAAGGCCACAAACTAGAATTCCATTAAATCAAAAAAATACTTATTCTTTTTGTAGCACACTCAGCACCAAGACAGGTGCTGGCTTTCACACAGGTACAAGGACTAGCGCTATCCTTGAAGAGACTTAACCTAATATAGGAGACATAATAGAGCACAAAAAACAATAAACATGAGTAAAGCTATAGGGATGCAGAGGAAGAGTGTCCTTTATCAGGGTGAGTGTGAGTGACTGCTAAGATGTCATGAGACGAAGGTGATATATGATTAGGATTTCACCAGGTAGAATATGGGAAGAGGAGCACTATAGGGAGAAGGAAGTGCCTAAGCAACGGCAAGGAGATGGGCAAGAGCCAGGGTTGGGGAATCTTAACATTAAGAGGTTTTTTTCATTTTTAATTTTTTATTCATGAGAGACACAGAGAGAGAGAGAGAGGCGGAGACACAGGCAGAGGGAGAAGCAGGCTCCATGCAGGGAGCCCGATGCGGGACTGGATCCCGGGGCCCCAGGATCACGCCCTGGGCCGAAGGCAGGCGCTAAACCACTGAGCCACCCAGGGATGCCCCATTAAGAGTTTTAACGTGACTGGTGGGTCAGGTACATGGTGTTGGAAAATGATTCTGGAAAGGTAGTTTCAAGTCAGAGTATAAAGGCTACTGTATGGCCACGTAAGGTCTCCATTCTTTAGTGTTGGGAGCTACTCAACTTTTATAGAGTAGAGCAATGAGATTTGTATTCAGAGACTTCACTTTGGAAGACAGACAGGAGGGAGGAGAGACCAGGCAAGAGGATATAGTGATGAGCTGGGAGAGCAGCAAGGATGGAATGGCCAGGAGCCATGGTAGAAATACGCAGAATCTAAGGAGTTGGATGGAATCAATGAGATTTCAGCCACGAAACATGGAGTGGTGCAATGACCAGAACAACACACCAAACACAGAGGCTTCCATGCTTACCTCACTACTCAAAAGAAGACACCTACCTTTGGCCAAACCAAGACTCAACTTCATCTCTGAATGAGAATTAGCAATACAGTTCCTGGTTCCTGAACAGTGAGGCTAAAAGAGGGTAAAGCTTGTTTCCAACACTGTTCTTTACTATGTCCCCTCTAGGAAAATATTTTTCTCATGAAGAATCATAGAATATTTAATATGTAAGTTCTTGATCAATGTTTCAAATTTTCCCCCACTCCTCACCCCCTTTTAACAGCAACTAAATAAGATTTGCCAAAGAAACCATGACATTGCAAAGGTATAGCTCACTAAAATCTACTGAACTGTTACACGTGTTTAGCTTTTTTACCTTCATTACATCATTTTTAAGGGTCTTTGTATTCTTCACAGAACTGCACTACTTGGACTATCATATGAAAAATGGGTGCCAATTACAGTATTTTAGTTAAAACTGGTCGCTGTGCATCATTGTCTTATGCTAGAAGAGAGCTGGCACCAGCAACAAAGGGTTGCTATTAATAGTACAACACAGGACACAAGCAGAAAACTTGAGTGAAATTATGTTTTTTAAAACCCAGTGTTTAGTGCCCAGAAAAGGGACAGACTGTGCAGCATCTGTGCTGGGGGGATATGGAACTAATAAATCATTGCCGTTTTTATTACACATAGGCAGAATATCATAGTACAGCCAAAGCCAAACATTTGCTGTCCGAGAAAAATGATTTACGTCCCAGGGCTTTTTTTTTTCCCCATTCAATTTGAGAGTTTACCCATTTATGCATCCAAAAACGATTTTTATCAATTTAACTGTCCTATAATCTTTAACAGTTTTTTATTTGGGAAGGGTTAAACTTATGAATGAAATGTTAATATAAACATATATGTACACCCTTATGTTCAAACATAAAACATATTCATCTCAAAGTCTGATTTGCAGATGTAAAGCCATGTAACATGTAATTGGGATTAAAAATGATATTTTGATGCATATAAAAAAACTACTAGTTTATTAAAAAAAAACACTAGTGAAGCTAGATGCTAACTTTCTATTATCAGTCCAAGAAAGTGGTGAGAAAAGCTATATATATCTTTTTGCTGAATTAATTTTATCAGATAATCAAGGCAAGTTTATAAAAGACCTTAAACATTGATGAAGGTCCAATATCCTTCTTCAGTAAATAACAATCTTAGGACAATTTCTTAGGCTTCAGGCACATTTGGCCATCCTATCTGCTCTGGAATACATTAGTGTAATAAAAAGGGGCTTCTAAATAGTAATGCAGGCAGTTCCACTAATCACATTATCATCATAATGTATTGACAGTGAGAGAAGTCACAGAAAACAAGGGCTGACAGGAAAACTGTTTCAGAATTCAAAGAACAATAGGCCATTTATTTTGGCATTCCATAATCATTTTACCTATATACTCTTTTAAAAAATGGTAAAATTTAGGAAGCAGAGCCCTAGGAAGGGCTAACACATATTAGGAGCCTTCTGAACAGTCAATGGTGTTCAAATTTTTGTCCTAGGACTTGAAAAGTTAAAGGCATGGTCCTGCCAATTGTGAGATGCCCTCTCCAACACAGACCACCCACAACTACGGATTTTCCATCTGGTGAACAAAACAGACAGCTCCCTAATTATTTTTAAAAAGGATTTTTCTCCCTAACATACTTTCTTTATTTGTCTGTGACCTGGAACTTAATGGAAAACCTGGTACATGCCAACTTCTTTTCTTATAATGAAACATCCTATATTATTGTTTTAACTGGGGTTTTTCAAAGGCTCTAAGATAAAAATTATTACCCCCAGAACTAATGCTCCAAACCACCAAGACAATTCCAATGAACAACTGTTTTCTCTGAACAGAGAATTTCCTGTTTAAATATTAACCACTAAAGTTTTCTCTCAAAACTAACATGATGAAAATAGGAGGGAAATTATTTTCAATCATTTTTAACTGGGCATCCATACTGCTAGTGTCAAAATCTATGGCTTTTCCAATGAGATGGCCACCTCTGCCAAAAGCATGCTCAGAAATGCCAACTGTAATTAAAATCTGGCACCTGTCTTGGGCACCAAATTTGCTTCTAATATCTCCATGTTGAAATGTGTCTCAGCTTTGAGAGAACGTAAGATGCTTTTTGCCCTCTGCCCTTCGGAAAAACACTCGAGTGGAAAAATTGACGGCTGTTATCCCGAAAATTACATTTTTTACATCTTAACTATCCTACATCTTCTCTGTTTTCTTTCCCTGAGTCTGTTTGTTTAATTAGTCCCAAGAGAATCAGCATACATTCCCTTCACACATTTCGTTTTTATAAACCTCAGGAAAAATAGGCAGTAAAATAAGTTCTTCCTAGCATGAAGTTGTGTTGGGGGTGGGGGGTGGCAACATGTAACATGGATAGATTTCATAGATAAATGTTAGATACTATGGAATTGGGAAGCTATAGATGGGGGTGGGGTGCTTCTCTAAGTGGGCTGTTTAGACACTAGAGCAATAAATCTTGATTTGATGCATGTTGTCCTCTCTGCTGTCTATAAGCTTGTGTCCCAACTACTGTTTTGTTGAGCTGGGGCTCTCAAAATCTTAGTAAGGTTTTTGTTCTTCAAATAATATACCATTTCCCAAGAAGGAATTCCTTTCTCTCTTAAAAGTCTTTCACATGCTTGACACCTGGCCCAACTGAAAGTGAGGACAGAGTCATCTTTGGGCCCAGCTATCATACTGGAAGGGTAAATCTGTAGCACAGCTTGACCCCCAACAAGCCCCATGACAAAAGATCAGAGTGGGAGACCAACCAAGGGCAGGCTCACTGGAGAGGAAGTTCCTAGGCAGGGCCCCGATCCACCTTGCCCACTGTCTTATCCCAGGACCTAGAATAGTGCCTCTCACAGAAGGGGTACTCAATCAATGCCTGCGGAAAGAACAGCAGGCAGATCCAGTATGAATGTGCCTTTGTAAAGAACACCTTATATTAATACAGGGCCATCCTGGCTTCAATGGTAAAAGGAGCCTGATGATTATAAAGTGTTGTGAATGTGGGAAGATAACTTCTGAGGCTCGTTAAAGGGTGCAGACATGCAGATGTTCTAACCTTTGAACTTGCCAGCCTCCCTCTTCAGAAGCATTGTCAGCAACATCACTTACCCCCGGCCACCCAGAGCTCCTAGAACACATCGCTCTTCATAAGAAATTAAAAAGGGGTAAAGGAATGTGACGGAATGTTTAAGGTACAAATATATTTTACTACTAAATATACAGAAAGTGTAAAAAAGTAGTACCTAATTTATGACAGAGTTCTGCTAAAATAAATGCACCAAGAATTTGCTTTTTTGGAGCTTAAAATGCACTTTTCCCCATGGAAAAGATGTTACAAATGATGGTTAGGGTCTCAGGAGAGCCCACAGAAACCCATTCAACCCCACAATGTCCTAAAGTGCTGGTTTAACTATACCCAAATAGTTACGTAACAGAGTATTCATGGGACGAGAATCTGAGTTTAAACTAAGGAGCTCCACAACCACAGGAAAAATACGCAGGACGCTGCTCGTAGCTTGTGGGTGCCCCACACACACCCAAAAGAAAGCCATCTCCCTGGACCAAAGATTCCTCAAATGCAGCATTTTCCAAAGTTTTTTTTTACTACAACCCACAGGAAGAAACGTATTTTATACTGAGCCCAGAAACATCCCCAACACACACCCCACACATATTAAAAGAAACAACAGTTTTATAAAACAAAATTTAACATGTAACGTACTGACTAGAAAAATGACTCTTATAATTCATTTTTAATTATAATTCAAATTAATTTCCAGCTCACTTCCTGGGAGCCAAATGATCCAAAATGAGACACAAAGGGGTAGTGAGTGATGGCTGCTCATGTGTGATTCTTCAACTTTCTATAGCATATGACTAAATTTTAATGTAATTATGAATAAAAAATATAAAAGTGAGACAATTTCTTGCATATGTGTCAGAGATACATGTGTCCCTTGGTTCAGGCTCTAACCTGTTGAATCAACTCCTTTCTTTTCCCTTCTCTTTTTTTTTTTTTTTTAATTTTTTTTTTTTTTTTTTTTTATCCCTTCTCTATCTTGTCAAAGATACAGATGTTGGCAGAAAACCTGAGGCTATAGATACAGATACTAGGTAACAGAGACTACAAATCATGCTGATGAAAAGCCTGATGATCTGTAAACTTAAATGTTTCTGGTTATTCAGAACACATGGATATAATTTAATCAATGCTTGAGCTTTCAGCACCAGAGCTATGTGCAAACATTGCTGGGAGTAGGAATGTCATTACTACCCACTAGGTGCTATCTCAGAAATCAGACAGAAGCACAGTATCCCAAGCCTTCTAGCTCCTTCACACAGACCTGTTTTTTTCTCTCCAGAGAAAAGTCAAAGATTCTGGGTGAAGGGATGACTCTGGGAAATCCAGAGACAAGTAAGTACCTGAGAGGAACCTCATAAGCCCAGGACCAAAGTCCTTGTGAAGGCCACGCCCAATGAACACTTGAGTTCAATAGATTAGAAAGGGGCCAATATTCTGGTTTTCATGCTGGTGGTAGATTCAAGGAACCCGCTATGATCACTGCCAAGCTCTCCCATGCCTGCTTTGGCTAATGATGACTGCATATTCCCATCCTCACAAGAGACATACATTAGCCAAAGATGCAGTACTGAAGGGTCAGAATGCCCATGAGATGAGGCCTTTGCCCCTCTCCAGTGAGTGTGGGCTTCTCAACCAAATCTACCTACAGTCAGAGATCATAAAATCAGGATGTTTCCCAACAATCTCTCAGAATCTTGCACTGTGCCCAAGAACTTAGGACCCTTCTAAGAGTTCTTCCTGGGGAAGTCATCTCTGATCTGTCTTCTATGGGTTTTCATTAACACAGGTATGCATTTTTTTGCATTGTCACATTTTATTTAAAAATTCCATTCAGAGGCACCTGGCTGGCTCAGTGAGTAGACCATGCAACTCTTGATCCCAAGGTCATAAGTTTTAGCCCCATGTTGGACACAGAGTTTACTTTAAAAAATTTAAAAACAGAATCTTTGAAAAATAAAAAAAATTAAAATTCCTTCAAAAAACTGGGAAGCATTATTTTCTAATTCAATTTTTGAGGTTTTAATTTGAATTGACATCTCATAAAAGGAAAATGCACCAATCTCATAAACTCATAACTCCACTGAGTTCACCTTGGGCTTTTTATTTCTGTACTTTCATCCCTTCTTCTGTTGTAGGATTATTTAAATAAATAAAGTGATTTTTTAAATTGATATAATAAATAAAGGAAAGCAGCATATAGTGCCAATACAATATAGCTTTGGTTAATTTGGATTTCTACTTTATCCATTTACAATTCATTTTGACCTAGGTTATAAATGATTACACATATATTTTTGAAAGATTTTATTTTTAAGTAATTTCTATATCCAACGTGGGGCTCGAACTTACAACCTCAACATGAAGACTTGTACACTCTACTGACTGTGCCAGCCAGGTGACCTTCATATTTTAAAATCAGCAAAAAGCATACTATATCAATTGGGGTTGTATCAACTACAGATAATGCATGATTCTATGTTTGCACTGCCGATTGGAAAAAAGACTCCCAGCAGGACTGAAAGCAAGAATTTTCATAAGAAACTCCACAAAAATTATATATATTTCACATCTGTGATTTGCCAATACAGTCATAAAACCAAACAATATAAGCTCTATGTCAGAAAAACAATAAACGTGAAACAAGGGTAATACTAGGCACTGAATTTTTTTTTTTTTTTGGCAAGTCCTCCCATAAAGGAAATGTATTTTTAGTAAATGTATCAGTGAGTAGTTTGGTTTTGCACCTCCTATCATATATTCGTACACATACACGTGTGTATTTATGTACATAACGGGGCACACACATACATATTGCCAGAATAGTAAAAATCCTACAGTCCTTAAGATAAAATAGCAGGGGGCTCTGTCTATTAAGTTATTAGTTCCAGGCCTTCACTTTCTAATCAACAACTTCAGGGCTACTTTCATCACTTGTCATCTTCAAACCCACACTCAATTTTTCCTTTCAGATGATGTTGCATCCGTAATGTAGCAGTTTCTGACATACTGCAGCGTGTTGTTAGGAATATTTCTTCAGAAGCACAGCTTACTAGAAGGTGGAAAGGCAGAAAACCTGAATTTTTTCACATGTCAACTACTCAATAGAACACTATGGAAAAAACCCTCATTTTTACACTTATAATATTTTCCACTCCCCTTTGCAATAATCCCAACTATTTAAAGCAAGTAGATATAGATTTAAATAAGACACAAAAGGATATGTTACAAACAAAAAATATCTTCAGCTTAACATGGTGGAGATTGTTAAACATTAACAACAATATTTTCTGTCAATTAGTATACAAAAGCCATAGCTAAATATATCTGGTTCCAAACTAAAGTATTTTTTTTACAGATTTCATTGATTTGACAGAGGGAGAGCACAAGCAGAGGAGCAGGAGAGGGAGAAACAGACTCCGTACTGAGCAGTAAGCCCAACGCGGGTCTCCAACCCAGGACCCTGAGATCATGACCTGAACCAAAGGCAGAGGCTAAGCTGACTGAGCCAGACTAAATGATTTGTAAAACCCATAATGAAGGGCGCTGGGCTCCCTGCTCGGCAGGGAGTCTGCTTCACTCTCTCCCTCTGCCTCTCCTCCTGCTTGTGCTCTCTCTCTCTCACTGTCTCTCTCAAATAAATAAAATCTTTTAAAAAATATACATTGGGGCAGCCCGGTGGCTCGGCGGTTTAGCGCCTGCCTTCATCCCAGGGCGTGACCCTGGAGACCCTAGATCGAGTCCCACGTCGGGCTCCCTGCATGGAACCTGCTTCTCCCTCCGCCTGGGCCTCTGCCTCTCTCTCTCTGTCTATTCTCATGAATAAATAATAAAATCTTTAAAAAATAAAAAATATATATTAAAAAAATAAAACCCATAATGAGATAAGCAAAAACACTGAACAGCTAAGTATGCAACTGTCCAGTCTATTAAACTGCCTCATATGCAAAAAAAAATTGTTTTGAGCTTTGAGCTCATGATTTTAAAAAAGCCGGGGGAGGGGGGGAATTTTAAAAATAAAATTTAAAAAGCCACCAAAAGTAAAAGAATCAAATTTAAAAAAAAAATTTTTTTAAACTAATCTCTACACTCAACGTGGGGCTTGAACTCATAACCCTGAGATCAAGAGTCACATGCTCCACCAACTGAGCCAGCCAGGTGCCTAGAAACAATTTTATAAGTATAAAAAGTTAGATTAAAATGAGATCCTTCTGTTTAATTAAACTCTACATTACTTAGAGAATATGCATTTTCAACTACACATAGAGCAATCACATACCTAGAATTTTCCCAGATAATTTCAATTTCAAATGTTTTGTCCCAATATCCACTTCCACAAATGTACTCATGTGCTCAATGAGTACACTAATTTGTATTTCTAAAAATACAGTCACCTTGTGTAGGCAAAAAGGATAGGTTTTAGATTTTATTTTTGTTTTTGGTTTCATGTGTTATATATAAATGCATTTAAATAATTGCTAAACCACTGGAGCACTCCTTTAAGAATTACTACAAACGCTTATGTTCTAGAACTGATTGGATTTAGCCAATCAGTTTAGCCAAGTAGTTGCTATTATGGTTGCCCATATTTACGAAACAATGTATGATTAAGGCTTAGAACTATTTCTGCACTTTCGAGGCTTGCATCCCAAAGAGTAACGGAATTTACAAATAACAATACATATGTATGGGCACTAAATAAAATACTATGTATATAGAATGACTGACCACAAGCCCTGGCTTGTGTGATGGTCTTGGCTGACTCCTGATGTCCCAGTGTCAGTATTAATAGCATCCCTTTCACTCTCAAAACTGTCCATATTTGGATGATAAATTCGAAGGCTATACTGTTCATTAACGTGAAGACTGGTAGATTGGTTTTGTTTCTTTATTTTTAAAGATTTTATTTATTTATTCATGAGAGACATAGAGACATAGAGAGAGAGAGAGAGATGCAGAGACACAGGCAGAGGGAGAAGCAGGCTCCATGCAGGGAGCCTGACGTGGGACTCAATCCCGGAACTCTGGGATCACATTCTGAGCCAAAGACAGACACTCAACCGCTGAGCCACCCAGGCATCCCTCTTTTTTTTTTTTTTTTAAAACCTCTGAACCTTTTATTGGCCTCCTGCTCCTCAAAGGGTACGCTGTTTCTGCTGCCTCAACGCCTCAGAACTTTGGTGTCTTTGGGTCTCAGGGACCACCTTGCCATCCACGATCTTGCAGGTGGTGGTCTTCTGGATGGTCTGCAAGGAGTTGCTGTTGTCCAGGGCATCAGTAAGACTGAAGTCCTCCCTGTTTTCCAACAGGTGACGATAGGTGACAATCTCAGCCTCCAGCTTGACCTTGACATTCAGCAGGGCCTCATACCCCTGGGCCTGGCGCTGCCCCTCTGCCTGGGTCTGGGACAGCTAGACAGCTCTGACTCCAGGTGCAGCAGGGCCCCAGTGAGCTGCTCCATCTACATTGCATAGTGGGTCTCGATCTCCCTCAGGCTGTTCTCCAAGCTGGCCTTCAGGTTTCTCATTGAGTCCAGGTTGATCTCCAAAGACTGGGCGGTATGTCTCAGCTCCGTGAGAGTCATCTCAGCTTCTCCTATCTCAGCGGTCTGGGTGGTGACCACTGTGGTGCTCTCCTTGATTTGCTGGGACCAGTACTTATCCAGCTCCTCCCGGTTCTTCTGAGCCAGTTCGTCATACTGGGCCCAGATATCTGCCATGTCTTGCTGAGGTCCTGAGATTTGGGGGTATCCAACTCCACCGTCAACCCAGAGTTGGCAATTTGGTTTTATAGACCCTTTACTTTCTCATGGTTCTTCTCCATGAAGAGCAGCTCCTCCTTGAGAGCCTCAATCTGTCTCTAGCTGCAGCCGAGTGACACTGGTGTCATCAGTGACCCTGTGGAGCCCATGGTTGTCACTCTCCACAGACTGGTGTATGGCCAGCTCTGTCTCATACTTGACTCGGAAGTCGTCAGCAGCAGGATGGGCATTGTCAATCTGCAGAACGATGCAGGCATTGTCCACAGCACTTGCAAAGATCTGAGCCCTCAGGTCCTCGACGGTCTTGAAGTAATGCCCCCAGTCTCTGACCTGGGGTCCCTTCTTCTCCAGGTTTCCCGGATTTTCATCTCTAGTCTCTGATTATCAGCCTCCAGGCTCCTCACCCTCTCCAGGTAGGAGGCCAGGTGGTCATTCAGGTCTTGCATGGTCTCCTTCTCACCCTGGATGCCCCTTTGCCTCCCAGACCTCGGGCCATCCTCAGGCCCGAGCCCCCAGACCTCCAGCCACCCTGGAAGCTGGTGGAGCAGGATATGGAGATCCAGGAGCCCAAGCTCCCCACACCTGCATAGCTGCTGGCCGCCCTGCTGCTGATCGGCCAGACCTGGTTGCTGGGCGAATGCACGGAGCCCAGGGACCTGTAGTTGGAAGAGAAGGTAGAGTGGGTGGTGAACTCATGCTGTTCGGAGAGTAAGAGCATGACACAGGAGGCCAGGACTCAGGCTCCGGCCAGGCCTTTTTTTTTAAAAGTATAATCCATACCCAATGCAGAGCCCAATGTGGGGCTTGAACTCAAGACCCCCAGATCATATAAGACAGTTTAGCAGACTGGACAGTTACATACTTAGCTATTTATTTAGTATTTCTGCTTGTCTAATTATAGGTTTTATTATTTTTTAAATGTATTTTTAAGGATTTATTTGATAGAGAGTGAGAGAGAGAGAGCATGAGCAAGAGGAGAAGCAGTACTGAACTGAGATGAAGAATCCAACACTTAACTGAGCTACTCAGACACCACAGATTATTGGCTTTCTAACAGCATTTATCACTGTCATCTTTAAGATCTTTTAATGGGTGATTCTTCAAAATCTGATTGATTGTGAACTACAATTTAGCCTTGGGTGAAAGGGTAAACACAAGAAACTAGGTCAGCATAGTCTTGTCAAAAGAGCCCTACCGTTGGAATGGGACCTGTGGTTGAGATCCCAACTCTGCCTCTTAGTTTCATATTGGGAGAGGTACATACCCCTCTCCTTTTTTTTTTTTTTTTAAGTTTTTATTTATTCATGAGAGACGCAGAGAGAGAGAGAGAGAGAGGGAGAGGCAGAGACACAGGCAGAGGGAGAAGCAGGCTCCATGCAGGGAGCCTGACGTGGGACTCGATCCCGGTCTCCAGGATTAGGCCCTGGGCTGAAGGCAGCGCTAAACCGCTGAGCCACCCGTGCTACCCACCCCTCTCCTTCTTGGTTCCCTGATCTAGCAATGGATAGGGTTAACTGATGTGATGCCAACCAGCACAGGACTTCATAGTCACTGAGGGGGCTCCTATGAATCATACCATCCTGTTCAAATCCTGGCTCTACCACTTAGGAGTGAAGTAACCTTAAGCAGAACCAGCCAGGGGCCCTAATGTCAGCAGCTCTGAGTAAGAATTAAGCCAGAATGTGTGTTGAGATGGTAGTGTTGAGGAGAAAACTTCAAAGCAAGAGGTGCTTCCTTAGAGTTGTCTCCTACATAAGAGGGGAAAGTCTGAGGATAGAGAAGATATAGGAAAGGGAGAAAAGTGTCAAAAACCTAGTAACATTATCTGACACTTCCATGGTAGCCTTTGTCAAATGACATCCTTTCTTTCTGACCCAGAATCCTGACTCCCAGTCCACATTTTCTTCATTTTTGTCAAATTTCCTATAAGGCAGAAACAGATTATATTCCCTTACCCTCTACCACATATCTCTATTTTTTTCCCAGCTATTTCATGACATTTTTAAAAAAAGATTTTATTTATTCATGAGAGACACACACACACACACACACACACACACAGAGAGGCAGAAACACAGGCAGAGGGAGAAGCAGGCTCCATGCAGGGAACCCAAACTGGGTCTCGATCCTGGGTATCCAGGATCATGCCCTGGGCTGAAGGTGGCGCTAAACCGCTGAGCCACCTAGACTGCCCTATTTCATGACATTTTAAAATTTATTTTTCAAGGGGCACCTGGGTGGCTCAGTTGGTTTAGCATCCAACTTGTGATTTCAGCTCAGGTCACGATCTCAGGGTCATAAGATGAAGCCCTGCGTTGGGCTCCACTCTTAGCAGGGAGTCTGCTTAAGATTCTCTTGCTGTCCCTCTGGCCCTCCCTCTGCTCATGCACTTTCTCTCTAAAATAATAAACAAAATCTTTAAAATTTATTTTTCAAAAATAAAAGTGATACAAGCACATTAAAAAAACATTCAAAACTTTAGTCTCCCCTTTCATACCCCAAGCCCTCAATCTTTCCCCAAAGATGACTGCCATTAAAGGTTTTTCTTATGTATTCTTCCTAAAAATAATTTATATCTTCATATATATATTTTTTTAAGATTTTATTTATTTATTCATAGAGACACACACACACACACAGAGGCAGAAGGAGAAGCAGGCTCCATGCAGGGAGCCTGATGTGGGACTCAATCCCAGGTCTCCAGGATCACGCCCCAGGCTGCAGGCGGCACTAAACTGCTGCACCTCTGGGGCTTCCCTCTTCATATATATTTTTATTTACATAAAGATCCTAGTATATGCACACTGCTTTGTTTAGGTAATAATATATCAAGTGGCAATTTGGCTTGAGTTGAGTGGTTCAGAGGACAGCCTCTAGAATCAGAATGTTGGATTTGAATCCTACATATGACCCCCACTAGTTATGTGACACTAGGTAAATTACCCTGTGCCTCAGTTATCACATTTACAAAATAAGGTTAATAATAGTACCCATTTCATGTGATTGTTGGAAGGGTTAAATAATATATCTAAGGCAGGGGGATCCCTGGGTGGCTCAGTGGTTTAGCGCCTGCCTTTGGCCCAGGGAGTGATACTGGAGTCCTGGGATCAAGTCCCACATCAGACTCCCTGCATGGAGCCTGCTTCTCCCTCTGCCTATGTCTCTGCCTCTCTCTCTCTCTCTCATGGATGAATGAGTAAAATCTTTAAATATATATAATATATATATATATTAAATATATATATATGGCACTTAGAGCACTACTTGCTATATGAATATTTATTGTTTTTATGGTTATTACATGCTCACATCAACACATACAAATCTACCTGGTTCTTCTCTTCATCATTTCTGGTGATCTACATTCTTTTTTGTATACTCAAGTTATTATCGGGTTATTTCTCTTCAGCTTAAAGAACTTCCTTTAGCATTTCTTATAGTGCAGATTTCCTTGTAACAAATTCTCTCAGGTTCTTCTTTTCCGTAAAGGTCTTTATTTTAGCTTCATTTTTGAAGGACAGTTTTGCCAAACACAGAATTCTGGGTTGACATTTTCTTTTTTCTTTCAGCACTTTAAACATCAATTCATTTATCTCCGGCTCTCCATTGTTCCTGATGAGAAGTTGGCTGCCATTCATATCACTGTTCCCTTATAAGTAATGTATCTTCTTTTCCTCTGGCTGCTTTCAAGACTTTATTTTTGGATTTCAGCAACATGCCGCGTGTGCGTGTGTGTGTGTGTGTGTGTGTGTGTGTGTGAGAGAGAGAGAGAGAGAGAGAGAGGAAAGATATTTATCTTGCTCAGGGTTTGTTGAGTCACCTGTAAGCTAATGTATTTCAAGTTTGGGAAGTTTCTGAAAAAAAGTTGAGAAGTTTCTATTACTCCTTCAAATATTTTGTGGGCCTCTTGTCTCTTTTCTTTCCTTTTAGAACTCTAATTACATACATTAGACTGCTTGATATTGTCCCACAGTTTTCTGAGGCTCTATTCATTTTTCTTCAATCTTTTTTCTCTCTGTTCATCAAATGAGTAATTACTATTGGTCTATTTTTTAGTTCATTGACTCTTCTGATGTCTACAACCTGCTATTATGCTCATCCAGTAAGTTTTCAATTTAGCTAAGGTACTTTTCAGCTCTCTTTTCATAAAATTAATTTTAACCTTTTAAAGCATACGATTCACTGGCATTTAATATATTCACAATATTATACAAGCAGCACCATTATCTAGTTCAAGAACATGTTCATCAGGACACCTGGGTGGCTCAGCGGTTTGGCACCTGCCTTCAGCCCAGGGCGTGATCCTGGAGACCCCAGATCGAGTCCCACATCGGGTTCCCTGATGGAGCCTGCTTCTCTCTCTCTCTCTCTCTCTCTCTCTCTGTACCTCTCATGAATGAATAAATAAAATCTTAAAAAAAAAAAAAGTTCATCACCTCAAAAGGAAACCCTAACTAAACACATTAAAATAGTCATTACCTATTTCCTCCTCTCCTCTAACCCCTGGAAACCAGTACTTTTCAGCTTTTTTTTTTTTTTAAGATTTTATTTATTTATTCATGAGAGACAGAGAGAGAGAGAGGCAGAGACACAGACAAAGGGAGAAGCAGGCTCCCTGCGAGGATCCTGATGTGGGACTCGATCCGAGGACTCCGGGATCATGCCCCAGCCCGAAGGCAGGCACTAAACCGCTGAGCCACCCAGGGATCCCTTTTCAGCTCTTTTTAATAGTATTTATTTTTAAGGTGACGTTCTCTATCTGCTCTTTCATTGTGTATATATTTACCATTAAGACCTTGAACATACTTATGATAGATGTTTTAGCATCCTTATCTGTTGACTACAACATATGAATGATCTTGAGTTTGGCTTCAATTAAGTGCTTTTCCCCTCTTGTTTCATGTATATAGTGATTTTTAAAATTTTATTGATATAATTGATATATAATATTGTATTCATTTAAAGTATACAACATGATTTGATACAATGATTTTTGATAGGCCTTTGGACATAATGATTAATATGTTATATAGATTCTATATTCTGTATATTAATTTATCTAAAGGGTGATTTTTACTAACCAACTGTTCAGACAGTTGGTTTGTCTGAACACAAATACCACACTCTGTCTCCTCTGTGGTGAACAGCAGCTAAGATCTCTACTCAGTTCTTTCAGCTTCCAGCTACTGCTTTTTCACCAGTTCCACTGGAAGCTCCTCTACACAAACAGACAGCTTAGTGGCTGGCCAAAGATTTGTGCCATTTAATATGTAAATTTCCCCCTCCTTTACTCCTCCCTCAGCTCACCTGTGTACATACACACTCTTGCTCTCTGTCTCAAATAATAATAAAATAAATCTTTAAACAGTCACATTTGTACTGGTCAGGAGGCAAAACCTGGAGCATCCTGATATATACACTGTTTTGCCTAGGTAGATTCTGTAGACTGTTCTCGATCTGCAAAATTGGATCTTGAAATCTCACCTAATCTGGTTTCTTCATGGCTTCAGTTAAAGAATTATTTTTGGGATTATCAGGCGAGATCCTGAAGCTGGGCTGGTCCACGGTGAGGGCATTTGTTATTTCCACAGGTGACCAAGAACCTGAATTCTGCCCTCATGTTGGGGAACTCTCCATCTTCTGAGCCAATGGAAGCTGGAAATGTTTCCCTACTCCCCCAGCCCCAAGGGCTCTGCCTGTCACACACACTTGCCCCAGCCTTGGAACTCAGAGTCAGCCACACAAAGAAGCAGGAAGCATGCACGAGTAGCTGTATGAAAGTCAAACCTCCATATTAGCTATGATAGTTATACCATCATCATAGGCAACCTAAAAACTAACAAAAATATTCAGAGTTTCACTTGTTCCACTAGCAGCATGGCCCCCTTCCCCTCCACCCTCATCCGTGAAGGCACAAAAAGAAAATAACATATCACAACAAAATAGGAAATAACTAGCCATTGTCTCCACCTTTTATAGGCAAATACTTCATGGGATTTGCCTGCAACACTAAAAGGCGCATTTGTGGTTCTGACAGCCTAAGACTAAACTATATTACAAACCGATTACTGTCCAGAGCCTAAAGCTACAGTTTACAAGCCTGTTCTGCCTGCTTTCAGGCCCCTCCATGCTTATAAATGACACTTTCTAGTGTCTTAAAGTATGAGAGGCAGCTAGCTCCAAATTCTCAGGCTGCTAATGGTTTCACATAAAATGAGCTCCTACAATTTTATTACCACCCTGGTGTGAATTCACAGGTGAGGGGCCACCAGGGAAAGGATGTGGATATGTCTCTCACTCCTGGCCTCCTGACTTTTCCAAGTACAAAGAACTTTTCCACTCAATATTTCAAATGGCTGCTCCAACTCCCATGCTGATTAAGCCAAATAGGCTCTACTACATTACTGAAAGAGGAGTAAGTCACCAAGTCACCTCTCTGGAGAGAGAAGGGATATGAATCTGCATCCTAACTTACACCTGTAAAGCTGATTAAGCAACCCACTGATTTTACATTTGGACTTAAATATACATTTAGTGGGTATTAGTCGATTAGAATGTTGAGAAGTAACTACTGAAAACTGTTAAATTTCACATTCTAATCAGACAAGTCAGACATAAGTTTTGTATACATGATAACATGTATCTCACAATACAATGATTATTGATACTTGGAAAAGTGATCATGTTGGCATACAAGATTCTATAAAGTGCACAATTCAAAAAAAAATAAAGTGCACAATTCGGTACACCTCTACATTTGCGTGAAGTTTTAACAATATACAAAATACCAAATAACAGCACCAATGACCTGCTTTTGAAAGAACTCTGGAAGCCTTTAAAACAGGGCTGATTATCAGAAAGTACTGAAATTCACATGTTCAGCTATATATTTGTATGACTATTTTCTTACCTTTAAAAGCGACTTATGGCAGGGGCGCCTGGATGGCTCAATTGGTTGAGCAACCAACTCTTGGTTTTTGCTGGGGTTGTGGAATTGAGCCCTGCATCTGGCTCTGTGTTCAGGGCAGATGAGAGATTCTCTCCTCTCCTCTCCTCTCCCTCTGCCCTCCCTCTGCTCATGCTCCCTCTCTCTCCAATAAACAAATAAAAATCTTTTTTTTTTTTTTTTTTTAAAGAGAGACTTAAGGCAAGCTAAATAGATAAATGGGTAGACAGTAGGTCTAAAAATATTTACGTTATTTCTCCTGGGGGAGAAAAACAACCTAAAGCCATACAAACTAAACATAATATTCCAGTTTTCAAAAGTAGTTGATAGTGACTGTTTAATGAGGGAACTTTATTTTCTCAGTATCTTTTTTTTTTTTAATTTTTATTTATTTATGATAGGCACACAGAGAGAGAGAGGAGAGAGGCAGAGACACAGGCAGAGGGAGAAGCAGGCTCCAAGCACCGGGAGCCTGACATGGGATTCGATCCCGGGTCTCCAGGATCGCGCCCTGGGCCAAAGGCAGGCGCTAAACCGCTGCACCACCCAGGGATCCCTCTCAGTATCTTTTAAAACTAGAAAAGGTACGTTAAATTTTAAATGTAAACCATGTGAAAAACAATTCAATATGGCAAACTCTACTTTAAAAACTTTAGAATTTCAAATTCAAATAAAACAAAAGTTCACATAAATGGCTTAAAAAGCCTTCAAAAAACAACAAAACTGAACTTAAAGCTTACACATAAAAAGTTTTCCTTTTTAAGACCAAAGATCATCTAAGATCATTTGTCAGAGGCTTAGAAGTGGTGAAAACTAAACTAGCTGCCAAAAATTGTTTACTCTGTAGCACATAACACCCACTAAGTGACCTGCAGAGAAAATGTAAGCGCAATTTATTCTGCATGCTTCCGGTTTTACTTCCTGTTAAAATAATATTCATCACCATATTCAACTCTTTTTTCCTGTGTTTTATCTTAATCAAAAATAAAGGCAAAGGAAGGAACTTGGGGAGAAAAAGTGGGAGTGGCAAAAAACGGATTTCTCAGTCAGAAATTTAAGATTAACCCATGTGTTAAGAATAAATCTATTAAGGGGCACCTGGCTGCCTCAGTTGGGGCAGCATGTACCTCTTAATCTTGGGGTTGTGAATTTGAGAGCCCCATGCTGGGTGCAAAGATTACTTAAAAATAAAATCTTAAAAAAAAAAAGAATAAACCTACTAAGAAAAAGAATAACTCTATGATAAAGTACATCGTGAATACTTTATCCCTCTCAAAAATGTAGGATTAAAAATTGGAATTATTACATTTACTATATTCTCAACATATTTTTGTGTACATAGTAGCTTTTGGGTCTTCCCAGATTCAAAAGCACCAGCTAAAACACAGAGCCAGAACGAATGCAGCAAACTAAAAGCATTGAGCACAGAGCCTGTGCCAGATAAGCCAGAACTATAGCAACACCAGGGCCTGCCTATTAGTCCCAAATATCTATAAGCTCTTTGTCAGGGAAGCTCTGGAATGTCATCTGTCTTGAATTACATCCACCTAGGATTATGTTCCACTGACCAATATGGACAGATTACTGGAATTTGAAAACCTCACTTTTTTGGTAATTGACATTTAAATTGTTTGAAGTTTCTCATTAAGGTCGCTTAAGAAATTAACAGCAGATGTAGGAAACTAAGTGTATAGTA
Organism: Canis lupus baileyi; assembly: GCF_048164855.1. Lineage (NCBI taxonomy): Eukaryota > Metazoa > Chordata > Mammalia > Carnivora > Canidae > Canis > Canis lupus. Next base: position 11,792,153 of record NC_132854.1, read on the forward strand.
TTCAGAGAAATGAAGTCACCTGAAGGCTCCAAATAACTAGAAGCGTTTAAATATAGTATGTGCATTAGGAGGAAAGGATGAACTAACCTGACCATAGGCTACAATTTCATCATTTTTTTCTCTATTCCAACTAGATAACTAGATTTCCCAGCACATTTTGAATGTAATTAAAAGAAAAGAGAAAGACAAGAGGTTGGCATGACGAGGACTACAACCTAGACCATAGCACAAAGAACTAACTTGATGGAGGCTGAGAGACAATAAACATCTCCACTGCCTCCCTGTTAACAACAAGATGTAAATCTGAAATCTTGGGCTGGCTTTGGAGGCCCTTTGCTACCTGGCCCCAAACCCCCTGCTCAGCTTTAGGCCCAGCTCTTCTGCCACTAGGCACCCCCTACTCCACAACAACCCCCTCCTAACTCCCCTGCTGTATCTTTGCACATGCAGTTCCCTCAGCCAGGAATGCCCTTCCCTCTCCTGCCATCGTTTCAAATCTGCTCAGAGGTTAACTTGCCTGGGAATAGTTCCCATGCCCTCTGAAAGTCACTCCTGCCTCTGCTTTACCATTTCCCATGACACATTCAGTTTACTCAACATTTACTAAGTACACACCACGGTCCACAGCACTATGCCAGCTATTCAAGGAATAAAATATAATAAGAGAATTGTCCTCTCAGGGTCTCATTCCCTGACCCAGGCATCTCAGATGACACATATATCTTACAAAAGATGTGCCAAACAAAGCACCTCCAGGTGCGTGGCATGGAAAAAAACCCATGGGAAATTTTCTTCCCTTCCTCATTTTTAGGAGCCTCCTAGAACTTACTAGAGGCATAATTCTCATCCTTTTCAGGAGAATGTATAAATGAATGTCTGAATAATAAAAAGAAATATAAGTACCTCTTACTTAAAAAGAACACCATCAATATATTCTAGAATTTCTTGTAAAGAAATGTTCTAAAACTAAATACTTTTCCCATTTACCTGCAGAATAAAATAATAATTCTTGCAAGAAAATGGTTTTGTCCTTACTAAAATAAAAGCCAAATTAAAAAAAAAAAAAAACACCACAGAAAGAAAACCAAATCAAGCAATAAGCCATATGGTCATGAAGATAAAGATAAGTTTTTTATCCCTCATTAACAATAATTCTGGAAATACTAACATTTTTACTATGCCTCAAAAACAGTACACCAATTAGTAATATGCACCTGTGTCAACAGTCCTGTTTCTATCTTTAAAAGTCATTTCTTCAGCCGATGCCTGGGGTCCTCATTTAGCACATTAAATGTGTGTGGTGCCTAAAAACTGCTCGTCACTGCTGGTCACTGGCTAGTTGCTAATGCTTAGCGGTTCCCACACACAACAGAACGTATGGAGCCATCCAGCTGGTTTCAGAAACTTGCTTGGGGTGCAGATTCACACAGGAACTGCAGAGAGACAGAAATGAGGAAACATGATGCCTTTTCCTCAAGGAGCATACAGCCCACCAGGCCTCAGATCAACAACAGAACTCTGCCCCTATCAGCCTGTGGGCTCATTCAACAAATTCCCAACAGAGAAGTCACGAGTAGGGAGGCTCTTCTCCAACAGCAGTCAGTAATCCAGTGTTGGCCACATACATTTACAGCCAAAGCCAGAAGTCCAAGCCTTCTAGGATACCTCACCCTAGTATCAACCAGGGTATCTGGGGTGAGGGTGGGAAATGGTGTAGGGAGAGGGAAAAACAAAACCAGAAAAAATTTCAGAATAAGAGCAAATATTGTTTTGGATCCTGCTAAGATTCCTACACTGAATTGAAAGATTTTTTTTTTTTTTAACACATCTAGTTGCTGAGTTGATCTGGAATCAAAAGGAAGTAGTGTGTTCCCCAGGTGAGAAATTCTGAAATAAACAGAATGTACCTGGGAGAGAAACACTAGCTGGCAGGAGATTTATACCACATGGACTCAGACAGGCTGGGATCTCCCAGTGATACCTCAATGCCAAGGTAAAGCCATGTTCTGTCATTGAAATATCCCCTCAACCCACAATTCATTTACATAAACAAATAATGTAGACAAGCATGTGGGGAAGATGCCCCTTTATGCTTTCAAAAACTTTCACAAAAAGGAGAATACTAAGAAATCTGAAAACAGCCCTGGACTGTGTTCAAAAACTCAAGCCAAGAAAGAACCTTCAGATTTGACATCTTAAATTAGCAGGAATGTTTAGACAAATCTATAATCTAGGAAAACATACATACACCCACACTCACAAATAAAAAGTTTGCCTTTCCATCCTCTCATGTCAAGTGAATAATGAGTAATGAATTCTGTTTACTGTGACCCTATGAGGATATTTTTCATTCAAGAATATTTAGTAAGTACCTACTATGTGTCAGGCACTATGCTGGATACAGGCATAAAGAATACACATGGAATTTCCAGTTTAGTGGGTGAAACAAAACATGAGGGAAATGTACCCATTCACAGCACATTACACTGCAAGTGTAATGAGGAATAGGATGCCCTGAGGGAGGAAAATGGGGTTGTGAGAGAGGACATGCTTTACATGGTTGTCCCCCTCCCCAAGGAGGTGGCTTTTACATATTTATCTTACTTTCTTTTCGCATCCACTGTTTATTAACATTCTTATGAGCCAGGCACTATGCATTCATTGTATCTCATTTAATTTTTACCGCTCTCTGTGGTAAGTACCACAAGCTGCTTTTATAAATGACAAAACTAAAGGGAGTTGGCTAATAAGTGGCAGGGCCAGGGCTACTGCTCAGGTCTGTGTGATCTCGGGCAAGTGTCTGAACCCCTCTGACCCTCAAAGCCCATGGTCTGCCTTCCTTGCTGGAAAAAGCAAGTGAAAGCCAATGATGCTGGCATGAGCAGAACATGTGAGAAGGGTAGAAGCAGGTGAGCTACCAGGGGTAGAAAGAAAGAGACCAGACACGCCCTGGGAGGCCAAGGGAAGGAGCTCTAAGGATGCTAAGCAGAGAAGAGAAATGAACCAATCTGTATATTTAAAAGTGGTTTGGAAAAAACGCTTAAAAAAAAAAAAGGCACTAATCTCCAGAAGGACTATCCTAAATACTTCATTTCTGAAACCTGATTTTTTTTTTTTTAGGCTCCATACCCAGCTTGGAGCCCAACACAGGGCTTGAACTCATGACCCTGAGGTCGAGACCTGAGCTGAGATCATGAGTCAGACACTTACCCAACTGCCACCCAGGCACTCCCTAAATCTGTTCTTTTTTTCTTCAGCAAATTTATATTGGGGACTATATGTTAGGTGCTGTTTTAGGACTGGACTATATAGCAATGGGATAAACAGAACAAGTGCCTGCTCTCACGAATATTTGGGAGGTGGGAAGTGATGGAGTGAAGACAAACAAACAGAGAAACATTGTCAGGTGGAAATGAAAACAATGGAAAAAACAACAGGTAGGGTGAGAAGAAGAGAGTGTGGAGTCTTGGTGGGGGGTAGTTGCTATGTTGTATAGGGCTGTGGGGGAAGACCTCTCCCATGGGTGACATTTGAGGAAAGATTTAAAGAAGCAAAGTCTTAGGATAGAGACAGAGCCTTGCCAAGGAGGCAGTATGGTTGGATGGAGCCAACAGAGGTAGGAGTAATAAGGAACCCTAAGGCACAGACTTACTTCTTAAGTTTTATAAACTTTTCAAGGGAAAAGATCAGTATAGAAATAATTCCTCTGCCATATATGTGTCTTTCATTTGTCTTAAAAAGTGACAGAAAGAACCTGGCTGGCTCAGTCAGTAAAGCATGTGATTCTTGATCCCAGGGTTATGAGTTCGAGCCCACGTTAGGCATAGAGATTACCTAATTCAAAAAAAAAATTTTTAAGTGACCAAAAACCATCTCCCCTATTTTATCACAAGTAAGGATTGTAAGGAGACAATTTACATCTCCCATTGCTAGAGCACCCTCCAGTGCCTCTGTGTGAAAATACCATTTGGCACAGATTTTTGTTGTTGTTCTTTTTCATTTCTTAAACTTTTGTATTTGGCCAAAAAATAAATATCATCCTTGATATGTATATCAAGGAGGACATATCATCTTTCTCACAAATACTATGAGATTAAATAAGAAGACAAAGCAAGTGTGCTTTAAAGTGTGCACTACTTGTAAAGTGGTACAATGTATACATGTGTGATGATATTTTTAAATGACTATATACACTTGTAAAAGGTTCATAGAATCCCTTATTTAATTTTTTAGCAATGTAGAACTGTCAAACAGTGAACACAATCTACCACTGAACTGTGACCCTAATTTTACTAAAGGTGGAAAGAGGGCAATAAAGTAGAAAGCATTTTCTAAAATTTCCAATATTTGGGGGTGCTTGGGTGGCTCCGTTGGTTAAGCATCTGCCTTCAGCTCTGGTCATGATCCCAGGATTCTGAGATCGAGGTCCACATTTGGCTGCCTGCTCAACAGGGAGCCTACTTCTCCCTCAGCCTCTGCTACTTCTCCCACTCCCTGCTTGTGTGCTCTCTCCCACTCACTCTCTTTCTCAAATAAATAAATATTTTTAAAAATAAAATTCCCAATATTTGCATGTTCTGAATATTCTTTTTAAAAGTGTCCTGCAAATACTTACCGAATACTATAGTCACTCTACCTTCTCAGGCTGAACATAGTGAAGGGGAGCAGGTATGTAAAACCTACCCATACTAGCATCCTATTAAAGCAGAATTTTTACTTTCTCACAGAGATTGACTCTGAATCCTTTATTATGACATCAAGCGCCTCTGTCGATCTCAAAAACCTAGGAGGAAGACATTACATATAGTGTAATTCAAAAGAGAACTTGCAGAAGAGGTAAAATTTCATAGCTGTTTATAGAAACACCTAGAAGCAAGGTCAGTATAACAGCCAACACCACAGACAGAAAAGCCACCCCTGACTCACAGCTAGGGGATGGGATCTTTCTAGCCCTGGCTCTGCCAGCTGTGTGACCAGCAAGACAGTCTATATACTTCCTTTACTGTGCATGGGCCTGCTGATGCCAAGGAAAATGAGCAGACAAGCCTCCAAAGGGCATCCTGCAATACAGGTATCCTTCGTTTTTCTGGAGGGTGATTTGAAAATAAGCCTCAAAAGACTTGAAATGTCCTTACTCTTGACCCAGCAATTTCACATACAAAAATTTACTTCCAAGTACATGAGTAAGAGTAACTACAGAGATCTGAGTATAGGGACATTTTCTCTGTATTTCCTAAGGCAGAAAACTTGGAAATAGTTTAAATGAATAAATGGAATTATATCATACAAATATATATGTGATAGAGTCATGGAACAATAGTGAACATCAATGCTCCCAGATTAGGTTAACATCCTAAAATTTAACCAAAGTATAAAATCAAAGGAGCTAAATAAAAAGCCACCAAATACCTGGCTTATAGTGGGAAAAGGAAGGGAAGAAAGGAGGGAGGGAAGGTGGGGAAAGAGAAAGGAGGGTAGGAAGGAGGGAGGGAGAGAGGGAGGTAAGGAAAGAATGAGTCTCCATTCTGGAGTGCATATATTATCTACTCATTCAAGTGAGTTAATTGATAAGTCATAAAACACTCAAGTAACAACAATAAGTTTGTTTTAATTAGAATGGATTTAAATTCATATCCAAGTGACTGATATGAAAACATAAACATTATTTCCAATTTTTTAAATTAACTAATAAAATTCTAAACTTGTCAAGCTCATGAACGATGCATAGAGGAATAACAAAGCAAAATTTAACAACAGAACACAGCTCCAGTTGCACTCAGGGGCAGAGAGTGTATTGTTTTTACAATTAACAACTTTTCCATCTTAAGAATATTTATCAAACCTACCAATAATCACTCCCCAAGGAGCCCAGCTTTCTTCTCCCTTCCTTCCTAAAATTTTAGCCACATGCCTCTACAGACTGCCTCACAGGGAGTCACACATAAAACAGTAGCTCCTTTAGGGCAGCCACAACATTCAGTTAAGGGAAACTGTGACCAAAGACTGTTCTTAGAAATTACATCAATCAGACCCTGGCTGTTAAAAACCTGTAACTGGAGAAAATAAGCACTTCAGTGAAGTACAAATGCTGAGTGGTGCCAGCCACTCTGTAGATGCTATCTCACTGACCATGTATGATGATGTTCTCCACCAGGCTCATCCACAACCAAGCATATATGTTCACTTTCTAAGCCTCAAATGTAACTTCAGAAAATACTCCATCCTCTACTCGCCACCATGGAGTATTTCTAGAATCATAAAGTGTATATGCCACTCAAGCATTCTAAAAAACAGGGACACTCAGGAGACTTCCTTGGGTGGCACAGACTTTGGTGGCCACAGTTACTCAGAGGGGAGTAAAGAAAAACACATGTGGTGAAACTGTCCTCAGCTCCCCCCATGGATCCACAGGGTAAAGGGGGTGGAGGGTAATGGTTATTCAGTCAAGAATTCATTTTCAGGTCTCAGTCTTTCCTCTACTCCTTGGCCTCTTCCATAGAAACCATCTGGGTTACCCAAAGTCCTTTCTCTTGGCCTGTACCCACACAGATGGTTCTAGTTCACATAAAATTCTATGACAGAGAAACAGTACAATCGGAGCAGAAGCCCTAACACAGCTGGAAGAGATCCACAGCAAAGGCTATGCTATTTAGTAGACTTGGCGCAGCCTTGTTTTAACAAACAGCACTTTGCTGGGAATTTCTCCTTGCAAGGACATCTTCTCCAGGAGGTACCACCCACACACGTGCATCTTCCAATTCAGGCCCAGCTACCACTTTTAGTTCTTGATCACCAGCTTGGCTGTTGGCCACTAGTTTTTGCTCTGGGTTACCTCATTTCCCACCAACTCCTCTGTCCAGCCTGAGGACATGTCCCCTGTTCACAGGCTACTCCTGATCTGTGTACCCTCTCATGGTATTTCCTGCACCCTCAGAGTCTCCTCCCTCTTTCTCTTCCCTTCAGCCTCCAACAGAGGCATTTCTTTCTCCATTAAAACATTCGGAATACTCTGTCCCATTCCATTCTTTTAGGAGGCCATTCTAAAAGGCTAGAGCTCCGATCTTGAACTTTTGGTCTACCATCTTTGATCATTTTTCACTTCATCCTTCAGCCTTTCACTTCTCTATCTCTACAGTGAATAACTATCCAGCTTTACCTGAAATAGAGAGGCCTCTTGGAAGGCAGGACTTTCAGTGCTAAAACCAGGCCAGTCCTGGGCAAGCTGAAATCATTGGTCCCTTGCCTCCCTGGACCACTTAAAATTACTTTCTGCCTTGCAACTCAAAACAACTTTTGATTATAGCATTCCCTTTTAGCTTCTCACCATGTACCTGGGCAAGTCAATTTCTAATGATGCCAATATATATTTTCAAGTAATATTCCACATTGACCTATTAATAACAGTTCAAGTAGCAAAGTATACATATTCACTCTTATTCTAGTTCTTTTCAAAATGATCATTTTTAAATTTCTCAGTCCTTTTTAATCCTTGCCTGCTTTTTAGCATTCATTCTGTAAACGTTTCTCCCCTTTCTCACCACTTCTGTTCTTCTCTGCCCTTTGGCCTCCCCCATGTATACCTCTTTTCTTCCCTTTCCATACTCCCTTTTAATTCCTTCCCTCCCTTCTTTTAATGGCCTCACAGTAGTATAGAGGGACAGCAATGGTTGTCACCACAACCTTAGAAATCTTCAAAACTCAGGCAAAATCTATAAAAGGGACTACTGGGACCTCTAACAGGTAACCCCAGTCAAGCTCCCTCAGCCACTTACACAACCCTGCTGCCTCTTTGCATACTGTTCCCTCCTGCTTACTCAGTCTCAGATGCTTAGTTTGTCTTTGTCCCTCTCTAAACTACCTTCACCTATTTTTTTTTCCCATACCAGGCTCCTCTCTAACCTGATACTGCAAGGCAAGAGGTAGTTCCTTTGAGAGTTTTACTACTAACTACTTTAGAAAAAAAGAGGATCAAGGTAAGAGGTGAAAAGAGATTATAGGGATCAGAAAACTCTCATAGTTTGCTAGAGGTAGTTAAAATAAACCCTAGAGGCAATTTATTATTAAAAGCTTATATTAAAAAAATAGATCTAAATTTCCACCTTAAGAAGCAAGAAGAAATGGGCAAATTAAACCCAAAGTAAGCTTAACATAGGAAATAATAAAGATAGGAATATAAATCAATGTAACAGAAAACAGAAAAACAGGAAAAAACAAATAAAACTGAAAGATTTTTTTTTTAAGATTTTATTTATTCATGAGACACACACACACGGAGACAGAGAGAGACAGAGAGAGACAGGCAGAGGGAGAAGCAGGCTCCATGCAGGGAGCCCAATGCGGGACTTGATCCCAGGTCTCCAGGATCACGCCCTGGGCCAAAGGCAGGTGCTAAACTGCTGAGCCACCCAGGGATCCCTGAAAGATGGTTCTTTAAGAGGATAAATAAAACTGACAAAACTGTAGCCAGACCAAATGAAAACGAGAGAGAAAAAAAAATAGGGAGAGGGGCACGTGACTACTGATGGTACTTTATGCCCATTAAAAGGTGACAGGGCCGGCAGTGGGAGTGAGGGTTAATTGAAAATGGGCTTGAGGGAATCTGGAAGATGGCAATTTGGAGGGATCTAACACTGGACTGTAGTGATGGATGCACAAGTCTATGAATTCACTAAAGATTATTCCACACTTACAAAAGATGAATTTTTTAAGTTATTATTATTTTTAAAATAAATTTTATTTATTTATTCATGAGAGACACAGAGAGAGAGAGGCAGAGACACAGGCAGAGGGAGAAACAGGCTCCACGCAGGAAGCCTGACATGGGACTCGATCCCAGATCTCCAGGATCACACCCTGGGCTGAAAGCGGCGCTAAACCGCTAAGCCACCAGGGCTGCCCAAAAGATGAATTTTTGATACACAAATTATACCTTATAAAGCTGTAAGAAAAAGGATAAGGCATTAACATGAGCAACTCTTTAAAAAAAAAAAAAAAACATGAACAACTCTTATGTCCCTGAATTTGACAACTTAGATGAACGGGACAAATTCCTTGAAAGCCACAAATAACCAAGAAGAACGTGGATAACTTCAGTTACCTTATATCTATTAAGAAACTAAATTTGTAGTTTAAAATTTTTTTACAAAGAAAACTCCAGGTACAAACATTTAAGTAAAAAAAATACTGCCAATTTACACTAACCATTCCAGAAAATAGAACACTCTCCAATGAATTTTTTTTAAGATTGTATTTATGTATTTGAGAGAGACAGAGATAGCAAGAGAGAGCAGCAACAGGGAGGAGAGGGAAAAGCAGACTCCCTGCTGAGCAGGAAGCCTAATGTGGGCCCCCAGAACCCTGAGATCAAGATCTGAGACGAAGGCAGATGCTTAACCAACTGAGCCACCTGGGTATTCCTCTCCAATGAATTCTATGTGGCCATTATTATCCCTATACCAAACCCAGACCAAAATAGTACCAAAAAACTATAGGCTAATGTTCTTTATGAGCACAGATGCAAAAAACTTTAAAGATTTTATTTATTCATTTGTTTGTTTCTTTATTTGACAGAGAGAGTGTGAGCACAAGCAGCCAGAGTGGCAGGCAGAGGGAAAGGGAGTAGCAGACTCCCTACTGAGCAGGGAGCCCTATATGGGGCTTGATCCCAGGACCATGGGATCGATCATGACATGAGCTGAAGGCAGATGCTTAACTGACTGAGCCACCCAGGCACCCCCAAATGCAAATAACTTCAGCAAACCGTTAGCAGATTCAATTCAACAATATATAAGAATAATACATCATGGGGTGCCTGGGTGGCTCAGTTAATAAAGCATTTGACTTTGGCTCAAGTCATGATCTCAGTGTCCTGGGATGGAGCCCCGCTTTAGGCTCCTCACTCAGCATGGAGTCTGTTTTTCCCTATCCCTCTGCCCTTGCCCTTGCTCACCTGCTCTCTCTCTCTCAAATAAATAAATAAAATCTTTTAAAAAAATCATACATCATGATCAAGTAGAGTTTATTCCAGGAATGCAAAGTTAGCTTAACTTTAAAAATCAATCTAGGGCAGCCCCGGTGGCGCAGCGGTTTAGCGCCACCTGCAGCCCGGGGCGTGATCCTGGAGACCTGGGATCCAGTCCCACGTCAGGCTTCCTGCATGGAGCCTGCTTCTCCCTCTGCCTGTGTCTCTGCCTCTCTCTCTGTGTGTGTGTGTGTGTGTGTGTCTCTATGAATAAATAAACAAATCTTTTAAAAAAATCAATCTAATTAACATCATATTAACACACTAAAGAAGAAAAGCCACATGATCACCACAATAGATACCGGAAAAACATTTTATACATTCAAATCCATTCTTGAGGGCAGCTCAGTGGCTGCCCAGTGGCTCAGTGGTTTAGCGCCGCCTTCAGCTCAGGGCGTGACCCTGGGGCCCCGGGATCGAGTCCCACCTCAGGCTCCCTGCATGGAGCCTGCTTCTCCCTCTGCCTGTGTCTCTGCCTCTCCCTATCTCTCTCTCTCTCTCTGTCTCTGTGTGTGTCTCTCATGAATAAATAAATAAAATCTTTAAAAAGAGAGAAAAAATAAATCCATTCTTGATCAAAATTCTAAGCAGGGGTGACTTCAACAAAATTGCAGAGAAAGGACATTCAAAAACCCAATCCTCCATAAAAGCAAAGAAAATATTGGCAAAAATTGTCAAAATCAACATTTTTAGAACTCTAGAAATTAATCAGAGGCTTGCAGCAACCTGGGAGCATTTCTTCAAAAAACACGGAAGAATCTCGGTAAGAACAACAAACTATGTGGGTGTTGTGTTTTTTTGTTTTGTTTTTTTTCTTTTTAACTTACCCACTCCTTCTCCCTAGCTCAGAGGTAGCCTGAAAACCAAGAGCCACAATCGTGGTCTTAAACCAGCAGCCTGGCAGCCACTGGAGGAAGCAGGGCAGGGTTAGAGCTCTTTTAAAGCACCATTTACAGAGAACTGACAACTATCTCACCTATCCAGTAGTCCCCTAGAAAATCCCACTTCCAAGGCTCACCCAGTTCAGAGCCTGAATCGTGGGCATAGCATTTTCCCTGAGAGCGTTTGTCAAATCAGAAGCAATTATTTAATATCACCGCCACCTGAGATAGCAGATAATAGAGCAAACAACAGGGAAACTAAAAAGCTTAAAAGGAAAAGCTGGACCCAAGAATATATAATGCAGAAGGAATGGTCTCTTGAATAAATAGTGTTGAGGTACCTGGATAGCTACATGCAGAAGAATAAAACTAGACCACTGTATTACACCATACACAAAAATTAACTCAAAATGGATTAAAAACTTGAATATAAGACCATAAACCATAAAATTCTTAGAAGAAAACATAGGTGGTAAAGTCCTTGACATCCGTCTCAGCAACCTCTTTGTGGACTGGACTTCAAAGGCAGGAAAAACAAAAGCAAAAATAAATAAATGGAACTACATCAAAGCAAAAAGCTTCAGCACAGCAAAAGAAATCATCAGGAAAATGAAAAGGCAACCTACTGAATGGGAGAAAATATCTGTAAAACATATATCCGATAGGAGGTTAATATCCAAAATATATAAAAGGAATTCATCCAACCCAACAACAACAAACAACATGATTAAGAAATGGGGAAAGGATCTAAATAGACATTTCTCCAAAAAATACATCCAGATGGCCAACAGGCACATGAAAAGATGTTCTACATCACTAACTACTAGGGAAATGCAACTCAAAACCAAAATGAGATATCACCTAATACCTGTAAAAATAGCTATTATCAAAAAGACAAAAAATAACAAGTGTTAGAATGTAGAGAAAAGGGAACCCTCACGCACTGTTGGTGGGATTATAAATTGGTATAGCCACTGGAAAACAGTATAGAGTTTCCTCAAAAAATTAATAGAACTACCATATGACTCAGCTATTCTTCTTCTGGGTATTTATCCAAAGAATAAGAAAACTTTAGTTAAAATTATACGCACTCCTGTTTCTTGTTATGTTCACTGCAGCATAGTTTACAATAGTCAAGATACAGAAATAAAATGTCCATCAGTAGGGTCGACCTGGTGGCTCAGCAGTCAAGCTCAGCTCAGAGCATGATCCTGGAGTCCTGGGATTGAGTACCACATCGGGCTTCCGGCATGGAGCCTGCTTCTCCCTCTGCCTGTATCAGTGTCTCTCATGAATAAATAAATAAAACCTTTAAAAACAAAATGTCCATCAATAGATGAATGTTATATTTATATAATGAAGTCAAACTCAGCCATGAAAGAGAATGTAATCTTGCCATCTGCAAAAACATGGATGAACATGGGTATTGTGTCAAGCAAATTAGTTAGATGGATAAAGACAAATATAAAATCTTACTCCTATGTGGAATCTAAAAAACAACAGAAATGAATGAATGAAACAAAAATAATCTCATAGATACAGAGAACAGACTAATGGTTATGGGTTAAGGGGGTGGAGGAGTTGGCAAAATGGTGATGGACAGTAACTAGACCTATGGTGGTGATTGCTATGTGTGTATGCAGATGTCAAGTTATAAAGCTGTATACCTAAAACATATAATTTGTTTAAAAAAGGAAACGCTGGAAAACGAAATGTCCATAAGAAGTTTTGAAAAGCTCTGACATATTCCTGGGATTCTAAAAGGCCACACACATGTGCAGAGCTATTGCCAGCAGACCCACATTAGAAGAAATACTAAAGGAAGTTCTTCAGACTGAAAGTAAGTGATCCCAGACAGTAATTCAAACTCTTACACACACACACACACACACACACACAGAACTGTGGCAAGGTAATTAAATATAAATCCATATTTCTCCTCTTTTCTTATCTAATTTAAAAGCAACTATACAGAAGAGCATTATATAATTGTGTTGTTAGGTCTATAACATATAGAAACGTAAGATATTTACTGATAACTAGACAAAGATGAGTGAAAGCAAAGATGTATTAGGCTGAAAAAAAAAAAAATGGCACCAGATGGTGACTCAAATAATTAGGAACAAATGAAGAGGACCAGAAATAGTAAATAAGAAGGTAACAATAACAAATACTATAAAGCGTGTGTGTATTTGCATCTCCTTCTCTAAATTTCTATTTTTTTAAGATTTATTTATTTGACAGAGAGCACAAAAAGACTGCCTATTTTAAAAATAAAGAAATGACATAAAAGTATATAAGTAGAACTATAACAGTGCATACTGGGTTTGTAACATATAAATACAATATGTATAACTATAATACCATTCAGCCTGGAGTCTGCTTGAAATTCTCTCTCTCCCTCTGCCCCACTTCCCTCTCTCCTGGCATATAAGCACCCTCATGTATGTGCTCTCTCTCTCTCAAATAAATAAATAAACCTTTTTGTTTAAAAAAAAAAAAAAAGGAAAAAAATTAAGAAAAGAAGAGGGCACCTGGGTGGCTCAGTCAGTTAAGCATCTGACTTCAGCTCAGGTCATGATCCTGCGGTCCTGAGATTGAGTCCCATACCAGGTCCCCTGCTCAGTGGGAAATCTGCTTCTTCTCCCTTTCCCTCTGCCACTCCCACTGCTTGTATGTTCTCTCTCTAATAAATTTTTTTTTTTAAAAGAGGAAGAAAAAATAAATAAATAAATAAATAAATAAATAAATAAATGGAAGAAAAAAAGAAAGGAAATAGAATTATATAGAAGGAACTTTCTCTAACTTCTGGAATTAAGTTAGTATAAATCAAAAGTAGGTTCTGAGGGGCAGCCCAGGTGGCTCAACGGTTTAGCACCACCTTTAGCCCAGGGCCTGATCCTGGAGACCCAGGATCGAGTCTCATGTCAGACTCCCTGCATAGAGCCTGCTTCTCCCTCTGCCTGTGTCTCTGCCTCTCTGTGTATGTGTGTGTCTCATGAATAAATAAAATCTTAAAAAAATTAAATTTAATTTAAAAATTTTTAAAGGGATCCCTGGGTGGCGCAGCGGTTTGGCGCCTGCCTTTGGCCCAGGGCGCGATCCTGGAGACGCAGGATCGAATCCCACGTCGGGCTCCCGGTGCATGGAGCCTGTTTCTCCCTCTGCCTGTGTCTCTGCCTCTCACTCTCTCTCTCTCTGTGTGACTATCATAAATAAATAAATTAATTTAAAAAAAATAAATAAATAAAAAAAATAAAAATTTTTAAAAAGTAGATTCTGATAAATTAAGATGTATATAGTAATATATATACAATGGAATATCGTTGAATCACAAAAAGGAATGAAGTTCTGATACATGCTACAAAATGAATGATTCTTGAAAATATGCAAAGTGAAATAAGCCAGAAACAAAAGAACAAAAATTGCATGATTCCACTTACATGAAATATCTAGAATCAGCAAATTCAGAGAGACAGAAAGTAGATTAGGGATTACCAGGTACTGGGGGAAGGAGTTATTTACTCAATGGGTTCAGAGTTTCTGTTTGGAGTGATGAACAAAATTTGGAAATAGATAGTGGCAAGGGCTGCACAACAGTGTGAATGTGATAATGCCACTAAATTGTACACTTAGAATGGTTAAAATGACAAAGTTTATGTTACATATATTTTGTTTTTATTTTACCACAATTCTTTAAAAAAATATATATATGATAAGCCCTAGAGTAATCACTAATAAAAAGCCCTTTAAAAATACAAATACAATTAAATGGGGTGCCTGCGTGGCTCAGTTGCTTAAAAGTCTGCCTTCAGGTCAGGTCATGATCTCAGGATCCTGGGACTGAGCCCTGTATCAGGCACCCTGCTCCATGGGGAGCCTGCTTCTCTATCTCCCTCTGCCTACTTGCTCCCTCTGCTTGTGCTTTCTCCCTCTCTCTGGCAAATAAATAAATAAATAAAATCTGAAAAATAAAAATACAATTAAAAAGTTAAAAAATTGTTAAAAATCATTAAAGAAATTTAAAATAGTAAAACATTACAAAATATTCATTTAATGCACAAAAAAGCAGTAAGAAAGGAACAGAGGAACAAAAAGGACATGAGACATACAGAAGCCAATACTCAATAAACACACCACATAAAAGGAAAACTACAGACCAATACCAGTATCTCTCATGAACATAGATGGAAAACCCTCAAGAAAATATAAGCAAATCAAATCCAACAATATAATAAAGAGAATTATACACCATGATCAAGTAGGATTTATTCCAGGTATACAAAGCTGGTTTGACATTCAAAAATCAATTAATGTAATCCGCCACATCAACAGGCTAAACAAGGAAAATCATATGATTATATTAATTGATGCAGAAAAAGAACTTGACAAAATCCAATATCCATTCATGACAAAAAGCAAAAACAACTTAAAATGGATTATAGACCCAAGTGTAAAACATAATACTGTGAAACTTAGAAGGCAATACAGGAGAAAATCTATGTGACTTTGGATTTGGCAATGAGTTCTTAAATATAACAACAAAAGCAGGGGCTCAGCCCATTAAGCATTCAGCTCAGGTATTGATCTCAGGGTCCTGCGATCTCAGGGTCCCAGCTTCAGGCTCTGTGCTCAGCAGGGAGTCTGCTTGAGGATTCTTTCCCTCTCCCCCTGTCCTCTCTCAAATAAATTAATAAATCTTTTTTTAAAGATGTTATTTATTTATTCATAAGAGACAGAGAGAAAGGCAAAGACATAAGCAGAGGAAGAAGCAGGCTCCCTGCAGGGAGCCCAATGTGGGACCTGATCCCAGGACCCCAGGATCACGCCCTGAGCCAAAGGCAGATGCCCAACCACTGAACCACCCAGGTGCCCCTAAATTAGTACACCTTTTTTTTTTTAAGATGTTATTCATTTATTCATGAAAGAGAGAGAGAGGCAGAGACACAGGCAGAGGGAGAAGCAGGCTCCAGGCAAGGAGCCCGATGTGGGACCCGATCCGGGGATCGTGCCCTGGGTGGAAGGCAGGCGCCAAACTGCTGAGTCACCCAGGGATCCCCTAAATTAGTAAGTCTTAAAAGAAAAAATAAAGGCAAAAGCATGGTCCATGGGGAAAACAATCAATAAGCATGATTTCATTAAAATAAAAAACTTCTAAAATAAATAATAAAAAACTTCTGTGAAAGATACTATTTAGAGAATGAAAAGACTAGTCACAGACTGGGAGAAAATATTTGCAAAACATATATCTATGAAAGTCTTGTATTTAAAATATGCAAAAAAGCCTTAAAACTTAACAATAAGAAAACAATCCAAGAAATAGGCAGAAGATCTAGATAGCCAGCTCACCAAAGAAGATACACAGACAGCAAATAAACATCTGAAAAGATGCTCAACATCATTTGACACCAAAGAACTTCAAGTTAAACAAATTAATGGTAAAACAACAACAGAGGGGCGCCTGGGTGGCTCAGTCAGTTAGGCATCAGCCTTCAGCTCAGGTCATGATCCCAGGGTCCTGGGATCCAGCCCTACATCAGGCTCCCTGCTCAGCAGGGAGTCTGATCCTCCCCCTGCTCATGCCTTCTTACTTACTCTCTCTAATAAATAAATAAAATCTTTAAAAAAAAGAGAGAGAACAACAGATACCAGTACATACCTATTAGAATGACTAAACAAAAAAAAATTAACTGCCAATACTAAATGCTGGCACAACAACAAGAACTTTCATTGATGATGGGCAGCATGCAAAATGGCACAGGCACTTTGGAACATAATTTGGGTGTTTCTCCAAAGCTAAATTTATACTTTTACACACAATCATACTCCTAGGTATTTACTCAATTAATCTGAAAACTTATGCACATAGAACACCTGCACAAGAATGTTTAGCACAGGGGAACCTGGGTGGCTCAGTGGGTGAGTGTCTGCCTTTGGCTCAGGTTGTGATCCCGGAGTCCTAGGATCGAGTCCTGCAGCAGGGTCCCTGTGGGAAGCCTGCTTCTCCCTCTGCCTATGTCTCTGTCTCTCATGAATAAATAAACAAAATTTTAAAAAAAGAGAGAGAGAGAATGTTTAGAGCAGCTTTATTGAAACTTTATAGAAGCAACTAAAATGTTCTTCAGTCAGTGAACAAATAAACAGATTAACTATGAAACATCTCTACAATGGAATATTCAGCAATAAAAGGAGTTATGAAGCCATGAAAAAAACACAGAGGAACCTTAAGGCACATTGCAAGTGAAGGAACACCATCTAAAGGGACTATATACTACATGACTCCAATTATACAACATTCTGGAAAAGGCAAAACTTTAGAGGCAGGAACATGATCAGTGCTTGCCAGGAATTCGGAGGAAGAAGGATGGATGAATAGATGAAGCACAGAGGCATTTTTAGAGAAATAAAACAATTCTGTATAGTACCGTTATGGTAGATACATGATACTATTCATTTGTAAAAATCCATAGAATTTTATAGCAAAACGAGTGAACCTTAATATATGCAATTTAAAAATTCACATAGGAGGTAAGAGACCCCAGGAAAGAATACAGACTGTGACAAGGGAATCTACCTTTATCACAGATGTATGAAACAATCTCACTGAAGGGGACAGGACGAAATGCCACCAACCTAAGTAACTAAGGAAATGAGTGGAACTGCACATAAGTACTGTACTTTTGACAGTTTTTTTCCCATGGAGTATGATCTAACAATCCAAATACTGCTATGTGTGTATGATGAAATTGGATGGTGGGAGCCGGGTTTCTTTTCTTTCCTTTTTGGTTAGGGGAAGGGATTTGGGAGGGGGAGTAGCACCAAGTTTCTAATTCCAGTAGTAAAAACTGATCAATAAGCAAAGGGGAGGAAGCTAGAATGATCCATGTGGTAATAGATTAAATCTTTTTTTTAATGTTTATTTATTTATGATAGTCACACACACACACACAGAGAGAGAGAGAGAGACAGAGGCAGAGACATAGGCAGAGGCAGAAGCAGGCTCCATGCACCAGGAGCCTGACGTGGGATTCGATCCCGGGTCTCCAGGATCGTGCCCTGGGCCAAAGGCAGGCGCTAAACCACTGCGCCACCCAGGGATCCCTGGTAATAAATTAGAACTGGAGGTAGTATGAACGCATGTTTAGCCTAATATAGATACAATAGTTACATATAGAAATATTTAGGGGTATCTGGATGGCTCAGTCTATAGAACATATGACTCTCGATCTCAGAGCCATGAGTTCAAGACCCACTTTGGGCTCAGAGCTTACCTTAAAAAATATGTATTTATAATAATACATGCATGGGTTGCTATTCACACATCTATTTCTTCGCTCTGTCAGTGGAGAGGGGTTAAATGACACTCCTACCAAAAGCACTGCTAGGAGTGGGGAGTTATGCTCCCTCAAGTGGAGGGCCAGGTATGTACATAAATTGAGCAGTAGCTACAGAAAGCGGGGCCAGAGATAAGATGAAAAGGACAGCATCAGGGACAGCACTACATCAGGAAAAATATTGGAGACTCAGAAGAGCAGCCAGGAATGGTCCCTGTCTACCAGCAATGGTGCTAATGCTCTAATAACAGAAGGAAAAGCCACCAGAGGCAGGCACATCCACCTGAAGCTTAAGCACAACCCAAGGGGTAGAGACTAAAGCATCTCTAAGCAGACCTTTCTAAGTTGGCATTTGACACCTTTACTTCTCCCATCTCTGTGTGTTCTGAAGGGGCAGAAACCTAGAAGACTTAAACCCATGGGTAGGCTCTCTGAAGCACCCAGCATGAAAGCCTGCTGCTGTGGCCTTAGTAGGATCTGTTAAGCATGTAGAGAATGAGCCAGCATGCTAATAAGGACAGCAAAGAGCACTGAGAGATGAGCCCCACGCTCATCTCTTAGAAGTAGGTGACTGCATGTGGTGACTGGATCTGTTATTAAACAAGCCTTAGAAGCTGGCCTGCAAGAAAAGGGGCCTGCTGGAAGGGTCTGGGTATATTGCCTCAGCAGCATCTCTGGTTCCAGGGGTGATCACCTGAACCCAAGGGCATGTTCCAGGCTCAGGTTTAGGAATGGGGAAGGTGGGATGCACACCATCGGGTAGGTCTCAGCTCCGGACACACTGGTGGGTCAGGAAGCACGGAGCAGGCAAATGTAAGCAGCTCTGGACCAGGAGCCATAAACTTGCTTTTGGAACCAAACTCTGCCATTCTCATCTGGGCATCACTTAGCATCTTGAAGCCTGTTTCTTCATCTTTACAAAGAAGTCTCCTGACTTCTTCACATGGTGGTCAGGAAATCAAATGAGATAACGTGTGTGCATGTAGTTGGCCAACTACCAGACCAGGGGTTCTCAAAGTGTGGTCCAAAGACACCTGGGAGTTCCCGAGATCCTTCGAGATGGTCTGAGAGGTTTCCCTCTTCCAACTAGCACCTGCCTGCACCCAGAATTCCTTTGTAAACTTCTTCCAAAGCAGTTGATGGGTCCAGTTGTCCTTTATGAAACTAAGGAGATTTTCAAAAATATGAAACCATGCTTCTCTTTCACGACCTACGTTTGTGTTGACATGTTATGGGTTTATCATTTATAAATGAGTGCTTTTAAATTTTATTTTAGGGATGCCTGGGTGGCTCAGTGGCAGAGTGTCTGCGATCGGGCTCAGGGTGCGTGATCCCGGGGTCCAGGGATCAAGTCCTGCATCGGGCTCCCCGCAGGGAGCCTGCTTCTCCCTCTGCCTGTGTCTCTGCCTCTCTCTGTGTCTCTCATGAATAAACAAAATCTTTTAAAAAAAACTAAATTTGTTTTAATTCCTCACACCATAAGAATTAATAGGCACAAGAGAAGCTCTTCGGGGTCCTCGACAATTTTCCGGCGTGTAAAGGGGATCCCGAGACCAGTCCGGGAGCCTCTGTGGGGACAAACGGGTGGAGGGTGTTCTCAGGCGGCGAGCCACCCCTCAGGGGCTGATTCCGGGACCCTTTTATAAAACAGCCGCGCGTTCGCGGTTTCCACTTGCGGGAAAGGCTCGTTTTGTGCTTCTGGGGCTGCTAAACCGAACGTTTGTACCCATTTCCCCGGCCCGAGCAAGGACCCTCCCACAGGAAAGCACGCGCGGGAGAGGCGACCCTGAGGCGACCCTCGCGGAGCGTCGGCGACCTTGGCAGAGGTCGAGCCTGCGCGCGGGAGGCGCGCGGGGCTCCCGGCCGGCGGAGGGTGGGCTGGGGGGTGGTTCCCGACAGGTACTGGGGAGGCCGGGCCGGGCGGCGGGGGACTCGGGGACCCGCACTTACAGCCTCAGCAGCGCCGC
The DNA here is from genome assembly GCF_048164855.1 of Canis lupus baileyi. Taxonomy (NCBI): domain Eukaryota; kingdom Metazoa; phylum Chordata; class Mammalia; order Carnivora; family Canidae; genus Canis; species Canis lupus. The sequence goes on from NC_132854.1 coordinate 11,812,356, forward strand.
CGCCGGCGTCCCGAGTGGCACTCTCCGCAGCAGACGCAGCGCCATCTTCCTGACGCGCGCGCCCCGCCTCATTCCGGTCCTTCCTCGTTACGCCCCGCCCCCGGGGGCCGCCCCACGTGGCCCCGCCCTCAACCCGGCCCCGCCCCGCCCCGCAAGCCACGCCCCCTCCCTGAAGCACCGCCCGGAGCCGGGGGAGGGTCTCTGCTGCCGAAACTCCTCCGCGGTCCCGGCAGGCACAGCAGGACTCCGGATGGGTGGCCCTTTCTTGAGCGGTTTTTTGGGTGACTGAACCCAGTTTTCTCGGTGCTTCTGGGTTTTTTTAAGGCAACTTTTTTTTTTTTTTAAAGTTTAGCATGAATTACCATTTTATTTTATTTTTATTTTTTTTAATTTTTATTTATTTATGATAGTCACAGAGAGAGAGAGAGGCAGAGACATAGGCAGAGGGAGAAGCAGGCTCCATGCACCGGGAGCCCGATGTGGGACTCGATCCCAGGTCTCCAGGATCGCACCCTGGGCCAAAGGCAGGCGCTAAACCGCTGCGCCACCCAGGGATCCCCAAGGCAACTTTTTTTTTTCAAATTTTCTTTTTTTCTTTTTTTAAGATTTATTTATTTATTTATGATAGAGAGAGAGAGAGAGAGAGAGAGGGAGAGGCAGAGACACAGGAGGAGGGAGAAGCAGGCTCCATGCACCGGGAGCCCGACGTGGGATTCGATCCTGGGTCTCCAGGATCACGCCCTGGGTTAAAGGCAGGAGCCAAACCGCTGAGCCACCCAGGGATACCCCCACTTTTTTTTAAAGATTTATTTATTTATTTATTTATTTATTTATTTATTTATGATAGACATAGAGAGAGACAGGCCAAATTTTCTAGGGATTAGTTTCTTTTGTTGTTAAAAGTACTGCCTAGGGGATCCCTGGGTGGCTCAGCGGTTTAGCGCCTGCCTTTGGCCCAGGGCGTGATCCTGGAGTCCTGAAATCGAGGCCCACATCAGGCTCCCCGCATGGAGCCTGCTTCTCTCCCTCTGCCTGTGTCTCTGCCTCTGTGTGTGTGTGTCTCTCATGAATAAATAAATCTTAAAAAAAAAAAGAACTCCCTAACAAATTTGTGAGCCTCACCATGTGCACACTTTAGCAGTTAATCCATTATGGGACATATATGCCTGTAGTAGGATCAGAACAGCTGTGGGCAACTTTTGGGGCCAGAGAAATGCTTGCTGAACACTCAAGCAGCAAACACAACTCTTCACTCTAACTCCTTGCTAGTGTTGCAGCAAATACAACTACTACTTTACAGTTGGGGGACTCCTAAGGTATTAAAACAGACTTTGTGACTAGCTGTGTGACTTTGGGCAAGTTACTTAAGTTCTCTTTGTTTCAGTTTCCTCCTGTATAAAATGGGAATATAAATAGTACTCACCTCATAGGGCTGTTACAAGGATATGTTGAGTTAATGCCTATAAAGAGCTTAAAGCCTTGCTGGCCCAGAGCAAGTGTTCAGTAGCATTCATTCTCATTATTATCATCATCATGTCAATTCCCTTCTTGAATTCCTTAGGTGGCTTCCAATGGGAAGCATTTAGAATAAAATCCGAGTTCTTCACCACAACCCTGCCTATCTCCACCTTATTTCAGGCCCACATTTTTTCCCACTTTTTAAAAGTTCACTAAGCCATCTCCCACTTCAGGGCCTTCCTGCATGCTGCTCCCCATCCCGAGAACACTCACAGAGATACCTTCTCATCCTCCAGCACACTGAGACCACCTGTCACCTGCCCAAAGAGGCCTGCACTGACTTCCCAGAGTGTCCTCCCAATATATTTCACTGCCACAGCAACCTGATGGTTTCCATCACAGCCCTCATCATGATATTTGGAGATTTGTGAATTCACTTTCTTATTGTTGCCTTTCCCTCGGGGATTCTCAAGGTGGAAGGGAACTGCTGCCCATTGATCATAGGGCTGGGCTTTGGGGATGTGTTATGACCATTAAGGGGGTAAAGACTAGTATTGTGTAGGCAGTCCCACTCCCAGAAACCAGACTAGTTCTCTGGTTTGAAAACTCCATCTACAAGAATAGACTGTGAGCTCTTGGAAAACAGGGACCTGGTGTTTCTTGTCAGTGTTGGTGCCACGAGCACCTGGGTGAGTGACTTTTAACCAGTAGGTATTTAATAAACATAAAACGAAAATGTTCCACCAACCTCATTATAATTCCAAGAACTGCCATATGAGTAGTTATCTTTATTAAACATGCCCTGGACCTTATGGCTTTTTAGGTAAAGTAGGACCTCCAGTGACTCATTTGCTGATTGAATTTCTTTCAGACTCTGCTTGAAGAAATTGTAGCTATGCTCTTTCTCACCAGGACTCCTGTGGTTTTGTTGAGCTTCTTCATGAGAGGACTAACTCATAGGTATTAAGAACTGTTTTCTAATGTTTGTATATTTGAAAATAAAGTTTTATTAACTTCCCATATTTCTGGCTATAATAGAGAAAGGAAACCAGAGTTCCTCCTTTGAGGCTAGTCAAATCTGTTTTTATTCACAGCCTCCAAAAGTAAAATAAAAGTACATGTTTGCCCCAAGGACATTTTAAAAATATGAAATTTAGCAGAGACTCATTATCCTGTTAAATTAGGCAATCCAATAGGGTAAGAACCTTGCAGAGATCTGAGAAAGAAGAATAAGGGCCAGAAACATTACCTCTGGAGCATAATAAGCTCAGGGGTAGCAATAGTGAGCACTAGAATAATGAAGCAACACTGATAATTATTGAACCTGGGTGGCTGGTACATAGGGTGGGAGTGGGGTTGATTATATGTTCCTCACCTTTGTATATGTTGAAAAATATTCTTAACAAAAAAATTAAAACAAAAATCAGTTCAATTAATACTTAGCATAGAAAGAGCCAAAGGCAATTTTACCCAAAACCATTGAAGGTTAAGCCTCAGGGCCCCTGACTTGAATAGGCCCCTTACAAGTCCCTCCTACTGTGTGTTCACAGGTCATTTGTCTTTGTAAAAGTAAGATACTTTAACTACCATTAGTCAGGGTACTTTCTCTGTATACTGCAACTTACTTTCTCTCAGGCTTCTTTTGTGTTGGGTGGTGTTGGAGTGGCATTTTTAAAAAATGTTATGTAATTATTTAAGTAATCTCTGCACCCAACATGGGGCTTGAACTCTTGAGCCGAGATCAAGAGTCACATAGTCTACTGACTGAGCCAGCCAGGTACCCCTGTGGCTGCAGCAGTTTGAGGGTCCAGTTAAGCAGAAGTTGAGCTGAGCTATATTTGGCTTAGATCTAGTAGAATGTGTTTATGTGATTTTTTAAATGCATTTTTAAAATTTGTTTATTAGAGAGAGAGAGAGAGAGAGAGAGAGATGGGGAGGGGCAGGGGGAAAGAGAGAGAGGCAGACTCCCCTCTGAGCATGGAGCCCAATTCAGGGCTCCATCCTAGGACCCTGAGATCATGACCTAAGCCAAAATCAAGAGTCTGCAGCTTAATCGACTGAGCCACCCAGGCACCCCTATGTGATTTTTGAAAAGATTTTATTTTTAAGTAATCTCTACACCCAACATGGGGCTTGAACTTACAATCCTGAGATCAAAAGTTGCCTGCTCTACTGACTGAGCCAGCCAGGCACCCCTGTATTTATGTGATTTGCAAGCACTTCCATGTTTAGTTATTATTATCTGTCCAGGTTTAGGATTGCTTTCTAGGAATACTACTGCCCAGTGTGCTGCCTCACCTGTGTAGACATGCAAGGCCAGAGGTCATGTTTCAATAAGAATATGTTTCTAAGGCACGTGGCCCAGAAATATGTGGGTCATAGAAGAGAAAGTTTAAAATATATGAAGCCAGAGACCATCTGTGGACCGCATTTGTAAAATTGCAAAGAGAATGTTTCGTTCTTATCTGTATCGGGTCAATGTGGAAACTCTCCTGTCTGGTATATACTCTAATGGCGTTGTAGTGGCTTTCACACTGTTGATCAGCTCAGCTGACACCACTTCTCCCAGAATTTCCTTGACTATGTAGTTCCACGTTGAGATTGTTCAGAAGAGATATTTGTATGAGTTCTAGAAGGTGGAAGTGAAGCAGCAGGTCAGCATGGGGTACCAGACACTGTGGCCATATATGCATGCCTGTCGATCTGTTTTTTCTGTTGATATGGGGCTATCAATGTTAACTTCCTTCCTTTGGAGATTATTTACAGATCTCATTACTTTACATTTGTATCCACCTAGTTTTTTCAACTCAAAAATTTTAAAAGATTTTGTTTATTCATGAGAGACAGACACACAGAGAGAGGCAGAGACATAAGCAGAGGGAAAAGAAGGCTCCCTGCAAGGAGCCTGATGTGGGACTCAATCCCAGGACTCCAGAATCATGACCTAAGACAAAGGCAGACGCTCAACCACTGAGCCACCCAGGTACCCCAACTCAAACAAATTTAAACATTGAATGATTGCTAACCTCAAGAAGCTATCTGAATTCAGAAACATGCTACAATATGGATGAACTTTGAGGACATCATGCTCAATGAAATAAGCCAGGCACACACACACACACACACACACACACACACACATACACAGTATAATTCCACTACTAGGAGTTTTCCAGAGTAATCAAATTCATAGAGTCAGAGAATGAAGGTCGCCAGGGGCTGAAAGGAAGTGGGGATGGGGAATTACTGCTTAATGGGTATAGAATTTCAGTTCTACTAGATGAAAAACGGTCTGGAGATGTATAGTGGTGATTGTTGCATAATAATATGAATATAAAAAAATAATAATGTGAAAAAAAAAATAATAATGTGAATATATTAACCACTACTGAACTGTACACTTAAAATGGTTAAAAATGATAAATTTTATGTTTTGTATATTTTACCACAATAAGAAAAAAGATTTTATTTTCTCTAGACAGAGGGAGCTCACATGTGTTTCCGGGGTGGGGGTGGAGGGATAGAGTGCAAGGAGGGGAGGGGCAGAGAGAATCTTAAGCAGGTTCCACACCCAGTGCAGGGCTCGACCCTGGGCTCAACCTCCTGACCCTGAGATCATGACCTGAGCTGAAATCAAGAGTCAGCCGCGTAACCAACTTAGTCACCCAGGCACCTCAAGAAAAAAAGATTTTAAAAAGAAAGCTATTCAGTATAGTGAAAGAGGCAGACAGGTAAATGGGAAAAATAGGTGGGTCCTGAGTCTGCAGGTGATAACAGGGAAAGGAATACAGAAGCAGAAAGAATCCTGGAATTCCCTTTGCTTGAGAGGGGCAGGACAACCCTGGGACTTTGCAGAGAATGGGACAGCCAGCTGGGACTGGCTAGTGGATCTAAAAGCGTTGGGGGAAGGTACTGCCTGGGGCCAGACTGTAAGCTTGGGGAATGCTTGAGTCTCAACCAATGTTGCCCTAAAGAATACAGGTCTCCTGAATAGAAGTGCATTACATTGTTACCGCTTGGTTTTGTTATTGTCATGAAACTCAAATAACTCTCCTTATTAATCTTAGAAATATTGGGCTTTCGTATCAGCTCAACTATACCTTTGGCAAATCGTCACACCCCAGGAGATACTGGATGAAAATAGCTAATCAGCTGATGATTTACTGCAACCATTTAAAGCTTAAATAGCCAAGCAAGGCAGTAATGATTAGGAAAATGAAGCTACATTATTCTTTTGTTATAAACACCAAAGGCTCTTTATCATAATCCATTTTTCCTTTCCTTTGGTGTCTGGCCGATATAGGTTATTTTCACCAGTGTTGAGTCTCAAAGGCTGAAGGGCAATGTCACTGATTTAAGACTTCAGAATGCTGCACTTAGAAAGACATATTAGAAGTTCTGTGGAATGATTTTTCAACAGTGGCATAGATAGAACTACACTCTGAGATCATCCATCCCTCCTGCTGCTCTGATACAAAACCCTCCCAGCCTCACCTCCTGGCAGGCACTGCCTTTGATAGTTGGTGACTATGTCTGGCTTTCTTGGAGAGAGAGGAGGAGACTCTCAAATTTAGGCCAGATGCAGAATAACTAACGACCACATTGTGGACCTTCTGAGCCATAACTTTCTCTTTATGTACTGAGGAAGTTAAACCAGCTGACCTCTAAAATTCCTTCTGGCTCCCAAACACGGATTATATAACGAGATCCGGTACCATCCAGGCGCCAGGAGTGTGCTGCAGCTCCCTCTAGTGTCCGCAGGCCGAGGGGCCCGCGCCGCCGGCGGCCTTCCGCTGCCTTTGCCCATCCTCTCCTCCTTGCCTCCGCAGCACGTCCCCGTTTCTAAGTTACCACCTGATGACCTGATACATGATGTCCTTGCTGAATGTAAGCCCTGTAAGGGCAGGGATTTTTTCCTGTTTTGTTCACTGGTGTATCCTGGCACACTCCAGATGTTCAAATCTCATTTGCTAAACTCAAAGTGTTGAATCTTTTTTTTTTTTTTTAAGATTTTATTTATGTATTCATGAGAAACGCAGAGAGAGAGGCAGAGACACAGGCAGAGGGAGAAGCAGGCTCCCTGTGGGGAGGGCGTGGTCCTGGAGTTTCGGGGTCCAGTCCCATGTCAGGCTCCCCTTGAGGACCCTGCTTCTCCCTCTGCCTCTCTGTGTGTCTCTCATGAATAAATAAATAAAATCTTTTTTTTTTAAAGAGAGACTCTTCACCCCTGAACCCATTAAATACAGACACAGAGCACTTATCACTACTTCAAATTACAGTATACATTTATTTGTTTATTGCCCGCCGTTACTGTCATTTTGTTTACAGTATGTTACTTACTGTTAGGATGGAAACCCCATGAGGGTGGGAACTGAGTTTACCTTGTCTGCTACTATATTTTCAATGCCTAAAATGATCCCTAACACACAGTAGATGCTGAATAAATATTTGTGGGGTCTGCTTGAGGTTCATCTCTCTCCCTCTGTCCCTCTCCCCACTCTCTTTCTCTCACTCTCTTTCTCAAATAAACAAACAAACAAACAAACAAATAAATAAATAAATCTTTAAGAAAAATTTTTTGAGGGGCACCTGGCTGGTTCAGTTGGTAGAGCATGTGATTCCTGATCTCAGGTCCTGATGTTAAGCCCCATATGGGGTGTAGAGCAAGCTTGCTTGCTTGCTTGCTTGCTTTTAAATAGATTTTATTTATGTGTGACAGAGTATGTGAGTGCAAGAGAGGGGGAGAGATAATCTGAGGCAGACTCCCTGCTGTGTGGACTGAGCCTGACATGGGGCTCAATCCCATGACCCTGAGAGCATGACCTGAGCTGAAACCTAGAGTCTCATGCTTAACTGACTGTACCACCCAGGCAACCCTAACAGGCATAGAGCTTTCTTAAAAAAAAAAAAAAAAAAAAAAAAAAGGTTAAAAAGTTTTTTATAAATCATGTGTATGTATTACTTATTCAAACCACTAAATTTGAATCATATAAACAATAAAGTGAAAAGAAGAAACAAGAAACCACAGTCTGGCGGTGCCTGGGTAGCATAGTCCCTTGGGCCTCAGACTCTTGGTTTCAGCTCAGGTCATTATCTCAGGTCATGAGATCAAGCTCTGCTGAACTCAGAGCTGGTTAGGACTCTCCTCTCCCTCTGTGCCATACCCTCCTCTCATATAAATAAGTAAATCTAAAAAAAGAAAGGAAAGAAAGAAAGAAAGAAAGAAAGAAAGAAAGAAGGAAGGAAGGAAGGAAGGAAGGAAGGAAGGAAGGAAGGAAGGAAGGAAGGAAAGAAAGAAACCAGTCTGACCTTCATGAAGCTGTGGATCCCTAACTGGGCCTGGCTTCCTGCACTATCTTGGTATGTGGAGAGTCAGATATTATTGCATACACTGTGGCATGCCCGTGGCCACCAAATTCTCTATTTCATATCCCATATTACATCAGAAACTCCCCAAGTCCCAGCTGCTGCGCAAATTTGAGGGCCTAGCAACTTGCACAGGTGACAGTCTTTGCAGGCTCTGTGGACTTGTAATGCTGAACCATATAATGAAGGCTGGTGGCTAAGACCCTCTGGGTTTTGTGGAATAATCTTTAATGCACCAGACAAGAAGATTGTTAACCAGCCTTATTACTGACAATTTCCTATTACCATGGTAGGCCAGGCAGATGATTTGAAGGATTATCAGGGTGCTCACAAATCCCCTGGGCCCTGACAATCTCGTTTACGAAAGAATCAAATCTGTTTATTGCTGATAATAGATGGCATGCCCTCAGGTTTGCTTGTAAGTAACATGTGCATTGCTTTTTATTTTTTCTTTTAGCAATAGGAGCCAAACTTGGATTCATCCCGCTAAACTAGGCATTTGGGACTTTATATGATCTCACTGCTCTGAGCTGTTCCTTAATCCCCATTTGCTAAACCTTTGCACCTCTTCCCATAATGGCATAACTGGCCTTGATCCAGGATGGCAAAACAGTCCATCTAATAAATTGGACTATTTATTTATAATTGTTCATATGGCTGAGATTCCCTAGTCCCTCTTGTTTTTATCTGTTGTTCTAAGATTTAAAACAAAAGGACAAAGCAAATCTTGAACTTGTTGCTATGATAAGCACAAATCCCTGAATGTTGCGAGGTCCGTTTCTTCATTCCTAGCTTATAGCTCCAGTAGCTAACACTCAGCAGGTTCTCAAAACCAGTTGTGGGATTGCCTTGTTCATAAACTAACATAATTTCACTCCTCAGATATCTAAATTTTAACAGACTACATTTGGAAACACAAAGAGAGATTAAGTCACATCTATAATTCCTTTTGATTTATAAGAAGTAAAATGCCATCTGCCAGGTTCTAAACCTGTGCATATGGTTAGTATTTAATCTTATCCATAATATCACAATGAATGTGATTATTTTTTAAAGTATCGCTGTAGAAGAAAAATTTCTAAGCATAAATTAATATCTCAGTTAGCAAGACCTGCCTGACCCTTGGTCTAGCAACCACTTCCCCATGCTGCATGCGAAGCGGTGAAATGGTGATTATACACCGGCCCAGACTCAGAGGTAACTCCGGGTATATGGCTCCTGCACAGGGCATGCTTCCCTAGGGGCATACTAGGACAAGCCTGGTGAGGAAGGCAACTGGTGGGATCCCAACTCATTCCGTCCCACTCTGATTTTCTGCCTAGTGAAACAATAAAGCTACCTACAGGATTTCCAGCATTCCAACAAGCACCCTATGGAAGGTTTTCTCATCAGTTTCCTTAAAGTTAGAAAGTTCTTTCAGAATTCCTCTGGTGAAAAGTTGAATTGTTAAATATTTATTCTCTTATTTTAAAAAATCCCGGGACACCTGGGTGGCTCAGCGGGTGAGTGTCTGCCTCCAGCTCAGGGCGTGACCCCGGGATCCAGTCCCTCATTGGGCTCCTTGCGAGGAGCCTGCTTCTCCCTCGGCCTGTGTCTCTGCCTCTCTCTCTCTCTCTCTGTGTCTCCCATGAATAAATAAATAAAATCTTTTAAAAAAAATCCCATTTGGTATTATATAGGTAATAATATATGTTCGCTATAAACAAATTTAAACATGAAAATAGGGGCATGGAAAGTTAACACACAAAGGTAATTGTTAATATTCTGGTATCTTCCTTATAGACATTTTCTTACACATTTTTCTGTGTAATGTGTGTATGTGTATCTCTTTTTCACTCTAAACTGACAGATATAGATACACATAATCATATATATATTTTTTAAATCAAATACATATTTACATACATATGTAAGCTGTGAAAATGAGTCAGAATTTAGGAAATTAGTTTCTTTTAGTTCAAACTTTTTTACTCTGGCAAGCTTTGAAAAATATTTTTCACACCATTATTCTTTTATGAGAACACGGCTAGGAAATTTCTCCTATTGTCATGCAGTCCTAAACTTTAAGTTTGTCAGATCTAGTTTTTTCTTCTTCTTTTCCTTCTTTTATTTTTTTATTTTTTTTATTTCAAACCTTTTAATTTAACTTATTGACCCCAGTATTTTTGCCATATCCGTTGCTAGGATCAAATCATTATACTTTTCAAAAGCATTCCTTTAACCTGAGGTCAAACTAATGTGAAATATGAGAAAGTTATAAATAGACTGAAATCTAGAACAACCATAACCCTGATGTACTTTATCTAAATTTTTATAACTTTGAAGTGCACTGAATACAGAAAGAATGCAGAGCTTTTATTTTCCAGCCAGAGAAACCACATACAAAAAAAGAATAAAAAACTATCTCTTTCTCATTTCTGTAGTCAACCTCTTAATCCAAAAAAAGAAAATGGGGGAGGATTCAAGTCAATCCCACAAAAATAAACTGTTGCCATTGTTTATTGAGAAAATAATTCCTGGAGATTTTTTCCCCCAAAGAACGAAAATAAAAGATCATAAAGAAGATCTCTGGCTTGGTTTATTACCTAGAGGAAAAATTTTTTAGCATTTGTTTGTTTTATAAACACTACCAATAACAAGCTGACCCATAAAACTCCCCCCTCTGTTTTGTGTGGTGGGAAAGCAGCAGCAAGCTAAGTTTGGCCTATAGTTGGAATACGTTTTGCTGTTTTGTCCAGTTTCTTGAAGATTCCCAAGGTCCATGAACTGTGTCCTAGATGAGTAGCCCAAAGTGAGGGGTTGGGTTGGATGAATGGAGTGAGACCGACAATAGGAGGCTTTGAAATCTAGGTAGTGGAGTTTAGATTTCACCCTCATAATGGTAGACAGAGTTGGAGATTCCAATTCTTCCACCCTCTCTGCTTCCACACCCTTCCATCGGCTCAGTGTGCATAGAGTATATCCTTTACCCCTTGACTTTGAGCTTGACTACATGTGCACACTGAAGCTCTAGGCCTTAAGAGGCCCCACATGTTTCTGGTTTCCCTTTGCACTGTTGCCATCACTGTAAGAAGAACAGACCCTGACAGAGCACACCATAGTGCGGAGGAGAGCCCAGTGGAGCCAAGCTGCCACCTGCAGTGAGAAACGAAGCTGCCCCAGCCCAAATGGGCTGAACCTCAACAGACCAATCCTAAATACCTGTTTGTTATATTAAGCCTCTGAGTTTAGAGTGCGCCCTGCTATGTTGCATTATTGTGGTGATACAAATTAAAACACACTTAAAGCAAAAAAGAATAATAAATAATTTTTCTTTAAAATTGCCACATTTATGGGATGCCTGGGTGGCTCAGTGGTTAAGCATCCAATTCTTGATTTCAGCTCAGGTCATTACGTCAGGGTTGTAGGATGGGGCCTGAGTTGGGTTCCACACTGGGTGAGGAGCCTGCTTGGGATTCTCTCCCTCTCCCTCTGCCCCTCACACTGCACACACACACGCACTTTCTCTTTAAAATAAATAAATAAATCTTTTTAAAAAATTCAACCTTTACTGTGTTTAGGCTGGACTGAGGTGAGGAAAAGATAGTACAGTGGTTCAGATGTTGGATAATTAGCCCATGAACAGTGTGCAGGCAGTGGATACAAGAGGAACAGGAAGACTGAGAGGATTCACAAAGGGTGAAAGAAAAGGTTGAATCAGTGGGAACAGAGGCACATTTTTGCACCTAGAAGACTCCTGGGTCTTGGCAGTAATTTTTGGAGACTTTGATCTTTGAACATGACTTTAGGAAAAATGATGAGCTCACTCTGTACCATGGTAGGTTTGAAGCAACAGTGGTATAATCGAGTGGCAATGTGGCATAGTGGAAAGAAAGCCAGGTTTGACATCCATAGAGCTGTTTGCTAATCCTGGCTTGGCTTCTTACAGAGGTGAGGTGGATATCTGTGGGTATTCAGTCTGCCCAGTGTCTTTCCTTTTGGGAACACACCTCTGCTAGTTGGTAGGGTTGTCTTCACATGACCATATTCTCTGCCACCATGATTGATCCAGATGAGGGCATGTAATCCATCAGAATCCATTTTGGGGGATGGAAATGAATGTTTAGTAAGTAAGGGATCTCCTCTTCTGATATCAGGTATAGTAAGGACACTGTAAGCCTGATAGTATCACCATCTAGGCTACTTTGGGAAGAGAGATTCCTTGAGAACACATGTAACAGAGAAGGGCAGAGATGAGAAATTCAGAAAGATGGAGAGAGAGAAAGTCCTAACAATATTGTTTGAACCCTTAGATCTAATTGAGTTACTCATTAGACCTTCCAGCTATATGTATATATTTTCTAAATTAATGTTGCTTGAGTGAGTTTTTGGCTCTTGAAACCAAGAGTCTTAATTCAGCAAGTATTCAAGAAATAGCAGGTAATGGGGAGACTGGCTGGCTCAGTCAGAGGAGCACATGACTCTTGATCTCGAGGTCGTGAGTTTGAGCCCCACATTGATGTAGAGATTACTTAAAAATAAAATCTTTAAGAAGAAGAAGAAATAGTAGCTAAATAACAGTTCAATAGAGAATTACCACTTAGACTTTGCCTAACTTCACATTCTGTGCGTTGCCCTGTAAATGGTTTGAAGCCAAATGGCAGCAGCAAAGGAATGAAGAAGTCATTGAAATAGATGTGGATTCATGGGCCTTTTTTTTTTTTTTTTTGGATTCATGGGCCTTTGAAAGGAAACATGAAAAGAGTCACACTGTGAGATATGAAGACACACTACAAAGTCATAGTAATAAAAACAATGTGGTGTTGGCAGTGGAACAGATAAATAAGGGAGTGGGGGCAGGATAAAGTGCTCAAAAACAGATCCATTTACACTTGGAAATGGATATAGGAGAGTTGGTATCACAAACCTGTGGGGAAAGGATAGACTATCGGGTGGTGTTGGGGGGGAAATGGCTTACTATATACAAATATCAATAGGAAAATAATACTATATACAAAGATCAATCCTGGATAATCCAAAATCTAAATGTGAAAAGAAAAATTATAAAACCAATAGCAATAAATATCAGATAAATTTATCATCTTGAGGTTGGGAAGAACTTCTTAAATTAAGAGTACAAGCTGTAAGGGGGAAAAATGGGTGGATGGGAACCCATCAAAATGAAATGGTTCTGATCAACAGAGAAGGGAGGAGATAATAATTGTAAAGTCAAAATCCAACAAGGAAGTAATATCTAGAACAGAGGTTGGCAAACCACGGCTTACAGGCCATATCTGGCCCTGCCACATTTTTGTGTAAGTTTTACTGGAACATCGCCCTCCTTGTTCACCTACACATTATCATGACTGCTGCATGCTTCAACAGCAGAGTCGAGCTGGTGCAGCAGAGAACATATGGCCTGCAGATCCTAAAATGCTTACTATCTGGGCCCTTTATAGTAAAATTTATTGACATCTTACCTAGAATATACAAGGATGTTAACAAAAAGTGTCAGGAAACCAGTAGAAGAATGGGCCAAGGATATAAAAGGGAAAATATGACGAAAAGCTCAACTTCACTATTAGTCAAAGAGATGCAAATTATGAGATTCCACTTTATACTCACAGCATAGAAAAAATTAGAAAGTCAGCATAGAAAAATTAGAAAATAACAATAGTTGACAAAGATGTATGGAAATGGAAATTATTGTGCTGTGCAGATTGGACTGTAGAATGTGCAGTGTTTGGGTGGCGCAGCAGTTTGGCGCCTGCCTTTGGCCCAGGGCGCGATCCTGGAGACCCGGGATCGAGTCCCACGTCGGGCTCCCGGTGCATGGAGCCTGCTTCTCCCTCTGCCTGTGTCTCTGCCTCTCTCTCTCTCTGTGTGTGTGACTATCATAAATAAATAAAATATATATATATATTCTAAAAAAAAAAAAAAAGAATGTGCAGTGTTCTTCAGAGTAGCCAGACTTAGTGAAATGCCCATGTGTGGAATACCCGGCAATCCCACTCCTGGGTGCAACTTTGAGAAACCTCACTCTGGTCTGTAGGAAAATGTGCACAAGGACGTCCATCTCGGCAGTTTGTGGGAGTGGGCTGTTGGAATCTGTCTGGTAATATTCAAAGGAAGGGCAATCAGGTGTCCTGGGTACAGCCTACAGGGAGGGGCCTATGCATTAGCCAATAGTGAACTAGAGATTTGTAGAGTTGCATGGATAGATCATTCTGTGGAGGAGAGAAAAACAGAACATAGTGAGACCCATAGATCAATACTACATATGTACATATGTGTGTATATATATATGTGTGTGTGTGTGTGTATATATATATAATACATATACAAAGAACTCTATGTGTTTTTTAATGATTACATGCATATGTACATATCCCAGGACACACACCAAATATTATAGGGGCTGGGGTAGAGTGGGCAGAGAAATAAGGTTTGGAAATTAAGAGAAAAATAAAAGGAGAGAGGGGCCTTACACATAAAGATGACAATAATGGAATTAGCTAAATTCTGTGTATCTGAATTACAAACGTGTGCATTCACAGCTCATCAGAGAAAGTGGCTAGCTACAAGACTGGAGTCAGATTGGGTGAGTAGATAGGACACACGATGGCTTGAGAATTCTACAGAAAGTGTCATCACTGGAGTTCTAACATGAATGAACCTTCATAGAGGTTCATAAATATTTACCTCTATTGGCTCTTCCATTGCAGTATATCCCATTTGTACCAGTAATCAATTTATTTCCTTGGAGCTCCAAATCCATCCTTCTTTGCCCTGCTATGTGATGCTGGGGCTGGACCCTGTAAACATTTGTCCTGCCACCTGTCACAAAAGGTAAATATTATCTGCAGCAGGCACTCAGGGTGGATGGGTGGGGGAAGTAGGGGAAGACACTGCAGGTGAAAAGGGTTTTTTGCCCTGCTTCCAATGTCTTTGACCTTGTTCCTATAGCACAGAAACCAGCGGTGCCAGCGGGAGATCCATGGCACACACTCCCTGAGGAAGTTTTGCTGCCGCTCCCCAGCTGGCAGCTTCCCAGGATGTTTTACTTGCGCTCCAGCAGGTGATTTTCTGGTTGCTAGCCATGGCCTGCAACACCCCAGCAAACTGGCATCCTGTCCAGTGGCCACAGTCACACCCTCCCCAATGAGTCCTTTATCTCAGTCTCAGCGAGTGTCTTTTGAGTTCTCTTTACTCTTCGTGGTTAACTCTTTTACCAACTTAATAATTCTCTGTGCTAAAGTTTCTCTGTTCAAATTACTAGCATGGATTCTGTCTCCTGACTGGATCATCTTCACCATAAAATAGCAGGCAACAACACAACACAAGGCTTTCCCCACTTCTTACTCTTCACAGCTGACCCTCACGGTCTCCTTTTCCTGTCTTAATTCATCACAGTTGAACTCTCGCAAATGAAATAGAAATTCCTAAGTGCCCAAAGAGGCACCTTTTAGAGGTTTTCTCTCTTAATCACTTCTTCCAGAAAACATTCTTCTCCCTGATATCACTACATTTCAAACCATTTCTTTGAAGCCAATATAGTTCATATTCTTGCAAGAGTAAGAATATTGGAATTGGGCAAAACTACATTGAAATCTCAGCTCTGTCATTAATAAGTCACTTGATCCTGATCTTTGTGAGCCTCAATCAGCCTTCTCATCTGTAAATTGGGGACAGTAATGAAAATAACTAGTTTGCAAGAGTTTTAAAAATAAGATAATTTATGTAAAATATCAAAACCTAGAGCCTGGTAAACAGTAGATTCTCAATAAATGCTAGCTCCTATATTCTAATGGCCTTCCATCTACCCCTTAGTAGCTGTGGGTGATCCTGGATTTATGTTTCTCTTTCTTTTTAGCATTGTTCTTGGGCAATGTTACCACACATGAGGCTTTAACTACCACCTATTATTTTCTTTTAAGATTGTATTTATTTGTTCACGAGAGACACAGAGAGAGAGGCAGAGAGACACAGGCAGAGGGAGAAGCAGGCTCCCTGCGGGGAGCCCGATGCTGGACTCAAACCCGGGGCTCCGGGATCATGACCTGAGTCAAAGGCAGATGCTCAACCACTGAGCCACCCAGGCATCCCAACTACCACCTACTTATAGAGTCATGACTTTAAGACTTATAATCTCTTCCTAGACCTCTCTTCTAATCCAGAGAAGGATCTGATGTTGCCTGAGCGCCTATCATACCCAGAATACCCCTGGGTACCCCACAACATTACGCAGTTTCTCACCTGTACCTCCACATGTCCTGGCCCAAACTGACTGATCAGGGACTGGTGCTCAAGCAAGAGCTGCCACCTCTAGACAGGCCATAGCAATTCTCCACCTAAATGGGAAAGCTCTATGCTGACACAGTGACACTGGAGACCCAATCAGATGTCTTTGTGGGCTCTGGGAATGTGAGACAGAGGAACTCCACATTGACAGCCAGACTGAAAGAAAGCAACAAAAAAGCCAATATGCAGATCTCTCACGGCAATCACACCTAAGGGTAGGCAGTGGCATCAAGGAGAAGCAGAAATAATCACAGAAGAGACAGAGATGTAGGAAGCTCTATCATATATGAGTGGAGTTCCTAGAGCCAGTAGCAAAGGACACTCGATGTTGGACTGCTGGAGTGACTGGGAGTCACTACTTGTCATGAAGAGCATTCCAAGATTCTACGGAGCCTAGACATTGAGATGATTTCCTGTCTTACTTTTTTTTTTTTAAACATTTTATTTATTTATTCATAGAGACAGAGAGAGAGAGAGAGAGAGAGAGGCAGAGACACAGGCAGAGGGAGAAGCAGGCTTCAAGCAGGCTTCATGCATGATCTGGGATCATGCCCCGGGCTGGAGGCAGCGCTAAACCCGCTGAGCCACCAGGGCTGCCCTCTGTCTTACTTCTTTTCGCTTCTCTCCCTCCCTCTCTCTCAGAAATACCTTTATACAATTTATTCCATTTTTAAAAATAGATTTTATTTGGGGCACCTGGGTGGCTCAGTTGCTAAGTGTCTGCCCTTGGCTCTGGTCATGATCCCAGGGTCCTGGGATCGAGCCCAAGTTGGGCTCCTTTTTCAGTGGGGAGCCTGCTTCTCTCTCTTCCTCTTCCTCTGTTCCTCTTCCCGACTTGTGCTTGCATGCTTTCTCTCTCTCTCTCCCAAATACATAAAATAAAATAAAAGATTTATTTGAGAGAGAGAGGGAGAACACAGAGGCAGAGTGAGAGGGAGAAGCAGACCCCCCACAGAGCAGAGAGCCCAGTGTCAGATTCCATCTCAGGACCCAGAGGTCATGACCTGAGCCCAAGGCAGACACTTAACCAACTTAGTCCCCTAGGCATCCCTATACGGTTTTTTCCTGATTGTTGTAGTAAGAGATGCTCATTCTCTTTGTTTCTTTACAATAAATGCTGCCACCTGAAAAAGTCCAAAAGGATCTTTGCTCCCTATAACCTCAAGGAGTTTAACTAACATCCCATCAAACCTTCAGACTCATGTAGATCCACCTACCAAACTGCCCTTTCTTGGATAGCATACTCTTTCTTGGATGTCTGCTGTCAGCTGCATGAATGCACGTGTGTGTGCATGTGTACATACATGCTCACATACAAGCAGGGGAATAAAGGAGGAATGAGCCAGGATAGGACATGATAAAGAAGCATCTGAGAAGGCTAGCCAGTGCCTTAAGACAATGCATTGCCACAGATGGCAATAGATTCAGGTTTTGGTTTTCAAACATTAGTGGGCATCAGAATCACCTCAATAGACTGGGGCCTTGGGCAGCCCGGGTGGCTCAGCGGTTTAGCGCTGACTTCAGCCCAAGGCCTGATCCTGGAAACCCGGGATCAAGTCCCACGTTGGGCTCCCTGCATGGAGCCTGCTTCTCCCTCTGCCTGTGTCTCTCTGCCAGTCTCTCTCTCTCTCTCTCTCTCTCTCTCATGAATAAATAAAATCTTAAAAAAAAAATAGACTGAGGCCTTAAGAATCTGCATTTCTAACAAGTTCTCAGGTGAGGCTGATGTTGCTGGTCTGGGAACCACACTGAGAGCCAAGAGTTACAGGGAATGAGTGGCTAAGACAATCAAACCTCAAAGGCTTGGCATGAAGTAATGGACAGATTGAAAAAAATTTCTATGTTGTCCATCCAGATAGCAATTTCCAGAGAATAGCAGATTTTGCTGTTTCCTGTCTTGTGAAAAAAATGCCTAAAAAAAAAAAAAAAAAAAAAGCAAAACCTATTCCTGTCCCCTGGAGTATCCCATTGTCAACAGTGGTGGGTGGCATGGATGGGTCTTCTTCATTAAAGCTGTCATCACGGGGATCCCTGGGTGGCTCAGCGGTTTAGCGCCTGCCTTCGGCCCAGGGTGTGATCCTGGAGTCCCGGGATCAAGTCCCACATCGGGCTCCCTGCATGGAGCCTGCTTCTCCCTCAGCCTGTGTCTCTGCCTCTCTCTCTCTCTCTGCCTCTCATGAATAAATAAATAAATAAAATCTTAAAAAAAAAAAGTCATAAAGCTGTCATCACACTGCCCCAGCACCCAGCCCTGACTGGGACAGTCTGAGCAGTCAGAGCAGGTTAATGGGTTAGTTGGCATCTATCTCCCTTGGAATCCCACACTTTCAGCCAAAGCCCTCAGGTCAAAGGCATTCGGTGAGATAAAGCCATCTGTGGTCTGAATCCACATTTCAATAGAACAGAAACTCAAAATAATCAGAATCACTTTCAAGGGTGGTTAAGAGAGTCACCTCCTGAAAACAGCTATTATGTGTCCATAATCTAGGTTAAAGTCAAATTAGGCCTAAGGAAGTGATGGCTCCAGAGCTCCCTCAGAGGGATATTTTCATTTCAATTCTGTCCACACTTTAGAGCACATTTCCGTACTGAATATGGGACATTACTGATTGTCTACTGTATGAGTTTCCTAGGGCCACCAGAAAAAAAATCCCACAAACCAGGTGGCATAAAACAGCAGAAATTTGTTCTCTTGCAGTTCTGGAGGCTAAAATCGGAGAGGGAGGTGTGAGCAGGGCCAGGCCCCCACCCTCAACCCCCATCCCTTTGAGACCTGTAGGGGAGGACCCTTCCTTCTTTCCCTGCTTCTCTTGGCTTCCTGGCCATCCACGGTGCTCCTTGGCTTGCAGCCACATCACTCCAGCCTCTGCTCCTCGTCACACAGCTTCCCCCTTGTGTGTCTCTCTCTTCTCTTCTGACGAGGACACTAGTCATATTGAATCAGGACCCGCCCTGCTCCAGTATGACTTCAACTTAACTCATTATCTGCAACAACCGTATTCCAAATAAAGTCACATTCTGATGTATTGGGGGTTAGGGCTTTGACTTTTTTTTTTTTTTTTTTTTTTTGGAGAAGATGCAATTAACCCATAACGTCTACCCAGGTCCCTCTACTCTTTTCTTCTTCCTAATCAAACTCAGATTTTCCCAAAAACATATTAGCTGACATATGTATGAGTAAAAATATCTAAGTTGAGACTGGGAAGACCTAGCCTAGATGGCATGGCTTGTCCCAACAAGCCATTCCCTGTGTACAACAAAATATGCTTGGGGTAACGCATAAATATGCTCAGATAGAGCTTATAGCAATGGGGAATCGGGGCAAAGCAACAAGCTTTTAAAAGATTGGAACAACAACAACAAAAAAGAACAAAAATAAATAAATAAATAAAAGATTGGAACATTAGAATACCATGCATAGTCATGGCTAATTATGTGCTTTTCTGTCCGTTACCCCATTAAATTGAGAAGGTTGCTATTTATTTATTTATAATTTTTTGAAGATTTTATTTATTTATTTGAGAGAGTGAGAGTGAGCAGAAGCAGATTCCCCGATGAGCAGGGACTCCCCCAACATGGGGTTTGGTCCCAGGACCCTGGGATCATGACCTGAGCCAAAGGCAGATGCTTAATGCCCCTGAATATCTTATCTCTTACCATAAAGCCTAACATATAATAAGCACTCAGCTTAATAAATATTTTGAATACTAGCAAAAATATTAATTTTGCTAAATTCCTTTTCTTCTCCATTGTGAGCTGTCACCTGCCTGTACCATAGAATGAGTAAAGAAGGTTATACTACAGGAGCTGATACTGGTTTTCTCATCTTGGCACCAAAGAAATGGATACACAGTTTAAGGGTGATCAAGCTGGAATCATGTTGAGGGTTTGGCCACAGGTAGTCTAAATAAGACAAGATGGCAAATGCTGAGGCAGAAAATGCTGGATTGTTGGCAGAGTCTGTGTTTCCCTTGGACATCAAATAATAATGGACCCTGGGGATGTAGATATGGATGCAGTAGAACTCAAGTGGCCTTGCACAGGGTCAGCTAATAGGGCGATTTCAGCTCAGCTCAGGAAAGACAAGTTAGAGCAAACCCACAGAGGGTTCAGTTCAGGTACCGTCAGAGATTTAGTGACAGATTCCTTCTTACTCATGCCTGACCCACACAAAGTTGGATGAGAACTCAGAAGAGCCCCATGAACACACTTATATACTGCAAAATATGTATACCAGAAAAACTGTCAAAGATTTGGAAATCGGCAAAAAAGACTATTAGTATTCTTTCAGGGAAATGCTGGGGTGTTGTCCCCCAGACTGGCCAGGAGTACTGGATACCATAAGTGTGTGTGTACCTTTGATTGTCTTTGATTGGACTAGTTTACAACTCTGTAGAGGTGTTAGTAAACTTGTAGAAAACTGACAGCTATGCAAATGTTTCCCGTCTCTAGTGATGCCAGAGTCTTGTTCATAGTGGTGCAAAATTAACTTGTCCGGTAGAGAATCTGCATCTCTATAAGTCTACATCTTCTCTATAAGTCTACATCTTATTTGATCTGGTTTTAACATCTTAATTAACTCAATTAATGAGTTAAATAAAATCTTTCACATGTAAGCATGTGTTTATAGAAGAGTCATGAGTTTTACTTTTCAGAATATGATTCTTCTTGAAAAATAAGAAGTATGAAGAAGAAGAAGAAGAAAAAGAAGAAGAGGAGGAGGAGGAGGAGGAGGAGAAGGAAGAGGAGGAAGAAGAAGGCAAGCAGCAGCTGTGTCCTGGTTCCCAATAGAGAAATGTGCTTTGATTCTTTAACAGTTGAGGAATTCTGGGTACTTCTGCTGGGTGTGGTGTGGGAAGGGAGGACAGGGAAGGAAGAAAGGGAGGAAGTTTTAATTATTCCCTAGAAGCCCTATATTTCTGTGCACATTAGACACAGTCACTTAGACTATTCTTCCTCAGGAAAGTAACTGGTCACCAAAGCCCAGCCAGCACATCCTGCAGAGCCTGGCAGAAAACATAAGAAATTACAAGATAGATTCCCTATCTCCCAGTGGCAAACCACTTGTCAGCACCATATCTTCTACATGGGCCATGCAGGACACTGACATGTGGCTTTCACACGTGCGGGAAGTCTATTTGGGGTGTTGTTTCAGCTACACTCCACCAGGTGGCTTGGTCAGGCTCAGGCCTTCCTTGTACCCAGACCCTGAGCAACTTCTAAAACTTCCCTTTGACTGAGGAACTCATCAAGTTCCATTTGAAAGCAGGAGGGAGTTCATGCAACAGTTCATCTTCTTGAGGACTGCTGTTTGCCTACAGACTGAGAGTTCTGGAACTTTCCTCCATGACATCTCTTGGCATCCCACCCATTGGATCTTGTTCCTTTAGTGCTTATGGGGTGTTCACAGGGTACTGCAGCTTTGGCTCTGGCCCTGCCCAGTGCAGACATGGGAACAAAATCACAAACCAAAGGCAACATCTTGAACTTCAATTCAGCCAAGAGGCCACTTGCTTTATTTAGAGAATAATTGGCATGGTACCAAGGGACTCAGGATCATTATTCTCCCTTAAACTCTCCACATTCTATCTCAATGCCAGTTACCATCCAACTGCTATATTTGATTCGTGTTTTCTGCCCAACAGAAGACCAGTAAATATGGGCTCTTTAACTAGCAGGTCCCAGTCAATGGACATTGCTTGGTCAACCTCCAACTGGTTTTTACTACAGTCCCTTGTCTTGACTGGTGGGGACCTAGGTTTACCTCCTACAACCCAAGCAATGACTCTAACCCTCAAAATGAACCACATTAGTTCCTTTATGCTATCCTCTAACAATTTCTCTCTTTTCCATAGAGGCCATGTTATGATTTTAAGAATATAAAGAACAAACTAGAATAAATAATTCTAAAATTTGTACAGAACCACAAAAAACCCAAGTAACCAAAGCAATCTTGAAAAAGAAAAACAAAATTGGAGGTATCACAATTCCAGATTTTAAGATATACTACAAAGCTGTAGTAATCAAAATGGTATGGTACTGTCACAAAAACAGACATATAGATCAATGGAACAGAATAGAGAGCCCAGAAATAAATTCATATTTATATGGTCAGGTAATCTACAACAAAGGAGGAAAGAATATCCAATGAAGTAAAGACAGTCTCTTTAAAAAATGGTGCTGGGAAAACTGGACAGCTACATGCTAAAGAATGAAACTGGATCACTTTTTCACACCATACCCAAATATAAATTCAAAATGCTTTAAAGACCTAAATGTGATACCTGAAACCATAAAAATCCTAGAAAAGAGCACAGGCAGTAATTTCTCTGACATCAGCAATAGCAATGTTTTTCCAGATATGTAACCTAAGGCAAGGAAAACAAAAGCAAAAATAAACCATTGGGACTACATCAAAATGAAAAGCTTCTGCACAGCAAAGGAAACAATCAACACAACCTACCGAATGGAAGAAGATATTTACAAATGACAATACTTGATAAGGGGTTAGTATCCAAAATATATAAAGAACTTAGGCAACTTAACATCAAAACCCCACAAATAATCTAATTTAAAATGGGCAGAAGACATGAACAGATATTTCTCCTAAGAAGACATACAGATGGCCAAGAGACACATGAAAAAATGCTCAACATCACTCATCATAAGGGAAAGGCAAATAAAAACCAAAATGAGATCTCACTTCACACCTATCAGAATGGCAAAAATCAAAAACGCAAGAAACAACAAGTGTTGGTGGGTGTACAGACAAAAAGGAAGACTTGTTCACCATTGGTGGGAATGCAAACTGGTACAGCCACTGTGAAAAACAATATGGAGATTCCTCAAAAAATTAAAAATAGACATATAATCCAGTAATTCCACTATTGGATATTTACTCAAGGGATACGAAAACACAAATTCAAAATGATATATTCACCCCTAGGCCTATTGCAGCATTATTTACAATAGCCAAAAATGGAAGCAACCCATGTGTCCATCAATTGATGAATAAACAAGATGTGATATAGATAAACAATGGAGTGTTACTCAGACATAAACAAGAATGAAATTTTGCCATTTGCAACAACATGGATGGATCTAGAGGGTATAATGCTAAGGGAAATAAGTCAAAGACAATACATGATCCCACTCAGATGTGGAATTTAAGAAACAAAACAAATGAACCAAGAAAAAAGATAAACCAAAAAACAGACTCTTTTTAAAAGATTTTAAGTAATCTCTACACCCAACGTGGGGCTCAAACTCACAACCCCAAGATCAGGAGTCACATGCTCTTCCAACTAAGCCAGCCAGGTGCCACCAAAAACCAGACTTTTGACTATGGAGGACAAACTGGTGGTTACCAGAAGGGAGATGGGTAAGGGATGGGTGAAACAGGTGAAGGGGACTAAAAGTACACTTCTGATGAGCACCAAGTAATGTATGGAATTGCTGACTCACTATAATATACACCGGAAACTAATGGCATGTTAACTACACTAGAATTAAAACTTAAAAATTTTGGGATGCCTGGGTAGCTCAGTGGTTGAGCATCTGCCTTTGGCTCAGGGCGTGATCCTGGGATCCAGGATCGAGTCCTACATTGGGCTCCCTGAAGGGAGCCTGCTTCTCCCTCTGCCTATGTCTGTGTCTCTCATGAACAAATAAATAAATCTTTTTTAAAAAACTTAATTTTTTAAAAAAAGAAAGTAATATGTTAGTTTTTCAGGTGTGTGTGTACAGAATACTTACATATTATAGAGAATTTGGCAAAATTAGGATAAATATTCCAAATGCCAAACCATTGCTTATGTGACAAGACATTGGGAGAATCAGAGGTAATTGTTACTTAATATAAAATGACCTATCTCCTTTTTAGCTTTTTGCTCACTTGCTGACAGAATTTCACATATAGTTATCCATACATAACTATAGCAATCTAGAAACTCAATATTTAAATGTAAATGTAAGTTAGAAAGGATAAAAGTAGATATTACAGATTTTTCACAGCTTTGAAAATAGGCCTCATCTTCCAGTGGAAAAGAGCAATACATAGATACTTGGGGAGGCTTTCACCAACCACCTTAGGGTTAGTTTGGTGGGGAGTGGTCCACTCTGTTGGGACTATTCTGGGTAGCCAGGGTGTAGTAGGATGTTGGAGAATTGCTGGAACCTGGAACCCCAGTTGGGAGCATGCTCTGAGGCACTCACATACCTGGGCTTCCAGCCAAAGCCCCCAGATCAGGTGAGGGAGAGGAAAGGGGGCGTTCTTTTCAAACCAGCCTTGTGGGTTTGAAGGGAAGAGACCGGAAGTTAGCCACAGCCACAGCACAAAGCATGGGTGAGCCAAGGAAGCAGCCACCTCAGTGGAGCAATGTCAGGGTACTGGGCTTCTGAGGCAAACAAGAGCAAACATCAAGACTGACAGTCAAGTGCTGGTATCAGGTTGTTTTCAAAGGTCCGTAGTAAGGGGCCGCATTTCTGTGTAGCAATGCACGGAATTAAACGATGCATCCATTAGTTGGGATCTAGTGATGCTTTCGTTAGTTTTGGTCATTAGATAATGATGGTGGGTAGTTGAGTTAGGAAGCAATAGAAGTTTTTCTTCAAATCTGTTTCACCAAACAGTTCCTAAGAGGTAGCATATATCACTTTACATATTTATTAGATATTCCTGAGGTGTCATTTAATAACAGCGATGCTTTGTACTACATGCTGAATACAGTCTGCACAGTAAAACGATCTCCACAGCTGCTTTCACAAAATCCTCATGCCAATTCTGAAACCAAATGCTATTAATATTGTCATCTAAATAAGGATCCAAATAGGAGGCTTCAAGTAGGTAAATTAAAAATGAAGTTTTGGTTTCTGGAAAGATATGGTGCTCAGGAAGGAGAGTGTTAACAGTGATGGTCTCCTGGGTGGAGAACTCAGTGACGTTTAGGACGAAGGCAGATTTTCTCCATATTCTTTACTATGGTTTGAATTGTGTACCATGCACATGGATTACCCATCCCCAAGGAAAAATTGAATTAAAATAGTGAAAATTATAATAAATGTTCAGAATCTAAGCTGAAACTGAACACTATATATCCTGTTACAGTGCTTTTTCCTAAACCTTCAAGGTAAAGGGAAACAAGCTCTGCTATTAAAAAAAAAAAAAAAAAAAAGCCCTCTCTCCTTTGCCCCCTGCATCTCAATAGCTGTGTGTAATTCCTTTGAGGAGCCTAGTAAGCACGTGTGGATGTTAAAAATGCATTTAATCATTCCCCCCTCAAAGTTTGACAGAAGTGTGGCTAGGAGGGCCATCTGTTTTGTTTGAATGAGAAATGACCCAGCATTCTGATTTCAATTAGCCTCTTTGTAGCTTTATGTTTGAGCTAGTTCCATGGGTAACAGTTCAAACTAAGTGTGGAGAGGAGCTGGCCAAGTTCTGCCAGTGCTGATTTGTTTTAACAACTGTCAGTGATCATGGGACAAGTGTACAAGGCAATGTTGCGGGATACACATTAAAATGCATAATTTTATGGAATCAAAACAGCACATTCTAGAACCTGAGAGCTAAACAAAATACTGAAATGGTGTCTTTACGTCATATCAAATGATTTAAATATTCAAAATCTGTATCACTTAACCTAAATTCTTAGTTTCACTCAATAAACACACACCTACTATGTGCCAAGGACTGTTATGCCCCGGGCATGAACCAAAGATGATGTAAGCGGTGGTTCCTGCCCTTCAGAAAGAAGTCTGTGTTCTATCTGGGAGGATAAGCCTGCAAAGTTAAACAATAATCTAAGTAATATTTAAGACAAGAATAAGAGAGCAGTCAAACATCACCATGTAACAAATTATTAGGAGTTCAGAGGATGGGAAGAATTACTTAGGTCAAAACCTTTATACTGGGTGGGGTCTGATCAGTAGTGGTAGAGCAGGATTCTAAAGCCTGGGGCTTCTCTTTCTCTCTGTGTCTATCATAAATAAATAAATAAATCTTAAAAAAAAAAGGGCGGGGGGATCCCTGGGTGTCCCAGTGGTTTGGCGCCTGCCTTTGGCCCAGGGTGCAATCCTGGAGTCCGGGGATTGAGTCCCACGTCAGGCTCCCGGCATAGGGCCTGCTTCTCCCTCCTCCTGTGTTTCTGCCTCTCTCTCTCTCTCTCTGTGTGTATCATAAATAAATAAATAAATCATTAAAAAAATATAAAGCCTGGGGCTCTTTAGATCACTTCCACTCAAATCTCTCTCTCTCTCACACACACACACAGCTAATGCATACGTACATGGCAGGTTTACAAAGGTGGGTATACAGCCTCCAGAATGGTTAAAGGTAACCCAAAGATGCATCACTGTGTTGGTGAAGGTCCAAAGCATCCTGGTGGCTTTAGGGAAGCCAGCCTGAATCTTGGTCCTAGTCCTCACTGCCTCCCAGGGTGTGTTTGTCAGATACCAGATTCCTGGGCCCCCATCCTGCACAGGTTGATTGCCCAATTTGCTGATTAGTCATGCAATGGGTCTCAAGGAAATCATATAAATGTGGGCAGGGAAAGGGGTCGTTTTTGATGTCAGCTGGTTTGTGCAATTCCAGTAATGACTGGTTCACAATTTCCCTGCATGAAAAGCAAATGCCACCACACTTCGGTGCTCCCATTACCATCTGGTTTCCTGATGTCCTAAAGGAAGGTCCTACAACCTCAGTTCTGCAGCTTTAGAGGTTTCTTATCATGACCCCTTTCCCTCAAGGGGTTGGCAAAGTTCTTCAAGGTCAAATAATCCAGAGCAGAGGAGTAAGAATATGTAAGGTGTCTTTGACTCCTGGTGATGGTGGCCACTGAGGATACTCTGTGGTAGGGCCGTGGTTCAGCAGCGTCTCACAGGATGGGTTCTTCTGAGTCCACAGCTCCTTCCATCCTAGCACTGCCAAAGCAGGACACAACTGAGTTGCAGGCAGCAACTCTCCTGTGGTCAACCCTAGCCCTACCACCTTAGTTTGCTCCTGTACCTGAAACAGTGCCAGTCAGCAGGCTGCAACGCAACTTGTCTAGCTGTAGCATTAGCCAGAGAAGAGAGCCTGATTCACTTCGACTCACTGGCCTATTATTTTCTTTGATAATAATGTTAATAAAAACATTTGGCTTATATTGAGGAAGAAAATCAGATTTGAATTCTATATATACATTCCTTGATTATAAAGATTCAGTGAGAACCAGCTTTTAAAAGTAAACACTAATCCTTCAATCATTTTTGAGTTAAATGTTATATTTTTAATTCTTTTCAGAGAAATTAATGACCTATGGCCTATTATAGTACTATTTATATATCAAAGTCAAGACCATTCATGTGGCCTAGACTGCTTTTTGCTAAAATTATCCAAAGGAAATAATAAATAGGACTTTTAGAAGCCAATGTTTTCTTCTTTATAAAATAATTCATTACTGATGAAACTATCAACTATATCAGTGGGCCAAAGAATGAAAGAGAACAGAAGATAATCAAATATGAGAACGAAGATAGAAAGTTTAAATGGGCAGGCCAAAAAAATACAACATATTTCAAAACCTAGAGAAATGTGCAGTAACAATGATTTTTAGTGTTTAGACTTCAAATTTCAGTTAAGGAGAGAACAAATTAGTAGAAGGAAACAAGTTTGACAAAGTAAAAATTTCTGAGAAAGCAAACAAAAAATGTTCTACATATAGATTTCATTGCAGGCAGAGATGTTATGGCCACTATCCAGGCTACAGGAGAAAAATACAAAAATGGAAAAATATTTTAATTTTAATGACATAAATTTACATATTAATGAAACACTCAAATGTCCTGCTATCCATAGGCAGAAGGTAAGGAATACATTCTGTTAAGAGGTCATTATCCTGTTCATTAAAAACTCAAAGCAGGCCTTTATAAAGCCTTCTATAATCAATCATTTAAAAAAAATCTTTAGGACCTGTAATGCTTTAAATTTTAAAAGTCTTTTGTGACTCGTGGCATTACTTAATCTTAGCTGGTATATGTAAAAATATGAGGGCCTGATAGCATTGATTTAAGTACTGGTTAATTTTCAAGTCACCCATCACATAGGACAAAGGCACCAGATGCCCATCTGACAATACAGCAACTTCCAAGGCTGCACAATGCACCAGCTTTGTACCTTGTATGGTATGATGAATGCAGAAAGGTCTACCCTCAGCCACTTCCCCTAAGTGCTCCGTGACCTAAACAAGGCACCCTTTAGAAGCACTCCTCTCACTTGAAGCACTGTTCATACGCCATAAAACCCAAACTTCAAATGTTAAATAGCGTTACTAAGACTACTTTAAATACTGTCATTGCTTCAGATTATCAAATTAGCCAAGAGTTGGGGCATTGAGAAAAACACATAAAGGTAAATTCTGAAGGGAGGAGAAAAAGCAAACTGACTCCAATCATGTGACTGCCCTGTGTCCATGGCAACCGAGGCAAGTGAGCTAGAACCATGGAGCTGACGTCAAAGCCACAAAGAGGTGTGTTCTCCAAGGCCCTCCTCACCACTTGTCTTGCTTGCTTTCCTCTTTGCTGTCTCCTTCCTCATCTCTCATCTCTCCTCTCTACTAAGTCTTTTCCTTTGACATTTTATTTTTCCAATTGCCTCATTATTTGTGTAAAATGTGCTTACTGTGAAGTATAGAGAAAAATTAAAGTTTTATATTAAAAAAATTATATCAAAACAGTAAGTTGACTGTTTGAGTCACTAAGCTAATTGTTCATGGAAGGAACAATAAAATTTAAGCTTAACTTTGATCAGCAAAACTAGCCTCGTTCTGAATCCAGTTTTTTTTTAATAAAATCTTTTGTTTAGTCAACTAGCTTATCTCAACCGTACTTTAACAGTATTATACATAAAAACTATACTTTAAGAGATGCAGAAAATAAATTTATTTTTATTTTTTATTTTTTAAAAATATTTTATTTATTTATTCATGAGAGACACACAGAGAGAGAGAGGCAGAGACACAGGCAGAGGGAGAAGCAGGCTCCATGTAGGGAGCCCGACGTGGGACTTGATCCCAGGTCTCCAGGATCACACCCTGGACCGAAGGTGGCGCTAAACTGCTGAGCCACTGGGGCTGCCCCAGAAAATAAATTTAAAAGGAACTTCTCTAAAATCTCCATGTGAGAAGTTAAAAATAACTAGAGCTCCTTCAAAACCAACAGGTTCGTTTTTTTAAAAAAGAGTATCGGGGGATCCCTGGGTGGCACCTGCCTTTGGCCCAGGGCGCAATCCTGGAGTCCTGGAATTGGGTCCCGCATCGGGCTCCTGGCATGGAGCCTGCTTCTCCCTCCTCCTGTGTCTCTGCCTCTCTCTCTCTGTCTATCATAAATAAATAAATCTTTAAAAAAAAAAAGAGTATCAACATAAAACTGAGTAAGAGCCCAGCAATGTTACTATCTGATTTGTTCTCTCATAAGCAGCAAGCATCGAGCCCCTAAAATACAAGATGAATATCCTTATAGATATAAGCAAACTAATGTTTCTGTAATCATCTCAAATTTCTATTTCCACATAAATGGATTTCAATTAGATGAATGTGAAATAGTTCTTTTTCCTTTAAAGATTTTATTTGAGAGAGCGAGCGTGAGTGGGAGGGAGGGAGAAGCAGACTCCCTGCTGAGCAGGGAGCCCAACGTGGGGCTTGATCCCAGGACTCTGGGACCATGATCTGAGCTGAAGGTAGATGCTTAACTCAGCAATCTAGGCACCCTAGAAACAGTTATTTCCTAACTCTTAAGAAATAAAACTGAACTCCAAATGAATATAAAGACTAGATCTGCTAGTCATTGCTAGTATATAAACAAATACTGACTTAAAAAAATAAAAAATGGGGCGCCTGGATGACTCTGTCAGTTGGGCATCCAAATCTTGATTTCAGCCTATATTATGATCTCAGAGTTATGAGACTGAGCCTGTAGGCTCTGCTTTGGGCCTGCAGGCTGAATCTGAAGCCTGCTTAAGATTCTCTCTCTCCCCCTCTCCTTCTGCCCCTCCCCCACCACAGCTCATGCTCTAAAACCAAAAATAGTAAAAAAATAAAATGATTGGGACTTTTATTAAAAAAAATTTTTAAATACCGTATTTTGAAAAACAGGTCAAAAATATAAAATCCTTAATGACAATGTAGTGAGGCCCATATTAACTACTAGACATACATTATTTATCTGGCTAGATGTACATGACTATAATTACTAATAGTGAAAATCTCTCAGATTTGTCACAAAGCCCAAGAGACTGGAATTTCATTTAGATAACCAAGAAAGTGTTACATTAACAAAACTCAGTAAAATCTCATAAAACAGTATAAACCATTTTAAAATACCATTGGTACATAGATTTCTTTTATAGATTTTCCTTGAATATACATTAGGTAATGATGCAATGAAGACGTTTTTACAATATTTATTAAGATAACAAATTTATAAATTGAAAGACTCAGAGGCACATAGTTTAAAAGGCCAGTACCATGGGAATAATGAAGTCAACACAGAGAAGAAGATATGAACAGTTACAACCAATACAAGATTTTCTTAAAAGCCACAGCCCCCCAATAAACACATCATATGAATCATCCTTCAAAATTACCATGATAAAAAGTTATTTCCTTCAAAGAAAAATAATTCTTTCCACCTACCGAGCCTAGAAAATCCTATTTACAATGAACTGTCCTGCATTTCATCAGCACTGTTTCATATGGCCTCCTCTATTCTGCCATTAGCAGTATTGAAACTTTTATAGCTATTGTATTTACAAATGCACATAATATTTAAATTTGCTCTTCAACGAGAACTGAATATATACTTAATCAAATCACGATACAAATGTTTTAGTGTTGAAAACACATTTTGTGGAGACAGGTGTATGGGAAGAGGTGTACTTAGAATTATGTTGCTTCTCAAGGATTACTTAGGCCAATAAGTCTGATAAAACTCAAGGTAGTCACAAAAACAGCTCTTTGTTGATGAAGAATTTAATTTATTTCTGTTTTAACTGGACACACTGGCTTCTTCAGTCAACCTTCACCACACTGTATATTTTGGTAACAAACCAAAAGCATGCAAAGAAGCCAATTGTTCCTATAAAAAAATAAAAAAAAAAATAAATACTTTTCCAAAGGAAATTTCATAATTTACACAAAAACACAGATTTAAAATGATTGGTTCCTTTAGTAACAGCCACAAAACTATAAACTATTACTTACCAGGAATATACCATAGATCTGTAAGTTTTTTGAAAATTACACAACTACCTTAAATCAAATTTTTTACAGATTTGATAGAACTTTTTATACTCTAAGATTACCTAAGAATATTCTTTTCCTTATTACTTGCAAAAAAACTAAAATGAAAAGATAAATAGGATATCAATTTCCTTTTCCTATTTAATAATAATATATCACAAAATGGAAAACCACTATTAAAATTAATTCAAGGTATGATATAAATACCTTAAACAGAATATCAGATTCATAGACTTAAATGGGGGCTATTTCCTAAGTATAGTTATTGGGAATTATCAATTTCTAAAGAAATACAATAAAACTAAACTCAAAGTTTTTACAGTGTTAAAAATGATCTAATTAGGATCACAACAAAGTGCATCCCCACTGAATATGAGAGGTGGTGTGGTGTTGGAGGACAGAGCAGTTCTGTCATGACTGAATTATTCTTCAGACTAGTCAAATGAAATCTCCAAACCCATTTATTATTATTATTTTTTTAAATTTTTATTTATTTATGATAGTCACAGAGAGAGAGAGAGAGAGAGAGAGAGAGAGAGAGAGAAAGAGGCAGAGACATAGGCAGAGGGAGAAGCAGGCTCCATGCACTGGGAGTCTGATGTGGGATTCGATCCCGGGTCTCCAGGATCGCGCCCTGGGCCAAAGGCAGGCGCCAAACTCCTGCGCCACCCAGGGATCCCCCCATTTATTATTAAAACAGAGATAATTTTATCTGTCCTATGTAAAGTAAATGAGATGATTCATGAAAAATAAATGCTTTGGTTTTCAAGTATCTCCTTCATCAGTCTAGGTTCCAGAAAATTTGAATGCTAGACAGGTGACAAAAATAAGACTCAGTTAAGAAACTGTCTAATGGCCACATAGCTGAATTAGAATGCAAATTCACTTTTTCTGACTTCAAGTATGGTGCTCTTTTAAACCTTACCATGCTTAGATTTACTAAACAAATTCAGAGACATTGTTTTGCAAAAGATTATTTACTAAATTGTTAACTGCCTAATATATTTTTAAAAACTGAAAAAATTCCAGAATTACCCCGAGAAAATAAATGTAAGTGCTGATGAACACAGAAGGGGATGCACATATCTTTGTGTAAGCTTTATATCCATCGACAGATGAATGGATAAAGAAGTGGCATATATGCACAATGGAATATTACTAAGCTGTCAAAAAAGGGATATCTTGCCATTTGCAATGACATGGATGGAAGTAGAGGGTATTATGCTAAGTGAAATAATCACAGAAGGACAATTATCATATGTTTCACTCGTAATGTGGGATTTAAGAAACAAAACAGAGGATCTAGGGACGCCTGGGTGGCTCAGCAGTTGAGCATCTGCCTTTGGCTCAGGGCATGATCCCAGAGTCCTGGGATTGAGTCCCACATCGGGTTTCCTGCATGAAGGCTGCTTCTCCCTCTGTCTGTGTCTCTGCCTCTCTCTCTCTCTCTGTGTCTCTCATGAATAAATAAATAAAATCTTTAAAAAATAATAAAAAAATAAAACAAGATGAAACCAGAGAGGGAGACAAGCCGTAGGAGACTTTTAACTACGGGAAACAAACTGAGGGTCTCTGGAGGGAAGAGGGGATATGGGGATAGGGTAACTGGGTGATGGGCCCTAAGGAGGCATGTAATGTAATGAGCACTGGGTGTTATACAAGACTGATGAATCACTGAACTCTATTTCTGAAACCAATAATACATTATATATTACTTAACTGAATTTAAATAAAAAAAAGTTCCAAAGTTTTCGTCATTGTCTTAAATGTACTACAAAGAAAAAGTATTAAAGGAGATTTTCTAAGTCGATTTTCTAAGTCAAGAGACTATATGTGGGACATTATTAGGGGATGTTATAAATATTACTGTACTCATTCATACATCGTATGAGTCCCTGCAATTTGTCAGTCACTGTCTGTTTTAAAGGAAATAAAAATACATCTTTTGGATATTCAAAAGATCATTATTAAGGTCTGTGTAGAGGCTGGGGCTAATTTTAGAAAAGTAATGGTGAAAACATAAATGTATTTAAACAACCTTATGCTTAGCAAGAACTTCAAGATAATATTTTAAGATGAGAAAATACATTTATCACCGTATTTGGTAACCCTAAGGTTTTATTCTTAACAAAATACTCTTACTATTTCACTTTGTTCTTAATATGGGATAAATATAACATACACATGGATAGTGGCATCTTTTCTCATGTGACAGAATAATTGTTTTGTTTTGTAAAACACTGACTTCAATGACATGGTGTTAGTTAGGAGCACTGAAGTAAAATACAGATGTATCCCACTTTGGAAACATGTAAGACACTGAATGGGCTCACCACTCCCCTTTAGAGAATCTTTCCCATAAAGTGACATATACCAAAAGCTATTGGTTAAACTGGATGATTCAATTTGAGGTGGCTCCCAAATTTAGATTACAAAGGTTTACTCTGAATAAATAAAATGTGACACTAAAAACCAGAACAATAAAGATTTAGGTGATGGTTAAACTCTTATTATATCACATGCCTGGAAAACCAAGAGACATTCACTAAGATCACTACTTTTTTGTGTGTAAACAGGAATAAATTATTCTATATATGCCCTTAGGAACACACAGATACAGATGCATAAAAGCAGTAATTCATTGTCTCATAGGCTACCTCTGTTTTACAGACTATTTATTAAGATTTATAGCTGTGGACCTATCTTATTGATCACATGGCATCAAGATAAACACCTCCCACACATACACCTACCCCACTGTCTGACCAATGACCTAGAAATACAGAATCAACAGAAGAGCTTAAAGCTCATTCTATGCTGATACAGTTAAAGTTTCCTATAAGGAAACTTTAAACTCTACCAAATTCTCTTAAATATTAACAAATGACTAAAAAATAGAACAGTTCTAATTTTTTTTAAATTCCCTTTTCCTTTTCAGATTCTATACTTCCTCAAAGAACATGCAACACTATTTAAATACAAATTTTAGATGCACATTTTTTTTGTGAAAAAGAAAGGTCCTACAATTTTCTTTTTTTAAGTTTGATTATTCCATAAATGTTTACCAAGTAATTACTCTAAGGGCTCTAAGATGCAGAAAACTTTTATCTAGTGAACAGGTAAGACACACATAAATAACCTAAGTACCAATACTTCCCATTTAGGTACTTGGATTTTCAAGTGGAGATATAAACTTATAGTTTAAAACTTCTAGAATAAGGAGTGTTCTATGATGGTGTTCTCTTGATGACATTTTTCTCAAGCTCATCTTGACTTCACCCCCTCAACTTCTACTCATATTTAAACTTTTTACCCTACTTCTGAAATGAGCTTGCAAAAGACTATATACCATTAAGAGGTTACAGGGGAAAACTTTGGGCAGGTGTGGGTCCAGGTACCCCGGGATGGTAGGACAATGATGGTGTCTGTCTAGATTTCTTCCATTAGGTTTGGTTCCCTCACTTTTGGTTTACTGACATCCACCTCACAGCAGGGCAGATCAAACAATGCTTAGCTGCACTGAGGACTAAATACAGCAGTGCGTAGTAGTAGAAACCATCATGGATTTTATAAAAGGAAAATATTTATAAATAATTTGCCAACAAACTTATTAACTAAAACTAATCATTTTAATTCTTACCTGTAAAAAGAAAGAAGATCAAAACCATTATCATGGTATAGCCAAAGTACAGAATTGTACTTGCTGTTCCTGTGATTTGCAGTTTTGAAAAGAAGTAGTGTATTGCATATATTAAGAAATAAACTGCAGTAAAGCCACTGGTAAGGAATGAACGCCACTGCCAATGATAATCCTAGAGTAAAAAGAAAAAAGGAATAAGAATTACTTTTCAATTAATAGATAACATATAATAGCCTCCAAATCTAATTTTTACTATCATTTCCAATCTCTTTCCCTTACTGAACCTTGCCCATTTCCCTCCTCACTAAAGATGCTAAGAACTATCCTCTACTTTTAGGGGAGCTACTTAAAGACTGGCTAAAAACCTGTGGCAAAATCTTAAATGGTTTACAAATAATGAAGAATTAGACTGTATTTTTTTTTTTAAGATTTTATTCATTGAATCATGACAGACACAGAGAGAATGGCAGAGACACAGGCAGAGGGAGAAGCAGGCTCCCTGTGGGGAGCCCAATGTGGGACTCAATCCCAGGACCCTAGGATCTTGCCATGAGCTCAAAGCAGACACTCAACCTCTGAGCCATCAGGTGCCCCTAGACTGTACTTTAAGATGTACTCTTCCCGGGATACTTCCTTACGGGGAGCTATGCCTCCCTGTGCCTATGTCTCTGCCTCTACCTCTCTCTGTCTCTCATGAACAAATAAAAAACTAAAATATTAAAAAAAAATAAATAAAATGTACTCTGCCCAAAGAAAAGCAATGCATAAGAGCTTACTTATGTAGTTTAAAATTAATATTACTTATCATATAGTCTGGTCAACTTTATGTTAGAAAGATTATCCTATCAAGGCCTGATGAAATCTATTTTCAGTTACTACTAACAAAATTTAAACAAGGTTGATTTTTAAAACAGTTCTTACTTTTATATAAAGCTTATAGATTTAACAGGAGATCTTAAAAAAAAATACTTCATTCTTTTCTACCCCTTAAAATATGTGAAAAAAACAAATATGTTTACAAAGCATACCAGCATAAATGAGAAAATCTTAAGGAATCCACACATAGAAACTACTATAGCAAATTAATAAATTCAGCAAAGTTGCAGGATACATGATTGGAATGAAAATCAGCTGTGTTGTTATATACTACCAATGAACAATCTGAAAAGAAAATTTAAAAAAGAATTCCATTTAGGGACGCCTGGGTGGCTCAGCGGTTGAGCACCTGCCTTCAGCTCAAGGTGTGATCCTGGGATACAAGATCAAGTCCCACAATGGGCTCCCTGCGAGGAGCCTGCTTCTCTCTCTGCCTATGTCTCTGCCTCTATCTCTCATGAATAAATAATCTTAAAAAAAAATCCCATTTACAACAGCATCCCAAAAAATCAAATACCTAGGAACAAATTCAACCAAGGACGTGAAAGATTTACATACCGAAAACTACAAAACATTGGTTTTTTTTTGTTTTTTGTTTTTTTTTTAAAAGACAACTGAAACAAATGGAAAGACACCCATGTCATGGTTGGAAGACTTAATACTGTTAAGATGGCAATACTCTCCTAAAATTCAATGCTATTCCTATCAAATTTCCAATTTTTTTTTGCAAAAAAAGGAAAAGCTGATCCCAAATTCACATGAAATTTTAAAGGGTCCTGAATAGCCAAAATAATCTTCACAAAAGGACAACAAAGTTGGAGGTTTTACTCTCCCCAATTCCAGAATTTACTACAAAACTATGGTATTCAGGGGATCCCTGGGTGGCTCAGCGGTTTAGCGCCTGCCTTTGGCCCAGGGCGCGATCCTGGAGTCCCGGGATCGAGTCCCACGTCAGACTCCCAGCATGGAGCCTGCTTCTCCCTCCTCCTGTGTCTCTGCCTCTTTCTCTCTCTCTCTCTCTCATGAATAAATAAATAAATCTTAAAAAAAAAAAAAAAGCTATGGTAATCAAAACAGTGTGGTACTGGCATAAGGATAGCATATACACTACCAGAATAGAATTGCTTAAGAATCCAGATATAAATTCATACATCTATGACCCATGGATTTTCCACATGGTTACAAAACCACCCAATGGAAAAAGACTAATAGTCTCTTTTACAAATGGTACTGGAAAAACTGGATATCCACATGCAAAGGAATGAAGGTAGATTCCTAATTATCACAACTAAAAATTAACTCAAATGGATCAATGACTCAAATATATAAGCTAAAACTATGTACTCAGAAAAAAACATAGAGGTAAATTTTCATTACCTTAGATTTGGCAATGAATTCTTAGATATGGCAACAAAAGAAAAAATAGAGAAGTCAGACTTTATCAAAATCAAAAACTTTTGCATAAAGGCCATTATTAAGTAAAAAGACAACTAAAGAATGAGAGAAAATATCTGCAAATGTCTTCTCTCATTTATTTGATAAAGATCTAGTATTTAGTATTTTAGTATTTGGAATATATATAGAACTCTTACAGCTCAAAAAAAAAAAAAAGATAAACCACCCAGTTCATAAATGGGCAAAAGATTTGAATAGACATTTCTCCAAACAAGATACACAGATGGTCAATAGCACAAGAAAAGATGCTCACCATCATTAGTCACTGGGAAATGAAAATCAAAACAGTGAGATACCACCTCACACCTACTAGGAGATTGCTATAGTTTTGTTTTAAAAAGGAAAACAGGCTGACCCTTCTGCCCGGGTGGTGGCCGCGCTTGGACTTGGGGGATACTCCCTCCCCGTATGCTTCTTTGAGGTGTCTGAGACACGTCTCAAGTCCTTTAAATTATACAGCACACGGAAGTGGTATCAGCTATATCTGCTCAATTCCTCTATGGAAGTTTCTGAGTTGGGATGACAATTTTCCATGCATTGGAGACCAGACCAGAAGCACTTCTGAATTAAGATCTCAGATTCCTTGAGTTGGCATTGAAGAGCACTAGGACCTGAAGATGAGTGAACTTGACTAGTTATGGCAGGAGGCCGAGCAGCTTAAAAACCAAATTAGGGATGTTAGAAAGGCATGTGCAGATGTAACTGTCTCTCAGATCACAAACAACATCGACCCAGTAGGAAGAATCCAGATGCACACACCAGGAGAACGCTGAGGGCATTTGGCCAAAACTTATGCCATGCATTGGGGCACAGATTCCAGGCTTCTGGTCAGTGCCTCACAGGATAACAAACTGATCATCTGGGATAGCTACGCTACAAACTAGGTCCATGCCAACCCTCTGCGTTCCTCATGGGTCATGACCTGTGCATATGCCCCTTCTGGGAACTATGTGGCCTGTGGTGGCCTGGATAACATTTGCTCCATTTACAATCTGAAAACTCGTGAAGGGAATGTACGTGTGAGCCGTGAACTGGCAGACATACAGGTTATCTGTCCTGCTGCCGCTTCCTGGATGACAATCAGATCATCACCAGCTCTAGGGACACCACTTGTGCTCTGTGGGACATTGAGACCAGCCAGCAGTCAACCACATTCACTGGACACGCTGGGGATGTTATGAGCCCTTCTCTCGCTCCCAACACCAGACTGTTTGTCTCTGGTGCTTGTGATGCATCAGCCAAATTCTGGGATGTGCAAGAAGGGATGTGCCGGCAAACTTTCACCGGCCACGAGTCCGACATCAATGCCATCTGTTTCTTTCCAAACGGCAATGCATTTGCACTGGCTTGGATGATGCCACCTGTAGGCTGTTCAACCTTCGTGCACAGCAGGAGGTCATGACTTATTCCCATGACAACATCATCTGTGGGATCACCTCGGTGTCTTTCTCCAAGAGCGGGT
Source organism: Canis lupus baileyi (assembly GCF_048164855.1). Taxonomy (NCBI): domain Eukaryota; kingdom Metazoa; phylum Chordata; class Mammalia; order Carnivora; family Canidae; genus Canis; species Canis lupus. The sequence goes on from NC_132854.1 coordinate 11,851,165, forward strand.
GCCTCCTCCTCACAGGGTACGATGACTTCAACTGCAATGTATGGGACGCACTCAAGGCCGACAGAGCAGGTGTCTTGGCTGGGAATGACAACCGTGTCAGCTGCCTGGGGGTGACTGACGATGGGATGGCTACGGCGACACGGTCCTGGGATAGCTTCCTCAAGATCTGGAACTAACACTGACAGCAAGTAGACGCTGTGGCGACTGGAAGATCATTCCAACCTTGAAGCGTTACAGTGACAGCATTTCCAATCCAGCCCTACTAACATGGATGCCCTGCACCCCCTCAGAACTTTAAAAGGGCAAGACCTTTTCCTTCACTTATTGCTAAAATCAAGAGCACAATTCCCAAGGAGGGAAGAACCTTTGTGCTGTAAACTCAAATTGTCCATTCCTCCCGGGACCATTGTCTTTGTGTCCTTTTTTTTTTTTTTTTTTTTTTGTCTTGGATGAATTTAAAAGGAAATACTGTAATAAATGTGCTAACCAGCAGATAAACTTGAGTGTAATTGTGAGGCAGACACACACTTTTTTTTTTACTAGTTCATTTGAATTTTAGGTCAGTGACCCTATTTTGTGCTGTTCATGCCAAACAAGTTGAGGATTTTATCTTGTAATAGGTTCTAAATTTCAGGTTGTGTCTGTAACAGGATTTTGCTTAATCCCGGGACTCCAGGAACACACCCTGGGCCAAAGGCAGGTGCCAAACCACTGAGCCACCCAGGGATCCCATATTTCCTTTTTATTATTATTTTTTTAAGATTTTATTTATTTATTCATGAGAGATAGAGAGAGAGAGTGAGAGAGGCAGAGACATAGGCACAGGGAGAAGCAGGCCCCATGCAGGGAGCCCGATGTGGGACTTGATCCCGGGTCTCCAGGATCAGGCCTTGGGCTGAAGGCGGCGCTAAACCGCTGAGCCACCCAGGCTGCCCCATATTTCCTTTTTAAAATCTATTCCTTTCATTCAGTAGTTACACAGAGGAAGAGGGTCTGGTACAGCCTCTCTGAAATTGTTAATGATATAAATTGAGTCTCTTTTTTTTGTCTCATGTCACATAATTGTTAGGCATAAACATAGCATAGAAAGGAAGATGCTAATAAGGAAAGGAACCAAGCACATGCTATGGCTGGTCTTGAATGCATGATGAATAGTAAACTCAGATTAGGCACCGTCTGCTCCCTGACCTGTCCTCCCTGCCTTCTCAGTTCAGTTCTTAATCTCGCCTTGGGTTTCCTTGTGAAGTCAGAGGGAAGTTCGTAATAATAGCCTAACACTATCCTGCGCCCTGCCCGCCGCCCCATCAGGAACCTGTTTTCCAGAGAGGCGCCTGTCCTGTGCTTGGATAGTCAGTCAATTATTTGTGTATGAAACCATGTACAAATCAATGTTTTGAAAATAATGACCTCAAACTTTCTAAGTTAAATTAAAAAAAATTTCATCGTTTGCCATATTGGGTGGGTTTACTCTTAGAATCGCATGCTGTAGAAATACTCAAAAGCACATATAGGACTCAATCCTTAGATGTTCTTTTTCTTTTAAGAAATAACCTCTTTACAGTTGTACCCACTGTGGCTCTGTCCACTCACTGCTGCTATTCTGTGCACAAGTGTTGGGAAGCAGTGCAGCCAGAAGCGCTACATGCTTGGGCAGCGGGATTAGTTACTGTTTCTTTCTTTAAAAAAAAAAAAAAAAAAGAGTCTTGCTCCAAATGAAAATTGTTGGATTAATGGGTGGGGGTGGTGGTGGGGGCAGGGGATGGAGACCCTGGCCTTCCTCTATAAATTCATCATGGCCTGTCTTTGCCAGCCTTTTGCATCTGAGGCAGATCATTCTCTAACACACAGACCTCCCTGGTCCCACTGGAGGCCAGTGTGTCCGGCAGCAGTGTTTGGATGGCAGAGCCATGGGCCACCTCCCTGTACCCAATCCCACTCCACAGCAGCAGTGGTGGCTTCTCTCCATTCTGTTTCTGCAGCATCCTGTACAGAATTGTCCTGTGACATGCAGTATGTCTGGATCTGGCAGAGAAAATAAACACGAGCCCTCCTTCCTTTCCATTGACACCTTTGTAGAGCTCTCTGCACCATGTGCCCTTCACTGTTTGTATTTAATTTTAAAGTCAATGTATGGCAAGGAGGCTGGATGCAAGATAGATACTATATTAAACTATTGTTATTTAAGATGTAATAAAGCAGTTTGACATGAAAAATAGATAAATAAATAAGGAAAACAGCAAGTGTAGGCACGGATGTAGAAAAATTAGAACTCTTGTACATTGTTGGCAGGAATGCAAATAGTACAGTCATTGTGAAAAAGGTTGGTGGTTCTGCAAAAAGTTAAAGAATTACCACATGACTCCGCGATTCCACTCCTTTGTATATACCCAAAAGAAAGATAAACTGGTACTCAAAACAAGTATTTGTACCTGAATGTTCATAGCAGCACTATTCACAATAGCCAAAAGATGGAAACAAGCCTAATTTCCATCAACAGATGAATGGATAAACAAATTTGGTATATCTATACAATGGAATATTATTCAGCTACAAAAAGGAACAAAGTACTGAATCTTGAAAACATCCTAAGTCAAAGAAGCCAGACACAAAGGCCATATGTTATAGGATTCCATTTATATGAAATGTTCAGAATAGGTAAATATGTAGACAGAAAGCAGACTGGTGATTGCCAGGGTCTTGGGAGGGAGACGGGAAAGGCGAAGTAACTACTTAATGGGTATGAGGTTTTATTTAAGGGTGATGAAAATATTCTGGAATTAGGAAGGGTGGTAGTTGTACCACACTGTAAATGAATGTAGTAATAAGTCCCCTAATTGTTCACTTTAAAATTGTTAAATTTTAAATTATGTGAATTTAACCTTAATTTTGGAAAAAAAAAAGCATCTCAAGTTGAACAGATTCAATCTCCTATACAGAAAATAACTATAAAATAAATGATTTAATACAATCTAGACCTTTAAAAATTAATTCTACATAAGAATGCCATCAGTTAAAAAAAAGAGAATGCCATCAGTTTGCCATGAATAGAATTCATTATAATGTAACACTGAAATGTTTTAATGAATTTTCTCACTTAAAAATGTTTACTAAATTTCCAGCCTAGAAATAACTATATTTCATGAAGAACACTAATTTTTAATTTAGACATTTAAAAACTCAAAAAGGAAAACTCAGCATAATGTGCTATTCTCAGGAAATTAACATTTTAAATTTAAGCTCTAAATAAATATACTGAACTGAAGATACTATCTTAATCTATTCCTAATGAGAGCTACATTTGATTTAGGACTACAGGTCAATTTCTATCTTAACAAACACATATTTATAGAAATTAGTTCAATTAGTATTATTCAAAGTTGGCTTATGCCAAAATTATAAACACTGTCTACAAATTAATATAAATGAGCACTACTAATACATACCTCTGCACATAGGTGGAAATAGCAAAGAAGTATAGTTGCTTCTGAACATGTAATAACCAAAATGATAAATACCAGAAATAGGAAGCCAAACATGTAATACATCTGGTGTGACCTATAATGAACACATCAAGATTAAACTATAAACATTTTCTCTTTGACACAGTAACTGACACAATCCTTTCATGTTCCCTGAACTGGGAAATGTTTGCTTTTTGCCCCAACTAATCAAAGACAACAAATTCTCATAGGTGTAGACAGTGATGGAGTACGGGTGGGGCAGGGAGAGGAAAGGATATGGCAATGTCATTGGATTTTGCCTTTTCACTCACATAGAACCTGAAACTCTTATTCAAATATGCTTAGTCTAATTGTCTACCAGCGAGGCAAATAATTTCAATAAAAAATTAATGGACAGGCAGAGCCAAACTAAAAAAGGGTTCCATGTCGTACATAGTTTCTATCATGTGTGAAAGAAACAGTGAGTTGTGAAAATGCTATAAAAATCAGGAAGGAAAGATATGTTCTAATCGCTAAAAAGCTCAGATTCAGTTCTGACTTTAAGCTACTGCAAACCTTGGTACTTATTCTAACATACCAATGTGATCAACTAATAATGATATACTGCAGTGTATATATACCCTAATAAACTGGCTCAAAATTAGCACTATAAGTTTCTCCGTGCAAATAAGAAATCAAGAGAATGAAGGAATCCTGGGATTAGTAAGAACTCTGAAGGTCATCTACCTCCATGCTTCTCCCAATGCTAGTTCGAATCCCTTTTATAACAAGCTCAGAGTATCTTTTCTCTGAAGCAGTACAGATTACTTATTTAATAACACAGGTTTGGAGAGATAGGTTAATTTCTGTTACATGGTAACTGTGTGACACAAATAAATTACTTAACATCCAATGCTTCACCTCTCTCTAAAATGAGGATAATATCCACCTCACAGAGGTCTGAGAATTAAGAGAATTAATAAGTACTCAATTAATAACAGCTACTGTTATCACTATTCTTTTTCACACATGTAAAAGATAAAATTACCTTTTGGCTCTTAATATTTTTGATTATTGGATAACAGTTTATAAGATAGTCATCCAGAGAAACAAAGAAAGCAAGCTGCTACTACATATAATGGTAATATAATATAATGGTAATGAGAATAAGAGGATTTCACCTTTAGCTTACCAGATACTATTCAGAATGAAGAAAAGCTGTATAAAGATGCAGCCAAAAGGTAAAATCCCTCCCATGATAATACCAGGCAATGGCTTTGTGTAGAAGGACTGCTCGGGAATCTGACGTGGAATCTGATTGGTTCGAACAGGGTGTTCAATGGCCTTTAATAAAAAAAAAAAGAATGGATTCATAATTAATCTATTTTAAAAATTCTTCTCTATATTAGACTATTTGCCTTTTTCTCAGCTTTCATGCTTGTATTGGCAATACAAGTCTACTTCAGTCATCAAGCTGAAATGTGTATTTAGAAAGAATGACCCAGACTCTATCAGTACAATATTCAGTCTGTCTGTTGCAGCAAGCCACAACTGTTTCCAGCAGTTATCCACTAATGGCTTTAGATAAAGTAAGAAATACACAGGAGATAATACAATACTTAAAAATACTAGTTAAGACAAAAGTAGAGTTAGGTTTTCCCTTTTAATTATATACTTGTAAGAAATCAGCTGGTTCTGAAATTGTAATAGGTTTTTATTTGGAGATGGGCAATGCCATCTTTATTAAAAAAATCTCAATTCTACTAAGACTTAAGAACACAAAGGCAACAATGAATGGCTATCTGAAGTTTTATGACCATAAGGTATTGATAACATTCTCCCTTTCACAATACATGATCTGGTAGAATAAAAATCAGTGAAACTTAAAGTACTTAAAACATAGCTGAGGGGTAAAACAGGTACATATGTAGAAATTCACTTTCTTTCAAAAGCATACTTCCATAGTTTTTGTGATGATACGTCAAAAACTTAAAACTTGGTATTCTCATTGAGATTTTATTTCCATGGACTAATTACTTTACATGTAGATATGCATGCGTAAAGGTAGAGAATTGTCATGTTGTTCTTCAGTGTTTATATTTTTAACAGGCATATTTTTAGAGTTTCAAAAACCTATTTATCTATGTATTCAAAAAGTTTTAAATCTTGTCAGGTCACTATTTATAGTACATACACTTAAAATAATAAATTAAACAAAATGCCAAAGAACTGAAAAATCTTAGGAATAGGCTGGCATGGTAGGTGTAGTGGAGACAGCGAAGCACTGACAGTCTCTGCCAGGACATTCTAGGTCCCCTTTCCAAAGTGTATGACAGTAATACATTATATATTATATATAATATATATTATATATATTTTTTAACCTTGTGGACCGGATGTTTTCAGGAAGAGCAAGGATAGTGAAGTGGGAAGGACAGTGAAGAATAAATTCTCATTTTCCTCTTATCCTGAGGGCAGAAAAGGGCAGCAGAGGTGGAGAAAGACTTGGGGGAGGGAAGGACTGAGCTTTGCTGAGAATCTTCCTTAAAATTAAGTATTAGCAGGAAAACCATATAAAATTTATTACAAAGCTACACGTTAAAAAAAATGGCTGTCACTTTATAGTCCCTTTTCCTACAGCTTTCTTCTTAACCCATACTCTTAGTTTACTTTGTTAAGTAATGGAGAAATACTTAATTTGGGAGGGGGGCATAGGGTAATTGGGTGACAGGCATTAAGAAGGGTACATGATGAGATGATGGGTGTTATACTATATGTTGGCAAACTAAATTTAAATAAAATTTTTTTAAAACCTAAAAAAACCCTCTCAAACCAAATACTTAATGCTAAGGAAAAAATGCCATACTTTTTAGGTTAGAAAAAAAGTTACACAATTATTTTTAATGTTAAAAAGTCAAAGTTTTCATTAGTTTGAATTAGCATTTCATTTCCTATTTTACTTACAAAACTTTAAAATCTAAATTTACATCTGTGACTTTTTTTCTACCATACCCCAAAAATGCTATTTTAAGAATGACTCCAGTCAAACTAAGAGGTCATCCATTTTCTGTGAAATCCAGACCACACAGGTAAGCATATATCTTTTAGACATCTATTTTTAAAAGATACTTTTCTCTTTTAAGGTGGCATATGCTAACTTCCATAGCTGGAATTTATTTGAAATTTACACCTATAGACTTACATTCTTCTTAAAACCGAAGTATGCGCCAATAAATGTTAAAGGCACAGATATGCAGAACCAAAGAGCCAATATGGCAACCAGTGTTCCAAAAGGAATCGCTGCTGAAGATCCTTCTCCCCAGAGAATCAGATTCATTATAAAGAAGTCAGCAAACACAATCCTGAAAAATACAATAGGCTTTTGGGTAAAACTTGAGTCAGAAGCAAATGATATAGTATCAATCATATGTAATTAATACCATAATTTCTGTGTTATATACAAAGAAAACAAAACTGCTGAGTTATGGGGTGTATGAATTTAAAACTGCCAAATTACTTTTCAGATTGGTTCTGCCTGACTTAAACTCCCACCAGCAATTTATGAAAATTACCCCTTTTCCTTTTAACTTTAAAAAAAAAAATTATTTATTTATTCATGAGAGAGACAGAGAGGCAGAGACAAGGCAGAGAGAGAAATAGGCTCCATGCAGGGAGCCTGATATGGGACCTGATCCTGGACCCGAGGATCATGCCTTGAGCCGAAGGCAGCCGCTCAACCACTGAACCACCCAGGAGTCCCTGAAAGTTCCCTCTTTACAAATTTCTTCATGCGTTGGATTGTCAAGTCTGTTGTTTTAATTTGCATTTCCTGTTGATGACTACTGCTGAACATCTTGTGCTTGTTAGCTTTATAGGTATTATTTCTGTGACTTGCTGGTTACATCTATTGCTCATTTTTCATTTGGGTTGTACAACTTTCCCAAAGTTATAGATGTGAGTTATTTATATATTCTAGTTATTTAATAATTCCTTGTTAAATATCTTGTTCTCCCAGTTTATGGCTATTTACGAACCCAAACAAGTGAATGTGTGTACTAAATTTCTCTTTAGTCTTTCTTCTAGGAGTACTTTTTAATTTTATATATATATATTTTTTTAATGACTTTATTTATTTTTCATGAGACACACACACAGAGAGAGAGAGAGAGAGAGAGAGAGAGAGAGAGAGGAACAGACACAGGCAGAGGGAGAAGCAGGCTCCATGCAGGGAGCCCCATGTGGGACTCGATCCTGGGTCTCCAGGATCACACGCTGGGCTGAAGGTGGCACTAAACCGCTGCGCCACTGGGGCTGCCCTATGAGTACCTTTTTAAAAATATGGCTGTAATCATACTATAATTGTTTCTACATTCCTCACACACAGTTTTTAATGTGATCAGTCATCAATTTTTCCCTTTACTCTTTGTGTAATTTAAGACAAAGTCTTTCCTAGGGACGCCTGGGTGGCTCAGTGGTTGAGCATCTGCCTTTGGCTCAGGGCGTGATTCCAGTCTGGTGATTGAGTCCCGCATCGTGCTCCCTGCAATACAGTCTGCTTTTCTCTCTGCCTAGGTCTCTGCCCCTCCTCTGTCTCTCTCACGAATAAGTAAATAAAATCTAAAAAAAAGAAAAAAAAAAGTCTTTCCTAACCTGGGATCATGATGATACTCTTCTATATTTTCTTCCAATTGTTATGCCCATTATATTTAGATTGCACCTGGAACTGATTTGTGTGTGACTGGTAAGAAGAGAGTTTCTCCTTTCATATAGACAATTTACCAGCATCCTCTAACACTTCCTCTGGTTTGTGATGTCACACCTAGCATGCTTCTATGAATATCTGGTCTATTTCTATGTTTTCTGTGCTAGGAGCCACAGTACACTGCCAAACCCCTCATACATTTGGTGCTCTCATCAAGTAACATGGTGAATTTGTAACTCATACTAGTTAATTAGCTTTGTAAACTTGTCACATGAATGGCGCATGTTTTGACAAGTTATTTCAGGTATGGTGAAGGTTTCCTGTGGCTAATACTCCTGGTGAATAGAGTCCTCTTCCCAAACAAATACAACTACCACGAAAACATGGAATTTGCTATTGGTAGTATTCATAATCTTGGAATATTAGCTGATTCCTAGACATACTGCCAAACTTGTATTAATTCTCCATGTTTTATAGTTGAAATTTATTGATATTCTCTGTATACAAATTATATCACAACTAAATTGAGATTTTTATTAATATAAGGAAGCATCTCTCTCCATTAAATTCTTTTAAAATGTGGAAACAATGTTTAGTATTATCAAATGCCATTTGGTTGTGTCTACTGCAATAACTATATGTAGGTGTTTATTTCCATAAAATTACATGAATTTCATGTCATTAAATGGTACTTCTTTTCCTAGATGAATACCAATTCTCTCTGCGCCCTTGGGTTCTCGGTGCATTCTTGTGTGCTTTTCCTCTCCCTCCTTCCCTCCTTCTCCTTCTCTCATTACTTCACTATCCTTCTGGTGAACACCTACTTTTAAGGGTGGAATGAAGAAGATAAATCAAAGGGTTGATACAGATATAAAAGAACTAGCTTAGGATGTTCCTCATGCTGTACTTTTCACCTCTGTCACTTATTTATTTTACAACTGGAAGTTTATACCTCTTAATTCTCTTGACTTTTTGCCCATCCGCTTCCCCACCCCTCCCCTCTGGCAACCACCAATTTGTTCTGTTATTTATGAGTCTATTTCTGTTTTGTTCATTTGCTTTTAGATTTCATATATAAGTGAAATCATATGGTATTTGTCTTTCTCTGACTAACTTATACCACTTTACAAAATATTCTCTAGGTCCATGCATGTTGGCACAAATGGCAAGAGCTCATTCATTTTTTTTTTATAGCTGAGTAATAGTCCATTGTGTATTTATGTGTGTGTATATATATATATATTCATACACACACATCTTCTTTACCCCACTTATCTATCAATGGACACTTAGGTGGCTTAAAAGCTGCAATACTTTTGATTTCTGTCAAAATTTTCTATCAAACTTTTTTTTTTTTTTTTTAAGATTTATTTATTTATTTACTCAGAGAGAGAGAGAGGCAGACACAGGCAGAGGAAGAAGCAGGCTCCATGCAGGAAGCCTGATGTGGGACTTGATCCCAGGTCTCCAGGATCACACCCTAGGCTGCAGGAGGCGCTAAACTGCTGCGCCACCGGGGCTGCCCTCTATCAAACATTTTTCTATCTGAAAATATTTGCTTGCCTGAACCATGTTCAGGTGAAAATTGCTTCAAAAGCTTTCAATGCAGCCTTACACAACAACATGCCAGACCAACTTACAAAGTCTAAGAAACAAACTTTTAAGAAACGGAATGTAACAATTTCTCATGTCCAAAGATACTTTTTCCAGGTATGGCATGTGGTAATCACTGCACAAATGTTTATTAAATATTCAATTTTTATCTCTTTTTAAAAAATTAAATTAATTTTCTATGGTACATGGTTTAGAGACAGAGAAGATTCAAGACTTAAGAGACTGAAAATTTGGGAGCTAAAATATGATAATGTAAGAAAGTTACTATTGAAATGTTCACTTACCCAGGACAAAGAAATGATGTCAATAAAACATTTGTTTTCCACTTCTCACCTCCAAAGGCTGTAGAAGAAAACAAAAGTGGGATAACACACAGACTTTTCTTCAAAGCAAACCAAATGACCATATATGTCTACATTAAACAAATTTTCAGACAGCACTAGAGGCCCATTCCTAGAAAATCACACCAGTAAATGATATGACAGTCCCTACACAAGTGGTCCAGATCAGAGATGCACATCATAGGACTTCCCTGAATAAGCCCGGCTCTCAAGATGTTTGCTTCAGCATAATAAATCTACCATCAAAGGAAGGTCATCAAAACCACTGCTTTTCTAATCTTTTTTTACTTCAAAATAAAACAAACCCTTAAGTTCTGGGCCAGTTTCAATCCATGGGACTGGGGAGAGGAAGGGCATAAGGGGGGGATTCTCCTTTATCTTGCAGCCAGTTTCAGAATTGGTTATAAAACTAGGAACCCTCAAACCTAAAGTACAACACATTTAAATTTCCACAGTAGGCCTAAATCTTTAGGATTCCCCTGGCATCACAGTTTCTGGTCCGAGATATGGGTGGGGGTGGGGAGATCAGTGTGTCAGATCAGGTGACAAAGAAGAGTGGAAGGGTTTCGGCCACTTCACAGAATAAATTTGCTTATCAACTTTTCAAACTCCTTTGCTCCTCTCTAATTTCTTTTCCCCACTTAAAAACATTTTTTTAAGTATATAGAGTAAAAAATGAAAGCACTCCTCCTATTCCGGTTTAAAAGTTGGAGATGAAACTGGCAGAGATGTGAGAACATCTTTGATTTAAAAAAAAAAAAAAAAGTTGTAATAGTTTATAAGCAAGTTTAAGTACCATTTGTCCTACAACGAAATGACAAATGATATGTATATGATTTGAATTCACAGCATTATTGATAGACTATTGTGAAATGGTTAATTCTGGGTTTAATGCAATTCCAAACAAAATTCAAATATACTTATTGAAACGTTAGAAATATTCTGTAAAATGAAGTATTTTGTGACTGGGGCCACACGACAGCATGTCTCTGAATGTTCCACCTGATTAATGTGCAGCTGGGAGAACTGAGGATGGAGAGGAAATAAAGAAGGCTCTGCCTGGGATGGGAGGGAGAATGCGCTGGTACTTCCAGCACAGTGAACAGCATGGGGTAAGGTCCTCAGGCAGGTGTGAAGGTACACAGCCTGACAGAGGAACTGAAAGAAAGCCAGCATAGTTGAGAAAGGGAATGTGCTGCATGGGAGGCAGGGGTCTGATCATATCATTAAAACACACATGACACCCTCAATTCCCTGTCCTTTACTAAAGGATGAAAAGAAAGGAAAAAAAAAAAAACTGACAAAATCCACAAAGAGTAAAACACAGACACACATACATATAGGACTTCACCTTTTCAGAAGAGCACTGTATCTGGCAAAGTCTAACTTCTACTTCTACTTGGGGTTGAGTCTAGCCAACCTAACTTTAAGGATGCATACATAACCCAACCACCATGTCTGACTTCAAACCTTATTCACATCAACCTTAGCTCCTTAGCTCTGTCTCATCTTCTTTTTTTTTTTTTTGGTGGGCACTTTCCCCCCCTGAATTTATTACTGTAGTGTAACTAACACAGTGTTGTATTAGTTTCAGGTGTACATATTGATTCCATAATTCTATACATTTCTCATTGTTTACCATTATATAATCACCATCTGTTACCATACAACACGCTACATTTCCTATGCTGTAATTTTCACCTCCATGACTTATTTTATAACTGAAAATCTGTACATTTTAATCCCCTTCATCTGTTTCGCCCATCTTTCATCCACCTCCTCTCTAGCAAATCACATTTGTTCTCCGTATTTTTTGTTTTGTAGATTCCACATAGAAATGAAATCACATAAAATATGTCTTTTACTGTGCAAAAGGACAATGATATTTATTTTGATGTAATTCCAAGTTTATTTTTGCTTTTGTTTCCCATGCCTGAGGAAACATGTCCATAAATATGCCACTAAGGCTGATGTAAAAGGTTACTTGCCGTTTTCTCTCTTCTAGGGGTCTAATGGTTTCAGGTCTCACATTTAGGTCTTTAATCCATTTTGAATTTATATTTGTATATGGTTTAAGAAAGTGGTCTCATTTTCCCAGCACAATTTTTTAAAGACACTCTCTTTTCCCCATTGTATACTCTTGCCTTCTTTGTCGTGGGTTAATTGACCATATGAGTTTATTTCTAGGCTTTCTATGCTGTTCCATTGATAGGTGTCTGTTTTTGTGCCAGTACCACACTGTTTTAATTACTACAGTTTTGCAGTGGATCTTGAAAACTTGGATTGTGATACCTCCAGTTTTGTTTTTTCTTCAGACCGCTTTGGCTATTCGGGGTCTTTTGGGATTCCATACAAACTTTGGGTTTATTTGTTCTAGTTCTGTGAAAAATACTATAGTATTTTGGTAAAGATCACACTGAATCAGTAAGTAGACTGCTTTGAGGAGTATGGACATTTCAATGATATTAATTCTTCTAATCCACGAGCAAGGTATATCTTCCCATTTGTGCCTTCAATTCCTTTCATTAATATCTTATAGTTTTCAGAGCATAGGTTTTTTTTTTAACCTCCTCCCTGTCAATTTAAATTGAGGTTACCTATGAGATCATCTCAAGAAGACTTCAGGATTCCCTGGCAAACACTGGCATTCACTGCCCCTGGCAAATGTGCTAAGTCATCTAGTCACATCCCATCCTTACCCTGTGGACTTGATGTTTTTTTTTTCACTGAACTTTTTCACTGAACTAAAATAAAGTTCAAGAATAGCAAGAATACAAGATTACAGCTCATTATATTATAAAAGCAAATTAAATTACTTCAGGGCTCTTTAGCATGCATGACCTCTTATTCAAGAGAAGGTATGACTATATATATAATTTATTTTAGTTAATAAATCAGTGATATAAATATGCTTACTTCCTTTATTAGTCTATATATGTTTCTATGAATGTAGCAAATCTAAGTTGTTCAGCCAAACCTCTTATGCCAAAACTTAAAAGTAAAAGAACAGAGGGATGGTGGATAAGCAGCATCTAAATTTGCTTACCTCACTGTATAAACACTTATTAATAAATAAATATAGGGATGGTCATCCACATCACAAGCTTCTTTTAAATAAAGATATATACCTATAATACATACTGTTTCAAGAAAATCACCTGCTGGCCACAAAGGCTCATATGCAGTGATTAGATTTCTGATCTGACACTCATTCAGGGTGGCTTTTACTTACACTTATAAAATCTGGCAGCAACATAGCCTGCAGGAGTGCCCAGCAGCACCCATAGGACCACAGCACAAGTCATCAATGCTCCTCTGTTGGCAGGTGACAAAAATCCCAGGCAAGCAAAAACTAAAAAAATAAGTAATTTTAAGTTATAAATTTGGTTACTATTTCCTTTGTGAAATGATAGAAGACGACCTCATTTTTTAAACAAGAAACTAAATACAATTAAATAAATTCATGAATACACGGTCTTACCATAGGGTCCACACTAAATCTTAGCAATATTGTAAGGTACTATGTCAACAGGCTCCACCTTTCCTATCATCAGGGAAGGCTGACTAGGTATTCACAAGGACTTTCAGCTCTTCTGAGATTCAAGCAGAGTTCTTTTTTTTTTAATTTTTTATTTTTCTTTTATGATAGTCACAGAGAGAGAGAGAGAGAGAGAGAGAGGCAGAGACATAGGCAGAGGGAGAAGCAGGCTCCATGCACCGGGAGCCCGACGTGGGATTTGATCCCGGGTCTCCAGGATCGCGCCCTAGGCCAAAGGCAGGCGCCAAACCGCTGCGCCACCCAGGGATCCCCCCCCCCCTTTTTTTTAACATTTATTTTTTTTAGAGAGAGCGAGTGTGAGCATGAGTTGGGGGAGGGGCAAAGGGAAAGAGAGAGAAAATCTCAAGCAGACTCAATGTTGAGCTCAGAGTCGATGCGGGGCTCAATTCCATAACCCTGAGATCATGACCTGCTTCAAAAGCAGGAGTTGGACACTTAATTGACTGAGCCACCCAGGTGCCCCCATCAAGTACAGCTTTTTAAAAATTAATATGAATAAAGATATTCTCACCATGAAATAGTCCCACTTTTGTTCCTTTAAAAAAATAATACCGGGTCCTCTGGGTGAAAATTACCTTATAACATTCAAAGACAAGACAAAATCTAATCAATGAGTAAAATAAGAGAAAAAAGATTTCATAGTACACATTGGCTTTCGGAACACAAATTACTGAAGGACTTGGTCACTGACTCAGAGAAATTCTGGCTTCTACTTTTATTTAGTTGGTTGGTTTTATTTGTTCTTCCTTATAATAATGCACCTGACTAATAAGAATAAACATGCTATCTTATATTTATAGAGATTCCTGGATTTAAGCTGGGATTTGGAAGTTATGACTTTGCTCAGAAAGAAATCCAAGTGACTTTCTAATTCCAGTAGCAAGAAAGTTCCCAGTGTTTCCCTGAGGTGTACATCAAGCACATGTCCACCCACACCTTCTGTTCAGCACCAACTGAGGGGCAAAAGGAGAAACTCATGAGCAGGAAACCAACCAGGGGAACTTTAGAAGACCTATTCAAATTTCAACCAAAATGCACACCCTCATTCTCCCCAGAACAGAGAAATGGACTGTTCTGAAGGAGAAAGTTCATATTTGAGCATTTAAGGAAAATAATCCCTAGGTTCTCTGAATCTTTCCTTCCTCATGAGTTCACTTTCTAGCAGACCCCAACAAGAACCAGATGATGACAGAAGACAACTCCCAATACAATTTTTAGGCAGAATTTTATCCTAAAGCATCCATTCTGCTCCAGCTCCTGGCTCTCTGGGGGATCTAATGCCTTCATGCTATCCTCTGACTGTGTCTAAATCTCTGCCATGATGACTTCTCCCAATCTACCCTCTTCAGTATAATATATTCAAGAATTCTAGGTCTACCCATCACAGCTGCATCTCCTTACCTAAGTAGATAAAGATACATGTTCTAATTAATCTTCAAGTTAGTCTTCAAAGTAAGCCTAAAGGTGCAAATCAGTGGTTCTCAACCTTATTCAGGTGCCAGACACCTAGAAGTGAGAATCTTCTTTGTAAAGCATTTTATATAGTTCCATCATAAAAATCTGGAGTAATTTTACTAACATAAAATGACTTTGGTATTATATATTTAATATGTAATCAAATATAAGAACAAACGTTCATTAAAATTATTAAAAGGTCAGTGGTTTCTGAATTCTTCCAGTAATAATTCATTTGTTATTATTCATCAGAAGGCACCAATAAAGGAAACATAAGGAAAGTAATAGCAAAATTTAGAGAACTCTATTCATAAACCTTTTTCTTACAATTAGGAAAATTGCAGAAATACTGTATTCCCATAGAGTGGCCTTAGAACCATCCCTGTGGCTGATCAATAACTCTAAGGGGGGAGAAGGAGCTATCTGGGGGAAAAAAAAAGGTTGTCCTAGTTGACAAAAAAATTTTAAGTAATAACATTTCTGAAGATTTTCAGGTGGCACAAAGGAGAGGTATTTGTTGTGTAGGAAGGTCTCTCCTGAACACTGCTAGAGAAAAAAAAGTCTTGCTTCCTATATCCTTCCAAGATGAGGAAGGTCTACAAAAAGCTTCCTACCCTATTTCCTCTTTTCCTTTTTGTTTTTCTCAGTGGAAGCCAAAAACATCTTAGAATCCTAATCATACTGCTCCTGGTAGGGTGGCACCGTCAACCCTTATGACCCTGGTTCCACATCACCCAGACTCAGACCCAGATGGTCTTCAGGTTATCTAATCACCTCCAGTCCCAGCCCATGACAAAGGCTTGGTCTCTATGCAGTTTTAAGGGAGATATGAAGTCAGTTTTCTGGCACAGCTAACCTTGCCCCCAAGTGATGTATAGCCAAAGCACACATATTCATCAAGTAGCCTACCTACTTCACTTAGGAACATTGGTTCATTGTTTTGTTTTGTTTTGTTTTGTTTTTAAAGACTTTATCTCTTTATGTTAGAGAGAGAACACATGAGCATGCGAGCAGAGACAGAGGGAGAGAGAAAATCTCAAGCAGACTTCATGCTGAGCCTGGAGCAGGATCCCATGATCTGAAGATCATGAGCTGAAATCAAGATTGTGAGCTGAAATCAAGAGTTGGATGCTTAACCGACTGAGTTGCCCAGGTGCCCTGGAAGACTGGTTTTCAAATAATCACTTAGAAAAAGTATTTACTTTTTAATTTTCACTTAATACTTACACAGAGTCACAAAAGTCATAATCAAGATCTGTGTCCCCGATCCTAGAAAGACTGACAGCAGCATCCCTTTTCTTGGAGGACGGAATATATCACCATGAACCAGCTTCCAGCCAAATTCTTCCTGGGCATCCTCCTAAAATGGGAATTAAGTTGCTTAACTGACATGTATCACAGGACAGCTAGACAGTTTGTTCACTGGTGAATATGTTGATACAGAATTTTTTTTTAAACTTACAAATGTTAGTATTTATTTCAATTCTGAAGTTTTATGAAGTTTTGGTTTTACATAGTTTTCTTGAATTGATTTTTAAATAAAGTTAATAATTTAAACTAATTTAAAAGTTACTAAGAAATTTTAAAAACATAGACAACTACCATATGATACTTACCTAGTTCTAGTCAAGTTTTATGATCCAAATTAATGATTTAATTTTTACTCACACTCTAACCTTTTCTTTTTCTTTTTTTTTAAGATTTTTTAAAAATTTATTTACTCATGAGAGACACACACACACACACACACACACACACACACACAGAGGCAGAGACACAGGCAGGGGGAGGGGCAGGCTCCATGCAAGGAGCCTGATGTGGGACTCGATCCCAGGTCTCCAGGATCACGTCCTGGACTGAAGGCAGCGCTAAACCGCTGAGCCACCCAGGCTGCCCACACTCTATCCTTTTCAATCTACATTTACTAATCTCCAAAATGAGTGAATGGTATTAGGTTTCACAGCCACTCTGCTGGGTATGGTAGAGTTAGCTACGAGCATATGAATAAGATTGCCACCAGGCCTAACTGTTCCCCTGACACAAATACACAAGCAGCTCCACCTGGTTGTTTAATAGGCATCCTGAAGAGAATTATCCACACCTGAATGGATTCTCTCTCCTCAACTTACTCTTTCTGCAGGAACCATCCCCGCCCCTAGCCCCATCCCTGGTCACCCAGTAGTAAAAGCTCCATCTTGCCAGCTGTTCAGTTCCCAAAACCTTGGAATCCTCCTTGATTCCTTCCCTTTTTTCGTATCTTGACCATAGTCCTTTAACAAATCTTCAGCAATACCTCCAAAATATTTCAGTAGAATCTAATACTCGTTCCAGGTTCAAGTCATTACCTCTCAACTGGCTATTCCAACATATACTACATTGACCTCTGTGTTCCTGCCCTTGCTTCTATTCAGTTACTTCTCAATATGACAACCAGGAGGGTCCTTTATTTTTTCTCCCTCTTCTACCTTCTCCATAGACCAGTCAACCAATAATCTGTCCCACCTCCTAAACACCCCCTGTGTTTATCTGTGTCTACCTCCTTTTTTCTTCCCTACCATCATTCTATCCCCAGGAGTTCCATAACTACCTTTGGATGGTTTCTATACCTCCAATCTTGCCCCGATTCTCCACATATTCAAAGTGATTTTCCTGGGCAGCCCGGGTGGCTCAGCGGTTTAGTGCCGCCTTCAGCCCAGGGACTGATCCTGGAGACCCAGGATCGAGTCCCATGTCGGGCTCCCTACATGAAGCCTGCTTCTCCCTCTGCCTGTGTCTCTGCCTCTGCCTCTCTCTCTCTGTGTCTCTCATGAATAAATAAATAAAATCTTAAAAAACAAAGTGATTTTCCTATAACACAAACCTGGCTATGTCAGTGCTGTTTAAAATTCTTCAAGAGCTTCCCCGTGACCTTCAAACTGTATTGCTTACAGGTTACTCTGGCCCCCGTAACTTTTTCAGGCTCATTTCTTGACATTTCCTTCAGGATGCAGCTGATCTCCACCCCAAATTCCCAAACTTCTATCTTTGTGAGCAGTAGACAATACTATTGATAGTATGTTACATTTATACATATTTTTTAGTAAATATAAACTAAAATTTGAAACATGGATTTTATGTCGGTACTAATCCTGCTCTTACAATGGCTAATAAAAGACAATAGTAAAAATAAAAATACTTCCATGTACACCAGGTAATTATAGTCAGTCATTTATAAGGAATGTACAAATTGAAGTTTTGTTAAAAGTATATGGGCTCTAAATGGTTTAAATGAAATTATATTTGGATTGGCTTCAAAATAACTGAAAGGGAGGAACTCGTGGGATTCTAAAACAAGACTGAATGAGCTGAGAACTGCTGGACCAGAGTGATGGGTATACTAAATCTCTGTGCTTCTCTGAAGGTCTACATTAAAAGCATGAGGGGAAAAAAAGTACATTCACCTTTTTTTGTTTAGGCGCAGTAGTGTTACAGATGAGAGATTTCTCATTACTTTTTTACTGAATAAGCACTAAAAAACCCAGAGTTAAATGAAAATGAAGTTTCCCATAAAGGGCCAGGTCCCCTTTCTTTGGAGAAAACAAATGTGACTAGTTTCTTATTATCTTTGCAGAGATACTCTACCTATACATAAAGAAATGCACAGATACTTTTTTTTTCATTTTGCATAAATGGTAGCATATTATACACATTATTTCACACCTTGCTGTTTTAGTCCAATATCATGGAAATGCTTCCACATTTGTGTATACAGAATTGCTTCATTCTGGTTTTTTAAAAAAATACTTTATTTATTTATTTGAGAGAGAGAGAGAAGAGATAGCAAGAGAGAACACCAGCAGGGAGGAGAGGGAGAAGCAGACTCCTTACTGAGTAGAGAGCCCAATGTGGGGCTCAATTCAGGGACCCTGAGATCATGACCTGAGCCAAAGGCAGACACTTAACTGACAGCCATTCAGGCACCCCTGCCTCATTCTTTTTAATGAATACACAGTATTCTACTACATGGATATTCCATAACTTATAAAATCAGTCCCTATTCATGAGTATTTGGGTTTCTTGAAATTTTTTATAATAAGCAATACACTGTCTTAAAATTAAAAATAGCAGTAATAATAAAACCTTTCCATCCAAGTTAGTTTCTAAGAACTGAATTGTTGGATCGCATTATTTACATTATAAACTAATATTGCGGGATCCCTGGGTGGCGCAGCGGTTTGGCGCCTGCCTTTGGCCCAGGGCGCAATCCTGGAGACCCGGGATCGAAACCCACCGTCAGGCTCCCGGTGCATGGAGCCTGCTTCTCCCTCTGCCTGTATCTCTGCCTCTCTCTCTCTCTCTCTCTCTCTCTCTGTGTGACTATCATAAATAAATAAAAATTAAAATAAAAAAAAATGAACTAATATTGCTGAAGTGCTTTTCATAAGTTATACCATTTACATTCTCATAAGCTATGTATCAAAGTGCTCGTGTCCTCAATCCCCCAACACATTATTATTATCAAACATTTTAATATCTGCTAGTGTGCCAGAGGAGCAAAGAATCTTGCACTGCAGTTTTATTTTACATTTCTCTTATTATGAATGATGTTGCATCTTTTTATGTGTAAGGACCATTTGTTTCTTTTAAATGGACTCTCTTTTCATGTACCTTGCCTGGTTTCTTACTGGGCTGCTGACTGTTTTCGTAATGATTTTAGGATTTATAAGGCATTAACTTTTTGTTTGTGACATGTGCTAAATATTTTCCCATTTGACTTTTATCTTTTTACTTAATGGTATTTCTTACTACTCAAAAAAATTTTTTAACACAGTAATCATAGAGCAATCATTTTTTTTTTAATAACTTCTGGCTCTCTGTGATACTTAAATTCTACCCTTCTCCAAAGTTTAAAAATAACTTCTCATGTGTTCTAGTATTTTATAGTTTCATATTTTCATTTAACATAAAGAATAAAGGTGGCATCTACCTTATTTTTTAAGCAGTTGGCCACTCACTTTATCCAATACTATATATCAAATTTGTTTTTTCTTTGCTGATATACTTTTGTTAATCTCCAAATTTAGACTATTATTAAAAACAGAAAATATTTATTTGGTATCTTTTTGTTCACCCATCTTTTTAAATATCTCGTTAGTATTGGTTTTTATTTATTTATTTTCTGCTAAAGTACTTCTATAGAAATTTCTTCAGGTCTGATTGATTAATGGACTGACTGATTCACTGCTAACTGCTAAAGTTTACTTCTATAGACATTCCTTCGATAATGGTCTGTGGTCCACTATTTCAGTTTATCTGAAAAAGGTATTCTTGAAAGATACCTTCTTGGGACACCTGGGTGGCTCCGTGGTTGAGCTTCTGCCTTTGGCTCAGGTCGTGATCCTGGAGTCCTGGGAATGAGTCCCACATCAGGCTCCCTGTGGGGACCCTGCTTCTCCCTCTGCCTATGTCTCTGACTCACTCTCTGTGTCTCTCATGAATAAATAAATAAAATCTTTTTTTTTTAAAAAAAGGAAAGATACCTTCTCTGGGTACATGATTCCATGTAAACAGTTAATTTCTCTCACTGATATAAGACGTTTTGTCTCTGAGCTTCCATTTCCAATTTAGTTGTTTTTCTTTTGCAGATGTTCAAGTTTTTTCCCCCTCTCTGGCTGATTCTAAGATCTTTTTTCTCTGGTGTTCTGTTTTTGTCATGGTTGATCTAGATGTGGATTTCTTTTCACTTCTTCTGCTTAGGGACACATCATGTTCCTTTTACCTAAATATTTGTTATTTTTTCATATTTAGGACTTCAGGGGGAGTTCTAACGTGTTATTTTATTGTAAATTTTTGTGAATTTCTAACAGGTCCTTTTTTTTTAGACTTCTTTTGCAGAAACAGGAGCGGAAAGGAGCAGAGGGAGAGGGAGAGAATCCCAAGAGGACTCCTCACTGAACACAGAGCCTAATGTGGGACACAATCCATAACCTTGAAATCATAACCTGAGCCAAAATCAAGAGTCAGACACTCAACCAACTGCGCCACCTAGGCGTCCCTAGATCATATTTATTGATCTTAAATTGAGGGAATCCTACAAACCTAAATTTGGGAGACTTTGCCTCAAGGGATTTCTACTTAATTCTGACAAGAATCAGAAGGCACTTACTAATCTAGAATCATTTTGCTCCCCTTCAAGAATTCATGCTTAATACAGGAGAAGACTGAGGTTCAGCTCTCCCATTACTGACCCAAGGTTTAGTCTCCCAATGGTTAGAAACTTTACATAAGCATTGACTCAAAGGAGAACTCCAACCTGCCTCTTGTGCTTGCATTGCTTCCTGCTCTGGTCTCAGCTCACTTTTGTGGGGGGTAGAATGGAGTTGGGAGGTAGTCCTTGGATACCTTTTTACCTATCCTGAACCCAGCAATGCATCAACAAAGCTTGTACATCAAGGAATGACTCATTCATTCATTCAACAAATATTTACTGAGTACCACCTATAAGCACAGCACTGTTCAAAATATCAGAGATACTACAGTGAGTGTAACAGAAGAATCCATCTAGAGTACAAGTTCTCACTGGGAAGGCAGACAATAAAACAAGCAAGTAAAATATAGAGTACATTAAATAGTGGTAAGTACTGTAGAGAATACTTAGATATGGATGTGTGGGGGCCAGGGAGGTGAATTTTAATGAGATGGTCAGGAAAATCTTACTGGGAAGATCCTATTTTAGTAAAGACTAATGTAAATATCCGAGGGAGTAAATAACATCTGAGGTAGAGAGAAAAGCAAGTGTAAAGGCCTCAGGTTTGAGAACATGCCTGATGTTTCTAAGGAATAGCAAGGAGGCCAGTGTGGCTGTGGCAGAGCTTCAGGGGCACTGTAGGGCCTATGAACCATTGTAAAACTCTGGCTTTCACTGTGAGTAAAATGAGAAGCCACTGGAGGAGGGCTGTGATCAGGAATAAAATGATCTGAATTATGCTGCAACAGACTCTGACCACTACAGTAAGGGAGGAAAAGGGAATGGGAGCAAGAATGGAAGCAGGGTTGCCATGCCCTGTATCCCATGGCACCTCTGCACAAATTAAAAAAAAAAAAAAAAAATATTAGCTCAGCAATCATTTGAAATTGCCAACTATGAAGAATATTTTGAAAAAAAATTTTTTTTAAAGATTTTATTTATTCATGAGAGACAGAGACAGACAGAGGCAGAGACACAGGCAGAGGGAGAGGGAGAGAAGCAGGCTCCATGCAGGGAGCCTGACGTGGGACTCAATTCCGGGTCTCCAGGATCACACCCCAGGCTGAGGTGGCGCCAAACCACTGGGCCACCGGAGCTGCCTTTGAAATTATTATTATTATTATTTTTTAAAGATTTTGTTTATTTATTCGTGAGAACGCAGAGAGAGAAGCAAGCTCCATGCAGGGAGCCCGATGTGGGACTTGATCCCAGGACTCCAGGATTATGCCCTGAGCAGAAGGCAGACGCTCCACCACTGAGCCACCCAGGCATCCCCCTTGAAATTATTTTAATTAAATAATCAATAAAAGTAACAGAAAAGAAACTGTAGCACAGAAATGATAAAAATCTTAGTAACATTAATATGTTCTTTTTCTAATTAGGACAGAAAGTTATGGGGAGGGATCCCTGGGTGGCGCAGCGGTTTGGCGCCTGCCTTTGGCCCAGGGCGCGATCCTGGAGACCCGGGATCGAATCCCACATCGGGCTCCCGGTGCATGGAGCCTGCTTCTCCCTCTGCCTGTGTCGCTGCCTCTCTCTCTCTCTCTCTGTGACTATCATGAATAAATAAATAAAATCTTTAAAAAAAAAAAAAAAAAAAGAAAGTTATGGGGAAAAGGCTAAGAAGTCAGGGAAAAGAAAGCAATAAAATCTGGGTTTTTTGTATTCATTACAAGTCACTATGTTTTTTGTGGAAATTTTATCAAAGAGCTGCTATACAATGAAAAAGTATAGGAAGTAAAATATGCAACTTAAGGTGTTTTGAGAATAAATGAAGTTGGGACATTAAATAACTTTGAACATACCAAAATGCTGAAATGATAAACTTCAGTTAAAATTAATTTTAAAAAATTAAACACACAAATAAAACCTGCTTGGGAGTTAATTCCACTCAGCCCTGCTGTTTCATAAGCTGGGTGCATGCTGTGAATGGCCAATCTGAGAGCTGAAAACAGGGGACAGACCTGGAGCTGTGCACCTACACCCACCCCACACAATCCACTAACACAGATGGGGCTGGAAGAGTGCAGCTCTGAATACTGGATTGCCTAAGTTTCTAGAGAATACCAATTCTTAAGGATCATTTCTTATTTGAAAAGGTGAATTCAGGATAACTTTTGAGAAGAAAGATTCTGTCTAAAGCCATTTTTTCAACTTTTTCCAAAGAATAAAATAAAGACTATCCTTAACAGACCAAAGAACAGTTCAAATGTTTCCCTCACCGTGGAATCCATCTGATTATATCTGGCAATATCTTTATGCAGTGTCCGTAGCATAATCATAGCCACCATTCCAGACAAGAAGAGGACAATGACCAGGGAATTCATGATGCTGTAGAAATAAGCATGTCAGGATTAATCTGTAGCTTAATTTTCTTTTTAAAATATTTATCCAGTAACATTAAAACAGTACTGATCAAAATCAAAATTTGACCTGAAATCCAACAGATTCAAAGAACTGTGTCCTTCTAGTGGATACATAACTTTATATACTTATCATAACAATCTTATAATCCTTTGAGAACTAGAATTTTTTGTCTGTGGTCAACATTATTAAATAAGTACTATGCCCAAATAAATGCAATACAAGCTGCCAGGATCAACAAAGATCTGTGTCCTCAAAAAATTTATGACAAATCTACTCCGTAAGTTAATGAGTGTCAAAAGGCAGTCAACAAAGTAGGAAAAGGAGAGTGATGGCACTATAAACAACTATCCAGATAAAAATTTTGAGTCATGCTTTGAAGAGAGAATAATAATAAATAGTCCTAACATGAGCAGTGGCTTCTTCCATTTCAAGTAAAGTGGTCAAATGTTCTGTTTCATTCATTCTCCTCTAATCCTCAGGGACAGACTTGTGAGGCAGGTATTTCTAGATAAAGAAACAGACTCTGAATAACTCGGTGACCTGGCCTGACTCACAAACAGTGACTTAAAGCCAGGATTGAGCACATGTATCTATCCAACTCAAAAGCCCAGACTTCTGGAGAACTAGAGAGGATTAAAGAATAAAGAAGATATTCAAAGGGACAAAACATAAGCACAGACCTAAAGTGGATTAACTCTGTACTCTTACCTAAACCACTGAATGTGGGTATGAGGCATAGATTCCAGAATATAGTCCCATCTAGATGCCCATCTGATGTTTTTATCTTCCTACAAAGATCAAAGAAAACATAACTCTTCAAATAAGCATTTGCTGACAAAGTATATTAAGAATTTAAACATTTCCACAGACCTTCCATTCAGTTAACAAATGTTATTTCTCATTATCATAACTTGGATTAGTCATGAGTTTCAGACTTTAGCTCTAACTCAAGTCAGGAAAATCAAAATGAGATTCAGTAGCAAATAAAAAATAATAAGAGTTCCTATAAGTACCTAGTTACCTGCATTTTTTTTGAAGTCTTGCTTTAAATTTTAACTAGGGGATCCCTGGTGGCACAGCGGTTTAGCGCCTGCCTTTGGCCCAGGGCGCGATCCTGGAGAGCCAGGATCGAATCCCATGTCGGGTTCCCGGTGCATGGAGCCTGCTTCTCCCTCTGCCTATGTCTCTGCCCCCCTCTCTCTCTCTCTGTGTGTGACATCATAAATAAAAAAAAAAGATTAAAAATAAATAAATAAATTTTAACTAGCAATAAATAAATAAATAAATAAATAAATAAATAAATAAATTTTAGCTAGCAAAAGTTTATTTTAGATATCAAAATTTAGAGCTGTACTTAATTTTTATTCTTTTTGATGTCACCTATGCTTATGAAACAATAGAGTCATAACTGAGCATCTGGCAGGTGTCACCCAGAATAAGCTCTTAATACCTAAAAAGAAATATATAGTGTTTATAGCACTAGGCTTGCAAAATTACACACTACATGAGGAGAATAAACGTTGTAACTATACTTGATTGCCAAGTTAGTTTATTAAAAATAGAAGTGGAGGGTGCCTGGGTGGCACAGTCTGTTAAGCATCTGACTCTTGGTTTGGGCTCAGGTTGTGATCTCAGGGTGGTGAGACTGAGCCCTGTGTTGGGCTCCACACTCAATGTGAAGTCTGCTTAAGACTCTCTCTCCCTCTACCTGCCCTACTCCTACTCTCAAATAAATAATCTTAAAAAAAAAAAGAAGTAGAATATTGCCTAAGATTCTCATAAAGTGAACTTTTACTTTCCTTCCAAGAAACTTATCCATAAATGAAAACACTCCCTTGAATTCCCCAAAAATCTATATAAATCATCTACTATCAACTCTCCATTAAAATTTATACTAATCCAGACTTCAAAATAGTGTCATTTTCCCAAATGCTTGTTACCTAAATCTTTGACATTTTCAGACTATTCTCTATGCCTCTTTACCTTTTGTCTTCTACGTACCTCTTATGACTTAACATTTAATCAAGTTTAATTCTCCAATTTACTATATTTCTCATTTAAATGGAGACTTAAGTTTTGAGTGTGATTATGTTGCCTAGTGCACTGACTATTCCATATCAGCTCATTAAAAGCTTATCTATGTGACAAGGTTAATCATTAATATTTTTAATTAGTTTAAGTAGTATGAATTTAAAATCAATTTCTGAGTTATTCCAGAGATAAAACAAACTCACCTGGAAGCTAACAGAATAAGTATAGGCAATTTTGATCTCCCCAGAAGCCTTGTTACTTATATCCATGGGGGGTCCAGAGCAGTCCGGTTTATCTATATGGGTATGTTTGAAGCTGTGGGAAAAAAACATTTTGGCAAGATGCTGATAAAGTATAGCTTTAAAAAAATGCGGTAAAGACTAGAAGTTCTGTACATATTTTACAGTGCTACCACAGTCAAAGGCAAAATTATTCATGCCACATTTAATATTACAAATATTTACTTCATATAAATAATGTGCTTAGTTATAAATATGTGTAAGAAATTATTACTCAAAATTAGAGACAAACTTTTAAAAGCACTATACTTGAAAAGCATTTAACTATCTCAAAAAAAATGGGCAGCTGGGTCAATAAAGCGTCCAACTCTTGATTTTGGCTCAAGTCATGATGTCATGGTCTTAGGATCAAGCCCCACATCTGGCTCCCTGCTCAATGGGAAGTCTACTTTCCTTCTTCTCCCTCTGCCCCTCCTCCATCTTGCACACACTGGCGCTCTCTAAAATAAATAAATCTTCAAAAATAAATAAATAAATACCTTAAGAAATAAAAACAAACACTAAGGGAGTTTAAAGTAACTGCCATCTTATAATGGTATGCATTTTTTAAAGAGAGCACAGGTGAGACAGAGGGGCTATGAGAGAGAGGGAATCTTTTCTTTGCAATTTTGTTTATTTTATTTTGAAGATTTTATTTATGGGCCGCCTGGGTGGCTCAGTGGTTAAGCATTTGCCTTTGGCTCAGGGCGTAATCCTAGAGTCCTGGGATCGAGTTCCCATCCAGCTCCCTGCAGGAAGCCTACTCCCTCTGCCTGTGTCTCTGCCTCTCTCATGAATAAATAAATAAATCTTTAAATAATAATAATAAAAAAGCTATTTATTTATTTAGAGGGAGAGAGCACAAGTGGGGGAGGGGCTGAATGAGAGAGAGAGAGACAAGAGAGAGAGAAGCAGATTCCCTGCTGAGTGGGGAGCCTGACATGGGGCTCGATCCCAGGACCCTGGGATAATGACCTGAGCCAAAGGCAGATGCTCAACCAACTGAGCCACCCAGGCATCCCAAGATTTTATTTATCTTATTTTGAGAGAGATAGTGTGTGCACAGTGGGATGAGGGAGAAAGGGAGAGAGAGCCTCTCTAGCAGACTTGGCGCTGAGCACTGAGCCCCCCACAAAGCTGGATCCCACAACCCTGAGATCACAACTTGAACCTAAATCAAGAGTCCCAGGCTCAACCAACTGAACCACCCAGGCACCCCAGCAAGCATTTCTTTACCACCAGTGGCATGGGGGAAAAGGCTAATTAAATGAGGGGTGAGGGGAAGTCATGAAAAAACAAACAAAAAGGAATAATCAAAATAGGATCCCATGAATAACTGACAGGTACTTTCATACTAAAAATACTGACAACTTGAAGAGATGCCCTTTGAATGACCTGTCAGGCAATGGCATCTAACACTGCATGGAGATTTTAGAAATGATAGCACTCAGCTCATCTGAGGGAGTGCCTGGCTGGCTCAGTCAGAAGAGCATGCAACTCTTGATCTCAGGATTGTAAATTCAAGCCTCATGTTGGGTATAGAGATCACTTAAAAAATAAAACCTTAAAAATCAGCTCATTTGGGACTCTGATAAGAAGTCAAGTTGCAAATATTAGAGACAATGCTTTTCCACTATAAGAAGAAACACCGTCCCAATCAGTCACATTATTCACTTCAAGCTGATACAGTAAAACTGCCAAAACTTCTTGATTAAAAAACAAAACAAAAACGCACTTTGGCTTAACTACTTACCATAACAAGAAAAATAAATCTGCACAACCTATAACTCAATAGCAAATCACACTAAAGGGAGTTTTATTTTTTTATTTCTTTAAAGATTTTATTTCTTTACCTGAAAGGGGGTGGGGAAGCAGAAGAGCACAAGCATTGGAGAGGGAGAAGCAGGCTGCCCATCCAGCAGGGAACCCAATGCAGGGCTTGATCCCAGGACCCCTGAGATGATGACCTGAGCAATGGCAGACTGGGCCACCCAGGTGCTCCTAAAGGGAGTTTTAGTAAAATCAATCCTGAAATGCCAGATTATATGTTAGAATACTGATTAACTGGGCCCTAAATATTTATTCTTTGGGAACAACTTCACTTCCATTTACTTTTCTATTTTATTTTATTTTTTCAGTAAGCTGTATGCCCAAAATGGGGCTTGAACTCATGAGCCTGAGATCAAGAGTTACATGTTTCACTGCCTGAGTCAGCCATGTGCCCCCTTTATTTTATTTTAAGTAACCTCTACACCTAATGTGAGGTTCAAACTCCCAACCTTGAGCTCAAGAGCCACATGATCTTCTGACTGAACCAGCCAAGCACCCCCACATTTGTTTACTTTTTACCTGTTTGTATAGTTACCTTTTTGGTTCAAGTTTGGCAGCCACTAATCTTGCTCCCATGGACCCAGTTTCAACAACATGATAGTATATTTTGATGTCAACATGGTTAAAGATGTAAAATGTATCTCTTTCATGGAATTCTGACTGTGGAACAGAACTTAAAGGTAGAAAACTGGCTATACAAGAGTCAAAACAAAACTTTAAAATGAGGCACAAGTAGGAATATTTGAGCTTAGACAGAGCTTTAATCCTTCCCATAAAAATGTTTCAGTTTTAAGCTTAACTCTCTATCAGCCAAAACTAACAGGCAGAGTACAAATTATGCTTCTTTAATATTTTAATTCTTACATGAAAGTAGGTACTTATTAAAAAAGAATACATCTAACATTTTCTAGCTTTCCACTTATGACAAAACTAACAATAAATTTTAAAATGTTACATGTTATGAACATGCTAAATCTTCCACATTTCAACACTTTTCCTCCTTAGAAGTTTTATAACTTCAGACTAAACAAAAAACTTAAATTATGCAAGTGTTTCTGGTCAACTCTCCCAAAAGCATTAGCTAATGTAACCAGTTTCATGATCAAGCTCATGCTAACTTCTACTACCAGGTAATATTAATTAAGAGATTAAATCGGATTGACCTGATTACATAAAATTTAATATATATCCCCAATAATTTTAATACTTTATATGTTAACATCTTCACTTTACTATCCTTTTTAAATATAAAAGAATGGCAATAAACTATGCATTTAGTTTTTAAAACAGGTATAATATCAAACTTGTGCAATATAATATTTTATGGACTTAAATTTGTGATACAAATTTCATGGACTTATATTGAGGTATTCCTGGCACTCCACTAATCTGCTTTTTAAAAAATATATACATTTATGAGTCTAAACTTTTAATAGAGTCAGAACATACAAAGTCCCAGCCCTTAGCACAGTGCCTACCATATAACAGACACTCTCAGTGAATACAGAACTAAATCTGAATTATTTTAGTTCTAAAATTAAATTTATACATTGTTAATCTGGTTTAAATTTAAGATCTAAGCAGTTGTATTTTAGAACATCTGAATTGTACTCATTCAATGAATATAACAAATTCTGTCCAGGTAAAGACAGAATCCTTCTATACCAAAAAACATTTTTAAAAAGTAGCATAGAGTTTTTCATGAACTTACATTAATAACACAGGCATCTTTCGCATGGCCTTTATCTGTAATGTAACAGCCAATAGGAAATCCAGGATTACAGAACCTCTGACCATCTTCAACGTCATAACACCACGTTACAGGCATATTATCAACAATCCTATGCACAGAAATAAAAGTCAAGTTAGAAATCATCAAACATGATTAAGAAATACTGCCCAAAGCTGTGTTACCACTTTACAAAATTTAAATGTCTATAAATGCCTTAAGATGTCAAAACTATAATAAAAGAATTTTATTAAGATATGGTATGTATCAGAAATAATAGCACTATTCCAATATTGGATACACTACAGTGAAGAAAAATACAGCTTCTTTGAAACTATAAGTGTATATAGGAAAGAGAGTTTTATAAATTAATTTGCCGACTCGCTAATTTAATAATATAATTATCTAGATAAATAAGTATAGTTTACCTTTAGCAGAATACTCAAAGCTCTAAATTAGGTGCAAAGCAATGTATTTAGTTCCTTGAGAACAATTTAATGGAACAGTATAGAAGCAAATGTCCTTTATTACTAAGTAATTCAATGTAAAGAAGAACATAACTGCAAAATGGGAAAAGAGTCAACTTAAGGGCCAGGTGAAAAAGTGAAAATTATAGTATTATCTATTAAAGCCAAGTAAATCCAACTTGTGTCTGAAAGAAATGCTGCTATAAAACTAGAGAAACAAAGTTGAAAAGTTCTAAAGTGGGAAAAAAGCTTTAAAAAAGGGGGATAGGGATGTCTGGGTGGCTTAGCAGTTGAGTGTCACCCTTTGGCTCAGGGCATGATCCGGGAGACCCAGGATCGAGTCCCACATCAGGCTCCCTGCATGCAGCCTGCTTCTCCCTCTGCCTGTGTCTCTGCCTCTCTCTCTCTCTCTCTCTGTCTCTCATGAATAAATAAATAAAATCTTTTTTAAAAAAAAGAAAATACACCTTTAAATAAGTAAATAAATAAATAAACAAACAAACACACTTAAAAGGGGGATAAAAATAAATAAGTAAAGAATAAGGTTCTGTAGCACTAACTACATTAAAGTCCGAGCATGTGGTCCCCTATCCCAAGAGCACACTGCAGGATACAAATCTAAAAAAATTACTAAAAATATACTAGCTATATTACAGTCATAAGATGACACTCCAGGGCATGTTTTATTTGTTAATTAATGTATGCCTTAGGAAGTAAAAATATGATTCTATATGTATCCAAGATGTACATTAATGACCTAATAAAACATGTCTTGTCACATTTAAATGCTATTTAATAGTACCCAATATACCAAATTTTAGAATCACCTACACTATTAAGTTCATTATTATTATAATCAGCAGGCTAGTAGTTTTCATGAAAAAGGCTTATAAAATATTAGAAGCATAAAAGCAGGGATCCCTGGGTGGCGCAGCGGTTTAGCGCCTGCCTTTGGCCCAGGGCGCGATCCTGGAGACCCAGGATCGAGTCCCACGTCGGGCTCCCAGTGCATGGAGCCTGCTTCTCCCTCTGCCTGTGTCTCTGCCTCTCTCTCTCACTGTGTGCCTATCATAAATAAATAATAAAAAAAAAAAAAAAAATTTAAAAAAAAAAAAAAAAAAAGAAGCATAAAAGCAATGCTATATAAAATAAATAATTCAGGTATTTTGGAGGCTTAAACAATCAGTTAATTGCTTTAATTTTTAGGTAGAGAATTAAGTCCATTCAATGAATATATACTGGCAATATATTGATTATAACATCTTTATGCTATCATAGCCAAAAAAATACTACATAAAAATTATAGTGCTAGTTACAAAATGAAAAATTAAGGAGCAATTTAGGCTTTTTAAAAGCAAGCATCTTAAGCACCATTTATATATCTTGACACAATAACCTTTTCTGGTAATAGCATTAAAAAAAACCAAATACTTGGAAATAAATCTAAGAAAATTTAAAGAATATAATTTTCAATTACTGCCTTGCTAATAAGTTAGGGAGGGAGTAGTAGCTATTTGAATTTATAACACCAAAAATACTTAAAATTTTATTTTCATTCTGATACAGTGAAAAAGGACTCAAACAGATAAAGACTGAATAACCAGCATCTTCAAGTTTTTTTTTTAATTTTTAATATTTTTGTAAAGATTTTATTTTATTTATTTATTCATAGAGACACAGAGAGAGAGAAGGAGAGAGAGAGCCAGGCAGAGGGAGAAGCAGGCTCCACGCAGGGAGCCCGACATGGGACTCGATCCTAGGTCTCCAGGATCACACCCCTCTGGTTGCAGGCGGCGCCAAACCACTGCGCCACTGGGGCTGCCCAGCATCTTCAAGTTTTTAGACAGACTATAGTTTAAGTTTACAATTGACATACCCATCACAAATTATTGAATCAATTTCACTATCAAATGCTTTCTAACTTTACAAACTATTTTAAATTATTTATTCTTGTTATTATATACATTTGGGCATCAAAGTAGTACCTATATTAATTGTGTCATAAATTAGTTAAAAATATTTCTAGGGAACGCCTGGGTGGCTCAGTGGTTGAGCGTCTGCCTTTGGCTCAGGGCATGATCCTGGAGACCCGGGATCAAGTCCCGCATCGGGCTCCCTGCATGGAGCCTGCTTCTCCCTCTGCCTCTGTCTTTGCCTCTCTGTCTCTCTCATGAATAAATAAATAAAATCTTAAAAAATATATATATATTTCTAAGTACTTTACTCTGAGGAGGCTACCGAAGAAGAGGTGCTTCTATTACCTTTAGGAGCAAGCCTCTAAGCAGTAGCATTCTAAGAACAGACAGTAGAAGAAACAGCTAAAAAATCACCTATAGACTTGAAGAGCCATTCTTTCATTTTGTCAACAAACAAGTAGCTATTAGAGTAAATAGGGGTGGATGAAGCTAACATAAAACTGTAAGAACTGAGCCTCAGATATTATTTTGAAGGCTGTTAAAGAACAATTTGAAGCAAAGAGAAAGTACCAAGGGAAATTTCAATTATTTATGAATAAGCAAACGTATTCAAGTTATACTGATTTAGCAATTAGCTAATCTTCTCACAGTAGCTTAGAAGAAAAAAGCTCTTGGCTTACTAGAAACAAAGAAATGAGGAAATTTCAAGTTTGTGTTTGCACTGAAGGCCACACGAGGAGGAAGCTCACACAAATGTAATGGGCAAGTTTCCTCCTCATTCTAGGGGTGTTCTGCTATGAACACCTCTGAAACTTATTCCTATATGGTTTAGGACACTGAACCAGATTCTACTCATCTGGCCAATCAGAATTAATCTCCCCAGTTACAGACTAGTTCACGGATGGGTAAATGACCCAAGGCTGCCCCTTCTGAGGACTTTTTTGTTCCATGTATATGGAAGGGAGGAGCAATAGAATGACAGGCTCCAATCACAGGATCTGGGCATGTCAAACTGAAATCAATGGTTCCTAACCTCCTGTGGTTTGGGCAATGAGACAGTTTGAGATACTGATAAACATTCAAGAGAAGTACATGAAGACAGTCTTTCTGTTCAGTATCTCCACTTTTCAGAAGATGTAAAACATGTAAATTAAGACCCCACATAGAATAGAGGCATTTGTCAGCAAAATTACCTGGAAGAATAACAAAAGTTATACTTGAAAAGCTGGCTCTTTAGACCCCTTTTTAAATATTCAACATTCGAATTCTGTATAGTGAATCAATACTACCTTTATTTTTTATGTCAATACTACTTTAGAAGCAAAAATAAAATAGGTTTAAATGCTTTCTGATTTACAACGCAAACTGGTAAAGATCTAGTTAATGTAACACCACATGTATAAAATAAAAAACAGATTACTCAAAATACAAGTGTTGTATTTGAAGTAGATGCTATTTATTAAACATTACACAAAATTTAAGTTTGTTTTCCCACCATCTTTTTCATGGCCTCCACATATAAAATAACAGTATTTTTCTAGATGATTGATGTAGGTCCTTTTCCCAAAGTATAAAAATGCTCTTGTCAACCACATATGAAAAAGAGAACTTTTAGTCTATGTAACAAAAGAAGTACCAGATATTACTGTAATCTATGCAGTTAAAAGATGATACTGTAAGCCATCAACTTTAGTAATCCTTGGCAAGTCAAAGTCATACCTCATGCTATTACTAGCAACAAAAAAAGGAAATCAATTGATTTGCTATATTTTATACAGTTAATGAAGTAACTTATATATTCATGAAACAGAGGTGTCATCTAGAAAAGGAAAATACCAAAAGTCCAAAATCTCCATGTCTTACCAGTGATGTTG
This sequence comes from Canis lupus baileyi, assembly GCF_048164855.1. Taxonomy (NCBI): domain Eukaryota; kingdom Metazoa; phylum Chordata; class Mammalia; order Carnivora; family Canidae; genus Canis; species Canis lupus. The sequence continues at coordinate 11,884,994 of NC_132854.1, forward strand.
ATAATTCAGTAACATGCTTTTTTTCAAGAATTCTAACTTTTGTTTGTCTTCAGCTTTCTCTGTATGATATGTTTTTGTACAGACAAGCTTGCAGGTTTCCTCCTTATTAAATGTAAACTGTATTAAAATAAAATGAAAAGCAAATTAAAAATTATCTAGGTCCTTCACACCTATCCCATGAGGAAAAATACTAGTCTCGTTAAATTACTTAAGTGCATTAGTAATGATAATATATATATTTAAATTTCTCATTGCTCAATCACATTTAAATTTTAATCTTACTGTTTCTCTAAAAATTTAAATCAATTTTTCTTTTGATAAGTAATAGTTTTTATTTTTATATATTTTTTTATAATTTCAATCTACCCACCTTTTATATGTAACTGAATCCTAGAAGGGGAAAAAGACTACATGTAGAACAAAATGAAACATTAGTCTTTCTATAGTAATGTCCTCTGATGTTTTAGAAATTGTGGAGTAGAAGGCTTTCTAGTAATAAGCAGACAAGTTTTCAGTCCACAGATGCCTCCTATGTGTCAGGTAAGAGAGATGCAGCAGTGAGTAACAGACTGTGATGATACAAGAAGTCAGATTTGGATGTCTAAAAATCAGGGTAAACATAATTTTTTTACTCACCTTTGAAAAGATTATCAATTTTCAGGATCTTATTTAATAATAAAATTGATACAAAAAATAAGGCTTAAACAAAAATTGGTAATTTAAATGTTAAAATTTCGGAGTCTCCAAAATTTCCTCCAATTTCGGAGTCTAGGACTTATTTCATATGTGTAAAAATAATGATATTCGTAACATGTAAGTTTACTTTATTAGGATCCATTTATGGCTTCATTTAAAAAATATATTTCCTAGTTTAAGATTATAATTTACTAAAATAACTCTATATCACTCATAATTATATACCATTCAATACATTCGAACTTCATTACACATGATTAAAAAAAATTTGCCTATGTTTCACTTTTAAGTAGTCCATTGTTTTGTATATTATTAAAACACTTAAACCAGCTTCTGTGCATTAGCTGACAAATGAATGCTTCAGGTGTGGCCCACTGCTGCCACCTGTCAGCCAAGAGTTTAGTTTTGGCCTCATTGCTATTTACATTCTGTAAATGTAGCAATGTTTGTACAATTATTTAACATTCTTAACCTTAATGAAAAAAAGTATAGATACTAAGGAATCAGAGGGATAGGTCTCAAATTTAAATTGAGCAGAGATAGACATTACTAGTTATACCAAAACTGGCAAATCAATCCAATGCATACTGGATTTAGGCAAGTCAGCTGTGTGTTCAACTGTGAAAGTAGTAAAACTAGAGAAGATATTTAATCATAATAAACATTTATTAACTCATGTAATCTCCAGCAAAGGTAGTCTCCTTTGCTGAATCCTCATCTTCCTAACCTAGTAACACTGATGCCTCAAGGCTCAATCCTTAGAATCCTTCTCTTCATTATCTATCTACTCTCCCTTGGGGAGCTCAACAATTCCTGGCTTTAAATACCATTTATTAACTGATGATGATTCTCAAATGTGTATGTGTAGGCTAAACCTCTCCTCCAAATTCCAGACAGATATATTCAAGTGTTACTCCACATCTCTTAGACACCTAATTTCCCATTCCTCCCAAACCTGACCTTCCCAGAGACTGTCCCATTCTAGAAAACAGAAAGTACACACTCTATATCCCATCCCTCAGCAAATTCGCAAATTCTGTTGTGCTGGCCCCATCTTCAAAATATAACCAGTTCTGTGATTCTGACCACTTCACAAAACCTACCCATCTACCCCATGGTCTGAACTACTATCATCTCACACGTATCCCAGTGATTTTGAGTGCCTAACTGGTTGCCAGTCTTCTCTCCTTGCTCTTCCATGGTCCATCCTCAACAGAGCAGCCCTAGCTAGTGATAGTATTAAAATCTAAGCCTACGGGATCCCTGGGTGGCGCAGCGGTTTGGCGCCTGCCTTTGGCCCAGGGCGCGATCCTGGAGACCCCGGATCGAATCCCACGTCAGGCTCCCGGTGCATGGAGCCTGCTTCTCCCTCTGCCTATGTCTCTGCCTCTCTCTCTCTCTCTATGTGACTATCATAAATAAATAAAATTAAAAAAAAAATTAAAAAAAAAAAATAAAAAAAAAAATAAAAAAAATAAAATAAAATCTAAGCCTACTCAAAATCCTTCTGTGCTAATTATCTTGTTCAGATATACAGACCAAAGTCTTTACAGTGGCCTATGAGTCACTATGTGATCCCATCGCTTCTTTGCCCCCATTTCCTGCTATTCTCTATCTTGCTCACTTGCTCAAGTCACACCAACATTTTTCTGTACCTTGAGCACACCCAGACAAGCTGACATCTTAGGACAGTTGTATTTGCTTTCTTCACAGAGAACATTCTCCCAGATATTCACATGGCTCATTCCTTTACTCGCTTCAGGTCTTTTGGTCAAATGTCACAGCAAGACTTTTGCTGGCCCATTTAAAAGTACCAATTCTCCATTCACCTTCCCTGATTTATTTTTGATAGTTTTTCCATTAGCAACTGGCATACTATATATTTTAGTAATTCATTTTGTTTCCTTCTCCTCATCAGAATATAAGATCCATGAGGGTAAAGATCTTTGTCTCTGTCTCTGGTCACTGCTGCATGCCACACCTACCACAATGCCTGGCACAAACATGTTAACTGAGTAAATGAATGAGTATGACTGGTTATATTTGGGATGAGATTCTATGACCCTGAGAAATGTGGCTCCAGCTTCACATCACACACATAATCTTGAATTGTTGTTTTCCTGACCTCAAGAGAAGTCCTAAATAAAAGACAGCAAAGTAGATTTGAGGTTTGGTTTGGTTTCTGGTTGTTAATATTTTTACTGCAGATCTAAAATAAGGCCAAATTCTGTCAAAATAAGGGACAAAGAATACTGATCATATTGAAAAATATGGGTCAATACATTTATGGTTGGCTTGGACAAAAATCTAATCTCCCATATTTCTGTTTACCCATGCTCTGGTCTTAAGAAATGCCTGCTCTGTCTCTTTAAGCTTGGGACTTAAAGATTTTGTTTTAGCACAAACCTTGATCCTAAAAATTTCTAGGAAATTCACAGAAAATGAGAGATGTACGCACATCTTTCTCCATTTTGAAGTACTCCTGTTCTCCTATATTACCTCAACTCCTGGTTCAAATTTAAATCTGCAAGTCACGAGGCCTAAAAAGAAACACAGCTGTCTTTCCCTGTAAATAAATATACCCTGGATGGAAGCCTACTATGGAAGTAATTTGCCTTTAAATTCTACTCCAAAGGGACAATCTTCTCCAGGGGTTTGAATATTTTGCTGGCCTTCCCTGTTTATCTACAATCTGATACAGGCTGTTTACTGCAAGAAATTCCTGCTGTCCCTCGAGTTCACGGAAGATGTTACTGATGCTCTTCTCTTCCATCATTTCTCAAGGCAAAGGTATCACTAAACAAACAATGGGGCTGAGATACCATAGGAATATCTATAGTTGATTATATAATTTAATAAATTTGCCTGAAAATCACCCTCTGCTATGAAAGCAATGCAATAACTTCCATAGTATTCTTTCAAACTATCACACCAGGGAGTGATAAACAATTAAGATGATAGGTAATCAGGGGATCCCTGGGTGGCGCAGTGGTTTGGCGCCTGCCTTTGGCCCAGGGCGCGATCCTGGAGACCCGGGATTGAATCCCACATCGGGCTCCCGGTGCATGGAGCCTGCTTCTCCCTCTGCCTGTGTCTCTGCCTCTCTCTCTCTCTCTCTCTGTGACTATCATAAATTAAAAAAAAAAAAAAGGTGATAGATAATTAATATGTTTGCCCTGCTCAGTAATACCCATGTCCATACACTTTGAGCTTCTTTTTCCCCCAGTAACTTCATCCCATATGCCTTCAAATCTGGCTTTGAAAAAATTTTAAATTACTGGCATCTTTAGGGTAGAAAATTTAAAACTGCAGTACTTAAGAGTACTCATGGTTGAGAACTGTAAACTTGTAAAATTATGTGGATTAAACTTGCACAGCTCTGTGTCTTTTTCCCAGCGCTTCACAAAAGAGCACAGTGCTAGAGGGAGTAAAATAGGTGTTGGGACTACTCTAGGTGTACGGATCTGCTGGACAGATGTTCAATGCAATGAAAGGGCCAAGGCAAATAGATGGCACTGCTAAGTGAGAAAGCAGAGAAGGCAGCTAACCATGGGGTCTAAGTCACAGAAGATAAGGAGGAGACTCTAAGAGAGGGATCAGGATGGGTTTGAATAAACCTTGGAAGTCAAGTTAAAGCGATTAAAATAAATGTGTTCATGCAGACAGATGCCCACAGTAGCAACGTAAAGGAAAAAGGCACAGTGCAGAATAATATGTTAAAACATAAATAAGTAAATCTTTTTTTTTTTTAAAGATTTTACTTATTTATTCATGAGAGACACACAGAGAGAGGCAGAGAAGCATGATGTAGTACTCGATCCCAGGACCCCAGGATCACGCCCTGAACCCAAGGCCGATGCTCAACCACTGAGCCACCTAGGTGTCCCCATAAATAAGTAAATCAAATTTTATTTTATATGCTTATAAATGCATGGAAAATTTCAGGAAGGATTAAGAAAGAGGGTAATGTGAATCTAGGGGGAAGATAGGCTTTTTACTTTATATTATTCTGTACCATTTAGGCTTTTAAATGGCAATACATCGTTATTATAAACTAATTTTTCTAAAAGAGAGTGAGCATTATTCTTTGTGTAGCAGGAGAGCAGATATAAAATGAACAGGGGACTGTGCAATGTGGAAAGAAAACAGGCTTAAGTGTTAACAGATTTAAAAGGCAGAACAATTCTGGGTGATGATGAAGGGAATATCTTATATTGTGCTTAGTTTGGTTTAACTGATGTCCTAAAAATGTACCAAGAACATTCCAAACATACTTTTAATGGTCAAAAAAGAAAGGTTAGCTTCCTCAAACCCAATGGGGGAGCCTAAGTAGTACTGTACTTGCTAAGAGACAATATGTCTAATATGGGGAGCCTTAAGGCCACTTTCATGACTGAAGGCTAGGCTTTTTGGTCCTTCTGTAAGGTAAGGCTGGGGGTCGGACTACTATCTTTTAGGCCACCACCTTATCATTTATAATATTGGTATCTGAATGTGCATTAAGACAAACTTATTCATGACATATTGTGAAGAGAGGGATCCTTCCAAGCTCTGAGTTTAAAAATTATTTCCAGAGATAAACAATAAATGAAATCCTCCTTAGCTATAAGAGTTATCTCAGGCTTTTCTGTAAGAAAAAGGAAAAGAAAAAGAAAAGAAAGAAAAAGAGGAATGAAAGAGCGAAAAGCAACTAGATGACTTCTATATAACACTGAACACAGGGCAGCCTGGGTGGCTCAGCGGTTTAGTGCTGCCTTCAGCCCAGGGCGTGATCCTGGAGTACTGGGATCAAGTCCCACGTTGGGCTCCCTGCATGGAGCCTGCTTCTCTCTCTGCCTGTGTCTCTGCCTCTCTCTCGGTGTGTCTCTCATGAATAAATAAATAAATCTTAAAAACAAAACAAAACACTGAATACAAACCTTATATGGTGAAGGTTCAATTCTTTCCCCGAATAATACCTGACCAAGATTTTCAGATGGGCGTTTTCCTTCTGATGCTTGGCAAAAATCAAACCTAAGGGGAAAGAGTATTTAAGCTTTTACATATGAAAGGAAACAATGAAATATCAAACTCCTAGCCAATGCAGAGGGTAGATTAAGTATAGACCATTCCAGTAGCTCTAGGAGATGAGTAAGAAATATAGTCACATTCCAAGTCCCACGTATACTTCCCCAAAACAAAAAACCAAACATCAGAAAACTACAGAATACTTTGATGTCTTACTATCATTTTGAAGATGTAAATTACAAAATTTTAAAAACTGACACATTTTATTTTCATTCATTTCAACGATAAAATTATTTACATCCTTATTCTTCAAGTGAATTTTGCTAACTTATCTCGTTTTGTTATAATTTCTAATTCAAAGCTTTACTTAATAATGACATCTCAGGTAGATGTGTCAAAGTTCCCTGGGTTTCTGTCTCATCTCAGTACACTGGCCAACACATCCCAAAATGGGAAGAAGCATGTGTGAGACAGATCCTAGAAAACAGGAAATTGTGGAGAAGCCGTAATCACTCAGCTGTAAGCTTCTCTATAATTCCCTTGTATTATCAACCAGATTTTAATAAAGTTTTCTTTAAACATTACAGTCAAACTTCAGCTTTGCTACAGAAAGTTAAAGGGTAGTTCTGTGTTCATTCTGGAATGATATGGGAGTACTTGAGGCACTAATTGCTACAGATTAGATTCCTAAGAGAAAGATGAATCTCAGGTAATAAAAAACAGGCTGTAAAAGTCCTCAAATGAAGGCTTTCTATGTGTTGGATGTAAGAGATCACTGTTATTCCCAGGAAAATCCACAAAGATTTAAGGAGATACATTTATTTAACAAAATAAAAGAAACAAAAACTAGAGCACTGAGATCTCTAATAGTTACGTAAATGACGGTCCATCCATTCATGAATGCCATACTCTCTTATATTCTCCATATTTAGGCATATGGATTCTTATAGGATAGTCTTACTTTTAAGTATAATGCTTTTCTCTACAATAAACACATTTTCTTTTAAAACTCTGAGATATCACAAAAATTTAGAAACTAACCAAAATTTAGCAACTATGCTTAATACTAAATATGGCATATAGTGGTCAAAAGAATAAAGTATATTTTTGTACCATTTTTTATAATATCAAAAAATGAAAATAATCAGATGTTCATAGAGAATTAGTGAAATAAATCATACATGACTCTATACAATCTTTACAAAAAAAAATAAACAGGACCTGGCTGGCTCAGTTGGTAGAACACGCAACTCTTAATCTCAGGGTCATGAGTTCAAGCCCCATACTGGGTAAGAGCTTACTTTAAAAAAAAACAACAAAAAAAAGAGGGTGCACCTGGGTGGTGCAGTCTATTAAGCATCCGACTTGAATTCAGTTCAGGTCATAGTCTCAGAATTGTGGGATCAAGTCCCAAAGCTCTGTGCTTAGCAAAGTCTGCTTGGAATTCTTTCTCCCTTTCCTGCTCCCACTCCCTCTGCCCCCCAACTCATGCTTTTACTCTCTCTCTCTCTCAAATAGATAACTCTTAAAGAAAAAAAAAAAGGAGAGAAGAAAGAAAGAAAAAACAGCTATGAAAAAGACTGAGGTAATGGTAGCTGTGTATTAACATGGAAAGATGCACACAACAGATTCAGTAAGAAAAAGAAGGTACAAAACTACTTTTGTTTAAAACAAAAATGCATAGATGTAGTTAGGTATATGAGAATATGCAGAGAAAAATGTGGAAGAGTAGAAAACAAAGCAACTGTTTCTGGGGATTATGTGGGACATGAGGATTTTGTTTAAAACTGTATGGAGTTTTTTATAATTAAAAAATTAAAAGAAAACACAATGGCTTTTTGTCCACTCAGATAAAAAAGGAAATCCATGGTTTTGGTTGGTGCTTCTACTGTATTGAAAAAGATCATGTTTCACATTTTAACCATATCTTAAACATAAAGAATACCCCTTAAGAAATGTTTTCAGATCCTGTACATTTTTAAAATACATATGAATTTACCCATAACTGTGGAGAAAATAAATTTCTAAAAGTACAAGATTCTGATGAGTCACTTACAATTTTATATAAAAACCAAGCTGAAAAACTTACGCCGTATATTCATAAGGAAGAACAGATTCCACTGAATCAAGCCTGTTCACAAATAGTTCTATTTCAGCCTGAAAATGAAGAAACAAAGAATTAGAATATAAACAAATGGAGATCAAAACTTAAGTCATGCTTAGAACCAAAAACTAATTTGACATGTTTGAAATGTAAAATTTTATGATAAACATTTCTCCTGTAAATCCATTCACTGAGTGGACTTATATGCAGTTAAATTACAACAAAATGTTTTCATAGTTTCAAATTTCTCCAATATTTTTTTAAAAATTTATATATTCATTTATGGGGGGAGGGGCAGAGGGGGAGAATCTTCAAGTAGACTTCCTGTTGAGTGCAGAGCCCCATGCAGGGCTCAATCCCACAACCCATCAGATGGTTACCTGAGCTGAAACCAAGAGTTGGAAGCTTAAGCAAATAGGCCACTCAGGAGCCTCTCTCTTTGGCTGTTTTCAAGATTTATTTATTTGTTACTTGAGAGAGAAAAGAAAAGAGGGGGAGAGAGAGAAGTATGAGGATTAAATGATTTAACATTTGTAAAGAATTTCAAACTGCCTAAAAACATAGGGAACACAACTTCAGTCTGGAGGTAGCATAATGCCAGACTGCTCAGGTCCTTCAAGTCCTAAATTTACTCTTAATAAATATGTGCTTTTGGTCAAGGAGTAATTTTGAATGTGAGGAATGTATAAGGTGATAATAAAATGGATAAGAATATAGAAACTGGTCCATAGTTGATACACAATAAGGAAAATGACTTTTTAAATTTAAGTTCAATTTGCTGGGGATCCCTAGGTGTGGCTCAGGGTTTAGCGCCTGCCTTCAGCCCAGGACGTGATCCTGGAGTTCCGGGATCAAGTCCCACATCGGGCTCCTTGTATGGAGCCTGCTTCTCCCTCTGTTTCTCCCTCTGCCTCTCTCTCTCTGTGTCTCTCATGAATAAATAAATAAAATATTTAAAAATAAATAAATAAATTCAATTCAATTTGCCAAGATACAGTGTAAAACCCAATGCTCATCACATCACACGCCCTCCTTAATGCTGGTCATCCAGTTAAGGTAAATGATTAAATAAGCATAGCTACTCTTATTTCAGAGAAAAGAGACATTCCTGAATCTGAATATTTACCAGTATAAGGATAACCTTGACGGTTTCTCCCTGCTCCCATAAAAGGACACTAAGACAACAGCCTTCTGATCTACTACCTGTTTATACCTATTCATTATTCTTTTCTTAGCTATTAGTCTAGGGGAGGGGAAGATAATAATTATCAAGCACAATTCTCATAATGACCTTATGAGCTAGGGATTACTTGCTCTACTTTAAGAATATAAATTTAAAACCTGGACTGCTAACTCAAAAAAAAGTGCGGAAACTCAAGTGCTAACTACCATCACTTAATTTCTGCTGCTCTCAATCCTCTACTTCTCTTCCTTCTGGTCTCTTCTGACACTTTTCCACATTTACTTTTACAAGGAAGTTAGTCCATCACAGATATCACCACTGAATTACGGACCTTTTTCTATTATTTGGTGAACTAATCAAAATACATCTTGGATATTCAGTTCATTCTGGTTATTTTTGTAGCACTTTCATTCTTCCTTTAAATTCTGAAAATCTAAAAATTTAAGAATTATCCTCTCACAACATGCAAAGAAATGTAAATTACAATAAATGATATCTTTAACAAGAACAGAGCAATTTATACCATATTTGTAAATATGCTACATTTATAACACTTATTTCATTTTATTTAAATTTTGGAGTTTAATTTGCCCTTTTCTTCTTTAAAAAAAAATTTATTTATTTAATTGAGAGAGAGAAAGAGCATAAGCAGGGGGAGCAGCAGAAGAAGACGGAGGGAGCCTCACATGGGGCTCTAACCTAGGACCCTGAGATCATGACCTGAGCCAAAGGCAGATGCCCAACCCAGGTGCCCCTATAATACTTCATTTTAAATATCAACTCTTATCTGAAACAAGGAAATTTCAATAATATTTTAAGAATGAGATCCTTGTAAGGGCTCCTGAGCAGCTCAGTTGGTTAAGCGTCTGACTCTTGGTTTCGGCTCAGGTCATGATCTCAGGGTTGTGAGACAGAGCCCTAGAATTAGGCTCTGTGCTTGGTATGGAGCCTGCTTGAGATTCTCTCTTCCTCTCCTTCTGTACTCCCCCCCCCCCTTTTAAACACTTTTTCTCTGTCTCAAAAATAAATAAAATTGCTATTAGGAATGAGATCCTTGTTATATGGCAGTAGAGAAAATGTTAAAAATTGGAAGGAGAAAGGAAAAGAGCCTGCTCATAAGCATGTGATTTCATGAAAGGCAAAATGCTACAGACTTGACCTTCATCTCTAAAAATATAAACACATACATGGATAAAACAATTTGGAAAAATATAATCAGCTGTTGGTTCTAGTGGTCTAAATGGATATATAGGTGATCATTATACTACTCTATCAACTTTTTTTTTAACTTTGAAAATAGTCAAAATTAAAAGTTGGAAAAATAAAAGGCTTTAAAGTTGACAGCAGACTTTAGTCTTTCTGCGAAGCAACAGAAGCCTAATTGAAGCAAGAAGAGAGAAAAATGAAAGAGTAAAATTTAGCGTGGAAAGTTGTTCTGGACTAGGAAAGATGACTTCAAAATAAGTATTAAAACAGGAGAAAACAATATGCAATGTACATGAAAACTGAAGTACATTCCCAAGAATAAAAAAAATCCTGCTGAACAACCATGAGAAAGTCATTCACTCAACACATTTATTTAATGGCCACAATACTAGACATTGTGAGTGATATAATAATACAAAGACAGAAACACTTGCCTTTGAAGAATTTCTAATCCAGATGAGAAGATAAGACATACATTCAAGAAAGTAAAAGAAAAAAATGACAAAGCTATTTATAAGTTCTTGGGATAGTTACTGAATCTCAAGGGATTTTATTTTTTTAAACATTTTAAATTTTATGGTCACTTTCTACTCTGCATATCTTTACTTCCCATCCAAAAGTTAAGTACATCTCCTTCTGGAAATTTGCCTTAAATAGAGACAGCCAACTACAAAATACCACTGACATGACTAGAAAGAGCTTTATTTTTTTTTAAGATTTTATTTATTTATTTATTCATGAGAGACAGAGAGAAAGAGAGAGAGACAGAGAGAAAGAGACACAGGCAGAGGGAGAAGCAGGCTCCATGCAGGGAGCACGATGTGGGACTCGATCCCAGGGTCTCCAGGATCAGGCCCTGGGCTGAAAGCGGCACTAAACTGCTGAGCCACCTGGGCTGCCCTAGAAAGAGCTTTAAAGGTTACTTACTTCATATTCCTGCTTTCTAAGTGTCCCAAACTGAGTTATTAAAAGCATGAAAAGTTGTGACAAAGGTATACTTTTTTTTTCCCTAAATATTGCTTATATTTATTTAAAAGGCAGAACATAATGCATCTGTAGGGATCCAGGTTCCACAGTTCTTAAAACACTAGCTGTAAATAGGCTCATCACCCTTAGGAGGTTACAGATAAATCATAAAACAAGACAGTAAATTTTAAAGCAAGACTTAGGGGGATCCTTGGGTGGCTCAGCAGTTTGGCACCTGCCTCCGGTCCAGGGCATGATCCTGGAGTCCCGGGATCGAGTCCCACATGGGCTCCCTGCATGGAGCCTGCTTCTCCCTCTGCCTGTGTCTCTGCCCCTCCCCCTCCCTCTCTCTCGTGTGCGCATGCGCGCTCTCTCTCTCTCTCTCTCTGATGAATAAATAAATAAAATCTTTAAAAAAAAATAAAGACTAATTAAATCCCACCCTAAGAATTTTTTAATGGAAATAGTTTTATTTAATTTAGAGTGTTATGGTCTCTCTTCTAAATCCTTCTCTTCCCAAACGTACAATTTTCTTTTTCTGGTCCTAACCCACTCATTCTACATCTGATCCCAGCTCTGGTCACACCTGTACTTTATCACCTTAAGCCATGTGTGCCATGCCACAGGCCTGCATTGTTTTATTTCCTTTTCCTTCTTTTTGCTTTTATTCCACTTTACCTGCCACCACATTTGTCCCAACCCACATCTACAACTGATTTTCAAGTAATATTCAGAGAAGAAACGTGAGTCTGAACAAGAACCAAAGCAAGTGGCTAGTCACAAAAGGCTCTAAGATACGAAGGCACAGCCACAGAAAAGGAAAACTGTGGACATTTCAACTGCTCAATATTGGAGAAGTCCACAGTGGGAAAAATTCTGAAGAAGGAGAATCTGGGGATCCCTGGGTGGCTCAGCAGTTTGGCGGCTGCCTTCGGCTCAGGGCGTGAGACTGGAGTCCCGGGATCAAGTCCTACATTGGGCTCCCTGCATGGAGCCTGCTTCTCCCTCTGCCTGTGTCTCTGCCTCTCTCTTTCTCTGTGTCTCTCAGGAATAAATAAATTCAAAAAAAAAAAAAAAAAGGAGAATCTTAACTCAGACATAATAAAACAATCCCAACAGAAATGCTGGAACTCATAAATGGTTGCTCATGAACTTTGAGTTATCTGACCAGCAACGCCCAGAAGTTGATCTCCTATATACTAAGGTTCTTCCTTCTATCCCCACTTCACTGAAAACTAAAATTTCAATTTTAGGTTGTATCAAAGAAAGGAATAAATACAAAATATGACTACTTAAAAATTGGCTCTACAGGTTAAAACTGCATCAATTATAGAAGTCAATAATTAGCAGCCAGGGATCTCCAAGGTGAGGCAGAAGAGGTGGAGAATACTCAGCATGGAATATACAGCAGTACTCCAACATGGTGAAGAGCCCAGCCTTTAGAATCGGACACTCTAGGAGCTGAATCTTGGCTTCACCACTTACTAGGTAAATACACTTGAGAAGGTTACTTCATTTTATCCAGCTTCGGTTTCTCTATTTATAAATCACAGGACTGTTCTGAACATTAATTAACTAAGGCACCCACAAAGTACACAAATTGTATTCTTTATTGTTATTATTAGCATAGGCAATAAATAGGTTTGAAAATTGAGAATAATAGCAAAGAAAATATATTTCAAAAGTTTCTTCCAGGAGCACCTGGGTGGCTCAGTGGTTGAACATCCGCCTTGGGTTCAGGGTGTGATCCAGGGGTCCTGAGATCGAGTCCCACATCAGGCTCCCTGCAGGGAACCTGCTTCTCTCTCTGCCTGTGTCTCTGCCTCTCTTTATGTGTCTCTCATTAATAAATAAATAAAATCTTAAAAAAAAAAGTTTCCTCCAAAGCCTTTCATGGATACTTAGTTATTTTTAATGGCAAAAGAGAAAGACTTTGTAACCTTTTAGAGCACATTTAGAGTAGCAATTATTAACTTCTATACTTTTCTATACTTACTAAAAGGACACTGATTTTAAAAAGTGCAAGGAAGAATAGGAAGTAAGAGCATCAAGAACTAGGCTCTAGGCCCACAGAGCACAGACCTGTCTCTAGAATTTGTGTGTGTTTCTATGAGTGTGTTGAGGATGTGGGATATAAAGTACTTGTCTGTGGCTTTGTTTCAGATGTTCAAAAATATACCTTTGGAAGGGCTTCCCTTTGTGAAGAGCCAATGGCAGCAGGAGTTTTTTATCCATATTGACCTTGCTTGCTTTCCCAACCCTAGCTTTCAGATCCAGTATTATTGAACAATCACAGCTTTAAAATAGTTTTATTCAAAAAATTTAATTTCTGAAAGCAAACTTTCTAAGCTCCATGTACTTTTCCCACAGAAAAGAAAAACAATTGTTGGAATGTGAATTTATCATAGTCAAAGTCATTCCAACGCCAAATTTCCTTTTTTTTTTTTTTTAAGATTTATTTATTTATTTATTCATGATAGATGTAGAGAGAGAAAGAGAGAGGCAGAGACACAGGAGGACGGAGAAGCAGGCTCCACGCCAGGAGCCCAACGCAGGACTCGATCCCAGGATTCCAGGATCACTCCCTGGACCAAAGGCAGGCGCCAAACCGCTGAGCCACCCAGGGATCCCCCTAAATTTCCTATTTGAAACATTATCAGTAACCCACATACACTGATTAGTTTCCAGAAGCTAAGAATCAATCTCTTATTCCAGCGGAATTCTGATAATATGAAAGTAAATACCAATAAACATATATCAATTATATCAAAAAGTTCATATGTAATTATGTTTTTTAGATATTTCAAGATCTTCAAACTCTATCTATGGTTAAATTAAAACAAGTAAAATATACATCTGCATAAAGCAACATTTAGAATTATTTTCTTATATTTTATTTATTCCATATTTATAGGCAACTGCTCCCAAAGTAACAGACATACAATTTATTAAACATTTCTAAATGTAACTATCTAGAAAAAGTATTTAAAAGTATGATTCTGGGGATGCCTGGGTGGCTCAAGGGTTGAGCATCTACCTTCGGCTCAGCGCGTGATCCCTCAGCGCGTGATCCCGATTCCAGGATCAAGTTACGATTGGGTTCCCTGGGAGGAGCCTGCTTCTCCCTCTGCCTAGGTCTCTTCTCTGCTTGCTCTCTGTGTCTCTCATGAATAAATGAATAAAATCTTAAAAAAAAAAAAGTATGATTCTGGTAAAACTGTCACTATAACAGATGACATGATACTATGCTTAAAACCTTAAGGACTCCACCAAAAAACTATTACAATAACTGAATTCAGTAAAGTAATAGGATGCAATATACAAAAATCTGTTATGCTTCTGTTCACTAATAATGAAGTAGCAACAAAGAGAAACTAAAAAAACAATGCTATTTACAATTACACCCAAAAGAATAAAATACCTAGAAATAACCTTAACCAAGGAGGTGAAAGACCTGTACTCTGAAAACTATAGAGCACTGATGAAAGAAACTGAAGATGACACAAACAAATGGAAAGATATATCATGCTCATGATTGAAAGAATATCGTTAAAATGTCCACACTATCCAAAGCAATCTACTGATTCAATGCAATCCTTATCAAAATACTATTAGTATTTTTCACAGAACTAGAACAAATAGACCTAAAATTCCATGGAACCACAAAAGACTCTGAGAAGCCAAAACAAAACTAGAGGATTCAACAATCCCAGATTTCAAGATATACTACAAAGCCATAGTAATCAAAACAGTATGACCCTGGCACAAACAAACAAACACAAAAACAAACAAACAAACAAAAACAGACACACAGATCAATGCAATAGGACAGAGACCCCAGAAATAAACCCACACTTATATGGTCAATGAATCTACGGCAAAAGAGGCAGGAATTTACAATGGGGAAAAGACAGCCTCTTCAAAAAATGGTGCTTGGAAGACTGGATCACTTTTTTACACCCTACACAAAAAGAAACTCAAAATAGATTAAAGACCTAAATGTGAGAACTGAAACCACAAAACTCCTATAAGAAACCATAGCCAATAATCTCTTTGACATCAGCCTCAGCAACATAGTTATGGATAGGCTTCCTCAGGCAAGGGCAACAAAAGCAAAAGGAAACTATTGGGACTACACCAAACTACAAGCTTTTGCACAACAAAGGAAACCATCAACAAAATGAAAAGAAAACCTACAGAATGGGAGAAGATATATATGATAAAGAGTTAATATCCAAAGTATACAAAGAACTCATACAATGTAACATTAAAAAACAAAATAAAATTTAAAAATGGGCAAAGGACCTGAATAGACATTTTTCCAAAGACATCCAGATGGCCAACAGACGCATGAAAAGATACCTAACATCACTCATCAGCAGAGAAATGAAATCAAAACCACAATGAGATATCACCTCACACCTGTCAGAATGGCTAAAATGAAAAAGACAAGAAACAGCATGTGTTGGCAAGGATGTGGAGAAAATGGAATCCTTGTACACTGTTGGTGGGAATATAAACTGGTGCAGCCACTTTGGAAAACAGGATAGAGGTTCTTCAAAAAATTAAAAATAGAAATACCATACAACCCAGTAATTTCACTGCTGCGCATTTATCCAAAGAAAACAAAAATGCTAATTTGAACATATATATGCACCCTATGTTTGTTTACTATAGCATTATTTACAATAGCCAACATATGGAAACAACCTAAGTGTCCACTGATAGAAGTATAAGGAAAGTGTGATAGACACACACAAAAATATTACTCAGCCATAAAAAATAGAATAAGATCTTGCCATTTGCAACAACATGGACAAACCCTGAGGATATTATGCTAAGTAAAATAAGTTGGACGGAGAAAGACAAATATTGTATTTTATTCATTCACATGTGTAATCTAAAAAGCAAAACAACAACAAAAAAAGCAGAAAACAGATCCATAATACAAAGAACAAACTGGTGGTTGCCAGAGGGGAAGAGGAGGTGATGTTGGGCAAAATGGATGAAGGACAGTGGAAGGAACAGGCTTCCAGTTATGGAATAAAAAAATCACAGGGATGAAAAGTACAGCATAGGGAATATAGTCAATGGTATTATAATAGAGTTGTATGACAGTTTAGGGTGTCCAATACTAGTTGCACACTTAAAACTAATGTAACATTGTGTGTCAACTACAATTTATTTTTTTTATTTTTTTTTTTTAATTTTTATTTATTTATGATAGTCACACACAGAGAGAGAGAGAGGTGCAGAGACACAGGCAGAGGGAGAAGCAGGCTCCATGCCGGGAGCCCGACGTGGGATTCGATCCCGGGTCTCCAGGATCACGCCCTGGGCCAAAGGCAGGCGCCAAACCGCTGCGCCACCCAGGGATCCCGTCAACTACAATTTAAAGAAAAAGTATGATTCTAACTACATTTCCTTTTATCAAAAAACTGTAAATTAATTCATTTAAACATTTTTTTTTTTTTTTAAACACAAGGGGGTATATTCAGTTATTTTTCCTTACTGGACAGGAAAGAAAATCTTTCATGTAAGAACACAATCTGGGATCCCTGGGTGGCGCAGCGGTTTAGCGCCTGCCTTTGGCCCAGGGCGCGATCCTGGAGACCGGGGATCGAATCCCACATCGGGCTCCCGGTGCATGGAGCCTGCTTCTCCCTCTGCCTGTGTCTCTGCCTCTTTCTCTCTCTCTGTGACTATCATTAAAAAAAAAAAAAAAAAAAGAACACAATCTATATATCAAGCAGTAAAGAAGTGGCAGATGTTTTGGAGATTTTATTTGTTAGGTCTGAATTCATGTTGACAAGCTGACAATTAACTGAAAGTTAAATGCAGCAACAGTGAACTGCTCACTAATCAGCTATTAGCCATCAGAATGCTACTCAGCACCCTGAGGACCAATCTAAAGTAAAACAACACGCAGCAGCTAACTGAAATGATCAAAACTTTTATGAAGTAGATTAGACTGCACATTTTACTCTGTAAAGATCTATTAATTTCTGATCAGGGCTTTATTCTATTTATTGCAGTCAATACATTGTCCCTTAATTTTAAGAAAGTAAAATGAATCCTAGAGGGAAAAAATACATAGTTCAATTATTTTATTACTATGGTTTCAAAAACTAACAACACAAAACAAATAAAAGAAAAAAATTAAATGAGAAACCTTAACAGCAATGAAAGTAATACGTTAATGTTTTCCATATCGTCACATAGCTATTAAAATAAATAAGAATTATAAAATATTCTGGAGACACAGCGAATCATTTAGCTAAAGGCATTACAAAGCAAACCTATTTTTTTTTTCAAATCTATCTTTTTTGAAAGAAACCTGGCAATATCAAATAGAGCTATAAAATTGCTTCTTGCCTTTGACCTAGTAATTTTTTATTTGGGAATATGTAAGTAATTTCTACTGAATATATTCTAGCAACATTATTTATAACAGAAGAAACAGGAACCAATCTCAGTGCCCTATAGGCAAGAAATGGTTAAGCAAACCACAGTACAGTAATAGAATAAAATACTATATGGCCAATAAAAACCAGTAAGAATGTGCACTATGTTGATATTCAAATGTATATACACGTACTAAGTCTAAAAAAAAAAGGGAACCCACAGAACATAGTCATAGTATTTACAAAGGCTCATAAAGATCATACATCAGAAGTTAGAGCAATATAAGTAGAATTTTATGTTCACTGGACTATTTCTCTGCCATAAACATAAAATGAACATAAAATAATTTTGAGAGAAGAAAATGACCAAACCCTCAAGATTCTTTTGACTGTCTCTCAACAATATACACATAATGTACTAAACGTGGGACAGTATACAAGTAATGACTACACTACAAAAATTACAAATGCTGAAGATATACCTGTTTCATCTTTATACTTGAAAACGTTTTATAATATCACAACCAATAAATATTGTACTTTTTCTCTAAAAAATGCAAATCACTTTTCAAAGGGAACAGATAGTAAGCAAATATGATCATCCCTATTCTACAGATGGAAAAACTGATGGAAAAAGTATCAGCGTCCTACACAATTCATCCAACTCTTGATTTCCTATCCTTAACAGCATCTTTTGGAAAGAATTTTTCCCACTCACATTTTACTTTTCATTATTTATTTTAAAAATAATTTCCTTTAACTCTTCTGAACAGTATATACATGACTGTCCTTCTTAAATATGAAATATATGAGAAAAAATTGTTAATACACTGAAGTAATAAACATTTGAACTATTTACTGTTTTTCTCCTCTCAGAGGCAACAAAGATATATATATATATTTTTTTTTAAGATTTTTATCTATTTATTCATGAGAGACACAGAGACAGGCAGAGACAGGCAGAGAAAGAAGCAGGCTCCGTGCAGAGAGCCTGATGAGGAACTCGATCCCGGGACCCCAGGATCATGCCCTGAGCCAAAGGCAGATGCTCAACCGCTGAGCCACCCAGGCATCCCAAGAAGATATATTAAAATCTACTTCAAATTCTCTATCACAGTCAAATTGCAGGAAAAAAGGGTTACAGGTATATCTTTCTGTTCTTCTAAGAGTTGTTTCCATTGACTAAGTTGTGAGAGCAGTTGGCAACAAAGGTGAAACCCAAATATTTCAGAAAAAAACATTTTGCCTTGCCTGTTTTATTCCTATAGTTTTGAAAATTAAAAATACCAAAGGGCTCCCCCAAATTATCCAAAAGTTAACTTAAAAGTAGCTACTTAGGGGATCCCTGGGTGGCTCAGCAGTTTAGTGCCTGCCTTTGGCCCAGGGCGCGATCCTGGAGTTCAGGGATCGGGTTCCACGTCCATGGAGCCTGCTTCTCCCTCCTCCTGTGTCTCTGCCTTTCTTTCTCTCTCTCTCTCTCTCTCTCTCATAAATCAATCAATCAATCAATCTTAAAAAAAACAAAACAAAACAGCTACTTAAAGAAGGACTGTTGAGAAACCAAAAATCATCTAAGAGGCAGACCACCTGTAAATTTCACTCAGACTGATGTCCATCTCAAATGTCACTTCCTCTCTGCAGCTTTCCCCTAAGACTCCAATCCACAGATGTTTCCTCATTTGTGTTTTAAGGCACTCTGGACATACATCTTTTATAACATATCAGATTTCAATGATCTGTTCATAAACTTATGTCCTTTACTCTGAGGTCCCTAGAAGACAGGGAATTTTTTTTTTTTTTTTTTTGTCTCTAAGGCACTCGGAATACAATACAGGATTGCTGTTAGATTTAAATTTAAAGACCAAACACTAGTTTTTAAAGGCTGGTTACTAAAATATTTAACAGAAAAAACAGTGTGCTTTCAAGACTAACTCTCTATTTGCAAGCACTATATTCTTTCAGTCAGAACTCTCAAAGAGTGAAAGCTTCTTGCTGCAGGGTATGAAAGTTAACAGTTTGATAGTGGTAACTGTCAACTTGAGTAAAACTTAAAGATCCTTAGACATTTTTAGAGATCCAAGATTTTTTTTTTTTTTAAGATTTTGTTTATTTATTCATCAGTGGGACAGAGGCAGAGACACAGGTAGAGGGAGAAGCAGGCTCCCTGAGGGGATCAACTCCCAAGACCCTGGGATCGCGCCCTAAGCCAAAGGCAGACGCTCAACCACTGAGCCACACACAGGTGCCCGAGACTGAAGATTTTAAAGCAAACTGTAAAATGCTATGAAAAATTTAATAGCTTATTTAGTGCCCTAAAAGAAGCTTAAAATTCATAGCTACAGTAAAGCTGGCAGTAATAAAATAAACATGTCTTTAAAAATAAAATCAAACTTAATAAATAAACCTATTTACAGACTGTAAAAGTTTGCTGAACGATTATTTGAATTGTTAAAATTATTACTGGTTTCAAAGAGATCCTCATGCCCCAACGGTGTTAGCAACTTAAAACTATTATGTCTACCGTCATGCTCTATAGCAAATAACGTAAAAGCAAGTTACTAATATGCCTCTTCACTAGCAGTTAAGCTGAAAACCTTGAGTGTAAAAGTCGTAAGAGATCACAGTTTTCAGGATCTGTCCTAGGAATAATACGCGTTTCTCCTGTGACCTGCTTGTCAGTGTTTAAAACAATGTCAGAGAAACTAAGTGCTGGGATCTTTTACAATTTCTGCAGGCTAAAAAATATTTTAAGTGAGTTAGAAATGAACAGCCTCCACTATTACAGCAACTTTTTATTGATGCAGTTTACGCGGTTCTGGGTGTTAAGAGTTCACCAAAAAAGGAACACACTGCTAAGTGTGAAGCTGAAACACCGAAGTCCTAGAAAGAAAACAAGCTCTCAGAACCAACCAGGAGTTCCAACAAAGTAGGGAGAAACAAAAAAAAAAAAAAAAAAAAACCACCTCGGGAAGCAATGAAATTTTTTTTGAAAAGTAACTGGAAGACCCAGTCGCCCACTTTCTTGGAGTGCGTGACCCGGGGCGGTGAGCCCACACTCCCCCGTGGACTGCGTGCGGACCCGCATGCACCCAACTCCAACGGAGGGCCGGCCATCCATACACGCAGCCCCTGTTTGCAGGCAAACGGACTACAGCTGCTCGTGCTACCTGGACCTTTAGACCCGAGGCGAGCCTGAGGCCCACTGAGCCCCGCAGAACCCACCCCTAAAAGGCCATTCCAGAACCTCCGACCTGCCGCCGGGCGGACCCAAGCACTTCCCGGGGACACCGGACCCATCCCAGCTACGCCCCCTTCCCCTCGGACCGCAGCTCTCCGGCTAAGGGGAGGTTGCCCTTCGGTCAGAGCACTCAGGGTCCGCCAGGCCTCACTCACCTTACACTCGTCACTCTTTTTGTCTTCTTCGCAGAAGTTGACTGGCGCCAGGCCGGGCAGGTAGAAGGCGGCGCCCGGACGTGGGCCTGGGGCCGCCCTCAGGAGCAGCAACAGCAGCACCAGCCCCGGCCACCGAGGCGGAGACAACACCAGCAGCCTCGCGCTCATGACGGCTGTTTCTGGAAAAGGGCAGCCGAGCCGAGGGGGCGAAGAGGGAAGGAGGGACGGGGAGCCTCGGAGACCACTACAAGATCGCGGGAGCTGAAGGGGGACCGCCCCGCCACGGACAGTTCCGGTTGCGCTAGGAGACGCCGCGGGTCCCGCAACAGCAACCGAACCGGAGCTCGACAGAGCATGCGCAGCGCCGCCTGCACATGCTCAGTGAGAGGGGCCGCAAGCGCCGGGAGGAGTTTCCGGGACGGAGCCTGGAGGAAATCCACTTTCCAGGTTTTCAGCAGGCCCACGAGGGGGTTGCTGGCTTCCGCGTTCACGGCTCGCCTTCCAAATTCAGATCTGGAGCTGCCTGGCGGCGTCCAGGAGGGCACCACGTGTCGCGCTGCGGCCCCGGCTCGCTGCTTTGGTTCAATTTCCCATAGCAATTACGAGGTTTCCTCGCCACACCTCTCCTGGCACGTCAACCCTTGCTATAGAGTTGGTGCCCCAGGAAATGCTTGCTGATGGAGGCGGCCTTGGTGGCGAGAAGTAGTTCGGCAAACACCTGTTTGGGAGCAGGATAAAGAAACAAATGGGGAAAACTAGCCAAAAAGTCTCGTATAGTTTTGAGTGTCCCTGTTTGCACGGACAGGTTCCAAGCGTTGGATGCCGTGAGCCGTTTTTGCCTGGGACAGTAATAGTACAGAATAAACGAGATCTCTTTAAAGATGAGTGGAAATGAGGTGGGGGGGGGGATCAGGAGTGGGCAAACAGAAGGTAGTGTTGATGTTTCTTTGCAAAAGAAGATGGGCAACAGTTAAGTGAGGATAGTCGTTCTAGTGAAATAGCAATCTGGTATTGATGAAGTTTTGGAATTATAGGTGAGGTCCGGAGCTGACGACCAAGAAAGAATTCTTGAGACGTCTTTGGTGCAAAATCGTGGTTTTATTAAAGCACGGGGACAGGACCCATGGGCAGGAAAAGCTGCTGCCCCGGGGCCTATGAGGGGTGGCTGATTCTATACCTGAAAGTTGTGAGGGGTTTGAGGATACTGTATTCTCTAAGGGATTTTGGGAGCAAGATTTCCAGGACCTTGAGGGGCCTAGCTGTTGTTGGGAAAAGCTCATTTACTACCGTCTCATAAAACCTGAGTCATGAGACCCTTCAGATGTGCTTGGGGGATGATTGATTGCCAACACGTATCTTTGGTGGGGAGAGGTTAACGAAATTTCTAAAGGAATTTTTTTCTTTTTTCTTTTTTTTTTTAAGATTTTATTTATTAATGAGAGACACACACAGAGGGAGAGCGAGACAGAGAACAGGCAGAGGGAGAAGCAGGCTCCATGCGGGGAGATGGATGTTGATCCAGGTCTCCAGGATCAGGCCCAGGACTGAAGGTGGCCCTAAACTGTTGAGCCACCCAGGCTGCCTTAAAGGAATTTTTATATGTTAAAATACACTTACAGGATCCTGGGGGTCGGGCTAAGATTGCCTTTTGTCCTTAGCAAAGTATTAACATGGAGGCAGTTGAGTCTGTAGAGGAATGTCCCTTTGCCTTCAAGGACTTGTCAATGTGCTGCCCCAGGTTCGTGCTTTGTCCTCAGCTAGTCCTCTGTTCTGCCATTGGTTACGATCACCTTTGAGCAAGTTTCTGTCACTTTCCTGATTGAAGTGACGCGAAGACCATCTGTGTATTTATGTATTTGTGTGTGTGTGTGTGTGTGTGTGTGTGTGTGTGTGTGTGTGTGTATTTTCTTGAGTATTTTTCAAGGAGCAACTTGCTTTTGGTAACATAATGTCAATTCAGTTGAGCTTTGAAAGACTTTGTAAGGATGGATTCTCTTAGACTATATATCAAGGAATGAAAACCTGGGAGTACCTCCAACTCAAGAATGGGCAAATTTGTTAAATCAGTAACTCAGGAAAGTGTGCAGCCTCATGTAATTTTATCTAAATTCTTGTGGGTATTTCCTCCCCTGGACAGTTTACAGTGTTCAGTAAATTTTCAAAGGGATCTATGACTACAAAAAAAGGTTGAAAACCACTCACTGTTCTGTACTGTGGAGTAACCAGAACAATGAAAGATAAAATTCTTTCATGCAAAGGCAAATCGCATTAACTCCAGTGAGAACACTACTATCTAGTTAATGTGACCCCGAGCAAGTTAATTAATCAAATCCAGGGTAGTAGAACTGGAAAGCAGAGAGAAGAGAATGCTCATCTTAAGGTTGTTGTGAAGATTAAATGAAAAAAAAAAGTTAAGTGCTGAACACACTGCTTGGCACAGAGAAATGGCAGTCATTTTTATAACAAAAGCCAAGGTACTGGGGGCCTGAGCAGTGGCCATTCTTCCGGCAAATCAATTAACATATCTGTTGAGCATCCAGTTTGAGCTAGGGAAAAGGATTTATAACATTCTGATGGAGATTTCCAACATAAGAGGAAGCAGACGGTCAAGGAGAGGGAAGGAAAAGTAGCATTTCTGTTCAATTATCTTTTATTTTTCCTTGACCTTCACTACCCCCACTGCCCCCATCCCCAACCTTTCTTCGCTCAGTTTTCCCCATCTCAGGAATGACACTGCTGCCCCTTGCTCAAGAATCCAAACCTGAAAAAAAAAAAAAAAAAAAGAATCCAAACCTGGGGATGCCTGGGTGGCTCAGTGGTTGAGCGTCTGCCTTTGACTCAGGGTGTGATCCCAGGGTCTGGGATAGGGTCCCATATCAGGCTCCTGCAGAGAACCTGCTTCTCCCTCTGCCTATGTCCCTGCCTCTCTCTCTCTCTATCTCATGAATAAATAAACTAAAAAAAAAAAAAAAAAAAAAAAAAAATCCAAACCTGGGAGATAACCCAAGTGTCTCGTTTCCTCACTCCTAACATAGAGTCTGCTTGCTGGGCGCTGAACAAGACTAAATCCTTTCCATGTCTGCGGCCACATCCTCGTCCAAGCCAAAATCTTAGATCCCCCTGAACTTCACCCTTACCGCAATAGCCTTTCAGCTTCCACTCCTGCCAACAGCGATCTTATAGTCTTTAAATCCCTCAAAACCATTCATCTGCTTAACTCCGGCACCCCATGCTTCCACTATCTGGAATTAACGTGGTTATGCTTACCAGCTCACTTCCCTTTTATATATAAACTCTGTGGGAGATAAGGACTCTGTTTCTACATCCTACATCTCTACATCCCCAGAGCCTGGAGCAGCGTGTAGAACACAAGTGGAGTCAGTAACTGGAAAGCACTACAAGACCAGCACTGGCCGGACCACAGAAATTCCAAATCTGAATTTAGAATCGCAGACTTCTAGTGCTGAAATAAACCTCAGGTTTTCCAGATGCATTTAACCTTTTATAGAACAATGAAGGGGCGTGGCTGCCCACAGCCAATCAGCTACTTATTGGGGCTGAGACCTCAGAGACCTGGGGGTTCAAGGAAGTCCCCGGGTTCCTTTCCTCCAAACCCCGCCGCCTCTCGAGCCCCCGAAACTCAGCATCACCAAAAACCCGGAGAAGTGGAGTCTTCCTCAATAAATGGTCCCCGGACTCCAGTCCCAAACCTGTCTGACCAGAGTGCGGACGGCGCATGCGCAGGGCCCACAGGCGGCTCCTCCCCAACTCCTACCCCTGCGACCTCCTTCCGGCTTCCGCCTCCACAGATCAGACACGTCACCCCTCGCGGCCGGGCCCGGTGGTAGGACAGGGGGCGGGGCTCGGCCGCAGGGAGGAGCGGAGCGCTTACTTCCGGATCCGGCCTCTCCCGGAAACGCCGTCCCCGGGGTTCCCTTGGTTACCGTGCTGCGGTGCCGGGGGCGTGGCTCGGGGAGATCGCCCCACCTCCTCGTCCGGGCCACAAAATGGAGTCTCTGGTTGGAGGGGGTCTTTCCTTCGGGCTCTGCCACGCAGAAACCCTGGTGGGGATTCCAATTCCAAACTAGGAAGATACGAAGTTTTCCTTACATCCTCCCTTTGTGACGCTCCCTTTCTCCAAGGACTAGCTCAGACCCGGCTGTGAAAGTTGAGGGATATGCTTTGGTCCTTTCCTCCGAGGCAGATAGCATTGGATGACTCCTGTTTTAGTCTCTTAATAATCTGGCATTCAGTTTTTCCACTCCTCTTTGCCAAAGTAATTTAGACAGCTGTTTTTCTGCGTTTCCCACGGCTTCTATGTGTTTCCTCGCAAATAAAAGTACAGGATGCTTAGTTAAATTTTAACCAGATTAATAATAAACAATTTTTTTAGTGCATGTGCATCCCAGATATTCCCTGGGTCATGCATGCGTCTGACCTGGCAACCCGATGTCTACGTCACGTTGCGGGAAGGGCCGCTGTAGTCCGCTAGCTGTACGCTTGGCAATTAATGGGCTTTCAGGAATTTCTAGAAGATAAAAATCACCTCATTGTCCTTTAACTTCTGATAGGAAAATGTGATAGTCCAAGAGACAAAAAGTGAGTAATCCATGGTCCCCTTCCCCAGTCTAAATACTGCAAGTAGGAAACCAAACTGTCCCTGAACAATAGGCTATAAAGGCAAGTTCAGAGCCAACGTATAAGAAATGTTAAGTTTTAAGGTGAAAGAATGGTTCCCGGGACATTGGGATTTATTAGCTAAAATAGGAGTCGCAACCGGAAGGATTATTTAGCCAGCAGAACCTAGGAGAATGAAATCCGCAGAGGCAAACACCACCAAGGGAGAACCCCGAGAAGACCATAATGGCCTGGCTCAAAGCCTGCGCGTCTGCAACACGGGTGGTGGTGTGTCCCTGTTAATACAGAGTGACATATTCTAATCATGTAGCTAGTGCTACTTTAAATGTATGCCCAGCAACCGATTTACAAGCTTACAAGCTTTCTGTTTTTAAAAAATATTTTATTTATTTATTCATGAGAGACACAGAGACAGAGAGGCAGAGACAGAAGCAGGCTCCATGCAGGGAGCCCGACGTGGGACTCGATCCTCGATCGCTGAACCGCTGGGCCACCCAGGCTGCCCACAAGCTTATGAGCTTATAATGTAGCTTGCCATGTAGCTTGTTTACAGAGAGCGAATGTTTGCTGGATTCAAGTATCTGTTCTGTGGAATTACTTTTAACAACTCTATTGAGGTATAATTTACATACCATGCATCACTCAGTTTAAGTCTACAATTCAATGATTTTTAGTAAATTTACTGAGTCATGTCATCATCACCCCAATGAGATGACCTTTAATGTTTAATCCCCCTTTCCACACTCAGCTCTAGGCAACCACAAATCTACTGTCTCTACAATGTGTCTTTTCTGTCTCCTTTGGGTTTTTAAAATGATAAATTAATAATTGTATTCATCTATTGATTTCTGTGTCTGTAGCTAATGTAAATTCAACCCATGGATAGGTATATTTTCAGTGTCCTGACAAGTTACCTGTGTCAGGCTGCTAGGCTGTCCTGGATTCCACAATGTCAATGCCCTCCATGCAAAGGCCTTCAGGACCACACTAGTGGCTGGGT
This sequence comes from Canis lupus baileyi, assembly GCF_048164855.1. Classification (NCBI taxonomy): domain Eukaryota; kingdom Metazoa; phylum Chordata; class Mammalia; order Carnivora; family Canidae; genus Canis; species Canis lupus. The sequence continues at coordinate 11,911,591 of NC_132854.1, forward strand.
TCATTACTAGTCAGATTTATTATTCAATACAGGGAGGGAGGATGCACATCGTGGTGAACTATGGGACATCTCAGTAAGAGTATTAGGAGGGACTCATTATGGTATTGGAGCTTGTTGGATGTTTTAGGGGAGTAATTAAAGAAGAGGCGCTTTGCTCTGGATAGGATGTTGCCAGGAAGCAGGGGTAATTCTTAAGACTGGATATCTTAATGAACCTTATCTAGAATTATCTAGCCAACAGGCTAGACTGTTGGCTAAAGCTGTGTTTGGTAAAGAAACAGCAGTCACTATTCTTAGAGTAGGGGAAATATTTGGTGATTTTGTGGTTTGGCCAATGTTCAGATTTTGTCCCTCCTTAAGACATAATTACAGAGGGGTTGTGTTTTGTCTTGACCATGGTCAGAATGGCCTTGTCTGATGTTCATGTTCTGTGAAATTATTTATACGCAACGAATGAGGCTTACCTTTAAAGTACCATGCCAGATCCTCATGTCAGGGTCTGTTCTCCTCACCAAAATAATGTCATCCACTTGTCTGGGTAATTATCCAGCTATTCACTCCTCAGTATTACTAGATATACTTACCTTTTTCTTGAAATTTCTGCAAAAATACTAGACACTGGGTAACCTCCAATCCTCAAACTCAGATTGTGATCATTTCTATGGATTTTAAAATGGTTCACCCTTTCTTTTATAAGTGAAGCAGTGAACAACAATATTAGTACTCTTTATTTACTTGCTTTCTTTCAGCACCCTGAATCTTTCAAATGGAGTTTAGAAATATTTGCTGTACATATAACTGACAAAAGGTTTCTATCCATGATATAAGAATTGTTATAAATCATTTTTTAAGACAAGTAAGTAGAAAAATGGGCAAAAGATAGAATATCACAAGAGTAGATAGTGGTCCAGAAAAATGAAGACATCTTCAACCTCATTACTTATGAGGAAATTGTAAATTAAAACTTCAGTGAAATAGAGCTACACAGCAGAAGAACTAAAATTTATTTATTTATTTTTTTAAGAGTTTATTTATTTATTCATAAATAAATGTGCTGAGAGACACAGAGAGAGAGAGAGAGAGAGAGAGAGGCAGAGACACAAGCAGAGGGAGAAGCAGGCTCCATGCAGGGAGCCCGACGTGGGACTCGATCTCGGGTCTCCAGGATCGCGCCCCGGGCCAAAGGCGGGCACTAAACCGCTGAGCCACCCGGGCTGCCCAAGAACTAAAATTTAAAAGACTGACAACATTAAGCATTGACAAGGATGTAGAACAACTGGAAGGTACATACACTGCCAGTGGGAGTATAAATTGATGGGAAATTGTTTCGCACACATATTCTATAGCCTAGAAATTTCACTTCTAGACCTAATACCTACTTCCATTCACCAAAAGATATGTTCACCAAAACAGAGCTCTAATGTTTTTCTACAGTAGTGTGGATAAATATAATATAGTTCTACTATAGAGTACTACGACAGCGATGAAAACAAATCACTGTTAAAAACAACAACATGTATTAATGTCACAAACATATTAAGTAAAACAAAGGGAATGAGAACACTTGCAGGATTCCATTTATATGAAGTTTTTGCCTCAAAAATAGGCAAAAGTAACCTATGATGTTAGAGGTCAGGTTAGTGGATACCTCTTAAAAGCTATAAAGAAGTAGTGATTGGGAGGACATGTGGTGGGGGCTGCTGCAGTGGTTGTATTGTTCTGTATCTTAATCTGTATCTTAATCTTTCCTTCTGTTCCGGGTGATAGTTACCTGGATGCAGGGACTTTGTAATAATTCTTGGAGCTGGATACCTATGATCTGTGTACTTTTTTTGTACGTATGTTGTACTTCTAAAAAAAAGCTTATTAAAATATATATCATTGGGGCACCTGGGTAGCTCAGTGGTTGAGTGTCTCCCTTCAGCTCAGGACATGATCCCAGGGTCCTGGATCAAGTCCTGCATCGGGCTTCCTGCAGGGAACCTGCTTCTCCTGCTGCCTATGTCTCTGTCTCTCTGTGTCTCTCATGAATAAAAATATTTTTTAAATAATAAAATAAAATATATATTATTATTGTGAAAAACTTAGTGATCATTGAAGTTGGGTATTGGGTACAGGAGGTTGATTATACCATTTTCTCCACTTTTATGCATTTGGAAGTTTCCACAATAAAAAGTTTAAATATATATAAACACATATGTTTGCATGTATGTATATGTATATGTGTACATATATACTTATGTATGTGTATTTTTGTATGTATATTTATTCATAAATGTTTGAGTTGCACTTGGACTGGCCAGTCTATTCAAAAGTGAACATGATTTCCCAGAGATCACAGCAACATGAATAGAGCCCTGGGATTCCTTTATAATACGTTAGATTGGAAATTAACATATAAGGAGAATGTTTGTGTGCTTATATGGTATTAGCCAATAAAACCAATGTACCTAATATGTAAAATAACAATCTGAATGAAAATCCATATACATATATATTCATAGAAATATATTGAATATGTATTATATGTATATTATAGAAATAGATACAAATACATGGAAGAGAAGGCAGACAATATGACAGAACCTATTATGACAGGGCAAATCCTATTAAAAATGAACTTAGGCTAGGATTATACATTTTTTATTTCATGGGAATGTTTCAAATGTGGTTGAAGGGATCCCTGGGTGGCTCAGAGGTTTAGTACCTGCCTTTGGCCTGGGGCATGATCCTGGAGTCCCTGGATCGAATCCCACTTCAGGCTCCTTGCATGGAGCCTGCTTCTCCCTCTGTCTGTGTGTCTCTGCCTCTCTCTCTCTCTCTCTCATAAGTAAATAAATAAAATCTTAAAAAAAAATGTGGTTGAAATACATGAGGTTTGAATGTCATTCATGAATTGTTTGAAAAAATGAATACATTTTGCTTTGGACTCTGGGCTAATGATTGGTTTGAAACTTCTGAGTATCAGTATGTATATTTCAGTAAAATAAAATGTTGGGCAAAGTTTTTAGAAAAACTTCCATAAAAAGAAATAAAGACAGAGGTTGCCTGAAAGAGCACATGATTGCATAACAAGCATTGTAAGCCCATCACCATGATTACCCTTAAGTAGCTGCTGAATGGGCCAAAATATACATGTTCTCCCAGAAGAAAAATATTTGAGTAATTTGGGGTCAGAATGTTTATTGAAAATTTGGACTGAGGAAGTTGGGAAGCATGAACTGAAGGGTAACTGTATAAAAATAATCCGGTGGAATCACAGCCTGGTCATGTTTTCCTTGAGAGCTAACTTTAGAACATGATGCCCATGTGAGATGAACTTCACTACTATATCTGAATTACAAACTAACAGTAAATACTTGTTTAAACATTTTAGAAACTGATATAAACCAGAAAAAGCTTGTAGGCAAACAGATGGACACTGTTTAAAGGCAAACACTTTAACTTCCTCACCCTTTTCTGCCCATACTATTTTCATGGAGTGAAATGGTCTGAACAACCAGATATCTGCCCAGGGACTTTCCTTCTGTTCTGAGAGGATCTCAACTTCATTGAGCATAAGAATTACCATACATGGGGGGGGGGGTTGCCTGGGTGGCTTATATGGTTAAGTCTGACTCTTGGTTTCGCTCAGGGTCGTGAGATGCAGCCCAGTGATGCGCTTCTGAGTGCAGCACTAAGATTCTCTCTCCTCCCTCTACCCCTCCCCCCACTCACATTCTGAATGAATGAATGAATTACTCTATAAGGTAGAAGAAAGAACTTCATATATACTGATCTTCAAAAGCTTCTTAAAGGAGGACACCTGGGTGGCTCAGTGGTTGAACACCTGCCTTCAACCCAGGGCATGATCCTAGAGTTCTGGGATGGAGTCCCACATTGGGCTTCCTGCATGGAGCCAGCTTCTCCCTCTGCCTGTGTCTCTGCTTTTCTCTCTCTCTGTCTCTCGTGAATAAATAATTCAAAAAAAAATTTTTAAAAGCTTCTTAAATAACTTTTACTTATTTTATTATTTTTAAAGATTTTATTTATTTATTTATTTGACAGAGAAAGAGCACACTCAAGCAGGCAGAGGGACAGAAGGAATGGGAGAAGCAGGCTCCCCTGCTGAGTAGGATGCGTGACTCGGGGCTCCATCTCAGGACCCTGGGATCATCACCTGAGCTGAAGGCAGATGCTTAATTGACTGAGCCACCCAGGCACCCCTCTAAAGGACTTTTAAAGGCACTTTTGGTCTTACACAATTTTCACCAAATGTATTGAGTTTAGAACCGAGCACCCAATTCAGCCATACTTCACCGCAATTGTGACTCCTGGCTGGGTTCCCAGATAAGATACAAGTTATGTTATGTTATGTTTACATTTCAGATAAACAAAATATTTTTCGGGCATAATTATTAAAAATTATCTGTTGTTTGTTTATTAAGTAGGTTCCACACCCAGCATAGAGCCCAACTTGAGGCTTGAACTCAAAACCCTGAGATCAAGCATCATATGCCTAACTAACTGAGCCACCCTAGTGGCCCTATTTGTTGTTTATTTTTATTTACTAAATCTGGCCACCCTCACACTGATGGATCTTTCTCTTTGAGGCTTCAAAAGGGGATGACACAATTAAGGAACATTGAAATGAAAAGCTGGGAGAAAACATTTGCAATGAAAGGGTTATTATAGAATAATAAGAAAAAGAGGAAATTCCCCTATATAAAATGCACAAAAATCTTTAAAACAAAAACAAAGAAGGTGCTCAAAAATGCACAAAGGACACAAAGAGATAATTCACACACACACAAAAAAATATACAAACGGCAAAAAGCACTTAAATATTCACCCTTACTTATAATGAAAGAATGGCATGTATTTTTTTAAAGATTTTATTTATTTATTCATGAGAGACAGAGAGAGAGAGAGAGAGAGGCAGAGACATAGGCAGAGAAAGAGAAGCAGGCTCTATGCAGGGAGCCCGATGTGGGACTCAGTCCCAGGACTCCAGGATCATGCCCTGTGCAGAAGGCAGGCACTCAACTGCTGAGCCACCCAGGTGTCCCAAGAATGGAATTTTTTTTTTAAAGATTTTATTTATTCATGAGAGACACACAGAGAGGAGAGAGAGAGGGGGGGGCAGAGAGAGAGAGAGAGAGAGAGAGAGAGAGAGGAACAGACACAGGCAGAGGGAGAAGCAGGCTCCATGCAGGGAGCCTGATGTGGGACTCCATCCCTGGTTTCCAGGATCACGCCCTGGGCTGAAGGCGGCGCTAAACCGCTGAGCCACCTGGGCTGCCCAAATGGCTTATTTTAAAAAAAGATTCATTTATTTATTTTTAGAGAGAGAGAGAGCAGGAGCAGGGAAAGGTAGAGGGAGAGGAGAAAGTTTCTCAAGCAGACCCTGCACTGAGTATGGAGCCCACCATGGAGCTTGATCTTATAACCCCAAGATCAGGACCCAAGCTGAAACCAAAAGTTGGACACTGAGCTGACTGCACCACCGGAGTGCCCCAAGAATGCTACATTTTTAAAAATCAGTGAGATACTTCTTTTAAGCTATCAAGGAAGCAAAGTTAAAAAGCAACAGTAATACTGTGTTATTTCATACCCTGACGATTTGAGTTCAATAGCCTTTCTGGAGGACAATTGGGCATTATGTATTTTTTTAAAAGCCTTGAAAATGTGTATAATCTGAAAGAATGATTCTGCTTCTCAGGATCTGTCCTAGGGAAATTTTAGAATGTGTGAAAAGATATAGCTCTAAGGATATTCCCCAGTGTAATGTTTTTTAACAGTAAAAAATAAAAAACAAAACAAAACAAAAAATAAAAAAAAATAAAAAACAACCTCAGTGTTCAACAGATGAGTTTGTTAAATAAATTATGATTCTACATCTGCACAATGGACTACTTGGCAGCCTTTGGAATTATGCTAAGAACTAATGACATGGAAAGATGTCTAAGATACATTGCTAAATGAAAGAGATATGTTATAAAATAGCATGTTCATTCTGATTTCAGTTTTGTTATTAAAACATGAATACCCATTGTTATAATAATACAAAAGTAAACTACAGACCAGAAGAAAGTATTTGTAAATTATCTAGCCCACAAAGGACTTGATTTCAATGTATAAAGAACTCCCAAAACTCAACAGTAAGAAAAAAACTCCAATTTAAAAATAGTGAATGACTTGAACAGACACTTTATCTAAGAGGCTATGTGGACACCAAATAAAGTATGTATGTTTAACATCAGTCAATGGGATCATGCAAACTGAAACCATGCTGAGATACCGCTAGGTACCAGTGGGGTGACTAAGAATAAATGCAGCAACAATAACAAGTGCTGGCAAGGATGTAGGGCACAGAAGGCTCACACATTGCCACTAAGAATGTAACAAGGTAAAAAAACAAACAAAACAAAAAACAAAAAAAAAAACAAAACAAAACAAAAAAAGAATGTAACAAGGTAACATGTAACACACTCTGGAAAACAGTGTGGTAGTTTCTTTTTCTTTTTCTTTTTTTTTAAGATTTTATTTATTTATTCATGAGAGACACAGAGAGAGAGAGAGGCAGAGACACAGGCAGAGGGAGAAGCAGGCTCCATGCAGGAAACCCGACGTGGAACTTGATCCTGGGTCTCCAGGATCAGGCCCTGGGCTGAAGGCAGCACTAAACCGCTGAGCCACCCGGGCTGCCCAGTGTGGTAATTTCTTACCAAGTAAACATACACTTATAATATAACCCAGCAATTTCACTAGTAGGTATTCAAACTCTAGAAAAAAGGAAAACTTAGGTTCACATAAACATTTGTACACAAATATTTATAGCAGCTCCACTCACAATTACAAGAATTGGAGACAGTCCAAATGTCTTTCGACCTGTAAATATATAAACAAACCATGATACATGCATACAGTGGAATACTCACAATAAAAAGTAATGTACTATTGATACACACAGCACCTTGGATGAATCCCATACACACTGATGGAAAAAAGCCAATCTCAAAATATTACACACTCTCTGATTCCATTTATATGAAATTTTTAAAAATATTTTATTTATTTATTCATGAGAGACACACAGACAGAGGCAAAGACATACACAGAGGGAGAAGCAGGCTCCCTGTGCGGAGCCCGATGCAGAGCTGGATCCCAGGACCACAGGATCATGCCCTGAGCCAAAGGCAGATGCTCAACCACTGAGCCACACAGGCGTCCCTATATGAAATTTCAAAAACCCAAATCAATGGTGACAGAGAAGTATTTCCAGTGCCAGGGATTAGGGGTAAAGGAAGATATGACCAAAGAGGATAACAAGAGGAATTTTGGGAGTGATAGAATTGTTGTGCATCCTGATTTTGGAGGGTGTAGCATAAATCTATACATGTGTTAAAACTTTTAGAAAGGAGTGTTTAAAAATGGAAAAAAATATATAAACATAGAAAAAAAAGAAAAGATACACATACAATTTTTGCGAGGAGTTATTTCCATGCAGGCAAATACAAGTGCTTGCTTCTATCTCGATTATGGAGTATTTCCAGTTTTAAAAATACTGAACAGATGTTTCATTTATGAAGAGATTTTCTTTAGATAGGTAATATATGTGTAAATAAATCTTGTTATAGGAAAACTTGAGTCATGCCTGCCATTATCTCATATTGGTTCAGGCTTTGGGGGGCAAAGAAGCTTCACTGAGTTATTGGAAAAAATATCTTTTGGATAAGATGTTTCTTTTACTTATGAAAGAACTGGTAGTGCTGTCTTTTCTCCATAAATCTTGTGCTTTGCCATGGGCCACAGCACAGAGTGCCATGGCCTTCTGCTGTACCATTAGGTCTCCCATTAGCATCCATTAACCAACAGATTCCACTTTATGGTATGTAGCCAGAATTCCTTGTGAAATGGAAAATGTAAGGGTAATGATGCAATACCATAGATCGAGTATTTGCTCCCCTTTCTCATCAACTCAGTTTGTCTTATAAACAGATCAGAAGTTTCATCAAGTATTAAGCATTAGGAAATCAGGAGTTCCAATAGCATCTGACTTATATGATTTTGCTTTATGACACTAGCCAAAGTTATGCTAGGTAAAATTTTTCAGTGGTTTTATCCAAAAATCTACAGAGAAAAACTTAAACCAAGTTTCAGGTAGGCATTTGGCCTACTTACTCATATTTGCCACCTTTATGACGGAAGCCTGAGATTGTGGTATGAGAACTGGCCCTGAGAGCAGACCCCTACTGGAACCCTGGCAGCTAACACTTCCAATCACTCCCTGGGGTATCCCAGCCTCCTTCATCTTTGCCTGCCACAGCTACCAGCAGGAAGGGAGGCTACAGGCATCCTCCAGGCCAACTTGTTTCTCAAAAATCCACAGTTATTATCAGGCATTATGCTTTAGCTTGGCAGTTTGACAGTGAGCAATTGGCTGCCTTGAGAACTATACCACACAGAGCAAGGATATTACAAAAGACTAGAGCAGACATGTTGTAATTTCTTAGGGGTTTGGCCTTGACTCCCAATGAATAGTTCTGCAACTCAAACAAAACCAAAAATGTTATCTATTTCTACAGCTACCCAAACATATATATGTACATGCATAGGATATGTCTGGAAGGCTTCATACCAGACTAGTGACAATATTAAAGATTGGAAATGGGGTACTTTAAATTGGTCTGGAACTATTGAAGTTTTTACATATTATATTATCTTATACTTTAAAATCAAATCTTAGGATCTTTTTTGGGAGGAAGAAAGATGGATAAATTCACTATTCTGTCATTTAATTAATTTATTTAAGAATGTTATTTATTCATGAGAGACACAGAGAAAGGCAGAGACATAGGCAGAGGGAGAAGTAGGCTCCCTGTGGGGAGCCTGATGAGGAACTCGATCCTAGACCCCAGGATCACAACCTGAGTCAAAGGCAGACACTCAACCACTGAGCTGCCCAGGTGCTCTATTCTGTCATTTTTATAAGAGTGGATGTTTGGAAGGAGCTTAGGACAGATGAATTTGAGAGGAATGAGGGTCTTACATTGTTTCGTTAACTATGGAAGTCCAGAGGAGTATACACAACACCAAAGGAAGGAATTAGGATTTGCATAGCACTGAACAGGGAAGGTGGTTTCATAGTAGTGAAAAGAAGCTTAGAGAAGTTATTCAATAGGATTTGATGGTCTAGTAATACTCAAAAAGTTCTCAGACTGGATTATTTCTGTTTTTACTGGTGAATGAATGTGAAGTGTTAGAATACCCAGAAACAAGGGCACCTGCATGAGTCAGTTGGTTAAGTATCTGCCTTCAGCTCGGGTCATGATCTCAGTATCCTGGGATCAAGCCCCATGGTGGGTCCTTGCTCAGCTGAGAGTCTGTTTCTCCCTCTGCCCCTCTCCCCATCCCCACTCGTGCTCTCTCTTACTCTCTCCTCTCACATAAATAAAATCTTAAGAAAAAAAAGAATACTCAGAAACAAAGTGACCACATGCCAGAAGAAAAGAGATGGAGATCTGGAGGGGAACATATGGTAGACAGCTTAGGGATACAGGTGAGCAAACTGGGGATGAGGTTAGGAGGAATAAGTTCAGAATCATCCACAACCATATAAGTGTCTAGAATTCATGTCATGGGCCGTGAGAGGCCAGGTGAGGCCTTTTGAGAAAGAGCCTCACTGAATCTGTGTGTCAGCTCCAGAGGAAGTTGGCAACATTCTCCTGGGCAGAAAGTGAAAAGAAAGGTGGGCTTTCACGTGACTCCCCACTGAGGGAGGTGGGATTTCACAGGTTCCTGTTCCTGAGGAGCCTCCTGTCCTGTGAGGAAGCCAGACAAAAGAATGGTGATAATTCACTGTGACAAATCACTCACTACTGGGGATCTGAGAGGAGGTTGTGACACAAGTAGCTGGGGAAGGTTTTTAGAGGACTTGGTAATGGGGCAGGACCAGCAGGATGAGGAGGAGAACCACTGAGACCAGAAATTTAGATATGGGGGCAGAGCACAGCCCAGGGGCTGCCTAGAGCAACATCTTAGAGGAACAAGAAGTGTTGTATATGATATTAATAACTCTCACAGAAAGGAGAAGATGGAATTAGAGTCAATCTTAAGAAAAAGCTGAAAAGGGCCCAGCACAGGGAATATAGTCGATGGTGTTGCAATAGTGTTGTGTGGTGACAGATGGCAGCTACATTTGCAATGAGGTTGTGGTGTGACAACCCATAGAGTTGTTGAGTTCCTGTGTTGTACAACTGAAATTAATGTAACATTGTGTGTCAATTCTTCCTCAATCATAATTTCAAAAACCCAGATACTTCAACAGATTGAATGGAGAAGCAGAGAATTGAATTTTCCGTGAAATTAGATATTAAAGAGATCTGCAAAAGTATTTTAAAAAAGAAAAGAAAAAAAAAAAGCTGAAGAGTGGAATCACTGTTTCGTTTTTTGTTTTTTGTTTTTGTTTTTTTTTTTTTTTTTGGAAGCTCAATTCTGAGTCTGGTTCAGTGATCAGTAACAGCAGAAAGGCAGCAGAAGACTTCTTTTTTTCCTTCCTCCTTTCTCTTCCTTCTTCTTTCCTACCATCATTAAGGAATTCTGCTTCAGGAGAATCAAGAATAGGAATGTTTCAAAGGGGCCATAACAGATAATATAATGACCTTTTATTAGGAAATTACAGTATGTGATTCAGTACAGGAAAACGAGTCACCATGTTAGGTTAAAAGCAATAGAAGTTCACAGAAGTTACAGGGATAAATGTTCTACCAGGGAGGGAACAAGTAACTAAAATACAAGTACAAAATACCATAGTTATTAAATATATCCCACTTTTTAGTATTCAGAATTTCCAATAAAAAAATTAGATTCCTTGATGATTGCCCTTAAATTATATTATCATTTTATTCTGGGTATAATCTGACATGTTTTAATAAGAAAATAAGTAATAGAATAATTATGAGACTCTCTTTTATGTATACATAATTGTATTTTTCCTATTATTAAAACCTAAGATATTATTGTCCAAGATATATTAAAATCACATGTATACTCAGTGTCTCTCAGAAAATAAGATGGTGATAGGTCATTTAGTATTTGAAGAAAGACATCTGTTTTTAGAGAAAATCTTCTTCCCTTATGCTTTATTAATTTTTTTAAAGATTTATTTATTTATTTTAAAAGATTTTCTTTATTTATGCATGAGAGACACACAGAGAGAGAGGCAGAGACACAGGCAGAGGGAGAAGCAGGCTCCATGCAGGGAGCCCGATGCAGAACTCCATCTTGGGATTCTGGGATCATGCCCTGAGCCAAAGGCAAGATGCTCAACCACTGAGCCACCCAGGTGTCCCAAATTTTTTAAAGACTTAAAAAGATTTATTTATTTGAAAGAGAGAGAGCACAAGCAGGGGGAGCAGCAGAGGGAGAGGGAGTCTGATGTGGGGCTCGATTCCAGGACTTTGGGACCATAACCTGAGCCAAAGGCAGATGCTTAACTGACTGAGCCACTCAGGTATCTCTTCCTTAATGCATTTATTCATTTAATTCATTCATTCTTTCAGGTTCTTTTCATGGTGCTCTTTAGTAATAAAACAAAGGAAATTTACATGAAGATGATTTCCTTGTTAGTTGTTTTGGCATAATAAAGCTGACTAAGGACTAAGAGACTCTGGTGGAGCTATGGGCACAGAGCTTTAAAACTCGGATAGTGGGCAACAGAAGAGGACAAAGCCAGCTCAGAAAAATAACTTCCCTGTGATTCCCCAGAGTGACTCTCTTCAGCTCCCTGAACTACCTTCTGTCCAATTTTAAAGGTTTCCATTCCATTGAATGGAAAACTTGAATTGAGTGAAGAGCTCTGCTGGGAAGCTATGGGGTACACCAAGCAGATAGGGTAGTTATTGTCTTCTAGGGGCTAATAATAAAATGGAAGAGAGAGACGTCTGATTAAGACTATAATTACAAGGGCACCTTGGTGGCTCAGTTGGTTAAGCATCTGACTTTTGATTTTGGCTCAGGTCATGATATCAAGCCATGCATAGGGCTCAGTGCTGAGCATGGAGCCTGCTTGAGATTCTCTTTTTTCCACTGCCTCTCCCCACTGCTCACACATGCACTCACTCTCTCTTTCTCTCAAAAAAGACTACAATTACAGACAAGAGGTGAGAAATACAGTAATCAGAGACACAAAGTATAATAGCCAACGAAAATGAGGTGATACCTTTTAACTAGAAGACCTAAGAAGTCAAAGACAGTAGAAAGTCAGCAGGGCTGACTTTGGTTGCTGAGGTACTGGGGGAAAAAGGAAATAGATTCTCACACTGGACCAGGCACGAGGGCTGAAGAACACAGGATGTATTGAAATATGGCTTGTCCAATATGCCCAGCCCTGGGTGCAAGATGTTGTGAAAGGGAGGAACATGTAGTGGATAGTAGTGCTAAGAAAACTGACAGGAGCCAGATTGTGAAGTGTGTTGAAGTCAGTTTGACTTTTATTATTTGTTGTATTGGAGAGCCATTGAAGGTTTTCAAGGAATGAAGCAGAATGTTGATACATGTTCCTCAGGAAGCTAACTCCAGCAGTGGCATAGAGAACAAATTGGCATTATAGGGTCATTTATTGCACCATGTCAAGGGCACCATTCACAGCTCAACAGAATGCAATATGAATGGTGTCTTCTGAAGATGTGCAGTGCATAAGCCTTGAGAGTGGAGATGGGAGAGGCAGAATGGTAGCGGTGGGATGCTTTGATTGCAAGCAGTAGAAACTGTCTAACTTAAGGAGGAAAAGTGAATTTATCAGAAGAATGGAGGCAGCTCAAAGAATTGAAAGAAAATACTTATAGGAATCAGAACCACTTAATGGAACTAATGGAGAATCTTTTCAGGACATTGCTTGAGTCACTTTCCATCATTTCCAGTCTTTTTGATACTCTACTCAAAAGTCAAATTATATATAGAAAGAATGTGATTGTCCTATCTTAGGTCAGGTATTTACTCTTTGGCCAAGAGAACATAGAAGCATCCTGACTGTGAGTCTTGCCAAGACTTCAGGCAATGGGGGAGGGAAAACTGAGATGCTCTCACCAAAAGAAGGGGTACAGACAGTTAAAACCAAGGGTGTGAGCTATACTAGAATGGCAGAGATTGTTACTTATCTAGCAAATAACCAATATATTTCTCTTCTTTAGTAAAAAGACACTCATTGTATGCAAGTGACACTATACCTAGCTAGAAGGATTTATTTCCTAAACTTCTTTATAGCTAGGGGTGGCCATGTGACTAAATTTGCCCTGAGTTCCAAAGTTGGGTGGGAACTCAACTAAACCTCCTTTAAAAAGTGGGCAGACATTTGGCAGGTACCTTTTTTCCTCCCCTGAGTCCTTCCTCTTATCTTCTTCCTGAAAAGCAGACATGATGCCTAGAAAACTAGCAGCAGTTCAGTGATTACAGAGCAGAAAGCTCCTTGCTGACTTTTGGAGTGGCCATATTGGCGCTGGACCCGCTCCCATTGGATTTCATTCATAAGAGACTTCTGTGTTTTGAAACCTGTCTTATTTCCTATTTCCAGCCTTTGTTACTAATGGCTTACTTCTCTCTGGAGCCTAGTATAATTATAAAGAAGCCCATGATTGTGAGGAAGGCTAAAATTGTGAGGAAGGTATGTGAATAAAAAGTGAGGGAGAACAGGAATAGCTAGAGCAATAGCAAACCAGGAGGGGACAAGGTTATAGAAGCCAGGGGAAGTGAGAATCTCAAGAGTTTGAGAGGAACAAAACCCAGGAACAGATAGTGGTTTGAATGATATATACCCCTTGGAAAAATTAATTTGGTACTTGATTGTTGGCCAGAAATGAAAGGAGGATGAGGAAGCAGAAATGGCATGTATACCTCTAGAATTCCATTCCCAGCTAAACTCTCAAGCATGAAAATAAAGACAGATAGGCATCAAAATTTTTACTACTTGTGCACCTTTTCTTAAGAAGCGACCGGAACACATCCTTTACTAAAATGAGGGAGTAAGCCAGGAAAGAAAAAGATATGAAAATAGGACATGTGATACAGAAAAAAGGGGAAAAGACTCCTCAGAACAATCAAAATGAGAAGCACTGTGCAGTAAGCACAGAGAACTTACTGTCAGTCCAGATTGGAGCAAGAGGACAAATGGATTTTAAAAGAAGAAAAAACCTAGGTGGGGGATGGGCATGATGGGCATTAAGGAGGGCACTTGTTAGTACTGAGCACTGGGTATTAGATGTAAGTGATGAATCACTGAATTCTACTCCTAGAACCAATATTACACTATATGTTAACTAACTAGAATTTAAATACAAATTTGGGGAAAAAAGAGAAGAAGAAACCCCATTGATTTCTGTATGTATGATTAATAAAGTCTGGAAGAAAACTTAATAAAGGTACATAGAAAACTAGCAGATGGAAATATAATTTAGTTGTTAATTTAAGAACAAACATTTATGTAGTAAAATAATTCATTACAGTGCTCCATGTGGTTCAACAGGAAGAAATACTTATATTGTCCTAATGTAAAGTACATATATTAATTTCAGCAATGTCAAACGTTATTCTGGGAGGATTGTGACGTGTATAACATAAGAAAGAATAATACTGGCCACCTGGGTGGCTCAATCCATTTAGTGTCTGCCTTCAGCTCATGTCACGATCTCAGGGTCCCACATCAGACTCCCTGCTCAGTGGGGAATCTGCTTCTCCTTCTGCCCCTTCTTGCAGCTCATGCTCATTCTTCCTCTTTCTCTCTTTCTCTAGAGTGTGCATGCACAAAAATAAATAAATAAAATCTTTATATATATAAAAAAGAAAAAATAATACCGATTGACTATAGTAGGGGCCAATTATATCATCTCACTAGAAAAAAGAATTAATTTATAATAAGCACACTGTTTAGAAATTTGGGCATAAATCTCAGGTAAAATAATTAGGAACATTGAAAGTGGCTGCGGAATTTGGAATATAATGGTAACCAAGCCAGACAATGCTCTTGCTCTTGTGGAGAATGGAAGTCAGAAGGAATTACACATAATTGAATGAGCAACTATAAGGAAGTATAATAGTGTTATAAGAGAAGTATAGGAAGCAAATGGGCCAGTTGGGATACAGCTGATCTATTTTATTGTTTTTTTTTTTAATTTTTTATTTATTTATGATAGTCACAGAGAGCGAGAGAGAGGCAGAGACACAGGCAGAGGGAGAAGCAGGCTCCATGCACCGGGAGCCCGACGTGGGATTCGATCCCGGGTCTCCAGGATCGCGCCCTGGGCCAAAGGCAGGCGCCAAACCGCTGCGCCACCCAGGGATCCCTATTTTATTGGGTTTTATGTTAAATTGGGCTTTGCCAAAAAGCTGTCTTTGTATCTATTCTTACTGATGGAAAACTTTGCCAAAAGTGTCTGCTGCTGTTCAATATTTTGACTGTGGTTGGATACACAGACACACGCAGGTGATAAAATTGTGTAGAACTAAACACTCACAGGAGCATAAGTAAAACAAAATTGAATAAGATGGGTGGATTGTACCTATGTCAAATACTGATGGTGATTAATTTTGCAACATTATCCCGCTGAAGCAGGTTAAGTGTATATTCTGTTATTTCTTACATGTGAGTCTATCACTATCTTAATAAAAATTTCAATTAAAAAATGTATTATTGGGAACCCTGGGTGGCACAGTGGTTTAGCGCTTGCCTTTGGCCCAGGGCGTGATCCTGGAGACCCAGGATCGAATGCCACGTCGGGCTCCCAGTGCATGGAGCCTGCTTCTCCCTCTGCCTGTGTCTCTGCCTCTCTCTCTCTCTCTCTCTCTCTCTGTGACTATCATAAATAAATAAAATAAAATAAATTTTAAAAAATGTATTATTGGTTTTTTTGCAGATTCAGGATCTTTCAGATTGCAAGTACCAAGGGCACATTCAAAGTATCTCAGGTAATAGGGAATACAATTAGAGAGAAGGAAAATGTTTCAATATCAAAGATAGCGGTCTTCAAAGGAAACCAAAACAGTACTCAAATCATCTGATAGCAGCTCTGGAAGACATAAAAGTTGAGAGTCTATTATTGTTCCCTGAATTAGGGCCCTGTCCCTGTGGATAATTATCAGCGTCTCCACATCTAGTGTTCCTGCCATCATCCACAAGAGAAGACTGAATTGATTTGTCCTTCACTATCCATGAGAGGGTAGTTATGGTAGTCAGAATTCTTGGTTGCATGTAATAAATTCTATTAATTTTCTAGGGCTACCATAACAAAGTACTACAAACCAGGTTGCTTAAATAACAGAAACTTATTATTTCAAAGTTCTGGAGTCTGTAAGTCTTCAATCAAGATGTTGATAGGGTTGTTTCCTTCTGAGGGATGCCAGGGAAGGATCAGTTCCAGGCCTTTTTCCTTGGCTTATAGTTGACTGTCTTCATGTTCACATGGTGTTCTCTCTATAAATGTAGTCACAGACTGTATTTTTATAAGGACTGTTTTATAAGAACTCAAGTCTTATAAGGGGATATTACTTATTTCACATCTGTAGGAAGGCCAGGGGTCTCAGGAACAGTGGGCAGCAGCGCCTGGAAAATCATCTAGACTCTGGCTTCTACAACTATTTCACAGCTTCACAGAGTTTACTTGCATGGGACAGGGAACATGATGACTGGTGGCTCCAGAGATCTACGTTTCCATCATCAGAGAGGAGGTGAATCTTAGACTTGCTGGTTCCAAATCAAAATATTTTGGGATAAAGGTTGTGATTGATCCAACTGGGCTTTAGATCCCATCCTTAGACTAATTGCTGTGTCATAATTCTTTCTACATATGTGCCACATGGTCTGAAGGAATGTTTTTTTAGAAGAGAGTAATTTTCTTGGTGGGCCAACCTAAAAATACCTATTACCTTGTCCCTGCTGGGTAAAGCCCCTTCCAAAGCTACCTCCTGCTATTGGACTAGGCTCCTAATAATGGTCTAATCAGTTTGGCCAGGGTCACAGTGTGTTATGAAACTGTGTGGTGCCAAGCATGGCATAATGTATGTAGAGAATGCTTTAGCAGAGCTCTGTGGCCAAGGCAAGCATTAAAGATTTTCTCAAAACTGGACAATGTATTTAGAAGACCTATTTTATAGATGTAGACATAGAAACATATAATTGCAAATATAAACTGCAACAATCCCAGGATAACATATAAGCTGTGGGATTTTTTTTTTTTTTTTTTGCTGTGGGATTTTATAAAACAAGTTTCTAATAGCTTGTTTCCTTATATATTTGTTCTCTCTTTTTAAGGTCAAATGCAAAGGAGAGTATCCTGGTTAATTGAGCATTGTACATGCTAAATTCTCCAGTTCATTAAGGTCACTTATTTTAGAATTGTGCAGATCACTTAAGACCATATGATGGTTAGAAAAGCAAACCAAACACTACATTTCCAGAAAACTATGTCCACACAAAAACCTGCATGCAAATGTTATTAGCAACTTTACTCAGAGCTGCTACAATGGAAAGAGCCAAGATGTCCTCCAGCAAGTGAACACATAAATAAACTGTCATGCATCCAGATGATGGAGTATTCAGTGATAAAAAGAAATGAGCCATCAAGCCATGAAAAGACATGAAGGAACCTCAAATATTGTTAAGTGAAAGAAGCCAATCTAAAAAGTCTCCATACTGTATGTTTCAAATTATATGACATTCTGGAAGAAGTAAAACTATTGAGACAGTAAAAAGATCATCCAGGGAATCCCTGGGTGGCTCAGCGGTTTAGTGCCTGCCTTTGGCCAGGAGCGCGATCCTGGAGACCCGGGATCGGGTCCCACATCGGGCTCCCTGCATGGAGCCTGCTTCTCCCTCCTCCTGTGTCTCTGCCTCTCTCTCTCTCTGTGTCTATCATAAATAAATAAATAAATCTTTAAAAAATATATTAAAAAAAAAGATCATCCATATCAAAGATAAACAAAGCTGGATGCTAGCTAAAGTGGTGAGGACAGATTTCAAACAATTGCAATAGGGAAACGAAACCAGAGTGAACTGAACTCCACCTTGCTCTGTACGGAGGTAGCTATATTTTGAGGAGGGAACGGGAGGGAAGGAAGAGTCAGAGAAGTGAAAACTTACAAAAAACAAGGATGGAAGGTTAGTCCATATAAAACCCATCTGGGTTTGCTGACTGGAGCTTGTGGAAGTTAGGCTCTTACCTTCCCACAGAAGCCACAAGTCGGGGCCCTGACTTTGGGTGTCAGCTGGAACAGTCAGTTCTTTGGGGGAACCTTGAATTTTCTCAGGCAGCTACTTTGAGAGGGTGAGAGTCATCCGTGGGATGTTGCCATTAGCTGCTAGCAACTATTTTAGTGTTTGTTCCTGTCTTCTTAGGCCAAAGTTGAAACCTAGTCTAGAAAGAGCTCAGAGGGGATGCCAGGATGGCTCAGTGGGTGAGCGTCTGCCTTTGGCTCAGGTCATGATGCCAGGGTCCTGGGAATGAGTCCCACATCAGGCTCCCCAAGGGGACCCTGCTTCTCCATCTGCCTATGTCTCTGCCTCTCTCTCTGTGTCTTTCATGAATAAATAAATAAAATCTTAAAAAAAAAAAAAAAAAGAGCTCAGAGGAGCCTTGTTAGGGTTTTTTTTTTTTTTTTTTTCCTAGTTAGGGTTTAGACAGAATTATTGTCAGTGGTTACCATGGCTTTGTTTGGTGGGGAGGGAGAGAGAGATCAATAGGTGGAGTGTGGGGGACTTTTAGGGCAGTGAAATATTCTTTATGATACTATCATGGCATGTTCCTGTTATATATCTGTTAAGATACACAGGATGTATAATATCAAAGAGTAGAACCAATGTAAACTACAGATTTCAGTTAATAATATTATCTCAACACTGGCTCATCAATGCTAAGAAATATACCACACTGATGCAGGATGTTAACAATAGGGAAAGGATGTATGGGGAAGAGGGGGATATATGAGAACCCTGGGTACTTTCTGCTATTTTTTTCTATAAACTTAAAACTGCTCTAAAAATCAATCTATGTATTAAAAAAGAGATTTTTCAGATGGTATTTGTCATTTATCCTTATGTTGGAGATGAATCATTAAATGTGAATACTACTGTTCTACTTAATACACTACGTTACAGACTCAAAGATACTTTAGCACACTCTCTGTAAAGGAAAAGTTATTATTGAAAAGTGTATTGCTTCAAATGCAATGCATAACGTTAAAAATGTCTAAAGCAGGGATCCCTGGGTGGCGCAGCGGTTTAGCGCCTGTCTTTGGCCCAGGGCGCCATCCTGGAGACCCGGGATCGAATCCCACGTCGGGCTCCCGGTGCATGGAGCCTGCTTCTCCCTCTGCCTGTGTCTCTGCCTCTCTCTCTCTCTCTGTGACTATCATAAATAAAAAAAAAAAAAAAAAAAAAAATGTCTAAAGCAGAAGGTAGCCAGGTGACTTGGTAGCACAGTGGGTTAAGCATAGACTCTTGGTTTCCACTGGGGTCTGATCTCTGGGTCCTCGATGGAGCCACTGGAAGTGGCTCTATGCTTAGAAGGGAGTCTGTTCGGGTTTCTCTCTCCCTCTCCCTCTGCCTCTCCCTACCATACTCTCTCTCTCTCTCTCTCAAATAAGTAAGTAAGTAAATAAATAAATAAATAAATAAATAAATAAATAAATAAATAAGTAAATCTTAAAAAAAAAAAAAATAAAGTAGGGCAGCCCGGGTGGCTCAGTAGTTTAGCGCTGCCTTCAGCCCAGGGCGTGATCCTGAAGACTCAGGATCAAGTCCCATGTCAGGCTCCCTGCATGGAGCCTGCTTCTCCCTCGCCTGTATCTCTGTCTCTGTCTCTGTCTCTCTCTGTGTCTCATGAATAAATAAATAAATAAATAAAATCTTAAAAAAAATAAAGTAGAAGATAGCTTCCTACCCCACATAGATAACCACTCTTTGGAGTTTGAACCTCCCCCCACTTCACCCTCACCCAAACCCAACGACCCCCATTAATTTGGTCCTCACAAAAACTTTGTGATAAAAGCAGGGAAGCTATTACAGTGCCTACTCAGAGAGTAGATGCTACGGAGCCTCTGGGGACAGTTCTGGGAACAGTTTTCAGTATGTGGTTTGGCTGAGTTTCCGTGAGAAACCCCCAAAAAGCACCTACTCAACACCTGGCATAGAGGAGGCTCTTAAGAGTAGATATTTTTCCTCTGTTCTCTGTCATTAATATTAGGAGATGGATGTCTATTTGAGGTAAAGCATTTTCAAATGTGCTCAAACAAAAAGATGAAAGATTCTATAAGAATATAGGCACGTTTTCCCAAAAACTGAGAGTAGTTGCTGAGGAGATAGCTGATTTCCTTCCCTATTTCCAGGGTCTAGCTTTATTAAGGCATTAGCAAACCCAGTCCCAGGAAAACAGCCTTGGAATAAAAATCACCAGTAAAAAAAAAAAAAAAAAAAAAAAATCACCAGTATTTGGTGAACATTAAGTAGGGTGCCCTATTTGGGTAGTGACTCAGATTCGGTATCCAGCTGTCAGTGATGTTAAGCATTTGCTTGGATTCATGAAATCTTTTATTGACTTAGGGATTCTGGTTCAGGTTTTGTTTGTTTTTGTTTTTATTTATTTATTTTTTCCATTCTCCACCTGTTTGTGGGTAGGTTTTTATGACTGGTGTGGAATTCCTTATTTTACACATTTACTTAGAGTTCATGCTTGAAATTTGATGAAGGAACTTGAGCTGTTCTATCTAGTGCCTTATAAGCAGGAGTTCCTAGGGTAAATGTGTGTGTGACAAACCAGGACCAGCAGAAGTACTAGGGAAACAAGCTTGGAAAATAAAGGTAATTATCTAAAATTAGATCAAGTAAAAACTGCTCTGTTAAGTAAATCCTGTTGCTAAATTACCGATAGCAAGCTTAGCACAGGATGATATTGTGTTCCACGAAGAAGGAATTTTAAAGCCTTAGCAACAAGAAAGTGTTTTTGAATACCTAGTGTTATCAAGTCCTCTCTTATTTTTCTTTATTGCTTTGCCAGCTTGTAGAAAGATGTGGGGAAGTACAGAGGCCATTGATTTAGGGCATGAAAAAGAGCCCAATTTTTAAAAAGTGTTCTCATAAGTATACAATCACTCTGAGATCAAGGGATGTATCTGAGAAATTAGTGATCTTTTTCTAGAACTTAATGGACAGGCTGTGTTTTCAAAACTAACCATTTGTTCTAGTTGCCCTCCTTTAATAGTAGTGTTAGTACCTTTACAAAAAGCGTTGGGGGTATCATGGGGATTGAGCTCCCCAAGTAAAGAGCCATAAAACAAGTAATGCAGAACCAAAGAACCAGATATCTTGGTGAAGTTGTAATTACAGCTGTTTGTGAAGTTCTATAGGAATTTCTCCTCCAGGGCTATAAATTGAGCCCAGTAGGAGAAATGTGAATAATATACCTTGTCTAGCTATCTGACACCTGTTGTGGAAATCTGCAGGCTGTGGAAGGTCCCAGTAAATGGGGAGAGAGGACATTGTATTGTCTTTCTTTTCTCTCTCTCTTCTCCACATACCACCTACCACACCTAATTTTTATGGACAGATATCTGGCTTAAATCAAAGTAGGATCTAATTAATCATTAAACTAGGAATTTTGAAGACCAATGTAATAATTTGAGAAAATGCTTATGACATAATGTTACTCAAAAGAAGCAAGAGACAAAGATGAACTTTGCTCTGATTACAACTATGTAATAATTGTGAGTATATACAAACAAGGTTCCAGGATAGAAGAGTCTCCAGGTAAGAATGAAAAATGTCTGATCTCTAGGGAGATTTTTTTTTTATTTTTATTTATTTATGATAGTCACACACAGAGAGAGAGAGAAAGAGAGAGGCGCAGAGACACAGGCAGAGGGAGAAGCAGGCTCCATGCACCAGGAGCCCGATATGGGATTCGATCCCGGGTCTCCAGGATCGCGCCCTGGGCCAAAGGCAGGCGCTAAACCACTGCGCCACCCAGGGATCCCCTCTAGGGAGATTTAAACACATCTTTTAGGTGGATTTGCTTTAAGCTTGCTGTGGTTGGTGTAAAATGAAAAAGAAAAATAAAGGCAGGAGTGACATTCAAAATATCAAATATCTTGTATTATATGCCATGGAGACCGTTCCACCAAGCAGCTGCCATAATTATGGAGGATGCCAGATGGCGGCAGGTAAACACAGCCTCGCAAAGCCAGGTTGGCAATGATCATTTTCCCATGGATCTGGCGGCTACAAATGGGGTGGGAGCTGTTACTATTCCAGCAGGACGCTGGTGGTAGTTGCCAAGGCAGCCCCTCCAGATGCCTTTCCTGGGGCCAGAGAGGTAGATGGCTGGAGGCACTCGGTGCTTGAGCATCACCTAGTCACCAACCAGTACTGTAATATTTCCATGTTTTAACAAGTGGGGCAGCTGTGATAGTGCCCATGAGCTGACAAGAGTCCTGATTAAGAGCTATCCTGAAAGATGGGTGCTAGGGTGGCTCAGCTGGTTAAGCGTCAGACTCTTGGTTTTGGCTCAGGTCATGATCTCGCATTCCTGAGATTGAGTCCTGCATTGGGCTCTCTGCTCAATGTGGAGTCTGCTTCAGATTCTTTCTCCCTCTGCCCTTCCCCACTAGTGCACTTGCTCACTCTCTTTCTCTCTCAAATAAATAAAATCTTTTAAAAAAGAACTATCCTGAAGAGAAGAAAGGAGATAATGTTTGTAAAGGCTTTTATCATAATGCCTAGCACATGGAACATACTCCATAAATGTTGGCTGTTGTAATCATGTAGATTCATGCTTACACTTTTATTCTTATTAATAAGCAAAACACACATGCATATGGAAAGAGAGAGAAAGCTCCAGTTTCTCTTCCTCTCCTTATGAGGGTAATAATTCCATCATGAGGATCCTGCCTTCCTAAATTAATCTAAACCGAATTACCTCTCAAAGGTGTCACCTCCAAACACATCACATTGGAGGTTAGGGCTTCAACATGTGAATTTTGAGATACACAAACATTCAGCCTGTAATACAGATCTATGCAGAAATCTTAGAGAGATAGTTACATAGATTAAAGTGCACTCTGGGGGATCCCTGGGTGGCGCAGCGGTTTAGCGCCTGCCTTTGGCCCAGGGCGCGATCCTGCAGATCCGGGATCGAATCCCACGTCAGGCTCCTGGTGCATGGAGCCTGCTTCTCCCTCTGCCTGTGTCTCTGCCTCTCTCTCTCTCTCACTGTGTGCCTATCATAAATAAATAAATAAATAAATAAATAAATAAATAAATAAAAATAAAGTGCACTCTGGGATGCCTTGGGTGGCTCAGTGGTTGAGTGTCTGCCTTCGGCTCAGGGCGTGATCCTGGGATCCGGGATCAAGTCCTGCATCAGGCTCCCTGCATGGAGCCTACTTCTCCCTCTGCCTATGTCTCTGCCTCTCTCTCTCTCTCTCTCTCTCTCTGTGTGTGTGTGTGTCTCCCATGAAAAAATAAATAAATCTTAAAAAAAAAATAAATGCACTCTAACCATCCATCCGTTGACCCATACAGTCATTTATTTACACACCTGCCCATCCTTCCTCCACCCATGCATACATCTATCTTTTTTTTTTTGCATACATCTATCTATTCAATAAACATTTGCTGATCATATATCATATCTCAGAAGAACTCACTGTTTATTAGGGAAAAAATTATATACTATGTATTTTAAATACTACAACAGAACATTCTAAAGGCTAAACAAGATCTATGGGAACTCAGTGAGAAACTCCTATGGGTTGAAAATGGCATCAAATTCTCTACCAATTTATCTGCCTTAATCTGAATTAAGAAATACATTTATAGTTTCAAAGTGAAATAGAATCAGGTTCTTTTTCCTTCAAAGTACCTTTCATCCTTCTAAGACTCAATAGAATAGAGGGAGTACATTCATCTTGAGCCAAAGAAGGCAACAAAGGTTACAACGTCTAACCATAAGTGCATGCTGATGATGGAGAGAGAAGGAACTATCCTCAGGAGACCTCCCTCTGTCTTTCTCTGGTTAGTGGAGGAATGTTACACTCAACAGTGATCTTCAGTGGGGTTCAAGTAACAACACGGTTGTCCTGCTGAGATGGAATTTGGGTCTTCCCTCTTCAGGGTCAGCTGGGAGGAGCCCTGGGTCTTTTAAGGAGTGGTCCACGAGGCAGTCTGGCTGGCATTATGAATCCATAGAGAATAAACAGGCAATTAGAGACTACCCAGAAAAAAATATCCACCCAACCCTTTAAAATATTTAGCTAAAAGCTAATCACATATTTATATTTTAAAAAGTATTGCTGCCAAATCTAAAAGGTTTGTTATAATCAAGTTGTAGCAGCAAACTTCCTACCTAGAAACTTCAAATATTTTGTGGATCCTTTAGTAACCAGAGGAAAAGCATCTCATTATAAACAGGTATCTGTTTTGTGGGCATAAGGGTGTTATCCTTGGAAACCCTTACTAAGACACTATTCTACAACAGAGGTATTGTTTTTTTAAAGATTTTATTTATTTATTCATGAGAGACACAGAGAGAGGGGGGGGGAGAGAGAGAGAGAGAGAGGCAGAGACACAG
This sequence comes from Canis lupus baileyi, assembly GCF_048164855.1. Lineage (NCBI taxonomy): Eukaryota > Metazoa > Chordata > Mammalia > Carnivora > Canidae > Canis > Canis lupus. The sequence continues at coordinate 11,936,181 of NC_132854.1, forward strand.
GCAGAGGGAGAAGCAGGCTCCATGCAGGGAGCCCGACATGGGACTCAATCCCGGTCTCCAGGATAACGCCCTAGGCTGAAGGCAGCGCTAAAGCGCTGAGCCACCGGGGCTGCCCAACAGAGGTATTATTCATCTCATTTCGCACATAACGAAACTAAGGCTTAGAAAGTTAGTTTGCTCAGTTGACATCCTTCTCTGGAATAAGCCTATTGTGATCTCTAAACTTTTTATTTATGAAAAAACCCAAATTACACATAGGTCGGGACAAAGTACAAGAACTTTCCATGTACCCATCACCTAGCTACATCACTTCACCAACTGGTGGTATCTCTTGTTTCATAAAGTAGTAACCACCTAAATAAGGAATACATTATGTTTCTTATTTTCTCTCTCAAACAATTTGCTTAACAAAATCTAGGAATATCTACATGATTCTCCAGCCCCTTTTTATCTTAGGCATGGATACAGAAGCGCTATTTGTGACCCACAGCTGAGCTCTGGGGAAATGCCAGTTTCAGGAAGGTGAGGAACTCAGCTCCCTTTGACGACCTCTCCTAGGGCACTAAGGGTGGGCCATGTGACATCCAGCCATAATTCTAAATGGGGATTTCAAGCACATTTAATGGACACTTCCTTCTTTATTCTTTAATAGGATCATTAAAACAGTAAAGGAAGAATAATTTTTAGACAGAGAGGTTTCTCACAGGAATTTAGCAAATATTATTCAATCTCTTTTCTTATTGCAATATGTATAATTTATCTTCTGAAAAAGATGTGTAACTGTGACTTAATACCAGTATACAATTATCACAATTTATTCATCCTATTTTTTACAAGAAAGACAAAACCATTAACTGTATTGAATTTATAAGACTGCAAAGGAGAGGAGCACCTGAGTGGCTCAGTCGATTAAACATTTGCCTTAGGCTCAGGTCATGATCTCAGCGTCCTGAGATCAGGCCCCACATTGGGCTCCCTGCTCAGTGGAGAGTCTGCTTCTCTTTCTCCCTCTATCTCTCCCCATGCTCTTTCTGTCTCAAATAAATAAATAAAATCTAAAAAAAACAAAAACAAAAACAAAAAACAGAAAACAAAACAACCTCAAAAACCTACAAAGGAGCATTTGACCACGTGTCTTCCAGAACATAAGCTCCATCCAGCAAGCAAATGGCACAGACACAATCAGAAACTAAGGCCTGGGGCAGCCCGGGTGGCTCAGCGGTTTAGCGCCGCCTTCAGCCCGGGGTGTGATCCTGGAGACCCGGGATCGAGTCCCACATGGGGGTCCCTGCATGGAGCCTGCTTCTCCATCTGCCTGTGTCTCTGCCTCTCTCTCCGTGTCTCTCATGAATAAATAAATAAAATCTTAAAAAAAAAAGAAAGAAACTAAGGCCTGCCTCTATCTACTACTCAGCTTTGCTGCAGTAAAAAATGACTCCTTTAAGGAAGAAAAACTTTTCCTCTATGTTCTGTACCGAAAGCCTGTGAATTAGACTGATGAAAACCAGGTTAACAGGGGGAAAAACCCAGTTTATTTACATGTGTAACACATATAGATGTTGTGAGTACATGGTGATAAGTGACACAAAGGGATGGTCAGAATTAAGGGTTTATATACCATCTTAATAGGTGGAAGAGAGGAAGAGAAATGTACTTAGAGAAAAACAAATGACTTTTGGGGAAGGTAAGTGGGTTTTCAGGAGAACAAAGAGGAGATAAGAAAATCTGTGATACTGTTTATCCACAGAGGTATGAGTCGTCTGTTTCCTTCGGAGCCACAGATCTCCCCTGGAAAAGGGCTTTGGGATAAGTTTTATTTCTGTTCCCCCTTCCTGGAAGAGATCTGCCTGAAAGGGGAGTTTGTGGCAGCCCCATTTCCCAGAAGTTGCCACTTTTAGTTAGCTTCTTATAACAACCTTATAATAATCTTGTTAGCTTCTTATAATAATTATACCAACTCTAGGCTTTGGAGTCCATTCCCACACCCCCAAATCTGAGTAGCTTATGGGAACAAAGATTTATTTCTCAATCATGTCACACCTCAGTTGTATATTGCTAACAGCTCTCTTCCATATGTCTTCTTCATTCCAGAATCTGGTCTGAAAGAGCAGCCCCTACTGGGAACATGCCATTTTCCTGTGGCAGAAGGAAAGCACAAGTGGCTGAACCTTGCAGTGTCTCTGAGAGCTTCTATTTGGATGTGGTTGTTTGTCACTTCGGCTCAAATCCATTTGCCAAGGCAAGCCATATGGCCACGCTGGCTATCAGCAAGGCCACTAAATCATATCCCTCCCACAGGGAGGTCACCACAAGTCACAAAGCAACAAATAAGGGGCTATTGCTGGTAAGGGGAGTGAATAACTGGGAGTAATACCATTAACACAGTTGATCAGAGGCTACAAAGATATACCCTAAGGTTCTGAGAATCATCTGTAAAGGTTTGGGGGTCACCTTAAAAAATAATAAGAAGTTTGCATTCTGCTTCAGAAATATTCAAGGTGATTTGATTATAGTAACAATGTTTCACTCCTTTGAGAATCCCCAAAGAAAATTGATATCCCCCCTCCCCAAAAGCAGCACCGTATTTAGCCACACCTGTGCTCTGACTCTGTATGCTCCCTGGCACTGGCCGGGAGATCCCAGTGGAGAGGGACTGCTTCTCTTACTTCCCTCCAAGCTTAAAGCTTTATGAATACAATTCTGGGGAAGGAAATGCTATAGCTCCTTGTGGCATACAGTTCCTGTATGATTGATTAATTTATCTTGTTAACTACATTGTTCAGACCTTTGTTTCTTTCTTTTTTTTTTTATTTCAGACTTTTGTTTCTTCAGTGATTTTATTTCTACTTGATCTGTTGCACATTAAAAATGAAGGATTAGAGGTGCCTGGCTGGCTCAGTCAGAGGAGTATGTGGTTCTGATCTTGGGGTCATGAGTTCAAGCCCCACATTGGATATAGAGATTAGTTAAATAAATAAAACTTTAAAGAAAATGAAGGATTAAGCTTTACTATTACAACTTTATTTCCACAGAGCTATTTCTCCCTACATTCACATATGTTGCTACTTCTGTCTGGAACGTGTTCGCATGGTGTCTTCTATTCTATCCTTTCTTCCCAAACTGATTCCTGCTAATCTTTAAAGCCAGGTGACCACCTCTGTGGAAACCTCCCTGATCTTAGTGATTAATACTCTGATCCTGGGAATGGCCTCTGTGCTTTGCATACATCTTTCTTTGGAGAAAAGAGAATTTAGGGACACATGAATTTGAATGTTATCCAAAGGAAGGTAAAGATGGAGAGGTGACAATGGATGAGAGGGAGAGAGAGAGAGTTAAAAGCATGAGTTGAAGGTCAAGGGTAGAACCTTGGAGAATTCTCCAGCAGGAAAGGGCAAAGAAAAAAACCAGTGCTCACAAGAGCAGGATCCTGCAGTGTCATGGAAACAGTCTGCTCCCTAGTTGCGTGAGCAGCTTGACAGTTCATTTCTCAAACCAATTTCCTGAGTACTCTGGCACTGTAACTGATCCACATCACAGTTCAGCCTAGTTCGGAAAGCACAAACTGACTTGGCATGCATCATGTTTCTATCTCTACTGATTGCTCAGTGCCTTGGCTGTCCCTGTTCTGTGTCTACCACTGGGACTGAGGATGAGGGTGAATGTCAAGGGGCCATGCCCACCCAAACTCCATCATTTGTAAGGCCCTTGGTTTCTCTGGCGATATAATACTGGTAAACCCATGGTGTCCTCTCATCCAGTTTGCATTTCATCAAATGCTTGGACTAGAAATAATGAGTCATTCATTCAATAAACACTAAGTGCTTACCAGGTACCTGCCACTGTTCTAGAGTTGACAATATAACAATGAAAAATACAAAGTCCCTGTCCTGAGGACCCCACATTCTAACAATCCTTGCTCCGTTCCTTAAGTTCTCTAGTCATAGGATGGTCCCGAAATCCTGACATTAGAACGGGAGAATTTGGTCTTTGAGAAACAGGCACAGATGCCCACTTCTCCCTGTCCTCTAGGGCACTCTTTTATTTCAAAGCTTGCTTCTTTTTGGCAAAATTCTACTCATAGCCTCAAGAAGTACCCAAGACATGGCATCCTCCTCAAGTCCCCTAAAGCTCTAGGCGCAGAAGATACATGGCCAGAATTCTAGGACACAGTGGCATCTGCATAGCCAGGGAATTTCTAACCACTTTGTAGGAATCTCTAGCTTTCTGGTGAAGAATGGGAGCTTCTCTTGCCTTATCTTAACTCTGTCCCTTCTACATGGTGGAGTTTGTCCCTTGCTTATCCCACTAGGAGGTATTTGTTCAGATTTCTCTGAATATAAGCCATCTGACGTTGGTTAACTAAAATAAAAATGTATTTATTCAAAGTACATGGCATAGCTCACAGAGTCAAAGGAGAAGCCAGTATGATGCTTGGTGTGCAGATAGGTAAATAAATAAATAAATAAATAAATAAATAAATAAATAAATAAATAAATTTAAAGAACATCCAAACTTTTGCAAGCACAAAAGGCAAGTCACAACATATAACAGAACCAAAACATATAATATAATGAAAACAACATATGTGTATAAATAAATTACTAGCAGGGCACATTTTAAACTGTCATAGTTGTTAAAGCTGTAACAAAAAGACAATTGGAGTTGGTGGTGACAGCAAGGACTTCACTTTTTACTCCAGATACTTCTGGGTTATTTGAATATTTTATGAGCAGAATCTATTCACATATTATTTGGCATAATTAAGTTAAAATTCCTACGATTAAAGTAAAATAATACCAATTTGTTTTAGAATATTTGTAAAATTCAGAAAAAAATACTTCTGAAAAGATAATAAAGCTCACCAGGAGAGTCATTACTTTCTAGGAGCAAAATCATTTGAAAGATTGGTCATACACAGGATTCTCTTGTTTTGATAAACATTCTGAAAATATGCACTCATATTTTGTGAAACCGGCTTCCAAATCACTTTAAGCAGTTGGCTTGATTTTGTTTGCAGCTAGTAAAGTTCAACCTCAAAATACTCAGAAAAACCACAACTGATTGCAAAAGGATTGGGGGGGAATCATGACAGATCTTAAGCTACTAAAAGGTGTCTAATGCAAGAGAAGTTTCTGGATTGGTGCTTAAAAAAAGAGTTTGACTAAATCCCATGACTGTGGCCTAATTCAACTAATCCCATGTGGTACTGCCACCAAGTTTATTACCTGCTCAAATCAAATCAATATTCTTGCATATATAAGACACGCTTCAGTGGTTTCAATTTTCTTTTGTCATCAGAAGGACTGAATAAGAACTGAAGTAACTAATGAAAATTCCTTTCATTCTTCATCAAACTGAGTTAGAGGTTTCCTAAAGCCAGATTTTCTACCAACCATATAAATCATTAAAAGCCTTATACCCAGAAAGCCACGCACTGCCATTTTCTTCCCCATTGCACTTTTTCTCGTGCCCTGTGCTGTACTCTTCTTTATTAGCGCTGTTACATTATTCATTCTAAAAGTTCCATTCATTTTGTAAAGTGTCCTGGGCTAGGATTCTTTTCCAATCCACTTTTGTTTCCATGACTATCTCATTACTGTATTTATGTATCATAGTGCCAAGAAATCACTCCTAATGGCACTATGTAACAAATATAATAGTATTAGATTTTGAGGCATTAGGTACTCTTGTGATCTTTAAAAAACACCCAACACTGCCCACATGAGGACAGTGCATCCTGGGGAGATCAGGTGACTTTGTCCAGCTTACAACCATCAATATCTGATGGATTTCCAACAGCAAAGTTGTTTTGTCCAGTGTCACTTGGATTATGATTCAGGAGCAGCAAGAGGCCTGGTATGCAGCTAGACAAAGGATGAAGGCAGGCCCCAAATCCCTGTGCCTGCAGACAAGTCTCTTGTGGCATTTTTTAAAAACGACTTTATTAAGGTATAATTTACATGCCATAAAGTTCATTTGTTTTGAGTGTATGATTCATTGATTTTTACTACATTCACAGAGTTGTGCAGACATCACCAAAATCCAATTTGAGAACACTTTTATCACTGCAAGAGAACCGTGGAACCCATTTGCTCTCTCTCCCTGTCCCACCTTCTAGCCCCAGGACCACAAGTCTGCCTTTACTTTCTAGAGATTTGCCTTTTGGGGGCATCTCCTGTAAATGGATTTATTTAATATGTGGCCATCTCTCTGCACTGTTTTTGTCTTTCTGATCATGAGTTCAGATAGTCATTTGACATAGTAGTGTATTTCACTGTTTGCCCTCTATTTCTGCCACGTGTTCCCATCTTGCCTTGATGAGATGTAAGTCACAATTTCATACCCTCTGTAGGGTACTTGTTCAGTGATCTTCCTATACCTCCTTGTTCAAGTTCAACTTCAAACTGCCAGAACTTCCATTTTTCTGTTTTAGAGGTAGGCTGTCTCTTGTTCTCTTTATGGCAGGGGCAAGGAATTCAGGTCCCCCAAGAGCAGCCTCAACCAATGGCTAAAGAGAGAAGAGGTATAAATACCCTAGCTCTCTGATCTCTTAGAAGGCCTGAAAAGTATTGACTCAGAGTTTCCCTGGGGGGACCAAGCTCTCCTTGTCCATGGTAGTATCTGGCTTGATTGCTGACAGCACACTAGTTGCCTCGCCTTCTGGTCTCACTTCCCTACTCCCCTTACACTATTTTCTTTTCCTCCAAAATAATCTACTTGCTCTGGAATCCTTGTCTCAATGTCTAATTCTGAGGAAATGCAAATTCACTCTCTACCATGGACTCAGTACACAATGAGCCTAATATCGATGTCCATTCCACTCTTGACCTTCTTAACTTGGCATGTTTGGCTGCTAAAGGATGGTTATCATAAAAAGAAAAAAATAAGTAATAACAAGTAGTGGCAAGGATGTGGAGAAACTGGAATCCCCATACCTTGGTGGGAATGTAAAATTCTACTATGGTAAATGGTCTAGCAGTGCCTGAAAAGATTCAACATAGAACTGATATATGACCCAATGATTCCAATCCTAGATATATACCCAAGAGGAATGAAAACACATATCCACATAAAAATTTCTAAATGTGGGATCCCTGGGTGGCGCAGCGGTTTAGCGCCTGCCTTTGGCCCAGGGCGCGATCCTGGAGACCCGGGATCGGATCCCACGTCGGGCTCCCGGTGCATGGAGCCTTCTTCTCCCTCTGCCTGTCTCTGCCTCTCTCTCTCTCTCTCTCTCTCTCTCTGTGACTATCATAAAAAAATTTTTTTTTAATTTCTAAATGTGTGTTCACAGCAGTATATACATAATAGTCAAAAGGTGGAAAAAATCCAAATATCTATCAGCTGTGAAATGGATAAATGAAATGTATTATATCACATAATGGAATATTATTCTTCTGTGAAAAGGAATGAAGTACTGACACATGCTACAATATGTATAAACCTTGAAAACAATGTCAAGTGAAAGAAGCCAGTCACAAAAGGCACATATGGTACACTTCCATTTATATGAAATGTTCAGAACAGGCAAATCTAGAGATAAAGAGTAAATGAAAAATAAATAAATAAATAAATAAATAAATAAATAAATAAATAGTAAATGAATGGTCACCTCAGTTGAGGGAGTGCAGATACAGGCTTTGGGAGGTGCTGGCTATAGGCTATGGTGTTTCTTTGTGGGATGATGAAAATGTTCTAAAATTGATGTGGTGATGATTGCACAGTTATATGAATACACTAAATTCACATTGAATTGTATATTTTAAACAGACAAATCTTATAGTATGTGAATTATATCTCAATCATGCATCTACTAGGAAAACAAAACAGCTGCTAAATAGTGTGGCTATCTAGAAAATTGTCCAGGCCATCCTCTGCTTCTATTCACAAATATGCTATTGTATCTTAGCTTTCAAATTTCTGGTCTCAAATCTCAAACTTTAAGACATATAGGTGGCAAATATATGCAAGAGAAAAACAGACAGAAGTTTACTAACCTGTAAACCTCATGTATATGTGAGAGAGAGATGCAGGGAAAAATGAGTAACTCTCAGAGTGGCTTAGAACTCAGGCTTAAATACTATCTTCCCCTAAAGACAAAAGAAAATAAGGTGTAGGAAGACCAGTAATGGGGAGGTGCCCCGGAAAAGCACAGTAAACATGAATAAAGTTTTTATATAGATTTTGGTTGGTACCTTCTCCATTGATAAGAGTTTAAAATTGTCTCAGAGACTAACCTTTGTTCTTCCTGGTAAGAAAAGAGGAGTGACACCTTTATAAGTTTATGTCTTGCTAGTAGGCAAATAAGGAAAGGCAGAGAGATATTTTAGTATCTGTTTCTTCCCTGTTGCCTTTAGCTCAAAATAATCCTTATGTCACAGTGCATATTTGGGGTGGCATGTTCTGGCACTCTTCAATAGCTAACAGTCATTATTAAATGTTGGCAAATTGCTGTGCAGTGGTGAGGGTATGACATACAGTAAATGGTCTGGAAAGCAAAAACTCACTTTTTGTTGAATTATCACACATTAGGTGATATCGGGGCTTCAGAAAAAATAAAAATTGTTAGATGTTCTTAAACACTGGAGAATTCCACCAGACAGCACTGGGTGTGATCTAACACATATCACTGAGGACGGTAAATTTAGTTCGCTTAGAGTTAAAACCTTAATATTTCCCACTCATTAAAGGAGAGAGAAAGTGACAAATCCAACATCTCTAACTTGAGAGCTAGTGATCCTACATTTATTGTAGCAGACTGAATTATTTTTCCCCCTAATTAAAAAAATTTCTGGGGATCCCTGGGTGGCGCAGCGGTTTAGCACCTGCCTTCAGTCCAGGGCATGGTCCTGGAGTCCCAGGATCGAGTCCCACATCGGGCTCCCTGCATGGAGCCTGCTTCTCCCTCTGCCTGTGTCTCTGCCTCTGTGTGTGTGTGTGTGTGTCTCATGAATAAATAAATAAAATCTTAAAAAAATAAAAATAAAAAATTTCTAATGCTATTTTGAACATTTTCACACATACAGCAAAGTTGAAAGAATTTTATAGTGAACACTTGTATACTTACAAGTAAGTATACTTGTATACTTACTTTATTGTATAGATTCCACAATAAACATTTTACTATACTTTATCAACATCTATCCCTCTATCCTCTCTACTAACCTATCATCCATCCAATTTTTTTATAAAGTAAATTGCAAACATCAGTACATCTACCCTTAAATATTTATTTATTTATTTATTTATTTATTTATTTATTTATTTATTTAAAAGATTTTGTTTATTTATTCATGAGAGGCAGAGACATAGGCAGAAGGAGAAGCAGGCTCCTGCAGGGAGCCTGATACAGGACTCCATCCCAGGACCCAGGGATCATGACCTGAGTTGAAGGTAGATACTCAACCACTGAGCCACCCAGGTGCTCCTACCCTTAAATATTTAATTAATCAGAACTCAATGTCTACTTAGTTTTTTTTCCTTTAGTGTAAAACTTACCTTTAATGAAATGCAAATCTTTTTTTTATGAAATGCAAATCTTAAATGTACATTTGCTATTATGAAAACATGCATAAATCTGCAAGAGCCTAGATTCATAAACACAGTGGGGCCTGATTTGCCTTTGCCTGGGCTAGGTTGCAGGGCCAAGACTTATCTTGCATATATAAGGTTAGATCCTCTTTTCATTTACAATTTTTATATTTTGTTTATCAAGGATTTTTGCATTGATTTTGATGTTTTTAAATGTGTTATATTAAAGTATTAATAATGGATTTTCTCTGGCACAATTCTCTGCTCCTTAAATTTTGCAGTAGAAGCAAATGCCTCACTTGCCTCACCCTAGTCCCAGCCCTGCTAAGTAGGAAGTCCAGGGGGGAGGGCCTATTTGGAGCAGAGAAAGGCTGAATGGAGTTGAACCCACTTGCTAATCCACTTGCTGTTCAACATAGAAGCCAGGTAGTTCAATCATTAGAAAACATGATTCCAGGTCACTTCCCTTGTGCAGTTAATTACTAACCCTGTGATAAGCAATACATAGGCTACCAATCACAGCTGTAGACCAAGTGCCCACCCACTGGCAATGTGAGGGAACCACATTAGGACTAACATTCTCCTGAGCTCAGGAGGGGAGTTGGGAGGGTTTCAAATTGGGGTGCATGGCCATCTGGGGAGTCTCAACAATTGGAGAAGGTGTGAGGGAAAGAATTTGTTTTGTATTAGTCAGCAGACCACCAGGGTTTGAAAATGGGAGCTAGTGGTGGTGCTCTGCTGGACAGCAAATGTGGAATTGAGTAGGAGACCACTAAGCTCATCAGTCTCCCTCGGGGCACCTTCACAAATACCATTCTGCTTTGGCCCAAATCTGTTGTGAAATCACTAAAAATCAAGGACCTGGATCCTAGAAAAAAGCTACATGCTCTTAGCTCTTTGTATGATCTAACTCTAGGAAGTAGGAAATAACAAAGGAGCCCATTATTGCCACACATACCTGCTGTGGTAGAAAAAGAAAAGTATTTCCCAATGGAGAACTACGCACACTTTTCTGCCTTATCAGATTCTGATTTATTTCCCCCTTCTGATTCTGAGCTATTTAAAACACTGTGAGCTATAGATAACTGGTATCTATGCGAGTTCTGTCTAGGAGAATTTTAGCTAACTCTCCTCTCAACTTAGGGAAAAAACCAGTTTTCCTCTTTTCAAGTCATTTCAACATTTCTTTTGCTCCATATAAATTTTTGCTCTTTTAAAAAAAGATTTTATGTATGTATGTATGTATTTATTTATTTATTTATTTATTGAGAGAGAGAGAGAGAGCACAAGCAGGGAGAGGGGCAGAGGTAGAGGGAGAAGCAGACTTCCTGCTGAGCAGGAAGGCAGATGTGGGGCTTGATCCCTGGATCCTGGTCTCATGACCTGAGCTGAAGGTAGATGCTTAATTGACTGAACCAAATTTTTGCTTCTTGACTTCTTTATTGAACTAGTGTTACAAAATCTGATTCTTGAATTAAATCAAGATGCTAAATAAAACCTTTAACATGTGTCCATTCTTTTTGTTTTTTAAAGATTTTATTTTTTATTTATGAGAGACGCAGGGAGAGAGAGAGAGAGAGAGAGAGAGAGGCAGAGACACAGGCAGAGGAAGAAGCAGGCCCCATGCAGGAAGCCTGACGTGGGACTTGCTCCCAGGTCTCCGGGATCACACCCTGGGCTGAGGGCAGTGCTAAACCACAGACCCACCCGGGCTGTCCAACATGTGTCCATTCTTATTATATTTGAATGAGAGTCATAATTTCATCTTTTCCTGAAATTTATCTTTTTACAGCCTCCACCTTGCTTCTTTCTAAGTCTCTTAGGATCATGAAGTAATGTGCAAACTTGGTCTGTATAGCTTTTCTAAGGAGAAGGAAACGTGTTTTGGAGGAGCAGGAGGGGATGAGGTTCACACTGATGGAACAGGTACCCTGCTACTTTACAAACAAAACTGAATCCAATTTGCACAACAATCCCATGAAACAGCACTTGCTATCCCATTTTATGGAGGAGACAATTCACATTTAGAGATAATTTCAGAGATGAGAATTGTCCAGAGATAAATATTAATGGAGATAAGTATTCAGAGTATTCAGATATAACTATTCATTAATCAGAGATAATATTCAAAGGTAAGTCATTTGACCAACATCACTTACTATGTGCAGTTAAGATTTGAAGTCGTATTTGTCTAAGCCCAAAATTATGGGATACTGTTGCCCTATGATGTAAGGAGGAAGCCCTGCCCTGTGTAGAGTTTTTAGGTTGGAGAGTATTTCTCCCTGGGCCACAGAGGTACACAGAATATCCTCCAGGAATGCTTAGGAGATGGTTGTTAAGTTAATCACTGGGCTTACCAATGGCAAAGGAAGAAATAGGTGGTGGCTTACCTGCTATGCATTTCCCTCCCTCTCTGGTCCTGTTCCATCAGAAAAACCATGCAGAAAGCTGTCTGTGAAATTTGCTGTCATGAAGAGCAATGAGTTGGGGGTTGAACATGGGAGCAAGAGGACAAAAATGTCCTGCCTTCCCACTGGTCTCCCAGTTAAAACTCTTGTATAAAATAAGCAACCGAATAGCCCAGCACCCAGTTCATTCAGATAATTTAACAAATATCAAAGTGACCAGACCCTTTGAGAAAAAGCATTCTGAAAGTGTTTCTTTCACTAAGAGAAAAAGGACTATGTTATGTACACACTAGGAAGCCTTTAGATAACGTGCTAGTTGGGTTGGGCAAAGAGTTAGAAGGCCCTTTCAAACCATTATCACTGTGGATCACATTATTAGGTGTTTTGTGTATATATGTAATGTGGCCAGGCTATTCTTTATTTTTTTCTTTCTTTCTTTTTTTATGTAGGCTCTACACCCAACATGGGGCTTGAATTCATGACCCTGAGATCAAGAGTTGCATGCTGTACTGAATGAGCCAGCCAGAAGGGGAGTCAGGCTATTCTCTCTCTTTTTTATTTTATTTTTATTTTTTATTTTTTGTGTGTGGGGGAGCACGTGGGGAGAGGCAGAGGAAGAGGAAGAGAGAGAGAATCTTTTTTTTTTTTTTTTTTAAGATTTTACTTATTTATTTGAGAGAGAGAGAGCGCGGGTACACAAACAGGGGGAAGAGCAGAGGGAGAGGGACAAGCCAACTCTGCGATGAATGCAGAGCCTGAAATGGGGACCGATCTCATGACCCTGAAATCATGACCTACGACCTGAGCAGAAATCAAGAGTTGGATGCTTAACTGACTGAGCCACCTCAGCGCCCCAGGCTATTCTTTATATTAATTTCCATTTTATGTTCATTGTGTACTTTCACAGAGGACATAGAAATCATAAAGTAGTTGCAGCTATAAGTTACAGTTTAAAAATAACTTCAGTACCAACTGTTCATTTAAGTATTTTAAAAATAGTATGACAATTTAAAGAATCAACAAATACATAGGATAGTAAGCCTGCAGATATTTCCACATTCTGATCACAGTGCATACATTATTAATAGTCTAAAAATAATATGAATTTAAAGGAGATTTTTGTTTCTGCTATGGAGGAAAACAATAAAACAAGGCAGCATGAATGTATATGGTACTTTGCATAGGTGCTCTAGTGCCCTCTGCTGGAAATCTTTGAGTACTGCGGCTCCCCCGACCCACAGGGGCCATGGAGCCTTTGGCATTCTGGTGAAGCCTTCTCAGAATAATGGTTTTAAATGCATAAAATAGAATGAAGAGAATAATAAAGAAAATAATTACACTTAAATACAGTTACAGGAATATCAAAATATCTTAAAAACAAATTTAAAGTTTATTTATTACCTTATTAAATATAAAGATGTAGCTTTGGGTCTAATTATTGTAATTTCAAAGTAGTGATACACTTAAACAACATTTTGAGATTTTGTGACAGTGATAATACTGTACAAAAATATTTGTGATGTTTTTATGTGATCTCTCGGTAATGAAATTTAAGATAGCGTGTGTATTAGTTTCCTGGGAACTCTGTCATCCTTCTTTCTTTTGCAATTGCAGAGTGTCTCATCGTATAGATGTACCATAGGTTATTTAACTTGATCTTTTTTTTTTTTTTTTAAGTGGAGCTGGGCATGGAACCCAACATGAGGCTTGAACTCACAACCCTGAGATCAAGACCTGATCTGAGGGGCTGCCCGGGTAGCTCAGCGGTTTAGCATCGCCTTCAGTCCATGGTGTGATCCTGGGGACCCGGGATCGAGTTCCGCATCGGGCTCCCTGCGTGGAGCTTGCTTCTCCCTCTGCCTGTGTCTCTGCCTCTCTCTGTGTGTCTCTCATGAATAAATGAATAAAATCTTAAAGAAAAAAAAAAGACCTGACCTGAGATCAAAGTTCAGATGCTTAACCAACAAAGCCACCCAGGTGTCCCCAACATGGTGTATTAATGGGCATTGCCATTCTGTTCAATTTTTTTCAAACATGGAGTAGCCAATTACCTTTCAGAGAAGTAATTTCCAGATCTGCAAGGCAGATGTTGAAGAGATGCTGCTGCCACCCGAGGAAAGACTCAGGGCTATCACAGGTTGGAAGGGAGAGGAAAGAAGGAGCCACTTCAGAGGGAACACAGTTCTGCCAACATCTTGATCTTGGACTTCTAGCCTCCAGAATTGTGAGACAAGAAGTTTCTGCTGTTTGACCATTTAGTTTGTGGTACTTCATTCCTTAAAAATTTCTATGGAATGATTTCCAATATATTATGAAATGTAAAAAAGCAGTTATGCACACACATTTTTACTCATATATGCATAAAATATCCTTCAAGGATATGTACCATACAGATAGCACTAGTTGTACAGCAACCGTGTGGGGAGGTATGCATCCATAGGTGCATAGCCTACACAATAAACAGACCAATTTGGTAATATTTTCAAATTATGAGCATTGATATTAACTTACTTTGATACATGTACACATCCAGCCAGTAGTTACGTGGCAGGCACAGAAGCATAATGGCAAGGCCCAGTGCTGTCCTGGCAAAGCTGCTTCCACCCATAGGTCTTCACAGCATCCCACATCTCAGAGTGGAGAATGTCCCACTAGTAAGCCCTCCTCTGATTCATACTGGCCAGCTCTCAACAGTACAACTGTTCATGAGCTACGATGCTAGCAGTCTCCTCTGTGTGTCACTGTCTCCGTCAATCTGTCTCTCCCCCACACACCCAGAAGCAAGAGACTAGGAAATGCAGGGGTGGCGCTGCACAGTGCCCTCCTAGAGCCATCCCACAGCACCATATTAAGGACTTTGGGCCCTGGAGGCTGCTGAAGGGGTGACATGCTGGGGTATGGACTGGTTTGCTTTTGGGAGATAAGACCCTCTAGGGTGGAGAAAGAGAAAGCAGGGGGGCCAGGTAGGTACCTCCTGCAATTATCCCAGTAATGTTCCAGGTGAGCGGAAAGCAAACATGGGTAGAAAAAGATGCCCCAGGCATTCTCCCAGATTTCCTTAATTACATATCCCTGGACAGAAGTGACATGTGGTAGCTGCCTGTTGCCTGCAAGGGCCACAGTACCTGGGAGATGTTTGCCCGAGCTGAAATATAACTTTGGGATTTGTAAGGACGGCAGAGACTTGCCTGTGCCATCGTCCCAGCAGGCTTGTTCTGGCAGCCCAGACAGGCAGCACCGTCCGCTGCGTTCTCTCCCACGCGCCCAGCCACGGGGAGGCCAACAGCTCCAACAAGCCTTCACCTGCTCTGCACTGATGGGATCACCTGCAGCAAGCGAGGCTTATCTCCTGCTTTGATCTGGGGATAGCTGAAAAACACACCTCCTCCTCAAAGATAAATGCACATCATGATCCCTGGAACCTGTAAATGTCATCCTATTTGGGAAAAGAATTCTTGCAGATATGATTAAGGATCTTGAGCTCAGAGGATCATCCTGGATTACCCAGGTGGGCCCTAAATGACGTCACAATTGTCCTTATAAGAAAGAGGCAGAGGGAGATTTGACACACAGCGAGGGGAAGGCAACATGAAGGAGGCAGAGGTTGGGGTGATGTGGCTCTGAGCCCAGGAGTCGGAGGGGGCAGGGAGTGGATTCTCCCCTAGAGCCTCCGGAAGGAGTAAGACACTTTGATTTTGGCCCAGTGAAGCTGATACTGAACTTCTGGTCTCCAGAAGTGTGAGAGAATTAACATCTGCTGTTTTAAAGTGCCCAGTCTCGGGGCACCTGGGTGGCTCAGTGGTTAAGCATCTGCCTTTGGCTCAGGTCGTGATCCAGGGTCCTGGGATCGAGTCCCACATCGGGCTCCCCGCAGGGAGCCTGCTTCTCCCTTTGCCTGTGTCTCTGCCTCTCTCTCTCTCTGTCTCTCATGAATAAATAAAGTCTTAAAAAAAAAAAAAGTGCGCAGTCTGCTAATTTATTTTGGCATCTCAGCACGCAGCACATCAGGGCCAGGCTTACTGCCCCGTTCCACCAGTGCGAGCAGGATAATGTGCCAGGCAAGGGAGGACAGCTTTCCCACAGCTCCCTTGGGCAGGAGGACAAGCTGAGATCAGTCCCCACACTCTGCATCGGGTTCTGGTGGGCAATCTGGCAGCGCGGCTTGTATGGCTCTCCTTCCTTGTCTCCCTTCCCAGCCCTTCGCTCCTGCCTCCTGGGGTCACTTCCCAGTCAACCAGGCTTTGTCTGAGCTCTGCCTCAAGGGGGCTCTGCCCAAGGCAGGTCTGTACCTTCAGACAGATTCAAATGAAATCCAAGAAAGACCTACAGAATTTTAAAAAATATAACACTTAAAGGAACTTTAAAAAATTTCTTTTAAGATTTTATTTATTGGGGGTGCCTGGTGGTTAGGCGTCTGCCTTACACTCAGGTCGTGATCCCAGGGGCCTGGGATCGAGTCCCACGTTGCAGAGCGGGAGAATCTTAAACAGTCTCCCTGCTGAGCCTACACGGGGCTTGAACTCATGACTCCAAGATCATGACCTGAACCAGAACCAGGAGTTGGACACTTAACTGACTGTGCTGCCCATGCGCCCTTACTCAGGAACTGTTAAAGGGGCCCTGTGGCACCAACTGCTTTATTCCTTACTCATACTCTCAACCAGTATTTCCCAGATTGAGGTCTCTTAAAAATGGTTGGCAGAGTGGAGGGAGGAAGGCCGTGCCTTGCCCATCTGCCCCTTGAGAATTAACTTTAGCTATGTTTTCATTTCAGTGATAATCTAGAAAAATAGATAGGTTTATTCTGGACCAAGCAGGTGATATCTGCCAGGGAAGCCCCTCTCAGATGGGCCTTTGTGTCATACTGGTGGTTGTGATGCTACCTGGGGATCACCTCTGGTTACAGGGTTCGACATTTTTTTAAAGATTTTATTTATTTATTTATTTATTTATTTATTTATTTATTTATTTATTTATAGAGAGAGAGCACATGAGCAAGGGGAGAGACAGAGGGAGAGGGAGAAGCAGGCTCCCCAAGGAGCAGGAGCTGGAGGTGGGACTCCATCCTGGGACCCAGGGATCATGACCTGAGCTGAAGGCAGATGCTTAACAGACTGAGCCGCTCAGGCACCCATACAGGGTTCTGCTTTCAATGAAGTTTCCCAAGAGTCTCAATCTTCTTTGGTTCATAAGAAAATATTTTCTTTTAAAAGAATCTGAATGTAACTCACATGGGAGAAGCACTGCTGCAACCAGCTATGGTGTGTGGTGAGACTTGGTGCCCTGGGTAAGTGGTTGGGGGCCTGGGGTTAAGGCCCATTTCCTAAGAGCTGTGTGGCACTGGAGAAGTTACTCAGCCTCTCTGAGCTGAAGCCTCCTGCTCTGTAAAGGGCAGTGTAACAGTAGTTACACCAAAAAATTGTCATAAAACTTTCACCAAATACAGTGTGCGAAGTGCTGACTTAGCACCGTGCCGGGACATAGGGCAAATCGTGTCCTCATGAATAGTAATCGTCGGGCCGTAGGAGGTATAGAGCTAATAACCACAGCGATCCGAATAATAGTGATAAAACAGGGATCACTGACATTCACACAAAGGGAACATCTTCAGAGCCGCAGACCAGGCCCCCGCCTTGCTCCCTTTCCACCACAAGGGGGCATAAGCTCCAACTATTTTGCGAGTTCACCGCTCCTCTCCCCCTCAGGGAGCCGCTTAGTTTGCAACCAAGATGATTCCGCGGCCCTAGGGGGCGGGGGCGGGGATGGGGGCGGGGGTGGGGGGGTGTCTCAGGTCTGAACTCCCAGGGCCTCCGTTTTCGTGTACTCCTAATTCGAAAGGCCAGACTCTCGTCCAAAGTAACAAGGATAATCATAGCTGCCCCTTCTTGCGTATCTGCAGGACACCAAGTGAAAATGTGTGTGTATGAGTGTGTATACATAGATGCACACACACACATTTAAATATATTCTAGGAATCTAGTATAAGTCAGCGTGAAGGGCTGAGTAAATACTGTGAAGAAAACTTGTAGAAGCAGATATTCTCAATCCAAATATTTTACAGTTACCCCTAACCAAGATGAAATTGTGCAAGGCTGAACTTGCAGCATTGTCTTCTTTCTGCCGTTTATGCACACACACACGTTACACGCATGTACAAACATGCACTTACACACCTCCCTTATATATCTGAAGGGTAGCTGGGCTTGGAAGGCTCCCACTTTGGGAAGCCAAGCCATGATGACTGGGTATGTGAGCCACCCACCACAGCGAAGGCTCCGCCTTCACTTCTGATATAAAATTGTGGATGCTGCCCCAAATCACAAGAGGTGTATGACAGCCTCGCTGGACTCTACAAATCTTATACCTGAGCCAAAGAAGCTCTGCATTATTATTTCCTAAAAATACTTTGGATCAGATCAAGTTGCCCAGACTTGCAAATCCAGTTGACCTCCTGGTGGAGTGCCCAGGGTGACTTTGGCAAAGCAAGGAAGTCGTGGCTGTTAGTTGAGAGGCACAGGGGTGCCAGCCCTCAGACTGCATCTGTGGACCTTTGATCTGGGGAAAGGATCTGGCTTGGGGGACTGGCTGCCAGGTCCTTTTCAACCAAAATAAAACCAAGATGACTTCTTCACCTAACTAACAGAGCACAGGACAAGATGTCAGGCAACCCAGAGAAATCCTTTCCTCTCAATTATTTGCCTCCCTTAAACAGGGACTCATTACAAGCTGATAGCCTGGAGGCACCCCAGCAGCTTTCTCCAAGTTTTTTTTATAGGGGAGCAGATTTTACCCTTTGCAAGGCGGAAACGTGAAACAGGTTTGCAGAGCTACCTCGAATATTGAGAGAGAATATGCTATCAAATTTAGCACTGTCAGTGAGGTCTTTTCTTTGAGGCTTAGAAACTGGGCAGTTTTGATTCTGGGGCAAAAACGCTGGAAGGCTCTAGGCCAGAAAGAAATATTGTAGTAGCCTTTTAACCAACCGTGACCTCTGGGGGTTGAAGTTGGCTATGATATTTATTTTCTTTTTTATTCTTGAAAACACAGTCCAAACTGAATCCAAGGAGCGTGAATTACTTTTTTCAGAAAAAGAGTTTTAAAGTTCACATTCCTTTTTTTAAAGATTTTATTTGAGAGAGAGAATGAAAGAGAGAACGTGAGCAGGGGGAGGAGGGAGAGGCCGACTCCCCATGGAGCAGGGAGCCCCACATGAAGCTCCATCCCAGGACCCCGGGATTATGACCTGAGCCACCCAGGCATCCCTGAAGCTCACAGACTTTAAAGGTGGTCCTAGCGGAACTGATACAGGTGAGAAACACGTGGACTGTGAATGAGACCAGGAAATCAGCTCACTAACGCTCTTTATTCTGATCTCCAGGAGTGTGCGGTGTTGTGCCTCAGGACGTGGGGGAGGCCGAGGAGAAGCCACAGTCCTGCTGTCCCTCCAGGAGGGACAGGAAGGAAGAGAACAGACACTTGGGCTTGCTGGATCCCAGACAGGTCCCTACAGATGTCTCTCCCTTAGTTCTCTGAGGCCCCTGAGGGGCTATTTTTAGGGTTCTCACTTTACAAGGAGCAAATCGAAGCCCAGAAGGTAGAGCAGCTGGGCCAGGTTGCCCGGGGCCCTGGAGGAATTCGGTGACGTTCGTCGGGTGGGCACTGCCCAGCAAGGGTTTCACGCAGGAGTTTAGGCATCGTAGTTTGGAAACTGGCACACTCACCCCAGCTCTCTTCTCTTGGGAGCCAGAGGAGTTGGTCTTATTAAACTGGAGCCCAGCTAGCAGCTCTTATTTGCGGGGCAATTTGTGCCTGGGAGAGTGAGAGATGGTCTGCATTTCCAGAATCTTCTGAGGCCTTTCTCGGTAATCAGTGAAATGCATGAAAAATTAAAGACTGGGGGATCCTTGGGTGGCTTAGTGGTTTAGTGCCTGCCTTCAGCTCAGGACGTGATCCTGGAGTCCCGGGATCAAGTCCCGCATCGGGCTCCCTGCATGGAGCCTGCTTCTCCCTCTGCCTGTGTCTCTGCCTCTCTCTGTGTGTCTCTCATGAATAAATAAATAAAATATTTTTTAAAAAAATTAAAGATGGGCTTCCAAGTACCCTTACAAAACTTCAAATTTGGACCCATTTTTATCATTTGTCCTGTAAAGTTAGGTACATTTCTAATAAACCTATCATGAGATTTTTTTTTTTTTACCATCAAAACCCACTAACCTTCCTACAAACATGAACCATTTCACCTGACTCAGGGCCTGTGGTTATCCTTCTCCATGTGTAAAATTGACGTGAGTGTCTCTCATGCGTGGGTCTCTGACATCAGGAAGGAGCAACTCATGCTTCTGGGAAATTTGAGCTCTGAAACCCTGTTTTTCTTACTGAGTAAGCCTTAAGGTCACCAAATAACCAAACAACCATTCCTTGAGTCAAGAGGTCTTTCTGACCTATGAGTCTAGGGAAGGGTATTGCTGTTTATTTCTCCTTTGTGGGAACAGAAAGTGTGGGTGTGACCTCGGAGAGCCCATTGAAAAAATTCATGCAGTGAAATTATTTGTATTCGTTTGCTAGGGTTGAGACAACAAAGTACCACAGTTTGGGGTTCTTAAGGGATAGAAAGGTATTTCCTTGTAGTTCTGGAGTTTGGAGGTCCGAGATCAGAGAGTCGGGAGGACTGGTTTCCTTAGGTCTCACTCCCGGGCTTGTAAATAGATCTTCTCTCTATGACTTCACATGGTCTTCTCTGTGTGTGTGTGTCCTGACCTCCTCTTTATTTTATTTTATTTTATTTTATTTTATTTTATTTTATTTATTTTATTTTTTAAAGATTTTATTTATTCATGAGAGACACACACAGAGAGAGAGGCAGAGACATAGGCAGAGGGAGAAGCAGGCTCCTCACAAGGAGCCCAATATGGGACTCGACCCCAGGACCCCAGGATCATGACCTGAGCCAAAGGCAGACACTCAACCACTGAGCCACCCAGGTAGCCCCTGACCTCCTCTTCTTAAAAGGACACAAGTCCTATTGGATTAGGGCCACCCTAAATATCTCATTTTAACTTAATTATCTCTTTAAAGACCCTATCTCCAAATACAGTCATATTCTTAGGTGTTGAGGGCTAGAACTTCAACAGATGAATCTGGGAGTTGAAAGTCAGCCCATAACATCACTAGGGGGAACAGAGATGGGGCAGAAATGCTCTGCTTTATCCTTCATGGATCAGGGACCAGCCTAAGTCAGGCCCTGGGGGGAGGTGACCTTCCTCACCCACTGTGAACTCAAGGACGAAGGCTCGGGTGGAGATGCTCCCAGCCCCCTGCCCCCACTAACCTGGGACCTCATCCTTCCAGCGTGGTCCACACTCTGAGGGAAAGGATCCCTGTGACAACACCTTGCAGTCCCAGAAGAGGGCAGAGATGACTCGTACCTGAGGAACCCAGGTGTTGGGAGCTCCACCTCCTCAAAGCCACGAAGCACTTCTGCACAACAGGAGTCTCGGTGGGCGATCTTCCTCGGTCACCTAGAGGTCAGGGAAACGTGGTGATTTGGAGACACAAATGTCAGACAGTAGGCAGAGTCACGGCCTGCCCCCCATCAACCGTGGAAGGCCTTATTTGTTCACCCATTCAACAAGTATTTGCAGAGGCCAGATCTGGACCAGGCACGGGTGCTTGGGATTCGTTAGCAAACAAAACAGGCAAGGGTCTCGAGCTCACAGAGCTTCCATTCCAACGAGGACGAGGACGAGGACGAGGGGACAGATGCAGCCTCACCCAAAGGTGCTTCCTATGAAAATGTCCACTGGGTCCTGGGGAACTGGGAATTCCCGTCCTCCTCCTGCTGAGGGTTTCTGGGTGGTTTCCTGTTTCAGCCCCACAGCCAGGGGAAATTTCTGCTTTTCACTCCTCTGAACTATAAGCTGAGATTCGCACACGCTTGACAAGGGATTTTTCTGGTTAAAGGAAAATCCTATGTCCCTGTGCGGACATCTTAATATATCCTGAAAAAGTCAGTTTAAATGTCACTTCCCGTGGGAAACCTTGTCTGACCACCCCCACCCCCGCCCCCCAGCCCTCTTGTGAGCTCTCAAGGCGTGAATCACTTCACGCTGCATTGCCACTGTTTGTCTGGCTCGGCCTCCCCCAGCCCCTGATTCCTGCAGGCAGGGTCTCCCCCTTGTTGTCCTGTACCTGTCCCGGGCCACCAGGGTCCAGCCTAGAGAATGTGCTGTGGAGAAAGAAAAACCAAAGGTGCAGCTGGAACACCTCCCCCTGCCTTTGGTCCAGTCCTTGGGGTCCAGCGCTACCACACTCTGATGCCCATGGGATCTATGACTACGTGATTTCAAGTGGCAACAAATAGAAACACTATTTTGTCATCAGTAACCTAAAGTGTGGTATGAAAATCTCTATTATTTTTCTGGGTGAGGCTAAAATGAAGTGGCTGTTGCCTATGTTCATAATAGAAGAAGGAAATGTTCCCTTTCAGTTAGAGACTAGTAAACATAGAGAGGTCACTTTTTCCTACTGAAGTTCATGGACCGGGGGTGCATGGACCTGTCGACAGAGCATGTGACTCTTGATCTCGGGCTTGTGAGTTCAAGTCCCACATTGGGTGTAGAGATTACTTAAAAATTTTTTAAAAAAATCTCTAGAAAAAATAAATTTGCAGACCCTTTAAGCTCTATTCACAAATCTCTCGAAGGATCCATCTGTGCCTGATTGAGAGCCTCCAGACTAAACCATTATTTTCCCAAGTTAGACTGAGCTCTGGTACCGAGCAGCTCACAGTCAGCTCAAGCTCAAGTGCAAGTCTCCACCACATCTTAAACCTTGACATGGTCTGAAGTCAGGTCATTCAGTTCCTACCCTCTCTGCATACAGTCTCCTGGCCCACTCCTAGTGTGTCAGTAGCATCGGCAGCTGGGAATTCCAGCAAATAGCCCCTGTGCCCAGTAGCCTTTCCCTTCTCCCCATTGGCCCTCCTTGGCTGCCCAATGCCAGGGTTGGCTTCTTTTCTTTTACTCCTCTTTCCCAAGCACTGCCGGATTTCACTGGCTTCTGCCTTCTTCCTTGACTTCACCTCCTAGAGAACCCAGCCCTGCCGCCGTCCCGCCCATCTCCTTGAGCAGACAGGTCAACAGTTGCAAGCTATTTACCCAAATGGATCTTCCAAACATGTCCAGAACTCTCCTTAAGATTAACTTTGATGAATAAAGTGTTCTTCATCTTGTTACAACAGGCCCGGTCTTTGAAAAAACCTTGCTCCTTTGGGGCACCTGGGTGGCTCAGTTGGTTGAGTATCTGACTCTTGATCTCAGCTTAGGTTATGATCTTAAGGTCATGAGTTCAAGCCCCACAGTGGGCTCCATGCTGGGAGTATGAAGCCTACGAAAAAAATAAAGAATGAAAAAACCTTGCCCCGTGGGGATTTCCCCCCACTGATGTGCCATCCTTGTGGCAAGGACATGATCCATATCCATCACTACCACTTCTCTTTCCTTAACCGTTGGCCACTTGTTCATTTGGATTCGCAATCTAATGTAGTCCAGGGATTCTACATTAAACACAGATACTTGATTTATCTAACAAATGCAAGAATGGGTTATCATTAGAGTATCTATCAGGGTAGTTCACTGCATTGAGCCATACAGTTATCTCAATAGACTCCCCAAAAAAGCACTTAACAAGATTGAATATTGTCCATAAAACTCTTAGAGATACAAGCATGGAAGGCCACATTCCTAACCCTAACCAGGGTATCCACCAGAAACTTGCACAAATCATGACATATAATAGTTCGACACTAGAAAGAAAGGATAACTGCTTCTGTTCAACCTTGTCATGTGGGTCCTTGACAATAAAATAAGAAAATGGGACCTGAGTTTAAAATGGGGAAAAATATATATATTGTTGCTATTTTAGGTGATGTGGTGAACTACATAGAGAATTCAAGACAGCAAATGAAAAACTAATGGAATTGGATAAGGTGGTAAATACAAGATCAGCATATACATATGAGTGGCTTTCACATTCGTTAGGATGGCTATTAAGGAAAAAAAAGTGTTGGTGAGGATGTGGAGAAATTGGAACTCTGGTGCATTGCTGGTGGGAATGCAAAATGGTGCAGCCACTGTGGAAAATAGTATGGCAAGTCCTCAAAAAATAAAACAGAATTATTGTATGATTCAGCAATTCCACTTCTGGATGTATATCCAAAGAAGTGAAAGCAGGGACTTGAACAGAAATCCATACACTGCGTATTCATCATGTTCCCAGCAGCACTGCTCACAATAGCCAGAAAGTTAAAGCAACCCAAGTGTCACTGACAGACAAATGTATGAACAAAATGTGATATCTGTACAATGGAACGTTGGATGACATAAAGAAATGAAGTACTGATCTATGCTGCCACATGGATGAACCTTGTAGACATCATGCTGAATGAAAGAAGCCAGTCACAAAAGGACAAATATTCTATGGGATTCCTAGAGTGGGCAAACTCATAAAGATAAAAGTAGAATGGTGGTTGCCAAGGGTTGGAGGTAGGGCGGAATGGGGAGTTATTGTTTAGTGGGTACAGAGTCTATTTGGGAAGATGAAAAAGTTCTGGAGATGGATGGTGGTGATGGTTGCACAACAGCTATTTGTGGGAATGTACTTAATGCCACAGAACTATCCACATAAAAATGGTTAAAACGGTAAATTTTGTGTGTATATTATCATAAAATAAAAATCACTGGTTTTCTTAATCACTATAACCAATTAGAAAATGTCAGGGGGAATGGGGTCTACTCAGGAGAGCAACAGAATCCATAATGTAACCAAGAACGAAAACGACAATAGTGTTATAGTTTTTAAAAGGTGGAGCCCACCTTTTATACTAAAACAAATTATAACTATAAGTAAGACTTACGTGTAAAATAAATAAAAGGAGCATGGGTGAATAATCATGTAAGGAGGGGCACCTGGGTGGCTCAGCAGTTGAGCATTTGCCTTTGGCTCAGATACCAGGGTCCTGGGATGGAGTCCCACATTGGGCTCCCTGCAAGGAGCCTGCTTCTCCCTCTGCCTATGTCTCTGCCTCTCTCTGTGTGTCTCTCATGAATAAATAAATAAAATCTTAAAAAAACGAAGCACAGATGTGAGTTCTGACATGAAATCATCTTGGTGATCTGTTGAGAAGTGGGTTTTTCACATAATTCCTTAAGCATTGGGTGTAATCTCATTTGTTTATGAACTAAATAAAAACTATAGATTTTTTTTTTTTTTACTTGAGGAGGTAAATGTGTTAAAAAATGTTTAGAACTATACATCTCAAACTGTGGTTGTGATTGGTTCTGGGGGGCATTTCCTTTACGAATTTTCTTTTTTTTTTTTTAATTTTTATTATTTATTTATGATAGTCACACAGAGAGAGAGAGAGAGGCAGAGACATAGGCAGAGAGAGAAGCAGGCTCCATGCACCAGGAGCCCGATATGGGATTCGATCCCAGGTCTCCAAGATCGCGCCCTGGGCCAAAGGCAGGCGCTAAACCGCTGCGCCACCCAGGGATCCCCCTTTACGAATTTCCTATGAGAAATTATTCATGTTGTACTTGTGCAATTTTTTTTCTTTAATAAAACAGGAGGAATTGGCCTTCTCAGTCCTGTGACAAGCTGGCCTTGTCTGTATCCACCAGGGGAGGTGTGGGTGGTGGCTCAGGACTCTGGTGATGCTTGCCGCAGCCCTCTCTGTGAGGACAGCGTTAGGGCATTGGTCAGCAGGTGAGGCTCCCTCCTCCCAGAAGAGGAGGTCTGTGTGGGGTTGTTGGGGAAGGACCAAGATTCCACCACCTGGAAAGAAGGGTCAATTATTTTGGGTGCCCAGTAATCCTTTAGTGCAATTGCCCTTGACTTTGACCTTGGCTGTGCATTCGAATCACACAGCTCCTGATGCCTAATCTGTGCTAGGGGATTCTCATTTATTTGGTCCAGGGATGACCCTGGCATTGGGCTGTACTGATATTAGCCCTGAGATCATCTCTCTGAATTTAGGGCTCTTCTGTTCTCCCAGTGCACTCTGGCACTTAAGCACTTGGTATTTGAAGAGATTTTTTTGGGTGGAGGGCATTTGTCATAACTAGTTTCTGCTTCTCACTCTCTTCCTTTGAGATCTTTTGCATCTTTTGCATCCATCTAGTGTATGCTCCATGGTCATGACAGGATGTTCTCTCTCTCAGGCACCAAAGCCTTGCCCTGGCCAGTCTCTCTGGAGTTGGCTTCTTGAAGGAAGGAATAGTTTCTGCAGTACTGAAAATATCTTTCCCTTTTGTTGGTAACAAGCTGAGACCCAGGAATACTATTCAGCAATAAAAAGAAACAAACCACTAATACATGTATGCTATGTTGTGAACTTCAAACACGTTATGCTCAATGAAAGAAAGCCAGATGCCAAAGGCCACACACCATATGAGTCTATCTATAAGAAACATCCAGAAAAGGCACATCTACTTCTAGAGAGAGAAGATTAGAGGTTGACTGGGCGTGGGTGGCATGAGGAGTAACCTCAAATGGACACAAGGGGTCTTTTTAGGGTGATGGGGATATTCTAGAATGGACTGAGTGGTGGCTGCACAACTCTAAATTTACTAAAAATCATGGAATCCCAGTTTAAAAGTATGATTCATATAGTATGTAATCACATCTCCATGAAGTGCACCAGGCAGACTAGGATTAAGCCCTCTTTCAAGTGCATATTCTTTGAGGATGTTAGGTGCTAATTGACCACTGCTTGGGTGAAGGGGCAGTTCCACGTGAGAAGTAAGAGGGGATGGGGCAAAGCTCAGGTGGTAGTCTTATACCCAGGAAAACCAGATGGTGGTCAGTGAATGGCAGGGATGGGGGTAGGGGGTGGGGTGGGGTGAGGGTGGCCCCCCCAACAATGTCCTTGGCCTTTTCACCTCCTCCCATGAAGCCAGCCCCCAAGGGAGGGAACTTACAGAAATGGGGGCTTTGCAAACCTATCCCCCAAATGCTGCTTCCATTCCCTTCCATCCTGCTATGCCCACCTGCTCAAAAGGGACCAATCTGCTGCCAAGGGGCAGCAGGCAGGGTTTTATTCTAAGATATTGGGAAGGTGTTGCTGAGTTTTTACTAGGGTGAGACACAACCTAATTGTTGTTATGACATGGCTGGCTGGTGAGGAGCTAATGCCATGGGAGGCCTTTAGAGCCGAATGACCCAAGGGAACTCAGGGTCATGATGGGATGGTCCTCTTCCTCCTAGGGGACACCTTGGGTAGACTTGGGGTGGGGACTGGTGGGACCGGGCCGTGGAGACCAGGCCAGAGCACTTTGATGCCAGCTCTGGTTTTGATGGGCTGAAGAGGAGGCAGGAGTGGGGTGTGGGGAAGGGCCCCCAAAAAAGCCCCACCAGGGGCCTGAATGGGGAGACAAGCAGGTGTTCTAAGCATACTTCCTCCTCCCCCTCCTCCTCCCCCTGCCGCCCCTTCTATTTATAACGCTTCCTCTCCAGGGCTCCTCACTTGAAAAGTGCCCTTAACACACACAAACACACAAGAAAAAAATTCTGAAAAATGTCAAACCACAGGTCCTTTCCCCCATCTTCTTTTAAGTTTCTAGGTTTGTACTGTTTCTGGTTGACCCTATAGCAGAAAGGGTCAAATGGGTGCCCTGGGTCTGAATAGGTTAGGAGGTGCTGGTGGTTGGGTCTGGGCTTCATCTGCAACTTTCTAGGGAGCCACTTCGGGAAGCGGGGAATAGAAGGTCCTTTCTCACCAGCAAAATAGGAGGCCGTGAAGACCAGACACTTGCAGCCTGTTTGCCAAGATCAGCAACAATGATCCCAGGAGATAAGATGAGAGCTGGAAAATACATGGAATTGGAAGCCAAGATTCCATGGTCCTAGTTCAAGCTGTTTAGAAACATCGCCTCTGCCTCTGATTTTTCCACTCTAAATTAAGAGTTAAGTGAAGACTGTGATTTACAGTTTGACCCAGAACCCACACAGTTATAACAAAAGCTCCACAAAATATTATTTACACTTACCAGGATGCATTTTCTTGTCTATGTGGTTTGGTTTTTTAACAATTCTGATCATGAGCCACTAAAATGACTTCAAAACTCACTATAAATAGTTAAAATGGTGAATGTGTGATGTGTGTTTCATCACAATTAAAAAAAAAACATTTTAAAA
The DNA here is from genome assembly GCF_048164855.1 of Canis lupus baileyi. Taxonomy (NCBI): domain Eukaryota; kingdom Metazoa; phylum Chordata; class Mammalia; order Carnivora; family Canidae; genus Canis; species Canis lupus. The sequence goes on from NC_132854.1 coordinate 11,964,314, forward strand.
CCCCTTGTAGATGTCAACTAAATGGTAGAAAAATACTGCACTATATAGTGTCTAACTTCTCCTCCAAATACTATTTTAAAAATCTCATTGTGTAATCACGGACGTAAAAGTTTCCATTTGACAAAGTGTTAAGTTTGAACTTTGGTCAGATAATTAAAACTTTTGTCTCCCTTGCTCTCTCTCTTTTTCTCTTTTAATATCAAAAAGGGTGGCATAAGGGCACCTCGGTGGCTCGGTGGTTGAGCATCTGCCTTTGGCTCAGAGCATGATCCTGGGGTCCTGGGATCAAGTCCCTCATCGGGCTCCCCACCTTCTCCCTCTGTATGTGTCTCTGTCTCTCTCTGTGTGTGTCTCATGAAAAAATAAATAAAATCTTAAAAAAAGGGGGGTGGCATAAACTAAAGCTAAACACACACAAACCCTGTGGCCCAGCAATCCTGCTGTGGGCATATGTGGCTGGAAATTAGTGTGTATGTTCACCAAAAGATGTGCCCAAGAATGTTCCTAGCGCCTCTCTTTGTAGTATAGTAGGCTCAGCCTAGATCCAGCTCGGATGTTCATCAATAGGAAAATGAATAAATAAGCACCTGATCCAAACCAAGGAATGTCTACAGCAGAAGAGTGAATGAGCTACAAGTATTAGCAATATGGAGGAAGCACACCAAAATACTTTTGATCAAAACGAGTTGAGGGGGGCAGCCCAGGTGGCTCAGCGGTTTAGTGCCTGTTTTTGGCGGGGGGTGTGTTCCTAGGATCCCGGGATTGAGTCCCACATCGGGCTCCCTGCATGGAGCTGCTTCTCTCTCTGCCTGTGTCTCTGTCTCTCTCTCTCCCTGCGTCTCTGCCTCTCTCTCTGTGTGTCTCTCTCTGTCTCTCATGAATAAATAAATAAAATCTTAAAAAAATAAAAACGAGTTGAGAGAGCACATACCATGTGATTCTATTTATATAAAGCTCAAAAGCAGGCAAACTAATCTAGGACACAGTGCTAACCTTGGGTAGTAGTGACCAGAAGGAGCTTCTGGGGCGCATAGAATGTTCAGGTGTCTTATCTAGGTGCTTGTATACATGGGTGTGTTTGCTGTATGGAAAATTCGTTCAGTTAATGACTTGTGCCCTTTTCTGTAAGTATGTTATATTTTAATACAAAAGCTTAGTGAAGGGTGGCTCAGCGAGTTAAGCGTCTGGCTTCAGCTCAGGTGGCGATCCCGGGGTCCTGGGATGGAGCCCCACCTGACCAAGCCCCACTTGATCTAGCCCCACCTGAGCCCCTATCACAGTGGGCTCCCTGCTCAGCGGGGCATCTGCTTCTCCCTCTGCCCCTCCCTCTTGCTTGTGATCTCTCTCATGCTCTCCCTTTCTCTCAAATAAATACATAAAATCTTCGTTTTTTAAAAAAGAAAACCTTAGTAAAAGAACAATGAACAGTTTGGGAGATACTCCTTTTAGATTCAAGCTCTGCAATATGAAAAGTAGTGAGGAGAATGCATGCATTCATCCTGTCCACGCGGGGAGTGTTGGTGACAGGCGTGGGCGCCTCACAGGCCCCGGGGAAGATCAGCATCCCATCCTCCTGGAAGAGCATGGGTCTAGGAGAAATTCTAACAAGCAATTCCAGTTTTTAATCTCACTGAGTTGTTTCTATGCTTTTTCAGCTAACAGGGTCGCCAGTGAAGTCAGATGGCACAGTATGGCCACTGGCAGGGGGTGGATCATGGTTGGGAATTGAGTGGAGCCCAGGGATCTCCCCGGAGTTGCTTTTCTGACTAAATTTCTCGTTGGGGCATTTTCCTGTGAAGTTTTTGCAAACGGTCTTCCTTGCCTGAACCACCCATTTGGCATTTCCCTTGCATTCTTGGTTACCGTGCAGGCACATGTGCCTTAACCCTGCAGCTTGAAAAGCAAGAGTGGGGTTTTCTCTTGAATCTTCAACTGTGCCCAGCACGCCTTGAGCTTGAAAGGTGCTTAAAGAACAATCACTGGCTGAAAGAGAGAGAGAAAAAAAGAGATAATGCAATTCAATTGTGACCTCTTGAAGAAAGAGTACAGAGAAGAGAAAATATGGTTGGTTCTCATGAACTGAAGCTTTGCTTGCATTCTTGGTGTGTGTTGTGGGGAGTGGGAGGTGCCCATACTTTTTTTTTTTTAAGATTTTATTTATTCATTCATGAGAAACATAGAGAAAGAGGCAGAGACACAGGCTGAGGGAGAAGCAGGCTCCGTGCAGGGAGCCTGATGTGGGACTTGATCCCAGGACTCCGGGATCATGACCTGAGCCGAAGGCAGATGCTCAACTGCTGAGCCACCCAAGTGTCCCATACTTTCTTTTTCTTAAGGAGCATTTATTTGGGCTTAGGTTTCAGCATCCCTAGTGACTCCCTATATGACTGCAGATAATCCACTCCACCTCTCTGGGTCTCTCTTCCACAGCTGGAATGTGGGATGATTAGATAGGAGCCTCTGTGAAGTCCCTCTGTCTGGTGACTCTGTGAGGCAAAGGAAAACAGAAGAGGTGGCTCCCCATCCCAGGCTGTCATCCTCTTGTCCAGTACTGCAAGGCTGTCAATGACCTGCCAGTAACTCCACTTTCCACTGAAACTAAAAGGATCTCTGGCATGTGAATGTGTATTGGACTGTGTTGCATCCCCACCCTTGTGGCTGGCTCAGGATACAAAGTAGATGCTCAATGAAATCTTATAGGTGGGAGGTTTTGGATGAGGTGGGAAGACAAGCCAGTAGGAGCTATGGCAGATGGATTTGGAATAGCAGTGCCTCACCACTGCTCCAGTATGCAGTAATCACCCATGAAGCGACTCTTCCATACCTGGCCCTGTGTCAGACCCTAGAAGGGCCAAGATGCATGAGAGCTCATCACTTGCCTCAATGGCTCGCACTCTGACAGATGGCAGTCATTTACCGTTACACTAACATAGGGACGTGTGGAGTGCCATGAGGCATGACAAGAGGGGTATCTATGTTAGGTGGGGGAGGGGGTGAGGGCAGTCACAGTAGATGGCCTGCAGGAGATGGTGCTAAAACTGTCCTGAACCAGGAGGAGTTAAGCAGAGTTACCAGGACGTGTGGGAGAGGAAAATGCATTCCAGCAGAGAGAATCTCAAATGCCAGGTCATGGAATTAGGATTGTGACCTATAGAAAAGTAGAGCAGGAGCGCCTGGCTGGCTCAGTTAGTAGAGCATGAGACTCCCAATCTCAGGGTCATGAGTTCAAGCCCCACGTTGGACATAGAGCTTATTTAAAACAAACATACAGGGGCACTTGGGTGGCTCAGTTGGTTAAGTGTCTGCCTGGGCTCAGGTCATGATCTCAGGGTCCTGAGATGGAGCCCTGAGTCAGGCTCCCTGTTCAGCAGGGAGTCTGCTTATCCCCCTTCCTATCCCTCTGCCCTTTCCCTTACTTTCTCTCTCTCTCTCTCTCTCTCTCTCTCTCTCTCAAATAAATAAAACCTTTAAAAAACAAACAAATAAATAAGAAAAGTAGGGCGACTGTGCATTTTAGCCAAATCAGCGTGACAGTGGGATGAAGACTGTAGAGTAGATTGAGTGTCAGGATTGAAAGCCAACACTGGGAAACAAGAAGCTGTGGCTGCCTTCCTAGAGAGGCGTGGCAAGGCCTGGGCTACAGAGACTACCTTGAGCCTGTCCTGGAGGAGACTTGGGGTGGATGTCACGTGGAGGGAGCAAGAGGGAGGTTTGCAGGATGGCCTTGGGGGTGTGGCTCGTGGAGATGGGCCAATCCAGGAGGGGCAGTGGGTCTGAGAGGTTCAACACAGCGGTCTGATCCCAATGTACCCAGGAGGTGGCCAGGAGACACTGGACACATGAATCCTGGCTGGAGAGATGGACACAGTTAGTGGTGTGGTCGTCTTTGGTTTCCTGGTGTTTCTCCCCAGCACACAGCATAACTTAGACATTCACTGTGGATGAGTTGTGAGAGAGCAAGAATTCCTATCCCTCAAAGGTCCTTCTAGCCACACTAAGAAACAAATGGACATGAGGCAGATTAACAGGAGCAAATCAAATTTAATATGTGTATGTATGAGGAATCCACACAGACACGGAAATTCCAAAGACAATCAGGCAAGATGAGGTCTCTATGTCATTCTCAGCTAAGGAGAGCAGGGTAGGGGTCTGGGATTTCAGAGGAAAGGTATGCATCTTACAGAGCGAAAAGAAGAGCAGATGTTTGGTAATTAGATGTTTGTCCTGCCATACCGATGGGTCACTCAGATAAAATTTATCTCTGTTAATAAGCCTTATTCTGGGAAAGACCCCCCCTAATTTAGATTCTTTCACATAGTTAAGGGAGGACAAAAGTTTCTCTTGGGCCAGCAGGATCTCAAGTGTCTTCAGCTCTAAATAATCTATATACCAAAGTGGCACATTTGGGGGGTGGGTGAGATGGCCTGTCCTGAACCCCTATAAGTGAATGTTATTTAAGTATCTAGAAGTGAGATCGTTAATTAAGTGGCTAAAAAGAAGAGGAAACAAATACATCTGTACTAACTTTTTCTCCTCACCATTTAAAAAGAAAAGGAAAAAAAGGCATTGGCTTTACAGACAATGGCCCCCCACCCCCACCCCACTCGGGGCAGCAGCTCAACCGCTCCCCTCCCACGGCCGCTGTGCCCGGAACTAACCCACACTGTGCCTCTCTACTTATGCCTGGGGCTGAAGACGCTCACGGAACACAGATGTGCAAACCACAGAGATGAGATAGGGGTTCCATCTCTGCTTTCCCTGGGCAGGCACAGATCGTGTCAGAAATCAGTGCTCTGAGGGTAAACACACCCAGGATGGTCACCAAGTTCAGACATCACCAGTCAAGGCTGCTGCGGCTCCACCAGCCCCAAGAATAGTGACATCAACCCTTTGCATTCTTCAGATCTGGGTGACATTATCTATTGGCTACCTCCCTACCTCCAGCTCCAGCTGCAACCTCCTTGTAATTGGGACTGTCAGAAGCACCTGACTCTTTGATGCAATTGGCTGTGTGGCCTTGGATAAATCACTTAATTTCTCTGAATCTCCTTTTCCTCACCTATAAAATTGGAGATAATAATGCCTCTTTGTGAACGAAGTGAGGCATTATAGATGGCTAAGAGTGGCTAACAGAGAGCAGGCCTTCAGTTTAGGATGCCATTATTGTTTTTTCTTTTTTTCAACTAACATCTTCTTTTTTTTTTTAATTTAAATTCAATTAGCCAACACTTCGTACATTATTAGTTTCAGTTTCATTGTTAGTTATTAGTTTCAGATGTAGTGTTCAATAATTCATGAGTTGTGCTCATCCCATCACATGCCCTCCTCACTGCCTGTCACCTAGTTACCCCATCCCCCTCCACATCCCCTCCAGAAACCCTGTTTGTTTCCCAGAGTTAAGTCTTTCATGATTTGTCTCCCTCTCTGATACTTCCCATTCAGTTTTCCCTCCCTTCCCCTATAACCCTCTTCCCTGTTTCTTATATTCCCCATATGAGTGAAACCATATGATAATTGTCTTTCTCTGATTGACTTTTTTCACTCAGCATAATATCATCCAGTTCTATCCATGTCAATGTAAATGGTAAGTATTCATCCTTTCTGATGGCTGAGTAATATCTCATTGTGTATATATATATATATATATATTTGTGGTATATATATATATCTTCTTTATCCACTCATCTGTCGTTAGACATCTTGGCTTCTTCCACAGTTTGGCTATTTCTTTTTCTTTTCACAGTTTGGCTATTATGCACATTACTGCTATGAACATTGGGATACAGGTGCCCCTTCAGATCAGAACACTACAAGGTCTTTACTGATCATTTACTATGTACAGTGAACACAGAAAAGATTCTAGAAATTTTGACTTGAGCTAATTCACTCCAGTCCAGAGGCTATTCAGAAGTTTCTTCCTTCCTGGGCCAGAGGTGGGCTTGCATTAAGAGCTGGTCTCTCACTGGTAGGATGCCATTATTGTTAATTGTTATTGCTATGGGTTTCCTGGGTCTGAGTGAGCAGAGAAGATCCTGTGCTCTATTCAGGGCTAGGTGGGTCATGACAAATGGATTCTGAGGAAAGAGGCTCATCAAGCCACGAGGAAGAGGAATCAGGATAGTCAGGGGTCAGGGGTCAGAGAGTCTCACCTTAGGTCCAAATGCCAGCCTTTGGGGAATAATCCTTCCTGAGTCATGCTGTGTTTGGTGCTGGGAGGAAGTAGGGTGTAGAGAAGAAAGGGCTCTGTGTTGTAGGGGGAGACCCAAAGAGGAACCAGGAGCCAAGGGTTCAGGTCCTGACTCCAGGTGTAAGCTGGGAGGCTTTGGGGGGGAAATTTGGTGTTTCAGTTTCCCCATTCAGAAAACAAAAACATTACACTAGATCGAGGGTTCTCTACCTCTCCTTGGGCTATGGACCCCTCAGGTGAAGACTAAAGACCTTTTTCTGAGTAATGGATTTTTTTTAAGATTTTATTTATTTATTTGACAAAGAGAAAGCAAGCACAGCAGGGAAAGCAGCAGAGGGAGAGGAAGAAGGAGACTCCCTGCTGAGCAGGGAGACCGACATAGGAATGAATCCCAGGACCTCAGGATCATGACCCGAGCCACAAGCAGACGCTTAGCCAACTGAGCCTCCCAGACGCCCCCCAGAGTAACTATTTTATTATTTATTTATTTATTTATTTATTTACTTATTTATTTTTATTTAGTTTTAAAGATTTTATTTACTCATAAGAGACAGAGAGAGAGAGAGAGAGAGGCGGAAGGAGGATCAGGCTCCATGCAGGGAGCCTGAGGTGGGACTCGATCACTCGATCCCTGTCTCCAGGATCAGGCCTTTGGCTGAAGGTGGCGCTAAACTGCTGAGCCACCTGGGCTGCCCCCAGAATAACCATTTTAAATGCATATAGGAACATATATAAGTTTACAAAAAACAACTCATATTAGAATACAGTTAACAAAGTCCAAAAAGAATAGATTTTTGGACAAAATGTTACATATGATTCCCTTTGTTTTAAAAAGATTTTTTAAAAAGTGATCTCTACACCCAACATGGGGCTTGAACTCAACCACCCCGAGATCAAGTGTCACACGCTCTACTGAGCTGGCCAGGCACCTCATATAGAATTTTTTATTAACTAATATTGACTATAATTTTGAAGTAGTGATGAGCATACGTCATATTTTGAGATACCCGAATCGTCGGTAATGGGCTGTGGGAAGATCCATGATTTCGATCAGTGACGCAGTCGTGGGTATGCTTCACACCATATGGCAGGCTGCTCATGTATATGGTCGCGGTGCCACGTTGCAGTTAAAACCTGGTGAAAATAGGGGCGCCTGGGTGGCTCAGGGGTTGAGCGCCTGCCTTCGGCCCAGGGCGTGATCCTGGAGTCCCGGGATCGAGTCCCACATCGGGCTCCCTGCATGGAGCCTGCTTCTCCCTCTGCCTGTGTCTCTGCCTCTCTTTCTGTGTCTCTCATGAATAAATACATAAAATATTAAAAAAAAAGAAAAGAAAAGAACCTGGTGAAAATAGAGCTGTCTCTGTTTTTCCATCCAGGTTCACAGACCCCCGAGTTCTGGCCCCCATGGACTGGATCATGTGTCTGGAACCTTCCACTCTAGCAGCCGGTTGGGATGAACGGGCCCACGCAGGCCCTGCCCCTGAGGCTCTGGCCAACCTGCAACACCCATCACAAGAGAGGACTGGAGAGCAGCCCAGGGACAAGGTGAAATCAGGGCCTTGGGGGCTGCCGCTCATGGCTCCCCGTAGACAAGCAGGAGAGATGGGCGCGTCTGTCAGGGATCAGCCAGATTCCGGGCCAGGGGCGAGCAGTGGCTTGTAGGGCCTCAGCAGGCCCATCACCCACCTTCCTGTTTCCTGCGCCCTCGGCGGGGACCAGAACGTGCCACCCAGACGTGCCACTGTGGCAGAAGGATTACTTGGAGCTAAAGGCAATAAAGAAATAGAAGGAACAAGCTCTCTGCCCTCTCTCTGTCTGCCTGAAAGCAGGACATAAGTGTCCATTTATAAAGGGCTTTCTCTCTCCGCACGAGGGAGGGAGCTGCCCCCCCCGGAGCCACAGACAGGGGCTCTGTCTCACGGGACTCACCCAACACGCCTTCTCTTTTCCATTGCTTCTCCACACATTTACACCCCGCTCTTACCTTTTCTTCTTTCTTTCTTTCTTTCTTTCTTTCTTTCTTTCTTTCTTTCTTTCTTTCTTTCTTTCTTTCTTTCTTTCTTTCTTTCTCTCTCTTTCTTTCTTTCTTTCTTTCTTTCTTTCTTTCTTTCTTTCTTTCTTTCTTTCTTTCTTTCTTTCTTTCTTTCTTTCTTTCTTTCTTTCTTTCTTTCTTTCTTTCTTTCTTTCTTTCTTTCTTTCTTTCTTTCTTTCTTTCTTTCTTCTTTCTTTTTCTTTCCTCCCTTCCTTCCTCTCTCCCTCCCTTCCTTCCTTTTTAAAAGATTTTATTTAGGGCAGCCTGGGTGGCTCAGCGGTTTAGCGCCTGCCTTTAGCGCCTGCCTTCAGCCCAGGGTGTGATCTTTGAGGCCTGGGATCGAGTCCCGTGTCAGGCTCCCTGCATGGAGCCTCCTTCTGTCTCTGCCTCTTTCTCTCTCTCTGTGTCTCTTATTTATTCATGAGAGACAGAGAGAGAGAGAGACAGAGAGAGAGAGAGAGAGAGAGAGAGGCAGAGACTGAAGCAGGCTCCCTGCAAGGGGCACAATGCGGGACTGGATACCGGGATCTCGGGATCATGCCCTAAGCCAAAGGCAGAAGACACTCAACCACCGAGCCACCCAGGCACCCCCCACCACCCCTGCGGCCCTGCCACCTCTTTGTTCTCTGTCTTGACACTCTGTACAATTTGTTGCTTTTTGTGAAAACACGCTGTAAACTCTTAGGTCCCTTTGGGTTCTTGCTGCTTTTCAGTGAAGCATGCCATGCCACACACAGTCATTAACGTCAAATAAAACGTGGAGCCTTTTCTGGCAGCCTGTCTTGTCAGTCTCATGGGCAGGCCCAGCCGCCAAGCCCGAGAGGGTGGTGGATGTGCTTTTCCCTCCTGGCTCTTATGGGTGCTCAGCACCCTGTGCCTTACCCTCATTAACCTAATCCTGAATGAGCACCGTATGGTGGGTATTCTCTGCTGTCTGGCCCTTCTTAGGCATTCTAGGTCCTTTTAATAGAATCCTAAATGTCTTGGGGATACAGAGGAATGTTCTCCTAGGGTTGGTGATCTGTGTACAACTCAGGCACTCAGGAAACTGCATTAGCTCTTCCTTCTGGGGGCGGTGGGAGGAGGTTTCTGGTAAAAGTTTCTGGTAAGACAGGGCTCCTTTACGTAAGCTGTCATTGACAGATCAAGCAATCTGGGACATGTTTGGGGCCCAATCTACATATGGGAAAAAATGGGTCTCATGGCCTTTGTCAGTGGGAGGTCAGGTCAGGGAGTATGCTGACCCACATTTTTTACTGGGGGAAACTGAGGCACGTGGGATACCATGACATACACACAGGGGTCTGGGCTGGAGAGCAAGCTGCAGATGGAGGCGGGCTCCACAGGGTGCTCAGGGAAAGCCTCAGTGCAATGTACACACTGACACCCCTATGGCGACACCTTAGGAGGGAGGCATGGTTGTAATCACATGATAGGTTTGATGCCTCATTTATTAGGCAGCTGTAGGGTGAGGAAAACCAGTCTCTGGAAATGGGAGGAAGAGAAGAGGGGGGCGTCTGGCCTTGCCCAGCTGGAGAACATCCGGCTGAATCTGGGATCCTGCCGGTCCTGCCCTGCTAGCTGCCACCCTTGGGAACAATGCCTCTGAGGGCTGCAAGGTCAGCTTTGAGGCTCCATTAAAGCATCTTGCTGGGATCACGAGACCCAGGAAATCCTGACAAGGCCACCACTCCGCCACAGAGGCTGAGAGTGTTGGAGACCCCAGATGGCACTTGGTGCTTTCCCCAGCTCATTGCTCCCAGTCAGGAGAATGATGACTGCTTTCGAATTTCCTGACACTGGTGGCTTGAGAGTCATATAGAGGGCTTAAATCCCAGCCTGTGGGGGGCACAGAAATGGAACAGAATGGAAACTGGCTTCCCAGAGTGACTCTTCTCCCTGCCCTCCTTCTCAGTAGCTGTGGTGGGGGTGGCAGGGTGGGGTTGGGGGGCAGGCCCAGCAGGGAGCCTTGTGGCTGAGCACGCATGTCCTGTATAGGGAGATCATCTTGGCTGATACCCTTGGGGTTTCTTTTGTTCCTTTCTTCTGTTTCAGAAGAGGTGGGTGACGGGAGGTAGAGTATGGAGTCTAGTGCGGTGATCTGATTCAATTCTGCAGCGCGGAGAGGGCACTCCGGGCTGCTTGGGAAGGCAGCTGGCCCCTGGATAAGGCTCTGCCGGGCTCCCTGTGTACTGCTCCTGGCGAGCAAGGTAAGTAGATCAGAGGTGAGTCTTCCCAGGGCGTGAGAGAAAATCTCAGATTGTAGCTGCTTCCTCACCATCTCTTCTTGCTTTGTGGTCAATGGGTACAGCATCCCCAGTGACCTCAGCTTACCAGTGGGACCTCTGCCATTTCTTGTGTGAACAGATGGACAGCTCAGGCCAGAAGGAACGAAGGCCAGTGTCACCTTCAAGTCACTGAGTAACACCTGCTGATAGGACTGAGCTGCCTCCACTGGGTCAGACCCTGAGTAACCCTCTGGAAGCCCTTTGGATAACTCTTCTTTACAGGGTTGCGCTGATAATCACTGAACAGGGCACACCTTGCACTTTATAATCACTGCTCGGGGAGTCTCAAAAGGCAAATACACTTGTGAGAGGGAAATGCACTAGTAGCTTCATATTAAGGTACAAATGACCAGTATTAGGTCATTTCCTAAGAGTGGATAGGGTGGGGTGAGGGGATTGGGGCGCTTTGTGCCTGTGGGGGAGGACCCGAGAGGTGGGGATGATGCACACACAGAGGGGCCAAGGGGTGCTCCTATGGGCAGGGACGGACCAGGGTCCGTGGAGCACAAAGTCTGCACCAGTCTGACAATGGTCGATTAGTGTGCACTTGTGGAGCGGAGGAGTTTGTACTGAGGTTTGCACCAAAATCAGTAAGCAAGGGGACAGGACCAACCAGCAAGGAGGGCAGGCGGGCAGGTCTGGGGCGTTAGGGCCTGACAGTGTGCTCCTCTTTCCATGGCTCCTATTTTGGTTCTGATCGCCCTAGATTCACAGCAGTGACAGCACCCGCCCTCCCTGCCTTGGGGGCATGGCTGTGACTTCTCTGTGGGTGTCCCTGGAAAGGGAGACCACAGGGCTTCCAGCAGCACCCAGTGTCCAGAGCACTTGTTTTGTGCCACCTACCAAAATAAGAAGACTAGCAGAGGCCCGCAGGGGCTGCAGGGACTGGAGCTGCAGAGATTTAACTGAGGAGTGTCCTTTGCTGAGAGAAGCATGCCGGAGAGTTGCCATCGAGTGCTATGGAAGCGCCCGGGGAGGAGGGGCACGTGAATTCTGTCCAGGCTGGCAGGTGTCCTGGAGGAGGTGACACTTACGGGGCCTCCAAGGGGAGGGGAAGGTGTACCCTCCGCTGAGGGGGCAAGCAGGGGCAGGTGAGCCCCCCGGCCTGTGCTAATGTGCCCTGCGGAAGAAGCAGGAGTATCAGGAAGCGGGACAGCTGACATGGGAGGGGGACTGCAGCAGCCAGGCCCTTCCCTGTACCCCGCAAGTCCTAAACAAACCAGGAAAGGGACACGCATGTTCCAAATGCATCAAATGGCAGCTCGGTGCTAGAAAGGGTGCTCCTTACAGGGAGTCGCCCTGTGGCCGGCACCCTGCGGAGCTAACCTGGCCCCTTGAGGGGGCTCCCTTGGCCTGCTCAGACTCTGCCACCTGCCCTGCGCACCGCCCCCCCCCCCCCCCCCAGAGCCCCGCTCGCTCAGCTGGCCTGACCACTGACTTGTTCGGGAAGGACTCAAGGAAGAAAGGAAGAGCCTGCCCTGTTGGGTGGCTGCGGGCAAGGCTCCTGGGGCGAGTTGTGTTCCGGTTCCTCCCTGGAGCTGCTGCCTCGAAGGGCGCCAGTTCCTGCGGCCACGGCGCGGGCCCCCCCGCCCCTGGCCCGGGTCATGCCGCCTGGTGTGCGTGCGTGAACACGAGTGGGAGCGGGTGACGTAAGTGCATGGGTGAACACGTGTGCGTGTGTCAGAGTGACTGTGTGGGCGTGCGCGACTGTAAGAGCCAGAGACAAAGAAGGCGCGGCCACGGCAGCAGGAGAGGAAGAGCATCCTCCCGCCTCCCCGCAGGTGCGGGCGCAGGTGCCGGCGCAGTGCAGGCCGCCTTCCGCAGGGCAGGCAGGAGGCCATCCTGGGCTGTTCCTCCAACGTCTCTGGGCCAAGATTCCACGTCAAGGGCTTCAGCTGGACTGTGGTCAGAGCCCCAGGAGGAGCAGGAGGCATGAAAGGAGCTGCCCTTCTCAGCAGAGTCCACCCTTAACTCCTGAGCTGGGCCCCGTGCTGCAGAGACCCTTCCTGCCTGTTCCTCATCTTTGTTGTCCCTGCATGTTCCCCTGTCTTCCCTGGAAGCAGCTCGGGGACTGGAGGTGTGAACAGGCGAGGCTCTGTCCTCAGACCCAAATCCTGGCAAAGGCGCTTCTTCCGCATGATCCAAGAAGCACGCCTCTTTTTAGGCATGTAAGGCTTGGGGTGCTGGAAAACAGCTCTCTTCCATGAGTCCAATTTGTAAAAAGAGAATGACACAAAACACTGGGGGGGAAGGGGTGTGTGTGATGTAATACCTCTGAGGCCAGGTCAGAAAAGATGTTTTGAAGTACAGTGTATTGATAGAAAAGCTGAGGTGCAGTGAGGCTGACAGATCAGGAGACGTTGCTATTGATAAACATAGCTTGTTACTCATAGATCCAGAGCAGACCACATTACCGGGAGCCATGCTGGGGGGGCCGTAAGTACCAGGGTCACTCGGGAGATGGAGAGAGGCAGAAAGGTGGGCAAGAACTGTTATTGTGGTTTCTGCAGGAATAAAACACGTGAGACAGGAAGGCAGACTTAGGACTGGCTGGTTTGGATCATTTCAGGGGGCTCTGGGACACAGGGGCTGCCCCTGGTTGTCTGGCATCTGATCCCGCAGGTGACTGGGACAGCTGGGCAGGTGCATAGTGGCCCAGAGCATGGGAGCCCCATAAAGGAGGTGGTTGGGAGTGGCCCTGGATTGGTTGGTTTGCATTTGAAAAAACGCATTCCAGGAATCCACTGACCCAGGAAGAGGCAATCCCTGTGGGGTCAGACAAGGCCCTAGATGTGAAAGCACTGGAATACAGAAAATCACGGAGCTGCTGTCTGGTTTCTGGGACAGTTTCCTTTCAAGCCTGGAGCTGCTGGGTAAGAATCCAAGTGACCTTCAGGCTGCTAGGCTGTGAGTAAGTCTCACAAGGAGCCCATGTGTGTGACACCCCTGAGGTCCCAGCCAAAAGCCAGCGCCAACTGCCCCTCATCTGAGTGAAGCCACCCCCAGATGGTCCTGGCCTCTGCCATCAGGTAACCCCCAGCTGCCGACCCTTCCCAGCTGAGGCTCCCCAACCAAGCCATTCTTCCTGTGTCCTGTTCAAAGACTATGAACACAATAAAGTGTGTTCTAAGCTGCTACATATTGGGGGATAATTTGTTACGCAGCAATAGTAACTGGAAGGACATGTTGCACTTCAACAGAAAGTTTACTTCCAAAGAGCTAGGTTTCTCTCATGTGTGTTCCTTCAGCAGATTATTAGTGCAGAGGCAATATTACATGTTTTTTTTCTTTTTTTGGTCTCCTCGGGACCTCAATGACGTGGCCTCCAGCCCGGCAACCTGAGCAGCCTCTCGTATGATGCCACCTCCTGCTTCCTCACTGCCCAACCCGGCAGTCCGCCTGACTCTCTGGCCGTTGGTCTCCAGTGCCCTGGAAACATCCTCACCTTCTACCTCGCCTGTCAAAAGAGCAAGAAGATCAACACAGCAGGTGTGTACCTGGCTCACCTGGTGGCCCCTGACCTCCTGTTCACACTCGCCCTACTGGAAGGGTCACCTACTATGTGCGGGACTCCAGCTGGCCTCCACGGAGCATGACAGTGTCAAGGGAATCCTCAGGCTGCCCCTCATGGTCCCAGTGGCCTTGCCATAAGCATCTGTGGGCCAGTGGGGATCATACTATCTTGTTCCGTGAAGATTACCTGGCAGGTGTGCAGGGCAGCCCCGGGAAAACCCTCTGGTGGGCAAGAAGGGATGCCATGGGCAGGCCGACCTGCTCACCCTGCTGGTGCAGGTGGCTGTGCTTGTGTGCTCTGGCCTCTGCCACCTCAACATCATCCAGTTCATGGCGACGGGGGTGCTCTGCCCTCGGGGGATGCCCGGAGCACAAGGCTTTTGGACTGTCCCTGTAGTTCACCACGCCGCTCAGTGAACTGTGGCATTGACTCCATCAGTGACTTCTTTGCATCTACACATTACAGGAGATGGCTCCTCAGCATTTGAAAACTCAGAGTGTCAGCATCCTCCTCCTCTTCCTTCCAGGCAAATAAGGTCTAGGGTCACCTGGGTGGCTCAGTTGGTGAAGCGTCTGCATGATCTCAGGGTCCTAGGATTGAGTCCCGCGTCAGGCTCCCTGCTCAGCCAGGAGTCTGTTTCTCTCTCTCCCTCTGCCTCTCTCCTTGCTTGTGTTCTCTCTCACTCTCAAATAAATAAAGAAAATCTTTTTTAAAAAAGTGAGAGAGGGGAAGCCCGGGTGGCTCAGCAGTTTAGTGCCGCCTTTGGCCCAGGGTGTGATCCTAGAGACCTGGGATCGAGTCCCGCGTCGGGCTCCCTGCATGGACCCTGCTTCTCCCTCTGCCTGTGTCTCTGCCTGTCTCTATCTCTCATGAATAAATAAAATCTTAAAAAAAAAAAGAGAATAAAGTCTAATGAGTCACTGGCTTTAAGATGATATCTAGGCAGACCTGAAGCATAGACGATTTGAGGGGTGGGTTTGTTAAGAAAAAAATGAGAGAATAAATACTTGGATGATGAGGGACCCCAAAGCTTGAACTTGCTAGCTTCATGATGAAGCACCTTTAATGTATTGCAATAAACAATAAGGGAGTTCCCGGGCCTCTGAAGGGGTTTGTGCTGTTTCTTTCTGGAAAAGAGAATTTGCAGAGTAAATGCAGAAAAGACCAAAACAAGAAGGCTTCAAGTTTGGGGAGGCAAAATGTTGTAAAGCGCAACAGCACCCCTCCCTCCGAGACAGAGTTTGTAAAATCTTAAAGTTAACATCTACAAAAATGCCAAGGTTTTCCTGGAAATGTCAGAAAACACCGGGGAGGCACCCTGGTTCCAGATCTGGAGGTAGGAGCAGAGTGGGAGTGGGGGGTGGGGTGGGCTCGGGCTCACTTCTGCAGAGCCCACCTCCTGCAAGGGGAAAGCACCCTGTCACCTGTGCCCCCAGTGGGGACAGTGGCAGGGTAAGGGAAGAAAGTCAGAAAAGCAGGCATATGTCCCTCGTTTGTTTAGTCTTTCAGAAAGCGCGCATCCACACAAGCAAGCGTTGTTTATATTCCATGAAGACAAACCTTTCATCGCACCTCCAGAGTTTAAAAGCAACCTATGGAGCATTTCGATTTTGCAGTTTCAGTTTCGTGAAACACAACCTGTGCTTCCCTGCTCAGTGGCAAGTCAGCCACCCGTCCCGTGCTTCCCTGGGTCCTGGCCCCAAGCTGCAGAAGGGGTCCTCCATGGGGTGCCCCAGCCCTAGCCCCCAGTGACCCTGATGAGCTGTTTCATGCACCTTGCAATTTCTGACATTTTGGGCACCTGACTCTTCCGTCTGGAGCTTCAGGCTCTGTTGTCTTCTGGGGGTGCCCTGTGGCCCCTGGGCTGGGAGCTCCTGAGTGTCTGTGGCTAAGCCCCCTTGTCCCTGTCCCCCACCCCAGGGCAGCACGGGTTCAGCCTGTAATGAGAGGTGGTGCTCAGTCCATTCTCACTGGTTTAGCCCATGAGGAGTATTGGTTTCTTGAAGCCGGATACACTGCAGTCCATGAAAAGCCCCCAGGGACTCATGTCAAAGTTCTGGGCGTGCTCCCTCCATCTGTCCCAGTGTCTAGCTCCACTGGATTCTGAGCAGGGAGGACACTCAGCTTTTGAATTACTCTCCGTGGCTGTGGGCCCCTGTGGCCAGACAGGTCCCAGCCTCGATGTCACTGGGGACGTGACGGCCGAGCACTCAGCGGAGCGCTTCTGGCCTGCTGAGGCAGGGGTTGGAGGCGGAACCAAAGGCTCAAAGCATTTGGAACTCTGCTCCAGGATGCCTTCAAGATGTGGTCCTTTTCCGCATCCTGCATCAACCACGCTGAATAAATCCCAGGGGCCCACAGTTTATGTCCATACCTGGCAGCTGGCGTGCACAGCTCACATTCCCACTCTGTTTGCACTAACCCAGCACTTATCAAAGGGCACGGAGGTGGCTAGAGGGGCCTGGCCCACCAGCAGTGTGGTGAGGTGCCCCAGAGCAACCCTGTAACCAGATGGCCGACTCTTTGGAGAAGGGCCGGGCAAGTAGGACTGCCCAGACCTGACTCCGGACATTACGAATCCTTCTTGCCATTCCCTTAAGCATTTCTCACAACCTGTCCATCCTGCATGCCCGGCTTCTCAGCTCTAAAGCTTCTCAGTCGTTCTGTTAGAGCCCGTGCAAGCAGGAAGAAGTCATATCCAGAGGGCATTTGGGAATAAAACAGGATCAGGAAAGAGGAGCAGGGTTGTGAGATCTGGGGGAAGTGACAACAATGAACACCAGCCACAGATGGACAGGGATGGCTTGCTTCTCAGACGTGATTTACAAAGAGGGACATCTGAGTTCTGAGGGCTCAGCTCGCCAGGGATGCTCCAGGGCTAGGCTCTGAGTGTGGAATCCTGAGCTCAGGGACCCAGGAGCGGAGTGTCCTGCTGAGGACTCCCACCCACACCTGAGCCTCATTTTCCAGTCTGTAACCACTGGGACTGTAATACCTATCACATGGGGTGACTGCTGGGGTGGGGGAGATGGCCATGAATCAACCACATGTATAAGTCATTTAAAACTAAAGAAATTATCTAAAATGAAAATGGATTGCGGTCACTGAAGTTTTCTAAGTGGGCCAGCGCAACTCATATCAGTGGGGATATATATCTCATTATTACTGGAACTAGAAGGTTCCAACACCCAGGTCATGTCCTAGCCACTAGAGCAGTGGTTCCCCAATTGTGGTCTCCAGACCAGCAGCACCTAGCTTAGAAATGTATGTTCTCGGCGCCTGGGTTTACTGTCTGATTCGGCTCAGGTCATGATCTCATGAAATCTAGTCCTGAATCAGGCTCGGCGCTCAGTGGGGAGTCTTTTTTTCCTCTCCCTCTGCTCCCCCCCCGCCCCCCCCCGCCCACCAGCCAGCTCACACACACTCTGTCTCTCTTAAATGGAAGGAGGGAAGGGAAGAAGGGAAGGGTAGAGAAGGGTAGAGAAGGGAAGGGAAGGGAGGAAGGGAAGGAAGGGAAGGAAGGAAGGGAAGGAAGGGAAGGAGGGGAAGGGAAAGAGGGGAACGGAAGGAAGGGAAGGGAAGGGAGGGAAGGGAAGGAAGGAAGGAAGGGAAGGAAGGGAAGGAAGGAAGGGAAGGAAGGAAGGGAAGGAAGGAAGGGAAGGAAGGAAGGGAAGGAAGAAAGGGAAGGAAGGGAAGGAAGGAAGGGAAGGAAGAAAGGGAAGGAAGGGAAGGAAGGAAGGGAGGGAAGGGAAGGAAGGAAGGGAAGGAAGGAAGGGAAGGAAGGGAAGGAAGGAAGGGAAGGAAGGAAGGGAAGGAAGGAAGGGAAGGAAGAAAGGGAAGGAAGGGAAGGAAGGAAGGGAGGGAAGGGAAGGAAGGAAGGGAAGGAAGGAAGGGAAGGAAGGAAGGGAAGGAAGGAAGGGAAGGCAGGAAGGGAAGGAAGGAGAAAGATTCTCGGGCCCCACCCCAGACCTGCCGAACCAGCCCCTCTGAGGCAGGGGCCCAGCACTCTGTTCGAACAAGCCCTCTGGGCAATCCTGTTGCTCACTCAAGTGTGAGGACCATGTCCCCCCAGGAGACTGTGGGCAGCAGCTCTCTTACCCACGGTGCCAGTTTGCCAAAGCTACGGTTACAAAATACTGTCAGTTGGTTCCATTAAAACAGAACCTTCTTGCATACTTCTAGAGGCTAGAACTCCAAAATCAAGGTTTGATGTGGCTGGTTGCTTCTGAGGCTGTGAGGGAGACTCTGTTCCAGCCTCTCCTCAGCTTCTGGGGGTTTGCTGGTGATCTCTGGTGTTCCTTGGCTTGTAAAGCATCCCTGATCTGTGCCTCCATGTTCACACGGCATTCCTGGTGCGTCTCTGCCTTCACGTGGCATCGTCTTTTCATAAGGACACCAGCCATCTTGGATTTGGCCCACCCTAATAACCTCGTTTTAATTTAATTACACCTGCAAAGAACCTGCTTCCAATTATGGTCATGTTCACAGGTGCTGGGATTTGGGACTTCATCCTATCTTGTGGGAGGACAAAATCAACCCATAACACCCACCCATTTCTGGACACCCTGTTTCCAGACTCTTCTGAGTCCCATCCCATCCCTCAACTCTCCCCAGCTTTAAACCCCCACACTGCCTCAGAGCCCCACTGTGAGGGTGAGGCTTGGAAGAAGGGGTAAGATGGGTCAGTCTAGTTTAAACCAGAGTTGGTTTTAAAAATAGTTTAACTGTCATGGTTTATTTTCTAGGCCCTATCAAAATAACCCATGTCAAAATGGAAGCCTTGGAGTGACCCCCTTGAAAGGTCTCTTCACCCTTCTCATGGGAGATGGGTCCAGAGAACACTATGAAGTCCCGGGCAACCATGTATGTCAGGGCTCTGTGATAAGGTCCCCGAGTCCCACTCCCTGGGGATGTATAAAGGGTGCCCAACCAGCAGAGCTGTGCAGGGGAGTCTACCATTGGGGTGAGGGTTTCATGTCAACTTCTAAGAATCTCGATCCCTTGGCATTTTAAGGGGGAAGAGCAGAGAGTTTCATCAATCAAGTTCGTAGATACCCAAATGCTCCTACAGTCTCTTGGCTTTCTCCAGAAAGCACATTTTCACTAAGAATCACATTTCCCTGGCGTTGTTGCACACCACAAGTCAACCACTGTCCAGCTTTCACTACAGCTTTCTTTCTCACTTCACCAAGCAACTGCGTAGCGACAGGCACAGGGAGTGTGAAGTTCCTCTGGCATGTGAGGGCTGCAGCAACCAGGCTCAAGGCCAGGCCGCGTCACCCTCAGAGGCCCCAACCCTGTGCTGCACGGGTCAGATCACATGTCAGGCCATGGAAGTCCTGCTTCCTCTATAATTGTTGAAATCTGGAAAGACTTAGGGTGTCTGGGTGGCTCAGTCGGGTAAGCTTCCGATTCTTGATTTTGGCTCAGGTCATGATCTCAGGGATTGTCTCCATCCTTCCCCTCCCTCTGCCCCTCCCCTACCTTGCACACACACTCTCTCTCGAATGAATGAATGAATGAATGCATGATTGAATAAATCCTTTAAAAACAATCTTGAAAGTCTTGTTTTCTAATGCCAAAGGTCTACACCACCTTCTTTGCTCACATTCTTTGATTCCAAGAAACACCGACGTGCAGTCTGTTGCCTTAGATGCCTTGCAATGGGACAGGCAGTGGGAGGTGGTGTGTCCTCGGCGAGCGAGGAGCCCTCTGTGTGTTTGCCTGATGTTACTCCCTTCAGTAGGTTGCATGTACGGGGTCAAGTGCTGGAAGAAGAGCCTGGGAAGGCTGTTTGCAAGGGCTCCCAGGTTTGGGGCTGGAAAGCTGGCTTGATGGCAGCATCATTCCCGATAGGGAATACAGGATAAGATCTAGTTTGGGGGTGGGAGAAGGTGGGAAGGCATGGAGGTGTCCAGTACAATGCAGGACAAGAAGAGAGATTTAGGGTGAGGGTACAGATTTGGGAGGTATGAGGTAGATGATACTCCCAGAGAGAATGGTGGGAGCTCATTGCATGGTGTAGGCTCTATGACATTATTCCGCATGGTGGGGCTAACAGATAAGGAGCCACTTGTCATTGAAAAGTTAGTTACTATGTAAGAAATAGTGAAAAGGATTATAAGGGAAAAGGAGGGAAACTAAGTGGGGGAAAATTAGAGAGGGAGACAAACCATGAGAGACTCCTAACTCTGGGGAACAAAGGATTGTGGAAGGGGAGGTGGGCGGGGGTTGGGGTAACTGGGTGAAGGACAACTGAGGAGGGCACTTGATGGGATGAGCACTGGGTGTTATACTATGTGTTGGCAAATTGAATTTAAATTAAAAATTAAAAAAAAGAAAAGTTACTTAAGGTTCCCAAGAGAAGGGGCACACCACACCCTGCAGAGCCATACAAAGGACCTCTAGGGTGGGTTAGGAGTCAGGGCTCAGGGGGAGTGAGGAGAAACGTGGCAGGAGCCACAGAGCAGACCAACTCAGGCCAGGTGAGCTTGAATCCTCCCTGGGCTCCGGGGTACAGGGTATGGGGTAAGGGAGCAGGTTCCCAAGGTCCTGGGTGATTAGGGCTGGTGAGTTGTGCCAGCCTGACAAAGGAGGGCTCTGGACCGGTTGGTTTGCATTTGAAAAGTGCACTCATTTATTATCCCCAGGAATTGGCTAACCCTGGGCGGGGAGTGGGGGGTGGGGGGCAGTCTCTCCCTTCAGATGCTCCCGCAAGGGCCTGGAAGCCAGTGCAGCAGAATACAGAATATAAAAAGGCATGATGAATACAGAGGCCTTAGCAAAACACCAAGAGGAACATTCATGCTAAGGGAGGGAAGCACCTGAGAAACCTACAGGAGACACCGGGAAGAAAGTGGCAGGAAAACTGAGAGGACGATGTTACAAAATCCAAGAGAGGTGAGGGAACAAGGAGGAAATGACTAGCAGCCTGAGGAGTGATCTTGCATTTGGCAAAAACCTGGCCGGGGGACCGAAGCCAGATGGCAGCAGGCTGAGGAGACCTCGGGGTCAGCAGGTGTCCAAGCATGTCTCAAGAGACTGGTCTTCAAGAATCAGGGATGGGATTTTTTTTTTTAACCAGATAGAAATTGTTATGGTTTCAGTCTAGCAGGGAAAGAATCAGAGAAGAGGCTGATGGTGAAGATACACAAGACAGAAGGAGACAATGGAGAAGAGTCTCTGGTGAAACACACCATTTTATTTTATTTATTTAATTTTTTTAGTAGGCTCCACTGTGAGTGTGGGGTTTGAACACACGACTCTGAGATAAAGACCTAAGTCGAAATCAAAAGTCAGGGGCACCTGGGTGCTCAGTGGTTGAGAATCTGTCTTCAGCTCAGGGCATGACCCTGGGGTCCTGGGATCGAGTCCCCCATCGGGCTCCCCACAGGGAGCTTGCTCCTCCCTCTGCCTAGGTCTCTACCTCTCTCTCTGTGTGTCTCATGAATAAATAAATAAATAAATAAATAAATAAATAAATATCTTTAAAAAAATCAAGAGTCAGATACCTAACTGACTGAGCCACCCAGGTGCCTGGAAGTTCACCATTTTAAAACCTTTTTTTTTTTTTTTAAGAGGAGAGAAGGAGGACCAGGGGATGCAGAGGTACATGCATAAATGGACAGGTGTCTAGGTTCGTGGGAATATTTCTTGACCAAGGTCAGCCAGGGCAACTGCATGACATTAAATATGTCAGAATCTTTAGTATTCATTTTCTTTTTTTAAAAAGATTTTAGGGCAGTCCGGGTGGCTCAGCAGTTTAGCCCGTTTTCAGCCCAGGGCGTGATCCTGGAGACCCAGGATTGAGTCCCACCTCGGGCTCCCTGCATGGAGCCTGCTTCTCCCTCTGCCTGTGTCTCTGCCTCTCTCTCTCTCTCTCTCTGCGTGTCTCTCATGAATAAATAAATAAGCTATTTTAAAAAATTTTTTTAATAAAAATATTTTATTTTTATTTGAGACAGAGAGACAGAGCATGCACACAAGTGGGGAGGGGCAGAGGGAGAAGCAGACTCCCTGCTGAGCAGGGGGGCCTGATGTGGGGCTCAATCCCAGGACTCTAAGATCAGAACCTGAGCCGAAGGCAGACGTTTAAGCGACTGAGCCACCCAGGCAAACCCCCGCCCCCGCTTAGTATTCATTTAAAAAAATTTTTTTTAATTTATTTATGATAGTCACAGAGAGAGGGAGAGAGGCAGAGACACAGGCAGAGGGAGAAGCAGGCTCCACGCACCGGGAGCCCGACGTGGGATTCGATCCCGGGTCTCCAGGATCGCGCCCTGGGCCAAAGGCAGGCGCCAAACCGCTGCGCCACCCAGGGATCCCCAGTATTCATTTTTAAAATCAGGATAGCCTATTAGTAGTATCAAAATGCATGAAGAATATTGCCGTAATACGCCTTTTACCGGTGTAGGTGTAGGTGTAGGAAGCAGGCCCCGCGGCCCGGCGCCCGGCAGGCGGGCGGTGCGGGCAGGGAGGCCCGCGGGGTGGCGCCTGTCGAGCCCGTGTTCCCCACAGGCCCGCTGCCTCCCCAGCCTACTCGCTGGCCTGGTTGCCACTGGGCTGGGAGGTGATGGCCGCCCCAGTTACCTGCCTCCTTCCTGCCCCCGCCGCTGTCAGCATCATCACCGCTGCGGAGAGGGGGCCCAGGGTCGGTCCCCAGCAGGAGGGTCCTTCATTCTGTCCTCAAGGGATTCGTTACAGGATGCTTTGCGTCCCGCCAAAATTCATGTCGAAGTCCTAACCCCCGTACCTGCCAATGGGACTGCCCTTGGGGACAGTCTGCAGTGGAGTGGTTAGTGTGAGCCCCGATCCGATGGACGGCTGTCCTAAGGAGACACTGGGGCGCAGGAAGGCACAAGAAGCAGGACCCGCGAAGACACCAGGCGGCCGGTTCCCGCAAGCCCAGGAGGGCGGCCTGGGAAGAGAGCACCCTTGGCCACCCCCGGGCTCAGCCGCCCAGCCTCCTCCTCCGCGGGAATACACCTCGGCTGTTGGGTCCCCGTGCGGGGTCCTTAGCTCCGGCAGCCCCGGCAACCCCCCCCCCCCCGGTGTTCCCCATCTTTCCACCGCAGTTCAGCAAAGTAAACGGCTTCTGCTCTCTTCTTCAGACTTCACACCCCCTACTACGTGTTGAAAGAACGAGAGAAGCCCAAATCCAGCAGATGTTATTATTCCTGCTTATTTTTCCAGGACCCCCGACCCCGGAGCTAGAGGTGTCCCGCCTCACTCGAGCGCGGCTTGTGCTGGAGA
Organism: Canis lupus baileyi; assembly: GCF_048164855.1. Classification (NCBI taxonomy): domain Eukaryota; kingdom Metazoa; phylum Chordata; class Mammalia; order Carnivora; family Canidae; genus Canis; species Canis lupus. Next base: position 11,987,587 of record NC_132854.1, read on the forward strand.
GGAGCCGGCGGCTGTGCCTCCTAGGGCAGGTGACACGCGGGGGCGATGCCAGCGGTGGAGACGTGGGCAGGGCGGGTGCGCCCCGGCACCCGGCTCACGGCCCCACACGCCACGTGGTCCCCAGATGCTTTATCATCCCCAGGCCAAGCTGGTGACCCACATTTATGGAGGAACTTTCATGTGGGGCCCCCACGCTCGTCCTACGGCCTAAAGATGGTTTTTCCAGCTCGCTCACCTGCCCTGCTCTGTCAAACATTCTGCAGAATTCGTTAATCTTATCTGTTGTTTTATCCAAGTGCTCATCTCTTAGAGTCACAGAAGGTTCTGGTGTGCATGTGGGGATGTGCCTGAGAAGGGAGCAGTAGTAAAGTCCTCGCATGTAGCCTCTGATGTCCCCTGGCCGGGCAGCGCAGCCCACCCGGTCGCTGCGGGGGGCGACAGGTCCAGGCCCGGAGGCACCTTGCCGGGGAAGCGCCGTGGAGAGCCCTGCCTGGTGCCTCCTGCCCTTCCGAGGCTCGCGCCCCACTGTCCCGTCCCCTTTGGACGGGGACCTCACAGAATGCGGGGGCCAGTGTCCTGCAGTGACGCGTGGGCAGTTCTGGAACTTGGCTTCCCGTGACAGCAGAGGACATCAGTCAAGACGATCGCTGACGTCCTTCCCGCCCTGAGATCCGGGTGACGCCTGCGGGTGAGCCCTTCAGACCGGTAAGCCTGGCTCTGGGTCCGTGAGCACACGGGCTTGGCCGGCATCTGCCTTGGTGCATCTTCAGCAGCTTCTCCCGGCCTATGTGTCCCTTGTGGGTGGCTTGACTTCCACAGCCAGTGTCGCCTCTGGCTGGTGGCCACTCTCTAGTCTGGGAGAACAGGGCCCGGTGTGGAGCCTGGCTGCCACGATGCTGGGGACAGAAACCCCAGGAGAGAGGGACAGAGGAGGGGAGAGCCGGATGGGGACAGGGGCTCGGGGGCCACCAAGGGGCTACTGTGCGGCCCCCCAGAGATGGGAGACCAAACTCTGTGAGAATAAGAAATCAGGGGCAGAGGTCCCTCAATGTCCTTAACGCTGCCCTTTGGGGGACACCTTTTGGGGATTCTCCCAAGGTGAATGACTCTCTGCACTATTCTCCACAATTGTAGCCAATGATGGAAATTTTCTCAGCAGATCCCACTGAGCTAGCTCGGGGGCAGACGGGCAGGGGACGGGGCCTGGTGGCCTTGCTCCAGTCCATGGTCTTCCGTCCCCATAAGGGGTGTGCTGTGCTCACCGAGAAACAGCTGCTTGTGTTCCCAAAGCTTCTCATGTGAATTGTTACTAAAATCAAAGAATCTAATTATTGTGTAAACTTATAGAGTACATAGGAGAAAAGGAGCTGTTTTTATTAGAGTGGCGGGGAATGCTTTAGAACATTTGATGGAGGTAAGTTGCTAACAAAACCAAGCCTGCTGTCCAAATGGGTGTGAGGGTGACAATTCTAAGACGTTAGATAAAGGTAAAAAATCCGGGATGATGCACTCTCATCGCTTCACTGAGCTCTCGTGTGAGCTGGGACAGAGATCCAAAGTGGCACTCACAAACCATGCCATATGAATGTGGATTATGAAAGACACAAGTTTCTAACCAGTACAACTATAATTTTTTAAAAAGGGGGGGCACTTGGGTGGCTCAGTGATTGAGCTTCTACCTTCAGCTCAGGTTGTGATCCTGGAGTCCTGGGATCGAGTCCCCATTGGGCTCCCTGCAGGGAGCCTGCTTCTCCCTCTGCCTGTGTCCCTGCCTCTCTCTCTCTCTGTGTGTCTCTCATGAATAAATAAATAAAATCTTTAAAAAAAACAACAAAAAACAGGCTTAGCTACATCAACACCAGAAGATTGGTGAATTACATTGACATGCATTAATTAAAACATGTAAAATATGGGTTCTACAGACATACACATATATACTCATATATAGGTTCTGCCGTTGATGTCTCTTTCCAGTGTTCACCAAATAACTCTCAGTGCCCCGCTTGGACGGGACAGCTTCTGGGCCATCTGTACTAAAAATAGTGGCCATTCTCTTAGAGGGCAGAAATTTTATTTTATTATTTTATTTTATTTTATTTTATTTTATTTTATTTTATTATGTGTGTAAACAATGCATTCTTTAAAAAAAAAAAAACGATTTTACTTCTTAGTAATCTCTATATCCAGCGTGGGGCTCAAACTTAACAATCCCCCCCATCAAGAGCCTCCTACTCTTCCAACTGAGCTAGCTGGGCATCCCTCGATGAGCCAGCTGGGCATCTCTAGAGATTGTATTTTAATATTGCGTCCTCACTCTCACTCACTCACTCACTCACTCATTGGATGCCTGGGGCATGTGGAGGAAGTTGGGGTGGAGCTGATAGCACAGCCCTTGCCCACAGGGGGCTTATTATGGTAATTTCAGCCCTCCGTGCCAGGAGGCACCCAGCAGAGGATCCCTGGCTCAGGAGAATTACTGGTTAGCAGTCGTGCACCAGAGCATGACCTGGAGGGCTGGGCCTGTGGGAAATGCTGCTTCCCGTTCCTGGCTACGGGTTCCCCGCCCCAGATGCCAGGCCCCAGGAACCAGCCCCTCTTTTGGTTCCCGTGGATCTGTACCCTGCACTGCCCTGAGGTGGATGGTTCTAGAGCCCACGTGGCTAGGCTGGGGGCATATGCAAGGACTGAGGTGGATTAATTTCCACCTAAAGCACAAGCCCAGGCCAGACGCCACAGTCCAGGGGTGGCCTGGGTCCAGTGCTCTTTGAGGACATCTACTTGCTTTGGACAGGAAGACTCAGGTTTGAGACCATGCAGGAATCCCCTGGAAAGCGCCAGAATCCATGGTGAGTCCTGAGCAAATGCTGCGTTCTGCCCCCAGCCCCAGCTGGGCCAGAAACTGAAACGGGGGGTGGGGGGGGGGGGGTATGAGAAGTCCTCCTGGGTTCTAGTGCCCTGTAGGCTGCAGTCACATTCCAGTGGTGGGGCTCTGGGGGGCTCCCGACGTGTGGGGGGGTGCGAAGCTGCCCAGGCTGAACCTCTGGAAGAAGTCTGCAAGCCCGTAAGAGGGATGCAAGATTTCTTTGGAGGCTTTTAGCTTTTTATTGACTATTTCATAACACAAAGGCGCACATACAGAATCTATGTAAGATTAGAAACAACAGTAAAACAGCCTCTCTGTAGGCCCCGTGCCCTCTCTACTTCCTTCCTCAGCCTCCGAACAATGGCATCCTCAAATGTGTCTTTATTTGAGGCTGGGAGCGGGTATTTGGCTTTATCTGCTGCTCCGTCCTCATTCGGGCTGTCTCCTCCCAGGCAGAACAAGGGCTGGCCTCCCGCGCCCACTCTGCTCAGGCCGCTGGCTTTTCTGATTGTTCGCTTGGCTTTTGTGTTTAAGCAAAATAAGTTCATTCCGCCCTTTGAACAGGCCCGTAAGGCGACAGCAGACGCTGACATCACATCCATCTTTGTGCAGATGTATTTTTTTTTTTAAGATTTTTATTTATTTGAGAGAGAGAGCGAGAGCATGAGCAGGGGGAGAGGGAGCAGCGGGCTTCTGGCTGAGCAGGGAGCCCGACATGGGGCTCGATCCCAGGACCCTGAGATCATCATGATCTGAGCCGAAGGCAGAGACTTCAACCGACAGAGCCACCCAGGCGCCCGATTTGTGCAGATTTAAACACCACACGGCCCCCACCTGCTGAGGGGGCAACACTTCAGCCACCATACCCATTGGCGTGCAAAGACTTGGCCTATTCTGGAAGGACCTCTGTGACCCTCACGGCTTCGTGCATATGAAAGATGAGGTTAGTTCAGGATACACACAGGGCTTTGCGAGATCTGCACAGATCGTACGAGGCGGGCCGGCCGTCCGCGCGACGCGGCGCTCCTGGGGACATCATTACGTGCTCTTACAATGAAACCTCTGTGCAACCAGCTGTTGAGACAACAAAAGAGCAAAACCGACCACGGTCCCCCGTGAATAAACCTAAGACGGAAAAGTCAGCCAACCAGGCTGCTGGGTGCTTCCCCCACCTAGGGACACAGCACAACTCCGAAGGGGCCTGGGGACCAGGAGCAAGGAGCTGGGCCCCCTTCCCCACCAGCACAGGGGCCCCCACCCTGGGTGCTCCCTGCCGCCTCCTGATCCCTCCTCCCCTCTGCAGCCCGGCCTAGGGAAGGATGACCTGCCCGCTGCGCACTTAACCCAGGGGCTAAATGCAGACTAGGGCTCCAGGGGCCAGGCCCACGGGAACCCACAGCCTCTGTTTAAAGATCCCAAAGGCATTGAATCCAGTCTGCTGCTTGGGTTCCACCCGGCCACCTTCGCAAAGGGGACCTGTCCTTAATGCCGTTTACCTCGGGGAGGGAGAGACGGCTCCGCCCCCACCAGTGCTCTTGGAAAGTTGCAGCGACCCCATCCCGAGGTTGTGCAGCGTCAGGAGAGCACCTTAGTTCCTCAGGAGCACGTGGGAGTGGGGGAGAGCTAGGTGGACGTGGCTTTGGGCACATTTTGTGATTTGAAAGGACAACTCTGGCCCCGTGGAGGAATCCCGGCCTCATGCCTCCTGCTTCCTGCAGCCTCCCTCAGACATTTCCCTCTTGGTGCAGATGGCAGGGCAGCAGGACCGGGAGGGGGGTCCAGCGGACCCAGGGCTGGTCAGAGCGGGGTGTGGGGGGAGCAGGGCAGGAATCTGGCAGCCAGGGCCGCCCAAGGTGGAAAGTCTGGAGGTTGAATGGATGCATCTTTCCTTCTCTCCCTCTGCTGCCCCCGCAGGTTGCAGGGGGGCGAGGGGGGGATGCTGAATTCCCCAGCAGGACGCCAGAGCCCAGGGCCCCAGGCTGCAGCAGCCCCAGGGAGAGATGCTAACTTTGGGAGGAGGGTGGGGGCGGCCGAGTCCACGGTTGGGGCAGGGACCTGGCTGGCAGGGCAAGAAGGCTGCTTTTAGCCTCAAGTCCATCCTGCCCTGTCCCTGCTCCTGGCTCCTTCTGACCCCATGTCCTCACTATAAAATGTAGGCTGGAAGCAGGTGCATGTTCTCTGCTCCTCTGACCGGTGTGTGAGCTGCGTAAAGTTAAGATACCACATGGGGCGGGGGGGCAGCTTTGCTTGTGGAAGCCTTGGGGGTACGGGGGTTGCTAAGGAGTCTGGGCCAAGTGGCAGAAGTCAGATTGAATGGGCTCCTTCCAAGCCTGGGCCCAGATGTGGGGGTTCTGGAGGTTTTCTCCAGGGTCAACCACTGGAGGTTACTGGGTCACCCTGCAATCTGTTTGTTGCTTCTCTTTTTGCGGCAGCCAGGTGGAGGCCCTGAGATATGTGGGTCTGGCCACTGGGGGACACCTCTCTGCCGGCCTTGGAGTGATCCCAGGGCCCCCAAGGCACCCGTGTGTTTGGGTGAGGGGCGGGGGGTATCTAGGGGTTGGAAGCGTTGGGGTGGCCCCAGGAGACCCCTGTGCCCTACTCATCCTCAGGAGTCTCCCGCCCCCAGTCTCCTCAGACCCCAGGGCAGCTCAGAGCAGGGAGAGGCGGAGTCGTGGGTCGTGGGTCCAGAAGGCCCTGGGAGGGGCGGTGCAGGGGAGCTGGGCTGGGACTGCCTGAATTTCTGTCTGCATCTCTTAGGGCTCTGCAGTCCCCGCTCAGGGGGCCTCAAGTGGCCGATACGGAGTGTGTGTGTGTAACAGGCCTTCAGCAGTGCTCCGCCAGCCCCCAGCCCCACCTGGGGCCCCTCCTCACTTCCTTCTTGGTTAGGAAGCCAGAAACGGCCACTTGAATTTCTTCAACTTTGCTCCAAGGTTACGGCTCACCTAGCTCCTTTCACTGTCCCCTTCCTCTGGTCCTGAGGACAGAGCGTCCTCCCCGGTTCCTAAGGCCAAGGCCAACCCCTGTTCTCGGTTCTCATCACGCGCCTTCCCGGGCCTCGAGCTCGGGGCTCTCCATGTCTTAGTGACCTTGACCTGCAGCGGGCCCAGGACCCGTCCCCCCGCCCCCTCCTGCCCCACATTTCCTGGACCGGTGCACACACGGCCCCTGGCCTCCTTCCCGTCCGCTGCTGCGGCTCTTGTCCTCTGGCACCGCCACGGCTGGGCTGCCCGACCTCTCCCCTGGCCCTGGCCTGCAGCACCGCCACGCTGGCCCCTCCCCCGGATTCTCACCTCCTCTCCAGCTTCTCCTTCACCAGAAATGCACGAAATTAACCCTCTTCTTTCCTCTCTCCGCATTGTCACCTGCCTTCGCTTTCTTCCTCCCCGATTCCCGGAGCAGGACTCCCAACCTAGGTCTCTAATCCCCGCCTCTTTCGGGATCTACTCCCCCCATCCCTGGTGGTCACCCCGACTCCGACTCCGGGCAAACCCCCTCCGCCTCCAGACCCAAGCCAGCTGCACCCCTCCCCACCCCTCTGCCTGAAATCCCACCTCTGTCTAGGCACCAGCACGTAGCCATCGTGGCTCCTCCGTAGACACGACCGTATCAAGCGGGTTAGCAAGTTCACAGGATTCTGGTGAGTCTTCTCACGTGCAAGACTGCGGTTTTCAGAGCTAAAATTTCACTCGGAGCCAGAAAGCCCGTTTGACATTCTTGGCCTGTCCCTTTACAAACATGCTGCAGCGGTTAGGGGATTCTGAAGAATAACCTTTGATTCTCACAAATTAAGTACCACTGCAGCTACCTGAGTAAAATAAAAGTCAAGTTCGGACTGGAGACCCTTCTATCTCCACATAAGAACCACTGCCATGGGAACCTGAGCTCAGGGACTCAGAAAAAGTCCTAAGCGGTCCTGGAGGGTGTGCGTTCCCAATTTTGGACTCCATTTCCCCGAAATTTTGCTTTTTTACTTTCTAATCCTAAACTCAGCCTCGGTTTATGAATCAGGACTTCAGAGGCAGACTTTCCTTAATTTGGAAAGAGGGGGAAAGGGGGGGTAGTTCACCATAGACTTTTTCCTTCTTCCCTTCTCTTTTCAGTCTGGAATCTGCTTGTTTGAAAATTAGGCCAGATCTGTTACTACTGTTCTCACCAAGTCCCAAGTCTGCATGATCTTTTCTGGGCTTTGGGAAACCAAACCACATGGCTCGCTGATGCCCCCCGCTGGCATGCGTCACTATGCATTGAACACAAAAGGTTTTTCTCTAGGGATCCCATCAGCCCGAAAGATTTCTGGGGTCTTGACAAGGGGTGGTTTGGGGTATTCAAGCTCTTGGAATCAGTGGCTGCAGTTGGGTCAAATCTGCAGGAAGAGCCACGGGCCAGGGATGGGAACTCCAGTGAGGTCAAGAGAATATCGTGCCCAAGACTGAAGAGTCAGATGCTTGTGCAGGGTTGGGGCGTGTTGGGGGTCGGGGTCGAGATGAGCTGCAGGGGTGCGGCGGTGGCTGGGCCTGGCAGGTGCGTGATACAGATGGGCAGCTGGAAGAGAGGCTGGGGGTCAGGGTGAACTTGAGGGCGACTTCCCACTCTGCCCCTGAGCAGGTGCGTGTCTGCGGTCATAGCCCCCCCCCATCATACTCCCGTCAGTCGGAGGGCGCGGAGGCTCCTCCTTCAGCAGGACGAGGACCTTTGAGAGGTGATCCCATTTAGGAGAGAAGCCTGACCCAGAAAACTGACCAGAACCGCCGGGTGCTTGGACCCTTCTGATCGGGGCTGCACGCTGGGGTCCTCGCAGGGGGGGCTGTCTGCTTCCCAGCCTCTGGGCCCTGGGCCCTGAGACGCCTCTGCCTCCGGTTTGGTTAGGCCTTGTGCAGAGCTGTTTGAGAGAAGGCGCACAGGAGCTGGTGGAGCTCCCGACACGGGGGAGTGCTCCCGGGACCTTCTCGTTGGAAGGTCGGAGGGGGGGCGCGGACGGGCTCGGCCATTCGTACCCGAGCGCACCTCAGTGCACTCGCAGCCTGTCCTGTGTGAGCCACTCACTGGTCTGTGAAAGGAGCCGGGGACGGTCTGCCCGTCAACTGTCCTTACACCCAACGCAGGGAGACTCAGATCAAGTCAGGGCCTGTACTGGGACCAGTGAGTGGGGCTCCCAGAGTCATCTCAACCCCCATTCTGAGCACCTGAGGGCCCCAACAAGCCTAAGGATGGGGCCTCACAGGGTCATCTTACAGGAACAAAGGGGCTTTTCTCACTTCCAAAAAAAGCACCCAAATCTTCTGAAGAAAGATGAGCACTGGCAAAACAAAAAACTAAAGAATTTTGGTGGTAAATTATACAGTCTAGAACAAAGTTTTATTTAGGTAAGTCTAATAAAAAATATCACAAAGTAAAACACATTAAAAACTTTATTATAAGTATTACACTTGTCCAAATTTGCATCAATTTGATACATTGCCGCTCCTTTTGCAGAACACAGGAGTCACATCATTGCCTTTGATCTTAACAGTTGCCCTGCTTCCATCCCCTGGCCCTCACCAGGCCCACCCCTGCCTCCCTCTGCCTCCCTCCTCCCTGTGGCGGTGTCCTCTGCAGGCAGTCCACCCCGCCTGGCACAGACATCAGGTCACACGGGGCTGGGGAGCTCCTGCCTCCAGAGCGGCTGGGCCCCACACTGCTCCAGGGAGCCCCTGCTCTGTCCTGTTTTCACCCCCAGCCTGAGAGGATAACCGCACATATTCTGAGCAAAAGGAACCTCAGTTAAGTTTCACAGAGTATTCCAGAACCTTGAATCAGAACTTACTATTTTCTTTAATGGAAGTGAGGAAGAGCAGGAGTTAGAGATACTCCCTGGATGAAATGGGCAGGAACTGTGGGGAGTAGAATCTGCTTCTCTGTTTCTCCTTCTTCGCTCAGGCCTGGCTAAGACCGAGGGCAGCAGATCTGTGCTGTTCACTCCCTAGAAAAGGTGACACCCAGCAGCCACTGGGGTTTGAAAGCAAATGTGAGGGAAAAAATAGTGATAAGAAATAGTCCATAAGGAATATTTTGCCATGTTCTTCCTGAATAACATTCCCCTGTCATGGGATTTATGATCGGATATAATGTAGGCTGACACATTACAGTGGAAAGAAGATTACGTTAGCAATAATTTCCCATTGTGGGTGCTATTCCATTGCTTACAGAAATTTGCAGTTTTAATGGATTTTAAACACATTAGGAATGAGTGATGATTCACCAAATGAAGGAAAATGCCCCATTAAAAAAAATGCAGATAGAAAAATACATGCTGATTTAATGGCAAACTTATTTTCGAGACTTTTTTTTAACGGCAATGGCCTTGGAATGAAGGGAGGAGCGGTGGGAACCACCGTTTGCCCATGAGAGCACAGGAAGACGCATGCCCAGGACAGTGCTGGCCCCAGGCTGCCTCAGGGTCAGGACCTCACCCGCTTGAGGGGTGGGGGTGGGGGGGTAGCAGCTTGGCCAGTCTCTATCCACCACTCAGGACTCTCAGTGCTGCAGCAGGAAGTTGGTAGCCACATTCAGGTCATTGTTTGAAGCTCTCAGGGCTTCCAAAGCATCACCCCTAGAAAATCCCATCTCCATGAGCCGAGCAACCTGAAAACAGAAAAACCAGAAATCTGATGAGGTTGAAGACTCTGCTACTTAGCCACCAGCCCCCATAATGTTCCCCATGAGAGTTCTGTAGGAGAGGTTTCTTTAAAAACCCCTAATTTTCATTTCAGTCTGAAATCTGATCTTTAAAAAATTTTGATTAAGCACAGCTTAATGTGCCATAAAGTGCTTACCATATAGCTAATAAGTATAATTATCTCATTTAATCCTTATTTTAGAGACCAGCAACAAGCGTCCAAGGGTCAAGTGACCTGTCAAAACGAGCAGAGGGTGGATGAGCCCAAGGGGTGCTGCCTGGAAAGCTGGTCTGTACAAGCAGCCCTCCGTTCACACAACTTTCACACTTCTTCAGTATCAAATCTGATTCCTGCAAACAACTCCTCAAGGCATGTTTCCTTGTGCATGTAAACAGTTGCTTAATTGAATATTATTTCTGATGCTGGCAAACACCGGTGACAAAAATCTGTGCAGGTTCTTGGAATCACATAGAGAAGTGTCCTTTGGATGCCTATACCTCATTAACCTTTCATGTGAATTGTAACATTTGCTAGGTTCCTGGTGGTGGTGGGGGCTCTCTGGGCAGCAGCAGAGAATGCATGCACAAAAAAGGGGGGGGGGTGAGGCCTGAGGCAGAAGCAGGGGGGGAGGAGGTAGCTAAAGTTACCAAGGGTAGGGAGGAGGAGGCTTGCATTTTCTTGACCACAAATCCTGAACCTGTGAATACAGAGGTTTCCTGTACTTTGACATACAATTTCCAATGGAGTGGGCAGTGCCACTAAAGTTTATTTGTAAACTTTTTTCGCATTTAGAGATGTATTATACACATATTTATGACCCCAAACTAGCCAAAGGAATCTATTCTTCGTACTTATGTTGAAATATACATTTGCAATAATATGTAATGAAAAATGACACACACGTTGAGATTTTCACATGTGGGTGAAAGAGGCTTTTGTGGACTGAAGACTTAGTCACCATTCCTAATGTCTTGGGCAAAATGGAAAGAAAAAGCCTGCTACTGCCCTCCTTCCCCTGCTAGGGGAGTCGGGGTGTGTGAGCAGGGCGGGCAGAGGGGCCGCAGTGAGGAAGAGGGGGAGGAAGGAGCGCAGAGCCAAGCAGGTGGCAGGGCCCTCGTCCCTCCAGGAGCCTCAGGGAGAGAGAGGAGGCAGGGGGCACTTCTCAGAAGCTCAAGTTCTAGCTGGAATCTTTCAAACTGAGGCTGTGATACCTCTTTAGTGCATCACCAACACTTAGTGGGTTAAGATTAGCGTTTAAAATATGCACGTAGTGGGGGTCTTTCTTCCATAAAACTGCATTTCAGTTCTCCATATGCACACATATGCATGCTGTGCACGGTGTTTCTTACTGTGGGCTGTGGTCAGAGACTCTCGACAGCTGCTTTCTAAAGAACCGTCGGGCCTGGGAAAGGGCTGTCGGCGAGTGACAGGCATGGCCCTCACACGCGGGAGAGCCCCGGGGGCCACGGGCAACGGCCAGCTCCGCTCCCCAGGCCGACGGGCAGTGTGCAGAGTGGCAGGGTTCTTCTGCTTTCACTTCCGGCTCCAGGAAAGAACCACCTTCCCCAGAATGTCACAAGCACTCCTCACTCACTGGTCAAGATGGAAAGTTCTTCCTCAATCGAAGAAGAATCTGCCTCTCACCGGTTGCCACCCATGGGACTTCAAAGGTCCTAATTTTGCCCTTTGAAGTACCAGGAAACAACCCCATTCCCTTTTCTGGGTGAAGCACTTGGCACGTCTGAAGGCTGCCGTCCTGCCCTCCCCACCTTCACTTCTCCGGGCAGCACCCCGGCAGGGCCCTCGCCGCCTTCACTGCCGGTGCCTCCTCTCCCGGGGGCTCTTCCTTCGTCCCTGGCCTGGTTAGCTCCGCTTCATCCGGGGGCTCCGGGGCGCCTGGCCCTGCCCCATTCTCCCAGACGAGAAGGAACCCCAGAGACATCCTGCGGCTCCAAGGACCTGCGTCCTGTGCTCGCCATGGTTGTGACTTGCACCCGTACCCGTCGGGAGGGCTGCTCCCGGCCACTCCGTGGGGCGGCCTCCGAGAAGGGCCGTGGCTGCCTCACCGACTCCTGAGCTTCAGGACTCGTCACTTTCTCGCGGCCCTCCCGGCAGTGCTCGCCCGCTGCGCCGCCCTGGGGTCGCAACCTCCATACGGCACGGTGTGCTTCTGTCGTGTGCACACACGTGTGTATGCGTGTGCCCATGCTCCTTTGTGTGCGGCCAGGTATGCTGGGGCCTGCTATAAACACTCCGGTATTTTCACCTGAAATGCCTCCAAGCCAGGCCTCACATATCCTACCGTGGAAATTTTATGTGCTCTTCTGGGTTTAGGACCTCACGGACCTCCGTTAAATGTCCTCTGGCCGTTTTCTAGCCAAAAACTAATTTCAGTTTAAATTCTGTTGTCTCCAAGTTACTCAGCTCCCTCAAAACTGTATCATCCCCAGATCTGATTAGTAAACCTCTATAAGGTCACTCATGTGATTATTGAAAATGTCAAGCAGGCAAAATCAAAGATGTGGCCCAGAACTCATGAGAGGCCTCCCTTTCTCAACTGGCGAACCAAGAGATTTTTAGCCAGCTTAAAACCCACTTCATATTATAACTATCCATTCCACTTGTCACCGATGTACCTCTCACAGTGACAAGATTTAGTTAGATGTCTTGATGACATCCTGTGTTAGCAGGAGCAGGTTGGTACCTACAGACCACAACGCTCTTCTTAACACTCAAGTCATCTGTTTGATAATCTATTTTAGGCTCTGCCAGACATGAAACATCAATTTTGCCATTTGATTACCAGAATCCACACTTTCCTCTTTCCTTGGGGGGATTTCAAACTGAGTATGACTCGCCTTGCTTTTTCTGCCCCAACCAGCACACTCTCGGGGAGTTGGGCTCCAGGACTCGGGCTGGACGCGTGTCAAACCGAGGCAATCCTTCCTACATTATTACCTGGATTGAAGTAACCCTTAATGATGTCTATTCCACCTACTTCTAGCTAAGAACCACTACCTTTAGTGGAGTTAATGGAGCTTAGTGAGGATGTGGGCAGCTCTACCCGCCTTCTCTCTGTTATTCATGAAAACAATAGCACTGGCCAGCAACATGGCTGTTCTGAACAACTTCAAACAGTGTGGCCAACACTACACTCATCACCACCACTTTGTCACCTTTAGTACGTCAAGCATAGCTAAAGACTGGCGGCTTCTTTGCACCTAGCCAGCAGGAATAAATCTATTTGTTTGACAAATCATGATTCACAACCTGGAACTGATGACATGTGAGCCAGACCCACAATGGTGGCAGGCGAGGGTGCTAGGCCACAACTTCCAGCTGGTACTTGAGTCTTCTGTCCAGGGACTCTGAATCTGGTTTGGAGTCCAAAAGGTGCTGACGGTGGGCTGGCTGCACAGACCACCACGGCAGAGCACCAGTACTGACTGCATGCAGGCCCTGCACTTGCCCCCCTAGAGGGGATCTCCTGGGTGTCCCAGGGAACATAAGTGACGTCAGTGCAAAGGGAAAAGCTTTCTCTGCATGTGAGGCTTCCTCCTGAGTTTGCTCTCTCAGAAATGAAGAAGCCCACGTGCGCCATCGTTGGTTTTAACAACTGGGCTGGGTTTTTCACAGGTCTTCGCTGAAGAGCACGTTGGCTGTACGTATAAGGTTGCAGCGGCTGGCCATGCCTCCTCTGAAGGCTGGCGATCAGGCCCTGTTAGCCAAAACTGACTTCAGAGCTTCCTGCGATTTTTAGGGGTGAGACAACAAGTGTGATTGGAGAATGGTCCTGGATGAATGACCGTGTACTGTAACCAGATGAAAAAACTTATAAAGTAGAAATAATGTTAATAGTTCTTCTTTTAAAAAAACTGTAAAAATTACACTAAAAAAGTGTATCTGTAAGTTTCTCCTAGTGTCCCAAACAGTAAACACCCAAGGGAAAGTGAAATTGTATGCTTGGGCTTAAGAATGTGGGTAATAACCAGGCAGAAAAGACAAGAAGCAGGGAGACAGCAGTTCTGACAGAGGTTTCTTAACTGCTCCCATTTGCCAATGGGGGGCGGTGCCAGGAGGGGTTCCCCTGCCCACAAGGAGGCCTGGCGCTGCCGTCCCTTCCCAGTGTGGTACAAGGTTCCCAAGCAGAGTTTGAACTGCAGCGGGTTGGCGACACAGACAACAGGTGCCTACAGCTCCCCTGGGTGCTCCACCATCACATGACAATGTAACAACTGCAACACCGTAGCAGTGACCTGTCCTTGACCTCTAGCCAGCTTGCCCAATGCCAGTGTGCTCTGTCACTGTCTGAGGAAGAGGCTTATCAGCACCTGAAGCATGAGCTCCTGCAATGACCTGTAGTCAGAGAAGCAAATACAAACAGGACTCCAAAGATTCACAACTCCTTAAGATAAAAACACAGAGAAGGCTGGCGGCTGTCTTAGCTCTGACCTCAGTGCAAGAGAACTGTCCCAGCCCCTGCTGCTGAGAGGGTAGGGAAAGCCCATCAGCAGGCAGGTAGGGCCCAGGCTCTGGGGTCAGGCCCCACACGCCACATACGCACCGTGTGAGCCAAGCAGGGAACTAAAACTGTGGGCTTGAAGCATCGCCACGGTGGGCGACATGTGTGAAGGGCCTTGCCTGGTAACCAGCATCTGACAGGTACCCAGTAGGCACTGCCCCTGGTGAGAATTCTCACCCCCCTGAAGACGGACTGGCCCAGGTGTGTGGGTCCCTCCCTCTGACCCTCTTAGCTTCAGTTCAGAGGGTTCCCACAACCTGACAAAACCACTCTCAGGTTTTGTTTTTAGCGTTCACTTTAACTGCTTTCACTTTACTCAATTTATATCCTTTGTTGGGCAAAGAACTACTGTGTCTATTACACCAATTAGGGAGCCCTGGTTTGTTTTCAAGGAACCCCAGCTAGCCCCGAGTGGCTGGGAGGAGGGTCTCAGGGCAGAAGAGTCAGTCCCTCTGGAGCCCCTGGTCACTGCCATCGAGGGACAGGCTTGAGCTATGCCCAGAGGCCAGGGACCTGGTACAACACTGGCTCACAGCAAAGTCCACCCTGACATACACAACCTACTGGAGCTTACTAACAGCCATGCTTAAACACGAAGGCAAGAATGACTTTTGTTACCTATTTCTAGTGATCAAATAGCACACAGAAGAGCTGGCCTGAAAAATCTAATGTGGTGAGCCCAAGTAAGGGAAAAAAGATAGGAAGAATCGTTTTAAAAATTCTATCAAGGGCAGCTCGGGTGGCTCAGCGGTTGAGCATCTGCCTTCAGCCCAGGGCGTGTCCTGGAGACCTCGGGCTCCCTGCATGGAGCTTGCTTCTCCCTCTGCCTGTGTCTCTGCCTCTTTCTCTGTGTGTCTCTCATGAATAAATTTAAAAAAAATTCTAACAAAAGCCTACATTATTTGTGACTCTTATAAAGCCTTACTTTACATTTGTATAAATTCTGGCAAATATTCAATTCTGATGATTATATAAATAATGATATTTACAGATACTCAGTCTACCTCCTTCCCCATCCAAAGCATATATATTAGCCACAAAACACATTAAATCACACTGAAAACCCAATTTGTTTCCTCTACAGGCTGCTTCCTGCCCTTTTAGTTCAGCTATTAGAACGTCCAAGGGAAGAGAAAACATCAATGTAGTATCTCTTCGTTCTGACTAGATAAAAATATGGAAATACATCCCGATCAGTTTAAATCGAGTTGTGACCATATAGGAGTGTCCCCTGAGGGGATCCCTGGGTGGCGCAGCGGTTTGGCGCCTGCCTTTGGCCCAGGGTGCGATCCTGGAGACCCGGGATCGAATCCCACGTCGGGCTTCCTGCATGGAGCCTCTTCTCCCTCTGCCTCTCTCTCTGTGGCTATCATAAAAAAAAAAAAAAAAAAAAAAAAAAAAAAGGAGTGTCACTAACTCAACAAATATTCAGAGACTCTCTCGGCGGCTCCAAGGGTCTGTGTGAAGTAACCACGGTGAGCCGGTGTCTGTGACTCGGGCGCTGTCCATCTTCCCCAGCAGATGAACTCCCGGGGACTGGGACCACGCCGGCCATGTGTCCCCCTGACTCCCTGACACAGAACCACAGAGCCTGGCACAGTGGCGATTAGAGAAGGGGCTTCAGTTTAGTGATGTAAGTTCTTTAACGAACTGAACGTGTGGTGGGGGAAGACCACTAATAAACAGCCAAAATTATAAAGCTGGTAAAACACCAAGGCCACCACGGCAGACGACCATGAGACAGACCACAGACACGGGCAGACACACCTGGCGTCTCGGTCCGTCTGGGCCTGGCTATGTTCGCAGTAGTTTGGGAAACTTAAAAAATGCTCTGTAAACTTTTCTGGAAAACATTTCTTTCAACATTCCTTCTGCACTTTGGAGCACGGTGAGTACTCTCTTTCTGCTTGTGCATCGTAGGAAAGCTTCTGCCTAAAACTTCTCACCACAAAACATCAGATTAGAGTTCACCTGGGTTTCTAGTCTAAACATCTAAATAACCCTTCTAATTTCTTTAAAAAACCAGGTGTAGGGCAGCCCAGGTGGCTCAGCGGTTTAGTGCCGCCTTCAGCCCAGGGCGTGATCCTGGGGTCCCGGGATCGAGTCCCATGTCAGGCTCCCTGCATGGAGCCTGCTTCTCCCTCTGCCTGTGTCTCTGCCTCTTTCTCTCTCTCTCTCTCTCTGTGTGTCTCATGAATAAATAAATAAAATCTTAAAAAAAACAAACAGGTATAGTTGGGTAAACATCCAGAGAGAGTGTGTTAGGCTTTCCTGTCTTCCACATCACTGATTCATAAAAACTGAAGGTACCTGAGGGGAACACCATCAATGCCTGTTTTCTGGAGCTGAAGACCTAACTTTCTCGAGGCAAGGTTCAGAGATAATTCAATGTAAGGGACAGCAAGGGGAAGCTGGCCCTGGAATCTAGCCTAGCCATGTGGAAGGTCCCCCAGCAGCATGTGACTCTACCAGTGGCTCTTGGTCAAGGTCCGAGGCTCCCATTTGGCCAGCTGAGTGCGGGAACTTGACCAGCAGCAGGCAGCGCAGGAGAGCACTCGCTTAGGCAAACAAGGCACGATGTGTTTTCCCCATAATAAGCTTTCTAAAGAGAGACCCTGCCAAACAAGAAAAAGAAACCTATAGACATGGAGATAAATCTGCATCAGTTCTCCTTTCCTTTAAAAAAAAAAATCCTTTATGAGTGGGACATGTGTGCCTACTATCTCAAGATAATTCTTACTCGAGGGAATAAATGAAATCCCACTTTGGCCTTCTACTTGCAATTCAACTACTTTTCGACACTAAGGAAACAGGACATTCTTTCCAATGAAATGTATGGCAGTGAAATACACTGTTTTGTTCAAGTAAAACTGTGGTTTTCTTTAACTTCCCTTTAACTTAGGGTGTCAAAAACAAATGGTTTTGAGGGTTCTTACTTCCCAAATTCTGATACTTGTAGGAAGTGATGCCCACCTGAAAGATGCCCGACCCAATCCCATGCTGCCTTGCCCATTCGTGGCAGGCAGCTGGGCCATGTGCACACCCTGCCAGGAGGAGCAGCCCAAAATCACAGGGAGAAGTGGCTCGCCCTTCCCTCCCCTTCATTGTAACAATCACATTACTGCTTGGGGCCAGCTGGCTCTCCTAGCTCTCATGGCTACCCCCACCCCCAACCTGGCCTGCAAGTGCGGTGTCAGATCACCTGGGGATCTCTTTCGTTGTCACTTGACCACTCCCCTCCTCCTCAGAAATGCTGAACCCCTTTGATGACACCTGTTGGCTGAGTGAATGGTTACTGGTTATTTTATGCTTTTGCCTGGCTACAGACTGCCCAGAGGCCCCTTATTTTTGCATTTCTGCTTTGTTTAGACTTTGATACTGAGAAGACCCTCATGACAGACTGGATGAGCTCCAGTGCTTGTATCTTTTGATACCCAACAGAATTAGGCAGCCCAAAAAGTTGGTTATTTGATTGTCGTGCAATATTTCATTCTAACACGTTTAGCTTTGGTATTTCTCTTAGAAAACCTATTTCTAATCTAAGCATTCAGATGGAAAAGTCTGACATAATACTACTCTCTAACACATTTGTAAAATGAAACAAAAGAAACAAGTGTTCTTTTGACCACAACTTCACATTCAGCCCTGCTCTCACCACTGCTAGGCACCCTCTGTGTCATGTGGGAAACAGGAAGCGATGGTACTAGCCCTCACGGAGCTCACCATCACCAGGGAAAAAGACACAACTTGGGTCACCGCTGGACCAATTCCCCCCTTGCTGCAATTGTAGATACACAGAGAAGTACAAAGTGTTTCCCAAATAAACAGCATGTTAGTGAGGGGATTGTTTGTACAAGGCTGAGTATTTACGGTTGAGGTGGGTTTTTACAGTGACGGTGAAGGTTCCTGAGATGGGAACAAGAGAACCTAAGATTAAGATTCTCTCAGATTAAATGCATTTTGCTATTTACCAGCTAAGACTGAAGTGTCTTCTGTGCTGAAAGCCATTCTCTCTCTACTTGGGTCAAAGAATAGTTCAGACGACATGAGAATGGAATCCACACGACAGGTCTCATGTATCATAAGTGTACTAAATGGTCATATAGCTAGCTCATCAGGGTAGAAGTCTCATAAGCGCTTCTAAGCACATTTCCTGGGCAGTTAGGGAAGAAGTTATAATATGCTCCTTTCTCCCTGCGTAGTCCACCTTCCAGGGAAACCCAATGACGTAACTCCCCTTTAGGATACTACCATGGTTTGTTAGTGCCTACAACGCAGAAGTGGAAGTTCACACACCACTACAGGACCCTAGGGAGCCTGCCTGGGCCCTTGGGCCATCTTCCACTCCAAACTCCTCCCTCGTGCTTCCCCAAACTTAATGCACTTTTCACCACACCACATGCAGACAGATGCCGCTGCCCCCATGCTCCGGTGCTGCAGTCCTTTCTTAGTTTCAATGGTACTGGGGCACTTGTGCAGAGTGGGCTAGAGCTGTCTCCAGGCCTGGCTCCCTACACCAGGCTCTGCACCAATTAAGGGCAGGAAATGATGCCGTATTTATCTCTGTATTTCATGAATCAAGCCCAGGGGTCAACCTGACGCAGAACAGACAGGTGATAATTCTTGGTTGATGAGGAGGAAAAGAGGGGTGACTTGAAATCTGTAACATTTTACCTCCCCTAGCTCTGGATTAGTCCTGTTTAATTTCCTAGTCCAAGTTTTCTTGTGTATCCCATTAAGAATAAACTGAAGCATCATTTTCTAAGATTGGGGGGCTTTGGGAAAGACAAATTTAGTGATTTTTTTCCTCCTTTGATTTAAAAAAAATAGGATGCTTACAGGACAGAATTTCATTGTTAGAGTATAGGTGTAATGAAAATCACTGGTTAAAAAGAAGAAAGAGAAATGGAATAACATATATACTTATTTTTAAGATAGGAGACATTTGAGAAATGGAATAATAATTTTTAAGATAATAGACAGCTGAGTACATTTTATTATTATATAGAGTTTTGACAGGGTGGCGCTAGGTTTTGATTTTTAAAAGGGACTGGAATGGCATCTTCAAGGGCCAATGAGTTAGTTGGCAAAGGTGTTTTGAGTCCATCCACTAGTTGAAAAATAATAAAAGTAGGTTGGGAAGAACTAAAAATTCAGAAACTTAACAAGAACATAAGCAGAAAAAGTGGCAAAGTTTTGGGATCCCTGGGTGGTGCAGCGGTTTGGCGCCTGCCTTTGGCCCAGGACGGGATCCTGAATCCCACGTCAGGCTCCCGGTGCATGGAGCCTGCTTCTCCCTCTGCCTATGTCTCTGCCTCTCTCTCTCTCTCTCTCTCTCTCTCTCTGTGTGACTATCATAAATAAAAAAAATAAAAAAAAAATTGTCCCTTTAAAAAAAAAAGTGGAAAAGTTTTTCTATGGCCCTGTGTTTGACTATTACTAGATTTAATAAGAGATGCACATTCTTCCTTAGAATATTCCTGGCTTTCCTACCTTAAAGAACTCTCACTAAAATTCCTAAAGTATTTTTTTTTACATCAGAAAAACCTCAATCGTTTTTATTGTCCTTGGTTTAGAAAATTATTAAGTTTCTTAATGAATGTATTAAAATCGCATGACTCTGATATTTAAATAAAGAAGATATAGCACGATTAATTGAAGAATGAAGCATAAAGAGGTTTTGTTCATTCAAGCTGACTACATTACTAACAAATATTATTTTAGATAGTGTGCCTCAACTAACTAACCAAGAGATTATACACGAACTGTATATTTCTTAATGTTATTATAAACATCCTGAGGGCAAGAACTTTTTTTTTTTTTTTACAGTTTGGCTAACACCTATCACAAGAAGAGCCAAGAGTCTACATAACAAGCAACACCCAGAGAAGGATCTGTGTTTTAATGAAATGACAGTCTGTAACAGCCATGTTTGGGATAATCAAAAACACAAAACACAAGGTTTAGAAAATCAATGAATAAAAAGAAGTTTATGTTAAAAACAGCCTGTGATATATTTACATCTCTTCATATCAGAGCAGGGAAGTAAATGCCATTGAAACGGATTCTGACAACATGTTAACCTGTTGTTATTCTGGGAGGATCAAGGAAAATGATTCATTAAAACACCCTGAAGACTTCAATTACACACATTCTCCTTATTGTCATGTTCTGACACTTTTGTTTCAAAATGTCAACACTAAGAACTATCTCACCTTTAAATACCTCATATCGTTAACGGCTGTTCTGTGATGAATGTGACCCACGGTTCTGGCAAGTAAACAGTAATAGAACAGAACTTTACTTCTTTTTACCTGAATTGGAGAGTATTAGCTTATGTTTTAATGTTACCGTATATATTGTACAAAAGGCTGAGTTACTGGGATTTTCATATGTATGGGGGTACCATTTTTCTAGCAATCCTCTAATGGAAGTGGAAGAGAACATCCCCTTCCTCTACCTCTCCATCCTAAGAAGCTACTAAAATGATCAGTCTGAGTGAGAAGTTGTGAGGGGGAAAAGTTAGATCAATTCATCAGGCATATTCAACCAGTTTCTTTCTAAGGCATTTATGGTGGCCTAATCCAGGGTAGCAGTGGGAACCCTGCCCAGACCAGGTGCCCTGGGTCCGAGTGACCTTTATTGACTCTGGGGATAGGACAGGTGATAGCCTGGATGGCGTGACCAGCTTTGGAATGCTGCACTTGATTTGTTGGATGAGAAGAAATCAACATATGCAGAAGGAAATTTAAAAGTCTTATTGTAATGCTCTGAACTTCTTCGATGGATATTTTTTTTAACTTTCTAGTTTGAAATTATTTCAAACTTATAGAAAAGTTTCAAGAATACCAAGAACTCAAACACTCTTCATTCAGCTCACCAGAACTTTGCCACAGCTGCTTGCTTTCTCTCTCTCTCTCTCTCTCTCTCTCATGCTTTCCTGGAACATGTGAGATGAAGCTGCATATACCATGTCCCTTTACCCTGTAGTACTTCAGTATGTTAATTTTCTTAAGAACAAGAATATGCTCTTTCCTAACCACAGTCCGTTAGAGATACTAAATCCTAGACACTCAACCTTTATATAAAACTTTGATCTAGGGCAGCCCGGGGGGCTCAGTGGTTTAGTGCCGCCTTTGGCCCAGGGTGTGGTCCTGGAGACCCAGGATCGAGGCCCGCATCGGGCTCCCTGCATGGAGCCTGCTTCTCCCTCTGCCTGTGTCTCTGCATCTCTCTGTCTCTCTCTGTGTCTCTCATGAATAAATAAAATCTTTAAAAATAAATAAATACTGTGATCTAATCCAGTGTCCAACTGCACCAGGTCAGTCAAACATGTCTGTTCACCTGAAGTTCTTCCTGGTACAGAGCATGGTCTAGGATCATGTCTGACATGTCCTTAACATGCCTCCTTAGTCTCTAACTGGAAGCAGCTTGTGATGTCACTACTGAAGAATACGGGTCAGGGATTTTATATAATGTCCCTCAAATTGGGTTTATCTGCTTTTTCTTTACGACCAAAGTTATGGATTTTTTTAAATTTTTTTTTATTTATTTATGATAGTCACACACACACAGAGAGAGAGAGAGAGAGGCAGAGACATAGGCAGAGGAGAAGCAGGCTCCATGCACCGGGAGCCCGACGTGGGACTCGATCCCGGGTCTCCAGGATCGTGCCCTGGGCCAAAGGCAGGGGCCAAACCGCTGCGCCACCCAGGGATCCCCTGGATTTTTTATTGTAATATATAACTGATGTATCCTTTAAGGGCATGCCCATGGCGTCTTTGGTCCATTACTGGTACACTGATCCTTATAACTGGGTTAAGCTGGTGTCCAATCTCTCCACTGTACAGTTAACTATTTTTCCTTTGGTAATTAATAAGCAAAGTATCTTGTGGGGAGATACTCTGAGATTACATAAATAGTCCATTCTTCGTGTTATTGATGATTTGTACCTAAATTGATTTTTGCTCTGATAGCTGCAAAATTATAATTTTCTAATACTATCCATCATTATTTTTTGCTTTATATTCCTTTTCCCCTGAGGATGTATCCATATAAATATGTATCCATATAAATATCTCCTAATATCAGTATGAACTCATGCATCACCCCCCATCCAGTGGATTATATTAAGTACTATCCTTATTTATTTATTTTTAAAGGCTTTATTTTTCAGAGAGAGCAAGAGAGAGCACGTGCATGCATGAATGAGCGTGCGCGCGCGCGCGTGTGTGTGTGTGTGTGTGAGAGAGAGAGAGAGAGAGAGAGGAGCCAAGGGAGAGGAGAGAAGCTTAAGCAGACTCTGTGCTGAGTGGGGAAGCCCGATGCAGGGCTGGATCCCACAACCCTAAGATCATGACCAAAACCAAGAGTTGACACTTAACCACCTGCAATACCTAGGCACCCCTGTGCTTATTTATTTTGATATCCAAATCTGATGTGCCAAGTTTGATCAGTGGGATCCCATCAAGCTAGCTCCCTTAGTTACAGAGCACTTCCTTAATTCCCTGCATGCTGGTCCAGGGTTATCATGTTCCTTCCCAACCATGGGCCTGTGACCCACCATTTCATTTCTCTAAAGAGGCTCATTTCTGTTAGTGGGCCAACATATTGAGAAACTAGATCTGGGCACTAGGTGTGGTCAGTGCTACTGGGATGCCATTGCTTTGGATTCTTTTAGTTTGACAGAGTTAAGACACATGTGCACACACACATAGACACACACAATCTTATTAAATCATGAGTTTACACTAATACCTCTAATTCCAATCCAACCCCACAGGGTTCTTCCTGTATTTGTATTTTCTTTCTTCTACAGTAAGATCAACCTAGCTCATTTGCTCAAATTTATAATACACATACAATATAATTTCAGAATTGCTGTACTCCTACTACTGTGAAAATAAACCCAGGAAGAGCTTATGATTTCTTTGCAATTATTTTTTGTCTTTAGACTGATGGTATATTACGTTCAAAAATTACTAAAATTAATTTTTCCCTCTCTCCTATGATTATGTTATTCATTTAAAGTACAGTTGGATCCTTTATTTGTTTCTTTTTAGTCTATGGTTGTCCCTATTGTTGATTTGCCTTTTGATTATGTAAAATAGTAACCTGATTCCTAAGTCAAATCATACAAAAGCCATACTTAGAGAAGCATTACTCCCTCCCAGTCCTTCTGTCTTGTTCTCTCCTAGCCCTTATAGAGAACAAACGTCAGTAGCTTCCTCTATATATAAAGTATTATAGATTTCAAAATAAGTGATCACATTTTTTTTTTTCAAATCATGCCTTCCTCAAACCTGTAAGACCCACAGTGGCCAATAAAGGCCCAAGTGTCTATCACTGTTACCAGTAACAATTTAACTGTTACCAAAAGTTTTGTATGCTTGCTTTCTTTCAAGTCTGATTTACCAAGACTGCTTCAAGTCTCCTAAACACAGGTTTAGGAGAAGCACCAGTGTTACTGCTTACCTGTTCCTCAGAAACCTCCAGAGGAGGAGATGCTTGTTGTTCAGACTGCCGACCATCCTGATAGTTTATATTTCGTCGCTGACGTAAAGGAGGGAAAAGACGATTCCAATTGATCATTCCTCCCTAAAAACAGATCAATACATAGTGATCAGACATAGGAGAACCATCTTAATGCTTGGAGGCGTTTTTTCTTGCAATGAAGTCACATCCATAGATTGGGAAATAAAAAGTCATGCCGATCTGCTGAATGCAAGCAATCCAAACCCTGAAGTATCACATCACCCTTCAACAAGATGAAATCAAGAGAAATGGGGGAGGAGCACAAAGAAGGTAATGGTACTGCCAGAGTTATTTGTGCAACTTGGCTCTGGAAGGCAAGGGAAGATGCATACAGATACAGACACTCCTAACCTCAGCCTCACTGACCCTGTGCCATCTCCCCTGGACTTCAGGGCTCTACCGGGCATGACAGGGAAGATGACACAGAGCTAAGGCTAACTCACTGCTGGCAACCAGAAACCCGGAGCTTCCACAGCTTCTCCTTCTCCTTCTTCCTCCTCCTCCTTCTTCTTCTTTAAAGATTTTATTTACTTATTCATGAGAGACACAGAGAGAGGCAGAGACAAAGGCAGAGGGAGAAGCAGGCTCCATGCAGGGAGCATGACATGGTACTTGATCCCGGGACACCAGGATCACACCCTGGGCCGAAGCCCAGGCGCTTAAACCGCTGAGCTACCCAGGCTGCCCTGCATGATGCTTTTTAAAAATCCATGTTTTTAGCTATCTGCCAATATTTTAATTCATCAATTTAATGCTCTATTTCTAGATTTAGGTAAATTACAGACTGAGATAACATGAAAATTTTCCTACTATAAACATTTAAAAATGTCAGACAAAATTTAAAAAAAATATTTCACATGCATAGCTGAACATAAAAGGAAGACATGGAGGTCCCAAGGTGCCAGAGACAAGCACTGGCAAACCAGAATAGTAAGCAAGCAAGCTGCCAAGGGTGAGGGTATAAGGGTGAGCACATCCTGCTAACCTAGAACCATTTGGGTTTTATCACCATTTGGGTTCAGGAGACGAGGCCTTGGGTAGGAAAGAGGTAGTGACTCTGAGCTCATCACCTACTTAAAGGCACAATCCTCAAGTGGCAACATCCTTAGTGAAAGAGAAGATGATAAAAAACAAACCCAAAAGGTGCTCTTTTTGAGGGAGAGGGCAGGAATGCTCACCTGCCTGAGAATTAAGAAATGAGAAATCTGAGGTTGAAGTTACATAAATATATATTTTAAGAACCCATAAAAAATTACGTAAGAACTGGTTCTGGGATAGAGTTGGATATACCCAAGGAGCCAAGCAGAAGCAAATATAAAATTACTCTGTAGGGCCACCCTCTTACCCTGAGATTACATGAGATTTATAGATAAAACTCCTATTGGAAATACTTAGTATCCAAAATTCAAAACCCACGAGGAGAAAAACCTATCATAATCAAGACTCAGTATATACAATAAATAGGACGATTAGATCCCAAGAACCTAAATTTTTTAAAAACACTTTATTTATTTGAGAGAGAGAGAGTGAGAGACAGCAAGCACGAGTTGGGGGAGAGGGGCAGAGGAAGAGGGAGAAGCAGATTCCCTTCTGGGCTGGGAGCCTGACGTGGGGCTCAATCCCAAGACCCAAATATCATAACCTGAGCCAAAAGCAGATGCTTAACTGACTAAGCCACCCAGGCACCCTCTCCCAAGAACCTAAATTTATAACAATCTGAAAACAAACATAATTTCAGAAGTTTTAAAATGACTAAGACATAGAAGGAAGACTTTTAAAAAGGTAAGATATTATAAAAAAAAAAAAGATTTGAGGGATCCCTGGGTGGCGCAGCAGTTTAGCGCCTGCCTTTGGCTCAGGGCGCGATCCTGGAGACCCGGGATCGAATCCCACGTCGGGCTCCCGGTGCATGGAGCCTGCTTCTCCCTCTGCCTGTGTCTCTGCCTCTCTATCTCTCTCTCTGTGTGACTATCATAAATAAATAAAAATTAAAAAAAAAAAAAGTAAAAAAAAAAAAAAGATTTGAAAAAAATTAGGGAAATTAAAGAGAGACACTAAGATATTATATAAAATTGTTTTAGAACAATTTGAAAGAAATTCAAATATGGTGGTGATCATAATATATATACATGGACAAATTCTCCATTTTGAAATGTCTCCCACCTACCTCCAACAACAAACCTAAACATCAATAAAGATGCTGATGGAAAAAGATGGAAAAGGAAATATTAGAGAAGTATCAACAAAAGAAAGCTGATGTCATTATATTCATGTCAAATAAATTAGACTTCAAGGGCAAAAAAGGCATTAGTGCTGATATAATCACTGAGATGCATCAGTATCTTTTTTTTTTTTTTAAGATTTTATTTATTTGAGAGTGAGACAGAGCAAGAGAATGGGGGAGGAGTAGAGAGAAGGACAGGTAGACTCCCAACTGAGCACAGAGCCGACGCAGGGCTCAATCCCACAAGCCTGAGACCACGGCCTGAGCTGGAACCAAGTCCAACGCCCAACTGACCAAGCCATCCAGGCACCCCATATCACTATTATTTTTACTAACACAACAGCGTAGAGCTCAAAAATTAAAAGAACTACTCAGACATGTATTTAATTTTTAGCATCTGTTGATAGAGCAGATAAAGTTTAATAAGACAGAATATAAATAACAAATTATATCAGTGGGTGTATATAAGCTTGTACTCTGTATTTATAGTATATTTTTCTATTATAGATAAAATATTTTAAAAAGTAATGGTGGATTAAGTCCTTATGAAATGTCCATAAACACCAAAATGTAAATACTACACAGACTATATTTTTTGGCCACAATGCAATTACATTTGAAATTGATATCAAAATTACAATTAATACAAAACAAGATTCACACACTGGAAATCAGAAATGGAAAAACCCATAATGTATATTAGAATATAGCTACAAGTGAATAAAACTGAGCACAGTCAATTGAACATCCAACTCTTGCTTTCAGCTCAGGTCATGGTTTCAGGGTCATGAGATTAAGCCCTGCACCGGGCTCTACACTCAGCAAGGAGTCTGCTTGAGATCCTCTCTCTCCCCATCTCCCTCTGCCCCTCTTTCCACTCACATGTATGTGTGCTCTCTCTCAAATAAATAAAATCTTTAAAAAAAAAGAATAAAATTGAGACTATTACTTATCAAAGCTGGTGGGATATAATTAGATATAATTTTAAAATATTGACCTTAAAAAGAAAATGAAGACTGACAAAGAATTAAGTATATTCAAGAAGTTAGAGAAAATAGTAATAATCTAAAGAAATAAAATGAGAGCAGATGTTAGCTGAGAGATTTGGGAGATGTAAATAAAGTGGAAAATAAAGACATAATAGAATCAATAAAGTCCAATGTTGGGCTTTAAAAAAAAGATTATATATATATTTTATATATATTATATATTTTGTATATATATATTTTGTGTGTGTGTATATATATATACACATAAATATGGAGAACATGAGTGAGGGGGAGGTGCAGAGGGAGAGAGACAGACTCTGTGCTGAGTGCAAAACCTGAGATCATGACCTGAGCCGAAATCAAGAGTCGGATGCTTAATCAACTGAGCCACCCAGGTGCCCTGAAGGTTGGTTGGTTGAAAACTCAAGTAAAATGGAAAACCTGGCAACCCTGATGACAAGACAAAGAAAGGGACATAAATTGTATTAGGAATAATGCAAGAGATACCATGGCAAACATTAAAAACCATAAGAATATTTTATTCATATTAATAGCTATGATGAAATAGATTATTTTCTAGGAAAAATGTAACTTACTAAAACTTGATACTCAAGAAGAAACAAAAATCGATAATCATTTTTGAAAACTGTTCAGGAGCATCTACTAAAGCTGAACACATGTGTCTACCTCAGCAATTTTGCTCCTAGACACCAGAAATGCAAATGCATGTCCACCAAAAGGCATGGGCTAGAACATTCTTAGTAGCATTACTTGTAATAGACAAAGACTGGAAACTACCCAAATGTGCACTAAGTATAATGGATAAATTATGGTATTATGGTATAATCACATAATATAAAATTACACAGCAGTTAAAGTGAAAAAACTACAATTATATGTAGCAATATAAGTGAATCTCTCAAATATAATGTTAAATAAAATAAAACACAAAGTACATTTATATAATTACTTTTATAAATATTTACTTCTATGTATACTTCCATAAAAAGCTACAGAAAGAGCTAGAAAACTGGACTATTTTAGCCACTAATATAACTGAAATAATACTTAAAAAAGTGTTCCCACCAAAAATCTATAGGTGAAGTCTACAAAACTTTTAAGGATATTCCATCTTATAGAAATTGTTCTCGAGAACAGAAAAAGAGCAAAAGCTCCCCACTGAATTTTTTGAGGCTATATAACACTGTTTCCAAAACCAGACAAGGCCATTACAAGAAAGAAAAATTATAGGACAATTTGTTTTTCATTTATGGACAGATATAATAATCCTAAATAAAATACTATCAAACTCAATCCAACAATGATTTAAAAATAAGCATCTTATCTGAAATAACGTACTATATTAGGATTTATCTCAGGAATCTCAGAAAAAATAATAATCTAATTCACATATTAACAGTTTGAATGTCTACTACCACCTCTTGCATTCAATACAAGTCATAGGATAATGAGGGCCAAACTAACCAACCATGAAAGAAAATGCAGGATGAAAAGAAAAACAAAACTGCCATTATTTTTTTTTTTAATTTTTATTTATTTATGATAGTCACAGAGAGAGAGAGAGAGAGAGGCGCAGAGACAGGCAGAGGGAGAAGCAGGCTCCATGCACCGGGAGCCCGACGTGGGATTCGATCCCGGGTCTCCAGGATCGTGCCCTGGGCCAAAGGCAGGCGCCAAACCGCTGCGCCACCCAGGGATCCCCAAAACTGCCATTATTTACACATTAATTGTCTGCTAGGAAAATGAGAATAAGAGAGTACAAGACACAAAAGTATCAGTAACAGTCCTCTATTGTGATCATTTAGAAGTATAAAAAATAGCTAACAAATAAAAACTACTAGGTACTTAAGAATTAAATCTAACAAAAGATCTGCAATATTTAATGGAGAAAATAGTAAATGATGTGGAAAGCAAAGGTAAAAGATACTTTAATTAAACTTCCTTACAACTTAGAGCCCATGGACAAGTATGTGGGACAGGAAGAGTGACCCTCCTCAAGGTGCCCAGCTGCCTAAATGTTAATACTTTGTTAGAGACAAAGGCAACCTCAGCTTGACATTAACCCTACCTCAAGGATCCCATAAGTCTTCTTTAGCATATAAAAATCCCTTTGAATTTTTTTTTATCACTACCCCCACCCCAAGATATATGTTAGCAATAATCCTCTAAACACAGGGCCCACGGATATCCATCTGAAGGGTCCCGTGACTAAGGTTACACTAGACAGTAGTAAATGACCCCTCAAGATCCTGGAAACCTCATTGCCAAATTCCTTAGGCACTTCCACTATTCCTGACCTTCTCTCAACTTGAAAGTTTATGATCAGTCCCTCCTTACAACCCTACCGCAGTTCTTTCTGTCTTTTCCCTGTGCTTTAATAAAACCATCTTTTTTGCACTGAAGATGTCTCAAGAATTCTTTGTTGACTGTTTGTTCCTGAACCCCAACATTTCACATCAATAAACTTGACTGCTTCAGATATCAGAAGACGTAAGTGAAAAGACTGCACAGTCTTGCCTGCAAAGATTCAACTCTGCAGTCTGCTCATACACTGTGGATTTCAGTCTGCAGAAAAGAGCACACTGGTTGGCTCTGAATATCTATATTCCCTTTTCTTTAAAAATAGGGTTTTCTGTGTGTGTCTGACATATGGTTTCAACATTTCTCAGTTCTAGCCACAAGGACTCAATTCTGCCAATAGTACTATGTAAAGAGAGGGGCGAACAGGACTTCCAGATGATCTCAGAGGCTGGATGTGCCCTTCCTCATCAGGTTCTACTTTTTCCTGGAGCTAAAAGCAGCTGTCCTGGGCAGACAGGTAGAAGCCCTGTATCAAGGACAGAGCAGGGCCCAGAGTAAAGGAGCCTGGCCCCACAACTTCATGTCCCTGCCTTGTTATCAGGCCAGGGCTGTCAACATCAGCACTTCTTTTATATGAGAAACAAGTGTCTGCCTTTTAAAACTTTATTTTGTGGGGCATGTGGGTGGCTCAGTCAGTTAAGCATCTGCCTTCGGCTTAGGTCATGATCCTGGGGTCCTGGGATCCAGCCCTGCATTGGGCTCCCTGCTTAATGAGAAGTTTGCTTCTCCCTCTCTCTCTGACCTCCTCACTGCTCTCTCGCTCTCAAATAAATAAATAAAATCTTTAAAAAGAGACATCTGTTATTTTTGTGTTTTCTGTCATATGAAGCTAAACCTATTCCTAACTGCTATATACTCAAAATCCAAAAGTGTGTGGCTGTGTTTTGGCTGAATTAGATAATGTGAAAGTGAGTGAATTAAGGGTCAAAACTAGACATGGATATTTTGAAGAAGTATAATAAAGGGTATTTTTTACTACTATTACCAGTCCTAATGGACTTCCTATTAGACTGTGGTAGTAAGTAGAGTGGCATTAGTACATGATAGGCAAACCATGCAAAGAAAACAGGACAGAGTGTCTAAGAATCAAAAGTAAACACTGGTACTTAGTCTATGACAAAGCAGACATTACAAGTCAGCAGGAAGAGGGCACGCCACTTAATGACAGCCATGGGACAACCCTGGTTATATGGAAAAAGATAAAATTAGACCTTTACTTCATACCATATACAAAAATAAGTTTATTTTAAAAATAACTTTAAAGATTTCGGTGACACAAAGGAATGGAAAGACATTCCATGCTTATGGATTGGAAGAACAAAGATAGTTAAAATGTCTATACTACCCAAAGCAATCTACAGATTAAATGCAATTTCTATCAAACTACCAACAGTATTTTTCACAGAACTGGAACAAACAACTCTAAAATTTGTACGGAACCACAAAAGACCCTGAAAAGCGAAAGCAATCTTGAAAAAAAAAAAACAAAAACAATTCTAGACTTCAAGTTATATTACAATGTTGCAGTAATCAAAGCAGTATGGTACTGGCATAAAACCAGACACACAGATCAATGGAACAGAATAAAAGCCCAGAAATGAATCCAAAATGATATGGTCAATTAATCTTCAATAAAGGAGGAAAGAATATACAATGGAAAAAAGACAATCTCTTCAACAAATGGTATTGGGAAAACTGGACAGCCTCATGCAAAAGAATGAAACTGGACCACCTTCTTACACTATATAGAAAAATAAACTCAAAATGGATTAAAGACCCAAATGTGTGACCTGAAACCATAAAAATCCTAGAGGACAGCATAGGTAGTAATTTCTCTGGCGTTGACTGTAGCAACATTTTTCTAGATATATCCTCTGAAGCAAGGGAAATAAAAGCAAAAATAAATTATTGGGACGTTAAAAAAAGCTTCTGCATAGTGAAGGAAACAATCGATAAAACTAAAAGACGACCTATGGAATGGGAGAAGATATTTCCCATTGACATTTCCAATGAAGGGTTAGTATCCAAAATATATAAAGAACTTACATGCAACCAAACACACACACACACACACACACACACACACACACACAAAATCCAATTAAAAAATGGGCAGAAGACATAAACAGAAATTTCTCCAAAAAAGACATACAGATGACCAATAGGCATGTCCCTCTTCATCAGGAAAATGCAAATCAAAAGTACAATGAGGTATCACCTCATACCTATCAGAATGGCTAGTATCAAAATCTCAAGAAACAACAAGTGTTGGCAAGGATGTGAAGTAAAAGGAATCCTATGCACCGTTGGTGGGAATGCAAACTGGTGCAGTCACTGTGGAAAACAGTATGGGGTTTCTTCAAAAAGTTGAAAACAGAACTATCCTAGGATCTAGTAATCCTAGGATATTGGGTATTTGCTCAAAAGAATTTCTAAAAACACTAATTCAAAGGACACATGAACTCCTATGTTTATAGCAGCATTATTTATAATAACCAAATTATGGAGCAGCCCCAGTGTCCATTGATAGATGAATGGATAAAGAAGATGTGGTGGTGTGTGTGTATATGTGGGTATAATGTAATATTATTCAGCCATAAAAAAGAATGTTCTTGCCATTTGCAACAACATGGATGGAGCTAGAAAGTAAAATGTTAAGTTAAATAAGTTAGTCAGACAAAGATAAATACCATGTGATTTCACTTGTATGTGGAATTTAAGAAACAAAAGAAACAAGCAAAGTGTAAAGGAAAAGGAGAGAGAAATAAACCAAGAAATAGATACTTAACTACAGAGAAAGTAAGTAATTATGGTTACCAGAGGGGAGGTGGGTGGCAGGGTGGGTGAAACAGATGAAGGAGATTAAGAATATATTTATCATGATGAGCACTGAGTAATGTACAGAATTCCTAAATCATTATATTGCGCACCTGAAACTAATATACCACTGAACGTTAATTACACTGGAATTAAAATAAAAAACAAGGAAGGAAGGAAGGAAGTTAATTAAAGATTTAAATGTGGAAAGCTAAATTGTTAAAAATTTTGGAAGGGGGGCCTGGCTGGCTCATTTGGTGAAGCATGCTACCTTGATCTTGGGGTTGTGAGTTCAAGCCCTGCGCTGGGTGTAGAGATTACTCTAAAAAACTCCACTCTTAAAAACAATTTTTAGAAGAAATAAAGAATATTCTTTATGTCTCTGAGATGGAAAAGAATTTCTAAAACAAAAATATAAAAAGTAAATCATAAAAAAGGACTGCTAAAAATTAGAGCAAGAACTTTGTATGATTAAAAAAATAAAGTTAGAAGACAAAGTACAGATTAACAAAAAATGCTTGCAGCATATAACTGAGAAAGAATAACCAGAATATACAAAGGATCAATGAGGAAAAAAAATAAATGACTTGAGAGAAGCTAATAATGTATAGCTGAGCTTTAAACAACATGGGTTTGAACTATGCAGATCCACTTACACACAATTTTTTGATAAACACAGTACAATTTGTGGTATCAGTGGGCTTCCCAACAACAGGCTATTAGTCATTCTATTTTGGGGGAGTCAAAAGTTATACCTGGATTTTCCACCGTGTTGGGGTCAGCACCTCTAACCCCCACGTTGTTCAAGGGTCAACAGTATTCCCACAGACCATTTACACAAGGGAGAACCCTGAGTCAATGTGCAAAAGAAAAGACGTTCCACTCACTATGATTAGGAAATGCAAATTAAAACAGCAATTATTTCTTATCCACAAGACCGGCAAAAATAAAATGTCTAACAAAACCAAGTACAGGGAAGGTGTGAAGGAAATGGGGACTCTATGCATTGTCATTTAGAGTATAAATCGGCACAAACATTTTGGAGAGCAATGTGTCCAGACTGAGTAAAACTGAAGATATTCTATGACCCAGCAATTTCACTTCCAGGTAGTTACAACCGTCTAATGTGACTGTGAGGATGTTCTACGAAGCACTGATTATAGTATCAAATAAGAGAAAACGTAAAAAATGCAACTGTCCTTAAGTAGGGAAATAAATTAATAAATGGTTCTATTACATAAAGAACTATCATATGAGCAGCTGGAATAAATGAACTACATCTATCGAATAAGTCTCCAAAATACAATGTCAAATGAACATAGAAAGTTATATGAAAATATGAATATGTAATACCATTTACATAAATTTTTTAAAAACTCAGAACAGTATACTGTTTAAATGACTTTATAGGTATACACTGGTGGTGATTTTACCCCTGAGAGGATATCTGAAGATGTCTAGAGGCATTTTTGGTAGGGTGCGGGAGGCGGGGGATAGGATGGTGGTGGTGCTGCTGTGTGTAAACAGGGATGCTGCTAAGCATCCTATAATGCACAGGACAGACCCCCACCACAAAGAATGGTCTGGACCAAAATGTCTGCAGCTTCTAGGTTGAGGAACTCTAACATAAAAACATGTGCTAAAGATACAAACACCCTTAGGGTTAAATACCACCCACCAGCTGCAGGACAGTGGGAAGGGGGATGAACCTTTGGTTGAAACTGTAACAATTTATTTCTTTAAAGGGAGTGAGAGTGGAAGAGTAGGCGAAGCAAAACAAAACCTCAGTCCCTCTGTTCTTGGGATGGCAAAAAAGTGCTTAAAAAGCAGAAAATTACAGGAGTTCTAGGCTCTAGGATGTTTTGACACACTAATCTGCTCTTGATGCAGGTTAACTAGGAGCCTCTACAAACAGGAAACGCTTCCTTCACTTTGTCTTCTTCAAAAGCAATAACCACATATTTAAGAGAGGAAAAAGGAAACAGCTTGCATTTTGAACAACCGCTTTATGAAGTATCTGTTATTAGTTGGTAAAGAGATCTTCAAATGAAAGAAAATTTCTTATGAAAATAAAAAAATGACTAATTTTCCATCTGAAACCTGTAAATGTTCGTAACATTTTATCAAGTGGACGTCCCATGGAATAGAACTCCACCTCTGAAGGCTGTGGCAGGTGTCAGGACAGGCTAATGAGGCAGTGTCTACACTGAGAAGCTGGGTCAGAGTTACTCACTAGTGGCTTTCTGTGGGCAGCTCCCTAGGGAAGGTACAAGCAAGGTGCATGTGGAGCCCATGATCTCCTGGGGGAAGGCAAGACCTCCAGAAAGGGAAAACATCAGGAGGCAAGGTGGTATTTAATAGAGAAAGAAGCTGAGCAGCATTAGTTAAAGGGCTCGGGAGGTTCAGAGTGGGCACCAACCAACCACAGCCTACATGTGGGAGTAAAACTTCAGAGAGGACAGGGGCTTAGTGGAATTTTAAAGGATGAGGATGATCTCTGCAATGGAGGAGAACCAGCCACTCTTGTCCACCTGTTCAAAGCTCAGGGTTTTTTTGTTTTTAATTTTATTTTAAAGATTTTATTTATTTATTCATGAGAGACAGAGAGAGAGAGAGAGAGAGAGAGAGAGAGAGGCAGAGACACAGGCAGAGGGAGAATCAGGCTCCATGCAGGGAGCCTGACATGGGACTTGATCCCAGGTCTCCAGGATCAGGTCCTGGGTCGAAGGTGGTGCTAAACCGCTGAGCCACCCGGGCTGCCCAAAAAGCACAGGTTTATACCTAGTCCAAGGGGCAAGGCAGTGCTAAGGAGTCGGGACAGATGAGCAAAGAGGGAGAGGAAAGCTGAGTAAGAGTAGTCTCTGGAGGGCAGCCCCGGTGGCTCAGCGGTTTAGTGCTGCCTTCAGCCCAGGACCTGATCCTGGAGACCAGGGATCGAGTCCCATATCGGGCTCCCTGCATGGAGCCTGTTTCTCCCTCTGCCTGTGTCTCTGCCTCTCCCTCTCTCTCTCTGATGAATAAATAAATAAATAAAATCTTAAAAAAAAAAAAAAAAAAAGAGTAGTCTCTGGAGCCAGACAACCTGGGTTCACATCCCAGGTCTGTCACTTATGGCCTTGGTTTTAGACAAACTTCTCTGAGCTTGTTTTCTCATCTGTAAGAAGAGAACAATAACGACACTTACCTCGTAAGGATGTTATGAGAAATAAATGCGTTAATACATGGAAAACACTTAAAACAGAGCCTGAAAACTTCTAAAAGCTTATGATATATATTAGCTATTATTCTCATCTAAATTTGCATTATGCCTTCCAGTGTTATTTCTTGTCTTCCCAGTTTGACCGTGGGACCCTGCAGGGCTCTGTGATGGGGTAAGAATGATGTTCCCTCCAGACTCTCTGGGTGGTTTGCTCAACTCTAGGCTCAGTGCCTCCTGAACTCATTCCCCAGCGAAGATTGCGTTTTGTCAAAGAGCAAAATGAAGAACAATGATGGAATGGACATTGAGAATGTGACATGTAGAACAATTAAAATTCTTTCTGGAAGCATCATTGTCTTATTTTAAGAAGGTTCGCCCCTGGAAAAAAATGCATCCTTTGTTCTCAGTTTTAGGTGATCTTAAGGGTTTTCTCATGTTTGGTTTTGAAGTGGAAAGCAGGCAGCAGGGCCACCTCTATTGTACTGTCTTTGGCTGCTGGGGGACCATGTCGGGAAGAGTCAGAGGGAGGGTGTGGGTTCAACAGGGAGCTGATAAGACTGTGTAGTGTTGTCTGCTTTAGGAAAAGAGGAAGTGAGCTGGCACCTATACAAGGAATTGCTAACCCTCTAAAGACCAAGACTTTCCAACAGTCTTTACGTCACATACAGAAGAAGATATATCTGCTTGATGCTCAGGACACAGAGCCAAAGTTGCTTGTAACCAGTTGCCCCGTGGGCTGAGGCGATCTATATCGCAGCCCATCTGTGACCAGGACACATGGTGGTAAAGTTCTACCACAGATCCTCGGAAATACCTATACACATTTAATGTGAGCAGTTTACAACGGGGATGACCTACCATAAAGTTCAAGGGCAGAAAAGACCAGTCTGTTTCAGTAGCACCAGTTAAGGTAAAATCCACATAATTATTGAGTGTCTACTAATATGCCTGTAGTACCTCAGGCAAAGAAGCTAGAAAGAGAAGTAAGGTGATCCCCTGCCTTCTAGAAGCTTTTTTGTCTTCCAACCATTAGTTTTTCCCTTTTTCTTCTAGGGTATCAATGACATCCTTTGCTAGATCCAAAGCAATCACCTCAGCTGTGTGCTAGAAAGCCTAGAGGCCCTGGGCCCTATGACTTCTCACGGCTCTGCTCTTGTGGCATCCCACTTTCTTGCTCTTTCTAGCTCTCTGGCCATGCCTTCTCAGTGGCCTTCAGAGCTGTCTTCTCCTACTCACATCCTTTAAATTCTGGTGTCCCTTAGGTTCTGTATAGGGTTATTTCTTTTCTTTTCCATGTTCTCTCCCCAGGTGCTGTGGTGGAAACTCCCTTTTTTTTTTTTCTTTTTGTGGTAGAAACTCCTAACCTCCTACCTCTCAGTGCTGTACCTCAGAGCTACATACCTATTTATCTCCTAGACACTTCTACTTAAGACATTCCAGAGATATCTAAAGTGGAGTATGTCTCAAACAACATTCATCTTCAATCCCATGTCTCCACCTGCGTCCCCATTCTTGGGGACTGACATCAATACCACCCATTCACATATGCCAGACCAGTGGGCTCTGTCAACAGTAACTCCTCAATGTCTCTGAGTCCATCCATTTCTCTCCACTCCACTCTCACTGCCCTATAACACCTGCATCAAGGGTGAGGTGGCTTCTGAGTGAGTTTCCCAAGATACAAATCTCACCATGTTGTTCTACTTTTTTTTTTTTTTTTTATAATTTATTTATGATAGGCACACAGTGAGAGAGAGAGAGGCAGAGATACAGGCAGAGGGAGAAGCAGGCTCCATGCACCGGGAGCCCGACGTGGGATTCGATCCCGGGTCTCCAGGATCGCGCCCTGGGCCAAAGGCAGGCGCCAAACCGCTGCGCCACCCAGGGATCCCCATGTTGTTCTACTTTAAGACCCATCAATGGCTCCCCATTGTCTTTCCATGAATCTTAAAATATTTACTAACTCATTAATAACAATCACAAACTCATCACTTACTAAGATAATATATTTTTACAAAAAGCTACAATGTTTTCCAAAACATGTTTTTTATGAGGGCTGATACATTCTTTAAGGACATGAAAAAGAATCAGTTCATGAGAAGAATGTCACTGTTTTTCCCTGTTGCAAATCTTTTAACAGTCTGATAACAGAAGATAGTTGGATTCTCATATTTGCTTCTGTATTCAATTCTGTTATAGGTTTATTTGGCCTCTGAAATATATAGCCACAAACAGAATACAGTTAAGAAGAAAAAAAGCAAGTACACTAAAAGTCTTCTCAGATAATTGTAGATATTCTTCTTTGATACTACTCAGCAAGTCCCCAGGCTTTTGGGGTATAGCTGGAATTTCTTACCATGGTTTGTGAGCCTCCTGTTCACCATTCCAATGGTTTTTCTCTACCTTCACATTCTAGACTCCTGCCTGGGAGCCTACCCTAATTCCCCAAATGCTCTTCCTCCTCTGCTCAACTCTCACTGTACTTTCCCAGGACAGCACATGATACAATATACACTGTGGGTGCGTGTTGACTGGTGGAAATCTCATGGCAAGCCAGCAGCTCCATGAGGGCAGAGACTATCTGTCTGGTCTTTGTAGACTCAGTCTCATATGTGAGTGAGTACTTAAGAAATATTCGCTGAACGAATCAATGAATGAACAAACCCACAGAGAAGCATATTGCTGAGTTAAGTTCTATGGGAATTTCTATAGCAAAAACTTCACAGTTAGTTGTTATGGGGACCTAAGTGGTAGGCTAATAAGGATGGCTTGGATGGAAGGGATGAGAGGGGCTGAAGCAAGACAAGTTCAGAGAACAAAGCTTGTGGCAGATCTATTCTTTAAGGACGAGAGGCACACTCTCCCTCGGACACTGGAACCAGTAGTTATGAAGAACCATTGCTGGGAGACTGTGGGGGCTGCCAGTGAAGCCACACGCTATCTCCTCACATAACAGGATACTCAGAACTCACCACACTGCTTCTAAGCGCTCTGTGGAAGCTACAGCTTGCAGCTCATTCATTTATCTTCTATGTGCAGCGCACTATCTGGGGCCTGATAAAGTAGGCTGTGACACACACAGAAAGACTAACTTCCCACAGCCCCAAAGGAGCCCAGCAGGGGTGACAAAACAAAGGAGCCCATGAAACCAAACAACGGGCAATGAAGACGCAGCCTGTGACTGCCATCTCAGCAGACTTACAATTAATAATATGTGCTACTCATTTAGAGGAAAGAACAGTATCAGAGGCTGCTGTCATCGGCGAAAGCTTCATGGCAAAACTCGGAAAAAAGAAAAACAAAATCATCCCTCACCTCCCCCCCCGCCCCGGCCCATCCCTGCCAACACACACAAACTACCAATCCATCCATCTCTTGAATAAAAGATGGGAGGGTCAATGATGAGGCACAGAATAAATCCTACTGCATATTCAGAGAACAAATCACTGGTAATACCTTACAAATATGGAAGTGCCCAGACCTGGAATGTAGCACATTGTGTGAAGTGCTACACCCTTGCACCTGTCCAGTGTTATGGTGTGTTCCTGGGCAGACAGCAGTCTTAGCAGGTGTTGAAAATAATAAGCTAGAGGGAAACTCAATGAATACTTGAACAAAATCCCAGTCTACTCTCACAGCTCTTGGTTTCACTTTTTTGTGTGTGTGTGGTTTATGCTACTGACCAGTTTTGGGGGCTCAGATACTTCATTTCATACCATTCTTCTCAGCAAAACAGACCACTTTTCACAGCAGTAAGATAAGGAGACAAAACACATCCTTTTGCTCAGTGTTTATAGCCTTTGGCTTGGAAGGCAGAAGTTCCTGACAGTACTACTGCTCTCTGCCACGTCTCATCTTCCTTTCTTGCTCTGGTCAGCAGAGCGCTGGAGGCCATGGCCTTACCTGTCCACTCCATTCTCGGGTTGAGAGGGCCAGATCCAGGAGTGCCAGCCTAGGGCCTGAACTGCGGTGTCGGTGAGGGGAGGGGCACAGAGAGACCTGGAGAGTCTGCCATCAGGAAGCTTTGTGACAGCCTAGGACGCAGCCCAACGGCTGGGCTACAGCGGCAAGGAACACTAAAACTGGGGCACAAGCCAAGGGAGGGGCCCCAAGTCTCATGTGTGCTATGTGGTGACATTTCTCTCAGGAGGCCCCAGGCTCCTTCCACAGCCACTCTTACTTCTCCTGAGACATGGGTACAATTTTAACAACAGTTATAGTTTCTACTTTAGCTGCAAACTCAAGAGATGGATCTTCCCTCTGCTGCCATAAAGCATAGTACCTGGTAGATTCCTGCTGGGGGAACCACAGTGGGTAGGGGAAAGGACTGGAAAAAGAGCAGCAGGATTCAGATTCTGCTTGACTATCCACCCTGGTGACAGGCTCTGCTGTCTGCCCTTCAGGGCATGAGGATGGAGTGTGGTACTGGGAACACACACTGAATCCTACAGAGAGTGCTCACGGTTTTTCTGGGGGGGGTGGCTAACCGACCCCTCTCTTTGGGAAATCAGGAGCAAAGATGACCCCAGTTTTGGGGGGAGGGGTAGTTTTGGTTCTGGCAGAGCACAGGAACGCTTAATCTTTTCTGTGAGGAGGAGATGGTGGGAAGGGGTGGTGTGAGGGAGATCACACGGTCCCCCAGACCCAGCCTCAGGCTGGGGACACTTGGTAGAGGAAAAGAGGACATCTATCTCTTGTTCTAAAGCCTTTTTTCTATCTTAGTTTTATTTACCTGCTTGCAACCAATGAACCTAAGTGATGGTAGGGACAACAGAGGGTAAGGACTTCAGTGCAGCTTCCCTGAAAACAGGAATAAAAGCATCTTTCAGTATGGAAATTACTGATTTCTGTGTTCTGTCTTTTGTTTTCCCCCTTCGCCGCCTGCCAAAGTTCTGGTCATTTTTTTCCCTCCTTATCTTGAGCTCTATACAAAAATCATTAAGTAAAAGTCAAAGCTAAAATAAGTTCTGGTGCTTGTTACCATAAGTATTTTGATAGAACAGGTGAAGCCCATTATTAGAAATGAGATTGGGGTGCCTGTGTGGCTTAGTCAGTTAAGTGCCTGACTCTTGATTTCAGTTCAGGTCACAATCTTGCGGTTGTGAGATCAAGCCCCACATGGGGCTCCATGCTGGGTGTGGAACCTGCTTAAAATTCTTTCTCTCCCTCTACATCTGCCTCTCCCCTACTCCCTCTCTTAAAAAAAAAAAAAAAAAAAAGAGAGAGAGAGTGGGTATTACTCAAGATTTCCCCTCTTTTTACATCTCCCCCACAAAGAGGCCAACCATTTTCATATCTTCAGTGATCACATCTTGCTCACTTGCTTATCCTTCAACCAGCAGTGTGCCTGGGCAGGCAGTGATCTTCCCTCGGTGAGTTCCTGAAAGCCTGGTCACTCTTGGACTCTTCTCTCTCCTCTGTACATCAAACCGAGCCAATTCTCAAGTACACTGCGTTTTCCTTTGAAGGGGGTGTGCCACTTTATAAATCCTTGTTGTTCCACTCTGAGATTAAGCCAAAGGCTTCTTGGATGACATCACTGCCACCAGCACCATCCCTGTCCAATACTCACATCCCTGCAGGTGAGTGACATCACCGCCACCAACACTGTCCCTGTCCAATACCTACAGCACTCAGATGAGTGACATCACTGCCACAAAAGCTGCCCCTGTCCAATACCTGCAGCACTCAGGTGAGTGACAGCACTGCCATCAATGCTGTCCCTGTCCAATGCATAAACTAGGTGAAACTTCCTGATAAGCCCTTTCACAATGCCACTGCCTCTACTGAAAATCTTACTGCATCGTACCTAAAATGTCATCCTGTTTGAAGGTCTTCCAAAACCAGACCCATCTTAAATTATTTCTTTTTCTGTCCTGCATGTTCCTTCCACTCACTGTGTCCCTCATAAAGTGTGCCTGTCCCTAAAATGCCCACCCCTGTTCTGACTGTCCTTCCTCCTACCAGTTTGTACAGGATCCAGCTCTTGTTTTATATTTGTAATTGGCTTCTTTCTCGACAATCCAAATACTTACTGCATCTACTCTCTCTTTGCTGAACTTCTATAGAACTCAGTCAAGTTGCTGATTTTAAAAAATATTAATACTAAGTCCAGGTTTCCCTATCTGTAAAATGGGAAGCTAATCTAGATGATTCTTAAACTAATTAAGAGTTGCCTCTTCCTAATCAATATATTAAGATTTTATTTATTTATTCATGAGAAACAGCAAGAGGCAGATGCAGAGGTAGAGGGAGAAGCAGGGTCCTGGCAGAGGAGGGAGCCCAATGTGGGACTTGATCCCACGACCCTGAAATCATGACCTGAGCCAAAGGCATATGCTTAACTGACTGACCCACCCAGGTGCCCCTAATCAATAGATTAAAGAATATCTTGAACCAAGCAGTTCTCTCTCAAAAAGAGCCCAATGGCCACTTGCCAGAGCTGTTGCAGGAGGGATTCCTAGGCAGACTCTGGTCTAGGGGGCCTCCATTTTATACTCTCCTGTCTATTTCTGAGTGTTACTGCACTGATCAAGGACTTCTATGAGCTATGAACTCCTTGAGCAACCACCCCTACTAGAACTGCAGAGTGAACGGTCTCCCAGGGAGGAAGGCAGATGCAGAGTAGTCAAGCGCTGTGCAGTGGCCACTCCTAGCCCAAAGCCCATGCTCACTTCCCACTGTCTACCCTGGAATCCAGGCTCAACATGCATGCATAAATTTCTATCCCTTTAAAAAGTATGATTTTTTAAAAATCTCGGTATCACTAATCTGTATTATAATCTCGGACAAGAATCATTACTCACCGCTCTGGAAATTCCTGGGCTCCTGCTGCATTATGCACAAAACCACATCTGTCAACCACAGACCAGGGCTACAGGGTCTGAGCCTGAGGTGGTTCCACGAAATCAAGATGATCAGAAGGATTTTTCCCAAGAGACTCCTTCACAAGATGATCAGAAGGACTTTTCCTAAGAAACTCCTGGGTACCCCAATGATCGTTCCTGCACTAGAAACATTTTCTGTTTTTGAAAACACAGAGGGATGGCTTTTTTGGGTTGAAAAAAATTGTGAAGTGATTATGAGGATGATTTTTCTAATATACCTGTTTAGCATTATGTCTGCTTTAGGGCATATCTCTACATTCATTTGTGGTTTTAAAAAGTGATTAATAAGAGTATAAAAAGTTATGAAAAGGACTAGAATTGCTTATAGCTTCTATCTCTCCAAAATACTGAGTACAGCATCATGAGATTGTACCACACTCTTCTTTCTCATGAAGACACCAAGGCAAAATGGAAAATAGAAATGATTTTCTCGAGGTCACTTAATGAGTCAGTCTTGGAAAGGGATTAGAATTTAGATTGATCCTATCTTTCTCTTCTGAATTTTCGTCAAAAAGGTCAGTACAATCAACTAGAAGAGCACCAAAACCATAACAGTTTCTGCAAGAAGGTACAGATCGAGATAAACAGCTTAGCTTTAATTTCACTTGAAAATAGCGTTCTCGCACCTAATTTTCATTTAATTTGCAGATTTTTATCAACTAAGCACTAGTAACTTATTCCGCACCTGATACTATACACTTCATACTCATAAAAGAAAAAAGTCATAAAAAAACTAGCTCTAACTGATTAGATTGCTTTGTTGACAAGGCAGCAGAGCAATGTGGCGAGAATGGTTTTTAAATCAAATTGCACCAAAAAGTGAAAGAGCAAAGTTAAAAAGGAAAAGTGCTGAGAAGTGTGCCACATGCCACATGCTGTCTTCAAGGCTGCCTGGGTTCATCCAGGCTGAGAACTTGCTCCTCTGGATTCAAGGTGGACTCCTATGCTATGTGTGTGTGTGTATACAAACACACACACACACACACACACACGTGAAGGTACGGACAGGTATACAGTTTGCAGGGTTCACTTAGAACGTATTTCCTGCACAAACTATTTCTTAACCCCCAATTGCTAGGCAGGGTGCTTCTCCTAGAAGAGTGCTCATGACATTTTACAGTAATTGTCTTGTTTTACTCTCGGCTCAGAGAGAGGAAGGATCATGCTATGCTGTCTTGTTCATTGTGATGCTCCCCAGAGTCTGGCTGAACATCAATTATATTTTGTGGAAAGTAAGTATTTTTTTTTTTAAGATTTTATTTATTTATTCATGAGAGACACAGAGACAGAGAAGAGAAAGAGAGAGAGAGAGAGAGAGAGAGAGGCAGAGACACAGGCAGAAGGAGAAGCAGGCTCCATGCAGGGAGCCCAACATGGGACTCCATCCCCGGTCTCCAGAATCATGCCCTGGGCTGATTAGGCAGCGCTAAACCGCTGAGCCACCCGGGCTGCCCAGGAAAGTGTTAA
This sequence comes from Canis lupus baileyi, assembly GCF_048164855.1. Lineage (NCBI taxonomy): Eukaryota > Metazoa > Chordata > Mammalia > Carnivora > Canidae > Canis > Canis lupus. Next base: position 12,031,127 of record NC_132854.1, read on the forward strand.
TGGAAATTGTAGTGCTGGTGTGGCCAAGAGGTGAGTAAGAAGCTTATCAGACACCTAGCCAGATGAAGGGACAATGACAGAAACTCAGTCCACTGGATAGCACATGCTAGCACAAAGGTCTACCAGGTGGGTCCTGCTGTTTAAACACATCACAGAATAATCACGCATACTGTCAACAAGGATGAGCAGGCCACAAAGGACCAGACGGGGTATGATTCCATTGTATGAACAGTCCAGAACAGGTAAGTCTAGAAAGAACACATTAGCCCCAAGTCTCATGTGTGCTATGTGGTGACATTTGGAAATGTCCATCATTCCCTCAGGGCTACTCACTTTAGTAGGACCAAGAGAGACAAAAATAAATAAAACACATAGCTAGAGCTAGGGGTATGGGGAGATTGAGGAGTGAGTGCTACTGGGTACAGTTTCTTTTTGGGGTAATAAACACAGTCTAAAATTGAATGTGCTGATGGTTGTACAACTCTGTCCATATTCCAAAAATCATGGAATTGTACACTTTAAGTAGATGAATTATAAGGTATGTGAATTCTATCTCAATAAAGTTATTAAAAACTTAAAAAACACATTGAGAACCTAAAAGCACTTTTAATACACTAAAAATATTTTACTAAATTAAAAATACTTGATTAATGAGAGGAACACTCATGATTTACAAGGCAAATATGACTCATAATAATGTGTGTTAGGTGTTACCTAACAACCGTCGCTGGGTAAAGAGAGAACAATTTTCACAGCCACAAAATGTAACTAAGAGAGGGTGAGAGAATATAGCTAGCTCAGTTCAACTGAACACTGCGAAAATAACTGAAATGCACCTGTGAATAATGGTGAACTGCTATAGGCAGCAACATCTTCTTTCCTTGCAGGTCAAACAGACTGCTTATTACTGAAAACAGAGGTGATGATCATTCAGGAAACATTGGGAAGGTCAAAAAAACAAAGAGGTAATAAAGAAACTAGCACCAATGGACTCCATTGCTTTGCTGACAAAACTTCCACTTGGCTTATCCCAAGCACTGTGCACCCACAATGGGCTTCACCTTAAATGTGGTTCCAAGGGAAATGGAGATTTTTACAGATGTACCTTCTGGAAAAGTTCGATCACCAAGTCAGTGTTGTGGCATATAATGGCATTAATATCATCAGCCAACAGAGAAAATGGTGGACACACAAATAACAGATGATCAGAACCCAGAGAGAATTAAGACTTTTAGTAAAACTTCACTTTCAAAGTTGCTGGCCATATAATCTTCTAGAGCAACTGGTTGGCAAAGTTCTTTTTATAAAAGGTCAGCTAGTGAATGTCTTAGGCTTTGAAGACCAAGAGGCAAAACTGAAGATCTCTGAAAATGCAAAAGCCATTCTTAGTTTTGGGTTTGGCCCATGGGCCACAGCCTACTGACCCTTGTTCTAAAGGTTACAAGTTTTCAAGAGTAGCAACTATCAGGTTAGCTCCTAAACCAGAACTCTTTCTCAAATATTCTGAGAGCCAGAAAACAGATGTCCAATGAGATTATAATACTAATACTTAATAGATTTTTCTGTTATATGAAGTAAGTCTGTATAAATTATTTTATTCTCATGACAACACTATTAGGTATGTGTACAGATCTCCTGTCAACCCAGAGCTGATCTCTAGTTAAACAAATTACTTGCTCCTTCTTTTACATTCTGCTGCTTTTCTATTGCGAGCATTGGAGTTTCTCCCATCATTACTGGTGGAGAGGCTCTTATATGCAGAGAACCTGTGCAGATGCATGCAGCAACCCCATTCAAATGTTCATGACTGGGGAATTTAAGCGGCTGCCCTGGAGGTGTGAATGCACGGAGGTTCTGCAAAGCCTGATTGTGGCCATTTACTATTATTGTGGCCATTTACTATTATTCCGTGAGGGAGCTCTGCCTCGCCACCATGAATATCCTGAAAACCCAGAGTCCTCATCACATCCCCACTGGTCTTCTTCATCCAGGGTCACCTTTTCCACTGATCACTCAGATTATGGCCAAAAATAATCCTTAAAAAACAAACCTAACATGCTCTCCTGCTTAAAAGGCTTCATGACTCCTTGCAGAACAAAAGGAAAAACAATTCTTCACGTGGCCTACGACCCCCTTTGTCCGGGCCTTTGCACTCTCCCCAGCCTCTTCCTTCAGGAAACCTGTGCTCAGGCAAAGGCAATCACTTGTCACTCCCACAGCTATTTGGAGCTCCTCTGCTTTTTCTCCCAAGGTTTCCTGGGCCTGAAACCCTACCTGAATGCTGGCATCTTCAAGGTTCCTGTCAGCCACAGAGTGGGATTGGGACTCTCATTTTGCTGCATATGAACTCCAGCAGGGACCCAGCACCTGGTACTGACTCATCTCTCTTCCCCTAGTAGGGAGTGGGCTGCAAATCTCTTGTGGGCCAGAGAAATGTCCATCATTCCCTCAGGGCTACTCACTTTAGTACGACCAAGAGAGACAAAAATAAGTAAAACACATAGCTCCTGGTCTTCAAGAGCTCACATACTACTTGAATGAAGAAAGCACAAACTTGTGAAAAGTTATGTAATGGCCCCGAATGGAAAAATGATCCACAGCTGCAAGTAGCAAAAAGACTCTGAACTGTCACCAGCCACGCAGCCTGCTATCTTGTCATGGGGAGAGGAGTGGAGTCATGGCATAACTAACACCCTGCCCCATGTGAATGCACAGAGGAGTGGGAGGACCATGGTGGTGGAGGGTGAGGAGAACCAGAAGGAAGGACTGGAGCCTTACCATGTGGTAAACTCAGTAATCGTCATTATGACCTTGAGACAAGGGTCCATGGGCTTTTCAGCAGTAAGTACCATGGTAATGTTCAGAAAGATCATACCGCTGTGCCTGATGAACCTAAAGACATTATACACTGACTCTGTCAGTGTTCTGGTCTCAAGAGCCAGAGGAAGCAAGGTCTACAGAGTCATCCCACCGTTCACTGTCCTTAGAAGCCATGGAATGTGTATACACTATGGAACATTCTAAAGATGTTTGCTCATATAACATTGCCGTTAACTTTAAAGAGTGTTGCTGTGATGACCGTAGCTGTCTCTGAGAATGAGGCCAGCTGCTCAGAATAAAAGTGATGCATGCGGGATCCCTGGGTGGCGCAGCGGTTTGGCGCCTGCCTTTGGCCCAGGGCGCGATCCTGGAGACCCGGGATCGAATCCCACATCAGGCTCCCGGTGCATGGAGCCTGCTTCTCCCTCTGCCTGTGTCTCTGCCTCTCTCTCTCTCTCTCTCTCTCTCTCTCTCTGTGACTATCATAAATAAATTTAAAAAAAAAAAAGTGATGCATGCTCCTCCTCCACTTCCAATCCATGTGTGGCTTCTCAATGTTGCATTCTCACTGACACTCTTCAAAATTGAACCAGTTCTTGCTGAGTCTACTGGTCTTTTCCTCCTCACTATCTCTGCTTGGCTTTTAATTTGGGGAGGAGAGTACCTGAATCTGAACACCTCCTCTCCCACTTTCCCTCAAACATTCTATTCTCCCTGGCTGCTGCACCTTGTGGTTTTCTCCTTATCTCCCTGGAACTGCTTTCCTTTCTCCTCTCTTTGCACTCTGGAAACATGGGTCTCAGGGGATCTTTAATGGTTTGCCTCACACTAGTCCTTTCTGAGGTTATCTGTATACCTTCCCCCTGACTATTCACCTGTATTCAGCTGGCCTCAGGACATTAAGTAATTCTGTAAATATTTATTGTATACATATTTAATCATTAATTTCCCAAATATGTGAGTTCCTCCCATGTGCCAAGCACTACTCACATACTGCAGATACAAAGAAAAAGGTCTCTACCCACCTTTCTCCTCAAGACACCCTACTGGTAGAGGAAGAGAAATAAATTAGGAGTGAGGTGTCCAACTGGGGAGTACCATGCAAGAGATACCTAGGGGCTGTAGGAACAGGGAGAGGATCAGAGCCACACCAAGAGACTGCATGAGGTTTCCCAGAGGAGGTAACCCTTGAAAGGAAGACTGGAGAGTGAATAGGAGTTACAAGCAAAGCCTGTGTGTGGGGGTGGGCGGTGGGCATGTTGGCATGGGAAGGTGAAGGCAAGCAGTGACCAACACCGGGGCTCTGATGTGCTCCGACCAGTTGAGCAAGGTTAGCCTAAGGCTGCACCATGGGGCAGGGGAGGACAGGTGGCTAAAACACAAGAAGGGCCCCGGGTAATGAGTGCTAACTATCCTGAAAGCCATGAAGAGTTTCTGAAGGAGTCTGGTGGAGTAAAACAATCATATTTGTGCCTCTAAAGAGATCACTCTGGGGGACGACTCATGGGGCTGGGTGGGGACAGGGAGTTGTGGCCAGGCTCCAGGTGAGAGCTAAGTGACAATGATCTAAGGTAGTGGGATGGACACAGGGAAGAATGGCTTTCTACTGCTGAGGTGAAGCCTCATTCTGGCTTGAGTCTCTGGGCAGGTAGATGATGGTGCTTTTCATTCAGGGAGGGAGCCAGGAGAAGCCAGTTTAGCAAAGAAATGGAAGACTTCACGAGCCTGTGGAGCATGTCCTATAGGGGGTGGGATGTCTGGGTCTGGAGCCCGGGAGAGAGGGAGTCAGGTCTGTAATCGAGATCTGGCTGCTGGAGCTGACGGCGGGGTGAACAGGAGGGACTGGGGGTCACCTGCCGGGATGGCAGAGCCTTGAGAAACAAGAGGGAGCCAGCGGAGAGGTGCTCAGTAAGGAGACGGCCCTCAGCTCACAGCTGAGAGCTAGATTTAAAGATCTTCTGTCTCCTCCTCCCTGCTCTCTGCTTTCTCCATTCCACTGTACACTGCAATACAATGGATTTTTCTAGAACACTGTCCTACCTTTACTACTGGCTAAACCACATTTCACAGCCTCCCATGTCAAATCCCAAATATGCTATCAGGTTTAAACACCTCTCCCTCTATTACAGGTGCAACATGATTTCCCGTCTCTCACTTGTGCCCTGTCATCCTTCAGCAGGGGTGAAGGATGGGGGGGTGGGGGGGTGGGCGGGGATGACTGCATGCTCCATTGCGCTTCAACCAGAGGGCCTCCCAGACGTCTTCCTTTCCAGGACCTCTTTATCACCTCTGTGCCTGCCTCATTCCTGCTGGTCCTCTGCTTGGGGATAAATCTGCCTCATCTCAGCCCACTCAATCCTGCCTGTCCTCCTAAGCCCTGAAACCACACAGTATCATGCCACACTGACGGGGTTCTTCTCCAATACCTTACACCCAGGGTGCTCAGGCCAATGCTTTTGTTGTACCCGGGTATTATCTAATTCAAGTATATCTGCTCAAGCTCCTTGAAGTTGATCACAGAATCATTAAGGGGAAGGGCATATTTTTCACTTCTCTTGTGCCCACAGAGGACCCACCCAGATTGCTCAGAGATCTCAAGTAACAACCGACTGTGACCCCAGAACCAAGTGAGGACCACAGGTGGGTGGGTGACAGAATACTAAGCAGTTGCCAGGTGGTGAGATGAAACATGACAGCACAAGGCAAAAGAAACATAAAGGCATACACTGAAACAAGACTTGAGCATTACATTGGAATGCTCATCTACCAGAAACATCTACTACAGAAGAGGGAGACAGAATGACTCAGCCAACGGACATCAACCAGCCTCTCTCACCGGCACCCCCAGTGCTAGCACAGGAACAGAGCGACCATGATGGCAGGGATGGAGGCTATGCCTGGGCCCCACTGTCCAGGCTGGACTAGTGACTGCCAGCAACAGAGACCGATTCTGAGCCCTCATACATCACCATCCCTTGAGGAGAAGCAACAGTCCATGCAAGACAGGCTATACCGGGCCCTTTCCACCTTGGAAGGGACAGTGTTATGGACTTATACATTCACCCCCAAATTCACAGATTGAAGTCCCCTAACACCCAACGTGACTATATTTGGAGACAGGTCCTTTAAGGAGGTAATGAAGGTTAAATGAGGTTGTAAGGGTGGGACCCTAATCCAATAGGATAGGTATCCTTATAAGAAGAGACACTAGGAGCATGCATAGTGTGGGAAAAGGCCATGTGAGGACAGAGTGAAAAGGTTGTCATCTGCAACTCAGGGAGAGTCCTTTCCAAAGACCAACCCTGCCAGCACCTTGATCTTGGAATTCTAGCCTCCAGAACAGTAAGAAAAGAATTTTCTGTTTTTAGACCACCTAGTCTGTGATATTCTGTATGGCAGCCTGAGCTGACTATAACAAAGGCAGCAATTCATCTTCACTGCAATCGACACATATTTTGGTTCTAGGTCTGCCTGCCTTTTCTGTCAACCAGCACCACCATCTACGGGTTTACTGAAGTTTGGTCTACTGACCAGGGTTCCAACTAACATTGCATCAGATCACAAGATCACTTACAGCAAAGTTAAGTGGGATGCACTGATCCTCTCACGTATCACACGACCTAGGAGCTGCCAGCCCGCCAGACCAATAAGACAGCCAGATGAACATACAAGTGTAATGCCAGTTTGGAGAGGATGCCCCACAAGGATGGCACTGTGGGCTCCAGCCAAGCAGTACAGACCCTAAATTAACAACCATTACCTGGGTGCTATGTCCCTAACAGGTAGAACACATGGATCTTGGAAATAAAGAGGTCAGAGTGGAAGTGGCCCTGAATACCCTCTCACCCAGTAACCCACTTGGGAATCTGGGCTTCTGGTCCCTGAAACTAGATTCCGTGGGTTTAGAGAGCTTGCCTCCCAGGAGGGTAACACATTTCCATCAGGGACAAAGTAAGAAGGCCATTACATTTTAAGTTATAGCTGTTGCCCTTTTGGGCTCTTGTGCCAACAGGGCAACAGGCAAGGAAAGAAATCATTGTCATGGCAGGACTAATTAATTGCAATCCTCAGGAAAAAGTACAGTGAGGGGGACAAAAAGTAGGAGGAAAAAGTACGTGTGGCACTAGGGCATCCCTCGGTACTCCCGTGGCCCCCTTTTTACAGTAAGAGGACAAAGGCAGCAGACACAGCCTGAGAGAGGTGTGGTAATTGGGGACTCAGAGCTCACAGGGATGAGGCTCTGTATCACTGCAACAAGTATGTCTGCCAGCCAAGGGTGGAATGGACAGTAGAAGACGGAGATAATGACCAGTATGGCCTGGAGATCAGCTTCTGCAGAAGGGGATGAAATGTGTCCTATTAACCTTCCTCCTGAAGGTCTCTCCTGGGGAAGGACTGTCATTAGAGTCTTGGAGGAGCTGCTCCAAGAATTTATGTCAAATAAGAGATGCAAGCAGCACCAACAGGTGGATGCTTTGGTCTGCTGCCCAGATCCCCTACCTCCCCAGGACTGAAGTGCTTGGTCTTCCTGCTGCGGGGATTGTTGGCAGGGACACCCATTCTGTGGATAGTATGCACCTAAGGAGAGCCGGTCGGTCCAAGACCTGCAATCGCTCCCAGTGACCAGCTGGTGGAGGTTGCCAGTTTCAGCTCCTTGGCCAAATCTGGTGCAATCTGGAAGGGCTCTCCTTATCTCCACAGCTCTCTGTAAGGCTGGCTCAGACCCTCTTCATAACTGTTGTTCAGCCTCCCTGTGTCCTTGACCATCACTCCTCCAAAAGATACCAATCCTGACAGCATTCCCTGAGAAACTTCATGCATAAAACTGGGTCTGGGGATGCTAAGCTGAGCGATTCAACTTCTCTGGCTTGCTCATGAGCATGAGATCTGTAGCCATCTGATGGGATTCCCAGGTATTCCAAAAGTACCCCAGTCAATATATTTCTCCCGCCAATCTACTCTTTCGATATTGGTGAGACGGTGCTATCATCAATCTATCCCATTATTAAGCCAGAAACCTCAGAATCCTACCTTATTTGTTTCTCTCCCTCACAGCTTTGCCCTTTCTACCTGAAAAATATTTTTACTCATCCTTACTTCATTTTTTGGACGCTGGTCATTCTGAGTTCTCATACTTTTCATTCTTCCTTCTATTTCCTTGAAGAATTCAGCTCCTCCTCTTGCTACATATGAGGCTTCATCTATAGCTTCTGTTCATCTTGGATGTAATTCTCTTAAAGAACTCACCTAGCACCTAGTCAACCCTACAAAGTTGACTCCATGATCTCTACCCCCAGCTCTGACCTTTCTGAGAGGGTGGTCTGTCCTCCACATTTAACTGTATCACAGGTATCTTTGTTGTACATTCTATTTTTTTTTTTTAATTTTTATTTATTTATGATAGTCACAGAGAGAGAGAGAAAGGCAGAGACACAGGCAGAGGGAGAAGCAGGCTCCATGCACCGGGAGCCTGATGTGGGATTCGATCCCGGGTCTCCAGGATCGCGCCCCGGGCCAAAGGCAGGCGCCAAACCACTGCGCCACCCAGGGATCCCTGTACATTCTAGAGTCATCTCAAGTTCAAATACATCTGTAGGGAACACCCTCTGCTTCTGTTTTTCTTTTTTTTTTTTTTTTTTTTTTAAGATTTTATTTATTTATTCATGATAGTCACAGAGAGAGAGAGAGAGAGAGGCAGAGACACAGGCAGAGGGAGAAGCAGGCTCCATGCAGGGAGCCAGATGTGGGATTCGATCCCGGGTCTCCAGGATCGCGACCTGGGCCAAAGGCAGGCGCCAAACCGCTGCGCCACCCAGGGATCCCTGCTTCTGTTTTTCACCTGTAGAGTCAACCCATTCATAAGGGACCCCTTCTTCCAATCCAGATCTAAATGCTGGGACCCATACCTCCAATGGGACATCTGGGATGCCACACTTGATGCCACTTTTCCAGACCACTGTGAGGCCTGCAGACCTACTTCTCACACTCAATAAGGGCAAGAGATAGGGAGATGGCAAGAGAGTACGGTATCCTCTCTCACACCCCAGAGGGTAAAGAAGATGGACATGAGAAATGAAGAGCCCAGTATGCTGTATCACAGGGTGCCAAAGCAAGATCACGTGTGAGGTTTTGGCTGACATATAGTAACCCCTGACAGACAAGTGTGCTATTAGAGTGTTTGAATACAGCAGTTTTTGTAGATAAATGCTCAAGATTTCCTGATATCAATGACAAGGCTAAGAAAACAGATTTGATTCATTGGTTATTCCCCTGAAACTTTCTTACCTTCATATTCTCTCCATCGAGAAGTTTTACATCTGCTCTTCACTCCAGAGCACATGATAATAAGCATTTTAACAGGAAGACACTGTGGCTTTTACAAGATTATAAGAGCAGATAAATATCATATCTTGTTAACTAGGTTGGTGTTTCTCTAAGAAATCATGTTTATTTAATAGAAGTGGAACAAGAATGTCCAGTTTGACCAGTCTTTCGGCTGCAGTTTTTGTTGTTTTTTTTTTAACTTAAACACACACACACACACACACACACACACACACAGCTAAGAAAGCCACTATCAGAGACCTCCATCCTACCTTGAAATGTCAAATGATCCACCTTGTAATGCATAGGGGTAAAATGTACTCTCAATCACACCAACAGTCACAGAGGCGAAGTGTACTGAGACCACTGAGTATTTCTGCATTTTGAATTACTATTCTGTTGCTACCTGCTGTCTCTGCCTGTTGCTTACCTGCTGTCTCTGCCTTCTCACTTGTGCAAACTGAGAAAGCATCAGCTGCCGGTCAAGCAGCTCCATCCTTTGCTGTCTCTGGATGTCTACTGTGGCTCCCATCCCGATTCTGGCTTCAGTGGTGGGTTCTGGAGATGAGAAGATAGGCTCAAGTGTCCAAGAAAAGAACTTTGCCATCCATCTGGGAATGCAGAGCACCTGCTGGAGTTGGAACACTTTGCTGTTGTAGCAGATGCCTGATATCTGAAAGGAGAAAAGTCCAACTGGATTGTTTCAATGTAATGATATTAAAGAACATAGTAACACAGAAATCAATAACCATAAAATACTTCAGATGTGATTTTTCTTCATTTTAGTAGCACTGGGTGACAATCAAAACTCCTTCTAAGCTGCAGAATAGGAAGCAGTACAAATCAACAAAAATCTAGTCAGTGAACAAATTTGTTTTTATTAAGCTAGAAAAGACAGCAAAATTCTAACCACTTAACACTCAACGAACTGGTAAAATATTTAAAAAAAACAATATTTTCTTAAAGCCATACGAGATCTGATTATCAAAAACACTTTCACAGTGTACTAACTCTGTGGTTACTCTTATTGGCAGATGGCCATCAGAGACAGGTACTGGCAGAAAACAACTTTAATGGCCAATGATGCGATCCAGCATATAATAAATTTATCACAAAATTAGACAATCTACATTTTGTTCTAATACATTTTTCAAGTACTGATTTTTCTAGTTTCAAAATCCTTAAAAAAAATAAAATCCCTGCCAATACTAATTCACAATTCTCTTTACAAATAAGCCTATTTTTCATCTTTAAGGTAATTTGTACAGTAATAGACATCTAAAGACTATGGTTTTCTAGGTTAAAATAAGTATGGCTATTCCTTTGTAAAAAAAAAAAAACTAACAACTTGAATTTTGTGAATTTGATTTTGAGGATAAGAAGTTGAATTATTCTCACCAAGTTAGAATGTATTTGACAATGTGCTAATAGGAGAAAAGTACACTTTAATGTTTTCTTAATACAATTTAAATTAATTAGGCAAGAATTTGCTGAGCATCTACTATACCCCGGACACTGTTGCAGGCATTTAGAGGTCAGTGGAAGACAAGATCAACAAGGCCCTACTCACAGAGGTAATAGTGGTCAGTATGGAAAATTAGGGAATAAATGAGCAAACATCAAGCAAGTTCTGTGAAGAAAACAAGTGGCCTGGAGCAGGGACCGTCTGTAGGTCAGGTGTCAGGGAAGCTTTGGAGGAAGTGACATTTGAACAAAGCTCCTCAGGATAATGGGGTGGGTGCCAGGGATTTGAAGACTCAGAGGAAGAACCTTTCAGCCAGTGCAAACAGCACATGCGATGCAGCAATGGGCCTGGCAGCATCTATTCGAGATCTCAGTGGGATATCAAGTGGGCAGTCAGGTCTACACATCTGGAACTCAAGGGAAAACATAGCAGAGGTAAGGATTCGGGGCTCACAGGCACTGACGGTGGTTAAAGCCCTGGGATTAGGTAATGGCAAGGGCATGGGACAAACAGCAAAAGGGAGAAGAGGATGTAGATTCAACGCAGCAATTCTCTGTGCATGGACAGAGTGGGAGAGGCCAGTGATATCACCTGGAAGTGCTGCCAAGGGAGAGGAGAAAAACTAGGAGGGCTTGGTATCACCGAAGTGAAGAGAACAGTTTTAGGCTGGGAAAAGCCAGCTATGAACCATGCAGCTCCAGGTTCAACCAGGCCAGGGAGGAAAATGAGCACTGGATTTGGTGAAATGGAAGCCCTGATGACCTTGTAAGAACAGTTCTGGTGCAGTGGTAGGAGCAAAAGACAGACTGGGACAGCTAGAAGAGACGATATAGAGGACTTTTGGTTTCAAATCATTTGTATGCCACTTCTCTCAAAAACAATACAGAACAACAAAGAAAATGGAAACAAATTCCACACTCAATGAAACTAGAAGGCATCTACAATCCTGAACCACACTAACAAAATGGAAAACACGCTGAGTAATGGAAGTGATTTCTAATGGGAAGAAAGGTAAATCTAAATGCTGGCAAGGTCTCCTGGAGCTTAGAGAGCCTCATGGATTAGAGGCACCAAGGACTGTGAAGGCAGGAGGGAAGCAGAGTCCTCCTTAACTCTGCAGGAAGGAACCCTGAATCCTGCCCCTACCCAATGTAGCCCATATCCACCCTCTCTCCTTCTCAGGGAGAAGGTAAAAGCTCTGTAGGGTGTGAATCAAAGAGGCTTTGAAGTGGGCAGAGCCTGCCCAGTGGGGAGGCCCAGGGCTCTGCCCATAAGATTCCAGACAGAGAAGAGAGGCCCTCAGTGAAGGTCTCATAGAGATTCCAGAAAAAGACTATGGGGGGAGGTGGGGAGAACAGGACAGTATTTCAAGAGATAATAGTTAAGAGTTCTCCAGAATTTATAATAAAGAATGTAAATCTCAGATTGAAAATGCAAGAGTCCCAGAAAGGATAACAAAATGAAATTTATATCTAGATGCATTGTAGTGAAACAAAGAAAAAGTCCTTAAAAGTTACCAGAGATAAAACAGACTGCCTAGAAAGGAAAAACAATTATCTACAGAACAGCAAACTGTTACAACAAACAAACAAACAAACAAACAAACAAACAAACAAACAAACACTAAAATGCATTTGGAGGGCAGCCCTGGTGGTGCAGCGGTTTAGCGACACCTTCAGCCCAGGGCGTGATCTGGGAGACCTAGGATCGAGTTCCACATGGGGCTCCCTGCATGCAGCCTGCTTCTCCCTCTGCCTGTGTCTCTGCCTCTCTCTCTCTCTGTGTGTGTGTGTGTCTCTCATGAATAAATAAATAAAATCTTTAAAAAAATAAATAAAATGCATTTGGAATATTTAAAGCTTAAGTTTAAAAAACATAATGTGAGAAGGAAGAAGCCAGACAAAAAATGCATACATTATATGATTCCACTTTTGTGAATGGATCAATCTGATCTATCTATCCAACTGTCTATCCATCCACACATCCATCCATACCAAGGGCAAAAACGAAGGAGCAAAGCATGAGGGTGATGACCATCTGTCCTGGGAGAGCTGCCACAGGAGCAAGAGGTGCCAAGAGGCTTTGGAGGCTGGGAGTACTCTGGCCTGTATGGGTTTTTATGGGTGTGTTCACTTTATAGTGACTTGTTTGGTTTCACGACATTTATAGTTTATGAAATATTTGGTGTGTGTGTGTGTGTGTGTGTGTGTGTGTGTATCATTATAAAAAGATTTTTAAATAAATCAAAGGATCCAGAATGGCCAAAGTAATTTTAAAGAAACGTAATAAGGCTCATCAGATTTCAAGATATGATATAAAGTTTGAGTAATTAAAATAGTGTGGTCTTTATGTGGAGCTACTCAAATCGACCTAAAGAAGAGAGCATAGAAAGGCTTCGGAGGAGAAGGGCATGTGGTACCCAGCAGAAATGGTAAGTTAGAGGGAGCTCTACATCAGGATAAAGATAAAACATCCCCCCTTCCCAACATCATCTGTAAATTCCCAACAGATGAAGGAAACAAATAATTCACTGTACTTGAAATCTTTTTACACAAAATACAGAAGGCACATCTTTTTGACACTGAGATGGGAAGAATTTTTAAATAAGGACCAGATAGCACAAACTATAAAAGAAAACATACAGTTATTTACTTTATAATTTAAAAGCTATAGTATGCTAAAAGTTACCATAAGTGAAGCCAAAGGACAAGTAAGAGCCCAGAGAACACACTTAGAATCCTTGCTGCCAACAAAGGTAGTACTCAAAACACAGAACTATAAATTTCTCAGAGAAAGACAATCAATCCAACTTAAAAAGTGGATGAAAAGGCAATTTCAGAAAAGGAAATTCAAAAGGCCAACAAACACATGAAAAAGACGTTTACCCTCCCTTGTTTTTAGGGAAATGTAATGTTAAATATAATAATTGGGAAAAAATGGAAAAATCTGGGATCAAGTTTTGGTGAGGAGGAGGAGAACTCCAAATGCTCACAGTCCTGAGGGAAAGTAAAGTGGGACAAGCTCTCCAGAGAGCAATCTGATAGAACCTAAGCAGGGCTGAAGCCATGCTTTAGGGAATACTCAGCTGCAACATTGTATGTAACAGCTAGGAAATGCAAACAAAGTGTCCCCAGAAGAGGACTGGCTAAGGACTGGTTTATAAACATCAATTAAAATAAACTCAGTTTACATGTGTCAATATATTTTTAATATATCATACATCCTCCTTTTTACAAGATTCCAAAGCACAAGATAATAGTATAGACTATTTATGGGTACAAACTTACATCGTAAATACAGAAGCATGGAGGGTAGATTTTTCTATGACAGGATGGGGAAACAGAAGGGACGTGCAGGGGAGGCACTATCTGTGTGTGTGTGTATAAATTTTTTTTTTAATAAAGAAAGAGATAGTATGTTATGGCAAAAACACATAATGGACTGGAGGCAAGGATCAGAAATTCCTTTTCTAAAGATCTGGGTATGAAGGAAAACAGAAAATGGGACTGTATCACATTGATTTTGCTTAAGACAGCAGAATATTGTTATACACATAACAAAATATGAAAATAATTTATCAGATTAGAACTATGAGATTTGAATTATATAAAAAATTTTAAATTTTTGTTTTTAGCTTCAAAGCCTCAACCATGAATGTGAATTTGTCCATTTCTTCCTTTAGTTCCCTTTTCATTTCTTGTCTGTGTTCAGAAACAGTTATTAGGTGCACATACACATATAATGGACCCTTTTATCATCACAAAGTGATCTTCTTTGTTTTTAGGATTACTCATAGAGAAATCTATTTTGTCAGGTATTAATGTGGCCATTTTGGCTTTTTGCTTCCATGATATATCTTTCTTTATCTTCTGACTTTTGACCTGTTTTGTATGTCTGTGTGTAAAGTTTGTCTTATTGACTACATATAGCAGCTCCTGGGTTTTCATTCCAGATTGACAATCTCTGCCTTTTGTCTTTTTTTTTTTTTAATTTTTATTTATTTATGATAGTCAGAGAGAGAGAGAGAGAGGCAGAGACATAGGCAGAGGGAGAAGCAGGCTCCATGCTCCGGGAGCCCGACGTGGGATTCGATCCCGGGTCTCCAGGATCACGCCCTGGGCCAAAGGCAGGCACCAAACTGCTGCGCCACCCAGGGATCCCATCTGCCTTTTGAATGGAGTGTCTAGCTCTTCAGACTTACTGGGCTTACTCTGATATCGGTGGTCTTTGTTATTTGCTTTCTATTTGTCTCCTCTCTCTCTCTCTCTTTTTTTTTTTTTGTTCTTTGTTCCTCCTTTCCTACTTTCTTTTGTGTTAAGCTAACATTTTAGTATTTCACTTTCATTTGTTTATTGGGTTTTGTTTTGTTTTTAGCAATACTTCACTGCTTACTTTTCTTGTGTCTGTTCTGCAGATTACAATACCCACCTTTAACTTACCACAATATGCTTAGAGTTAATACTGAATTATTTCAAATAAATATAGCAAGCTTAAAAGAGTACAGTCTCACTTAACATCATCCCTGTCCCATATGACTTTTTTTGTCTTATATATTACACCTATGTGCCTTATAAACCCAGCAATATGATATTATTTTTACTTTATGCAATCGTGTCTTTTAAAGAAGTTAGGAAAAAATAATGAAAATGCATAGCTGTTGCCTCTACTTAGGGAGTTCACAATTTATCCGGGGTTCATAATTTGGAGAGTGAAGGAGTAGTTCATAGGTTCTTTCAAGGAATTGATGAAAGCTAAAGACTTTCACTTTCCTGCCCGTGTCTACTCTTGTCCCCCACTATCATGTATATACACTCACCAAAATCATGTATTCAGTTTTATTTGGATCATTCTGTGAACAACTATGATAATTTATAACCCCAGTAATAAACAAATACACCACTGCAAATTCTGGCAGGGATAAAATAGGGCTTTTGTGCTCATTTGCTTCAATTTCATCCTAATGGTTCACTTCCTATTTGAATGTATGCTCTGGAAGAGGAAGAACTGTGGTTGGTTTTAATCAGTTTGGCTTCTGAACCTAGAATAGTGCCTGGTACATAGTAAGAACTCATTAAGTATTTGCTGGGAAAATGGCAAATGAATAAATGTTCTAAAAAAATACAGTATTTCATATTTCTTTTAAAGGAAACTGGAGGGATCCCTGGGTGGTGCAGCGGTTTGGCGCCTGCCTTTGGCCCAGGGCGCGATCCTGGAGACCTGGGATCGAATCCCACATCGGGCTCCCAGTGCATGGAGCCTGCTTCTCCCTCTGCCTGTGTCTCTGCCTCTCTCTCTCTCTGTGTGACTATCATTAAAAAAAAAAAAAAAAAAAAAAGGAAACTGGAGAGTTGCCAACAGACACATTTTTGGTGCTAAGTTTCCACTTTCCTATGTTATACAAAGATAGAGTTCACCCGTCCATGCATTTGGTACACCAGCATGACCTCAAGTTGTCCACTAAATAAAGTACTATCCATAAATGTTTTAGGTATTCATAAAGGATTAAAATATGAAGAGTTTAAACAGTTTAGTTTCCTATAAATATTTGATAATCACCACCCTATTCTATGACAAGACTGGATAAGAATCACTATGTTAAATTTTCCCTGAGTTAAACCTCATTACTACTGAGAGCTTTCAGAGAATATCCACTTATTATTATGCTACCTTACATTTATACATTACTTTTAACTTTAATTTTCATTATCTCATAAACCTTTCATGTATTGGGACTTCTGAATGAGAGTTTTCTCGAAACACTCTGTTCGTGAAAAAAGAGGCGTTAAAAATAGACCATATGCTCAGATTTGCATGTCAAGAAGCCAGGGGAAACACTAACAGAGGGGCTCTGTAAGCCCTTAGAGCAGGAAATCAAAGGTCAAGCTGGCAGGCCCAACGATAACGGACAAAGTAGTAGCACTGGTCTCCGGAAGGCCAGGAGTGAGATCCAGGATGACCAGATATAGTGAAATGGAACAAGTGTCCGAGAAGGCCAGCTGGAGCCAAAATCAGAGCATTCAAGCAGCAGGAATCAGGAGCCCTGGCCTAGGAAAAGAAACTCAGAGGTCAGGAGACCAGAGAGCATTCTGGGCTACAGGCAGTTGAAAGCCTACACCAGAGAGCCAGGCCACAGCCCTGGGTTAGTGCTAGGAGGTGCCCATAAGCCAACAGAAGCTATTACCTCATAAATCTGAGTGTACAACAACAGGAGATTGTTTTCTTTGAGCCATTAACAAACATGGATGTCTTACATTTATTCTGATTTTTCAGATTATTAGTCTGTTTAGAAAGGAAATCATGAAATGAGAAGTAATTTAATTTGCTGGGTAGAAAATAGGTGAAACCCTCTTGCTTATAGAGAGTAAACCTCAAGTGTCCCCTGGTCCTGCTTAGCATTAGTATGAAACCACAGCAGACAAAGGTGAGAAACCATGACTGGGCAATGACATCCAGGTGTTTGATGATCTCTTTTTGCAGACAACCGTGGCTGAACAAAAACCTGCATGGCCAACTAGAAACCATGGTCCTGGAAATGTGGATCCCAACATTCAGAAGCCTATCATCTGGGACATCTGGGTGGCTCAGCAGTTGAACTTTTGGCTCAGGGTGTGATCCTAGAGTTCCGGGATTGAGTCCCGCATCGGGCTCTCTGTGTGGAGCCTGCTTTCTCCCTCTGCCTATGTCTCTGCCTCTCTGTGTGTCTCTCATGAATAAATAAATAAAATCTTAAAAAAAAAATAAGCCTATCATTTAACAGAACAACAGAATAAACACGAGGAGCTGTTCTCCTGGGGAGAAAGCACTGCCTTCTTAAGACAGGGATGAACTAAGGGAACAAGCATCCTTTTGCATCATGCAGACCCCATGATACAGACTTCATATGTATTCCAGTCCTGAGGAAACCAGACTGACTGAGGTTTCTCATCTAACATTTATTCTTTCAACACATACTTACTCAACATTTATTATGTGCTAGGCTGTGTTCTAAATGCTGGGATACAGTAGGGAACAAAACAAAGAAAATCCCTGTTCTTAACAGACCTTACATTTACATATTCCTTTTCATCACTTAAAAAAAAAAAAAAAAAAAAAAAAAGAAGGAAGAAACTTTGGAATTATCTTTTTTTTTTTACCCAAAGAATATGTATACAAATTAGAGATGCCTAAAGTTATTTCTGCCATTTGTGATTAATTATGGAATGATTATTCTTTTCCTAACAGACAGAATCATGTGGCTTTAGCACTTATTGAAAGAGTCTTGCAATCTTGTTCTTTGTGAAGTGTAAAAATGATTCAGGTGAACTTCCTATAGCTCTCATCTCTTGTACTATCATCTTGAAGTATCTAATGAAAGCACTGGATATCTTGATTCTTGGGAGGTTACACTGGAATAGGAACAGAATTAATTAGACTGATCACAGAGTCTTTGTTTCTAAAGAAACTGTATTAGGAGGCTGCTTTAAACTTTTGCTTTCGGAAAATCATACATCAGGATTATCAGGTTAAGTGTGCAAAGCAGAAAACCACAAATAACAATAGCTTAAATACAACAGAAGTTTATTCTCCCTCATGTTATAAAGGCTCTATCTATCTATCTTAGCTGCACTCCAGGTGGCAGAGGGAAGAAAATTAGGGAGGACAGGACAAAAGGCTACTTAAAGAAACCTTCCCAGAAGTCCCACCAATATGTGGGTTTACAGCTCACTGGCTAGGACACAGGATTTAGTGTGATGGCTATACCAAATGCAAAGGAAACTGGGAAGTGTGCTCTTTCGGTTGGAGGCACTGCTGCCCCAAATAAGATGAAGTTTCTGCTACTAAGTGAAATTACATCAGGAGACAACTAGAGTCTCTGGCACGTGCAAAAAGCCTTCATCAGGTGTTAAATATAAATACCTTTTAGTATTCCTTTTAACAAGGAGACCACCTCCCTTTATTTATTTAAAAACTCACTTCTTTTTTTTATTTAAATAAATTTTATTTATTTATTCATAAGAGACACACAGGGAGAGGTAGAGAGCAAGGCAGAGGGAGAAGCAGGCTCCCTGTGGGGACCTGACCCCAGAACTCCAGGATTATGCCCTGAGCCAAAGGCACACGCTCAACCACAGAGCCACCCAGGCGCCCTGATCAACCCCCCTGTAAAATTATATTCACTTTCATAAACTGATTCAAGAAACTAAAATTAAGGAGAAAATAGGCTTATTCTGAAGCTTGCTTCTTTTTTTTCTAAGATTTTATTTATAAATAAATAAATAAATAAATAAATAAATAAATAAATAAATAAATAAATAAAATACACAGAGAGGAGAGAGAGAGAGAGGCAGAGATACAGGCAGAGGGAGAAGCAGGCTCCATGCAGGGAGCCCATTGTGGGACTTGATCCCCGGTCTCCAGGATCACGCCCTCAGCTGAAGGCGGAGCTAAACCTCTGAGCCACCCGGGCTGCCCAGCTTGTTTCTTATATTGGTCTCAAAATAGCAAAATAAAAATGAATGTGAAAATGGAGAATGATGTATGAATTTGTAGATACAGACTCAATGGTGAAAAACTCCATGCTTTCTAAGGCAAGAACAAGACAAGGATATCTATTCACCACTTTTATTTAACATTGTGTTAGAGGTCTTAGCTAGTGCAGTAAGATTTTTAAAAAAAGGCACAAGGATAGAAAGAAGTAAAACACATAAACAAAACATATTTCCTGATGACATGATCATGCATGTAGAAAACCCTAAAGAATCCGACAAAAAAGCTACCAAAAGTAATAAATATAGCCAAATTACAGGACAAAATAGCAATATACATAAATCAACTGCATTTCTATATATCAGCAACAATTGGGATAAAAATTGTAAAAACAGCTCCATTTAAAATAGAATCAAAACCCAAAAATGCTGAGGAATACATTTAATAAAAGAAATGCAAGGCCTATACACTGAAAATCTAAAAACTGTAAAGGGGGAATTAAAGACTTGCTAAATAAATGTGGAAATATACCATGTTTGTGGATTGGAAGACCCAATATTATTAAAATGCTTCTATTTAGTTATCTATTACTGAATAACAAATTACTCAAAACTCAGTGGCTTAAAGCACTAAGCACTGGTTACACACACAGTTTACAAGGGTCAGACACCTGAGGGCGGCTTCATTGGATGGTTGTGGTTCAAGGTTTCTCACCAGGCTGTAGTCAAAGACGTCAGCCTATCTGCATTCATCTAAAGTTTGCGCTAGATGAACTGGAGGATCAGCTTCCAAGGTGGCTCCAACACGTAACTGGCACATTAGTGCTGATTGCTGGCAGGAGGCCACAATTCTTTGCCATGTGGACCTCTCCATATTGCTGCTTCAGTGTCTCTGGGACATGGCAGCTGGCTTTCCCCAGAGCAAACGATCTAAGAGGGAGCAGGATGGAAGTATCCATGTTTATACAACCTGCTTTTAGGAGTACACACCATCAGTTCCACCACTGTGAATTGCTAAGTATAGCCCTCACTCTAGAAGGGGAAATTAAACTCCATTTTTTGAATTATAAAAGGAGTTGTGGGCATATTTTAAAATCATCACAATGGTAGCTCTCTCCAATTGATCTATAGTTTCAATGCAATCCCAAATAAAATCTTAACTGCCTTTTTACATTTTAATTAATTAATTAAAATTTTAAAAGATTTTATTTATTCATGAGAGACGGCGGGGGGCGGGGGGTGGAGGGCAGAGACACAGGCAGAGGGAGAAGCAGGCCCCATGTAGGGAGGCTGACGTGGGACTCAATCCCGGGTCTCCAGGATCACGCCCTGAGCTAAATAAAGGCAGCGCTAAACCACTGAGCCACCCAGGCTGCCCTGCCTTTTTTTAAAAAGAAATTATAAGCTAATTTAAAAGTACATTTTTCCAAATGTACTCAATGTTCCAAAAATAGCTAAGCCTGTTTTGAAAAGTAAGAACAATGTTACCTGATTTCAACTTAACATAAAGCAAAAGTACTCAAAACAACAGAGTACTGGCATAAGGACAGACATATAAAGCTTTGGAATAAAAAAGAAAGTCATGAAATAGACCCACACTGTCAACTGATTTTCAACAAAAGTGTCAAGGTAATGAAAGGAGCAAAGAGGGATCCCTGGGTGGCGCAGCGGTTTGGTGCCTGCTTTTGGCCCAGGGCGCGATCCTGGAGACCCGGGATCGAATCCCACATCAGGCTCCCAGTGCATGGAGCCTGCTTCTCCCTCTGCCTATGTCTCTGCCTCTCTCTCTCTCTCTCTCTCTCTGTGACTATCATAAATAAATAAAAATTTAAAAAAAATTGAAAGGAGCAAAGAGTTTCTTCAACAAATTATGATGGAATGATGCTACATATCGGTATGAAAGAAAATAAATCTCAACCCTTACCTCACAAGAATTACACTCAGATGGGATCTTAGACTTAAATGTAATAGCAAAAACTATTACATTCTAGAAGAAAATACAGAATAAAATCTTTGTGTCATTGGATTAGGAAAGATTTCTTAAATAAGACTTCAAAAGCAGAAGCTATTTTAAAAATTGAAGACTGAATTAATCAGGATGAAAAACTTTTGTCCATAATAGGGAAACAAAGAAGCAAGCCACAGACTGGAATAAAATTTTTACAAAATATATTCAACAAAGGGCTTATATCCAGAATATAAAAAGAATTCTTTTAACTCAATTATGAGACAAATGTAACCTAATGAAAAAGTGTGTAAAATATCTGAACAAATACCTCATAAAGGAAGCTACAAAAATGGTCAGTAGGCACAAGAAAAGATGTTCAAACCACTAGTTATTAGAGAAATGCAAATTAAAGCCACAAGTAACACTACATGCCAACTAGAATGGCTCACGTTAAAACCACTGACAAGGCCAAGTGTTAGGTAGCAGGGATGTGGACCAACTGGAACTCTCATGTATTGATGATGGAAATGGAAAATGGTACAGCCACTTGGTAAAATTGTATTGTTATTTTATAATGTTAAACATACGTTTATCACATGACCCAGCAATTCTCCTCCTGGGTATTCACCCAAGAGATGTAGAAGTCTATTATGCCCACACAAAAATGTATGGACAGATGTTCACAGCAGCATTACTCAGAACAACTCAAACCTGGAAGCAACCAAAATGCCCATCCACTGGTGTATGGACAAGTTGTGGTACAACCATACTATAGATTAGTACTTGTAGTAACAAGGACTGAGAGTAATAATAAAACAAAGATCAATCTCAAAAACATTATGTTAAGTGAAAGAAGTAAAACACAAAGGGCTCATACTATACAATTTCAACTATATGAAACTTTAGAAAAGGCAAAAGTATAATGACATCAAGAATATGAGTGGTTACCTGGGGATGGCAGTTGGGTGAGACAACAGAATACAAAAATAAAAGGAATGAAATAATGTTCAAAGTGAGCGGACTGTTCTCTACCTTGATTGTCACGTTAGTTACATGACTATAAAATTATCTGCATTGTAGGGGTGATTACATGATACAATTACCAAAATTCACCAAACTGTACACTTAAAACTGGTGAATTTTATTGTATATAAATAACACTTTACTAAGCAAAAGGCAAAAAAGTTTTCACAGGAAAATGAATGTGAAGATCTAGATATCTAGATATCTCTAGATCCATAAATCTTTTCAATTTCATAAAAGAGGTAGAACTTTAGCAGACTAAAACCAATCTTCAGCAACAAAAACTTCTGGTATCTTAAAAATGTTCCCAGCTAATATGAACTAACATGAGAATTTTCTGATAATAAGCTATACCATTGTTTATAATTAACAAATTCAAAATCACATGCATTCATTTACCATAGTCCTTTCCTACAGGTTATAATCAAGTTAGAAGAGAAGTATCAACACAATCAGTCTCAAAGAGGAAGGAACATTGGATGCTTCTATTAAAAAAAAAAAAAAAAACACCTGGGTGGCTCAGCGGTTGAGCATCTGCCTTCGGCTCAGGGCGTGATCCCAGGGTCCAGGATCGAGTCCTGCATCAGGCTCCCTGTGAGGAGCCTGCTTCTCCCTCTGCCTATGTCTCTGCCTCTCTCTGTGTCTCTCATGAATATATGAAAAAAAATATTTTTAAAAATAAAATAAAAATGTAAAAACCGTTTAAAGAGCCAAAATTGAAAGCCTTGTCTCTTGATAGGAAAACAATGTGAAGACCCTGTGTGAAAATGATCTGTGCTGAAACGGTCATGATAATCTACCAGAGATCATCTAAAATTTAAAAGTATGGGTGTTTTCTTGGTAATCTTATCTTGATCTTCCTTTCTTTGACCAGCAGCACTACTGAACCAGGTTAATGTATTTTAAATCATCCTTTAAACTTTTTCAAAGCCATTTTAAAATTTCATTTTCTTGTACATGATAATGCCAGAAACACAAGGCAATGAACTGTTTGCTAAAAGGTGGGGTCTGAGCTGCATTTTTTATCCATCACACGGAGGACAAGTTAAATACCTTGATCCTACAAGAGCAAGTACAGCTAAATGCTGCAGTCTGCACATCAGGAGGGTAGTAGAGGCTGTCAATGGGATAACATTTTCTTGGATATTGTTAAGCCCACAAAATACATAACTAAGGCTATGGAAATTTGAGATGTGTCTTTGGCACCTGTGGGTACTTTAAAAATTTCTTCATATTCAGGATCTCCCTCCAGAATCCTGTCTACGTTGATGATGAACAGGGCCTCATCTTAGCAGTATAGTCAAGGGAAGATCTAAGGATAGCTTTGTGAGTGTCTTGTGGTTGAAAGAGACATGGAGGAGTGCCTTGAAAGGTACAGTGGGAGACACTGGACCCATGGACTGAGACCAGAACACCTGGCCTTTGGTCCTAGTGACATCATCCATCAGTTGTACAATCTGAACTTTAGCCACTCCATCTTTGAAATCTTTAAAATGGGAAGCCCAGTTTCTCTACCACAGTAGAGATAACCTAACAAGGCAGTATGCACTGAAAGTATCCTGATGGTCACAAAATATTAGTGTTTAACAGCACAGAAATTATTTTGTGAATTTTGTTAATACCGAATTTTGAAATTCTATGATTTTTTATAGAATGTAGATAAAATGTCATTGTGTTAGGCACTGGGGATTATAAAGAATAGTGTATAATTCCTAAATTGAAAGATAGGGCTGACTCCGAAAAAGCTTCAGAGTCAGGACTTAAATGAGTAAGATTTTGCTAGGAAAAGAAGGAATCTAACAGTGAAAGAAGGGATACAGTTGGAATAAACTGTGTATGGTTATACAAATCTACCTCTTAAAAGCATAAACACTATTGCTAGAAGACCTGCTTTTGAATTCTGTCACTACTACTTATTAGCTTGTGTTCTTAACAAATCACTTCATCCTCTGTGCCTTAGTTTCATCTAATAGTCCCTACTTCATCAGGTTTTTACAAGTGCTAATTAAGATCATACTTATAGAGTGCTTAGAAAAGAGCTGTATTAGTCTGATTTCTCTCGGCTACACTGTGTTAACAAATTATCCCAAATTTCAGCAGCCTAGAGCAAACACTTCCTTCACACTCATCATGCATGTCAGCCACGACCACGCTCCATGTGTCTCCTTCATTCCAAGGTCTGGGCTGAAGGAGTAGGTTCTATCTGGCACATGCTTTTCTCACGGCAAAGGGAACAGAGGAAAGGTGGAACTGTGCAGCAACTCTTAAAACTTCTGCTTGAGAAGCACTCATCACTTCTCACATTTCAGTGGCGAATGTAAGTCACAGTGTAAAGCCTGATGTTAACAGAGCACGCAGAGGTCCTGCATGGAGGCCCCCCAGTACAGAGGGGCTGCAAATATTTTGAACAAACAAAAATATTTGAATGAATAACAATCTATCACAAGTGCATGTACACAGTAAGTGCTATGTGTTTGTTAAGGAAAAATTAGTGACTGCACAGTGGCACAGAATCCTGAGACAGGACAAGATGTTCAGAAAAAGTTAAACTTAGTCAGTTTCTTTGAAGTATATGGTGCATAGGGGTTAGATTGGTACACGAGGAGAACAAATTTTGAAAGGAGGCTAGGTTTTTACCTATAGGTAAAAAATTAATTGCAACAATAAAAACTCTACACCTATATTTTATAAGGCACTTCTGTGACAGTTTTATCAGGACATTGGCAATAATATTTTCTTTTGCAATGAACATGTAAAAATTAAAGTCTACTGGTCACTTCCTCCCTGTAGATACCTGATAGGACATTTGTACTGTCAGCCCTGGATTGAGCTACAACTGTCATGCCAGGGCAGAGGACAGAAGGTTTTTTTTCCAGTAGGTCCTGGCTACCTGTGGTCAGGATGGGGGATGGGGGCAGAGTGAGGGGGTACGGAGAGGGCACTAAGAGAGAAGGAATGAGTGACTCCATACAAGAGAGAAACTGTGCACTTGCACGTGTGTGTGTGTGAGTGATGCACAATGGGCTGATGAGCACTCCATTTGATGGTGGAATTATAAATGCCACATTAACCATAAGAAGGTGAAAGCAGCCTCTACAGCTGGATACTTCCTGGGAAGTAACTAATGTTTTCCTTCTATAAGTGGCCTTCCACAAGCCCAGCCAACCCTCACAGCTCCAACAAGCCTTGACATCCCTCTGCTATGTCTGTCCTCATTTCACTGAACTGCTGGAACTAATCTCAATCCTTAAAATTCCACTGAAAACTTTGGGTATCGTGGGAGTTACCTGACACACTCTACTGTACCGTTCTTTGGTCAATCCAGAGAAGAAATATAAGGGAAGAAAGAAAAAGGAAAAGGAAGCATGAAGAGAAGAACAAGACATGAAAAGCACAGAAAGGAACAGAGGACCCCACACACATTCCCATTCACCAGAGAGCAGTCAGGTCTCTAAAACTTACTCCACACAAGTCTGGATTTCCACCGATGATGCTAGTTTCATAAGCTTTCCCCTTAATGGTCCACCATGACTTAGAAAGGCAACCAACGTAAGGTTCTGTTTGATGCTTTTTCTTTTACAGTTACCATAAGACAATGTTTTATATTTTTTCTTTTAAACTATTGTGGATAGAAGAGAAAAAAGTAATCACAGCCCACAAATGAGGCATCCTGACTCCTACAAGATTGCTCACTTTTCCCTTCCTCTTTTCTATGATTTACAAAGATTAGTAAGACTTCTATAATCTCCCATCGTCGTGAAGTTTTTTGTTTGAAAAGCTTTAAAGATCCCTACTGTCTATAGAAAAAATACACAGACATCATATTCAGACTCCTAAATAATCTGGTGTTGATCTATGTTTCTTTTTTTTTTTTTTTTTTTTTTTTAATTTTTTTTTAATTTTTATTTATTTATGATAGTCACACAGAGAGAGAGAGAGAGAGGCAGAGACACAGGCAGAGGGAGAAGCAGGCTCCATGCACCGAGAGCCCGATGTGGGATTCGATCCCGGGTCTCCAGGATCACGCCCTGGGCCAAAGGCAGGCGCCAAACCGCTGCGCCACCCAGGGATCCCTTGATCTATGTTTCTAATCTCTTTATTGGGTAGGACAGATTTTTTTTTTTTCACATTCAAGTTGCTTGATCACAAGATAAAGCCTGGTATATTGTACAGAATAGGGAATGAACATAGGAAATGGGTAGGTTGTGAAGGGGAGCTGAAGGGGAAAAGCCTAGAGTCCAAGAAATACAGGCCTGTCTGCTATCTAGCCCCCAAACAGCTTGAAAGAGGACCAAATGATGATAAATATGTGAACTGTAAAAAGAAAATTGGCAAAAGTAGGCTCTTTCTGTTTTAATCATTCCAGAATCAGCTCAGGCCCCAGACTTCAACTTTCGAGAATCCGGGTACATCCCAGTGGTAATGACTCACTACTATGATTCATACGATGGCAGAAAATGAAGAAGTGCAGGGATATGGACAGCCCAGAGGTTCTCTGCAGAACCACAAAAATAACTTAAATAAAATTCAATAAGTAAACAATACATTCTTTAAGGAAAAGAAGTGTTAATATGTAACATGATTAGAGAACCTGTGACAATGTGAAGAGTGTCCCTGATCTTTGAAGTTCTCTTACCAAAGATACTGAGAAGATGAGTCAAACAATGGGGAGAAGATGACAGAAGGAGGTAGATAAGAACATCGTCAAAGTTCATGCTTAAACGGAGACATTTACCCTTGGCTGCTGTCGCCAAGCTTTCCAATTACAGTTTTGCAGTCTTTCACGGAAACAATCGTATTTTAAATATTAAGTGGTGGTATTAAAAACCAGAATTTCCAAAGGAGGGACGACTCAACATAAAACACGTATCAGTGTTATATGTGATTAATCTCAGAATGATTTTTATCTGTAATCCTGAATACCCCTGACGCTTTCTGGACAGCAGGCAGAATTTCTGACGGATCACAGAATGGAACTGAAGAAGGACAGTTGTTAGTTGCCTGTCAGGCAACTGGTGAGCTGAACACTTTCCCCCTCTAACCCAGGAAAGAAATTTGGTCCTCGTTTTTCTCTGTGACATCACTGAACACAGAAAGTGGGCTTCCACCTAGAAAGTACTGTCTTGACTATAATCTATCAATCTCTCTTTCAATCAGTGAGGTATTTTATTATTTTTTTAAAAGATTCTATTTACTTATTTGAGACAGAGAGTGCATGTGAGCATGAGCTGAGGGGGGCAGAGGGAGAGGCAGAAGCAGGCTCCCCACTGAGCAGGGAGCCTGACATGGGGCTCGATACCAGAACCCTGGGATCATGACCTGAGCAGAAGGTAGACACTTAGCTAACTGAGACACTCAGGTGCCCAATCAATGAGGTATTCTAAAGTTATATATTCAGAAATATTTACAATCATGTAAGAATAAGTGACATAAGGAGAGATAAGAGCTAGCCTAACCAAAATAAACCCACCAATAACTAAATAAAATAAAGCTGAGGCTGGCAGCTTTCCAGAAAACCATGAGTAAAGTTTGTGGTTTCTATGACAGCAGATACACATGACTTATGTTTTACACAAATGTCTTTAAAAAAAAAAAAAAAAGGCTCTTTCTCTTAATAAACACTTAATTGCCAGATTGAAATAAAATCACTTCCTTAACACACACAGTATGTCAGGAGAATTATTGATTTCAATGCTGAAAGGTGAAATTTCATTAGCAGGTTTCCTAACATTCTTCCAGAATGTTGAATGCCATCTGTGCATTTCTTCATGATAGTAAGAATTATTTTCTTTTTAGTATTTTATTTAGCATAAAAAAAGGGAAGTCACTTGATTTATATGGGAAGAGGAGAGGAGAAGTCACGTTGAGCAACAGACATCTGGCTGTGGCTTTGTGGATCTCAGAATTTAATTCTACAATCAGTAGAGTGTAAAACAAACATTTACAAATAATTTTAATTCCCTCTTTTATAATTATCCTTATCTAAAGTGTACTATATTAAATATTTCATAATAAGAACATGGCTTTCTGGAAAAAGTCAGAAATAAAATATTCATTAAATTCATAACTAGCACCAGCATTAGAGCATAAAGGAAAACTGGCTATGATTATCCTGATATTAATCATTGTAAATATATGTAGTATCATCTAATTGTGGTGGAATAATAATGAAAAGTAAAAGTGATATGAAAATTTATCAGATTTGTGTTCATGGTAGGTCAACATTGGCTGAATTAATCACTATAAAAAGTGAAATCTCAGTTGACTCAGAAGAATTCATTAATGGGGGATTATTTAAGTGCTAAACTTTGGGAACTATATTCCAAATACTGAGCAATTTTACTTACTCTCCTTAAACAAGAGTTTTTTATGTTAAAAATTTATTATTGTGGAGCCTGGGTGGCTGAGTCAGTTAAGGGTCTGACTCTTGATTTCTGCTCAGGTCATGATCTCAGGGTTGTAAAATCAAGGCCCATGCTTAAAAGTCTCTCTCTCCCTCTCCTTCTGCCCTACCCTCACTTCTTTCTTAAAAAAAAAAAAAAAAATGTTAAACTTCTGATTCTTAAAAAAAAAAAAATTTCCAACAATTCCATATACATCATCCAGTGCTCATTACAAGACATTGGTTAACAATACTGGAATTAAAATAAAAACGTAATTTTAAAAAAAGCAAAAAAATGAAATTTAAACAAGTATCTACCACCTGTTAAGCATGTGTACTGGAAAAGACTACACCACAACATGAATATTTTAGATTTTAAAAAGACTACAAAGACATAACAATAAGGCAACATCCAATTCTAGAGCTCTGAATGTCACAAATTTAAACTTTCTATGGTGATAGCAAGCATCTAATTTAAAACCAGAAGTCTGAGAATAGAGAAATAAAATGAGATGTCTTAAAACAAATGTCACATAATGAGTTATTAAAGAAGAGTTTGGGTAATAAGAGCCAATCAATCAACAGTAAACTAACACAATGAAATGGAATACAGTCTGGTACTTCTCAAATTCTTAAGTGCTTTAGAAAAATATCCAAAAACAGGGCTCTAGACCATTCACTGCTAAGAGAAACACAATGTATTAAGAAATAAATGGTGGGCTGTCATGGCACTTACATTGTGAGAGCAATAGGCTATCTATCTATTGTTGGCAGGCTGGCGGAGTAACTGTTAATCAAGCTGGCAGTTTCAAGTGGGAGCAGATCAGGCCGAGGAGAGCCTGGTGATCTTGCCCCACAGACCGAATCTGACCTCACACTGTCACCAAGTCACTATAAAGTCTTAGGAGCACCAAGTGGCTTGGAGAGTTTAAAGACCACATAATGGAGGTCAGTGCTGTGGTCTTAAAGGCCTGGGTATCGGAGATGGATTTTGATGGAGGGAAAAACAAAGTGACTTCAACTTTCAAAATGTGGGCTGGCAGTTTGGGGAACAAAGGACTAAACTGTATATGAAAAGACTGGACATAGAAAAGAAATGATACAGAGCACATAAATGAGGGAGAGAAATGAGCAGTCCTAACATAATGACACAGGGGCCCCAATCCCACTCACCAGAGCAGACAAGAATAAATCATGATAACTTACTGACAATGCCTGTAGGAGAGGGCATGGTTATTTCCAAATCCTTCCCCTGCGATGTTATATACACCATAATGAATCCTTTCTGCAATTTTCTTAGTCTTTCCCAAGAAAGAAATTAAAACTGTATTCCATATACATAACTATAAACTTATTTTTATACAAATTTGGGAGTGCAAATTTAAGTCATAAATGAAAGATAAAGCCCAACTTCATGTTCTAGATGTCTTTTTAAATATCTCATAAACTGATCAGTTTAACACAAATGCTTAAGAAAATGAAATGAATTAAATTAAATTTAAAAGAGTGGAAGGGGGATGAGTGAGATGAAGGCATTTTTGCACATGGGTGAGGACACGACCTGATCCTTGAGTTCATCCCTGCTGCTGCCCTGGCTGCGCACCCCGATGATTCTCCTGCCAGTTCCAGCCCACCTGACTTTCCATTTCGCCTTATTTTTCCCTTTGCATGACAATGTCTCCTTATAAAACAAACAGAACATCTCTTGCTATTTTTAGTAAATCCAACTTCATTTTTTTGGTCATTTTTTTCCTACTAGGAGTTCGACTCATTAAGGTAATTTTTAAAAACACTAACAAAAAACTCAGCTAAAACTTTCATCAAAATTACCTTGAAAACTGAGACAAACTGCCCCTCATCTCAACTGCTTGTATAACTGTCCCCTTTGCATTAATAAGGGAGCAGCACAGAGATGGAACTGACATAGTTAAAAGAAAGTTGGAGACAACTGAATGTGAGCCATAATCCAAACATGACATTTTTCCTAAAGTTGCTTCAGAAAAGAGAAAGAATAGGGGGAAGGGAAATCACACTTACAAGTCCACTTATGGCTACAATCCAGATGTAGGAACCAGAGGTGAAAAGCTACAAAAGAAAAAAAAGGCAACTAGAAATGAAATTGAACCGCCAGTTACAGCATACTTTTGTTTTTACAAAATTACGGTGATAATCATTGAAGTATTATTCAAATATATCTCTTAATATAAACAAGTAGAAAATTAATAAATATCAATTCTGTCATCCAAAAGAAAATGATATATTATTATTATTTTCTTTTTTTTAACCAAGCTCTCAGCTTTTCCGTAGCCTAAAACAGACTAACTAAACCTGGCCTACTCCCACACAAAGAAAAATAAGTGAAATTCAAGCAGATTCTTCTTTACAAATGGACATTAATTGATTTAAATCAAATGAAATACCACATACAAAGAAATTATTACAATCAAGAACATACAAAATATGTAGTCACCATCCCATGCTTGGTGTTGAGTAATGACAAGTAATATTAGTTTACGTTATTCTCTCATTTTAATTTCTTATCACTGCAACTCCAAATTTAGATGAGCAGACTTCTGCAAGCATGCGGGCCACTGTTGTAACTCTCAGAGAAGTGCAAACCAAGTAGTGATATCAAAGTTAATTAATGTAGAAGTAATTAGAATTAGGTTTCATAAAATCTCTCTTTGTTTTCTAGTTATTCACATAGGAGAGTTGTGCTTAGGGTAAAAAAAAAAAAAAAAAAAAAAAAAAGTTATAGAGATTTAAAGTGTTCCTGAAAGAAAAAAAAAGATCTAGAGCCTACTGTTTGTTCATATTCAGATTGGGAGTATAAGAACTTCTGCCTCTAGAGAAAGCAGCAGAACCAGGGGTTAACTGCAGACACTATGCTAGATGAAAACCTCAAAGTTCTGCACATCTATCAAGGATACATTAAAAAAAAAATCCATAAAAGGCAGATTCAAAGGAAAGAGATAACAAAGCACAGTAAAAAGGAGGCTGGCAGATTTTGTTTCTAGTGCTACCTCAGACAGAAAAGAGCACCAGTTGCAAATTTAAATTTAATCCCTTGATCTAAAACTTAATCCTTAAAAAAATAAATAAAACTTAATCCTTTTATCTAATATGGGTGTTATTTCAGAGTGTTAACGATTCTGAAAATAACAAGGATAAGACTATGTGGAAAAATATTTTTCTGTAGTCTTATTCTAAAAATAATAAAATACTAATGCTTTCTTCTTTGCTGTTCTGTTTTTTGTTTTCAGCTAACACTTTCACAGCACTTACTATGTGCCAAGCAGGGATCTTAACGCTTTTCATATATGGAACTTACGGAAGCCTCCTAATCATCCTACAAAGTAAGTTCTATTAAGAACTCTATTTTAATCATGAAAACTGAAAGGTTAAGGAATTTGCTCAAGGTCAGACAGCTGGTGGGTAATGGAACTGGGAGCATACCCAAGTGGTCTGGCTCCACAGCATAGTGCTCATGACTTCTATGTTTTATACACAAGTAGGAAGAGCAGATCATTAATTTCATCAACAAAAAATTATTTTCTTTGTACTCTTAAGTGCCTCATCCTATTGTATGTCTGGTCTCAATTGCGTCGGCTCATGTTTTAACAGTGTGCATGTTTTTTCTCACTACTGGGCTCTTTGAGAATAGGTGCTACATCTCATCATTTTATCTTCCAGTCTCTAGTACAGGGCATTACATGACTGGTTCTCAAGCCATTTGATACCTTCTCATATATTTTTGTTTTTCTGATGATGATTAAAATCATTCAGTCATTTAGTCATTCCCTCATTCATTCATCCACCCAATGTCCCTGGATTCAAAAAGCTGTTTTGTGGGAGATAGCACAGAAACACGTGTGAAGGTCCAAGGAGGCGGGAGATAGGGAAAGAACGGAAACTTTGAGAATATAGGGTTCACATTCACTTCAAGGTGGGGAGGGGCAGGCAAAAAGAACCCTGGATGCCATTCATGCTAAGGACTAGATGTTATTGAGAAGCCAATGAGGCATCTTCACATCCACTTTCTGATACCAACTTCTACGAAAGAAAAAAGAAAAGAAAAAAAGAAAGAAAGAGAGAGAGAAAGAAAAAAGAAAGAAGGGACATTCACAATCTCAGAAAAACCAATAGTGGCAGCTCTAGAGACATAAATTATTAATTAATAATAGTAACCAATCGACTTAGTTCTGTATGGATTATTTTATTTTTTGTTTGGATTATTTTAAACAACCAATACTATTATCTCTAATCCTTCAAGTGACCTCATAAAACAGACATTATTATTACTGCTCTACAGGTGGGCAAATGGGACCTCACAAAAGTGACAAAGCAAATAATCAAACCAAAGTCCACTTGGCTCTAAAGACCTTCCACAATGCTCCACTGAATTCCTATGTCATAATTAATAAAACAACACTTGTCATCCCTCTCGAGCTCTATAACTCTAGAGTTGGAAGAACTATAGCGTCAACATGAGGTTCAGAGCCCTTCCATAACTTGGCCCCAAGTCTCAGGCTAGTGGGTGCCATGCTAGAACTAGAACATGGCTGTCCTGCTCCTGGTCCAGAGAACTCTTCCACCACTGCATTCTGCCTTCTGCTGTAACATCTTTTAAAAAAGTCCACGTGTCACAGCAAATCCTAGTAATAAGAATAAACTGCAAAAAGGGGCTATTAGATGATATGAACACTAGGAAGGATAAAGGAGAGTTAACAGCATGCTGGTTGAAAGATGAAGAATAAACATTTCATGAGAAACAGTTGTAAAAGTGGCGAGGAAACACCCACCCCAGATGAGCCACTGATAACACCTGATAGCACACCAGACAAGTTGGAGGAAACACCAAAGGTTAAAAGGGGAGGGAGGAGGACATTTGACAGAGACACTAGTATCCGGTTTGATATGTGTGGGATAAGGAATGTTATGAGTATTGACAGTGGATCAAAAGGCCAAGCTACACATGGTACCACAGGAAACAGAAGAATAAAAGTTCACATCAAAAGCTCTGAGAGTGAAAGAAAAGTGAAGAGTAGTATAGGTAGAAAATGAAAATCGTGTATCTTCTGTCACTTGGCCTGGAACCCAGCAGAGATAGGTCAATGGCACTAGATATTGGTGAACATAACCTTTTTCAATTTAAATCAAACAGTAAGAACTCTTAATGGTCTTCATATCAAACCATTTAGCAAATGGTGACAGTGCCATCATGCCTATGCAGCACATGCTATAAGGTATAAAGTGGGTAAGGCATATCTGGTTTTTTCTTTAGAACTTTATTTGGGACACTGTACTCAATAATTTAATTTTGACAGTGATTTTCCACTTTCTACCTTTTGGTTATTCTCCTTTGTTTCTACTTCATACTGTGATTTTTAAAAAGAACTTACACAGAATTGTACAATGCAATTAAAATATTTTCCACTGATACAAATTACAGTGAAAGCTCTTATCAGATTTCTAAAGACTATGAAAGTATTCTAGTACTTTATATACCTTGATGTTCTTGTTCTGTAACACTTCCTTTGAACATTTGATATAGATCATAAAGCCAAACTTATGGGGAAAAAAGCCATTGTTTTCAAGGAGATCAAATGAGAAAAAGACACACACCCCCCGAAAAGATCTGATTAAAGAAATGTGAACATAAAAATGCATACTGTACCTGTAGTCCCAATATATAAATCAATGTCTTGTTTGTGATGGACAACGGGCCCAGAATTTGTGCCACTTGGATTCTTGGTATGGAGCAGTAAAATGGTACAAACAGAGCAAACACAGGTGCCAGGCTACGCAAACAAACAAACAAACAAAATCACTATAGTATAATACTCAATTTAAAATACCACGAACAAATACATATCTGAAGTAACACTGCTTATAATTTTGTTTCTGTCTAAAAACATGGTCTCTGATATACAAGTTGGGTTTCTATACATGCAACACATTGGAAATAACTTGTACTTATAACATTTTATGAAAACTCGAATTATCTAATAATTCCCTTTTTTTTTAAAGATTTTATTTATTTATTCATAAGAGACACAGAGAGAGAGAGAGGCGCAGACACAGTCAGAGGGAGAAGCAGGCTCCACACAGGGAGCCTGACGTGGGATTCGATCCGGTGTCTCCAGGATCACACCTGGGGTGAAGGCGGTGCTAAACCGCTGAGCCACCCAGCCTGCCCCTCGAACAATTCTCCTAAAACTACTGCAAAGTGGTTCAGCATCTACTAATTAATTGTCGGGCATTGTGGGAAAATTTAAAGTTGCTGCTATGTTTTCTTCCCATGAATGACTTAAATCTAATGAAAGAGACTGTACTAAAGTGACAAACATAATCCATCACAGTCATATCTCAAAGGCTCATCTCACATTGTAGCACTTGACACCCTTACCACTCCTGCCTTCCCTCCCTCAAACCCCTTTTTCCTTCTGCCTTAAAACCTGTTCTTGCTAGTTTCCCAGATTTCTCCTGCTACTCTTCTATTCTCTCTATGGTTCCATGATATCCTCTTCTTCTTGTTCCAGTCTCTCTTTGTTTCATCACAAGCCCTTCCCTGGCATTGATTACGAAAATGAAGTGGACCCACCAACTGTCTGCCTGTCCCTCCTCTTGCTGATGAAACTCAATTTGATACCTGCAACTTGACATATTCAAAAGTCACAAATGTCTTTCTAAACAAAGTCATTTCTTTTTAATCCATCTCTTAACACTGTTGACACACAAACCACAACT
Organism: Canis lupus baileyi; assembly: GCF_048164855.1. Classification (NCBI taxonomy): domain Eukaryota; kingdom Metazoa; phylum Chordata; class Mammalia; order Carnivora; family Canidae; genus Canis; species Canis lupus. The sequence continues at coordinate 12,066,304 of NC_132854.1, forward strand.
CTGATCACATCACATGCCTGTTTAAACTCATCCTTCTACAGGCTCCTGGTATCCAAAGAAGAAATATAAATATTAGTATGGAATAGCAAAGGCCTCCAATTCTTTCTTATTAGTGTAATTTTGCACACCTGGCTTCCTCTCCCTTCCCCTGATCTAGCTCCACCCCCCATCTCAACTCCCCCAGAGATGCTCCCTGGGTACATTAGGCTTTTCTAAGTATTCACTGACACAAGTAATACTTCCAGACTAAACGTCCTTCTCACTTTTCTGCTGAGTTAACACCCATGGTGTAGGACAGCCCAATTCTTTCCCACAGGGATCACTCCAACTCCTCTCGTGGCCAGAAGCTCCCTTCTTCACCCTATTGCTACCTCACTTTTACTGTTTCAGTGAAACAGTAAATCAATCACCTGGGTACTGTGGGAGAGGCGGTAGTCCAGATACAGGAGCTCCAGCTATATCTGTAAGTAATGAGCAGTCTCTAATGCCAAGAAACTAAGCTCCAGGACTGCATACTCACATTCCTGCCAGGAGTAGGCAAGCAACACGAATGAGAAGAGTGGTCTGGACACACATTTGCACCAATTCTTTTATCAGGCACTTGGCTTCATGACTCAATCTGTCTTTTATTTTCCCTTTACTTTTTTGGTGAGTGGCACCAGTACATCTTTACCATGAGAAAAATACAAGAAATGTCCTTTCTCCATTTTTGTGGAAACACAGGACCCTCTTGTGCAAAGTTTTCTCTTCTTTGATAGAGATCATGTTATTAAAAAATCACTCCTTATCCTCTCAATTCTGCTTCTAAAAACAAAACTAAAGTAAACATACACTGCAAATGTGAAAAATGGCAGCAGCATCAATAGGCATCTATAAGAATGCATCAAGTGCCAGAACAGGGAAAACCCCAAGTAGCAAACACCTAAGTGCTAGACACTGGGTAACAAGGGGAGATACAGATGTGTAAGATGCAACCTTTCTCAGTCTTACAAGAAGGATGACAAGGGTAGGGCAGCTGAGGTATGTACACAGCACAGCACATTAGTCTCAAGTGCCTCATCTGGCCTTCCTCCTAGGGAAGGAGGGAATGCACCCTCTCAGACCCTCCAGCATGCACCACAGTACTTGGCACAGCACAGGAGGCTCATTCAATTTAGGGCAATAAACTATTCCTTATTCTTGAAGAGTTGTATGATCAGGTTTTTTTTTCAAAATGTGATAGTACTTATGAGTATAGCCTAGTGGCTATAATTCTAATCTTTTTGTTACTCATTTTTTAATTGAAGTATTAATTAACACATAAGTGTTATATTAGTTCCAACTGTGCAATATAGTGATTTAACACTTCTGTACATTACTCAGTGCTCATCGCAATAAATGTACTCTTTTTTTTTTCTAGGGTAGGGTTAGGTTTGAGGTTAGAGTTAAGGTATATGTTTGGTATCCTATAGTTCAGAGACCTCTCCAGAGGATTAGGGTTAGTGTTAGTATTAGGGATAGGATTAGGGGCAGGGTTTAGGGGATGTGCCTGATATCTAGCAGTTTGGAGACCTCTCCAGAGGCTTATGATTAGGATTAGTGGTACAGTTAGGGTCAAGGGTTTGAGGTTAGTGGTTAGGGTTGTGCCTAGTACCCTACAGCAATTCAGAGACCTCTCTAGACAATAGACTCTACTGGGGTGACAACAGACATAGAAGCCATCTACCGATCTGAGGCAAGGAGGTGATTTGGTGCTCTAAATGTTCTTTATTTAAATAGATATTTGGCTGCTCCTTCCATTTTTATCTCTACCTTCACACACAATAAATATACTCTTAATCGTCTTACCTATTTCCACCCATCCCTACACCCATCTCCCCTATGGCAACCACCAGTTTGTTCCCTTGTATTTGACTCTCTTTTTCATGTCTTTTCTTTTCTTTGTTCATTTGTTTTGTTTCTTTAATTCCACATATGAATAAATCCATACGGTATTTGTTTTTCTCTGACTTATTTCACTTAGCATTATATCCTATAGGTCCATCCATGTTGTTGCAAATGGTAAGAACTCATTCTTTTTTTTTTTATAGCTAATATTCCAGAGAGTGTGTGTGTACAGGTGTATGCAACATCCTTATCCATTCATCTATCAATGGGCACTTGAGTTGCTTCCATATTTTGGCTATTACAAATACTGCTGCAATAAACACGGGTGCATTTATCTTCTTGAATAAGTGTCTTCATTTCCTTTGGGTAAGTACTCAGCAGTGGAATTAATGGATCATAGTAATTCTATTTTTAATTTTTTAGGGAACCTCCATACTGTTTTCCACAGTGGCTGTACCAATTTGCATTCCTACCAACAGTGCACAAGGATTCTTCTTTTTCCTCCACATCCTTTTTTTAAATTTTTTTAAAGATTTTATTTATTTATTCATGGAAGACACACACAGAGAGAGAGAGACAGAGACACAGGCAGAGGGAGAAGCAGGCTCCCTGCAAGGAGCCCGACGTGGGACTCGATCCTGGGTCTCCAAGAATCACATCCTGGGCTGAAGGCGGCTCTAAACCGCTGAGCCATCCAGGCTGCCCTTTTCCTCCACATCCTTGCCAACACTTGTTATGTCTTAGCTTCCTGATTGTAGTCATTCTGATAGATGTAAAATGATATCCCATTGGTTTTGGTTTGCGTATCCTTGACGAATGAGCATCTTTTCTCAGTGTCTGTTGGTTATCTGTATGTCTTCTTTGAAAAAAATGTATGTTCAGACCCTCTATCCACTTTTTAATCAAATTATTTGTGGGGTTTTTTTGGTGTTGTGTTGTAGAAGTTCTTTGTATTTTTTGGATATTAATCCCTCAGCAGATAAATCACTTGCAATATCTTCTCCCGTCCAGTAGGCTGCCCTGTCATTTTGTTGATGGTTTCCTTCATTCTATTTTGGTGTAGTCTCAATAGTTTATTTTTGCTTTTGTTTCCCTTCCTTGAAGAGATATATCTAGAAAAATGTTTCTACAGCCAATGTCAAAGAGATTACTGCCTATGTGCTCTTCTAGGAGTTTTATAGTTTCAGGTCACACATATAGGTCTAATCCATTTTGAGTTTATTTTTATGATCCCCTTTTAATTAACTATATACAGTTTTTAAAAGTCTCCGATTAGAAGGGCACCTGGGTGGCTCAGTTAGTTGACCCTCCAACATGTGATTTCGGCTCAGGTTATAATCTTATAGGTCATGAGACTGAGCCCCATGTAGGGCTCTGTGCTGAGCAAGGAGTCTGCTTGAGGTTCTCTCCCTCTGCTCCTCCCTCAACTCACGCGTGTGGATGATCTCTCTCTCTCTCAAATAAATAAATAAATCTTTTTTTAAAAGTCTCCCATTCTGTATGTTGGTAAATTGAACACCAATAAAAAATAAATTAAAAAAATAAAAAAAAATAAAAGTCTCCCATTAGATTATTAATTGTCAGAAAGCTCAATATTTTATTTGGCATTGCATCCCCTGATACTATGTAAATCCTTACATATAATTTACTCTCAATATTTGATTGTAAAAAACTGACAAAGCAATTTTAATGAAGAGAGAGTTATATAAGCTGCCATTCTATGGATAAAGAGGTTTTATATATTATATATATATATAATATATATATAATATATATTATATATATATAATACTCAGCCATGAGAAAAAATGAAATCTTGCCACTTGCAACGATGTGGATAAAACTAGAGTATTATGCTAAGTGAAATAAGTCAATCACAGAAAGACGATTTATCCTATGATTTTACTCATATTTAAGAAACAAAACAGGGGATCCCTGGGTGGTGCAGCGGTTTGGCGCCTGCCTTTGGCCCAGGGCACGATCCTGGAGACCCGGGATCGAATCCCACGTCAGGCTCCCGGTGCATGGAGCCTGCTTCTCCCTCTGCCTGTGTCTCTGCCTCTCTCTCTCTCTCTCTCTGTGTGACTGTCATAAATAAATAAAAATTAAAAAAAAAAAAAAGAAACAAAACAGGACAATAGGAGAAGGGAGGGGAAAACAAAACAAGATGAAATCAGAGAGCGAGACAAACCATAAGAGACTCTTAATCCTAGGAGACAATCTAAGGGTCATTGGAGGGGAGGAGGGATAGGGTGGGAGGAATGATATTCAGGAGGGCACATGAAGTAATGAGCACTGGATGTTATATGCAACAGATGAATCACTGAACCCTACCTCTGAAACTAATAATATACTATATGTTAACTGAATTGTAATAAGAAAAACCCTGCCATTCTAAATACCACACAAGAGAACACTTTCGTTATATTTTAACTTAGCTAAACTCAAAGTAGCTTTCCATTAAACCTACAAGGCCCTGCATGCCAGACCCTGAACTCTCCCTGCCACTTGCTGTGGCTGCTCCCTCCACGCTGGGCCAGTGCGTGTCTCACTCTAGCCCCAGCAGGCATGTGGTGCCCCCGGGCATGTCCACCTCCTGGCTACCTTCCCAGAGACGTGTACCATTTACTCCCTCATACCCTTCTGCTCTTTCCTTACATAGCTCCTTCTTGGCCTCCTCATTCCAAAGTGCAACCCCTAGGCCACCTCACAGACCCAACCCCACTCAGAATTCTCTATTTCCTTTTCCCATAGCACCTATAACCTCCTAATCCACTACATGACTTATCATCTGTTTCTCTGACTGAAGGGAAACTCCATGGAGCCTGAGATTTCTGTTGGTTTTGTTTGCTGCTTTATCACTGCTCTCTAAAATGATGCCTGACACAGAGCGGTGCTTAAAAAATACTTGCTGAACAAATAAATTTCTCTTTAAAGTGGCAAACTACACAGTTTCATATACATACTCAAAATATGGCCTTCTCCTCTCCTGATAATAATAATAAAACTCTATTTTGGTTGCACTTGAGAGATCTCACACCAGGACAGGTTTTTTGAGGTACTTAATTTATAGAAGTTCTTTTGTTTATATTTAGCAACACAGTGTAAAGGATGATGTTACAATAGAGAATTGGAGGCCATGTTCCTGTTTGAGGTTACATTTCAATGTGAACTAAGAAAAATCCTGATAGGAATTTTAATGACCACAGTTCATGTCTTATACACCAATAAAAGAAGTTTAAAAATTCCTTAGAAGTTATTAATCACTGTGTAGTTTTAAATGATGACTAAGTACTAGACCACATATACATACCCATAATACAAAAGCACACATTTCAGACCATGAACATACAGGTTGTTTTGTAGAAATTTCCGTTGCTATTTCTATACACACAGACTTCACAAAATATCATACTGTTATTAGTCACTGACCAGTTTTTCTCTTTTCCTTATTTTATGACACAACATCTGTTCTATTGTCAACAATAATTCAGTTTGACAAAAAAAAAAAAAAAAAAAAAAAAAAATAATTCAGTTTGACCCTTTTCAAGCTATGACTAGCTAACTTCTGAGAGCCCTATCGGGCTCAAGCATATGAAGCTGAAGTACAGAAAAAGGAAAGGAGGTTATAGTTCATTTCATCCTTCCTTCCTTCCACTAAAATCACTAATATTTACTATCTACTATACACTCACAATAGTACTTGATAGAATACTAGAAAACATTCACTTCAGATCACAAATGTCCATCGTATCTCTTCTAAGAAGAGGACACTGATTGCACTTTTATAGTACAGCAGAAGAAACCCTGGTAACTTTCAAAGACAATAGAAATAAGGCTTGTGGGCTCATGCAATTATCGCACACTATGCCCCACAGCATCTCACAGGACAATCACTCCATTCCCTTTTCTTTACATACTCACCTTCTCTAATACCAAATAGGAGGTAGATCCAGTTTGCTAGAACATTTCCTTCAACTAGGTGAGTTTTTCATTATATAACAATGTTTTACATAATAAAAGCTATTTCAAAAAAATAAAAATCAAAACACCCCACAAGGATGTTCTTCCAACAAAGAGAGAAGCTTCTCAACAGTGTCCTCCTTGGGACGCCTGGGTGGCTCAGCGGTTGAGCACCTGCTTTCCACCCAGGGCATAATCCTGGAGTCCTGGGATCAAGTCCCACATCGGACTCCCTGAGTGGAGCCTGCTTCTCCCTCTGCCTGTGTCTCTGTCTCTCTCTCTCTCTGTGTCTCTCATGAATAAATAAATAAAATCTTTAAAAAAAACAAAACAAAAAAACCCCAGAGTCTTCTTCAAGTATTCTTCAATACAAGTTTTAAATAACTCATCCTAGAATATATTTTATCATATTTATCCAGCAACCATAAAATCTCTTTATTTCCTAAGAATTTTTGCACTAGGAATTATCTTGGCGATCATTTACTTCAATACCTTTATTTTACAGACAGTGAGATGGAGGTCCAAAGATTTGTGTAAGTTGTTGCTCTTCTGTCTGTCAGTGTTCCTTTATAGATCTTCAGCCTTTTAGAGCTTAGAAGAACCAAGTATGCTTCTAGATGGAAAGATATCACTGAGGGGCTGAAGCCCCTTGGCCATTTTGACAGATCCTAGAGTGGAAGGTCTGAAGTCAGAGTTATAAATTCCTACCAAATGATTCAATTCTTTCTATATCATTCCTCAAAATAGTCGACCAGTTTATATAGGCACCTAAATCAGAAACAGCCTATTCCATTTTTTTATGATCCTAACTTTTGGAAACTACCTTTATAATTTGATTTGAAAGCTGTCTCCAGTAACTTCCTCTACTGGCCTTCCTTCTATTCTCTAGAGTCAGGAAGATTGACATACGCAACCTAAATTCTTTTCTGTGAGACAGTTTTCAAATACATGATGATGATCACTGCCCTGCCAAGCCTAAACATTCTCAGTTTATTAGATCATTTCTCCTAAGACTCAGGATCCAGACCCCTACCAGCATAGTCACAGTAGTCATCTATATGCCCTTCGTAAAATGCAGCACCCAGAGCTGACTGCGAATAGCCATATCAGTCCTGGGTAAGTGTAAATATCACCTCTCTCATTCTGACAACTATATGTCTATTCACTTAGCCTACATATAAATTGCACTGTGCTAGCCCTGTTACATAGTTGGTTTAAACTGAGCCAACTAGAACTATACGGTGAACACCATAGTCTCCATCCTATGCACAAAGTCTGGATTTTCAGCTATAAAATGTTCCCCTTTAACTCCTCCCTTGTCACTCCTGTGTCCATGCAGTCATAGATTGTGTCAGTTGGCCTCCTGCCTGAAAACATTGACTAGTCCTAGTACAATGCAAAAGAGCATCATTCCTACTCACCACAGAATCCTTTGCTTCTTTCTCATAAGCTGTTAAGATACAGAATGAGCAAACTACTCTCTGCAACAAGTTTCCAGGTAGACAGAATTATCATAGTCAACATTTCTAAAAAATATTTTATTTATTTATGAGAAAGAGGGGCGGGGGGAGCAGAGACACAGGCAGAGGGAGAAGCAGGCTCCATGCAGGGAGCCCAATGTGAGACTCGAACCCAGGGATCCAGGGTTACGCCCTGGGCCAAAGGCAGGCATCAAACCACTGAGCCACTCCACTGAGCCACCCAAGGACCCCCATTTTTTTTCTTCAAAAAAATTTTTAAAATCACTTTTACACAGAATATGGATACAAAGTCATTAGTAATTGTTTTTTTCTTTTTCTTTAAAACATTTAAAAACTCACACTTTTACACAGAATATGTATACAAAGTCATTAGTAATTGTTGGTTCTTTTTTTTTTTCTGGTTAAGGTTTATTGCTTAGTCTTCCCTTCAAAGAATTTTAATACTTAACTCTTTATTAAAAAAACTTACAAAGTTCCACAGATATTACCAAGGGGTTTTTGGATAATTATTCAAAAAAAAAGTCACTAACAGAAAAATTTCACTTCCTACTTGAAAAAAAAGTGCTCACGCATATATGAGGTTAAGTGATCGCTACACTATGCTCAGTCACAAGGTGACAGGAAAAAAAAGCCACCACCCATAAAAGGATGCCTGCATAATCTCTCTTAACAACATGCCAAAGTAAGCTACTTCAGTTGGGCAAACACTGCTACTCCATGGAGGCCCCAACAAGTCACTCAGAGGTAAGTACTACATACATATATATATATATTTTTTTAACAAAGTCTTTTGTAAAACTTTAAAAGCCTACTTAAGGAAGGTATATAGGAATAGAATCTATTCAATGGCAACTATACATTTCTAACAAAAACTGTATAATTAGTATAGTTTAGACTCTTTGATAACCGGCAGTTCTAATTAGCTAATATTGAGGTCGGTGAGAATAATGGATCATGCCAGAAATCTATGCTCAAAAAAAGGGTTTACTTTGTACTTCTGTGTGAACTCAAAATTGCAAAAAAACAGTATCCACTATAAATCAGTAAATAATGCCAATATTTCAGGATACTTTAGTATGAAAGGAAAGGAACAAAGTTGTTTTTAATTTTTTAATTTTTTTAAATTTTATATTTTATGTATTCATGAGAGACATAGAGAGAGAGAAGCAGAGACACAGGCAGAGGGAGAAGCAGGCTCCATGCAGGGAGCCCAATGTGGGACTCGATCCTGGGACTCGATCCTGGGACTCCAGGATCACGCCCTGGGTCGAAGGCAGGGGCTAAACCACTGAGCCATACAGGTGTCCCACAAAGTTATTCTAAAATGGAATATTCCTACACTTAAATGCATGTGTATACCAATTATTCAGCACAATTTAAAATAAAAGAGTCATTACATTCTACTATTTGACCATGTATCTATGTATATAAAGGTCTTTTCTATATCTCTATTACTTCTATACTTTCTGGCATTTCTCTGGAGAGAATCTCAGTACTAGAATTCCTTGGGCAAAGGTATAAATGTTTTTAAAGCTTCATATATAAATTGATATTTTTTGGTTTACAAAACATTTTAGCAATTTACCCTTCCACTAGTGACAGTTTGAGCTTTACTGCTTCTCAGCTAACCTGAGTATTTTAATTATAAATATAAACTGTTAATTTGATAAGTGAAAAATAAACCCATTGCTTGCTTTATATTTATTTGATGATCACAAAAGCTACACATGTCTATTTTCTCTAGAATTTCATGTGCCTAAAATAATGTCATAAAACAATAAGGTATATGCAATGATTTGCAATATTTATGTCCAGATTAGGAATGGAAGTAATAGAAATTTTTGGCAAAATATAAGCTGTGAGGAGACTTCCTCTAAAGGAAGGGGGGGGTGTCCTGGCGGGTATCACTCGAAGTACAACACAGTGCAGTGGTTCAGAGCATGGGCTCTGTAGTCAGGCTTGAACCTGGGCTTGATTATTTCTAGGCTGTGTGGCCTAGGGTAGTCTCTGACTTCAGTTGCTTCATTTGTAAAACGGGGAGTAGTAATACAGCTAAGTCCTTGTCACCCTGGCCATCACATAGTATATGCTAGAAAACTGCTATCATTCCCCCCTCCCTCTACCCATTAAACTACCAAAGGATGAATCCAATAGGCAGTTTCCTTGCCCCATTATTTTGTGAGAGTTATTTTTCTTAAACTTATTTGCAGATCTTTATAGAATATTTTACATAAAGATTGGGTCTGTGGAGGGTAAACATCTCACTGTGCTCACCGTCTGGACTCTGCATCTGCTAATATTTCAGTACATGCTTTCTCTCCAGGGCTTAATTGTACTTTTGGGACATAACATTGCAAAGAGCACACTGCTGCACAAAGCCTCCTCACTCACTGGCTTGCCATCTACCATGTGGCGATGGTGCTGGTAATGCCTCTTCTAAGTTACTTTCAATTGGCTTCCAAGAGCTTATTAGTAATACGACCAGTCATTTACTGGAATAAACACCACCTCAGGTCACTATATGACTTTCCTTCACTTAAGTAACCCATAGGCATTTATTAGCTATCTATTGTGGGATGGTTCTGAAACACTCTACGGGATAAGAATGTTGTAAGAGAGAAAGCCATGGTCCTTTTAAGGATGAGCGTTTAAAAGGAAGAGCTTCCCATCCAGCAGAGGAGTTTAGAAGTGAGGCTTCTCCCCCTGCCGTGAGTAAGGGCCTGCTGCAGCGTTCAAGGCCACAGAGTACAGAGCATGCTGAGGGTGTGCAAGCCCCTCCAGCCCATAGAACTCCTCAGCTTTTCAAGAACTCTGTAAAGTACAGGGCTTCAATGTCAGATGAGATAATACACATAAAATCATCTGGAAACTGTAGAGTTAACATGTCTTGAAAGCTCAAAGAGAAGAATAAAAATATTGTGTTAAATGTCTGCAAATACCTAAATAAGTAGTATAAAAATAAATTAATAGCATAAAAGCTATCCTAGGGGGTGCCTGGTGTCTCAGTTGGTTAAGTGTCTTCCTTGGGCTCAGGGGTCCTGGGATCAGCCCCTGCTCAGCAGAGAGTCTATTTCTCCCTCTCTGCCCCTCCCCCTGGTCATGCTTGCTTTCTCTCTCTCGAATAAATAAAATCTTTCTAAAAAATAAAAAAATGAAAGACGCTATCCTTGGTATTTACCATCTTCTTTCAGTCCAAATTGTTTTATGGAAATATTATTAAAAATAGTAAAATCTAAATTCATTTGTAAAACCTTTACTTGCTTTAAAATATGTTTCAAGTAAATTAATGAATGCCTTCGTTTAAATCAATATATTCCCTTCTTCTCCTCCCTTCCTCCATCTCCCCAGCTCTCCTCTTCTTTCTAGTTCAGACAGGATAAGTTGGTATGTGTTAAAGTTTTGAAAAATCTTCCTATTTTTACCTGTTTTCTACCAATAACACCAGATCATGTTGGAAACAGGAGCTAGGGATAAAACACTGCACCAAATGTGATTTCTGGAGTCAAACTGCCAGGATTGAATCCTGACACCTAACAGCTGTGTCTTTAGACACATCATGTAAAGGCTCTGTGCCTCAGTTTCACCACTGGAATGGGTTTGTGAAAATTCTGTGATGATTCAGTGAGTGAATAAATATGGAGTACCCAGAACAGTACCTGGAAGACAGTCTGCACTTCACAATACTGGTTACTATTACTAATCAAGAACTCTGATAAGGAACCTCTGACTGAGGATGGAGAAAGCTGGCACTCTGCTGTCCTGTACTGGGTAGTTATTGGGCCTCAGTCCTGGGTCAGCTGGAGATATACAAGATTCACAGTTCTTACTCAAAGGATTGCACCGGCTAGTGGGAAACAGAAAAATAAACCTAACAACACTGATGCTAATACAGAGCACAGTGTCCTCACAAGGATATTCCATGCTGCTTTTCTTGAGGGGTGCTGGTAAGAAAGCAGGAGAGGATAAAATCAAGGAAGTTTCTAGGAACAGTTGATTTTTAACTAAGTCTTGAAGGAAATAGAAGCAAAGGATTTGGGACAAAGGAAGGATGCCTGGGTTGCTCAGGGTTGAGAGTCTGCCTTCAGCTCAGGGTCCTGAGATCGAGTCCTGTATCAGGCTCCTTGCAGGAAACCTGCTAATCCCTATGCCTATGTTTCTGCCTCTCTTTCCATATCTCTCATGAATAAATAAAATCTTAAAAAAAAAAAAAAGGATACAGGACAAAGGAGAGGAGGCATCAGACAGAAGCAAGAGTGCCTAAAAAGCACAGAGCTGTGAGAGAACACAGGACATCAAAAAACTGCAAATAATTTAGTAAGGCTGGAGCCAGGGATCACAGGGAGAAGACGGCCAGAGAGCCAGCTGTGGAAGAAGACAGTGCAGTCACAAGGAAATCATGTGTCACGACTGAGAGCTTTCCATTTGCCCAGGGTGGTCGATAGGCTGCATTTGAAAGGCATCGTGAGAGTGGCAGCAGTAGCTCCAGGGAGAAGCAAGGGTGGTCTGAGGGCAGGCAGTGGGAGTGGGAGTCGTATAAGGACAGGCAGAGGGACAGACAAACCCACAGTGCAGTGGAGAGGTGGAGGGTGGGAGTCAGGAGGCTGAAGGCACAGGAACTGCTGATGGGAGGTGGTGGGTGAAGGAGCGCATGGAGCCCTGGACACCTCTGGGACTCCTAACCTAGCACCCACGCTGAGGGAGGACCCCAAGCAAATGACCTTATCTCTGAAATTCTGTTATCCACAAAGTAAGGATATTTAATGTTTCTGACTAATTTCCATGAGGTAAGAGACAAAAAACAAAACCTGAAACTCCCTTGAACTTTAAGGAGAAAAGGCACATATGTTTTCTAGAAACCTTCTGGACTTAAAGGATAAAGACTCTACAGACTCAGATCTTCGCTATAAAATCTTTTTAAATTATTCAATTATCCTACTTATAGGTCAAATCCTGCCACATGGAAACACAGTATTTGTCTTCCTCACACTGTAATGAGTATTACAGTGGGGTTCTTTTTTTTCTTACAACTCCTAAACATTACATTGTATAACTCTAGTCCTTTGTACTACCACCTCCTTTGTCTTCATGTTTGAGAACTTTCACACCATCCTCGTCAGTACTAAAGCTGCCAAAAGCCACACAAAGAAAATCAGTGAAAGGTGAAAGAAAAATAGCTGGAATATGTGAAACCCCAAATGTGCAAGTGGGTGTTTGATCAAATAATCCAAATGTCAGGCCCCTTCCCCTTTAATCCCAAGGTACATGTTTACAGAAGGTGACATGGTCTTCAGTGCCCACTAGGTCAGGATGCCAGAGGCACAAGTAACCTACAGATTGGCAAATGCTAGTTGGGTTTTGTTTTGTTGTTTGTTTGTTTGTTTGTTTTTCCTGGATCTTCAAAAAGTTCTCCATGGCCTTAGTAAGACTGTTGTCCTGTACTGGGTAGTTATTGGGCCTCAGTCCTGGGTCAGCTGGAGATATATAAGATGATGTTCTGCAGACCTCCTGAGAGGTGGTCAGAACCAGCCTAGGCCATGGCATCAGCGGCAGCATCACACTTTCCAAAAAAAGCGAGCTCCCAGGGGGCAGGCCAGGGAGGTTCTCGCATACAGACAACCACAGACAACACTACACTGAGCACACTCTGGCAGGTGTGACATTCTATCCTGACAAAGTACAAGCAGCTGTCAGTGTGTCAGCTTCCTGGACAATGTTCCCTATATCCTTCCCAAAAGGACTCGACCACAGTTACCTACCAAAATAGGACTCAAAGCTGGTTGGGGGAAAAAAATCACCTGAAAGTGTAGAAAGATTTGCTTCATTAAAGTGAACTGGGCGTGTGCTACCAGTGCAGCCGAGTGGCAGCTTACTGGAACACCCCTTCTGACTTTGCCCATGAAGTGACAAAAGGCTGTGCCCATGCTGCTCGTAGTCCTTCTGTGCCTTAGGTTTCTGTCCCCCAGCAGGAATTAATGTTTCCCACCTGCCTACTTTACAGGCAAATGGCCCACACAACTGCTCAGGTGATGATTTTTAGTCAACTAAAAAGAAGGTGAAAAAAAATCATTGGTTGAGTGCGAGGCCACCATGTGTGTGATGCTGGACCAAACTCAGATGTCTCTGATCAGTCAAGAAGGAGGAGGCTTTCTCAAGTAACTGACAAGTGCTCATAAAACTAGGTAACCAGAGGAAGAAGTAAAGCTTTCTTTTGTGTGTGGTGGGCAGGGGGAGAGGGGTGTTTATTCTCAAGGGCACTGTTAAACAGCCAAGGCCTGCTACTTGATACATCTGTGTTTGTGTAGTTCCTCAGCAGATCGAATCCTTATTGTTCCGCAGGACCCAAGCTTTCACCTATAATCTCCTTTCTCAAAGCTTTCATTTTTTTCCCCCACTCCAGAAACTCCTAAACCTTACCTCTCCTCCAGAAAATAGTCAAAGGACAATGTATCAAGAGAAATCAGAGAAAGATCAGATCAATCAACACTTATCATTTAACAACATACAAATATAATTCATATCTATGTGTCCACATTGTGTGGCTCTTCTGGTTTTTGAAAGCATGGTCCTGGAACTTCCTCTTTGGTGCATGTGGGCACTTGAGTGAGATCATCTTGATGTGTAAATATGGTCTCCAGCATACTTGGTCTTACAGAGAAGTCACCTCCTATTGCCTCACATGACTTGAACCATTCAAAGCAATGCTAAGGCCTGAATTTACACAAAATTACTAGAGGTTTAGCTCTTTTTCATTTAAGGTTGTTGACGGTTATTATGTGAATAAATTATCAGAGGTAAAAGCAACATTTCAGGAATCTTAAAGCAAAAACTAAAAGCTGGTATTCTCGTTCATACTAAAATCTTTGAATATAGTGGTTTTATTCTGTTTCTGCTACAAATAAAAGCTAAGATATCATTATCCAAGCAAGTTGGTACCAGGGTAAATACTTCCAGAGTACAAATTACATTAGAGCTTAGACAATTTTCTTAAATACTAAAAGATGAGTTTTGCTTTAGTTTCTGTGGCTAGAAAGAACTTGTCAGCTCATGTCAACATGTCCGGTTATGCAAAAATGAGATGATAATGTCTTAAGAAACGTTAGCTGCTCTAGTAGCAGTGAAGTCAACTCTAAACACACAAAGACCCACTTCCGAAAACATAAGTAAAAATACAGTGGAGGATATTTTGCTGTGGAAGAACATGCTGTTTTACATATGCTAGAATAGTAGCAGAGTTATCAATATTGCATTACAGAGACAAAACTGGGATAGACTCCTTTGCTTAATAACAAAAATGGCAAGAGAACTGGCATAGGTGGCTGCCAGGAAGGCTGTAGGTACTTCACTGTCAAGAGGTAAGGGGGTTCCTCAGATAGGACCTGAATACAGCCCCACACTTCATGCAGCCCAGTTACTAATTGTGCTCTTGGGGCAAAGTCTCAATCCTCATTCATGTCCCTCAGAGATGGGGGTATTAAGGACAGTTTCGTGACCACATACACCTTTCCACTAGAAAGCGTTATGAGGAAATTATAATTATTATAGATAAAAGTATTCCAAGGAAAAAAGAGCTAAACACTTCTTTGTGCTGTTCTCTAGGTAGTAAAATTATAAGACACAATACTTCCAAGTACAATACAGTATATCTATACTACTAACATGTCAGAAGCTGTTGTCTAATGATTATAAAAATGTAAAATACTTAAGAGGTGCTTGGCTGGCTCAGGCGGTAGAGCATGTGACTCTTGATCTGGGGATCATCAGTTCAAGCCCCCCGCTGAGTGTAGAGTTTACTTTAAAAAAAAAAAAAAAATTGGGATCCCTGAGTGGCTCAGTGGTTTAGTGCCTGCCTCTGCCTGTGTCTCTGCCTCTTTCTCTCTCTCTCTCTCTCTGTGTCTCTCATGAATAAATAAATAAAATCTTAAAAAAAAAAGATTAACTTATTTTAAAAATATTTAAAATGTATTAAAAAAATAAACAGATAAAGGAAGAAAAGGAGAAAGGGAGGTGGGAAGAAGTTAGTTATACCTGAAAAAAAAGATTAAAAGAGCAGTTTGCAATCCAAAGGTTGCTAAGGAGTATTGTAATCCAAAGAGCAAGCAGAACCCTGGTAGGTGTGAGAAGGAGCCACTGGAACAAGAGTGAGATAATGTCTCTTTAGATGGCAGCACATTCCCAACATCATACATACATCCATCAGTTTCAGGCTCTCCCATACTGAAAGATCTCCTCTCGGCATTTCCAGGACCTAGCATATGACAACACTAAAAGCAATTTTTGCTGAATAAAAGAATGGAGTAAGTCAAGGTTCAGGAAAGTAATATCAAATGGATTAGAGGAAGGTATAAAATAATACCTCCGAGGGAAGATATTAATAAACTAAGATTCATTCATCTGAGAATGTAATAACAATGGTCAAGCACATGAAAGCATCTTCCTCTCAATTTGGAAAACATAAAATTGACTAAAACTAGAGCATCAATAGCTTAGGACAATCAAGAACTAAGGTAATATGCTAGTGTCACTAACAAAATCAACTTTCGAGAGCTTATCAAACATCCAAATGACCAGATTTGAAGACTGCCTTGGTTCGTCTTTACCAAAGATCATTTCTGAGCCATCCTATTTACATGACCACATTGTGCAGGTGTCTCTCTGATTGACTCAGCACGAAGGTGAGCAGTAAGAGGCGCATCAAGAGTCTTTCCCTCAGGGTTCTACGCTATCCCAGAAGTGGGAACTCCACCGTCCTCAGAAGAATTATTCCCCTGCTCTGGAGCGGCTGGGCCACATTGTTCCCGGGCTGTTTATTTACAGGTAAGAATGGTTCTTAAAGCCTGGATGACTTTGAAACCATAGGCTCTTAGTTCTATGAGCTGCCCCTGCCAAGCAAGGACGGGACAGAGTAGGAGACCCAAAGCCTGGTTGCCACGAAGAAGCATCCAGCATGACCTTTTAACTTGTATGACATGCAGTTTTCTCACACGGCAAGTAAGTAGGTGAGAGCAGTACTTAGCCCACAGGCTTACTGTGAGAGTGCTTCCAGATAGGGCTTCAAGGTAGGCGCCTAATAAAAATTCATGCATCAACCCAAATAAAGTGCACTGAAGGACCACCTCTGAAATGCATTGCAGATGATAAGGTTTTTGTAAGAAGAACTGACCTAAAGAATTTTTTTTTATTTTAAGAATTGTTTTTCTTAGATTAAGTTATTTATCTAGTTCCTCATTTCATAGGCAATTCATGTTCGGTATTAGAAATTTAAAGGTATATGGACAAAACTCAAAAATGACTTGTACAAAATTATGTTTTGGCATACATATCCATACAGGTGTGTATGGATTGTGTATAATTGCTTTTCCTTTCCCCGAAGTGATATGTTGTGTAATCTGCTTTCCTTACTTAATATACGTCTCTGCCCAGTAACAGGCACCCACACTGCCACTTCCAGTGACTGCAGAGTATTCCACTGTATAGCTATCTCATAAGGTATTAACCAATCCCCTGATGATGGACATTTGATTTGTTTGCAAATTTTCATCTTTATAATTAACATCATGTTAAATATTCTTGAAAATCAAATGTTCTGCAACCCCTGCCATTTCTGGCTCTAATGGGTGCCATACTTCATTCAGTAAGAAGTTGGATACATATTTACCACATGGCAACAATGCACGTTCTTCTCTGAGTCTCACATTAACATAACTTTTCTCATCTCTGCAATAATATTTATTCATATGGAGAATTTCTATCCCAGCATGTATTTCAAAAGCATTTCCTGAATCTACCGAGAAATATTCCTCAAAATAAAACAAACATGTTGAGATTTTCAGAAAAAAATTTTCACAGAAAGTACAAAAATAAAAGTTCTTGCTACCTGTTCCTTAAGTTACAGCCCCTGTCTGGGATTTTCACATCTTTGTGTCTAGTCTCAGTTCTTGAAAAGTTACTTCTCACATAAAGCCTTTCCCAACTAAGCGGATAAAGGTTTTTCTACTTTCATTCCACAACTGCAATTTCCATGATTCAAGAAACATTTTTTTTTCTGCACAAAATAGAAAGTCCATATTTGTTGGGTTTTTGTTTTGTTTTCAAATTTATTAATTTCTGTAATTGTCATTTTCTTCTACTTTCCTCGGGCAAACAATTCTCTTCTAGCTTCCTGAACTGTATGTTTATCTATTTTCAATCTTTTTTAAAAAATGCTTTCACAAGCACACAGAGTTGAGTCACTGCGCTGTACACTTGAAACAAATGTAACATGTGCTAACTAGCTCAAATAAAAATTATTTCAGAATAAAAATCTGCAAATAAATGCATTCAGGGCTCTCCGTTACTTCTGAGATTAACACTTCATCTGAATCCCACAGTTAGGCATAAAGTATTTTAGTCATTTTGTTCTAAGTACTTCAAAATTCCCACTCTCATTTCTTAACCCATGAGTGCTTAGAAACATATTTTTTTAGATTCCAAATTTATCCTTTATTTTTTTATCATTCATTTCTAATTTAGTTGCCCTGTAGTCTCTGGCATGTCAGCTGCTAAATTAACAGTTTTCTGAAAGTTCTGAGTCCCTCTGATGACCTCGTACATAGTCAAATTTGCAAAAATGCTCATGTACAAATTCTATAAGGTCACAAATTCTATAAGGTCACATTGGGTAGATCTAAGTCTCTAATCTCTTTTTTATCTGGCATAGTCCAATAAAGATGTGCTAAAATCTCCCACTATGGTTGTGAATTTGCCAATTTCTCCTTTAAATTTTGCTGTTACATGCACAATTTAAGATTATTTTTATGTTTTTTGTGAACTGTTCTTTTTACCTTCTATAGTGACCCTCTTCATCCCTATTAATATTCAATTTGCCTTAAAGTCTGTTTTTTCTTTTCTTTTTTTTTTTTTTTTTTTTTTTTAGTATTGCTACTCTGGCTTTTCACTGACGGATTTGCCTGATACACATTTTCCCGTGTTTTTATTTTCAACCTGAGTCATTTTTTGAGTTGTATCTCTTCTAAGCAGCATACAGCTGGATTTTTCTTTTTTACAAATCCAAACTGACAGTTCTTTTAATAGGTGAGTTCAATCCATTTAAATTTCTTTCTCATTATCAAGAAAGAAATTATCTTTCTTGATTAATAGAATGTACTACTTCCATTTTTGTTCCCTTTTGCTTTAGGTCATATTTCCTTTTTTTTTTTTTTTTAAATAAATTTTTGTTTATTTATGATAGTCACACTCAGAGAGAGAGAGAGAGGCAGAGACACAGGCAGAGGGAGAAGCAGGCTCCATGCACCGGGAGCCCGACGTGGGAGTCGATCCAGGGTCTCCAGGATCGCGCCTTGGGCCAAAGGCAGGCGCCAAACTGCTGCGCCACCCAGGGATCCCTAGGTCATATTTCCATAGTTTAACAGTTAACCTATGTATGTGATGCACACCTATAATATTATAACATTATTCTCTGATAACCCCCACTGTGTGTTAGTTTCACTGTGTAAGATTGTTAGAACTAGAGGCACCCGGGGTGGCTCAGCAGTTTAGCACCGCCTTCGGCCCAGGGCTTGATCCTGGAGACCCAGGATCGAGTCCCACGTCAGGCTCTCTGCATGGAGCCTGCTTCTCCCTCTGCCTGTATCTCTGCCTTTCTCTCTCTCTCTCTCTCTGAGTCTCTCATGAATAAACAAAAATCTTAAAAAAAAAAAAAAAGATTGTTCGAACTAAGCAATCAGAGGAGCAGTTGGTGCTTTGATATGGCTAGGGATAGAGTCTTTCTCTTTTAATATAAACATCATCACTAGATATATTGAAATTTTCCCTAATTTTGCTGAGTTTCAGATGAGATTTGTGCATAGAAACTGTCCTATCAGAATATTTTTCTTTTAAAAATAATTTCACAGAATTTATTGTTCTGCTCTTCCTAAGTTTTATCAAAGTTCAGCCCCATATAAGGAGTTTTATTGTAGTTTCCCACTTTTCGATGTAGGACTTGAAATTTCATCTTAACATTATTTATCACAAGAAAAGAATTGGAAATAATTCATCAAGGGAGTAGCTAAGCAGATTATGCATGAACACACTGGAATACTGTAGAAATATCCAATGTCTGCATGAGATCTATATATGACAGATCTATAGATTATACTGGTCCATGGCCATGTTAAGTGGATAAAGCAGAACACAAGACACCATATGTGTAATGCTTACTAGCATGCAAAATACAGGAATGTACACCGCATGCATCAGTGGGGTACTTGGGAAATGATCTAGTTCAGAATTAATCTTTCCCCCTTAAACAGCTTAAGTTTTTTCTTTCTCTTTCGTCGTTTTTGTCGTGGTTGTCGTGGTTACCATCTTCTTCTTTTTTAAAAGAAAACCTAACTTTCAGTTCCTAACAAGGCCTTAGCTTGTTTCTCATACTTTTTAGGTTAACACAAATCAGATCACTGTGGTAAATTCATATTTCACTAAATAAATGTAACTGATTTCATTTCCTGGCAGTGATATGCATTTGCCCCCCCCACAGAAAAAAAAAAAAAAAGTCCAACTGAAATTCAATTTAAAAGCAGAATTTTACTCTCCTCAGAAATGTGGGTGCTGCACATGATTTTGTTCTTAACCAGACAGTGAATCAGGAAAAAAAGGGGATATTTCTGCCTAAAAAGTTAGTGCATCCCCTCTTCCCACAAAAATATATTTGCTCTATTTAGATGGTTATATTTCCTTTGCCAGAGCTTTGCCAAAATCACCAAATTGTGAGTAAAAACATAAATTTTATTCTTTGATCTTTTATTAAATAGGTAAACATATTACATATCACAGATTTTTTTTCCTTTTGAGGGTACTTCTTAATAATCCCCTTTATCTATTTCACTTATACTCCCCACCTACTTCTCTGGTTAACTACCAGTTTATTATCTGTATTTATGGGTCTGTTTCTGCTTTTTTGTCTTGCATTTCAGACTCCACATATAAGAGAAATCATCTGGTACTTATCTTTGACTTATTTCACTTAGCATAATCCCCTCTAGATCTACCCATGCTGTTGCAAATGACAAGATCTCATTCTTTTTTATGGCTGAGTAATATTTCAGTGCGTGTGTGTATGACTAGTATCTATTCACCTATCAGTGGACACCTGGGTTGCTTCCATATCTTGGCTATTGTAAATAGTGCTAAAATAAACATAGGGGTACATATATCTTTTTGAATTCATATTTTCATTTTCTTTGGGTAAATACATGATAGTGGAATTACTGAATTGTGTGGTATTTCTATTTTTCTTTTTTTTTGAGGAACCTCCATCCTGTTTTCCAGAGTGGCTGCACCAGTTTGCATTCCCATTAACAGTGCACAGGGGTTCCCTTTCTTCTGCATTCTCACCAACACTTGTCTTTTGGATACTAGCATTCTGACCAGTGTGAGGTGATACCTCACTGTGGTTTTCATTTGCATGTTCCTGATAATTAGTGAGGTTAAGTATCTTTTCATGTGTCTGTTGGCCATTTGTATGTGTTTTTTTTTTAAGATTTTATTTATTTATTCATGATAGACATAGAGAGAGAGAGATAAAGAGAGGCAGAGACACAGGCAGAGGGAGAAGCAGGCTCCACACTGGGAGCCTGACGCAGGACTCAATCCCGGACCCCAGGATCGCGTCCTGGACCAAAGGCAGGCGCCAGACAGCCGAGCCACCCAGGAATCCCCCATTTGTATGTCTTCTTTGGCAAAATATTTATTCAGGTCCTCTGCTCATTTTTAATCAGATTACTTTTGTTTTGAGTCAGAGAAGTTTTTTATATATTTTGGATATTGACCTCTTATTAGATATATCATTTGCAAATATCTTCTCCCAATCACTAGGTTGCCTTTAAAGGTTTTGCTGATGGTTTCCTTTACTGTGCAACACATCACAAGATTTTTAAAAATTATATAAATCTTAAAATTTTAGATGTTAGATCTATAAAAGGGAGTTTACATTGTTTTTACCTAAATATGCTTTTAATCAAAAGTACTCTTCTTGGTTCTTCCTAGAGATTCTGCACACCATTAACGGATACAAAAATGGACAATTTAACTACACCCTCTGCAGCTACTCAGGGAAGTGACTGTGATCTCTATGCACACTACAACACAGCCAGGATACTAATGCCTCTGCATTACAGCATTGTCTTCATAATTGGGCTTGTAGGAAACGTGCTAGCCTTGGTGGTTATTATTCAAAACAGGAAAAAAATCAACTCTACCACTCTATATTCAACAAATTTGGTGATTTCTGATATACTTTTTACCACTGCCTTGCCTACACGGATAGCCTACTATGCACTGGGCTTTGACTGGAGAATCGGTGAGGCCTTGTGTAGGATAACTGCTCTTGTGTTTTACATCAATACATACGCAGGTGTGAATTTCATGACCTGCTTGAGCATTGACCGGTTCTTTGCTGTGGTGCACCCTCTACGGTACAACAAGATGAAAAGAATCGAACATGCAAAAGGCATTTGCATATTTGTCTGGATTCTAGTATTTGCTCAAACACTCCCACTACTCATAAAACCTATGTCAAAGCAGGAGGAAGAAAGGACTACATGCATGGAATATCCAAACTTTGAAGAAACAAAATCTCTTCCGTGGATTCTGCTTGGTGCATGTTTCATAGGATATGTGCTTCCTCTTCTAATCATTCTTGTGTGCTACTCTCAAATCTGTTGCAAACTCTTTAAAACTGCCAAACAAAACCCACTGACTGAGAAATCTGGTGTAAACAAAAAGGCTCTCAACACAATTATTTTTATAATTGTTGTGTTTGTTCTCTGTTTCACACCTTACCATGTTGCAATTATTCAACACATGATTAAGAAGCTTCATTTTCCTGATCTCCTGGAATGCAGCCAAAGACATTCATTCCAGATCTCTCTGCACTTTACAGTATGTCTGATGAACTTCAATTGCTGCATGGACCCTTTTATATATTTCTTTGCATGTAAAGGGTACAAGAGAAAGGTTATGAAGATGCTGAAGCGTCAGGTCAGTGTGTCAATTTCCAGTGCTGTGAGGTCAGCCCCTGAAGAAAACTCACGTGAAATGACGGAAACTCAAACAATGATACATTCCAAGTCTTTAAATGGAAAATAAAAAGGATTAAATCTTGGATTTATAGCAAAGTAGACTGTATGATGAACTTTGCCAGACTTTTCTTATAAAGCAAAATGATTGTTTAACTTCCAAATAGGATTCATGTAAATTCCTTTCATTGGGCATGAGCTCCCATCTCCGACTTGGAAGTAAACTGATATATATTATTTTTTACACTCAAGAAAACAACATAAAGCAAAGTTCTAATTTGTAAATGGAATACTATACCAAAAGGGAGGCTAACTCTCAGTGTAAAAAGTTTTGTGTTAATAAAAAATTTAAGCATCAGTATTTCCTGCCAATCATTTGGCAAAAGAAGACTGTAAGACTGTATATTGCCCATGTAAAAATGTCAATATTGTAATATGTTTCTTTCTTTACGGTAACATATTATTTTGATCCATACTTCTTTCAATCTTAGACTTTCATCTCAATAACATTGGTGTTTTGTTTTGTTTTGTTCTGAGTTATAAAATTTTGTTTCAAAGAACTCTTTTGGAATAAAGAGCAGGATACTACAAAATTAAGAGTATGTCTTTCAATGCCTACTTATAGGTAGAACAGAATTAGCAATAGATAGATTTGGATGACAACGTTTTAAGTAATGATGATGACAGAGTCAATGAAAACACTGAGCTCTTTCCCAAGCAGCCAGCAGAGTAGTTAGGGCCCACAGGTCAGGCACATGACAAAGATTTTATGTGGAGGTACCCACTGGGAGGAGGGTCCACTTGCTGAATTCTGCTTAGGAATAAAATAATTTGCAAATATGCTTGGTTTTTCTTGGGTATCTAGGGGATCATTTCATTTCTTTTTTATTCATAGGTTAGTAGTACCCTGATCTGTATTTCAATGGGCTGGGTTACCAGAAAGGGCAAAGAGCATGAGCAGCAGAAGGCATAGTTGCCACCTGCTTAAATAAGATAGGGGACAGGAATCCCTGGATGGCTCAGCAGTTTAGTTCCTGCTTTTGGCCCAGGGTGTGATCCTGGATACCCGGGATCAAGTCCCACGTCAGGCTCCCTGCATGGAGCCTGCTTCTCCCTCTGCCTGTGTCTCTGCCTCTCTCTCTCTCTCTCTCTCTCCCTCTCCCTCTCTCTGTCTTTCATAAATGAATAAACGAAATCTTTAAAAAGGAAAAAAAGGGGACAAAATGCCCAATTATAAACTTAGAGTTGCCAAGATTCTCTCCAACATTATATATATATTTGCTCACATAAATACCTCAGCATGAATTGTATGACCTTTGCAAGTATAGTCACCCTAGTCTGTCAGCTCAATTTTGTTTTACTAAGTCCTCAAATTACTTCAATATAGTATGATTTTAGCAGTAATACCGATTTTGATGATAGAACATAAAGAAATGACACACTGGGGTGGCCCCGGTGGCGCAGCGGTTTGGCGCCGCCTGCAGCCCGGGGTGTGATCCTGGAGACCCGGGATCGAGTCCCACATCGGGTTCCCTGCATGGAGCCTGCTTCTCCCTCTGCCTGTGTCTCTGCCTCTCTCTCTGTGTCTCAATGAATAAATAAAATCTTCAAAAAAAAAAAAAAAAGAAATGACACACTGTATCATGAGTCATACTTCACATTTTTCTTAGGCTTTATATCCTAGAAATCTTTTCTTTCAAAATCTTATCTTACTCATTTCAAACTTTTACCTTGTAAGAAAATTCATCTTTATGGTTGAGTCAATACTATTTACTGAGTACTTTAAGATTTGTATTATGTGTATTTCACAAAGAGCTACCTGACCTTGAAGACACTGACCAAAAAAAGGCATTGATCTTTTTAACACCTGATGGAGACAGGTTGAAACTACATGGAGGGAAGTCAAGATCTTAGGACCTTTTCTTCCCTCCACATATAAACTCCCCAAGTAAAGGAGAAGAAAGGGCAGACGACTACATACATGCTATACAGGGCAGAGTGGCACTTACATAGTCATTTGAATTGGATCCCAAAAGAAAAATTGTAATGAAAGCTACTGAAGGAAAATCAAAAATAGAGCCACCATAATTTCAGAGAATCTCTATGGTGCACAAGTTCGATGATGACACTGGAGCAGAGACCAGCTTACATGTGAGCCAACATGTTGCTTCACAGAAGATGAGAAAGTCCTCTCTGCGCTAAGGATCTTAAGATGTTTCAAACAAGAAAGTAAATATCTATGTTACTTGGCAAATGGGTAACACATTATTTTTATCTGTTTAGTTTTCTGCCTTCTACCTCCATTCTAACACAAACCTATATAAATGATTTTTTCCAATCAGTAGCCATATTACCAAAAAGGTAAACTTTAAACCTATCTCCAACTAATTAAAAAAAAAAAAGAAGAAGAAGTCTGTACTCCAGTCAAATCCAGCTATTCACTCTCCTTCAAAAGGCCCTTATTGCCTATTTCATTCATGAAGCCATAGTTTGTTTATATCTGGCCTTTGGGCACCCTTACACTATCTGGGATTATTAGTTGGCTTTACATTTTTTTCCCTCATGGAATATGTAAACCTGGAAAAAAGGGACAGTTGTCATAAAATCTTTGTATTCTGGAGCAGCCCGGGTGGCTCAGAGGTTTAGCACTGCCTTTGGCCCAGGGCCTGATCCTGGGGACCAGGGATAGAGTCCCACATCGGGCTCCCTGCATGGAGCCTGCTTCTCCCTCTGCCTGTGTGTATCTCTGCCTCTCTCTCTCTCTCTCACATGAATAAATAAATAAAATCTTTTTTAAAAAAATCTTTGTATTCTGTTACAAAGAGGTGGCCTTATATAAAACACACTCTTTGAAAATCACAACCCTGTAAAAGTATTTTCTATATGAATCAGGTGATACATTATTAATAATTTTAAATAATAATCGTGAGCTAGAAAAACTTACCTAGGAAAGCTGACAGTTATATAGCAGCTAATCATATCTACCTCTTCATAATTTGTCTTCTAAAAGGATATTTGGTTAATTAAAAAAAAAAAAAAACCTCAAAGCTATTTAGCTTGAATCAACTCTTCAACGATAGTATAGAATAGTAATTTAGATGTTAGAAATCATATTAGGTATATGTGACAAGCTCAGTAATTTACAAAACAGTCCATACTTTATGTAATGTCTTCCTTTCCATATTCCTGTGAAACAGGATGAACACATAGTATCACCCATACTTTATTACAAAATCCAAAGTTCTGGGATGCCTGGGTGGCTGAGCGGTTGGGTGTCTGCCTTGGGCTCAGGTCGTGATCCCAGAGACCCGGGATCAAGGCCTGCATGGGCTCCCTGCGTGGAGCCTGTTTCTCCCTCTGCCTGTGTCTCTCTGCCTCTCTTACGAATAAATAAAATCTATAAAAAAAAAAAAACACAAAAAAAACTCAAAGTTCCAAAGAGGGACCTGGTAAATTGGAGGCAACATTAGGTATATAACCCTAACTCTATTATCCTAGCCATAAAGTAGACAGAACTGTATCACAAGACCTTGAAAAAGTATTAGAAGGCTTAAACTGTTCCATTATGTGCCAGCAGACCATCTAATCTTTCAATGGGACAAGAAGCCAACAGTAGGTAGATTATAAACTTGGCTGAGGTATGAGTTCCATGAACACTAGGATGCCATTTGCTATGTATGTACCAGCACCTGGTACAGAGCCTGGCACACAAAAAGTTCTCAAATATCCATCTAACTGAATAGTGCCTGTTTTGTACTATTACTAACAAAAGTCTAAAGCCCTATAAAATTATCTGTGAAGTTCTTCATTTCTCAATAGAGGATGCACCTTAAATGCTTAATTACATTAGCCAAAGCATATACATATATATGTGTGTGTGTGTATACATACATATACACACACACACACAAACACACACACACTAGAGCATACATGTAATTGAAGACTGTGATCATCTAAGACCTTGCAATTTAAACTAGGCATATTTTAAAAACAGAGCTAATTACTCAACAAGTCAATTTAAATCTAGAATATGTTCTGCTTGGAAATGATTTTATATTTCAAGAGGCGAGGGCAGTGACTCTCACCAATCAGAAACATACTGGGCAATTTTAAATGGGGAAGCACTGATCTTAAAATGATCTATTTTGGTCACTCCTTAGCCCATTATGATTTGTTATTCTTTGCAAAACTTAAAAACATGTCCTTACTGATTACTCAGGTCAGAATGAAAAAAATGAAAACTTGATCTGGTGACAACATGGCATATTCTTTGAATCCAGGGAGTACTAAAAGCACTCATGAGAACTGCTGCCAATGCAAGTCTGTTTTACATTAAATTCTGAAAAAAATGATCGCTTAAAAGATAATCTCCAAATTTCTTTTAAAATAAAAGCTCAAAAAAAATAAAATAAATAAAATAAAAGCTCAATTAGCTAAGAAGGACATTTATTGACTGCTTCCTACGTGACACTTTTCCAAGCACTTGACAGGCATTATTTCACTTAATCCTCATTGCCTTAAGAGATGGGGACAATTATTATCTCAATTTTGCCAATGAGGGACCTTGAGTGCCAGAGCACATGCAGAGGTGGAGCCAGGAATGAAATCCAGACCGTCGGACCCCAGTGCCTGGAGGCTGACTCAAGAGTGCAAGGATGTCCCTGCTTACAAAAGCATGTTTATTAAGAGATGGTTCCATTCCCCCACCTCCTGTGCCTTCCTGTGGCCTGGGCATCCCCCACCAGAACATGAGAGCTTCCATGAAGCCTCCTTCCTGCAGGGTCCCTAAGTTCTCTACAATTCAAGCTTCAATCTCTCAGACACCCATACTCCATGGCCCTCCTCTCCAGTGACTGCCACCTGGGTGTTCTTTCTCCCCGTGCATGTTCCCTTGCCCATCTTTTCTTGACCCAACATTGTCATCCCAGTCCAGATGCTGACATTGCACACCTAAATTACTACAGCTTCTTTCCCCTGGCCCCTTAACTACTGTCAGAAACCAGCCTTCCTGTCAGATGTTATAGTGGAAGCCAGCAGAGCAGTAACAACAAATACTTGCTGACAGTAACATGGCATAATGCTTTGACCAATATACATACATACATATATATAATCTCTCTACAGAAGCACTAGATAGATAATCTCATTCAAGCCTCATAATACTTCAGTGAGGTTCATCTCATTACTATCCCTATTTTACAGGCAAGGAAATTATACTCCAAGAAACTGAGTAACATGCCCAAGGTCACACAGCTCTAAATATTGGCAGTCCAAATCCAAGGTCTATCCATTAGTCTTAATCACTATACTATTTGTTTTATTCAAGTAGAATTATGGCCTACATCCTCGGAGAGCCTTGAAAGAGACACTCACCAAGTAACTTCAAATTCCCTTAGGGGGTATATGTGACTACTTTCGGCCAATGCAGTGGTGGCAAAAGTGACATATGTCACTTCTAGGCTGATGTGTTAGAGAGCAGAGCGAAATATTCTATTCCCCTCTTGCCTCCTATCACAGCAGCCAGAGCTGTTCTAGATGGTGGGAACCTTTGTCAGCCTGGATCCTTGAATGAGTCAACGGAGAACCCCCCTACCGCTTACCCTAACCATTCATGTTGGCCAAGTGGCACAAGTAAGAAACACACTTCATGTATTTATCCACTGAGATTTCAGAGTAAATTTGTGGCTACAACATAAACTGGCCTTCTGACTAATATAGTATTTAATCTAGTTAGAGTGAAACAGACCAATAAATAGAACATTAGAAAAGGGCAGACATGCTCCAGTTCTCCTGGCAAACAAACATAATTTTTATTCCCACTTTCACTGTGTCATTTCATGCTCCAGGATTGAGAATAGTTCCCCATGATCTACCACACCAAGTCCAAGTTCCTCTCCCACACTTTCAAGTCCCTGCAACCTAATTCCCCTCTATTGCCCAACATGGACCTTTCAAGTTAGTCTAGTTGGTTTTGTTCCTGTACCATGAATATAACGAATATCTGGTTCCCAATAATTGGATTCTTCTACTTCCCCTATTTATTCTTTACACTCATATCCCGATCATACCTCCTCCTTAAATTCTTCTTTGACTACTCACAGCCACCCATCTTCCTTTCCTCAATTTATTTGGATCTCATACAGTCAATGCCATGTAGCTGTAACTTTAGATGTATATTATCTTAGAATAAAAGAGAAAACACACTGGCCTGCAAGCCTGTGGCCTGGTTCTGGTCTGACTGTTAATCAGCGACACCACCTCCGTCTAGTCTTTTAGTCATTCTAGGGTCAGTTTTCTTATCAATGAAACAATAGTGTTAGATAATGTGTAAAGTCTGCCAACATCACATAGCCCACAGTCTATTACTTCATGTACATTTACTCTTACGTAATACAACCGCCTCTGGAGCAGAGACTCTTACTTCTTTCTATTCTGAGTAACTCCAAGCACAGCACCTTGCACATCAAAAATGCTCATAAGATATATTTTGATGATGGGCAGCCTGGGTGGCTCAGCGGTTTATCACCACCTTGGGCCCAGGGCATGATCCTGGAGACCCAGGGTGGAGTTCCATGTTGGGCTCCCTGCATAGAGCCTGCTTCTCCCTCTGCCTGTGTCTCTACCTCTCTGTCTCTGTTTCTCATGAATAAATAAATAAAATCTTTAAAATATATGTATATATATATGTTGATGAAAAATCATCAAATATTAGCTAAAGTTACTATGATTTGTAGTATTTTTTAAAAATTTGTACTGTTAAAGCGCAATGGGTAAGGGGTTTTATTATTGCCAGTTATAACTTGTTAAGCAGCAACAGATTAACACATGCTTCATATCGGAATATTAATCATGAAAAATATACTAAATTGGAACCTGGAATGGCAATGAGATCAATCAAGATTTATTTTAAAAACAAAACAAAACAAAATCCCTCCAAAAATAGTTTTCTGCTGTGAGTCTAAGTAATACCGCCAGCTTTTCCTCTTCCTTCCACATACAAGGAAGCAACGTGTGGTAAATAGTTATTTAATGTCTCCCTGATAATATATATCCAGACTGCCCTACCTTACCACACTACAGCTATTAGAAAGAGATCACAGAGGAAACTAGTACATGTGGGAAAATACATGATCTTATTTTTCAATAGTTTATCTTCCTCAAAAGTTTTAAAGACATTCTTTTCTCTTTATTTGCATACCTACTATGTAGCTTCTTGCTGCTAACAATGTTTTTCAGATGTCTTGCCTACTCAACTAAACAGCAAGCCACTTATGGGCACATTACTCTTCTGTCCCACATGGCGCCTACCACAATTGATCTAAACCAAGAATTCAAATAGTGTTTGATTGGCTTTTATCAGTTTTCTCAGAGTGTGAGAACATTTATTTCTGTTTTCTACACTTGCAAGAATGACTTTTCCCATGCAGGTTTTGAGAAGAAAAGAGTGTGTCAGAATGAAACTACAAGGAGGCTACAAAAGGTTTTAATGGTGCTCTAAAAATGGTAACATCACTATGTGTTCTTATTGCTGAAGGGTGGCAGCTCTACAATTTTCCCCTTATGTCCTAGAGTGAAACATCGGTTTTTTTGTTTTAACATACATAGTGAAAATATATGGAGTTACTGCCTTGCAGTCAGGCTTAAAAGATAAATGCCAACCAGATTATGCACTGATTTACCATATACTTATTATAGTTCAAGAGAGTAATGAAAGCATCCCAAGAACCATCATATGTATTACTGATGGTTTTCCCTATTAAGGGATCAGGAGCAAGGAAAGATCAAGAATTTGAGTGTTACTAGCTTTACCTAAAGAACAGCTGTTAAGAAAAAGACATCATCAAAACAGACTCATAGACACACATTCACACAACAAGCAATCAATGCACGCCCATTTTTAGTCCTACAACCTGGTAAGTACTCTACCTAGGACATGGCCCACGATTGTGCCTATACCCACACACTCAGGTATCAGAAGAGACCCAGGGAGAAATCAGTCAATTGGAGGCAGGGGCAGGCCTTAAAGATGCTAGAGGTCTTGGCCATGCAGAACTGAGGAAACAAATGGTAAAGTGGTAGATGGAAAGAAAAAAAAAGTATCCCATTAGGGAACCAGTTGTCAAATTATTTAAAGATTGTGTGTTTGGCAAAATTATCAGCATAAGGTGACAAGTACTTGGTAGTCATTACAGTATTCTCTCTGCATTTGTGTTATGTTTAAAATGTTCCTGTAATACAGTTAAAAAACTCGTAAGTAGTCTCGAACACATTCCCATACTCTTGTTACATGAGAGGTGGAAGCAGAAATTTGAGGACTCACAAAGGACTGAAAGAGAGATGGGTATCACGTGGCTCCAACCCCTCTCTCATCAGTAAGCTGCATGACCCAAATCATACCAGAGGACAGGAATGGGACATTTTAAGACCACATGTAAGAATAGTCTCAACAGACCTTCTAGAAGTCCTAGTAAGAGATGGCTTTTGGTAACGAAGTCATCAGCAAAGAACAGGTTATACTAGAAATCCACATGAAAAGACTGTCAGGGTTTCATAAACATATACACATGCATACACACAATGCTCCATTGATCTCCTAACACCAAAGTCCACTTCCTTTTCCTTAAACCATGTTCCAGTTCAAATATAAGTATTTCAGATTCAGGTATGCTGCTTCGTATATATACCTTTGAAGTCAAATGTAAAAGTCGAATTCTCTTAATTACCAGTCCTGTCAGCAAAGATTCACTTCTAGATAACAGAATAGCTCTCAAGCTATCTTGGGGGAAAAAAAGACTTAGTACACAGATTTTGGTCTTATAAAACTGCTGAAAGAGCCAGACAGGCAGATTTAGCCTGTGCCTCCAAGGAACAACAAAGAACAACTGGTCTACCTGGAAAAATGCATCCTCTGCCACATTTAGGACACTGGGAATCAGGAAGTCGTTACATCATTTCGATATAATCTAGGAATCAGGAAGTTGTGTGAACTGTAACCTCCAGTGCCTTGGAGGTTACAGTTGGGTCTGTAGAACTAGACCACAAAATTGGTATTTCATATGTTACTGCCTTGCCTCATATTGAACTCAGCACCATACATATTGTTCTGACTGGTGGAGCCTAAATCATATCTAGAAAACTGGATGCAAGGGGGCTGAAGAAATAAAGCATACAGCTTCCCACCCTTTGCTTTATGTGGAGGTACACTAAGGACCACGGGAAAGGTAATGTGCAAGTCAATCTAAGCATATCCATCATACCACATAAAATACCAAAATACTCTACCAAAAGAGAGGAAGGAATGTTTAAGATCTTATTTATTTATTTATTTATTTATTTATTTATTTATTTATTTGGCAGAGAGAGAGCACAAGAAGGGGGAGCGATAAGCAGAGGGAGAGGGAGAAGCAAGCTCTCCACTGAGCAGGGAGCCCAACATGGGGCTTGATCTCAGGACTCTGGGATCATGTCCCAAGCAGAAGGCAGACGCCTAACCGACTGAGCCACCCAGGCACCCTTGAAAAAGAAGAAACAAAAGGGGTGCCTGAATAGCTCAGCTGATTAAGCATCCAACTCTTGATTTTTGCTCAGGTCAGGATCTCAGGGTTGTGAGATTAAGCCCTGGCAGGTTCCGCCCTCAGTCTCCCTCTCACTCTGTCCCTCCTCCTACTCATGCACTCTTTCTAAAATAAATATTTTAAAAAAAAGTTTAGTTTTACCATTTATTAAATAAGATCCATCTTCTATACAGTAACTGGCTTAATCTCTTTAAAATGTCAAGCCTGGATGGCTCAGTTGGTTGAGTGCCTTCCGCTCAGGTCATGATCTCAGGGTCCTGGGATTGAGCACCGCATTTTCCTCTCCCTCTGTCTCTCCCCCAACAGCTCATGCTCTCTCTCTGTCAAATTAATCAATCAATCAATTAATTAATTTTTAAAATCTTTTTAAAAAAAATCAGGCTCCTAAAAAAGACAGAATGAGAACTGTTCCAGATTAAAAAGTTAAGGGACATAACATGACACAATAATGGATTGAACCCAGACCAGATTTTTTTTTCCTTTTTGCTATAAAAAAGGACATTATTGGGACAATTGCCAAATATGAATAAAAATACATACTGATGTATTTAGGTGTAAAGGGGTATTATACCTAAAATTTGCTCTCAAATGATTCGTTAAAAATTCCATTCATATAAAGAGAGAAAAGGACAAGGTAAATGTGAAAAGTGTGAATATTTTAAGGTTTAAGGTCTATAGGAGTTTTTGTCCTCTTCCTGTAACCTTTCTACGAGCCTGGATTACTTCAAACATTTTTTTAAAGCCTAAAACATAGCTGCAGCATTTGGGAGCTCTACAGAGGAACAGCACAGTTTCTTCCACTAAGTTAAAATGAAAATTAAAAGCCAAATAACTGGAGTGGCAGGCATACAGTTGGTGCTTTTTCAGATACTGATCCATGGGGCATTTCCCCTCACCCTGAAAAGTTTCTTGCAGCATGTGCTTATTTTGTACTTCTCATTTTAGCAGCAAAATTTGAATGCAGTCTAAAAGTTGTCTTTAGACACTAATATCTACTTTTATAAACATCTGCAACACTGCAGTTGAAAATGTATATAGGAAGACCCCATTTGGTGAGTTCATATACTCAAATGTCTTCCTAGTAAACAGAGGACCATTCACTACATCTTCTACCTTAAAAAAAGAAAAGTAGCATTAAGGCTGTGTTACACAAAAGGAAATGTCTGAGCTAAGAGTCAAACAGGCATGAATTTCAGTCTAGGCTCTGCCTGCTAAATACGTAGACATGACCCTAGTGACTCAATTGATTCTAAGAACCTCTGCTTTCTCACAGACAATAATACTAACATCTACTCTTGTAAGACTGTTGTGGATGTTCACTTAAATCAGGAACATATGTAAAACAATGCTCTATGGTATTCAATATTCAATATGTATCTGTCGAGATGCCTTAACAGAAAGAGTAAATTCTGCTATCAAAAAATCTCCAAATACAATGTATAATATTAACATTTCATAATGCTACTCTCTGTATTTTTTCCATGTTGTTGCTAATATTACCAAACATATCCTCAATGCAGTAATTTATTTATACAAGTATTTATTAAGTGCTTACTATGAACCAAGTACTGTTCCAGGCACCAGGATGAGAGTTGAAAATAATGCAGACCAAGTTGTCCTCATAAACCTTAGGTTCTCCAAGCCAACATTAAAACATTAAGTAAACAACTAGTATCAGTTTAGGGGAGGGATAACTTTTGAGTGTCATTCTGGCTTTGCTGCATCCATGGCTGGTTCTTTGCCATCCCAAATCTTCTCTGAACTGCTTTACTAATAAACTCCCTTTCTGCTAGATAAGCCAGAGTTCGTTCTATTACTTCAACTAACAAGCATGCCTGTGCTCTCATAACTGAGAAAGCCTTTTTCCCTTTGACCTCAGATAACAAAAGCACATTAAATACTTCAAAACTCAACACAAATCATACACACACAAAAATTCAACCCTAAGAGAGGTATGAGATTATTTTTGCATGCTGTATATATTGATTGCTATGGTTACCAAGACGTGGTTAGCATTTTGAACTTTTTTTCTTAGAATAATGCAATGATCTGAATCTCAAATCTTTCATAAGGTGCAACTTTCCAATGATAAACAAGAACAGGAAGTGAATCTCGAATATACCAGACTTGTAGTTCCCTTCACTATTATCTACATTGCTGTCATTGCAGCTTGACGTAACATTAAACTTTCCACTGTCCTATCTTAAGTTAAAGTTATTAATAGTTTTATTTCTGCATTAAATAAAACGTATCCCATTAAACTAGAAATTCTGACATATACTCAAATGTTTTAAGTTCTAAGAGGAAACATCTAAAATAAAGGAATTGAGTAGCAAAGCAACTTACAAAAGCAGAAATGAAAACAGATGTTGAACTTCTTTGAAACAAATTTTTACTAGTAGCTTCAACCAAAGCTATTTCAGTCGACTACTAGAAATATTCTACATAGTCAAAAGACCTCAGCAAGCTTCACAGGCCAGCAACTCAAGGGTGTGGGCTCTTTTCAAGGTTCTACTTACCACCCAGCACCGTGCACATTATGGGATTTCAAAACACAGGTGATCGGTGCCATAAGAGCTCAGTTTAAGTCAGTGACCCTCCATCGGGTGCAATTTTGCCCGCCCAAGCATCATCTGGCAATATCTGGAGACATGTTTAGCTGTCAAGACATGTTTAGGTGGGGTTGCTATTGGCATCTAGTGGGTGGAGGCCAGGGATGTTGCTGAACACCCTGCAAAAGCACAGCATAGCTCCCCCCGCCCCCCAGTGAAGAAGTATGTAGCTGAAAGTGCTGACCAAGGTTGAGAAAAGTGGGTTAGGCTAACTAGACCAACTCCTCACATTCACATATAAAATCACTGATCACGTGGCTTTCCACAACCCTCTCATGACAGCCTACAGACCCTTCTGAACAGAACACATTAAATCTGTACCCTGGAAAGACACTCTGACCCTTGAAACTGTCAAGGAAACCCTGCAATATGAAAAGCCAGCATCTCCTTTCACAAGTAACCAACAATCTCCAAGTTAAGAAATTCTGTATGCCATTTTATTTGCTTCTAAAGACACTGGGCTTCAAATTTTACTAATATCTCGATTACACTGAGTAGCTATTTCATTTCCTAATCACTCCTGGGACAATATCAAGCACATAAGCCACTTCCTCTCCATACTTATTTTCTAACATCATGATTTTTCTTTCATCACTTTACAGAAAATGGTGCTCAAGGTTTCTGAGCCTGTTTCCTTACTGGAGAGGATTATTCTGAGGATTAAAGTGACATCGAGGCAGCACATGGTACATGGGACATGGTGTGTGCTCACTGACTCCTAACAGATACGTCATACACATGGCATTACACACCCAAATACTGAACTGGTGGGAAGATTGAGACCTTGGTTGAGAAAGATATTTTGAGAATGACAGAATGAATGGATCATATATTTCTCTCTAGATAAGATGTTGGAAATGATTTCATAAATCCACATTTCAATTCTTTAACTCAAATTTGGAATTCAATGTTTATATTTTTCTGAGTAACAGATCTGAGGTGACTTCCTGAGAGAGAGACAGAGGAAAAAAAAAGAAAAGAGCGAGCCATTAATACAAAAGAATAATTCAAGTAACTAGCATGTGGCAGCCCAAAATCTCAATCACAGCCAGGTCTCTCTCATATTAAAAAACAGTCTTTTCCCTACTTTATGCTCCACACTGAAGGAGCCATAAAATAGAAGAGCCTGCTCTTAATTTGAAAGAGTAGTCAATTAGGTAAATAATTACAAAATCAAGTAATAAATATTATATGTAACTTGTAAGCATAAAGTCATCTGTGAACACAAATGGATAAGTGATTAATTCTGGCTGGGGGAAGGTTTCACAGACTAGATATTCCAGGTGAGTCTTGAAGGATAAGCAGAAGTTGGCCAAGCAAGGGAGAAAGGATGCTGCAATCAGAACTATCTGCATACACAAATTCAGAGAGATGGGAAATGACACAAAAGTGACAAGTAGAGGTGAATAATGCACCGAACCTGATGTGTAGAGTATAAGGGGAGAATGAGGGAAAATGAGACTAGAAAGGTTGGTAGGAACTCAATTCTGAGGTGCCTCACTAACAGACAGCAGTGGGAAGTCACAGGTTTCTGAAGGCGTAAAGGAATAAAGATAAGATCTCCTTTGGAGGTAAACTCAGGGGGCGTGGAACAGTGTAGATGATAGCTTTGAGATGGTGACAGAAAGGTTCCTGCAAGAGTCCAGACAAAAGCAGAAGAAATGCAATCAAAAGACCAATGCCTTTTCATTCATTTATTTACTCTGTCCACCCATCCGCCATCCATTCACCCACTCATCCAACATAGGTGCCCACTAGGTGGAGCCACTAAGCTAAGCGAGGCAGGATCAGTAAGTAGGTGAGACTGTGATTAGCTTGCATAAAGCTTCAATTCTACTGGAGGAGACAGATATTAAACCATTCATTACACAATGAATTATTCAATTTTTATGGTGATAAGTGCAATGAGAAATGTTCTCAGAAAACATCTCTCGAGACCGTGACCTAGTCTGAGGACAAGGATGCTCAAAGAAAGCTTCTGCAAGAAGTTACTTTTTAGTTTTCCTGCCGCCCATGAGCTGAGGTTATTTATTATCTCATATCTCTCATTCTGAATAAGTTTTGAGAAACTTCTGTCTCATTAGTCAACTTTGCTTGGTACAATTACATTTAAGTACCTACTTACTAAAATCTCTGGTGAGTCTAGCCAAAGCAGTAAGGTATTTCTGGAAGGGGGAAGAAGGACTAGGGGTGAGCAGAGAAGGGTGGGGAAGAAGTTAAAGGGTGAAGAGGGTGAGAGAGTGGAAGGAAACAGGACTTAATTCCAAAGGTTTTAGCTACACAACAGGAGACTTTATAAAGAGAAACTCATTAGGAGAGAACACCTCAATATTTCTTATAATCAATACTCAGAAACATAATCCTCTGCAAATTGATAAACAGGATGAACCACCAACCTGTCAACTTCTACTAACTTATCTTGACTGGGAAACACTCTGTGTTTTAGATCAAGGAGTGATCTAGGTCTGTTTTTAGATCTAGGAGAGATCTGGGTCAAAATTCCAACTCTGGTCAACTGAATTACATACTCCTGGGCAGATTTCTTGGTCTGAGAATCCATTTTCATACCAGTAAAACAGATATAACCATACCAAATTTCACAAAGTATTTTTTGATAGGAATCAAAGGAGAGAAGAGATTTAAAATATCTATTCATTCAATTCAGTTAATCTATCATTCTAAACACATTAATGTGATCACTTCAAATCTGGAGGCCCTGGCAGCTCTATCTTTGTCTTGAGAAATATCCCTTTTCTTCTAAAATAAAGGCATTGATCATCACTCAAGCTGTAATGATTATATGTTAAATATTTAGCCCAAGTTCTAGTCAGAGGGACAAATAATTCAGAAAGCTAACTGTCACTTATTGTTAACTTTGCCCACAATACCCACTTCCCTTAAAATATCCCAACGGTTGATATACAAGATGACCACAGATGATTATAGGTGTGCTGCTAACTCTCCAATTGGCTCTTGGCTGTAGAGAACCTAATCCCTTAGCACTTTCAAGATTAAAAGTTAACACTACCTCTTGGCACCAACTCTTTTACCACCGTAACACCATGGCACAACTGAAAGTCTAACATAGGACTACAAAATCAACAATTACATTTAAATATCTATGACTGATTCTTTTAAATAGGTCCAAATAACCAAATTACTCCATCAAATAATTATGGTGGCATATTTATTAGCATTCTGAATCATCTGTGCCCATTCCTGGAAAGTTTTACCCTTTTGCAATGCCAAGAAGCATAATTAGAAACTCTGGATAAAGCAAGATCTAAGTCAAACATATAATTTGGTCACCAAGAGCAACAGGAAAGGTCCTCCTATGATGAGATTAGTAGGAAATTTATCCTGCTAGAAAGGGAGTATTTGTAGAACTCAGAACATTAAATTTCTGTAGACAGAAATGGATACCAAGCATCCTCCTCTTTGCTCCTTTCACCACCGCTGCTCCAGCAGACTACGGGGAACAGCATGTCAATGACTAAAACATAATTTGCAAGGAAACAAAGAATGAGCCTTGAAGAAATGCTACTGGTTGCTACAATTGGGGGAGATAAAATGACCGATATACTGAAAGACAATATAGTACTTGGTTACAAAGTCTATTTTATTTTGAGTAAAAGAACACTGAGAGGAACATAAGGTACAATGACTTTAAAAAAAATTTCTGAAGGCTTGTAGAGATAACCTGATATAATCAATGGAGAAAAAATAATTTGAATCTACAATTTTAAGTGTTCTTAAAACACACACTCACTTTTAAACAATACTGCCAGTTAAAAATGGTGGATTGAGCCCATGTACTCACCTCCTCTGTTCCCTACTGGAACCGTGCCAGAAGAATATTAAAAGATTTTTTAAAAGGCATAAACCCACCAAAAAAGGAAGAGTGGATGACTATAAAAATTTCCCTAAGCTGGAAAAACAGGAATAGAGTGCTAACTAAACTTGGCATATCTGAGAAAATGAAATATGAAACCAGCAATGGTGAAATCTGAGAAGCAAACTGAATGAACACTTCACTCTCCAGGGCTGTAGCACTGGCAGTGCCAGGTTTCTCTGGAACTGCTCAGACACAGCCTGATCACTTATCTTCTCCCAATAGTCTGCCCACCTGCTGACTGCTCCTTCCCATCCCAGTGATTGACTGGGGTATATTATCTAGAAATGGTTAACAAGGAATGTCTTTGCAACTGGGGGGCTCCCATGCAAACATATATGAGAGTGCAAATATAATATTAAAAATCAGGGGCAGCCCCCGTGGCGCAGCGGTTTAGCGCCGCCTGCAGCCTGAGGTGTGATCCTGGAGACCCAGGATCAAGTCCCACGTTGGGCTCCCTGCATGGAGCCTGCTTCTCCCTCTGCCGGTGTCTCTGCCTCTCTCTCTCTCTCTCTCTCTCTCTCTGTGTGTGTGTGTGTGTGTGTGTGTGTGTCTATGAATAAATAAATAAAATCTTTAAAAAAAATAAAAATAAAAATAAAAATCAAAGTTTATATATTAAATGTTAAGACTCCTAGACTTACACCCTATAAGTAGCAGACAAGAGAGTATGCTCTGGGCAATCTGACAATTCATGAGAGGAAAAAAGACATAAATGCATAGATTCTGATACTGAGAGTTCATAGTGACATCCCAACCAGGAGGCCCTACAATGAAGTTCATGGTCTTTCAGCACCTTGCACACAATTCCATTTCTTCAATCAGCCTTTTTTAGAAGCTTGCTCCTAAATATAAACAGATAGCCAAAGGCTCAGAGATATTTAAGGAAAACCCCTAACATCAAAAGCAGACAACAAAGAGGAAAAGAAGGAACTCAGAAGAAACAGAAATTGTGCAGGGAAATGAAAAACCCTGGCAGTGGGGCAGGGATTATCCATAATATCATAAGAGATGTAAGAAAAAATACTACGTCCATGGAAAAAAAATTCAGGATGCCAGCAGAAATGAGTATTCTGAAAATAAAAAGGAACCACTGGAAATTAAAACTAGGAGAGCAAAAGTATTTAAAAGCTACTCAAAAGATGAAAAAGTACTTCAACTGATTAGTCATCAAGGAAATATAAACCCCAAAGTCCATCAACAGTAAAATGGATAAACAGTAGCAATTCACATGCCAGAACACTACATGGTAAATGATACAGTGTGAACTACTAAGAGGTACATGGATGAAACTGAACATGATACCAAGAGAAAGACACTAGACATTGAGTCTATATTTCCATTTATACCAAATTCAAAAGCAGACAAAATTAAAAGTAAGTACAGACTTTGGGGGAGGAAGGTATTAAAAGTCAGTACAGACTTTGGGAAGGAAGTAGTGATTGGGAGGCAGCAAAAGTGCAAGTGATGCTCTACTTCTTTATCTGGATGGTGTTTAAATTTAAAAGAATGTCACTTTGTAAAAATTCAATAGGCTCTGAACATAGGACATGTGCATGCTGTCCTTCAATATAAGTTTATTTTACTGTGTCTCTGCCTCTCTCTCTCTCTCTCTCTGTCTTTAAAAAAAAAAACAACAAAAGTTTATTTTAAAATATTAATTAGAAAAGTTAGAAGAGGGATGCCTGGGTGGCTCAGTGGTTGAGGGTCTGCTTTCAGCTCAGGGCTTGATCCCAGTCTGGAGATGTAGTCCTGCATTGGGCTCCCTGCGGAGAGCCTGCTTCTCTCCATGCCTATGTCTCTCTGCCTCTCTCTGTGTGTCTCATGAATAAATAAATAAAATCTAAAAAAAAAAAGTTAGAAGATAGGACTCAAGTAGTTTCTCAGCAAGGAGCGCAAAAATACAAAAAAGGAAGAGAAGAAAAAAAAAGATTAAAAATAGACCTGTTTAACCAGATAACAGGATCTTTGGAAAGAGAGAACCAAGAAAATGGAAGAGGAGATGATCAAAATAACTCATGAAAAATTCAATGGAAACGCATGAGTTCCCTGACTGATGGGGCCCACCAAGTGCACAACCAAAAGAGGTGAAAGCCAGATTGAGTCCAAAGCACCTCATCACAGACTGTCACCAAGTATTATTCGTTAGATCTCCAATACATTTGTCAACCACACTACAAGGCTGGTACTGGCACAGCATTCCCTCATCTACTTCTTCCTCATATCCTGCTTCCCCCCACCCCAGACAAATCACCATATAAAGAAAAATGCTGCTTCTCAATATTGTTTATTTCTAAGAGTTTGAAGATGAATACCCAAGTAGCCTACATGCCCAATGGAACATCAGCAAACAAGAGTGGGAAACAAATGATGCTGTGGTGACTGTGGGTTCTCAAACCTGGGGGGCTCATTCCCCCCACATCTGATCTAACATCACCAAAATAGTTTAATATGCCTCAAAGGAACATGAGTTTTGAGGCCCAAACAGCTAGACATTCTTAGAATACAATCACAACAAAAGAGAAATAACAAATTGCATGGCATTATTAATGAAACAGAATTTTTGGAAGAACTCCAAATTATCATCTGTATTAATAACTATACTAGAAAAAGAGAAGATATTAAAAATATGAAATCAGAGTATATGGAAACATTAAGTATGAAAAACATAACAGATGGGTTGGATACAGTTGTGGAATGAATTACCAAGCTGAAAAGAAAGAAACCAAAACCAACAACTAAGGAACTCTCCCAGAAGTCAGCACAGAAGGCTGAGGAGAAGGGGTAGGGATGGAGAGAATATATTTGAAGAACACAAAAATATTTCAATTAAGGGTTAGCCATACAATTTAAAGATAATCTATATGTACAGACATTACTAATTAAGTGATATTTAAGAAAGTAAAGGGTAAATTCAGTAACTTCCAAGGGCTAAACAAATGACAAAGAACAAGATCAACCTCAGATTTCTCAAGACACGAGATTCAATAAGATCATGGAGGAATACTATGAAAATAATAAAGAAAACGAACTTCAACCTAAAATTCTCATCCATACAAATCATTATTTAAAAGTGACAGCAAATGAAAAAAATCTTGTATACAAGAAAAAAATCTTCATTTATACAAGAACGCATGGCTTTGCCATGCACAAAGACAAACTTTGGGAATACTTGTGGAGGAAGTGCTTCATTAAGAATTGAGGAGGGCAGCCAGGGTGGCTCAGGGGTTTAGCGCCACCTTCAGCCCAGGACGTGATCCTAGAGACCTGGGATGGAGTCCACAATCAGGCTCCCACGTCAGGCTCCCTGCATGGAGCCTGTTTCTCCCTCTGCCTGTGTCTTGCATGAATAAATAAATAAAATCTTAAAAAAGAAAAAAAAAAAAAAGAATTGAGGAGGAGGATGCTTGGGTGGCTCAGCAGTTGAGCATCTGCCTTCAGCCTAGGGTATGATCCCTGAAGTCCTAGGATTGAGTCCCACATCGGGCTCCCCATATGGAGCCTGCTTCTCTCTCTGCCTATGTGTCTGCCTCTCTCTTGTGTCTCTCATGAATAAATAAAAAAAAAAAAAAAAAAAAAAGAATTGAGGAGGAAACTACAGAAAGCTGAAATGAAGGGCAATCAAAAAGAAATAGACAAATCCACAATTAGAGTTCAAGTATTCAACATTCCTCACTCTGCAAGTAACAGAACAAGTGGACAGAAAACCAGCAGGGATGCTGAAGACATAAAAACCGTATCAACCACTTGACCCATTGACATTCCTAGAGCACACCACCCAATGACATCAGAATATATACTTTTTTTAAGTGCATATGGAATAGTTAGCAAGATAGGCCAAAAAACAAACTTTAACAAACTGAAATGAACTGGAATCATACAAAACAGGTTTTCCGAATATTCAGAATTAGCAACCAGTAACAAATATATTTGGGAAATCCTGGAAATAAAACAATACACTTTTTTTTTTAAGATTATTTAAAAAGATTATTTATTTATTTATTCAGAGAGAGAGAGAGAGAGAGAGGCAGAGACACAGGCAGAGGGAGAAGCAGGCTCCATGCAGGAAGCCTGACATGGGACTTGATCCCGGGTCTCCAGGATCACATCCCGGGCTGCAGGCGGCACTAAACCGCTGCACCACCGGGGCTGCCCAACAATACACTTTTGAATAACTCATGAATCAAAGAGGAAATCACAAAGGATGCCAGAAAATATTTTTAATTGAACGAAAATAAACACGTCAAAGAACCTGTGGGATGCAGCTAAAGCAGTGCTTATAGAAAGTGTATAGCACTGAACATTTATATTAGAAAAGAAAGGTTTCAAGTCGCTGGTCTAGGCTTCTGCCCTAAGAAAGTAAATAAAGACTATCAAATTAATGACAAAGTAATCAGAAGGAAGGAAATAACAATGGCAGGGGGGAGAAATCAATGATATTGAACACAAAGAATAGAAAAAAATCATTTAGACTTTTTTCAATTAAAAACTTTATTCTTCCTAGAGCAATTTAGGTTCATAGTAAAATGGAAAGGTTATGGATATGTCACCCACACACGCAATCTCCTCCATTATCAACATCCTCCACCAGAGTCATGTACTTGTTACAACTGATGGACTAACACTGACATATTATCATTCAGTCCATAGTTTATAGTATGAGTCACTCTTGTTGGACATTCTATGGTGTCAGATACCTACCACTACAGTACCATACAGAATAGTTTCATTGATCTAAAATCCTCTGTGCTCTGCCCATTCATCCCATCCTTCCCCTTAGCTCCTGGCAACCACTGATCTTTTCACGGTTTCCATTTTTCAGAATGTTATATAGTTGGAAATCACACATCAGGTAGCCTTTTCAAATTGCCCTTAATTGCCTTTTTTTCAAATTGGTGTGCCTTTAAGGTTCCAGGTCTTTTCATGGCTTGATAATCTCATTTTTTAATTACTATATTTTTTTAAGTAGGCCCCACACTCGCATGGAGCCCAACTCACAACTCTGAGATAGACCTGAGCTGGGACGAGATCAAGAATCAGATACTTAACCAACTGAGCTATCCAGGTGCCCCTATAATCTCATTCCTTTTTAGCACTGAATAATAATCCATTGTCTGGATATGCCAAGTTTGTTTATCCATTCACCTATGGAACGACACCTTGGATGCTTCCAAATTTTGTAATTATAAGTAAACACCAACGTGTGTATAAACATTCACGTGTGTATAAACATCCGAATAATTTTTTACAGTTGTTAATATGTAAAAGAAACTGAAGACATGGAGAAAAAATAAAAACACCTACCAAAAAAGAAAATTCTAGGCCATATGGCTTTGCTGGCCAAAACTGTCAAATGTTTAAGGAAGAAATGATACTAATTCTTCAGAAACACTATAAGAAAATAGAAGAGAAGGTAATGCGTCCCAGCTAATTTTATCAACTAGTTTTGGTAAAATTTGTCAATTTTACCAACATTACCTTAATACCAAAAGCACACAAAAATATTATAAGAAAACCATAATATTATGGACCAATATCATACAAAAATATAGACATAAAAGTTCTCAACAAAATATCAAATCAAAATATCTAAAAGGGAGAATACATCAAGTGGAGTTTATCATAGAAATGCATGACATCCAAACATCAATGTAACACACAATATAAACAGTCTAAGTAGACCATACCAGTAGATGCCAAAAAAAAAAAAAAAAAAAAAAAAAAAGGACAAAACTCAGTTTGTTCATGATAAAAACTCTAAGCAAACTATAAATTAAAATAGACTTCCTCAGGGCAGCCCTGGTGGCTCAGCAGTTTAGCGCCGCCTTCAGCCCAGGGTGTTATCCTGGAGACCCGGGATCGATTCCCATGTCAGGCTCCCTGCATGGAGCCTGCTTCTCCCTCTGCCTGTGTCTGTGCCCCTCCTCTCTCTCATGAATAAATAAATAAAATCTTTTAAAAATA
This sequence comes from Canis lupus baileyi, assembly GCF_048164855.1. NCBI lineage: Eukaryota > Metazoa > Chordata > Mammalia > Carnivora > Canidae > Canis > Canis lupus. The sequence continues at coordinate 12,110,716 of NC_132854.1, forward strand.
TAAATAAATAAATGAACGAATGAATGAATAAATAAATAAAATAGACTTCCTCAACCCCATAAAGGGAATCTAATAATAAATATCTCTACTAACATACTTAATGATGAAGACTGAATGCTTTTCCCCCAAAGATCTGGAACAAGACAAGGTCCATCAACTCTCTCCATCTATGCAACAACGCACTGTGTGTCCTTGACAGTGCAATAAGCAAGAAAATGAATAAAAGGCAAATTGATTGGAGAGGCACAAAAATATCTCTATTCTCAGACAACATGAATATCTATGTAGAAAATCTAAAAGGATCGATAACAACAACAAAAGGCTACTAGAGCAGCTCTGTGAGAAAGTAGACTAGTGGGTACAAAGGGCTAGGAAGAATGGGAAATGGGAAGTTACTGTTGCGGTTTTTTTGTTTTTTGTTTTTAAGTAGGCTCTATGCCCAATGTGGGGCTTGAACTCACAACCCTGAGAACCTAACATGCTCTACTGACTGAGGCAGTCAGGGGCCTCTCAGAGTTACTGTTTAATAAGTACAGTATCAGTTCTACAAGATGAAAAAGTTCTGGAGAGCTGCTGCACAACAATGTGAATATATTTAACATTACCACCCATAAAAATAGCTAAGACTAGATAAATTTATATTATGTGGGATTTTTTTTTTACCATAATTTCAAAAAATAAAATTTTTTTTTAATTTTTTATTTATTTATGATAGGCACACAGTGAGAGAGAGAGAGAGGCAGAGACACAGGCAGAGGGAGAAGCAGGCTCCATGCACCGGAAGCCCGACGTGGGATTCGATCCCGGGTCTCCAGGATCGCGCCCTGGGCCAAAGGCAGGCGCCAAACCGCTGCGCCACCCAGGGATCCCCCAAAAAATAAAATTAAAAAGCAAAAGAAAGCAGGGTGCCTGGGTGGCTCAGTTGGTTAAATGCTTGCCTTTGGCTCAGGTCACAATCCGAGATCAGGGTCCTGGGATAAAGCCCCAAGTCAGGCTCCCTGTTCAGTGGGGAGCTTGTCTGTCCCTCTCCTTCTGCCCTCCTCCTTGATCATGCTTTCTCTCTTGCTCTCTCTCTCTCAAAATAAATAAACAAAATCTTTTTTAAAAAAAGCAAGAAAAAGCTATGGTTTCAAGCATGGACATGACTTGACTATATCTGAATTGTCAAATGACCACTTGTGATGCCTTTGACCTACTGACCTATTTCATGTAAAGAAATACATGATACATGCTGATAGATCTCTTTATACTAAACTATATCAGTATTCCTGGAATAAACTCCACTGGAAAAAAAAATCAATTGTATTTCTATATACTAGCAAATCACTAAAATTTTTTCAAAATGCAAGTACCTTTTACCATGAAATACTCAGATATGGATATAACAAAATTTTTATACTGAAAACTACAATTCCTAGAGAGAGAATTTTTTTTAAAAAACAGAACTAAATAGGGATCATTGCATGCCTCAGTGGTTGAGTATCTGCCTTCAGCTCATGGAGTGATCCCAGGGCCTGAGGATTGAGTTCCGAAACGGGCTCCTTGTTGGGGGAGCCTGCTTCTCCCTCTGCCTATGTCTCTGCCTCTCTCTGTGTGTCTCTCATGAATAAATAAAATCTTAAAAAAAAAAAAAACAGAACTAAATATATGGAAGTATAACATGTGCATGGATTAAAAGACTCAGTATTATTTAAATACCAATTTTCCTCAAATTGATGTGGGTTTTTGTTTTTGTTTTAAGATTTTATTTATCCTCCCTTTATTCACGAGAGATGCAGAGAGAAAGAGAGGCAGAGACACAGGAAGAGGGAGAAGCAGGCTCCATGCAGGGAGCCCAACGTAGGACTCGATCCCGGGTCTCCAGGATCACACCCTGGGCTGAATGAAGGCAGTACTAAACTGCTGAGCCACCAGGGCTGCCCCTCAAATTGATGTTTAAAGTCAGTGTTATCCCAGCAAAATTCCAAAATTCGTAACAGAAAGCAAATGAACTGGAATAGCCAAAGCAATTTTGGGAAAAAAAAAAAAAAAGTTTGAAGGTTCATAATATCTGACTTTAAGATTTAGAAAGCTGTAATAATCAAGACACAGTACTACTGAGAAAAGGAGAAATATATATCAGTGACACTGAATACAGAGTCCAGAAATAGACCCATATGTACTTGGGCAGGTAATTTTTAACAAAGATTCCAAGATAATTCTATTCAAAAAGATACTTTCTTCAATAACAGAAGCTAGAACAATTAGACATTCATATTTAAACAAATGACCTTCAACTCATAATTCATACATATATAAAAATTTACTCAAAATGGGTCACATACCGAAGTGAAAAAACACAAAAGTACAAAATCTCTGCAACCATGAATTAAAGATTTTCTTAGACTGAATACAATAAACATGAGCTATTAAAAAAAAAAAAAACCTGACAGATCAGATTTCATCAAAATTTATACCTATGGTCTTCAAAGATCATGATTCAGAAAGTCAAAAGACAAGCCAGACTGGGAGGAAATATTTGCAGGATACATTTTTTTTTTTAAAGATCTTATTTATTTGAGAGACGGAGACCATGAGAGAGAGCATGAGCATGGAAGAGAGGGAGAAGCAGGTTCCCCGCTGAACAGGGAGCCCGATGAGGGACTTGATCCCAAGACCCAGGGATCATGACCTGAGTTGAAGGCAGATGCTTAACCAACTGAGCCACCCATGTGCCCTGCAGAATACACATTTGATAAAGAACTGGTGTCCAAAATGTTAAAAACTTTCACAATAAGAAAAAAAAATTGTTTTAACAGGAAGGAGGAAGAGATTTGAAAGATATACCAATAGCAAAGAAGCATATGAAGAAATGCTCAACACATCATTAGTCATTAGGAAAATACAAAATAAAGTAATAGTAAGCAGTAGATACCACTGTACATCCTTTGGGTTGGCTATTTTTTTTAAATTGGTACTGCTAAATTACCTGTGATGCAGAGTAATGGGGTTTCTCACACATTGCTGATGAGAGTGCAAAATGTTATTGACACTTTGGAAAACAGTTTGGTAGTTTCTTAAAAAGTAAAACATACACTATCATGCCACATAGAAAAATGAACAGAATCAGTAACAGGAGAGTTCAATATGGCTATTAAATGCAAGATAACTTACGAAAATCAATAATGTTTCTCTACTCCAGCAATAAAACAAGTAGTTAGGAAACATAATAAAATAGCATTTACTTTAATAAAAACTACACAGTATCTAAGAATACAAAAAAATCTGCACAAAAAATGCTTAAGTCTTATAAACATAGATCTTATAAATAAACAGATATTTTATAAGCTTGGATAAGAAAACTTACCAAAGGTATCAGTTCTCTCCCAAATCAATCTATAAACTAAATGTCATCTCAAACTCCAGCTAAAATAACTGATTAACTTACTCTAAAATTTGTATGGAAGAATAAAAGTACATGGAGAGTTAGGTTATTTTTTTACTTTTATTTTTTTTTAAGATTTTATTTATATATTTATTCACAAGAGATGGAGAGAGAGGCAGAGACATAAGCAGAGGTAGAAGCAGGCTCCATGCAGGAAGCCTGATGTGGGACTCAGGACTCTGGGATCACGCCCTGAGCCAAGGGCAGACACTCAACTGCTGAGTCACCCAGGCATCCCAAGGTTATTTTTTTAAAAGATGAACAAAAAAGTGACTTGTTCTACTAGATATTAACATGCTCTAAAAAGTAAAATCATTTAAAGACATTGGAGTATGGGGCACATGAACAGATAAATAGACCAATGGCACAGAATAAGGCCCAAACAAGCAGGCATATGTAAGCATACACACACACACACACACACACACACACACACACACACACACACACATACCCTCTGACCCTTCATTTTTGCTCCTGGCTTTATATACTAAAGACAGTCTATCACAGGACTGTTAGAATAACATAAGTGTTAAGTGAGGATACAGATAAAACAAGATGGCCGGGAGTTGGTCACTGCTGAAGGTGGTGAAGTTGAAACTTGGGTTCATTACAGTATTCTTTCCACTTCTGTATCTGTTTAAAAATTTCTGTAATAAAGCCAAATACCAGAACAAAGACAAAAATCAAAGCATATGCTGCTTCAGTAACCTCAAGAAACTTAAATACAAGCCCCTCAGGTCAGGGCTAGATTTTTAGGCCTACTCAGAGATAGAAGACATGGCCTCTGGAGCCTGCTTCTCCCTCTGCCTGTGTCTCTGCCTCTCTCTCTCTCTCTCTCTGTGTGACTATCATAAATAAATTTTTAAAAAATTAAAAAAAAAAAAAAAAGAAGAAGACATGGCCTCAAGCTGCTTAATTAAGGAGTAGCACCTGGGACTGTGCCCAGATGCTCAAAGACCTGTGTATTTTACAGAGAAGGCTAAAAATACTCCACTCCGCCCGCTGAAGCAGTGAAGACATTCAGCTCTCATCAGGGCCTTGAAATAGAAAAGAATAAACTGCTCCAACAAATAGTAAAAATCCATGGCCTATATCATACCTAAATTTATGGTCTAGATTGAATGGTATAGAATGGTATGGAAACTCTAAGGTAAGAAAATAATATAAAAGTCAGTCTGGGACAACAAAAATCCCTGGGAACTCATCAGTAGTAAAAATAAAGTCCCTCTGTAGGAATCCTTTCATGAGATGGCACATAGGTGCTCCAACAGCAAACAAAATCCATTGGAAATGAGTTCACAATCAAAAATCACAAACCAGGATCCCTGGGTGGCTTGGTGGTTTGGTGCCTGCCTTTGGCCCAGGGCGTGATCCTGGGGACATGGGGCCGAGTCCCGCATCAGGTTCCATACATGGAGCCTGCTTCTCCCTCTGTCTCTGTCTCCCTCTCTCTGTGTCCCTCGTGAATAAATAAATAAAATCCTAAAAAAAAAAAAAAAAAAAAAAATCACAAACCATAGCAGGCAGCAGGCTGCCCTGAGGGAGAATTTGACCACTGGAGAACAAGAAGTAACAGAACAATGTGTAAATGTGTTAAATGGTTACATACTTTCTTAAGGGAACAAGAACAATACTGGAAAAGAAAGTATATACTAGGGTGCCTCCATCTCAAGATTCATAAATGGATCCCTACTGCCCTCTGCATAAACCCCAAAGTCTGTGCAATCGCCTTAAGGCCCTGTGACCTCTCTTACCTCTTACCCTGACTTCATCTCCTACTAACCACCTCCCCGCTCCCTCCACTCTGCTACACCTACACAGGTGCCTCAGGCAGACCTGCACCTGAAGGCCTGCCTCTATGCTGGCAGCTCCATATGCCTGAAATATACCTCCTCCAGCCTGCCACATGGCTCACTCCTTGACTCCTCCAGGGCTCTGTTCAAATGTCACCTGCTCACTGAAGGCATTCCTGACCATGCTGTTTAAAACTGTAACCCCACTCACACCCTGGTATTTCGTGTCCTGTCTGGCTGGTTAGTTGGTTTATTTATTTCTACACAGCATATATCATCATCCGACATACTACATATCTTGTTTACTGCCTTCCACTACCAATTAAAATGTAAATTCAAGGAGAATATTCTGTTTTGATCAGTTTAGGATCCTTAGAGTCCAGAACAGCATCTACCATAAACCTGGTGCTCAGTAAACACTTGTGAAATGCAGAAATGGGGAAGTTAGAGAGAGATGATCATTCTCGTAAAATATGTGGGAGAATTCTCTCATTCATATCTGCATGGACACACTACACACTCAAACATTTACTAAGTAGTTACTTTATACAGGGGAGCATCAAGGTATTCCTTTCCTCACTGGAAATTCTTCATTTCCAAAATAAAAAATTAAAAAAAAAGATGAAAACTGACTTTACAAAAATAATAATTTACTACAAAATATTATTAAGTTATTAAAAGTACACAGAGAGTATAATAAAAATCACCTTTCACGGTTCAGCTTCCTGTTCCTTATTTTTATCCTTCCTTAGAACGAACTCATGTGTTTGTCCACAGCAACACCACCAATTTCTATATGACTATGTGTCTAAGTAAAACTTCTTGTCTCCTACTTACCCGGTTTATGGGTCTTGAGAATATTCTTATTGTTGATACCTATACTTATATGTGGTTTTTTATATAGAAATGCTAGAAATAGGTATTAAAATCTATGACTCCATCTCTGCCCCAGAATCAGCTAAGATATATTATGATATTATAATATCCACCTCTACTAAATTCCAATCGTTTTCTTACGAACAGGTACATGCACATGCATTCTGGTAAAAATACAGCCTGTGCCTCATGCAAGACCTCAGAGACACAAATCACTAAACAATATTACTGTATCCCTCCAACAAAAATTGCTGCTTATAATTCTCTTTGGTTACCCAAGAATTTTCAGGTGACACAGTACTTTTTTTCCTTAAGGTTACCACTGGGGTCAAGCAAGACGTTACCTCACCTTGCTTAGTTATAAATTTGGAACTGAACTGTATTGAGCCCACTCATAATCAGAACCTAAAATTATTAGATTTGTATCTTTAGGAGTTTCACAATTACTATACCTATGGTGTTTGAAATACTTGGGTCACGTAGTTTAGGAAAAGAGAAGCACACATACACAATACTGGTTTTAAATTCTGTAGCATACACATGCTCTAAAAAATATTCACATGGTATCCAAGCTGTTCAAGCTGTTTGTACAATTGCAACACGTCTCTCTCATTTATTTGATTACAAAACTATTTCACCATTTGGGATACATTTAGTAACTTTCAGAACAGGCTTACAGCTTCTATTATCAAGTCCTGCCTCACGCTGCCATCTAGTGGTTCACAGAGTGACTGCAGGCAAAGCCTATTAAACTTCCAACCTACTCTTTCAGAAAAATAGCTTAAACACAGAAGCTTAAATAGTCCCTATCAGAGTTCTATAACAACTGTTAGTAATATATATAAAACATAAATTATTTTATTTTACAAATGTTTCAAAGAAGTCATCCTACCAACTCCTTATCTAGGTCTTGTCATTTTACTCTTATTTTAATAATGTCAAGATTACTTTCATTTTATTCCTCCTTAGGTACTTTATTTTCTGGAACTATATATATATTTTTAAAGATTTTATTTATTTCTTCATGGGAGACAGAGAGAGAGAGCAGAGACATAGGCAGAGGGAGAAGCAGGCTCCCCGGAGGGAGCCTGATACGGGACTCAATCCCAGATCCTGGGATCAGGCCCTGAGCCAGAGGCAGACACGCTCAACCGCCAAGCCACCCAGGCATCCCTGGAACTATATTCTTTAAAAATTTTTAAAGACTCCTTGCTCATAAGAAACCAAAATCAATCATTTAGATTATATAGAAAAATAACAGTTCATTTTACAATAGTTTATTGTACACATAAGTACATTTTACATTTGTACAGTTTACTTCAATGGTGTTAGAACTCTATATTGCACTGAATCATTGTCCTTGTTATTTTATTTTTATTGAGGTAGAATTGATATAAAAGTTACATTAGTTTCAGTGCACAACATAATTCAATATTCATGTGTATTACAAAATGATCACTTACCACAATGTGGTAATAAGTCTATTAAGATCTGTCACATATATAGCTACAAAATTTTCTCTTTTTAAAGATTTATTTATTTTTAGAAAGAGACAGCAGAAAGAGGGACAGAAGGAGAGGGAGAAAATCTTAAGTAGACTCCCCACTAAGTGTGGAGCGTGACATGGGGGTCAATCTCACAACCCTGAGATCATGACCTGAGCTGAAACCAAGAGTCAAATGCTCAACTGATAGAGTAATTTTTTTTAATGCTTTATGAATTTATGTGTTATTCTTGCATAGCGGTCACGCCAATCTTTTCTGTATCATTCTGATTTTTATATATGTGCTGCCAAAGTGAGTACTGCAATATAATATTAACTTGTCATTACAGTAAACACATTACATCAACAAGAGTTGTTTGTATCTTATAACTGAAAGTTCGTACCTTTTGACCCCCTTCACCTATCTCTCCCACCCCCCTCAATCCCTGGTTCAGGCAACCACCAATCTATTCTCTCTATAACTTCAATTTTGTTCAGTTTGGTTTAAAATTTCACATTACTAGGGCACTTGGGTGGGTCAGTCAGTTAAGCGTCTGCCTTTGGCTCAGGTCAAGAAATCAGGGTCCTGGAATCAAGTTCTGCCAGGCTCCCTGCTCAGCAGAGTCTGCTTCTCCCTCTCCCTCTGCACCGTCCTCCCACCCCCAGTACTCTGTCTCTCTCTCAAAAAAATAAATAAAATCTTAAAAATAATAAAATTTTACATTATTGAGGTCATCAGTATCTGTCTTTTTCTGACTTATCTCACTTAGCCTAACACCCTCAAATGTCCATCCATGTTGTCACAAATGGTAAGATTACTCTCTTTTTAAATGAATATTCCATTGTGTGTGTGTGTGTGTGTGTGTGTGTGTATAATGAACTCCACAGTATAAAAGAACACAGAATCAGAGATGCTCAGGGGTTGAAGAGCTTCCCCAGGGGCTCCATTCCTGCTACCTGCTCAGTGTGTGGATTTCCTAGACAACATCTCTACCCAGCGCTTTCCCAGCCGCTACTTGAGTATCTTCTGTGTCTGAAACTCAGCATCTCCCAAGGGAATCACTTTGCCTTGAGACCGTGAGTGTTAGTGTTATTCCTTACCAAGTCCAGTAACTTCCTATAGCATCCTCCCATAACACCTTAATTCATCCTTGGCCATGCTGCATCCCCAATTTTTAACTCCACATTCATAAAGCAGCCCATTCAATAAGTGAAGACTGTTCTCCTGCCCTATCTTCACCTCTCCGGGATAGACACTGCCCACTCTCTCAGCCATTTCTCACTTGGCAAGTGTGCAACCTCACCCCTTCCTGACGCCAACCAGGAGCACCAGAGCCATACCTGTTGCCCTGTAATACTATGAGCATATTATTGTTAACTGTAGCCACATCATGATGGCATTTCATGGGCTTCCTGTGGCTTTTCCAAACATTTCTGCCAAAGCAACAATTATGCCATTCATTGCCAAAGTTGATTTTTGTAGACTAAAGAGAAAAACCTGTTCTTTCTTCAGTGTTTTTTTTAAAAAGATTTATTTATTAGAGAGAGCGCGCATGCGCACACATGAGAGATAGCAAGCACTAGCGAGCAGGGGGCATGGCAGAGGGAGAGGGAGAAGCAGACTACCCGCTGAGTAGGGAGCTGCCAATGCAGGGCTCTAACCCAGGACCCCGGGATCACGACCTGAGCCAAAGGCAACCGACTGAGCCCCACAAGCGCCCTCTTCAGCGTTTTATATGTTGATTGTGAGCCCATGGCTCCCACTTGCTAAACCAGCTAGTGTCATAGCTATTGCTCTTTGAAGACACTACTAGCAGTCCCCCCAGAACTGTCTCTCCTTTATCTCTAGGGGTTTGATTGTTTCCCGGCCTCTGCTATGATTATATGAGACCACAGAATCAAATTCTTGACAAAAGTGTGTGAGCAGAAGTGACATTTATGACTTCCAAAGCATCTGATGAAAAATCAATCTCTCATCTTGGACTTGCCTCGGAATTCCTTCAAGCAGGCTGGAAACAAGGAGATCCACTGTGGATGATGACTGAGTCCTAACAACTCAATTCCTTAATGACTTCCTAGAACAGAGCTCAACTTCCTACCAGGGATGTTACAAAGAGAAACAGACATCTGTATTCTCAAATCACTGCAATCGGGGCTTGTTACAAGAGTTTAGCCTAAGGGTACTTGGGTGGCTTGGTCAGTTGAGATTCTGACTCTTGGTTTCAGTTCAGGTCATAATCTCGGGGTTGTAGGATTGAGCCCCTTAGAGGGTCCCATATTCTATGGGGGGTGTGCTTGAGATTCTCTCCCTTTCCTCTGCCTCTCTCCCTACTCATGCGAGCATGCTCGCTCTCTCTCTCTCAAATAAATAAATCCATCTATTTATCTATCTATCTTTAAAAGAAAAAAAAACTAAGGCAGGATGGCTCAGTCAGTTAAGCATCTGCCTTCAGCTCAGGTTATGATCCAGGGACCCTGGGATCGAGCCCTGCATCAGGCTCCCTACTCGGAGCCTGCTTCTCCCTCTCCCTCTACTGCTCCCTCGTTTGTGCTCTAATAATAAAATCTTAAAAAAAAAAAAAAAAAAAAAAAAGAATACACATAAAACAAAACTAAGAACTTAGGTTCTACCACTACTAAAATACCTTCCCAGCTTTTGTAATTTGAAAATTTGATGAGCAGACATGCTATTATTTTTAAAGCAATCATTGATAAATATCAGTCAGAATGAGCAGGGAACAAAAACACTCTAAGAAGGTAAATGTAATTCTTCATTTTCATATTATTGTACTAATAGAGGCAAATGATTCTCAGGGCATAAGAAAAAAGCACTTGCAAGTGGAAGGCTCTGAAGTAAGCCAATTCTAGAACAGAGCTTGTTTCTGCCTACCCTATTTTACACCCTTCTGGATAAAAGGAAGATGTTGAGCACTAGAGGTACTCTTCAGATTAAATTACTGGGAAAGGCCCTCTAAAAACATCTGGATTTTACTTAGGAAAATCTACCCTAATATTTAAAAATGTAAAGCTTTTCAATTTCTCCTTATCATGAGACTATGGATAAATGAGTGCTGGACCTAAAACTAAGCCAAAAGAATTTCTGTACATCACAGGGCACACTCAGAGTAAAAAGGCAACCTATGCAAATAAGAGGGAATATTTTGCAAATCATACATCTGATAAAGGATTATTTAGAAAATATAAAGAATTCCTACAACTCAGCAAAAAACAACCTGATGAAAAAATGGACAAAGGATGTCATGAATAGACATTTTTCTTTTTTTTTTTTGAAAATAGACATTTTTCCAGAGAAGACATATAAATGGCCAATGAGCACATGAAAAGATGTTCAATGTCACTAAACATCAGGGAGACAAAAATCAAAAATACAATGAGATTCCACCTCACACCCACTAGAATTGCTATTATCAAAGCAAAACCAGTAACAAGTGTTGGCAAGGACATGGAGAAATTTGCACCCTTGTGTAATGGCGTAACCATTACAGAAAACAGTGCGGTGGTTCCTCAAAAATGAAAAACAGAATTACAACACAATCCAGCAATTCTACTTCTGGGAATACACCCAAAAGAATTTAAAGTAGGGTCCCGAAGAGACAGTTATATACTCATGTTCACAGCAGCATTAGTCCTAAGAGCCAAAAGGTGGAAGCAATCCAAGTGTCCATCAACAGAAGAATGGATAAACAATATGTGGCTTATTCATACAATTCAGACATGTGCTATAGTATGGATGAACCTTGAGGACATTATGCTCAGTGAAATAAGCCAGTAACAAAGGACAAATACTGTATGAATCCACTTAAATGAGGTATCTAGAAGGTAGAAAGGTGACTGCCAAGGGCTGAAGAGAGGGATGGGAGTTGTTGTTTTTAAGAGTACGGAGTTTCAGTTTGGAAGGAGGAAAGAAGTTCTAGAGATTGGCTGCTCAACAATGTGAATGTACTTAACACTACTGAACTATACACTTAAAAGTGGTCAAGATGGGGGCACCTGGCTGGCTCAGTCAGTTAAATGTTCTGACCTTCGGTTCAGGTCACGATCCTGGGGTCCTGGGTTCAAGCCCCGAGTTGGCCTCCCTGCTCAATGGGGAGCCAGCTTCTCCCTCTCCTCCCTGCTCATGCGCTTTCTCTTGCTATCTCTCTGTCTCTCTAATAAAAAAAACAAAATCTTGTTTAAAAAATGGTTAAGACAGTAAATTTCATGTTATTTTCCCACAATTAAAACATTTTAAAAGCAGTATCAAATTTGTTCCAAGGCCACCTTTACGTTTAACTCTTAGTAGAATACCAGGCACAAATAACATTTAAAATAGAATTTTCTCAAGGCCCTAGCCCAGGGATACAAAGTCCTACAGAAGAAAATGGTTTCCTAAAAAAGATAACATGCAATGAAGGCAGACATGGTCTATAGCTAAAATGTTTATTAGAAGAATGAGGACATATCTATCACTGAGTACTACACAATACAGAAATACTTAAAAAGTTAACATTAAAATATCTTTATTATCTTCTACCAATTAAGAGCTTTTTAAATTTATTTCGAAAATAAATAAATTAAAATAAAAATAGAAATTTTATTCCAGTCTCAACAAGACTTCAAATCAGGTAAAGATGAAGAGCTCCCAAACCACCTACTTATCTGTAGGTGGCAGTAAAAGCACAGTGTTTTATGTCAATGCAGCCTTGAAATATCAATTTTCAGTGGCTGCATTAACTGTGCAGGTTCTCTTACTGTTACTAAATTCTATGAACTTCTGTAATACAATGTTTCTCCTGCCCTAATCCTTTCACCCCCAGCTGGTACTCCAACAACCCCAATTTTTTTTTTTTTTTGGGTCTCATTCCTTGGCTTGATAGGTCTTTGTGATCATATCTACCTATATCTACCTAGAAACATGAGGTATTCAATTCTGAGGACATGGCAGTCTTCTTTCTTACAGAAAAACACACAAACACCAGTCAAATCAATAGCCTATTTACTAAGGTTATTGATGTGAAGCATTCTGTTAGGTACTCGGAAGTCCCTGAAGATGGATGTGCCAGGTCGTTACCAAGACAGACACACAATGTACAGAATAACACAAAAGAAAAGTGTGCTGTCAAGGGAGGAACAGCAATACAACCATCAAGGACAGATATCCCAGGCACCTCTAACTCCCAGTTCTAAGAACTTCTGATTACTGTTAGGAGAATAAAGCCTATACTAGAAGCAGGATGAAGCAGCCCAAGGGTCTGCATCCCTCGGTCCAAACACACACCTCTGCAAGCTCTCTGCGACTCTCTGAAGGTGGTATCACCTACCTGCTTCCTTCCCCTGTCTGTTGAGATTCTTTTAGACCATGTGGCTGGCTGGTGGCAAGAGGCTGTATGAACAAAGGTCATACACTTCTCATCACGAATATCCATACAAGGGGCCCCTGGCCAGCTCAGCTGGTAGAGCATGTGACTCTTGATCTTGGGGTTGTGAGTTTGAGCCCCATACTGGGTATAGAGCCTAATTAAAATTAAAAAGAAGAAGAATATCCACAAGAAAAGTATAAGCAATAAGAAAATAGCAACTGACTCATCACTAGGGAGCACATTAATTTATAAGCATAAGAGGGAAAGTTCTGGCAAACAGCTCTTCTGAGTAACCCAGAAATCAGTGCAGTTTTATCACCAAGGAAACAAAAAGCCTGCATGATTTTGGGGTCTTCCTCTGCAGGCTGATTATAATGTCTCCTCGAGGTCCTCAGTCACCAAGAATGACAGCTCTCCCGGGAGAGGGTGGGAGACACAGTGACTGGACGGCAGCCTGCACCTGGTGCTTTCTCACAGCCACTCCTGCTGCCTACCGCATATAAGAGGGACGGTTACGGGAGAAAGGTGAAAGGAGGTAGGCAAATTAGCTGCAACCATCGAACAAGCTACTAGAAATGGCTGTGTAAAGAATGAGTAGAATCAAATCTGTTAAGAGCAAGTTGACTTAAAGATAAATGGAAAATGAGGTAAAAACACACACTGAAGACCACCACAACATGACACAGATGGAGGGCAGAGGCCAGAAACACACAGACCCCTCAGCGCTCTGGGTGCTCTGTTTCAGACGAGGCCCCAGACACCTACATACACATTCAAGGGTTTCTCCAAATGAGTCCTGGACACATTGAGGTTTTTTTCATGCAGTGATGTAAGGACACAGATCCCCAAGTCCTGGCCCATGTTTCTCATCTGCAGGCCTACAAAAATTCAGAGGGAGACAAAGATAAAATACCCACTGTAGCGGGAAGAGTTACTTAGAATTGTATGGTGCCAAGGGTGGGAAGTCTTTCCAGAAAGCCTTATCCAACTTCCCCTTTCTTCCAGTTGGGGAGAGTGATGATCAGCGAAATGAATTTTTTTTTTAGGATAACTCAGCAAATTAACTAGTGGAAGAAGCAGAGCTCCCACACTACACTCCCAGTCTGAAAATTCCCAAGAAAAATTTAAATGTGCCGCGAAGCAAGAAAGGGGACATTTCAGGCAGGAGAGAGACGGAGAAAACTAGTATTCTGGTGTCTAAAACATATATTTTACAAAAGCTCCAAGGAATTAGAGGACTCACAAGATGTCTAAAAAAGTTACAAATACAGCTTGCAAGAGGCAGAGACACTCAACCCAGTCCTTGCCAACTTAAAGCACAAGCTTTAAAACAAACAAATAAAACTCTTTTTGAATATAAAATGTAATACACATACCAAAAAGTGCAGCATGCCGGAAAATCCATTTGCTTTTTTTCCCCCTTCTCCATCCTGTTCTGTTCAAGAGGCTGAGGGTACAGACTGCACCCAAAGGCCCCAGCTTTCGCTGTGTTCGGCTGATGTGAGCCTCAGAGCAGACCGAAGTGGAGAGAAACCCGAGGCTGGGGGATTTATTCCCCTGGTTCCCTCAGGCTCACTGTCCCTCAACAGGAAGTCACTACTAGTCTCCAGGCAGGTTCCCTTCCTTCCAGGTTCTAGTAACCTCTCCAGCCCTAGATTTCTTCGTGCCTAAGCGGGGGCAGACACCACAAGGCAACAGTCCGGCCAGTTTCCCCTTTCCCCACAAGGTTCCAGTCTTGTGTCATGAGATCCTTACAAATAAACCCTCCTTGATTTATCTTAAAATCTGTTTTTTACAGACACCCTTACAGATACAAGGACAAACCATAAATATACAGTTTAATGAATTATCACAAAATAAACACTGGAGTTACTAGCACTTAGATCAATGAACAGAACTTGCCAGTATCCTGGAAGTTCTCCCGGTATGCCCTCCTTATTATATGCACCCACAGCTCTCCAGAGAGTTTCAACACCTAAGCATGAATCCCTAAACATTGTATTTCAATTTGGTCTACTTTTTGAAATTCACATAAATGAAATCATAAAACAGAAATTCCTTCATGTCTGGCTTTTTTCACAAAACATAATATACACAGATTCACCTATATTGTTGCACGTGCCTGCTATAGGATTCATTTTGATCATGAGAAGCATTCACCTGTACTCTACACAAGTGATATTTATCCATTCTACAGCTGAACATTTGGGTTGTTTCTAGAGCTACTGGAAATAATGCTACTATAGATATCCTTACCTATGTTTCCTGATGCCTAAGACCATGCATTTCTACCTAGGAGGGGAATTGGATTCATAGGGTAGATGTATCTTCATTTTACTACTTAACAACCATTTTCCAAACTAAAACACCTGCCAGCAATACACAAGAGTTTGTAGTTGCTGGAATATACTATTTCCCTTAACTGTAAGACCAGAGTCTGTAGAAAGCCACCAGATACCACACAGTTCTACTCAATCAGCTATCCTCAGGACTCTGATTGGACTTCTGGTCAGCTAGTGGAATGTTACACTGCTCACTCTTGGCCTGGGGTCTTGCAAGATTTCAGTGGGTTCAGGACTAATTTTACTGTCATGTAGCAGCCTTCTCCTAAGGTCCTCTAAGTGAGAGAATCTTAGTATCTTTAAAGAGCTCTACTTTCATTGCTGATTTACATCTATTTTAACTAGAATTATATATAGATCACTTTGGTCATCTAGGGTCAATTTGTTTGCTATGAGTTAAGTAACTGCCTGATTATATGTTTGTAAAATTTTCCAACTGTACAAAAATTGCCAAGGAAAAGGAATTTGAGGATTGCTAAATTTATAATTTAGGAAATCAAGTGAAAAGGAGGTTCCAATTAACTGACTGTAGATTTATAGCTATAAGCTGTGGACATTTTTTCTTAAAAACAGATTTAGACAAATAGTACTACCTCAATCTTCTTTACCCAGAAAACACTATTCAATTAAGCTCCCTCATTAAAAGCAAAAACAAAACCACATACACAAAAACAGAACAGGTCGTTTAGATACAAGTTTGACAGAGACAGACAGTAGAGTAACAAAGATTCCACGACCTCAAAGTGGGGGACCGTTAGGGCCAAACTGTAAGATTCTCCTTCTAGTTCAGAGCATCCTCACTTCCCTCACAACCCTCTTCTTGGGAGACAGGTGGGCTGTTGACCCACCACTCCAGCCTTCATTGCTTATGGCCACCCACGCTGGGAAAAATGAACATCAAGTACAGTGATCCCCTTCCCAAAACGTTGGGGTAAGGAATGAGAATGAGGGGCGCCTGGGGGCTCAGTCGGTGAAGTGTCTACCGGCAGTTCAGGTCTTGATCTGAAGGTCCTGGGATCAAGGCCCACATCAGGCTCCCTGCTCAGTGGGGTGTCTGCTTCTCCCTCTCCCTCTGCCCCTCCCTGCTCATGCTCACTCTCTCTCATTCACTTTCTCTCTCAAATAAATAAATAAAATCTTTTAAAAAAGGATTAGAACAAAAACCCCGACTTACACATGCAATGGTAAAGAGAAATATGTTTAGAACAGGAAACATAATTCTATTTGTGGTGTAAACAAATCTCTAATGCAGAGCACATTTTATAATTGGGATTTAATGTATAAATCTATTAACTACATCCTTCCTAATAATTATGAAATTGTCCTAACTAAACTATATTCACTCAAAAACTGGGCTCAAGTGCTAAAATAAAAATTCATTGAGTTCTTTTAATATTCTAAACCAGAATTCAAAAATGGAATGAAAACAGATTACTTCACAAAATGAAACCCCTTGGATATCTGTAATCCCTTTTTTGCAAGGTGAAAAATTTCTCTTTTACTCATATTCCAAAATAACTGAGGAAAGTACATCTGCATGAACAGTCCCAGAATGACGTAAGTTTTTCTACTTGAATAAAAAATTTATTAGGCTCAAGTATTAAAGAAGCAAACTAGACACTTAAGAGTTTACTTCTCAATCCATTGTTTACTTGTTGCCAAAAGGTTTGGGGGAATTGTTCCCACTCTAATTCTTTTTTACAACCAACATACAGGTATTGTGGAGGACCAGCAACACAAAGAACAGTGCAAAGTGTCACAGGTCATGGAGAGGAGAGAAGGGTCACTGCCAGAGTTTGAGTCTCCACATCTGTCTGCTGATTGGCAGGTCCCCTCCCCTAAGAGGGTCAAAGCATCCCTGATGCCATCACCCCACTCAGTAATCCACCCATGACTCCCTTGCCCCTCTACTTCTTCAGTCACAGTCCACCAATATTTATTAAATGCTTGCTATACACACACACACACACACACACACACACACACACCCCACATGCCAACCCCAAGAAACTATGGTTTTTATTTGAGGACAGAAAGAGCACAGGCCCTCAAACTGTCTTAAGTTCAAAAAACAAATAGTTAAGTTCATGTACCTTTTAAAAGTTGACAAATCATGCATAACCAAAAATAAAGAAAAGTAAAATTTTAAGACAAGCAAATGAGATTTTTTTTTTTTTTAAGAAAAGAGAAAGTTTAATGCAACAGGGCAGACAATGATTAGGTTTGCTCACTTCCCTTTCCATTGGTTTCACTTCCCTTTCTAGGTTAGAATACTCCAAACATGTAAATTATTCCACTAAAGAATTCCAGTCCTTTCTTAGCAATTTGCAGAGATGTTTATATAAAAGGAATTATTTCTAGACTTCCATGCAACAGAAAAGGGTTAGGATGCATTGGAGATTAAAAAATAGGGATCCCTGGGTGGCGCAGCGGTTTGGCGCCTGCCTTTGGCCCGGGGCGCGATCCTGGAGACCCGGGATCGAATCCCATATCAGGCTCCCGATGCATGGAGCCTGCTTCTCCCTCTGCCTGTGTCTCTGCCTCTCTCTCTCTCTCTGTCTCTGTGACTATCATAAGTAAATAAATAAAAAAAATTTTAAAAAAAAAAATAAAAAAAAAAAATAAAGCAGGGGCAGCTCAAGTCATGATCTCAGGGTCCTTAGACTGGCCCTATGTCCAGCAGAGAGTTGGCTGGAGATTCTCTCTCTTTCCCCTTCTGTCCCTCCCTCACAATCCCCTCTCTCTTAAAACAACAACAAAAAAGACAAACCAAAGTGGATAAATGCAAATGCAACGCAGAAGCAAATAACAGAGGACCCCAATTTTAACCACTTAGAAATATGTTAACAATAAAAGTGGGCATTTTATGACTTCAGGAACTTTGTAGTGCAGGGTTAACTCTGTTTAGGTTAGTACTAAGTGCCAGACACTATGTTCAGCATTTGGGATTTTTCTGGTTTAGAGGCCTCATAATCCTATCACATGAGTATTATTTCTATCTTAACCGTATAGAAACTAAGTAGGAACAGAGATTCAGAGGGGTTAAGTAACTAGACAAAGTCCCACAACTTAGAAAGTGAAGAAACTACTATGAACCCCATTCTAGTCAACATCGAATCGCATTCTCTTTCAATAGGTGATGTAGACTTTAAGCATCAAAGTAAACAAACTGAACACATTTTCCTCTTTTTGTTTGATTCTCTTTAAGTACATGCCATCACTTCAAGGGGAGTTTATGCTAATCATGACCTCATAAACAAATCACTTGTGAGAGAAACCACATCCAGGGCAAAGTCAGAAGTTAAAAAAGCCTTATTTCAGAGAGTACTTCCTGAAAGAGACAAAGCAGCAATTGCAGCCAAACGAGTACCAACTCCTGTGCCAAGTTTTACATTTGAAACAACTTTGTAAAGGAAAAGAAGAGCCTGAAACAAAAGAAATACTGCAACTTCTTAAATATACCATTTCTAGAAAGAGCTATTTTAACACAAGATATCTCTTTTAGATAACTGGGTATGACGAAAAATGCTCTTCTCTAACACAGCCTTTTGATGGACAGGAGGTAAGTAGCATTTAGTTAATTTCATCACATATTATCCACTAGGTAATGCTTACACTACAGAGGTATAAACTTCTAGTTATAAAATAAGTAAGTCATGGGGATGGAAAGTACAGTATGGGAAACATAATCAATAATATTGTAATAACTTTGTATGGTGACAAAAAAAAGTAGTGCTAAGTTACAAAATCATTTAATAATATGTTGCTGACACTATGCTGGCAAAGGACCTTGAAATGGGTTATGCTGTCATCTTCCTGCACTATTAATGTGATTTTTTAAATTTATTTTCAACATTGTTTTACGTTAATAGTAAATAATTTTTTCAACTTAAAAAATGCTGATATGATAAATCACAAGTATATTTAGGAGTCTTTGTCACTTGGTTTCAATTACACTGTTCCACAAAATGTATTAAATGCTTTAAAAAAAAAAGACTATGGGGCACCTAGGTGGCTCAGGGTCAAAATCACTGACTATTTTTGGCTAAGGTCATGATCTCAGGCTCTTGAGATCAAGCCCCACATCAGGCTCTGTGCTCAGTGCATAGTCTGCTGGAGAAAAATTCTCTCTCTCCCTCTGCCCTTTCCCCTCACCATACTCTCTCAAATAAATAAAGCTTTATTTTAAAAAAGACTATAGATAATCACTGAATCTAAAGTTTTTAAAACAGTGACTTGAAAAAATAAAATAAAATGCTGACTTGAAAACAATCACTTTCTAATATTTATCCAAAAATGTATCTGTGTGTACAGAGCAGAGCACAACCAATCTGGTAATGCCTTTAAAACATGCATTACACATATTTTTTTCAACCTTAAGCAAATGAATACAAGTGTTGGTGACATAAAAGCAGCTTGAGCCCAATGGAGGTTAAAAAATTTACTCATAAAGGGTTTGTAACTATGAAATTTACATGACAAAATTCAGGGATGAGGATGGGGGAAGGGAGTCCAAACACAGTATCAAAAGATAAAAAAGAGGGACGCCTGGGTGGCTCAGCAGTTTAGCGTCTGCCTTCAGCCCAGGGTGTGATCCTGGAGACCCGGGATCGAGTTCCGCGTCGGGCTCCCTGCATGGAGCCTGCTTCTCCCTCTGCCTGTGTCTCTGCCTCTCTCTCTTTCTGTGTCTCTCATGAATAAATAAATAAATTCTCTAAAAAAAAGAGAGAGAGAGAGAGAAAAGATACAAAATTTCATTTATATTACAATTACTACTATTTAAAAATTCAATGAAAATTTAAAAATAGTAAAGAGTCCAAAATTATTCTCCTCGATATGATACTGGAGATTTTTCTATATAATACTTTTCTCATTTGATAGAAATTAAAATTCTAGTCACATCAATATTTGGATATTTTAATAATATAAGTATAGGCTACTAATACATAGACTTCTATTCCAAAATCATATCTAACCTAGATACTTGGCAAACTAGCTATAGTCAAGAAGGAAGGAAAAAAGGGAGAAGTGTAAAAACAAACTCATATCTTGTGTTTGTCCACAGCAACTGCTCAAATTCTATTTATTTATTTATTTAGCTCAAATTCATTTTATATTCTCAACAGCCCCTGATGCCACTAACCAGAATGCTAATCACCCCCACAGTTCTCACCAAAGACAGACTCAGGGTTGAATTAGAGACAGCCCACTCTGCAAAGTGACATTTCTGAAGGAAACTTTTCTTGCACCTCTAAGTCAAGTCTAAGATACCACAAGATTCCATCTCTTCATAAGCACCTTTACTCTTAAAATCATTGTTGTTGACGTTGCATCATGGGTGATGGAAGTTTTACTCTGGTGAGGGGTCGATGATATTTATAATCACAACTGAACTTTCTATTAGAAGTGAACATTTTTTTTTGGTGATGGGAATTTGTTTTTGCATGCATCTAAAGTTACTGAATGACTTCTAATTAAGAACTACTTTTTCTTTAATATTCCTTTTTAAAATTTAATTTGCCAAATAATACTTGTGTCTTTATGTAGTTAGAGTAAGGGCATAAGAGTTACTATACTAGCAATGTCCTCTTCTCAATGTTGTTTCCTGGCACATCAGTGACGTCCATTTCTGGGACACTGGTAAATACCATCGGGAAGACAGCATTAAGCCCTTCCAACTAACTTTGAGTGAAAAACTAGCTCATCTATTCTTCTAAGAGTCAGGTTCTTGATCTGTAGACCATGGCAGAACACGCTGTTTCTAGAACTATGATAATTGAGAAAGAACATAATACTATGAGGAAGTGTTTCCATTTCAAAAAAAAAAATAGGCTTAATAACTAACCAAGCAAATATTCATTGACAAACTAGAGTAGCTGCTGCAGGTCCTTCCTTCACTCATCCATCAATTCAGCAAACATTTACTTAATGAGGACTCCTATGGACTCAAGCAGCAGTGGAAATATAGCAGCCAAAAGGAAAAGTTCCTGCTCTCAAATGAGAATTAATGTGAATCAACCAGTTGTGTGGTTCCTTTATTAGTTTTCTAATCCACATTTTATACATTAAAACTATATTTAATGAGTAAAAGTTCATCTTTTGGACATTACTAACCTGGATTACAAAACATTTAAACAGAATAAAGATGATAAAAAGTAGCAAACTATTTTGTAAGATTCAAAATTCAGAATGACCTTCTCCCAATTAGTCCCAATCCAAGAACATTTAGTATAAGAATAACTGCTACCCGGGATCCCTAGGTGGCGCAGCGGTTTGGCGCCTGCCTTCGGCCTAGGGCGCGATCCTGGAGACCCGGGATCGAATCCCACATCGGGCTCCCAGTGCATGGAGTCTGCTTCTCCCTCTGCCTGTGTCTCTGCCTCTCTCTCTCTCTCTGTGACTATCATAAATAAATAAAAATTAAAAAAAAAAAAAAAAAAAGAATAACTGCTACCCAATTACACACTACAGGAAAAAGTCATTTAAAAAAGGAGGGGGGGATCCCCTGGTGGCTCGGTGGTTTGGCACCTGCCTTTGGCCCAGGGCATGACCCTGGAGTCCTGGGATCAAGTCCCATGTCGGGCTTCCTGGATGGAGCCTGTTTCTCCCTCTGCCAGTGTCTCTGCCTCTCTCTCTGGGTCTTTCATGAATAAATAAATAAAATCTTTAAAAAAAAAAAAAAAAAAGGTTATTCCCTAGGGGAAAAGGGAGGCGAGCAGAGAGAAAAAATAAATCTGCCAGTGCTTTATAACACACAGACTATTTTAATGGGTCAGTGCACATGAGTAATAGTATCTAGGAAGTGGATTTCTTAATAAATACTAAGACACATATATTGACTGTACAACATAAAATACTCTTAAAATTAAAATCCACTGACACAGCAAGTCAAGTAGGACAGTGTTAAGCATTTATTTTTCAAAAAGGTTTTATTTCTATTATTCTTAACTATTTTACAGTTTCTAAGTGTCATTCCCCCAACAATCTATAAGATGACCACTCCTCACAATCAAGCTCAACCTGGCCCTTCCAACAATTCACATCCAGAAGAATACAAGATCGCAGCCCTTGTCTTCTACAGCTGTATCTTCATAATTGGATTATTTGTTAATGCCACTGCCTTATGGGTTTTTAGTTGTACTACCAAGAAGAGAACCACTGTAACCATCTATATGATGAATGTGGCACTATTGGACTTAATATTTATAATGAGCTTACCCTTTCGGATGTTTTATTATGCAAAAGGTGAATGGCCATTTGGAGAGTACTTCTGCCAGATTCTTGGGGCTCTCACAGTGTTTTATCCAAGTATTGCTCTATGGCTTCTTGCTTTTATTAGTGCCGACAGATACATGGCCATTGTGCAGCCAAAATATGCCAAAGAACTTAAAAACACAGGCAAAGCCATGCTAGCATGTGTGGGAGTCTGGATAATGACCCTGACAACCACCATCCCACTCCTACTGCTCTATGAAGACCCAGATAAAGCCTCCACACCCCCCACCTGCCTGAAGATTTCTGACATTACCCACTTAAAAGCTATTAACATGCTGAACTTCACTCGACTGATATTTTTTTTCTTGATTCCCCTGTTCATCATGATTGGGTGCTACTTAATCATCATTCATAGTCTCCTTCACGGGAAGACATCTAAGCTGAAACCAAAAGTCAAGGAGAAGTCTATAAGGATCATCATCACACTCATGGTACAGGTGCTCGTCTGCTTTATGCCTTTCCATATCTGTTTTGCTTTCCTGATGCTGGAAGGGGATGAGAACAGTTACAATCCCTGGGGAGCCTTTACCACCTTCCTCATGAATCTCAGCACCTGTCTGGATGTGATTCTCTACTACATTGTTTCAAAACAATTTCAGGCTCGAGTCATTAGTGTCATGCTCTACAGAAATTACCTTCGGAGTGTGCGCAGAAAAAGCTTCCGATCAGGTAGTTTACGGTCACTAAGCAATGTAAACAGTGAAATGCTTTGAATGATAAGCAGGTTTCTGTTTTTAATTTCTTTATATTCACTTTACTAACTATCCTAAGGTCACTGGATATTCTGTATGATATTACCAAGCCCCTTCTCTCCTGAAAAAAAAAAAAAAAAAAAAAGAAACTTAAGAAACACTTTTGTGGGGATCCTACTATGTGGCAACATAATTAAATATTCTAAGTTTCTAATGAATTCATTATTTTTATTTTTTTTTATTTTTTATTTTTTTATTTTTTTTTATTTTTATTTTCAAAACTTGTATAAAACATATTCGTGAGTTACTGAGAAAAATATCCAATTTATATCTCAAAATCAAGCTTTATCTAAATACACAGTTGACAACTTTTTGGATTTAATTCTATGTGCAAGTGAATCATGATGTCAATCAGGTCAGTAGGCCAAAAAAAAAAAAAAATCCACTTACTGTTCAAAATAAATTAAATTATTAAATTATAATTTGATTTAAACCAAAACCAAAGTTCCCTCTGGTTTAGTTTACATTCGGGATTGATGGTCTAAATCTTACAATATTTTGTGTTCTAAATATCAAAGATTCCTACACAAACAATTATATTCAACCCATCACTGTTACTTGCCGCAAACCAAAATTAGCAGGAACAATCACCAGAAGGGACCTGCAAAGGCAATCACCATCAGCCCTCCCCTACTCTGAATTCATTTTATTTTGGAAACAGACTGGAGTCATTGAATAACGCTTACAGAGAGCCTACTATGTACCAGAGTCTACTTACAACCAATGCAAGAGACCTAATCTGAGACCCTATTTCTGCCCAACAACCCAAGTCCATTCCTATGACATGAAGTTTCTGCTGTAGGGTAAAATACTTTTCTCCAATATAAACAGTTTGCTCTTCTTATTGATTAAACATCATATTACAAGAGGATGATTTTTTTCCCCAGGCTGTATATCACAGTATAATAGCACCAGTCAGGGACCCTGGATTCTCACCCTAGCCTTGCCATTTAATTTCCCCTAATAAAATAACAAACCAAGTAACTTCCCCATTTAAAAAGAAAAGAAAGTGAACTATAATCGGTAAAGCACATATTATTCTAAATATTATGGAAGCACGCAAATGAGTCTACCATTACTTCCTCTCTGCTAAATCATTTTCAAAAAAAAAAAAAAAAACAAAAAAAAAAAAACAAAAAAAAAATCATTTTCATTACTCTTAACATGATCACCTCCTAATGGGACTAAGAATCAAATAAATGCATTAGTTAGAAACGGATTTCTAGAATTAACATGGGTAAATTCATATTCTTAAAAAAAAAGAGAGAGAAACACGAAGGAGCCTAATCATAAAACAGTGTTTTAATACTGGAAGATCCCTTACATAATCTTCTCATCTAATCCTTGTTTGTTTGTTTTTAAGATTTTTTTTTTTTTTAATTCATGAGAGACACAGAGAGAGACCGAGAGAGGCACAGACACAGGCACAGGGAGAAGCAGGCTCCATGCAGGGAGCCTGATGTAAGACTTGAACCCTGGACTCCAGGACCACATCCTGGGCTGAAGGCAGGTGCTAAACTGCTGAGCCACCCAGGGATCCCCTAATCCTTCTGTTTTATATATAAAGAAACCAAAGTCCAAAGATATTATATAACTTGCTCAGCTGAGAATCAGGACTAGAAACCAAGTTTCTGTTATGTTAACCACCAATTTTCAATACTAAAAGCAAACAAGTTCACAGAACACAAACATTCTCAGAGCTACATAAGATAAAGTAGTCTCAAGGTGATACTAAGACGTAGTTCCTCCACAAAGAGAAAACTACTTGAAGTTTTAAGTCTGAATAATCAAGTAAGCAAGGTACTTTAACAAACATCTTTCAACAAAAAATTAGGGGCACCTAGTTGGTTCAGTGGTTGAACATCTGCCTTTGGCTCAGGGCATAATCCTGGGGTCCTGGGATGGAGTCCCACATTGGGTTCCCCACAGGAAGCCTGGTTCTCTCTCTGCCTAGGTCTCTGCCTCTATCTCTGTGCCTCTCATGAATAAATAAATAAAATCTTTTTTAAAAATAATAAAATAAAATAAATAATTATTTCTGAAACATGTGAGTTCCTGTATTGGATATATAGCTTGTGGTATCTATGTACTCATAGCCTACTCTCAACTATACAGTTTAGTCTGCTCTTACATAATTTATTATTTTATTATTGTTATATTTAACTTCTATTTTTTTAAAGATTTTAAGTATACCCAGTGTGGGGCTTGAACTCGCAACCCTGAGATCAAGAGTTGCATGTTCCCCTGACTAAGCCAGCCAGACACCCCTTGTATATTTTATGAAATGACAAGTTCTCTGCAATCGGTTTTCTTGATAAGAAGAATTTTATTTGGGAGCACAAAATACAAAAAAAGCTTTATTGGCACAAAGTGGAAATATATCTTATGGTTTTAACAGTAAAACTACAGATAATTTAAAGCACAATTAAAAAATAATTTCATTAAGTGTTGTAAATCAGATACATTTTAACATGATGTGTGAAAACTCAAAATTCCACTTATTCTGGAGAACTTCGATTCTGAGAAGTTCTCAGAACATTGTAACACCCATATGTAAGTGCTAACAACTAAAAATACCAAGTATATAAGGACAGGTATGTGACAGGCATGCATTTCTAGAAGCACCTAATATATATGGCTTTTAATGGAGTTATTTTTATTTTCAAAACATAATGGCTACATTTTCTGATTTTTAAATAACAGTCTTGAGAATCTATCAGATGCCAGGTATAATTTCTATTCAGAACACTAGAAAAAGAGATGAAGATGTCTATGTCCAAAGGCCTTACCTTATAGCCTTATGAAACGACACTGCAACCAAGGCTATCCTTTCAACATTACAGAATGTAAGGCAATGAGTACATAAAGTAAAACTAGTTCTCCCTCAAACAGCCAGAAGAATGGCATGGAAGGCCCAGGTAATGATGACAATGACAACATAATGTGATAAATGTTAGGAATCTTAATAAATTTGTTGGAATACACATAAAAGGATAATTACTGCAAAAAGAAAACCAAGCAGACATGAGAATACAAATACATAACATGTTAAGAAAGCTGAATGAGCAAGGGAGTGGCTTGAAGGGAACTGGGACCAGATTATGAGGGCTCTGAAGGGAAAGAAGAAAACCAATATGAGGGGTCAGTGTTGTTACTGCTAGGATGCTTGTATGAAAGAGCTAATTCTTTCCACTGCCTGGGAAGTAGAGTACTGATCCTCAATTTACATATGAGGGTCAACTATAAACTGAGCTCAGGAAGGGAACTAGAGAGAGGTCACTTGTTCAAGATTACACACATGTACCAATGTGGGAGAGCTGGAATCTCAAATCTGGTATATCTGATAGCCAAGCCTCTGCATTTCCACTATTCCAGACTGGTCTGATGCCATCTTGGAGGAATCTGGTTTTTACTTTGAAGGAAATGAGGATTTAAAGGATTTTAAAAAGGAAGACTGGCATGGTTGAACTTGCATTTTGGAAGGATAACTTCTGACCACATTGCATGGGATGCTTTGAAATGGACAGCAAGACTAAAAGAATTACTGCAAAAGTCTAAGCAGAAAAAGATCAGAGTTTAGGGGTGCTTGAGTGGCTTAGTTAGTTAAGCATCCGCTTTCGGCTCAGGTTCATGATCTCAGGGTCCTGGGTCTGCCCTGCATCAGGCTCCCTGCTTAGCATCTCCCTCTGCCCCTCCCCCTGTTTGTGCACGCACTTCCACTCTCCCTCTCGAATAAATAAATAAAATCTTAAAAATAAATAAAAAATAAATAAAATAAAATAAAATAAAATCTTAAAATAAAAAAAATTCAGAGTTTAGACTGACCTGATAGCAGGAGTAGAGAAGATGGGGTGAACAGATGATTTATACAGGACTTCGAATTAATAGGACCTGGTGGTGCCCCATTCCAAGGATGAGAAAAGAGAAAGACTGGATGATCATGTAGATGGAAATGCCATTAACAGAGATGGGAGCCCAGCAAAAGAGGAGATTAGAAGAGAGGAGAGCTTGGAACATGACAAATTTTCTCGGAGTCTTAGAAGTCACTAGGAAATATGACTCTAGCAAGATCAGGAGAGTAATACGGGCTGGAAATAGAGAGCTGGGAAACAAACAACAGATGTTAACTGTAGCTGACTGAAGCCATGGGAGTGGACAAGAAAGCCCAGAGAAAGCTCAGAGTGAGCTTGAGGAAGGAGCCACACATAGTAAGATCAAAACACACCAAGAGGGAGCAGAGTGTTGGGGTCAAGGGAGCAGGTGAGTTCACGAAATAATGGGCTGTCAAAAGGATTTATGAGCTACTGAAAGGTCAAATAGAACAACTGAAAATAAGCCCCTGACTTTAAAAATTAGTTGGTTGTTGGGGACATTTATAAGAGAAGTTTTAACAACAGTGAGGTTAAAAAAAGAGTTAAACAGACATGAAGAATTGTAGAGAGTGCAGATAAATTTGGCATTGGCGGCAAAGAAAAAGGGTAACACGATGTGATGTAAAAAATACTGCAAGTGGGGCAGCCCGGGTGGCTCAGCGGTTTAGCGCCACCTTCAGCCCAGGGCGTGATCCTGGATCCTGGAGACCTGTGATCGAGTCCCACGTCGGGCTCCCTGCATGGAGTCTGCTTCTCCCTCTGCCTGTGTCTCTGCCTCTCTCTGCCTCTCTCTGCCTCTCTCTCTCTCTCATGAGTAAACAAATAAAATCTTAAAAAAAAAATATTGCAAGTTATAAAGCCCACTTTCCTCTCTTAAGTTCCTGAAGCTTTGCTACCATCTAATGGAAGACGTGTTTACAAAATGCAGAGTTTATTAGAATAAAGATTTATGTTTCAAGAAGTCTATGTTTAGAAAAGCTTCGGGACTCTTAAAAGCCATACTGGAATGTTTCATGATTTGAAAAGGAAAGAGAAATATATTCTCATTCAGGTGATGGCTGAATTAACATTCATATTGTCTTTCAAAATACTTGCATATCTCAGGAGGTTATATAAAGAACCAAAAAGAATTCACCTGGATAAGAAATGTTTGGGGAAAACTGAAGATTAAGTAACACTGCTTCTCTTCTGAACCAACATAAATCATTCCTGATGACTACACTTCTTTCCACAATAGCAGAAGAGTCCACTTAAACTTCTCCATCTAATTATAATTACAACCCATGTACTCCAACAAAAACTGCGTAACAGTTATGACACAGAACTTTATCTGTCTCCATTCAGCTACCATTCAGGATCACACATTATTAAAACAGCTAACAGTCAACACTTAATGAACGCAACTACAATTAAATAAATCCCATAAAAGCTACATTGTAAATATTAACAACTTAAGTGTAGGCTATTAGATCACTAACTATATTTTTAATATAGAGATCCAAAGTGAATCTGAATTAAGATACATTGAATACCTAAACAGTTCACAAAAACACATACCTAAATTAAAATAAGGCAGAAGTTAGCACACACAGAATTTTAAATACTGGTATCTTTAGTTCACAGTATCTCATCTCTCAGACACTTAATTCCAAGATGCTTAAGGTTATATGTGCTACTTACTCTACTTTTAGACACTAGTTATTTCACAAACTAATACATGGTTTTTTATCGTTTGGTTTTTAAAGAAGATCAACACAATATGAAAACATACACACACATACACAAACAGTGTTCAGTTGGCCATTGTGGGCTGGCTACAAAGTTATAAACTTTGTTTTATCTTTGGCAGAAGTATCTAAACAATATTAATTTTAAAAACATGCTTCAGAAGCTTAACTTCAGACAAATTATTTCTGAATCTAATGAACTAAATATTATTTAATTGGTTCATAAAACTAGACAAAATTCCACTATAAAAATACAAAATTAATTCTACCTTCTGGACCAGAACAGGAAATTCATGAAAAATTCTCTAAAATATGGGATTTCAAAGCTAAAAAAAAAAAAAGAATGACTGTGAAACATATGGGGGTGCCTGGGTGGCTCAGTGGTTTAGCATCTGTCTTTGGCTGGGGTCATTAACCCCAGGGTCCCGGGATCGAGTCCCACATCACTTCTCCCTCTATGTCTGCCTCTCTCTCTGTCTCTCATGAATAAGTAAATAAAATCTTAAAAAAAAAAAAATGAAAATGTGACTAAGTATACACTGGATTTTTTTACGCATAAAATCAATTTCACTACATCTATGAGTTTAAAATATTCTTTTACTCACTTTCATGTACAATAACTTAAATCAGATTTAAGTAATTATTAAGCTAATCTCTGAGAGCTACTTACAATCCAGAAGGCAAATTCCCGGCTGTAGCAATACCAAAGAAATACCACATAGCCTCAACGAGGATGAGGTCAACCAAGGCCGACAAAACCCAGGAACCCAGCAAAAAGGACTAAAAATAAAACAAGAAGACTGTTACTGAAAGGAGTATTCAAAAAATAAACTTACATTTAACTAGAACCAGCTCAGGTACATTATTGTTTTAATTTGTTTTTATTATATAGAGTTTTCAAAATGAGGGTGTAAAGCCATATTGGTTAAATGTAGTATCACTTCCATAATCTCTAAGTATGGTAAAAAAAGATATAGCACAATTTATTTTTAACAAGTAACACACAAACCATTAAACAAAATAAGTGATTAAAATTTTATTGAAGTTAAAATCCTAATAAAAATTTGTATTTGCCACTCACACCTCATATTATCTATTAACACTATCATTATTATTTTACTATGCAAGTGGCTTAAATTTAAAATTTTTCTTTGGCTAATATCTATGCTCCAAATAAGATAGAGGATCATGTAATTAAAAGATAATTGTTAATAGTAATACCTACCTTAATGAACACAAACTTAAAACTATTTAAAAATAAGAAAACAAAAAACACTTTTTCCATAACCTAAGTAGCAAAGGTAAAATACATAAAAACTTACTGCAAATTTTCTGCTTCCATATCTTCTTTCAAATATCCTAAAATTATAAATAAGCAGACTACTGCAGAAAGTATCTTTCAAATCAAGGCAAATTATTCTTCCACATATCAACCTCCAAATCTAAATGGGGATTCAAAAAAGAATAATGAGTAAGATTTGTTCAGATCTCTGCCTTAGCAAATTTATTACATTTACTTTATACTGCTTATTTTTAATACTCTAATAAAAATCACAATGAATGCACAAAAAGAAAATCCTCCATGTAAGTGGGTCCCCACCTGTACAGCACAGGTGCTCATATAGTGGGGCATTAGAAGGGGACTCTTGCCTATGTGGCCAGATAAACCAAATTAATCCCCCAAATCAGAAATGTATCAGCTAGGGATGCCTGAACGGCTCAGTGGTGGAGCATCTGCCTTTGGCTCAGGGCGTGATCCCAGGTCCAGGCTCCCTGTGGGGAGGGACCGGCTTCTCCCTCTACCTATGTCTTTGCCTCTCTCTGTGTGTCTCTCATGAATAAATAAATAAAAGTGAAAGGAAAAGAAAAGAAAGAAAGGTAGGTATCAACTTGTAGCTAAAGGGCCTTTATGCTCCTTTACAGCAGTGGTTCTCAGAGCTGGCCACTTAATAGAATCCCCAGAGAAATACAACAACAACAACAACAAAAAAATCAAAAACAAAAACACCAACACCCAGGCCTACTACTAGATTTTTCTTTTTCTTTCTTTTTTTTTTTAAGATTTTATTTATTTATTTATTCATGAGAGACACAGAGAGAGAGGCAGAGACACAGGCAGAGAAAGAAGCAGGCTCCACACAGGGAGTCCGATGTGGGACTCAATCTCGGGACTCCAAGACCACGCCCTGGGCCGAAGGCAGGCACTAAACCGCTGAGCCATCCAGGGATCCTACTACTAGATTTTTCAACTCAGTTGGTCCAAGGTGAGATCTAGGCGTGTGTGTGTGTGTGTGTGTGTGTGTGTGTGTGTCTGTGTGTGTTTAGTTTATTCAGGTAATTCTAACGTGCAACCAGGATCCAGAAGTGCATTAGAGCAACTGAAATAATACAGAAGCAATATTATATTCTGACAGAAAGCAGTAATTTGGATAAATAACTGAAAGACTTTCAGAGGAACTTGATAAAGTCAACATAAGCAATGGTATTAATAACATCACTATGAAGAAAAGATGTCAAGAGAGTATTAGGCTTAAAATGGCTAATCAAGTATAAAGAAAAGGTAGTAGGTTATACACCATAATTTGCACTAACACACTGTGATATTGTAAGTTATGATAAGAAATATAGATTTGGGGGAATCCCTGAAAAGAAAGAGAAAGAAAGAAATACAGATTTGGTCTTCTTTTTTTTTTAAGATTTATTTATTTATTCATGAGAGACACAGAGAGAGAGGCAGAGACACAGAGGGAGAAGCAGTCTCCATGCAGGGAGTCCAATGTGGGACTCGATCCCAGGTCTCCATGATCAGGCCCTGGGCTGAAGGCAGCGCTAAACTGCTGAGCCAGCCACTGCAGCTGAGTGCTGCCCCAGATTTGGTCTTCACTCTCATTTCTGGTACAGAACTCTTAAAACCCTTTGAATTTCCTAACTGATGAAACCCAGAAAGGTGGCTTTTTTTCTATCAATGTGTGACTTTTAGATGTACCTCAGAATGGGGGCTGGTTGCCAGGGGAACCAACCTTGGGATTAAAGGGCCTGGAACTTTTAGTTCCACCCTCTGACCTATCTACAAGGGACAGTGAGGGACTGGAGGTTGGATCAACTGCCAATGGCCAAAGTCTCCCTAAACACCCGAGAGGACAGGGTTCAGAGAGCTTCCAGGTTAGTAAGTAGCACCTCAGAGAGACCACAGAAGCTCCGTGCCCTACCCCTATTCCTTGTCCAATGCATCTCTTCCATCTGGATGGTCATCTGTGTCCTTTATCCTATCCTTTTATGATAAAGAGGTAATCCAGTAGGTAAAATATTTCTTTGAGTTCTGTAAGCCACTCTAGCAAACTAATCAAACCTAAGGAAGGGGTCATGGGAACCTCTGATTTAAAGCCAATCAATCAATCATTAGTACTAGTAACAACCTGGACTTGCAACTGGCATCTCATGTCCAAGGGGGAGATCATGGTAATCTCTAATCTGTTGCCAGTTGGTCAGAAGCACAGGTAATAACCTGGGCTTTGCAACTAGCATGGAGATGGGGGCAGGCAGCCTTCACCTGTGAGATCTGATGCTATCTCCAGGTAGACTGTGGTAGGATTTAGTTGAATTGTAGGACACCCACCTGGTATCCAAAAATTTCCTGGTGGTGTGGGGAAAGCTCCCACTCCAGGATTGGTGCCAGAACATCCCTTTTATGCTCCAACTCACCAGTAAGACCCAGCACCAGCATCTTCAAAGAGATCAGCCCATAAATCTCAAAAGCCATAGAGTCCTGCTCTTCCCAGAAATAAAAACCCAAGAGAAATTTCCTACTTGGTATAACTACCACTATAAAAGTAATTCAGAGATTCACAATATGTTAGAGCTGCAAGAGCTTAGATCATTTAATCAACACTCAAACTTGGAATATTGGTATAACTACCACTATAAAAGTAATTCAGAGATTCACAATATGTTAGAGCTGCAAGAGCTTAGATCATTTAATCAACACTCAAACTTGGAATATAAAGCTTTGAAATGTTAAGTACGAAAATGTTTTTTAAAATGTTAAGAATGCATACTAATGATAAAAAACAGATTTAATATTGTTTTTCTTTCGAAGTTGTAAATTGCATTTCCATGAGTAAGACATGAATGCGAGATGTGCCTACTAGAGAAAGGAAATACTGCTTTGTCAACCAGCTTTCCTGCAACTAGAAAATTCACTTTCTAATGAATTATGAATAATAATATTTCTTAAAAGTTAGAGGCTTTGAGGAACTAAAAATAGAAAAGAAATAGCCAATCGAGAAAAAATTCTGCCTTCTCTCCTCATAAATGCCAATGAAGTAGAGCTCACCTGGAGGTCTTCCTTGACTGCTTGGAGGTCATACACAAAGAACCTCTGACAGTGTGGCAGGAGAAGGGCCAGCAAAAGGGACAGGGCACTGGGGACCAGCAGAAGACTCTTAGACAGAGGTGCCTTATCTAGATGGAAAAAGAAAACTTCTTTCAGAATGACTGATTTTAAGACTTAAAAAACCACCTGAGTGAAAAGCAAGAGAATTCACTTCTTTTGTGTTAGAATGAAGACAAAGTTCACAAACTCTAGAATTTATTTCTTATTAACGTATATTTTCAAAACCTTTACCTGCAGAGGTATGTGATCAAAGGGCACTGGAAAACAAGTGGAATTTGCAGGCAAGGGGTCATTATCATTTGGCTCTCACATGAGACCAAACCAAGTTTACAGCCAGTAACTCCCACACGATACTTTTCAGAAAACGGCCACCAGAGTGTGAAGAAATAGAGGAGTATGTTTTCTGCTAAATTGACTGGTTAGCTCCTGAGCATCTATGAGATTCACACACAAAAACAATTATTCAAAAAATTTTAAAAGCAGTTAAAAATGCTACCATTGCTGACTGCAGTGGCATGCTGAGATTTTCCACCAGAGGTACCACTGGGGCCCAAGTCAGTTTTCCACTGGAGAGCCTCCTCTAAGTCTTATGCAGCCTTCAAGTTACAGCTCAATTTCCACTTCCCTCCATGAGTCTCAAGGAAACAAATTTTAACCTCAGGGGCTTTTCCCCCACTCTGCACCCTTGTTTCTAGGTACTGTTTGAATAATCAGGGTTTTATACTTGTTTTGCCTTCTTAACCACATTTCTGAGGGGAGGCCACCTGCCTTTTCTTCTCTATAGTGGTCATAGAGCCTAGAGCAGTTCCTTGCACATATGAAATGTTCAGGTCAACAGGTAAAACCAGAGGAAAAGTATCACCAATGCAACATTCTTAGATCATGTGAGGTTCACTTTAATTGTATTCATAAGAAATTCCCTGGGAGTGAATATACTAGTTACAGTTGGTAATGTGGTTATCACACCCGTTGAAGTGTACAAAAATAGACCAACTGTTTCCTTTCTGGTAAGGTCTTGCAAACATCTAAATTGGAACCATACTATCTTCATGACCCAGATGCAATCAAGGCACAAGGCACTAAAAACTAAGAGAGCTCCTCATGGCCGAGCACCACACAAGTACAGGAGAGCACTGCAGCTGTGAGCTTGACCACTAACTCTATCTGCCCACCTGTAAAATGAAGAGAAGAAAAACTATCTCAAAAGTGTAGGAGAAGCAAATGAAAGAAAGGATGCCTACAGGCCAGAGGGCTCCTGCCACCACCCACACCATCCAGGAGAAACTGTTTCCTTTGGGACAGGTGAGCTCCTTCATCTTTCTGACAGGATGCAAGACAGAGCAGGGGTGATACCGCTGCACCCTGAAGGGCCAATGAGGATCTCATTTCCTCCTTCAACCTGACCTCTCCCTATCCTTATGAGATGGGCCCCAACCTTCCTGCCTGCCTCTGCTTTACCAGCTCCAGAGCAACTTGACATTCCTAGAGGAAGTCACACAGCTGAGCAACAAGATCTCCCTGCAGGTTCATGGTGTCAGATCTCAACACTCTCCACCGACCAGCATTTCTACGGCTTTTCTCCAACTTCTCATTTCACACAGTCTCCTCCTTTCTTTTCAAACATCTCTCTCTACTCAACACTTCCACCTGAGCTTACATGTTGCCAAGTAAAGAAATGAATGATTTGCCCTGGTTTTTCTCAACATCCCATAAAATTAGTAAGCACTTCCTACAGATCACACATCATCCTATGCCCCTAGGGTACAGCAATTAAGGACGGACAAAGTCCCACTTCTCTGTGGTCTAGACAGAAGAGAAAAGAAAATACACAAAATGAGGTAAATGTGTATTGTGTCAGAAGGAAATAAATGCTAGGGAAAAATTAAGCAGGATAAAAAAAAAGTGTGGCTATTTATCCACCATGAATTTCCTGATCTCTTTCCAGATACGTGATAAGACTGCTCAGTCACTCATACGTGCCCCTAGCTGAAATGAGGTATGACAAAATGACTACCTTTGGTCAAGTCAGTGTGATAGATGTCACTTCCATGAAGACACCTGCAGGGCAGTGAATGGTGTTTGCCTCTGCCAGTGCTCAAGATGGTAGTAGCTAGGCCATCTGACAGCTCTCGGAGTTGAAGACAGTGTGAAGACCACCCAGGGGACTTGCAACAGAGGCATACCTTCAGTGAGAAGTCTTGTCGAATTAGGCCCCCAATATTTTGCAGTTGTTGCTACTGCAGCATAACTCAATCTAGCCTGATTTAGGGGAAAACACAGTGCTGGCGGGAAAGAGGGTATTATTTTACATAGGGTGTTTAGAAGGCCCCTCTGATATGGTGAGATTTGAGAAGGGACCTGAGAAAATGGGCCTTGCAGATATCTGGGGACTGTTCTTGCAGGGGAAACAGCAAGTACAAATGCTCTGAGACAGGAACATGCTCAATATGATTAAGAAGCAACAAAGCTGCCAGAGGCAGCTCAGAGCAAAAGAAGCACAAAGCAGACAAGTAGGATAGAAGGTCAAAGAAGTGGGGTAGCAGATGGAGTAGAGCCCTGTAGGCAAGCATAAGGATTTTAACCTTTTCTATAAAAGTGACGGGATGCTTTTAGGAGACCTAAGGGGAGGAGTAATATGATCAGACATGTTTCAAAAGGATCATTTTGGTTGCTATATTGAGAAGAGATTACAGGAAGGCAAGTAGAAGAAAGGAGACTGGTTAGGAGGCTATCATGATAATCCAGGCAACAGATGAAGATGGCCTGAACCATGGTGTTCTAGGTCGGGGTAGTTAAGAGTGGTCAGAATCAGGATGCAGTTTGAAGGCACAGCAGGCAGGATTTGCTGGCTGACTGAATGTAAAGTATGGGAAAATGGAGAAGTCAAAGATGACTCCAAAATTTTTGTTCTGAGCAACTGGAAACACTGTTTACTGTTTACTAAGATGGAAAATGCCATCAGCCTTGCCCTTTCCAGGCATACAAAATCTGGTCCCATCTTGCAAAATACTCCCAACCCCCATCCCTAACCCCACTTGTCAGGGCTCTACCCTCTACCCTGCTACTCAAAGTAATCAGTCCACAAACTGCTAGCAGTCCACAGTCCACAGAGGTACAGAGTTTGCACCAATATGTGACCAGCACAGTGTATCCTTCAGGAAGAAAGTCCTGCTCTGGAAAAAAAAAAAAAAAAAACCTGAACATGTGCTTTGCTCAAATGTCACCTTATTTGTGACTACCCCATGTAACTAACTTTCTATCCCCATTGTTCTGGATTATTTTTTTCATAGCCCTTATCTACAACCTACTTATTGGTGACTCATCAAATCTATGATTCAAAATGACTGTAAGATACACCATTATTGTAGGTGTCACTAAAAAAGAAATACTGCCTTATAAAATTATAAGATGTTATTAATTATAAAGTACATCCAATTTCAGAATCACTAAAACATGAAAAATCCAATTCAGAACCAAGAAATACACTTCTTTGTGTATTGCTTCTTGAAGGCAGTAATTCTGTCCGGGATATTCATTGTTGCAGTATCCCCCATGCCTAGAACATGATCTGGCCCATTAAGGGAGTCAATAAGTGTTTAATGAAAGGTGACTGACGCATAAGAGGTGCTCAATAAATACTGGTGGAAGCCACCCCAGTGTCCATCCATAGATAGGTAGACAAACAAAATATGGTATACACATCTAATGGAATAACATTCTGTCCTAAAAAGGAAGGAAAATCTGGCACATGCTACAATATGGACACACCTTTCAGACATTACGCTGAGTGAAATAAGCCAGACACAAAAAGATAAATATCATATAACTCCACTTATATGAAGTACCTAAGTAGTCAAACTCATACAGACAGGAAGTAGAATGATGGTTGCCAGGGGCTAGGGGAGGGAGGAATAGGGAGCTGTTCAATGGGTATAAAGTTTCAGTTTTGCAAGATGAAAAGAGTTCTAGAGATAGATGCACAACAGTGTGAATGTACTTAATGCCACAGAACTGTATGCTTAAAAATGGTTAGGATGTCGATTTTATGTTAGATATATTTTACCACAATTAAATATCAAGACTAAAAAGAAACAAAATAATTACTGAGTGAATAACTGATCCTAATTTATACAATCATTTTAATCCTGTCCAGGCCTAAACAAATCCCTAAAAACACAGATCTGGTAACTTAAATTGAGTCCTCTTCTTAGGATGAACAAAAATCAGATCTCAAGAGTCTATGCAGAAAGCAACAATATACAAATGTCCAAGAAGTCCCACATTACAGGATAAGTATACAATATTACTACAGACAGCAAGATTTAGTGATCAACTCATGATCCGTACAGGTCATTATATGAAAATTTTACCTAGGGCAGCCTAGTTAAAAATTACACTAATAAGTAATTTGTCACTATAAGTAGGTTGTCAGCGGTTTAGCACTGCCTTCAGCCTAGGGCGATCCTGGAGACCCAGGATCTCCCTCTGCTTGTGTCTCCGCCTCTCTCTCTCTCCTCTCTGCATTCTCATGACTAAATAAAATCTTAAAAAAAAAGAAAAAGAAAAAGAAAATTTTAACTAAAAAAAGGAACTTTAAAAAGTTATTAAATTCTCATTAATAACATGCATACTTAAGTGTTGAGAGACAAAGTGGCTACAAATTTTTTGAAATGCATCAAAAAATGAATTGCAGCGCCTGGGTGGCTCAGTTGGTTGAGCATCCAACTCCTGATCTCAGCTCGGGTCTTGATCTCAGAGTCAAGAGTTAAGGCCCTGTGTTGGGCTCTGTGCGGGGCATAAAGCCTACTTTAAAAAAAGGGGGAGGGGGGGATTGATGAAATAGAGGGATGGATATGTGCTACAACAAATATAAGAAAACATTAATTGTAGATTCTAGGTGGTAGGTATATGATGTTCCTGTACCATTCTTTCAACTTTAAGCATGTTTGAAAATGTTCATAAGAAAACATGGAAGGAGGGCACACAGTGAATCACAGAATTTGAAAACTGATTAAGAAGCTGAAAATACTGGGCAGCCCCCATGGCGCAGCGGCTTGGCGCCGCCTGCAGCCTGGGGTGTGATCCTGGAGACCCGGGATCGAGTCCCATGTCGGGCTCCCTGCATGGAGCCTGTGTCTCTGCCTCTCTCTCTCTCTCTCTCTCTCTCTCTCTCTGTCTCTCTCTCTCTCTCTGTGTGTCTCTATGAATAAATAAAATCTTAAAAAAAAAAAGCTGAAAATACATGAAGCAATAAGTGATAGGAATGAAAAAAGAAAAAGATAAATCCACAAATAAAGCTGGATACTTCAGCACTCCTCTGTCTAGAATCAATAATGTAAGTAGAAAAAAATCAGTGTTGTGGACTGAATTGTATTCAAAATTCATGCCTCCCGGGATCCCTGGGTGGCTCAGCGGTTTGGCGCCTGCCTTTGGCCCAGGGCACGATCCTGGAGACCCGGGATTGAGTCCCACATCGGGCTCCCGGTGCATGGAGCCTGCTTCTCCCTCTGCCTGAGTCTCTGCCTCTCTCTCTCTCTCTGTGACTATCATAAATAATAAATAAAAGTTTAAAAAAAAAAAATTCATGCCTCCCAACACTCAGTGTGGTTACATGTGGAAACAGAGCCTTTGAAGAGGTAAAGTTAAGTGAAGTCATAAAGGTAGGGACCAAACCCAGTCTGTCCATATAAGAAGAGACACCAGTAATATAGACATATAGAGAAAATACCATATGAACATACAGGGAGACAGCCACCTACAAGTCAAACAAGGAGGCCTCAGGAAAAAACAAACTTGCCAACACCTTGATCTTGGACTTCCAGTCTCCTAACCTGTGAGAATATAAACCTCAGTTATCTAAGCCAGGCAGTCTGTGATATACTGTTATGGCAATCAGTAAAAATATATAAGACTTGAAAAACAACATCCATCACTTTGACCTGATTGACTTTTAGAGAACACTCCACCCAAAAACAGCAAATTACATTTTTTCCCACATGTATATGGAACATTCCCCCAAAAAGATCATATTCTAGGCCATAAAACACACCTCAATAATATAAAGAAATTAAAATCATTCAAAGTATGTTCCCTGACTATAAGAGAATTAAACTAGGAAACAGAAAGATGGATGGAAAATACTCCCAAAATTTGAAAATTAAACAACATACTCTTTTAAAAGATTTTCATTTATTTGAGAGAAAGAATGAATGGGAGGAGGGGCAGAGGGAGAGGGAGCAGCAGACTCCCTGCTGAGCACAGAGCCAGATATGGACTTTATCCCAGGACCCCAAGATCACAAGACCTGAGCCAAAATCAAACACTTAACCAACTGAGCCACCCAGCTGCCGCAATCCGTCTTATTTTTTGATGCATTTCAAAACAACATATTTCTAAACGATATCTAGGTCAAATGAAGTGATAAGGGAAATTAGGATATATGTCAAAGACAATGAAAAGTGAAAGTACAGCCAAGTAAAATTTGTAGCCTAAAAATAAAGCAGTGCTCAAAGGTAAACTTAGAGAACTAAATGCTTGTATAGGAAGAGAAAGGTCTCAAATGATGATATAGACTACAAGCTTTAAAAAAAAATAGAAAAAGAAGGGTAAATTAAACCCCTAAACAAGCAGATCAAAAGAAATAACATATGAGCAAAAATCAATGAAATAGAAAACCAATATATATAATAAAGTCTATAAAACTAAAAGCTAATTCTTTGAGAAGATCAATGAAATTGATACCCCTCTAGGAGGATTGATCAGAAGAAAAAGAAGATACAAGTACCAGTATCAGCAATGAAGGAGAAGACATCACTACAGATGCCACAGACATCAATAGGCTAATAAGGGGTTGCACGACATTGTAAAATGTAATTCATGCCAGTGGACTGTACACTTAAAAATGGTTAGAACGGTAAATTTTATGTATGTAGTTTTTATCACAAATAATTTTGTAAAAAGATAAGGGAGTATTAGACATAAAATTCTATCCCTTAACTTGACCACTTAGACAAAACAGACCAATTCCTTGAAAAATATATTCTACCAAAGTTTACTCAAAAAGAAATAGATAACTTGAATTATAAAAATGAAGACATTGAATTTCTTAAAAGTCTTCCAACAAAGAGTCCAGGCCTGAGGGTTTCATTGAACAATTCTACCAAGTATTTAAGGAGGAAAGAGTACCAATTCTACACAAACTCTTCCACCATAAAGAGGTGAAACGCTTCCCAATTCATTTCATGAAGCCAACATTATTACACTGATATCAAAACCAGACAAAGGCATTAAAACTGGAGACCAATATTTCTTAGGAACAGAGATGCAAAATTCTCAACAAAATGTTAGCAAACTGAATCCAGCTACATAGAAAAAGGATAAAACATCACAACAAAGTGAAATTTATATTAGGAATGCAAAGCAAGTCAATGTACTTCACCAAATCAATAAAGTTTAACCATGTAACTCTATTCACAACCTGTACAATTATCTGCTTATTCTACAAAGTCCATTTTTGTCAACTCAGTCAAAACAGGCCACTTACTGTTGTGTAGTTAATGATAACTATCTCCTTGATCAAACCTTACTACTAATCCTATCCAAAATGTATTGAGCACTTACGAAATGCCAAGTACTATACACAGCACTTATGTATACTACCTTGCTCCTAACAATTGCACCTCAGGACCTTTACACTTGCTACCCAAAATGTTCTTCCCAAATCCAGCTTTTCCTCATCATTCAGTCCTCATTTCAAACAGCATCTACTCAGACTGGCTTTCTCTCCTGACTTTATTGTTCTGGAGCACACTATCCTGTTTTATTTACTAAATTTCTTGTTTGCTTACTTCTTTGTCTGTCTCCTTTATCACAATGTGAACTCTATGAAGGCAGGGTTCCTGTTTGTCTTGCTCTGCTATATTCCTATACCCAAAATTGCACCTAGCACATAGTAGTGTTTCAATGTATTTGGTGAATGAATAATGTAAGGTAGAAACTACTCTGCAAACTAACACATGAGAAAACTGCAACTCAAAGAGAAACTACCTGCCTGTGATCACAAAATGTCTTAGTCTGGGTTCCAATGAAAGTAAAGGGAAAGACAAAGGTTTATAGGCAGGGAGTTTATTTTGGAATGTGATCCCAGGGAGCAGGAATGAAGAATATAGGGAATCAAACAGGGAGAGTCAATGCAAGGATTCATCATCAAGCTGGCCACCACTATGAGTGACAATGTTTCTCTTTTTTTTTTTTTAAGATTTTATTTATTTATTCATGAGAGACACAGAGAGAGGCAGAGACATAGGTAGAGGGAGAAGCAGGCTCCTCAAGGGGACCTTGATGCAGGACTTGATCCCAGGACCCCTG
Source organism: Canis lupus baileyi (assembly GCF_048164855.1). NCBI lineage: Eukaryota > Metazoa > Chordata > Mammalia > Carnivora > Canidae > Canis > Canis lupus. Next base: position 12,152,383 of record NC_132854.1, read on the forward strand.
GGATCACGTCCTGAGCCAAAGGGAGACGCTCAACCACTGGGCCACCCAGGCATCCCGACAGATGTTTCTGACAAAGGCTTGATCCTGCAGGATTTTCTAAGAAGTCTTGCACATATATCTCAGAATTATCACCTGGCAAACAGAAAAGCATTTTTATCTATCATCCTTCAATAGTGTAGAGAGGCCACAGAAAAGTCCTGTGGGAGGAACAAATAGGCTTTAGCAAACTAGACTGGCTAATCCAAACAAGACTATAGAAACATATGGAATAAGAGGTGAGGTTGAGTGCACTGAAATGCTGTGTAGTATAAGATATCTGCTGTGCTGGTTAGGGAAAGATAGACCCAGGTCCAAACCCTGACAATCCAGCTGCAAATAAAACTGCTTCCTATGTTGCACTGCCATAGAACTCTAGAGCTAGGGATCCCTGGGTGGCGCAGTGGTTTAGCACCTGCCTTTGGACCAGGGCGCGATCCTGGAGACCCGGGATCGAATCCCACGTCAGGCTCCCGGCATGGAGCCTGCTTCTCCCTCTGCCTATGTCTCTGCCTCTCTCTCTCTCTCTGTGTGACTATCATAAATAAATTTTAAAAAAATTAAAAAAAAAAAAAAAAACTCTAGAGCTAAAAGGGATTTTCAACTGAATGGCAGGTTTTAAGTGAAAGACATATACAGTCACAAACATCAGTAGTAGAAATTAAAGTGGTGTCTTGTGTAAATAAACTAAATGCAATTGTGAATAGAGATATAAAGACTGCAGTTGGGGGAGGGTGCAACAGAGAGCAGTGGGTACTTAACAATGCTGAACTGATCAAAAGTTTTAAAATATATGTAAACCCTTTGATCCAAAAAAAGTCTACATTAACCTAGGAATTTAGCCCAAACTAATTATCATGGATATGCACAAAGATTTTGCTACAAAGATGTTCATCACAGCAATATATATAATAGTAAAAAGACTAGAAACATGATGTCCAGTAGGAAAATGGGTAAATTATGTTCTATCCATAAAATGAAATAATATTCAATTTTAAGTAGCAGAAAACTATTTCAGGCCTTGGAAACTGTTCCTAAATAATAAGTGCAAAATATTTCTAGCAAGATTATTATATAATAATACTTTTAAAAATAGTACATAAATAGTACATGGGTTTTTTTCTAAGCATCTATCAAAGTATAACCAGTGATAATCTCTGAATTATCTGTTCATAGAAGATTCAAGTTTTTTTAAATAAAAATCTATTTTAAGAATTCAAAAAAATAATTTTTGTTAACTAGCTACTAATTCAATAAAAAGTTTCATTAAATCCCTACACACTGAGATAAGGCAAGTCACTAGCAATCATTCTAGCCTCTCTCTGAATAGAGCCAGGAAGTGGTTCATATATGAAGTACCCAAACAGTGATCAAATGAAAGTTTAAAAAAAAAAGTCACTTCTCTGCAACAGGTCCTACTACCTCTGAAAATAAACATGTTACAAATTTTGAGAATAACAGACAATATATTAATCTAAAAGTAAAGATGCAAAACATCTATAGCCAAGATAATATACAACAACAAAGTTTAAGATATTTTGGGGGGGTCATTCACCTCTTTGGTATGACCAAAGAACACAGCCATCTCTTTGTGGCAATGAATAGCAATCAGGCTTTGGTGACTATGTATTATCCCAAAATAATTATTACAGTATATGTGGATTACTTTACACTAAGCATTGTGTTTTAACAAGCACTTTCTGTGTAATACCATCTCAGTGAATGCTTACTGTAACCATGAGGCAGCAATTAGTTATCTGCATACTCTACATGAAAAACAGATTAGAGGGGCAGCTGGGGGGTGGTTCCGTGGTTAAGCATCTGCCTTTGGCTCAGGTCATGCGTGATCCCGGGGTGCCAGGATCAAGTCCCGCATGAGACTCCCCATGGGGAACCTGCTTTTCCGTATGCCTATGTCTCTGCCTCTGTCTCTGAAAAATAAATAAAATCTTTTAAAAAAAGAAAGAAAAATAGGCTTAGAAAGGTTAAATAACTTGCCCAAGGTCACAGCTAGTTAGTTGAGGAGCTGAGATTTAAACCCAGTTCTGCCTGATTCTAAAAAAAAAAAAAAAGATTTTCTAACATGGAACAAGGAAATATGGTATCTTGATATCATGGCCCATGGTCCAAAGAGATTTTCATTATTACTATTTTTTGTACTTTACACGTTATCTTTTTGGTTCCTCAAAAAGTTAAAAACAGAATTACCATATAACCCAACAAATCTACTCCTTGCTATACACCCAAGAGAACCGAAAAACAGATGTTCAAACAAAAATCTAAATATGCACATCAGCATTATCATAAGAGCCAAAAAGTGGAAATAATCCCAAATGTTCAACAGACAAATGGATAAATAAAATGTTGGTGTATCCTTACAACAGAATATGACTCAGTCAGCAGAGGAATGAAGTACTGATGCGTGTTTCAGTATGGATGGACCTTGAAAACATCATTCACTGAAAGAAGGCAGCCACAAAAGCAACATACTGCATGATTCCATTTATAAGTAATGCTCAGAATTTAAAAATCCACAGAGACAGAAAGCAGGTTAGCAGTTGCCAGAGGAAGGGAGGTGAAGTGACTGCTTAACGTGGGTACTGGGTTTCTTTTTGGGGTGATAAAAATGTTCTGTTATTAGATAGTGAGTGGTAATGACTGCACAACAATGTGAATGTACCGAAGTCAATAGGTGAACACTACAAAATGGTGAATTCTGTGTCATGTGAATGTTACTGAAATAAAAATAAGCTTTTTTTCCATACTGAAGACACTAACCACAGGTCTTGCAGAGCTTAGCCATGTGGGCTGTTACAGAAGCATCAGAGCTAAAGAGAAACAGGAGGGGCGGGACTGGGGGGGGAAGAAAAAGGCAGCAGCCCAGCAACTACGCCCGTCCCTACAAGTCAGTCATGTAAAAATACACTCATCAAAAACCCCAGTGTGGTTCACACCCCAGAGAGGAGAGGCCACCATATCCTATCATATTGGTTTTCCTATTTCTGACCACTTGAACTTAAAACTTCTCAGGGTTCACAAGAATGGTGTCTCATGAAGTAAGTTCCTTAAGGTTTTTCATCAGAAAGGGGCTAGAGCAAAAATAAGTATGGAAGTCCACAACAGTGCAATAACCTGTGCACTTCAAGGGCCACCTTCTGCTGCCATCATGATTTCTTCTTTGGCCTATGAGAAAACTAGAAGAAAACTCAATGATACATCCTCACTAAGTTAGGGAGGAACGAGTGTCTTTTGCTAACATCTCAACAAAGATTTCCATAAAATTGCCTGGGAATCAAAAGGCTCCAACTTTATTTTTGTCACATTCATTTCCTATCCATATTCATCCTCATTTACGGAACAGAACTGAAGGATACTGGGCACCTGCCACACTGACTGCTTCTCACGTAGGTCACCAGACAATTTGGCAGAGTGCCTGGCTCATGAGGGCAGCCAATAAACACTGGTTACTGGACCAATGCTGGTAAATTTATCAGGGAAATGAATAGAAGAAATGACAAAGAGTTTCTAGAAAACAACAACAAAATCCTCTAGATACAAAATATATTCTAAATCTAAAATATTTAGACAGTGTAATTTGGGGGTGGGGATGAAGCAATAAAATTTAAAAAGTTCTAAAACAGAACCTAACACAAAGGCTTATATGCCAGAGAAAAGTGTGCCAAATGTGCAAGTCATCAACAATGGCATTAGTCACCTATGCTTTTATTTTGATCCTGCCACTACCTCAGGTTTATCCTTTTTTTTTTTTTTTAATTTTTTATTTATTTATGATAGTCACAGAGAGAGAAAGAGAGGCAGAGACACAGGCAGAGGGACAAGCAGGCTCCATGCACCGGGAGCCCGACGTGGGATTCGATCCCGGGTCTCCAGGATCGCGCCCTGGGCCAAAGGCAGGCGCCAAACCGCTGCGCCACCCAGGGATCCCAAGGTTTATCCTTTTTAGGAAGATTTTATACAAACATAATGCCTTTCAAAAAAAAAAAAAAAAAAAGGAACAATCCAACATTAAGCCTTTCATTAAGCATAAAATGTAGTGATTGTTAAAAGTGCTAATTAGAAATAGCACTTAAGTTAGGGAGGAACGAATGTCTTCTGCTCATTTAATAGGGAATATAATTATAATGAAATAATAATTTTGAAAACCAAAGTAAGAAAACCAGAAATTTATCACAGAGGATAAATTATTCAACTGTAAGAATGACTCTGAAAAAGTGAATCTGTAGATAGTTCTGAACCCTGCGATAAATTGTAAAACAGAACAAAAAAAGTAATTTTAGAAAAGGGGGAAATGTGTGATTATTGGCAAGGAAATCCATTCAAGTACCTAAAAAGGCCAGGCAGGAGTCAGTGAAACAGAAGTAGATGGCATAAAGTATGTGATCAGGAGATTTCTGTCACATAACAATTCAGTCTCGATGTTGCCAGATATAAGCAAAATCTGGATTTTTATCTTTAATACTCCGACTTTAAACTATTGGGAAAGTAACTCTCTTCTCCACCCCTGTACCCTCACCAACAACACATGAATCATACAAAACACATCTGTTAGCCTATCAGCTTTCAAAGCCTGGTCTAGAGAATCACCAGAGAGGTGGATGTCTACCAGACAAATGCTAATTTGAGAGGGCTGAAAAAAAAAAAAAAAGAGAGAGGGCTGAACTGTAAAGGCCAAGTGAGAGCAAAGTGTAGCCAGTAACAGCGTCCTGACAAGCCACAGATGGTTCTACATGTTCAAAGACCCAATGGATCTTTGAATGAATCAATGCAATGTGACAAGGACACAGCTACAAAGATATACACTAGAACATCTGAGAAGACAAATGGGAAACGGAGTTACCTAGTCAGCAGACGTTTAAACACAGACTAAATGGAACTATTTTGGGAAAGGATGCAAACAGAACAAATATCCACAAGGTGGGAAAACTCAAGTCTGACTTTAAATCTTTGAGGATCTAATGAACCTCTTCCACTCATGTCTGCTGGAAAATCATAAGAGAACCAAATTTAAAATCTATTTTTTTGGATCTGTACATGGTCTTTGGGCACCTAATCTGTGTGTGAGCAGACATGCAACTGACATCTCTAAACCCCTCATACTGAGATTGGCTAGCTGATGGGGCAAAAAGCCCCACTTAAACTCTAAGCACTAGGACTAATTCTAAATGGACTACAGAATCAAACAAAAGCAATGAAACCAAAAAGATAGCTAGATAAAATTTCAGTTCAAGATGACAGACTCCTACACCTGTCCACTTTTCCTCCCTTCTAAAGTTATACTGAAATAGAACAACCCTCAAAATACCAGAGAAATGTCTCCTTCCAAGTGAGTCCAGGGAACTAATCAATAAATAAGAAGACCTGGGGAGAAGCAAGAACAGCAAGAATTACTCATCTGAATAATATAAATTATTCATAAGAATATTTTTCAAACTTCAGTCATTCCCATTGTCGCACCATAATTGCTATATCCCATATCATGTATCCTATTATTTAATATTTTCTTCAAATCATCATACTATGATTTAGTTAACCAAACATATTTTAATTGAAACTTAGAATTACTACAATAAATGGAAAATGAGTGTCACTTTGTCATCAGTAGGTGGTAACTACAAAAATAAACACACTTTATTAAATTCTAACTAATTTTATTGCTGATAGAAAGACCTGGGTCTGCCTCCTGTTCTCTGCTATGATAGGAAACTAGCTGCTATCAAAGAGGTATTTCAGACTAGTTCCTAGCTGAGACTTGCTCTTTGATGCAATCAAGATGAAAAACTTTCTGAAAGGGAGTCATCATCTTACCTTTGTTTCAATGACACTTAATGTTGGACCCACATCCTGTTTAAACCATGTCCAGTGGTGTCAACCTCACATGTGTACAGGTGACAGCTAGGCCTGCAGGCCTTTCCACAAAACCCCGCCCCTAGACACACTCTCTCACGTTTCTTCCCATACTTGGCCATTCACTCGACCACTCCAGTTGGAAAAAAGGCTTTACCTACAAAATAAAATCTGAGAAATGCTCTCCAAAGAAAGGGGGCAAATCACTTCAGGAGGACCCTGAGAGGGCGGGAAGTCTGAGAAAAAAGTACAGAAGAGCTTGGGGCAATGTCAAACTCCCAAAGCAGATGACAGCCTGGGTGACAGGCAATGGAAACAAGAGGGGGGGATCCCTGGGTGGCTCAGGGGATCCCTGGGCCTGTGTCTCTGCCTCTCTCTCTCTCTCTCTCTGTCTATCATGAATAAATAAATAAATAAAATCTTAAAAAAAAGAAACAAGAGGGGCTAGAGGGTTTACATAAGATTAAAATTCACAGAAAGTGCCAAGCCCGCCTAATTCTGCTGTCTGCACCAGCTTCTCACCCTCCCTTGCCCCAAGGCCTGCTTCCCATCTCTGCGCCCTAGATGGAGACCAGCTTATCCACATGCCCCACATACTTGAGCAGAGCTCACAATCAGCCCTGACGTTTAAGGTATGGGCCTCGTGGAGAAATGACCTACCCACAAATAGAGAGAAACCCACACCAACTACTTACGAATTCTTTCACTACATACAAGAGTGGCCAAGCACGTATCTAGAAAGCTCACTACCTGTGTCCTCTAGATGAAAGTTTATTCCAGGAGAGTGTCCTTGGCCTCAGAGAAAAAACAAAGAGGAAGTCAAGAAAAAAATGATGTAACATTCGAGAAACAGCAGGAATGGAGTTGAACTTAAAGCAGAAGAACTACCAGAACTGATTAAGAGACTCCTTGAAACAGCACAGGTTTTCTGACGTGGGCTCTCTTTCCTCCTGACTCCAATCACACATCTTGGTTCTATCATAAACATACAATCATAGTAACATAAATAGGACTATTGGTTTTGACTTTCTACATAAAAATCAACTAACTGATAATGCATGAAAGGCTTCATCACCATTACAAAACAGACTGTAGGGAATCCCTGGGTGGCTCAGGGGTTTGGCCCAGGGCATGATCCTGGAGACCCAAGATCAAATCCCACATCAGGCTCCCAGCATGGAGTCTGCTTCTCCCTCTGCCTGTGTCTCTGCCCCTCTGTGTGCGTGTCTTTCATGAAAAAATAAATAAAATCTTAAAAAAAAAAAACCAGACTGTAAACACACATAGCATATACAGAACACAAACCAGGAATTAGAGTACAGAAGAGGTACACACGTTCTTGATCTAGTTTTTCATTATCACAATAGAGTCTACCAATCATGGCAAAAATTGATAAATCACAAAAAGGAGTTTCCTCCATTATTTAAAACTATAAAGGTAACCAAGGAGTAACCAAAACAAAAGTAAAAGATGAAGGAGATGTTGGAGGTATGGAAATTCCTCATCCTTCATTATGTGGAATCTATAAACAATCTCCAGTAGTCAACAAATTAGTAGAGGCATAAATACGTCATTCAAAGCTATAATAGAAGCAGCAAAGAAAAAGGAACTTAAAAGTGGTTACTCCTAGTGAGGAAAATTCATATTATATCCTTATTTAATTATTTTTACCATACACTTATATTACTCATAGTAATCACACACATACACAATTCATAGAGAAAAGTATACTCCATACCATTGCTGGCAATGAGAGAGAATTTCACATTTTGTTTTTTACTCTCCTGGACTGTTCGTATTTGTACCAGCAGTATATAGTACCTTCATTGTTAGGTAAAAAGAAACAAAAATGTTAGATAAATATTCAACAGATCTCAGAGGCTTAGGGCCTGATAAAGAATAAATTTGGCCTAATAAAATTTATGAGCTAAATATCTTTATTTTAATGACTTATTTATGAAAAATTTTATATGAAAAAATTCATGAATAAAATTAAAAAGCAACTGATAAGTGGTAAAAATATTTATAACATACACCAAGACAAAAGCTAATACTTTACAAGGCTTTTATAAATCAAGTTAATAAAATACTAATATTCCAGTAGAAAAAGAATGAGCAAAGCACATAAGCAGTCAAATTTGTTCAAAAACTATATTAAAATGGCCAGTAAAAATGAAAGAGGAAAAAAGTTCACTTTCCCAGATATTCAAAGAAATGCAGATTAAGGCAACAATAAAATGCCATTTTTTCATCTCTCAAGGGGCAAAAATTATTTTAACTTATCGTGTTCCACTGTTACAAGTTTGGTGAGAAAGATACGTTACTGAACTGCTGAAAAGTGTGAAGTAAAATTTATTTACTTATTTGAGAAAGAGTGCATGGGGAAGGTGCGAGGGGAGAGGGACAGAATCTCAAGCAGACTCCCTGCTGATGATGGAGCCTGACTTGGGGGGGCGGGGGTGGAGAGGCTCAATTCCAGGATCCTGAGATCATCACCTGAGCCAAAATCAAGAATCAGATGCTCAAATGACTGAGCCACCCGGGTGCCCCTGTGAACATTTCTTCAGATGAAGTCAAAGAGATGATCAATAACTTTTTTTTTTTTAAGATTTATTTATTTATTCAGAGAGAGCGAGAGAGAGGAAGAGACACAGGCAGAGGGAGAAGCAGGCTCCATGCAGGAAGCCCAACGCGGGACTCGATCCCGGATCTCCAGGATCACACCCCGGGCTGCAGGTGGCACTAAACAGCTGCACCACCGAGGCTGTCTGATGATCAATAACTTAATTATAAAGATGTTCACCACAACACTGTTTAAATGGGAAAATGCTGGAGAAAAACAATTTAATATAACATAATCTTTCAGACTTATAATTCTGTATCTAAGATAATTTCGGGGGAGCCAACAAATGCATATTTGAAGGCCATGTCTGTGTAAAACTACATACACATACATGTAAGCATATATACGTGTGTGAGAGAGGAAAAAATGCACAGGAAAGCACATGCATGAAAAAAGTCTAAAAGACTGAGCAATAAACTATAGTGATGTTTATTTAAATGGGGGAGTAATTATATGGTACTATTTTTATGTTATGATTTATATAATTTTTAAATTTTTGGCAGCCAAGCATGTCTCAATTTTGTAATAAGGCAAAACTGTTAGAAGTCAACTTTGAGCATTATTAATGATAGGAGGCAAATTCATTTAAAAAGATTAAAGAATACAAAACTGTGTACAGGTCCAATTTTACTTTTAAAAAATGTTTATACATATACATACAGGCCTAAAAAACTTGTACAAAACCAATATGTAAGTAGGGATGAAGCCTGAGCAGTACAGACATTCAACTTTATGTTTCTTCCTTACAGTCCCAAATTTTATACAATGGAAAACCATACCCTCTAGTCTTAAGAGACAAAGAGTAAAGTTAAATCTCTTTGTTGCAGGGCCTCTAAGGGTCTCAGAAGCACTAATCTGCCTTCTCAGTCTTTAAGAAACAGTCTACCTGACAACATTAGGACCACACGCCACTACGGAACACTTTCCAAAGAATTCTGTGCTCTTTCCACTCTATCATACTACATTCAACGGACTAAGATGATATAACACTGGGAAATGTCTGAAAACAACGGCAATATAACTTACAAAATCTTAAGACAAATATCTGGGAAAGAGAATAATGATTTAAATGAAGGTTAAATTACAATTCTCATTTATAATCATGATTTAAATGAGGGTGAAAACTTAAGCAATGTACAGAACAATGACTCTAGGTGATAACATTGTATTGTATACCTGAAATCTGTTGAGAGTAGATCGCAAATGTTTTCACACATACATATACACACAAAGATAACTATGTGAGGTGATAGATACATTAATTCACTTGATTTCAGTAATCATTTCACAACATGTACATATAACAAAATGTCACATACAACATATATATAAAGCTTTTGTCAGTTAGATCTCAATAAAGCTAGTAAAAATAAACTAAGTAAGGGGTGCCTTGCTGGCTCAGTCAGAAGAGCATGCAACTCTTGATCTCAGGGCTGCAAGTTCAAGCCCCACGTTAGATGTAGACGTTACTAAAAAATATAAATAAATCTTAAAAAAAAAAAACATTGTAATATTCAACGTAAAAATAAGCTTAAAGCAATTTAAAAAAAGAAAAAACTCAAGCAGCCCCACACTTCAAAAATGCTGGAGTAAATTATTTACAAGATACTTTTTTTTTTTTTTTTAAGAGATGGAGAGCAAGAGAGGGTGAGGGGAGGGCAGAGACAATCTTAAGTAGGCTTTCTGGCCGGTGCAGACCCTAATGTGGCGGCTTGATCCTACAGCCCTGAGATCATGACTGAGCCAAAATCAAGAGTAGGACACTTAACCAACTGAGCCACTCAGGCGCCACAACAAGATATTCTTCCGCATATTATACTTATTAAAATTCTATAGAAATATACTTTTAACATAGCATGATTTAAGATAGGTCCCATCTTCATTAATACAACTGAGACAATTTGAGAATGGAAGAAGGCAGATAGTAACTTGACTAATGAATGAAGAAAAGGGAAAAAGGAGAAAATGCAAATAATTATAGTTCATTAGCAATGACAAGAAGATCATAATTAGGTGATGAACTATACCTACTAAAAGCCAAACTGGATCTTGGTTCCGCCTTAGGAACAAAGAGGGAACAGAGGGAGACTGCGGGGCGGGGCGGGGCGGGGGGGGGGGGGGGGTAAGGGTTGAAAACAACAGGTAGAACACAGGAGCAGGTGCAAGGGGAGGAAGGAAAAGCAACAGTATTGCAGCTTCCAAGGACTGGGAAACCAGCTCAGCAGCTAAACTGAACTATTATCTTAGTCACCAGACTGACTATCTCAGTGGTCAGGAGACATAAATATAAATAAACTCCCTTAAGTCTGTGAAGCAGTAGTGTGCATTCATTCAGAACACAATGGACTCAGATTGTCTAGGTTCAAATTCTATTTTTTTTAAAGATTTTATTAATTTATTTGATAGCACACATGGGGGGAACAGCAGAGGGAGGAGAAGCAGGCTCCCACCAAGCAGGGAGCCTAACATAGGGCTTGATCCCAGGATCCTGAGATCGTGACCTGAGCCTAAGGCAGACGCCTAACTGACTGAGCCACATATGTGTCCCTAGGTTCAAATGCCAACTGTGCTTCTTACCAGCTATGTGATCTTAGTGAAGCTACTTAAATGTCTGTGCCTAAACTTTCTTATCTGCAAACTGGGGATAATAATACTAATACCTCATTGTTCTGAGAATTAAATGAGTTAATATATGTAAACTGCTTAGAACAGAGCCTAGTAGTAACTGTTACATAAGCAATGTGTTATATAAATGAAACTTAGACTGTGACAGAAATAAAACCAACAACCTATTACTTATTGATTGAAAATTCTTAAGAAATCATATAGATACACAGAATCCTCATTTAGATTATGATTCTTTCCCCCAGGTATTTTTCCTAATGCTTAGAATTTATATTGCCATTGCTCCTAGCATTTTACTTAAACCTAGGCAAACCTGGATTCAGATCCTAGCTCTCTGACATACTAGCTATATGATTTTGGACAAATTATATTCTGAGCTTCAAAATGTTCATTTGTATAGCAAAAACAGAACAGTATCTAGCATTACTCTGAAAATTAAATGTAATAACTTTTTTAATGTAATAACTTTAGTAAAGCAATCCTTTCTCTCTTAAACTGCTGGTGAAGTTATACATACCATCCTTTAGGGTTGGAATTTAGCAGTATGTATCAAAAGTTATAAGAGAATATGCTCTTTTTTTTTTTTTAAAGATTTTATTTATTTATTCATGAGAGACACAAAGAGAGAAAGAGAGGCAGACACATAAGCAGAGAGAGAAGCAGGCTCCCTGCAGGGAGCCCGATGTGGGACTCCATCCCAGGTCTCCAGGATCACACCCTGGGCCAAAGGCAGGCACTCAACCGCTGAGTCACCAGGCTTCCCAAGAGAATACTCTTTATTTACTTTTCTTTCATTTCTAGAAACATCTGAAAATTAAGATGCTCTAAGCATCCCCATAATAGGGAGAAAAAAAGAAAGAAAGAAAGAAAGAAAGAAAGAGAGAGAGAGAGAGAGAGAGAGAGAGAAAGAAAGAAAGAAAGAAAGAAAGAAAGAAAGAAAGAAAGAAAGAAAGAAAGAAAGAAAGAAAGAAAGAAAGAAAAGCACCAACCTAATTCTTTAAGAAGAGCATACTTGAGAAACACTCATGATAAATCAGAGAAAAGCAGGATACACACATAGTCACTGTGATTGCTTTTTAAAAGTCTTGGTGTGAAATAAAGGCAAGTTACAAAATAGTATTTGAGAGTGATAAATTTATTTTTAATTACTTAGATTTTCATTTTTGCACTAGAGTAAGTATGAATATAAACACCAAGATGTCAATAAATGCTATTTTTATTCCTTTCTACTACCTTTCCATATTTTGGAATTTTCTAAAATGAATTCTATTCATTTTATCATAACAAAATCAGTTCATTTAAAACAAGAACATAAATGTGTCAGAAAAAAAGATTAAGGGATCCCTGGGTGGCACAGCAGTTTGGCGCCTGCCTTTGGCCCAGGGTGCGATCCTGGAGACCCGGGATCGAATCCCACGTCGGGCTCCCGGTGCATGGAGCCTGCTTCTCCCTCTGCCTGTTGTGTCTCTGCCTCTCTCTCTCTCTGTATGACTATCATAAATAAATTAAAAAATGTTTAAAAAAAAAAAAAGATGAAGAAAATTAAGTGAAATACTAACAGCGCTTTTTTCTATCTTTCAAACTTTCTGTAACATGATTAATTACTTTTAGACTGAAAAAGAAACATTGTTTTTAAAAGCTTTCTCCTTAGAAAACAGTATGGAGTTTCCTTAAAAAGTTAAAAACAGAACTACCTATGACCTAGCAATTGCACTACTAGGTATTTATCCGAAAGACAGAAAAATGCTGATTTGAAGGGGCACATGTATCCCAATGTTTACAGCAGCACTATCAACAATAGCCAAATTATGGAAAGAACCCAAATGTCCATCGACTGATGAATGGATAAAGAAAATATGGTATACACCTACAATAAAATATTACACAGCCTTCAAAAAGATTGAAATCGGGATCCCTGGGTGGCACAGCAGTTTGGCGCCTGCCTTTGGCCCAGGGCGCGATCCTGGAGACCCGGGATCAAATCCCACGTCGGGCTTCCGGTCCATGGAGCCTGCTTTTCCCTCTGCCTGTGTCTCTGCCTCTCTCTCTCTCTGTGACTATCATAAATAAATAAAAATTAAAAAAAAAAAAGATTGAAATCTTGCCACTTGCAATGATATGGATGGAACCAGAGTGTATTATGCTAAGTGAAGTAAGTCAGTCAGAGAAAGACAAATATGATTTCACTCATATGTGGAATTTAAAAAACATGAACACAGGGGAAGGGAAGGAAAAATAAAATAAGATAAAAACAGAGAGGGAGGGGATCCAAGGGTAGCTCAGCGGTTTGGTGCCTGCCTTCCGTCCAGGGTGTGATCCTGGGGTCCCGGGATCAAGTCCCACGTCGGGCTCCCGGCATGAAGCCTGCTTCTCCCTCTGCCTGTGTCTCTGCTTCTCTCTCAGTCTGTGTCTCTCATGAATAAATAAATAAAATATTAAAAAAAAAACAGGGCAGCCCCAGTGGCGCAGCGGTTTAGTGCCGCCTGCAGCCCAGGGCATGATCTTGGAGACCCTGGACCGAGTCCCACATCAGGCTCTCTGCATGGAGCCTGCTCCTCCCTCTGCCTGTGTCTCTGCCTCTCTCTCTCTCTCTCTCTCTCTGTGTATCTATGGATGAATAAATAAAATCTTAAAGGAAAAAAAAATCTAAAAAAAATAAATAAAAATAAAAAATAAAAAACAGAGAGGGAGGCAAACTATAAATATAATTTGGTTGCTGAGGGTTGCTAGACCGGTGGTGGGTGGGAGGATGGGCTAAATGGGTGACAGGCATTAAGGAGGGCACTTGGGATGAGCATTGGTCATTATATGTAAGTGATGAATCACCAAATTCTACTCCTGAAACTAATACTACAGTTATGTTAACTAACTTGATTTTAAATAAAATAAATAATAAATATATGTATATATATTTTTTAAAGATTTTATTTATTTTTATTCATGAGAGATAGAGAGAGAGAGGCAGAGACATAGGCAGAGGGAGAAGCAGGCTCCATGCAGGGAGTCCAATGTGGAACTTGATCCCGGGTCTCCAGGATCAGGCCCTGGGCCGAAGGCGGTGCTAAACCGCTGAGCCACCTGGGCTGCCCATAAATATATATATTTTTTATATATATTTTATATATATAAATAAATAAATGCATTCTGCCTTGGGATACCCAGCTGGCTCAGTCAGTAGGGCATGCAACTCTTGATCTCCAAGTCCTGAGTTTGAGCTCCACACTGGGTGTAGTAAATGAATAATTTAAAAAATAAAAAATAATACCAAGCTTATCCTTCCCTAATGAATACCTGCCTTTCCTTCTCAGCTAAAAAAAAAAAAAATTTAAGATTTTTTTTTTTTTTTTTTTTTTGAGAGAGAGAGAACACAGTAGGGGTGGACAGGAGAGGGAGAAGCAGAGTGCCTATTGAGCAGGGCACCCAACGCGAGGCTCGATCCCAAGACCCTGAGATCATGACCTGAGATGAAGTAAGACACTTAACCGACTGAGTCACTCAGGACATCTTCTTAAATAAATAATACATTCCTCAAGAATTTCAATAATAGGACAGCCTGGGTGGCTCAGCGGTTTAGCGCCGCCTTTGGCCCGGGACATGATCCTGGAGACCCGGGATCCAGGCCCATGTCGGGCTCCCTGCATGGAGCCTGCTTCTCCCTCTGCCTGTGTCTCTGTCTCTGTGTCTCTCATGAATAAATAAAATCTTAAAAAAAAAAAAGAAAAGAAATTCAAGAATATACTCCTCCAAAACTTAAGAAATATAGGAAATAGCTTCTCCCCAAGAGTCAGGCATTAAAGGCAGTGCAGGGTTTGGGCAATCCAGGCCTGATGAGTTAGTTAATCTTTACTGCAACGAAGAATGAAATTAGAGCAGAGATATATAAATTCTAAAGTCACCTTTAAAGAGGTCAGCCAGGGATGCCTGGGTGGCTTAGTGGTTGAGTGTCTGCCTTTGGCTTAGGGCGTAATCCCGGGGTCGGGGTCCTGGGATAGAGTCCTACATCCAGCTCCTGAGAGTGAGCCTGCTTCTCCCTCTGCTTAAGTCTCTACCTCTCTCTCTCTCTGTCTCTCATGAATAAATAAAATCTTAAAACAAAATAAGAAATAAATAAATAAAGAGGCCAGCCAGATGAATCTTGGCCACCAAAACAGAAACCCAACTAAAACAAGACAATAAAATTGGAGTTTCCATTAAAGTACCAAATACATAAGCTGCTGCAACCAAAGGGAGGTTCTATACCAAAATGCAGAATTTACAAAGAAAATTAATCTAAATGTAGTACCAAAACTCTTAGTCTCCTCTCAGCCCGATTATGAATACAGAAAGAGTGAGTGAAATAGCAAGAGTTCTCTACTGCACAGAGAAAATTAGGAAAAAGATTTGTAGAGTAAGCATCCAAGTGCTTTGAGTACAACCATATCTTCACATCACAACCATATCTTCACATCCCCCTTGAGTCAGGGGCTCAAAGGGCCTCTCCAGTGAGTTAAGTAAGTGACTCAAGAGGTGGGAGTCCAGTGGATTTCCACCTTGGGAAACCTAAAGACTGGAAGGAGAACCCACATTGATTTTAGGGTTCAAAATGTACAACCAAGGCAAAGAATCAGCAATTCCAGCAGAGACGTGGTAGACCACATGTAAGAGTCACCACTGGGGTTATCTTTGGCTCAGTCTGACAGTGCCCTTAAGCAAGCCAAAGGACTCCAGAAGGAGGAAACTGAAGGTGGAAGGAACTAAGGAATAGCAAACCAAAGAAAGCCCAACAACATAAAGATGCATCCCCTGAAGACAGGGGAGCACCAGACATGGGAATCTCAAAAGAATCTCAAGAGCCCTGAGGAGAGTCAGCTGTAACCATGTACCAGGCTGAGGGCGCCACAAAAGAACTCTCCTAGTTCCTCCCTCCTTCCTCCTCCCACTCCACCTAATCTAGAACCTAATAAGGGCAGAAACAGAAAATCTGAGAGACAATAGAGGAACACAAAAAGAGCAGAAGCCAATCACCCTCCTTTCTCTCACAGCAAGTGGTTGTCAAGTACAAGTCTTAACCAGGAGAAAAAGGAAGAAAAAGTCTTACCTTTGAATGAAGACTTAAGTATTGATTCAAATACTCAACTGCATATTTATATTTTTACTTTATTTTTTTAAGATTTTTTATTTATTCATGAGAGACAGAGAGAGAGAGAGAGAGAGAGAGAGAGAGAAGCAAATTCCATGCAGGGAGCCCAATGTGGGACTTGATCCCGGGTCTCCAGGATCAGGCCCTGGGCTGAAGGCAGCACTAAACTGCTGAGCCACCTGGGCTGCCCTATTTTTACTTTTTTTATTTAATTTTTGTAGAGAGTTTTTTTGTTGTTGTTTTGTTTTGTTTTGTTTTTTTAATTCATAGAGACACAGAGAGAGAGAGAGAGAGAGAGAGAGGCAGAGGGAAAAGCAGGCTCCATGCAGGGAGCCCGACGTGGGACCCAATCCCGGGTCTCCAGGATCACACCCCGGGCTGCAGGCGGCGCTAAGCCACTGCGCCATCGGGGCTGCCCTATTTTTACTTTTTTTTAAAGTAAGCTCCATGTCCAACATGGGACTTGAACTCATGACCCTGAGATCAAGAGTCACATGCTCTACCAACTGAACCATCCAGGAGTCCCTAACTGCATATTTTGAATTTTAAATAGAGCCTCTATTTTGTGACTTTTATTCCCTAAGATTATTGCTACTTGAATGTACTTTTTGTCTTTTATTTGCTACTGAATTCCAAGCACCTGAAGAGTGGCTGGCTCACAGGAGTGCTCATTAAACAGTTGCTGAATCAATAACTTGAAGAGTAAATACAAAGTCATAGGTCTGATACCCTTTCACAAAAGCACAAAGCTCTCCAAGCTGAGTACATTTTAAAGAGATGGTGAGAGATAAAAATATTTGATCGTCTCCTACAAGTTTGGTATTTAACACACTGAATCCATAACACAGCTTGGTACTTTGTACCACTACAGCACAAAAATAGCGGTAGTGGTAAATTTTCATGGTGTCCATTTCAGCCTTATGCAGGGGACAGAGTAGGCAGGCCGTGAATGACCCCACCAATCCTTACGGCTCACCCATCTCTAGAGTGAGATGAATGTCCTTCCTGCAGGCTCACACCACTCACTGGACCTTGGATGCATCCAATTTCCCTAACTACATCTGATTCCAGGCTCTCTAACTGGTTTCGGGCCAAAACCAGTTTCACTGGTTTCAGTTCAGCTCAAAACCATATTTCTCACGCTAATAAATTTGCTCCGGTTTCCATCTCAGTGCTGTGTAAATTTTAGCTAACAAAACACCCAAGCTCCTGAGTCTTCAAAGGGCCTAACTCAGCTGTGTCTTCCCCAGATTCCCTCCCTGCTGCATGTCCCCATGGTCCAGTCTCACTACTTGTACTGTCCACCTAGTTCACTCCTTATCTCAACAAAGCAGGTTTCAGCCTTAATGCACCACTGAAACTGCTCTCCTTACAGTAACTATAATAACCCAGTAATGCCAAATTCAGTAAACTCTGAGGAGATGAGAGAAACTAAGAAGAGGTGGTCAAGAGGTATGAAGAAAACCAGGTGGGCATGGAATTCAAAAATAAAAGTCAAGGAGTACAGAATTTTAGAAGGAAATGTTCACCAAGGCTAATGCAAGAGAACATTCCACGAAGTCAAGGACTGAGAAGCATCTGGTAGATCCACTGGAGTGGACGTCCCTGGTCACCTGGTTTGTGGCACAGTGGCAGATTCAGGCTTGCAATGTGTAGAGTACAGAGCAACCATCATGCCAGTGAGCAACATCAAAGAACAGCTGATGAACTGCAGAGGGCTAAAGATTAGGGAAGTGAGAGAGGAAATAAAGTGAAGATCATCTTTCAAGGACCAAGGTTGGGAAGAAGAAACAGAAGTCAGCAGCCCGGAAGGTACAGGATAGGGTCAACAGATGGGCTATGCTTTTGTATTCTTGAGAACACACTCAGAAGGATCCAGCTAAAAATACCTAACCCTGGCCAAGGAGCTTTACACACAGTAACTCTTAATCTTCACAACAACTCAACAAAATAGACAATAATATTCTCTCCTTTCCACAGGTAAGGGATCTGAAGTACTCTGGGAGTCTCTGGAAAGCCCACTACAGCATCAACAGGAGAAAGCACCAGATTTAACCACATGCCAGGCTCATCCTCTCAGAGGAGAGGATGAAGAAGTGGTGTTAGAAAAGGCAGTAGAGAATGAGTTAAGAAGAGACGGGAGGTGGGCTCCAGCTAGAAGAGTGCTTTATTCTTTTAGCTTGGGGAAAAGGGAAAGGAACAAAATCTGCATGCCTGACCAACTCCTACTCATCCCTCAAAGATCAACTCAAATATCACCTACAATGGGAAGTCACTGACAACTGTTAAAGGGTAGATATAAACAAGTGACAGCTCTTATTTTGGGGTACATTAGGATGAGATGGGTAGGGGCCCCTGGGTGGCTCAGTCAGTTAAGTGTGTGCCTTCAACTCAGGTCTCCATCTCCCTCTCCCTCTGCCCCTCCTCCCCGCTTGTGTATGCTATCTCTTGCAAATAAATAAACGAAAATCTTGGGATCCCTGGGTGACTCAGCGGTTTAGCACCTGCCTCTGGCCCAGGGCATGATCCTGGAGTCCCAGGATTGAGTCCCACATCGGGCTCCCTGCATGGAGCCTGCTTCTCCCTCTGCCTGTGTCTCTGCCTCTCTCTCTTTCCCCTCCACCCCCGTTTTCTGCCTCCCCTACCTTAGTGAATAGTAAGACCATCTGTCTAGCAAGAGCCACCTTCAACTCCTCCTCCCGCAAATCCAACAAGTTTTATTGACACAATCTACCTACTTGCACATCTTTAAAATCCTCCTTCTCTAACCTGTTCACTGCCTTATCTGGTGCCTTCAGCATCTCCCACTGGACTCTATTCTCTCTGCCTCTTCTGTTGGCCACCCTCGTTTTGATCCAAATCTCTTTTTCCCTTAGAATCTCCTGGGGATGCTTTAAAAATTCAGATTTCTGATGCCCACATTAGCCCTTCTCAATCTGTCTCTCTGGGGATGAGACCCAGGTGTATGGACATTCAGAAAGCTCCATGGCTGGGATCCCTGGGTGGCGCAGCGGTTTGGCGCCTGCCTTTGGCCCAGGGCGCAATCCTGGAGACCCAGGATTGAATCCCACATCGGGCTCCCAGTGCATGGAGCCTGCTTCTCCCTCTGCCTGTGTCTCTGCCTCTCTCTCTGTGACTATGATAAATAAATAAAAATTAAAAAAAAAAAAAGAGATCTTAACATTTAAAAAAAAAAAAGAAAGAAAGCTCCATGGCTGATATTTTTTACAGCTAGGACTCAGGCAGCATGTGGAAAATACTGCTCCCATCACCAACAATAATCTCCCATCTTCCTTCCCATGGCAACATGTAGCATTCCCAAGTAGTGATCTAGATCATCACCTTCTGCTTCTCTGGACTTTCCTCTATCATTCATTCCTATCTGTGTTCCTGATGAGGAGGAACCTTAGCCATTCCTCTGCCTTCTTCCCTAGCTCCTCCCTCTTCTCTATCTTCAAGTGGATGATTTTACCACACACCTCCTAAACTGCTCAGTCCAGCCATAACCAACAATCCTCTAATTCATTACTTCCTGCTTCTTTGCCAGGCCTGCCCAGGCCCCATCCCTCTTTGAGGCCCTCTCCCAACTTGCATGCCTGAAAAATTCTTACTTATCCGTCAAAACTCAGTTCAAGTATCACCCTATGCTAACAACTGTGCCTCTCCCCTCACCACCCCATCCCCGGCAATACACCCACAGCACCAAGTACACAAGTTGTTTCGTTTCTTTTTAAAAATATTTCCCCACTAGACAATGAACTCCTTGAGTCTGGGAACTAAGCCTGGAATACATTAGACATGCAATTAATGTAGGTTATGTCTATTGTTACCCAGTGAATATACTACGAAGTGACTAAGTAATGGGAAAACTTATTAGTAAGTATAATAAATAATATATTTATTACTCAACATATAATTAAGTGATGCACTGGTCTATAAACAAGCACCCTAAAATACGTCTTAAACATGTTTCCTACGCACTTTGATGGAGTTATAACTACATGACTAGATAGAGAGCAATACAGTTTCAAAGACAGTCAAAAATGCCCTACCCTTGATTTAACACCCAGCTTTCTTTAGTACCTTGAAAATGCCCTGCCGTGCCTGTTTCGGTCTTTGTGTTTGCTGCTCCCTTTCTGCAAAATGCACATTTTTTGACAAATTCTGACGTGGCTGGCTCCTTCCCACCATTTGGTTCTCACCTCAAATGTCACATTCCCAGGTTACCCTCCCTGACCACACTTGCTGAAGCAGGCAATCATGCCATTACACTCATCTTGTCTTCATGACACTTAACACTAAGGGAAATCACACTGTTTGTTAACTTATTGCATGTTGGTCTCCTTTATCCTGTTTACCTCTCTATCCTTTGTACACAGTGTGTGGCTTACCCAATAGACACTTAATGAATAAATAAATCAGAAGGCAAATGTAACACTAAAACCCCATTATCTACCAGTCACAAAATGAGGAACCTATGCAGGTGGTAGGAAATGCAGAGACTTTTTCTCTTGAAAAGAGAATGTTACTCATCATCCATGGGGTCATGGGTAGGCAGATTAGCCTTCCTTAGGATACTTAACTTAAAATCTGAGCTTTGACTTGCCAAAGAGCCATACAACTTAGTAAATGAAATCACTTACTTCTCAGTGGGTAGCCTTGCAAGGAGAAATTTTAAAGTAGGTAACTGCTCATACCCAGTCTTGCCAAGACCAGTCCTGGAAAAACCGCCCAAAGTCCACTGTAAACACTGCAAACACAAGGGACCAAGACGTGTTCAACATCGCAATCCCAGCACCTAGCAGTTTCTAGCTCACAATCGATGTTCAAAATGTTTGTTAAATGGGCACAGAAGACATGGCCTTCTGAGGAATGGCCATCCCATCAAGTCTTTTTTTTTTTTTTTTTTTTTTTTCATCCCATCAAGTCTTACCCTGAGGAAACACTTACTTTAGAAACAGGGCAGGACAGCTTAGGCCCTGGCCTAAGCCTTGGCCTATGCCTCTCCCTGGGTAGGAGTTTGGTTCCTAGAATTCAGTACTCATCAACCCTGTGCCAAGTGATCAAGTGTTAACCCCAATGTCACCACGTATCACATCTGAATAAACTTTGCAATACAATGGCTACTACAATATAGTAATCACCAGCAGTAACCAGTAACCCAGTAATGCAGTATAGTAACCTTTTTAACTTTTTCATGTATTTTGGTCAGCAAGTAAAAATAGCTCAGAATGCTGAAATAACTAAAATGGAAGATTCTACCATTAATTTTATATCCACCAGTGTAGGACTCACTGTGTGATCCCAAGAAAATCACCACTTTCTTGACCAGCAGTATCAACAGTCCTATGTGTATGTATTTTATCTCAAGGGTGGTTTGGAGAAGATTAGCTCGTAGTTGTAACCTACTCTGAGGCCAACGAGTACCATAAATCGAATTAATTAGGAAACAAGGAAAATCATAAATACTCAACCCGCTCCAGAACCCGAGAGGTTGAGAGAGGAAGATTTAACCTTGCGCCTGTGGCTCTGATGGGCAGTCTCGGACTGAGACCTGTATTCTCAGAAAAGATTTCTGACAATCACAATACATCTTTTAATATTTGAAAATGTCAACTGCTTCCATACTGAGGCACGATTAAGTTCGCGTGCAGAGAGCTCTGAAGTACCAACAGTGACAAGCAATTTTAAATTACGCCTGTTCAAACAGTTCCTGTTACTGTACCAGTGCCTAATCTCGGTGCTGTTTACTTAACATACAGTCCACCTTACCGAAAGCCAACTAAACAATTTCAGCGAAAAAAAAAAAAAAATTGTCATTTAAAAGGCTCCATGCACTGCTTTGCCCTCTATCTGCTGACCACCGCGGACGTTCAAGTGAACGATGACAGCAACATCCAGCAGCAATGTCCGCACTTTCCTGCCAGATGACTTCTTCACTTCCTTCCACTTTAATGTACTTTAATCAGTTTTTATTTGTCGAAAAACTCTCACGGGAAACCGAGGAAGAAAAAAAATCTAAGTAAACCCTTGGGGTCGGCTCCTGAGACCGAGGCTGGAATGTGCACCTGGGGGGGAGCCAGTTCGGTCCCTCTGTAGCCTAAATGGAGCAAGGTGACTGGGAAGGGGGCAGGCTTCCAGCATCGGCTCCACCAGGACAGCCTCCTCTTTCAGCCTGGCACCCGCGCCGCGGAGCGCAAGGGGTCGAGCCCGGAGAACACCGGGACGCCCAGGCCGACCCTAACTTTCCGGTCCACCTGGAACACCTGAGCATCGTACCTGGGGTTCACAGGTGAGGGCCGGGGCTGCCGGCGGGACTCAGCGCCCACTGGCCCCTCCGGGCTGAGGGCGGGGGAGGGGGGGGCCGGGCCCGCCGTCCCTCACCCGCAGGAGGAGCCCCCAAGGTTCGGGCGCGGGGATGGAGGGTCGGCCCCCAAACCTCCTACAACCCCGAGGGTCCCCGCTGCCCCCAGGCTTCTCAAGGAGGTGCCCAGGGTGCCGCGTGGGAAAGAGCCAGGATGGCGGCGGCCGGTACTCACAAAGCCCGCTGGAGCCGGTGCTGGCGAACATGGTCCCGCCGGACCCGGAGCCCCCGAGGGGGGACAGGGGGAGGAGAAGCGGAGGTGGAGGGACCCGGAGACCGCGCAGGCGCACTCCCGGCGCAGCGGCGAATCCGGCAACTGGATTCCACTCCTGGGGCTGCCCGTGAGCGGCGCATGCGCGGCCCGTGGGCCGCACCGCTCCGCCCGCCCCCTCCCTTCCTGCCCGGGAAGGGAAGTCGGTCCGCAGCCGGAGGCGTCCGCCCGTCCGGGTTTTTCCGACTGCCGCGGGCCTGCTATAGTGAAGGAAGGGGAGATGGTGGGAGGAGCCGGAGGGCAGCTGCCGCGAGCAACGTTCCAGCGCTCAGCGGCGCCCACGCCCCGTGGAGCAGCGTGGCAGCGGATTCCTCCGAGTGCCGGCGTCGGGGCGGGGGTGCGGGGCTAATTCCTGGCGACCTCTAACCTCTCCCGGGACGGGACGCGGGCGAGCTCCACGCATGCTCAGTGTGTCTGGGCGCCGAAGCTCGCTCCCCCAGGGCGTCGGCAGGGGCTCCCCGGGGTGCGGCGTCCGGCCGAGGGCGAGAGGCTCTGAGCCGCCTTGCTCCCCAGGCGTCTGCTCTGGCGCCCTCCAGACCTGGCCTTTTTTTTTTTTTTTTTTTTCCTCTCTTGCAAAATGATATTAATTTTTTTTTTTTATGAGAGAGAGAGAGAGAGAGGCAGAGACATAGGCAGAGGGAGAAGCAGGCTCCATGCACCAGGAGCCCGACATGGGATTCGAACCCGGGTCTCCAGGATCGCGCCCTGGGCCAAAGGCAGGCGCCAAACCGCTGCGCCACCCAGGGATCCCCAAAATGATATTAATCTTTAAGGCAAAGTCATGCTTTTTTTTAAATGAGTTTGAACCTGAAAACTATATTATCTAGTGTAGTTATTAAAGAATACTTTTTGCGAAATTGACAAGGCTAAATGGAAAGGACACCTTACAAAACTACAGGAAAAAAAAACAAACATTTTTTTAGTGTTTATAAGGACCAGGCGCTGAGCTCAATCTGGAATTTGTGGATCAATCAAACACAGTCCCTGCCTCTGAAGAGAGGTGCCAGTGACCCAAAATTTCAACACGGATTTATTGCTAGAAGGCGAAAGTATAAGTGACTTTATTTATTGGGCTTTTCTTTGTTTTTGCAGAAGCTGTTGGTTAGCAACAAAACCGGTAGCCAGCATAGGTCACTGGTTCTCAAAGTAGGTGTGGCTACTTCCCCCACCCCAATTTGGGGAATCCAGAAGGCCAGAACTATTTTCACGATTGTACAAAGACATTTCCTTTTACTCAGGAGTGTACAGTGGAGCTTCCCATTGTGCCTTTGGAAGGGCTGCAAACTCTGTGAACCAACATTCTCCAGCTGATCAATGCATCATGTTACAAAATCCTGCGTGGGTAAGATGGAGTCAAACTGCAAGATAGATGAATACCTAT